>NC_062554.1:128133139-129426639 GCF_016906955.1 Phacochoerus africanus
GCCATCTCAGCCTGGTAACTTACAGTTTGACTAACCATGTGAAAGGGTTGGGGTTTTTTTCCCCAAAACACAAGCATTACACCCTTTCTGAATGAAAGAAGAGGGTTATCTTTGCTGGAGTCTGTTAGAAAAGCTGGAGTTTGTTAGAAATAACATACCAATATAAATATAATTTGAAGAGTAAAATGCTACCTGAAGGAAAACATATCCATTTGCTCTGTGGTTTAAAACACATGAGTAATTTGAGCATAAATTTGCAACATTTGTTCTAATAAACTTATGCAAGTCATTATTTAGGAAATTATTTTAAATTTGTAGCTGCTTTTACTAAAAAAAAAATTATAGGTCTTTAGAAAAGATACATTAAAAAAGAGATGTGCATTATTCCACTCAACTTCCCATTAAGATGTTTCATATCTTAATTCTAAGTTGATCATAACCATCTACATAATGACGATAAGTTTAATTTTAGCAGCAAAAGTTTGATGTTTTTAATACAGGGATAATGTTTTAGGAAATGTGATGGCTATTTCTTTAATATGTGATAATTCTCAAAGCTCACTATGTAAAGAATAAACATTAAAATATAATAAAATCTGTATGCTAATGTTCCAGGCATCTACTAAAGAAAGTAGAAAAAATTTTAGGGAGAAAAACACAGCTGTGTGACTATTTACCCAAAATCATGGAACTATCACATGGTAAAACTTTACACAAAACCCTCTATGAATAGACTTTATTATTATACATTTCACTAGGCTTAGTCCCAAGATTTCATTCTCTTATTTCCTACTTCAGTATTTGCTATGAAAGATCTCAAAAATATGGAAATAAGAACTCTGGCGAACATGACAACTTTTTTCCTGCTAACTGAAGAGCATACTTTGATAAACAATCCTTAAGAATGTCAAAGTAATAAGCAATGAGATCCTGCTGCACAGCACTGGCAACTATCTCTAGTCACTTATGACGGAGCATGATAATGGGAAAAAAAAAGAATGTATATATGTATGTGTGAATGGGTCATCTTGCTGTACGGTAGAAAATTGACAGAACACTGTAAACCATCCATAATGGAAAAAAAATACAAACCATTAAAAAAATAATAAAAAGGGAGTTCCCGTCGTGGCGCAGTGGTTAACGAATCCGACTAGGAACCATGAGGTTGCGGGTTCGGTCCCTGCCCTTGCTCAGTGGGTTAACGATCCGGGGTTGCCGTGAGCTGTGGTGTAGGTTGCAGACGCGGCTCGGATCCCGCGTTGCTGTGGCTCTGGCGTAGGCCCGCGGCTATAGCTCCGATTGGACCCCTAGCCTGGGAACCTCCATATGCCGCAAGAGCGGCCCAAGAAATAGCAACAACAACAACAACAACAAAAAAGACAAAAGACAAAAAATAATAATAATAATAAAAGAAAAAGGATGTCAAAGTAAGTAATCAAAAATTCAGAACTATCACCCTGCTAAGTTAACTGACACATGCACAATGAGCATCACCCATGGGTTCAATATTATATCAAGGTCACGGCTATTAAAAAAAAAAGTGTGACCAAGTGTGAGACACACAACCACACACCAAAAAATGCACAAAATGTGAGAAAGTTTATGAGTGAGGACTGAATGAGGTGTGCTATAGATTCAAAATAAGAGTCCAGAGAAGAGGGAGCTCAAAGAGGACCATATAACCTGCAAAGGCCCCCAGGCTTCATCAGGACATTATAAACAGGGAGCTTTTTTTGTTTGTTTAATTAAAAAGTTTAACCTAAAAAAAACTCCAAAAGGAGTTTATGGGCCAAGGCAGAAATGAACTTGATATGTGGAAAATAGGAGGAAGTAAAGCAAGACAAGTTGAGAGAAGACAGGACTACGGGAACTTCAGAAGCTGAACAAATTAAGGAAATTTCCCAAGATCACACAGCCAGTGAAGGCCTGTGCCAGAACGTGGCCCAGCAGAACCCTCACAGATTTTTCTCTCACTTCCCACCTCAGATATATTTTCCAAAATTTGCAGTTAGTAAAAAACTGTTTTCAGAATGAACAGCTATTGTGGTGGGTTAATGGTTCTATCATCGTGAAAGCATCTTCTTCAACCTTCTTCCCATACTAGAGATGTTCCCCCGTCACCCCTTCATCTGGCAGGCTCCCAATGGGCAAAAACACTCCTTTGTTACCTTCTCATCTTTGCTGGGGGCTGCTCCACCTAGAGAGCATGCCCTCCTTTCTCCTGGCTTCTGAACAAATTCTCACTTCCCTTCCATTATAGACTCCCAGAACATGCTACTGTCTCTCAGTTCCTCTAAACCCATACGAATGCCTCCTTTCTCTGATGCTTTCTAGTGTGTGCAATTTTCACCACGAGACAGAGCTCTCAGTTACAGACCTACTTGAACGTTCTTAATGTTGCTATCACTCTGATTTCTAGAATCTTACTAAAAATGCCATTTGTATAAGAATCACACCCTATTTTTTCTGTGTCTTCCCTAGCTCTAGATACGTATTATTTACCTTCCTCACTCTTTGCCCTTTTCTTTACTACAGCTTTACTCAAATGGTTTCAAAGGTCAGAAAGACTTGTGGCCAATTTCTCCTGGGAGAAGAACTGAAAACAACAGGAAACTTGTAGATTTCCAAGTCACGTAACCTTTTTATAATGATCTCACTGAACATAATGTCAGAGAGTACAGAGCTAAAATAATAAAGATGGGCTTTTTCCGCTGCTTATTGTCTGTTTGAAAAACACAGAAAAATGAATTATGGGTTCTAAAACTTGAAATGTTCAATTCACCCGCTTCAGAAAAATAAGCATGTTAAAATGCAATGTTTATTTTAAAATTTGCTCCTAGTAGCATCCAAAATTTAAAATCCAGATGAGTCACAAGTTTATCTTTATGTTTAATTCAGGGACCAGAACTAGTCAAAGGTCAGTAAGAGCTGAGTCACTACCAATTGATATGCAAGATTGTGACCCCCTAACAGTTCATAATGTTCCTTCAAGCAACATAGTCTCAGGGTTACTCAGCAAGGGATTAATTTGATAGGTGGATAGTTAGAATGTAAAAGATTTCATTAGGAAGAGTATGGGCTAAATTGTTATTGTTGCAAGTCTTGCAAAATGATTTATGAAATACCCTTCTATTTTATCTTGTGATAATTCTTGCACATACACATGTATGGGGTAAGATGATTTTTTAAAAAGGTTTTATAATTCTAACAGTTGCTTCCTTAAAATTCTTCCATTTAAGACTGACATTTAATATATTCTTAGGAGGACATAAATTCTACACTTTATGCCCAGATGATAATTTGACTTGTCAGGAAATACAGAAAGGTTTTGATATATACGACCGTTTACCTTCACTTTCCACGGTATCTAGTAATGATTCAGTAGGTCCTTCAGTGCCTTCAGGCCACTGCAAACAGTACAATCTGGAGGATTTTTTTTTTTTTTGTCTTTTTGTTGTTGTTGTTGTTGTTGTTGCTATTTCTTGGGCCGCTCCCACGGCATATGGAGGTTCCCAGGCTAGGGGTTGAATCGGAGCTGTAGCCACCAGCCTACTCCAGAGCCACAGCAACGCAGGATCTGAGCCGTGTCTGCAACCTACACCACAGCTCACGGCAATGCCGGATCGTTAACCCACTGAGCAAGGGCAGGGACCGAACCCGCAACCTCATGGTTCCTAGTCGGATTCCTTAACCACTGCACCACGATGGGAACTCCCAATCTGGAGGATTTTATACTGTCATCATGAACTACTGAAGCTACACCTGGAATTTACCTGGTCATAACACCTAACTATGGATTAGATGATGCTCAGGACATGAGCAGAGGGTGGGCAGCAGAAAAGGTGTTGATGGAGAGAAAAAAATGCAATAAAGAAAAAAAAAACACATGATTCTTTTCTTCAAAGGAGCTTAAACCCTAGACAAGAAAAAGAGTTGATCATTTCCATAGACTGAATTGTGTCCCCACACATTCTAAACAAGAAATCGAGTTGATCATTGCCATGGACTGAATTGTGTTCCCCTCTCACACACACACACAGCTGGATTTATTTATACTTTTCCATTAAATGCATAGAAAATCAGATATGAAAAAATGGTTTTCAGGCAGTGGACAAGAGGCAGTGCAGGACTGCGGTGATGGAGAGAAGGGAAACAAGACAAGCTGTACAGAGGGACCCAATTCAGGCAATCTCCAGGCTGCAAAGAAGAGGGAGGGAGGCTAAAAAGTGCCCAAAGTTGGAGTTCCCATTGTGGCTTAGAGGAACCAAATCTGACTAGTATCCATGAGGACTCAGGTTCCATCCCTGGCCTTGCTCAGTGGGTTAAGGATCTGGCATTGCTGTGAGCTGTGGTGTAGGTCAAAGATGAGGCTCGGATCTGGTGTTGCTGTGGCTGTAGTGTAGGCTGGCAGCTACAGCTGTGATTGGACCTCTAGCCGAGGAACTTCCATATGCCAAGAGTGCAGCCCTGAAAAAAAAAAAAAAAAACAACAGAGCCCAAAGTTGAGGAGACGGAGACTGAGTTGGGGAAGGCATAGATAGTAAGAATCTGCAGGGCCAAGAACAGGAGAGGAGGCACCACATGGAGAGAGCATCTGAGCCCTGGAGCCCTGCAGGCAGAGGACTGGCTGACACATGTGTGAAAGGCCAGGACTGGTTGACACATGGCAGAAAGGAGTAGAACAATTTCCAAAGATCACGCAGGGCTGTGAAGAGTTACTATTCCGGCCAACTTTTAAGGAGCAAAAAAACTCAGCAGCAAAGTGGTGGGAGGCTTCTTCAGGAAACTGCTATTTCTCATAGAGGTCTTATGGAACTAATTGACCGTCAAAACCACGTGTCCACACAGGTTTGATAAAAAGCAATGTTTAAAAATACTTCTTATAAAGAGAAATGCAAATCAAAACTACCATGAGATACCACCTCACACCAGTCAGAATGGCCATCATTAATAAATCCACAAATAACAAGTGCTGGAGGGGCTGTGGAGAAAAGGGAACCCTCCTGCACTGTTGGTGGGAACGGAAACCGGTACAGCCACTATGGAGAACAGTTTGGAGATACCTTAGAAATCTATACATAGAACTTCCACATGACCCCGCAATCCCACTCTTGGGCATCTATCCGGACAAAACTCTACTTAAAAGAGACACGTGTACCCGCATGTCCATTGCAGCACTACTCACAATAGCCAGGACATGGAAACAACCCAAATGTCCATCGACAGAGGATTGGATTCGGAAGAGGTGGTATATATACACAATGGAATACTACTCAGCCATAAAAAAGAATGACATAATGCCATTTGCAGCAACATGGATGGAACTAGAGAACCTCATCCTGAGTGAAATGAGCCAGAAAGACAAAGACAAATACCATATGATATCACTTATAACTGGAATCTAATATCCAGCACAAGTGAACATCTCCTCAGAAAAGAAAATCATGGACTTGGAGAAGAGACTTGTGGCTGCCTGATGGGAGGGGGAGGGAGTGAGAGGGATCAGGAGCTTGGGCTTATCAGACACAACTTAGAATAGATTTACAAGGAGATCCTGCTGAATAGCATTGAGAACTTTGTCTGGATACTCATGTTGCAACAGAAGAAAGGCTGGGGGAAAAATGTAATTGTAATGTATACATGTAAGGATAACCTGACCCCCTTGCTGTACAGTGGGAAAAAAATAATAATAAATAAAAAAAAATAGTTTCAGCCCTTACAACTTAGGTCTCAAATAATAAAGCCCAGGGTGTTTTGGTTTAAAAAAAAAAAATTTAGTGAAGTTATAGAACAGAAAATCAATATACAAAAAGTCTCATTTTTCTGTTAACAACAAACGATGGGAAAGAAATCAAGAAAACATTTTCATTTACAATATCATCAAAATAAACAAATAAATAAAATTTGGGGGAATAAATTTAATCAAGGAAGTGAAAGATCTGTACACTGAAAACAATAAAAACACTGATGAAAGAAATTGAAGAAATTAGAATTGATGCTGTTAAAATGTCCATACTACTCAAAAGGATCTGCAGATTTGATTTAAACCTTACCAAAATTCCAGAAGCATTTTTCACAGAAACGGACCAAACAATCCTAAAACTCATATGGAGCCACAAAAGATGCCAATGGGCAGAATATTTTGAAAAAAGAAAAACAATGCTGGAGGCATCACACGTCCAGATTTCAAACTATGATACAAAGCTATCGTAAGCAAAGTAGTATGGGACTGGAATAAAAGCAGATGCATAGATTGACGAAATAGACTAGAGAGGCCAGAAATATACCCATAGATATATAGTCAATTAACTTTTGACAAGGCCGGGTGTCACTTATAAGTGGAATCCTTAAAAACAAAAACCACCAAACTCACAGGAGCAATGGGCCACGCCAGTGGGAGCACCAGCCAGAGGCTTCCCCAGTCCAGGCCGTGAGTTGGAGTCCTCGCTTCTGCTCGGCTGTGTTTTCTGGTCGGCTGCCCTGGGCGGGAGGTGCGCCCTCAAAACGGAGGGGAACAGCCAGAGGCCTTGCCACCAAGCCGACCCTGCAGTACCCGAGGCCAAGCCCCCTGCGCACCTGCAGCTCCGCTCCGCCCCCTGACGCACGAGGGGCGGTGCCTGCCGTGGCCACACCCCCAGACTCCACGAGAGGGGCTGTGGTGAGTCTCGCAGAAGCTGCAGAGGTGTGCCCGCCGCCTGAGACGTGGCCCTGTCATGGAGTCCCCGTCGTGTGTCCATGAGGGTGAGTGTGGTGGGCGTCTCGGCAAGTCAGACCTGAAGACTGTCTTCCGCTTTCATCATATTCCCCTGGGGCTGTGGCGCCTTCCCACTTCTCTGTCTGCCCGCCTTGCTGTGTGGTGATCCCGGCACAGGCTGCCTGTGCTCCTTGAAGGGGTCTTCGGGTCCTCGGAGAGACAGAGCATCTTCTTTGGCCCTAAGTGGGAAGAAGAACGGGCTGAGACCTTTGCCCTGTCCTGGAGGCTGCAGCCCTGGGTTGAATGGCAGCACCTGCGCTGAGCCAAAGGTGCTGACCGATCAGCTGGGAGCGCCCTTTGGCACGGCTCACTGGCCGCCGTCAGCGGGATCTGGATGGCGTTGCGTGTGAGGGTAAAAGACCTTCCCAAGAGTTGGCGTCGCCCCTCCTGCCTCTCCGTGCTTGTGGTGCTGGGGCACCTGGGTCTGTGGGTGGGACCCTGTGGAGGCAGCTGGCCACCGGCAAGGGTGAGCAAGCCCCCATTCAACTGCCACCTTCCAGGGTCTCCTCCTGTTATTGTCTGTCACCACCATCTGTACCCAGAGGGGGCCCAGTGCCTGGTCTGCGGGTGGGAGCCCCAGGAGTAGGGGAAAAGGAAGAGGCCTCCCTGCTGTAGGGGCCACCAGCCAGGCTGCAGGCACCACCCCCAGCCCAGACCCTGTGCCTATGGGCTGCCCTCTACCTGTGGTGCCTGCCTGCTAGGCCTGCTGGCCATCACCAATGCCTGACCAAGGGCATGGTGCCTGCCGTGCAGAGCTATTACCCAGTGGGCACTTGGCCTATCACTTGGCCGTGGTGCTGGGCAGGGCTGCCAACCCCTCACCTGATTCCTGGTCCTGGGGTGTTCTCTGCAGGTCCCTGGCAGGGCTGGATGGTCTCTCTCTGCTGGGCGTGATTTTGGGGGCCTACCTGATGGCGTGACAATCCTGAGCCCTTACCTGCTCCTCGTGGGCACCTCTGCAGGGGTAGTCTTCGTAGTGGCTTTGTGGGTTCTGTGTCTGGGCATGTTCTCATACCTTAAAGCAGCTGCCAGATCCCAGCTGCATTGAGGGAGGGGACTGCTGGCATTGCTGGGGAGACATTCCAGGTAGGCCCCTTCTTGGCGCTGTTGCTACGTTTCCTTCCACCAATATCTACCCATGTTCCACCATAGAAAGGACTGTGTGGATTCATGTGGTCCCTGAGCCTGGGCAGCTAAGGACTTCTCTCCACCCCAGCTGTCTTTAGGTTGGGGCTGTCACAGTGCCTGAGCAGCTACAGCGGGGGCTACAGGGAGGGCTGGGACTACCACAGCGCCTGAGCGCCTACAGGCCAGAGAGACCCACCCCACACATAGCATGCTCCTGGACACCTGCACACCTCACAGGAATACCTGGCACTTCAGGCCAGGGTGGGGACCACAGAACAGGCTCAGAGCCAGGGCCTGGCTGGGACCTGTGTGGGATTTGGCCAAGAAAAGCATTTTTATTCCAAAATAAATAAATTAATAAAACTCACAGAAACGGCGTAAAAGGGTGATTGCCAAGGGTTGGGGGTGAGGGAAATGAGAAGAGATTGGGAAAGAATACAAACTTAGAGGGAATAAGTTCTGCGGGATTCTTGTATCACAGTGACTATAGTTGATTAACCTGTACTGTAGCCTTGAAGTTTGCTGAGGGAGTAGATCTTGTGTTCTTGTGTGCACACCCAAAAAAGATAAATATATAATGTGATGGAGGGGATGGATGTTTTAACTCAGTCGTGGGAAACCTTTCATGATGGATGCATGTATGAAATCATCCATCACACTGTAACCCTTTAAAATATTATAATTTTGTCTGTCAGTTACACTTCCGTAAAACTGAAAACAAAACGGAATGAAATACTGATACATGCTACAATGTGGATGAACCTCAAATACATTATACTAAGTGAAAGAAGCCAGACACAAAGGATTACATATTTCATGGTTCCATTTATATGAAATATCCAGAAGAGAGAAATCTAGAGGCGGAACACAGAATGATTGTTGCCAGGGGTTGGGAAGAGGAAGGAATGGGAAGAAACTGCTTAACGGACAGGGCTTTTACTTTAGAGTGATGGAAATGTTTTGGAACTAGATAAAGGTGGTGGTTTGACAACATTGTGAGAGTGTTACGTGCCGCTGAATTGTTCACTTTAAAATGGTTCTTTATATGTTTATGTGAATTCAAGTTCCTAAGTTATTTTTCAAAAATCTCTTACTAGACAAAAACAGTGGATGCTGTATGCAATCAAGCTTTAGATATGAATTGCCACTTAATTGAGCTTTAATCAGGCTTTATCTTAACAAATACAATTTATTTTCTCCAGAAATTTTGATGGAAAGACTTTCAAAATGTTAGCTCCATAGTGAATGACAGTCATCATTGCCAAAATATTAACATAACAAGCAAAATTGCTAATTTGTTTGCAGTTTACTGAAGAAACAAACATTGTTAAGAGAATAGGGAGGATTTGTTGATGCTGACTCTCTGCCACATTTGTACAGGAAGCCTTGAAGCTTTTATCTTTTAACCAAATATGAATTGCTTTTTGATTCAGCACTGCTACCCTAACAAGTAGGAAATTTCTCCTACTTTAAATTCAGCTGAGGACGAGAATTATATCAAGTGTATAATAATTGAGAGCTGTTTAGAAACATGAATGTAAATGTTCTGTGGCTTACGGCCGGTCCTTTGTTTCAGCAGTTTATGCATTTGGCTTCTCTAGCCTATTTTTGTATTCTGACTGTGGAGATGACTTCTGAATCCTTGTTTCACATATTGCAATGCCATTTGATACTGGAAAAACTGGAAGATATGACCAGTTTGGGTTTAGTTTTCTTTGGTTTGAATGCAAATCAAAATGGCATGGAAACATCACAAACATTTTTGCAATTGCACTTTATTTTTAACAAGAAAAAACAATTCATTTCTTTCTTTGGATTTCAATAAGGAGGCAACATAATGTGGAATTTGGGAGTCAGAAGGCCCTAGATTTCTTTTTTTTTTTCTTTTAAAATTTTATTGGAGTATAGTTAATATTGTCTTTGTTTCAGGTGCACAGCAAAGTGAATCAGTTATACATATACAAATATCCATTATTTTTCAGATTCTTTTCCCATATAGGTTTCTACAGAATATTGAGTGATTTCCTTATGCTATACAGAAGGTCATTGTTAGTTACCTATTTTAGATATAGTAGTGTATATATGTTAATTCCCAACTCCTCATTTATCCCTTCCGCTCCTATGATTCCCCTTTGGTAACCATAAGTTTTATTTTGAAAGCTGTCAGTCTGTTTCTGTTTTGTAGATAAATATTTTTGTATCATTTTTATTACCTGGTCCTGCCTCTTAAAAACTTGGATTGCATGTGGTAGGTAGCTGTAATTACCAGTATCCAAAAAAATAAAAAATAAAAACAAGAGGTTTGAAAGAGAAGGGAAGTACATGAGAATGGAAGAAGAAAGAAAAAAATAGGGGCGTTCTCGTCATGGTGCAGTGGTTGACGAAACCGACTAGGAACCATGAGGGTTGTGGGTTCGATCCCTGACCTTGCTCAGTGGGTTAAGGATCCAGCGTTGCTGTGAGCTGTGGGGTAGGTTGCAGACGCAACTCAGATTCCGCGCTGCTCTGGCGTAGGCTAGTGACTATAGCTCGGATTCGACCCCTAGCCTGGGAACCTCCATATGCCACGGGAGCGGCCCAAGAAATGGCAAAAAGACAAAGAAAGAGAGAGAGAGAGAGAAAAAGAAAGAAAGAAAGAAAGAAAGAAAGAAAGAAAGAAAGAAAGAAAGAAAGAAAGAAAGAAAGAAAGAAAGAAAGAAAGAAAGAAAGAAAGAAAGAAAAAATAGGACAAGGAAGGGGAAAGTGAGGAAAGAATAGAGAACCTCAAGAGAATCTAATTGGTGGTTTATGCTGAAATGAAAAGCAAGAATCTTCCAAAGATATACAGATGGCCAACAAACACATGAAAAAATGCTCAACATCGCTGATTATAAGAGAAATGCAAATCAAAACTACCATGAGATACCACCTCACACCAGTCAGAATGGCCATCATTAATAAATCCACAAATAACAAGTGCTGGAGGGGCTGTGGAGAAAAGGGAACCCTCCTGCACTGTTGGTGGGAATGTAAACTGGTACAGCCACTATGGAGAACAGTTTGGAGATACCTTAGAAATCTATACATAGAACTTCCACATGACCCCACAATCCCACTCTTGGGCATCTATCCGGACAAAACTCTACTTAAAAGAGACACGTGCACCCGCATGTTCATTGCAGCACTATTCACAATAGCCAAGACATGGAAACAACCCAAATGTCCATCGGCAGATGATTGGATTCGGAAGAGGTGGTATATATACACAATGGAATACTACTCAGCCATCAAAAAGAATGACATAATGCCATTTGCAGCAACATGGATGGAACTAGAGAATCTCATCCTGAGTGAAATGAGCCAGAAAGACAAAGACAAATACCATATGATATCACTTATAACTGGAATCTAATATCCAGCACAAATGAACATCTCCTCAGAAAAGAAAATCATGGACTTGGAGAAGAGACTTGTGGCTGCCTGATGGGAGGGGGAGGGAGTGGGAGGGATCGGGAGTTTGGGCTTATCAGACACAACTTAGAATAGATTTACAAGGATCCTGCTGAATAGCATTGAGAACTTTGTCTGGATACTCATGTTGCAACAGAAGAAAGGGTGGGGGAAAAAATGTAATTGTAATGTATACATGTAAGGATAACCTGACCCCCTTGCTGTACAGTGGGGAAAAAAAAAAAAAAAAGAAAAGAAAAGCAAGAATCTAAATAAATAAATAAATATTAGGAGTTCCCTTCGTGGCACAGCCACTAGGAACCATGAGGTTGTGGGTTCGATCCCTGGCCTCACTCAGTGGGTTAGGGATCTGGCATTGCCATGAGCTGTGGTGTAGGCTGAAGACGCAGCTCAGATCTGTCATTGCTATGGCTGTGGTGTAGGTCAGCAGCTGTAGCTCCGATTCAGCCCCTAGCCTGGGAACCTCCATGTGCTGCAGATGTGGCCCTAAAAAAGGCAAAAAGTAAAAATTAAAATAAAATAAATAAGAAAAGCAAGAATCCTGATTCTTTGCCCTGGTTATTCCTCTGATTTTACTGTTTATTCTTCCTTGTCTTTGCTCCCTCCTCTCTTTGGGGATGTTACTTAAAATGTCTCATCAGTTTCCATCTCCTCTTGGGTCGTACTCTCTGGAGACACAGACTTCATTAGTGGGATAAAGGAACAGCAAACCAGTGAGGTAAACAAGATTTGTGGGGTCACATTTTAACGAGATCTGAACATAAAGGAAATCTGTTCAAGCCCAAAGATAAGGAAACAACTTTACTTTTCCTGATGAATCTTTTTTCTGACTATTAAACTCTCTATAAGCACATGATCCCCACAGAAAGTTTAGAAACACAAGGAAGTACTAAGAAAAAATTAAAATCACAGTAAACATCCTCACTATAAGATAACACAGGTAGGAGTTTTTTCTTTCCAGTCTTTTTTTTCTCTCTAGTGTGTGGTCTCAGACTGGAGTGTGATAGTGTATTCTGATGTTTTATATTTCATTATATCATGAGCATTTTCCACATCATTTTTTTCAAAAATAACTTTTCTTTTGTGTAGATGTACCTTAGTTCCACTTAACATTAATAAAACATTCCTGTTAAACTTTCTGCCCCACCCCACATCCCCACCCAAACACTTGCCCTCAGAATCATACTACCAGCTATGAAAGAAAAGGAACATGGGCCTTAAGGCTGAAGTATTGTCATGTGTGTCTTAGCTTTACAAATAAAAATTAAAGATACATCTGGAAAGTCTAAGAAGTTGAAAAAGATTGAGAGATCATACTGCCTCTTTCCCAACTAATTTTTTACTCTTCATATTATTGTACACCTGTCATTTCCACGTAAACTTCCGTACAAGCATAAGAAAGCTCTTCTCCTCAAGTCCTTTTGCGACTTGAGTTGTTGCTTGCTGTAGCGTGGGCAAGGCCGTGTCCTCCAGGAGACAAAGAGATCATTCTAGCCCCAGACATACTCACAGGCCTTGACTTTTTCTTAGTCAAGGAGACAATTTGCCAACAAAGTTAACTAAGTCATGTCTCAGCTGACTGCAAGTCCATGGTTTTCCTTCACATTTGATCCCACTTACCCTAGCCTGACATAAAAATTAAAAATAAAAATGCAAACTAATTCAGGTGCTACCTTGAGCTTTGGGGTTTTGTTTATTTCAAAAAAGAAAGTTGTGGAATGCACATGTCCTTTTTAATACTCTGGAGATGGGGATTAGGGAGACGCATCTTAAACATGTCAACTCCCTTAAATATTTTAACCTCCTCATAAATACTATGCACTAAATAAATATTTTTTGAAAAATGAGCGAATGAATGAATAAATTTTAGCATTTAATAATGTAGAGATCAGAAACCAGGGAACAAGAGTGGACTGTGAGCCTCAGCGATGTGCTGAGAGGTGACAATAGAAACATGTTTGAGTCCTGCCACCTCTGTCTTCTAGTTCTATTTTGTGCAAGTCACTCTGACTTTTCTTAACTGCAAGAAGAATAAAAATCCTGCTGAGCCTCAGTTTCCCCATCTATAAAATTCCACGACAACTGTTTGTCTTCCCAGATGGGGGCGATGAGTTGTGATATCATAATTGTTCATGTATGTTGTAATCAGCAGAGTGAATGGACTTTGGAGAGCAGGAGGCCTCAGACCACATTCCAGCTCCTCATTTCTTAGCTGTATCAACTTGAGCGAGGGACTCAAATTGAATAAGCCTGTTTTCTCACCAGTGAAATGGAGATAATACGAATTTAGGAAACTGCAAGCTTTAATATGTGATAGTGTATGTAACATGCGTTGCAGAGGCCTGGCTTCTTACAATAAATGGAGAACCTCTTTCCCCTTTTGTTTGAACACAGAAGCTTATTTGGGCACTGCCGTTCAGGCTCATCATGGTACATGTAGCTCGGGACAGGAAGTGTCTGACCCCAAATCTAGCCTCTGTGAGTTCTTCCAGTTTGCAACCTCCTTCACTTCTTCCAGTGCTGTGCTCTCTGATCTTTCCCAGCCATTACGCTGTTCCTCAGGAATTAAGATTGTTTTAACTTAGCAAGAAATTTCTAGATGTAGATTAGGTTGTAATTATATTTCAAGAATTCTTGGATACTACCATTTAAAAAGAGGGGGGGATATTTATTTGTATTTAATTTTTTCCCTTTTTTTCCCTAAAAATAGAACAACTTTTACTATTCATGACATAGATATCAGGCAGAAGACCATTAGGAAACTGCTAGTATTTAACACCAAAGACATTTGGTAGGCATTAAGGATGAAATTTCATGTTCAAATAGTAATAGCTTTCATAAGAAGTTTACAGAGAGGAGTTCCCATTGTGGTGCAGTGGAAATGAATCCAACTAGGAACCATGAGGTTTTGGGTTCAATTGCTGGCCTCACTCAATGGGTTAAGGATCAGGCGTTGCTGTGAGCTGTGGTGTGGGTCACGGACACAGCTTCGATCCCATGTTGCTCTAGCTGTGTTGTAGGTTGGTGGCTGTAGCTCCGATTGGACCTCTAGTCTGGGAACTTCCATATGTAGCAGGTGTGGCCCTAAAAAGCAAAAAAAAAAGTTTACAGTCAACTTCAGAATTAGTTAGGCTTCATTAATGAAACTGTTACCATCAGATAATATAACTTCAAGAACTTATTAATAAAAGTGTAGGGAGTTCCTGTCGTGGCGCAGTGGTTAACGAATCCAACTAGGAACCATGAGGTTGCGGGTTCGATTCCTGCCCTTGCTTAGTGGGTTAAGGATCCAGTGTTGCCGTGAGCTGTGGTGTAGGTTGCAGACGCAGCTCGGATCCTGCGTTGCTGTGGCTCTGGCGTAGGCCGGCAGCTATAGCTCCGATTCGACCCCTAGCCTATGAACCTCCATATGCCGCAGGAGCGGCCCAAGAAATGGCAAAAAGACAAAAAAAATAAGTAAATTTAAAAAAAAAATAAAAGTGTAATGAACAAAAACCAGTTATAACGTTGAAGTTGCTACGGTGATTTAAGATTATTCAAAGTGCTTTTGCTTCCATTTACACCCCTGCAAAGTGAATTTTTATATTTTTCAAAATAGCGGGGAATTGGTCTCCTACACACACCCTCCCCCAAGCAGCTCACCCATTTTGAAGCCATGTCATGTAAATGCCTGCAGGAAACTGTTAAATAAATAGGGAGAGACTATGACCCCCAGAGTCTTGCAAAAGTTAATTCATGTGCCATAAAATAATAGTCTTTGTGATTTTGTGATATTTCATTTCCAGATAGCGGTCGTTAATTTTTTCCCTCCTGACACCACTCCGCCATCATACAGTGGGATCTGTTTTTGATAATGTTCGCCCACTGAGAAGTGGAGTCTATTCCCTTCCTCCCCTGGAAACTGGGCTGGCCTGGCAGACTTGCTTGAGCAATAGAACGAAGAGCAGTGGTGCCCTGCACCTCCTGAAGCTAAGTAATTGGAAGCCTTACTCCAATTTTGGTAGGCTTTCACTTTCTCTTTAATCACTTGCTGTGGGGGAGGCCAGCTACCATGTGAGAGGCTGGACTCTCTTGGCAACACTATTGTAATAAGCCCAAGCAACTTGGAGAGGCCTTGGAGATTCAGAAGCCGTGTGGAGAATGAGAGGTAGTAAGGAACACTGAGAAGCCAGTGAATGAAAAAGCCACATTGGGGATGGGTCTTCAAGCCCCAGCCACTCAAGTTGACACCAGAGAGAAGAGCAGAACTACCCAGCAGAACCTTTACCAGGGTCCTAACTTATAAAATTGTGAACAAAGTAAAATGATTATTTAAGCGAATGCATTTTGGCATTGCTTGTTACTCAGCATACTCAGCAATAACTGCAATCCAAAAAAATACTTTTTTTTTTTTTCAGCTATTTGGTGTCATTGATCCATCCACAGTCCAAAAATATTCATTTTATTTTCCTATCGGGTGGATTTGGTATGAGCTGATCAACTTACAGTCTCACCTAGTTTCTGTTGTGATCAGTCACAAATATTTATGAGACAGCTGGGCAGAACTCAAGATGCAGATTCTGGCTGGAAAAGATGGAGAAACTACACAGCTTAATGTAGCAGTTAAAGTCTCTGACCCTGGCTTCATGTAACTCAATAAACTTCCAGGGAATCATGGAAAAAAGTGTGCAGGATTCAGCCTGTTGGGTCAGTTTCATAAGGGTATATTATATTAATTTTCAAATTACTGTGATCTTACCCATCAATAGGAGAGAGCTTACAGGAAAACTGAGTGGAAGAATTAAGAAAATGTTAACTTAAACAAAATGAATAATGTAAGTGCAGCCCAACTAAGCATAAGATCCATCTATGATTATTTGGATTATTAACTAACTTGCCCTACAATCACCTTTAGCAAGATAACTAAAAAGTTTAAATTGCAAGCCCTGAAATAAAAAATTTCAATACTTAAAGATAGACTTGTAACTAAAGCTTGACCATGGAAAATAAAGTCTGAAATAATTTCCTTCTAAAAGTAGAAGTGTGATACATCAATTGTGGTGATGAATCAAAATGCAGATTTTTCTTTAAGAAAACCAATATGAACAAGATAGAGGAATTCAAATTATTTTAATAAAATATATTTTCTCCACTATAGTTTTTAGAAATAAAAGACAGGAGGATTGAAACCAAAAATATGACCACAAGTTACAATATAAAAATTCTGCTCTCAAGAGTTTCCATCATGGCTCAGCAGTAATGAACCTGGCTAATAATCCATAAGGATGCAGGTTCAATCCCTGGCCTTGCTCAGTGGGTTAAGGATCCAACATTGCCGTGAGCTGTGGTGTAAGTTGCAGACCTGGCTTAGATCCCACGTTGCTGTGGCATAGGCCTGTGGCTACAGCTCTGATTTGACCCCTAGCATGGGAACTTCCATATGCTGCCCTAAAAGGACAAAAAAAATCATAATAATTCTGCTTTCAGATAATGCTCAGATGAAAGTAACATCATGGTCATGTCTCATAAATGTATCTTTTTATCATTGTTTAGCATTGTAATATTTATACTTTTATATTTTTGTATTGAATTTTTTAGCCCTAGTTGGAGGCCTTAAATTAGAAATGAAAGATACTAAGTTTTAAACTTTTTCCAGCCTGACATGTCATTGATTAATGTAAAGTTTTAGCATTTAGAAAGCTCTGAAAAATTACAACTTTATTTAGAAAACAAGGGAAACCGCCACATAGTTATAATTTGTACTTTTTATAACTGTTTTATATAATATTTTATAACTTTATATAACTTTTTATAACTGTTTTATATAATTAATTATCCCATCAATAATTTTGCTTTTTTTTAAAGGAACTAGATATTGTGTTTTTACTTTATTTTTCTGATAATCTCTTTTTATTGTTCTAGTCTATCCCAAAGGGTATTTGACTGTATTTCAAACACATATTAAGAATAGATAAACCTGGGCTTGTTGAGATGGGTTAATTTACATAACTTAAACTTGAATTTTTGTAGTCACCTCACAGTCACTCTTACATATTCCACACCAAGCCTGAAAATTAAACAGTTGTTTTAATCCATTGTCTGCAGATAATAAAGAGAGCCTCTAAGCTTCCTTTTATATTTTTTAAGCATATTTTTTACTTCTGCCTCCAAAATCTTAAGTGAAACCATTTGAACACTGTGCATATTGGTTTAAATGCTTTAGGCCTTGGGAAAGGTACCATTTGTCACCACACATTTCTTTTCTGTCATGTGTGAAGCACAGGGACAATGAGCATATAACTCTCTTGTTTTGAAAATCATTCTCAGTGTAGATCGACTTCAAAAGCTTAGGGTCCAACTTTGAAGTTTGCTCCACTTCAAAAGCTTTGCCTTGAAGTGTGTTATGGAGAGAAATGCACACCAAGGCATCCCTGAATTTTAAGGTTTATTGAGAATTACTTCCTGTGGTAAAGAATAAAAGCAAAATAATACATGAGGGAAAATCAGTCTGAAAGAAATCTTAAAAAGATGTAGAAATAAAATTTTTCTTTATCAAAAAAAAACCCTAAATGTTTATTTTGCAAAAGTTTTTGTTGTTGCTGTTGTTGTTTTGTGGGGGGTTTTGTTTTTTTGGTTTTTTGTTTTGTTTTGTTTTTTTAGGGCCATGCCCACAGTATGTGGAAGTTCCCAGGCTAGGGGTCAAATCGGAGCTGTAGCCACCGGCCTATACCGCAGCCACAGCAACAACAGATCCGAGCCGTGTCTGCGACCTACACCACAGCTCACAGCAACAGCAGATCCTTAACCCACTGAGTGAGACCAGGGATCAAACCTGCATCCTCATGGTTACTAGTCAGAATGGTTTCCACTCAACCAGGATGGCAGCCACAAATGGGAACTCTGTTATTTTGCAAGGGTTTTAGCATACTTTTTCTTCATGGTCTATTCTATTAGTAACTTTCAACTAAAAGTTTGTTCATTCTACATAAAGTAATACTGTAAACATCTTTGAGTATTTTTTAAATCTAATAAAATTTAAAATAGCCTTAAATAGAGACCACCACATAGAGTCAAGGGTAGCAAAGAATAGTGCTATTCGCCTTTGTGATGTAAAAACAATTTAAAGTGTTATTTACTTTGTGAAATAGGAAATAGAAGACGTAGTATAAACCATGTATGTCATTTGTTTTTATTTAGAAGTTATACTTAAACTATGGTAGTTACTTAAGAACAGAGATGTTTGTTTTGTTCACTGATGTGTCTCTTTCACTAGATGAATGCCAGCCATGTTGGAAGTACCCAAAATATTTTAGAAATAAATGGATGAATCAACAATAAACCAGAGAGGATACAGAGAAAAGACAGCAATGTGTTCTCAGGAATAAAATGTTATGGTTTAATACACACAGATCATTGAAATCAGAAATTATCTAAACCTTTGCTCCTCAAAGTGTGGTCCACAGACCAGAAGCATCAGCATTAATGGAGAGTTTGTTAGCTGTGCAGATTCTCAGAGACCATCCAGAATGAGACTCTGATAAAACTTCAGGAAAACCCAGGCAACTTATGCACAATAAAGTTGGCAAAGCCCAAATTTAGATGACTGTGGTGCTCACAGTAGAGTCATATCTCAGGACCCAAGGAGCAAATTCGCTAACTTACCACAGGATGGGGTGGGAAGAAGAAGCCTTGAAGAAATAGATCGCACAACTGATATGGCAAAGAAGAGTCAATTTGTGGAGTAGGCACAGGATCCAAATGGAAATGGAAGTCTCTGATTATAAGCTGAGCAAATCATCAACAAAATATGGTTGAAGACCAAGTAAAAGTATGCCCTCATCAGTGGGGGAAAGCAGTGGTCCATTCAGATAGGTTTCTTGGAAGTCCAAAAAGGTTGTAAGCACCTTTTGGTTCCTGGAATGGTCTCAGACACTGAGGTAGAATATTACAGAAGGTTGAATAATAAAAAGGAAAGGTAAGAAAGGATTGAAAGTGGGAGGGAAGGAAGGAAGGATCCAGAAATGTGTGAGAAGACAAGATAACCTCAGAATAGAAGAAAAGAAGAAAAAAACTTCTATTAAAGATCTATTATTTTACCGACAGTGATGGGATGCTTTGCATAGAATATCTGGTTATATCCCATTAGATATACATTATTATCTGAATTTTCAGGTGGAAAGAAAAAATTCGGAGGCTCAGAGAATAGAAAACCATAAACACTTAAGAGGAAGCACATGTGACCAACACATATGAAAAGCTCAGCTTCATGAGATATCAGTGAAATGCAAATCAAAACCATATAAGATCCCATTTTTTAAACTACAGATTGATAAAAATGAAGAAGCCTATAACAAGAGAACCCCCATAAAGCTGTGGGCTTATTTCTCTACAGAAACACTGTGGACCAGAAAGTAGTGGCAAGATATATTCAAAGTCCTGAAAGGGAAAAATCTGCAACCTAGGATATTCTACCCAGCAAGATTATCATTTAGAATAGCAGGAGAGATAAAGAATTTCCCCGGAGTTCCTGTCGTGCCGCAGTGGTTAACGAATCCGACTAGGAACCATGAGGTTGCAGGTTCGATCCCTGGCCTTGCTCAGTGGGTTAATGATCCGGCGTTGCTGTGAGCTGTGGTGTGGGTTGCAGACTCGGCTCAGATCCCGCGTTGCTGTGGCTCTGGTGTAGGCTGGTGGCTACAGCTCTGATCAGACCCCTAGCCTGGGAACCTCCATATGCTGCGGGAGCGGACCAAAGAAATAGCAAAAAATAAATAAATAAATAAATATTAAAAAATAATAATGATTAAAAAAAGGAATTTCCCCGACAAGCAAAAACTAAAAGAATACAACAATACTAAACATTTATACACATACATATATATATATGAATATTAGCCACAAAGAAGAATGAAGTAATGCCATTTGTAGCAACATAATGAACCTAGAGATTATCATACTAAGTGAAGTAAGTCAAACAGAGAAAGACAAATAGAATACAATATCACTTACATGTAGAATAATAAAAAATGATACAAAAGAACTTATTTATAAAATAGCAACAAACTCACAGGTTTCAAAATCAAACTTATGGCTACCAAAGGGAAAACTGTAAGAGAAGGGATAAATCAGAAGGATAGGACTGACATATATACACTACTATATATAAAATAGATAACTAACAAGAACCTACTTAGAGCACAGGGAAATCTACTCAAGATTCTATAATAACCAATATAGGAAAAAAGAATGGAAGATGTATAACTAACTCGCTTTGCTGTACACCTGAAACTAAATACAATTTTGTAAGTCAACTATACATGAATAAATTTTTTTTAAATATCTTGAGACAAATGACAATGAAAAAACATACAAAATCTCTGGGAAATGGCAAAAACAACTCTTAGAGGGATGTTCATAGTGATATAAGCCTTCCTCAAAAAAGAAGAAATGCAAATAAACAACCTAACCTACCACCTAAAAGAATTAGAACAAACTAAACCTAAAGTCAGAAGGAAAGTAATAATAAATATCATAGAAGAAATTTTTTTAAATAGAGATTTAACAATAATAGAAGGAGTTCCCGTTGTGGCTCAGTGGTTAGCAAACCCAACTAGCATCCATGAGGACCCTGGTTTGATCCCTGGCCTCCCCCAGTGGGTTAAGGATCCAGCGATGCTGTGAGCTGTGGTGTAGGTCGCAGTTGTGTCTTGGATCCTGAGTTGCTGTGGATGTGGTGTAGTCTGGCAGCTACAGCTCTGATTGGACCCCTAGCCTGGAAACCACCATATGCTGTGGGTATGGCCCAAAATAATAACGTAATAATAGAAAAAGTTAAAACCAAGAGCTGGTTCTTTGAAAGGGTAAGCAAAATTGACAAATCTCTGGCCAAGCTCACCAAGAAGAGAAATGCAGAAAATGCTCGTCTCCATCAGAAAACTGTTAGAATTAATAAGTAAATTCATTAAAGTTATGGAAACAAGATTAATACACAGAAATCTTTCACTACTTTTCTATACACTGATAATGAATTATCAGAAAAAGAAAGCAAGAAAACAATCCTGTTTAAAAACCCATCAAAAAGAATAAAATACCTAGGAATAGACTTAACCAAAGGAGATGATCTATACTCTGAAAACTATAAATCACTGGTGAAGCAAATTGAAGATGATATAAAGTAATGGAAAGAAATCATGTGTTCATGAATTGGAAGGATTTATATTGTTAAAATGTTCATACAACCCAAAGCAATCTACAGATTTAATGCAATTCCTATCAAAATACCCATGACATTTTTCATAGAACTAGAGAAAATAATCCTAAAATTTATATGGAACCATAAAAGACTCTGAATAACCAAAGCAATCCTGAGAGGAATTAAAATAAAACTGGAGGTATCATGCTCCCTGACTTAAAACTATACTATAAAAGTGACAGTAATCAAAACAGCATGGTACTGTCACAAAAATAGACACATAGATCAATGGAACAGAATAGAGAGCCCAAAAATAAACCCACACACCTGTGTCCAATGAATCTACAGCAAAGGAGGCAAGAATATACAACGGGAAAAAAGACAGTCTCTTCAATAAATGGCACTGGGAAAACTGGACAGCTACATGTAAAAGAGTGAAATTGGAACATTTTCTCATACATATGCAAAAATAAACTCAATGGAGTTCCCTTCGTGGCTCAGTGGTTAACGAGCCCGACTGGCACCCATGAGGATACGGGTTTAATCCCTGGCCTTGCTCAGTGGGTTAAGGATCTGGCATTGTTGTGAGCTGTGGTGTAGGCTGGCAGCCACAACTCTGATTCGACCCCTAGCCTGGGAACCTCCATATGCCAAGGGTGCGGCCCTAAAAAGACAAAACAACAACAAAAACAAAAACAGAAATAAACAAACCCACATCCTAAACAAATGAACAAACGAAAAACTCAACGTGGATTAAAGGCTTAAATATAAGACCACAAGCTATAAAACTCCTAGGAAAAAAAAACATAAACAGAACACTCTGAAATAAATCATGGCAATATTTTTATGGATCTGTCTCCTAAGGCAAAGGAAACAAAAGCACAAATAAATAAATGGAACTTAATTAAACTTAAAAGCTTTCACTCAGCAAAGGAAATCATTAACAAAATGAAAAGGTAACCTACTCAACAGGAAAAAATATCTGCAAATTCTATGACCACTAAGGGGTTAATATCCACAATATATAAAGAGCTCAATATCAGAATACAACTTAATATCAGAAAAACAACCTAATTACAAATGGACAGAAGACCTGAATAGATATTTTCCCAGAGACATACAGATGGTCCACAGGCACATGATACAATTTGAGATGGTGGCAGGATCAGGGGAAAATACGCTGTAACAGAAAACTTGGCATGTTTAGATGCAGAGGAGATAGAGTGAGCAGGGAAGGCAAAAGTGAAAATGTAAAAGAGACTGAGGATTACACACAAAGTGTGATCACGTGGGAGAACAGACAAGATGGAATCATGAGCTCAGATAACAGCTTTGAACTTAGTAAGGACAAAGGACAGTTTTTACCTAGAAAAGGAGTGGACAGAGGTTCAGTGAATATAATACAGAGCGGTTTTAGAGATGGCAAAGAGGAAAACTAAAAGATGCATGTGAACAGAGCTCAACCTTGACTATAAAATTGAAGCCCAGGTCATTTGCCAAGACAGAGATAGGAGTCCCTGCTGGGACACAGTGAGTTAAAACTCTGACTGCCCTGGCTTGGGTTGCTGCGTAGGCACAGAGTTGATCTCTGGCTCGGTGCAGTGGATTAAGGATCTGGCATTGCCAAAGCTGCAGCTCAGATTCAGTCCCTGGCCCAGGAACTTCCATATGCCATGGAAGTGGCCATAAATTTAAAAGGGGGTGGGGGGTGGGCAGAGATTAATTGAAAACATTTTAAAAGTAGATGATATTTTTGAAATCTCACGGTCTACCACGAATGTTTCATCAGCTCTGTCTAGATATTTGAAAGAGGATATTATATATGGAAAAATATTGAGAGGCTGAAATCCCAACCATATGGTTAGTATGCTGCAATTTGCTAAGCTGATTTTACAAACAACCACTTTGTTCATTTAGGCTACAGCGTATGTACTGCAATTTGCACACCTGCTATCTGGCCAGTGGGGTTGGAGGCCCATATGAGGCAGTGGGGAAGAAGCTGGCTTTCTTTCTTTTACTGAGTTTGTGCTGCCTGGGGAGAGGAATGATTAGTAAAATACGTTCAGTAGGAATGATGAATGTTTGCACGTATTTTGACCACATAGATGAGACTCCTAAGAAATAAACCAGAAAAATCTGCCCTCAAGGAAATGTATTTGCAACCAATTTGATTTTATCTAAAATAATTACAATAATGTATTTGTATCTTAGTAGCGATAGCTTCCTCAAGATTTTCTAACGATATCTGCCAACCAAATCAGAAGCAGAGGACTTCTCTGAAATGAACGTGATGTGGTTTTAAAGTTAGTTAAGTTGTAGTGGAATCAGGTTGACTACTTTTTTGAAGATTTGCCATAGTTTTTTTTTTTTCTTCTGGTATTACCTTTTTTTACATGGACAATGTCAGCATCCTGATGTTTGGTTTTACATTATTTCACATGATAGATACGTGGGAGTAAAATATGTCCAGTGTGTGAAAATGAAGTCACAATCAACACATTTTGAAAGTACACTAAATGCAAAAATAATCTTGTATTCTTCATGAGGTCCCAATTAGTATAGAATTGGTGTTTTCGGTGGTTGTTTACATTTTAATTTGAATGACGTAGGGTAGGCAGTGATAAGCTGAAATTTTTTTAAATCGGTTCATCTTTTGACAAAAAGGAACTTTGCAGAAAGAAATGAGTGCCTGTGATGATCTATGCTTCCTAGACTCACTTCTGAATTGTTCTTTTTAATAGCTATTCTTCCATGTGAGTGTTTTCACCTGGTTATTGCTATCTGGATATTCTCTTAAAAGTCAGCTCCAGGTATGACTTTATCGTCACTCAGGGTCAACCCAAGGTATAAATCCAGCCACTTTCTACAGGGCACTGTGACACATTTCTTTGGAATTTATAGCTCACGATATATTGAATTTTTATTTTATTTACTATGTGCAGTAGTTACTCTCCATGTATATTCCCTAGCGAACAAGGAAAGCTCTTTGAGAATAACTCGAACATTCTATCTGGTTCCCTGTTCTTTCATGCGCTCCCTCTTTAACTAGAGTGAACATACACAGAGACAATCACTGCACACAGTAAAAGAAACAAAGGGCTGTGTTTTGTGTTAAGTTTCCTTTTCTCTCTCTATTGTGTATAGTCAGTGCTCCCTATTTCAGAAGCATTTTGTAGTCTGTGATGTACTTCTTAATTTTACACCAAAGATATCATATTTGGCAAGAACAACTAACAGAAATTTAGATCCAGAAGGTTGTATAATTTTTAAAACTTAACATGGGTTGCTTGTGCCAACAACTAGAACAGCTAATTCTGGAAACCTAGCTACAATTCAAATAGAGAACTGTGGTTTTGTTCCTTAACAATGCCTGTTAGTTCATAAATCCAAACCAGTTCTCAAGTGATTAAGTATAGCACACAGATCTGTCTATGAGGGGAAAAAAAAATCAGAGCTTTTTGGAAATTGTTAAAGCCCCAAGTAAATATAACCAGTCACACACCAGGATAGGCATAGATAGGGTGCACTGCTCTTTTTGCTGTAGTTCTATAATTTATTATGATTGTTTTCTCTGTATTTTCCATGTTACTTTTTCATGCTGTTTCAGTAGCATTTCCAGATCCCTATCACGCTAGGAATGATTAGTTCTCCCTCTGGACTGACCCAGACTCACACGTCAATGCACCTGTGAACGTATCTGCACAGAAGTTCTGGTGAGGATGAAGTAGAGGTGAAGGTTTGATAGTTGGCCTAGAAGTAAAGTTCAGCATTTTAAAACTTGCTGTCCTGTGGCGCAGAAAGAAGAGTTGCTTTTTTTTTTTTTTCTATGTCATGTTACACCTTCTGCATCTTACGCCTCCAACATGCTACACCTTCTCTCTGTAATCTCATCCATACTCACCCACCACAATTTAGAATTTCACTATGTTAAGATATCTTGCCCAATATATGTGCTCATTTGGGGAAATTTGTATAGATTGAACCATATGAAGTTGCTAATATTTAACCACTAAAAATGGCCATTCCATATGGTTTCAAACTAAAAATCTCTATTCAAATACCACATTCCAGTATAGAGAAATATGCTGTTAGTTTAGGAAATGCTCCTTTTCAGCCTGTCAAATATTGCTATATCACCACTTTTCCATAATTCAATAATTATCATTACTTTTATTTTATACCTATATCACGACATGAAGACATTTGATTGGTACTTCAGATTCTATAATTTGAGATAAAAATTTTCCAGCCAACTGTGGCTAATCCAGCCTTCTGCTTATCTTTGTTTCTCCTACCCACCTTTCATATTGCATTAGCAACTGTTTCAGAAAACAGACAGGTAGAGGCAATTATGAATCAAAGTAATTTTCCTGATAGTTTATAGTTTGAGTAAATTTTTTTACTGTGAACAAGGTTAAAATTAAGTTAGAGGTTTAACCAATGCCTATATCCTTTTTCCTTGGAGAAAATTGAATGCCAGTTGCAAATATAATGGTAAAATGGATATCTACATTATCATCCATAAAATTTCCCAAACCTTTCCAGGTTATTTTCATCCAGTCAAATACAGTATATGTGATTATTTGAGGCCAGTAATACAAAACCAAGCAACGTAATCCTCTAAAATACTTTTCTGAGGAAACTAGATACTCTGTGAATTCTCAAGAGCATTGTGTTGCAAAATTAATACTACATATTGAAAGCACATAAGCGACTGAAGGCATCTTGGAAAACAGGAAAAGTAACCCATTACCCTAAAAGGAAATTTATTTTAAGATAATATTTCTTTCTTTATTGGGGCCTAGTAATTTGATGCATTTAGTAAATTACAGTGTGGTTCTATTATACCCTAAAAAGATCATTTAGCTCTCACAGAGACTATTTATCTTACTTAGAGTACCAAGAATAATTCTACACCTTAGAAAGGAATTCTTATCTAAGTGCTTCCAGTGTTTTAATTTTATGTCTCTTTTGTGAATTGCACAAAAATAGCAAAAAATATAATAAAATAGATTCTGTACATCTCTAGTTTTAAAAGAATCTCTAACATCTCCATGATATTCCTTGTAAAATTTGATTTATAAATATTTTCTAACAAGCAGTGGGATAAAAAAATTTCCAGAATTGCATCTGTCTTTAAAGATCTTTATAATCACTGGAAACCATGGATTGACTGATAGTTCACTAAGCTTTTCATCAAGGTTTTTACATTTTAACCTTAAAATTTGTAGCACCTCTACAATTTTATCATTTTGCTTCGAAATAAACATTGATATCAGATTTCATATACAAATTGTTAGCCAGTCATATTTATTTCTACTTTAACTGTCAATATTTTTCTTGCCTGTTTTTTAAAAAACTGTCTCCTTAAGATTTCTTGTGAATGAAATGGTGAAAGACTTTAAAGCAAAATTGAAGTTATACTTTGGAGAAAATACTTGCAATACAGATAATAGAAAAACTATAGACATTTAGATATTAGAAGAAATCCTAAAAATCACAGAAGAATGCTTCCACATCTGGAAAGATAATAGAATGGATGTACTTTTCCCTGTTTCTTTCACCAAGAACAACTAAAAACCCTGGACATTTTATGCAAAACAAACATATATTATGTATAGATATATAAATATAAACATATAAAACATGTTTGTATATAAAACAGTCATAAGAAGACTCTGAAAGTTGGAGATAAGATGGCAGATTGGCTAAGGACCTTGGAGCCCAAGGAACAACACATTGATGGGTTTCCTGGGCTTTTTTTTTGCCTCAGATAGGGCAGACCTTGAGCTAAAAAAGCTGCCAACTCAAAAATGCTAATGGACAGAGACCAAAGAAGTATCAACAAAAGTCTGCTGTCTCTAGTCAAAAAATTAGAAGAGAGTAAAGCCTAGCAATATAGAAACATTTTAGAAAATAACCATTCTACTGTACCAAACAATACAGAAAACCCATGCCAGCAAAGAGCAAGTGGGTAGCCTAGAATTTCACCTTAGCAAAGCTGTAACAAGGCACCCAAACACTTCTCCACTGGGGTGGCATCCAAGGAGGTCTAGTAGAGACTCAGGACTTTCACCCATCACCAGTGTTAATAAGACAACTCCACCGTGGTGTCAGTGGAGACCATGTAGACAGCAGGAGTTTGCATCCTCACCTAGCTCTAAAGAGAAGGAGGCACTTCTATCACAAGTCAGCAGAGACTGAGTGGGAAAACTAGGCTTTTACCTCCAACTGACAGTAAAAAGGCAGAGCTCTCCTTTCCCTTCCAGAATGGCATCAGGAAAAGCCAGTTAAACAGAATGTTTAAATAAGATCCAGAGTATCACAACATAGTACAAAAATGGAAGTTTTTATTGAAAAATCACTTCCCAAACCAAGAATGAGGAATATCTCAAAAAAGAATAAAAAGAAAATCAATAGATATCAAAATGACAGAGGTATTAAAAGTATCTTGGAGTTTCCGTCGTGGCACAGTGGTTAACGAATCCGACTAGGAACCATGAGGTTGTGGGTTTGATCCCTGCCCTTGCTCAGTGGGTTAACAATCCGGCGTTGCCGTGAGCTGTGGTGTAGGTCGCAGACGCGGCTTGGATCCCGCGTTGCTGTGGCTCTGGCGTAGGCTGGCAGCTACAGCTCCGATTGGACCCCTAGCCTGGGAACCTCCATATGCCGCAGGAGTGGCCCAAGAAATGGCAAAAAGACAAAAAATAAAATAAAAATAAAAGAGCATCTGACAAAAATTTTAAAACAGCCATGATAGAGATGCTACAATGAGCAACTAGGAACATGCTTGAAACAAATGAATAAATAAATAGACTAGGATTGCTGGATCACGTGGTAGTTAAACATTTTGTTCTTTAAGGAATCTCCATACTCTTCTCCATAGTGGCTGCACCAGGTTACATTCCTGCCAACAGTGTAGGAGGGTCCCTTTTCTCCACACCCTCTGCAGTATTTATTGTTGGGAGACTGATGATAGCCATTCTGACTGGTGTGAAGTGATACCTCACTGTAATTTTTATTTGGGTTTCTCTTATAACTAGTGATGTTGAGCATCCTTTCATGTGCCTTCTGGTCATCAGTCTGTATTCTTTGAAGAAATGTCTATTTAGATCTTCTGACCGTTTTTTGATTGGGTTGCTTGGGTTTTCTGATACAGAGCTGTATGAGATGTTTGTATATTTTAGAGATTCATCCCTTGTTGGTTGCTTCATTTCAAAAATTTTCTCCTATCCTATGGGTTGTCTTTTCATTTTGTTTATCGTGTCCTTTGCTGTGCAAAAGGTTATAAGTTTAATTGGGTCCTATTTGTTTGTTTTTATTTTCATTATTCTAGGAGGTGGATCCAAAAAGGTATTCCTGCTATTTATGTCAAAGAGTGTTCTGCCTGTGTTTTCCTCTAGGAATTTTATTGTATCTGGCCTTACATTTAGGTCTTTCATCCATTTTCAATTTATTTTTTCGTACAGTTGTATGAGAATGTCCTAGTTTCATTCTTTTACATGTAGCTATCCAGTTTTCCTAGAACCACTTACTGATGAGGCTGTCTTTTCTCCAATGTAAATTCTTGCTTCCTTTGGAAAGATATTTTATATTGATAAAAGGATGAGTTCATCAAGAAGACATAGCAATCCTAAATCTTTATGCATCAAAAATACAAATCTGCATAATATGTGAAGCAAAAACTGATATAACTGAAAGGAAAAATAGATGAACCAACAATTATAGTTGGAGATTTCAACATCCCTCTCAAAAAACTGATAGAACAACCAGACAGAAAATCACCAAGGATATAGAGGAACTCAATAATACCATCAATGAACAGGGTCTAGTGACATTTTTAGTCTACCCAGCAACAGAATATACATTCTTTTCAAGTTCCTATGAAACCAAGATAGACTTGGTTATAAATCTTCAACCACTAAAGAATTAAAATCATGCAGGGTGTGTTCTCTAATCACAATGAAATCACACTGGAAATCAATAAAAGAGGAATAAGAGGAAAATCTCTAAGCATTTGGAAGTTAAACACTTGTAAGTAATGCGTAAGCCAAAAGGAAATCTTAAGGGAAATCAGAAACTGCACTGAATGAAAAGAAAAATACAATATATCAAAATGGTGGGTTACAGCTAAAGCAGCACTGAGAAAGAAATCTATAGCACTAAATTTATACATTAGAAAAGAAGATGGGAGGGATGGACTGGGAGTTTAGGGTTAGTAGATGCAAAGTATTACATATAGAATGTATAAATAACAAGTTCCTACTGTATGACACAGGGAACTATATTCAGTATCCTGAGATAAACTATAATGGAAAGAATATAAATATCGAAAAGAATGTATGTGTATGTATACTGAGTATTCTGCTTGTAGAAATTAACACAATGTTATAAATATTATAAATCAACTGTACTTCAATTTAAAAATTATTTTTAAGAAAGAAAAAAGAAAAGCCTCAAATCAGTTATCTAAGCCCTGAACCTAAGAAAAACAACCTAAGAAAAGAGAAAAATAAATTCAAGGCAAAGACTGACAAAGAGAAAGAGAGCAAACATAAATTATCAATATCATAAATGAAACAGGGGATTTCACCACAGGACCTGCAGAGATCAAAAAGATAATAAAGGAATAGTGTGGAAAACTCTCCATACATAAATCTGTCAATTTAAATGAAATGAAACAATTCCTCAAAAATCACTAACTGCCATATCTCACCCAGTCTGAAATAGACCATTTTAATAGCCCTGTAATTATTAAGGAAATTGAATTTTAGCTTAAAATGTCCATAAAGAGAAATCTCTATGCCTATGCTTTTTCACCAGAGAATTATATAAAGAAAAACACCACCAATTCTACATAATGTCTTTTAGAATATAGCAGAAGGAGTCAGCATCTGTTCTGCAAAGAAGTTCAGTCTGTCCTTTTTTCAGATTCCACATGTCAGTGAAAGCATTTGATGTTGGTGTCTCATTGTATGGCTGACTTCACTTAGCATGATAGTTTCTAAGTCCATCCATGTTGCTAAGAATGCCGGTATTTCGTTCTTTTTAATGGCTTAGTAATATTCCATTGTGTATATGTACCACATCTTCTTGATCCACTCCTCTGTCGATGGACATGGACATTGAAAAACTTATGGTCTCCAGAGGAGACAGTTTGGGGGGTGGGGGGACGTGCTTGGGCTGTGAGATGGAAATCCTGTGAAATCAAATTGTTATGATCATTATACAACTACAGATGTGATAAATTCATTTGAATAAAAAAAAATTAAAAAAAAAATTCTTCATCCACTTAGCTAAAGCTGGAGCCAAAGAAATGCTTCAGGCCAGGCTATGCCCTTAGGTGGAATCAGGTGAAGTCATCTGACTGAGTCATACTCTAAAAGGGGAATAGTCTGCAGATAATTGAAAATGAGAAGGAGAGAGCGGCAGCAAAAATACCACAGCACAAGATATCTGAGAGAAAGTTCCAGCCTTGCACTTTTGTTCCTGGTACTCAGCCACTACTGTGGTAAAATGCTGTGTTCATTTGTGGCACTTTCTTACCATAGATCTATTTTTGAAACCTAAAAATTCTACTCTTGATTGGCGAGAATAAAGTCAGATTCTGAAACACTGCAAAAAAAAAAAAAAAGAATATAGCAGAAGGAATACTTCACAATTCATTTTATGAAGCTGGTATTAACCCAATAATAAAAGCAGACAAAGACAGTACAAAAAAGGAAAACTACAGACTAATATCCATCATGAATACAGATACAAAATTCTTTAACAAAAATTTATCAAATAAAATTCAGCTATAAATAAAAAGAATTATTAAAAATGGCCAAATGAAGTTTATACTAAGGATACAAGGCAGATTCAATATTCAAAAATCAGTCAGTGGCAATCCACCATCTTAATAAGCCAAAGAAGAAAAATCAGTAATTAATTGATGCACAAAAAGCATTTGACAAAATACAAGCCCATTTATGATTTAAAAAAAAAAACTGCCCAAAAAAAAAAACAGGAAAGGAGAGAACTTTCCCCAACTTGACAAGAGCATCTACAAAGAAACCTATAGCTAACATTATGCTTAATTGTGAAAGACTGAATATTTCCCTTAAGGTTGGGAACAAGGCATGAATGTCTACTCTCACCACTCTTTTCAACATAGTGCTGGGAGTTCTAGTCAGTGCAATAAGACAAGAAAAGGAAATTAAAAGCATGTATATCTGAAAGTAAGAGGTAAACTCTCCCTATTTGCAAATGGCATAACTTTCTGCATAAAAAAATCTCAAGGGACCTACCAAACCCCCCAAAAAAACAAAACTAGAAATAAGTTATTTTAGCTAGAACACAGGATACAAGATAAATATACAAAAATCTATTGTGTTTCCATATATTAGTAGTAAACCCAGAGACACTGAAATTAAAATATAATACCATTTACAGTCTCTCAAAAAAAAATACATAGGTGTAAATCTAACAAAACAAGTACAGGATTTACATGTTGAAAACGACAAAATACTGATGAGTGAAAGCAAAGATCTAAATAAATAAAAGACACACATGTTCATGGATTAGAAGACTCCAAGATGTCACTTTTCCTTTAAATTGATACACATGTTTTATTTGTTTGTTTGTTTGCTTGCTTTTTTTTAGGGCTGTACCTATAGCAATATGAAAGTTTCCAGGCTAGGGGTCAAATCCTAGCTATAGCTGCCAGCCTACACCACAGCCACAGCAACATGGGATCCAAGCTGTGTCTGAGACCTACGCCACACCAGATCCCCAACCCACTGAGCAAGGTCAGTGATTGAACCTGAATCCTCATGGATACTAGTCAGTTTTGTTACCTCTGAGCCACAGTGGGAACTCCTATAAATTGATACACATGTTTAAAGCAATTCTGCCAAAATCCCAGCAATATTTTTGTAGACCTAGAAGAATTTATTCTAAAGTTTACACAGGCAAAAGAACTAGAATAGCTAAAATAATTTAGTAAAAGAATAAATTACAAGCAATCAATCTACTTGATTTCAAGACATTACCTGCAGTAATCAAGACTGTACATTATTGGCAGAGGGAGAGATAGATATATAAACCAATGGAGCAGAATAGAAAACCCAGAAATAAAGCCACATAAACATGTCCAGCTGATTTTTGACAGCTGAGATGAAAAAAATCAACTATGGAGGAGAGATAACCTTTTCAGCAAGTAATGCTAGAGCCTTGGACATCTATATGTCAAGAAAAAATTTTCACCTTAGGTCTCACACCTTAGACAAAAATTCACTCAAAACGATCACAGACTTAATTATAAAAGAAAATCATTTTTTAATTATACAATAAAAATCTTCATAATCTAGGGTTAAGCATAAAGTTCTCATACTCAACAGAACAAGCAAAAAAGAAAACATTGATAAGTTGGTCTTCATCAAAAACACAAACTTGGGAGTTCCCATTGTGGCTCAGCAGTAACAAACCCAACTAGTATCCAAGAGGATGTGGGTTCAATCCCTAGCCTCGATCAGTGGGTTAAGGATCCAGCATTGGTGTGAGCTGTGGTGTAGGTCACAGATGAGGCTCAGATCTGGCGTTGCTGTGGCTTTAACGTAGGCTGGAAACTGCAGCTCTGATTCGACCCCTAGTCTGGAACTTCCATATGCCACAGGTGCAGCCCTAAAAAGAAAAAAAAAAAAAAAACTTTTCTCTGCAAAAGACTCAGTTAAGAGAATGAAAAGACAGGCTACAGAGGGGAAAAAAATATTTGCAAACTACATATGCACCAAAGTACAATTATCTAGAATATACAGATAAAGCTCTCAAAACTCAACCACCCCCACAAAAAGCAAACAACCCAATTAAAATATGAGCAAAAGACATAAAGTGGCACTTTAACAAAGAAGATATATAGGTGGCAGATAAATACATGAAAAGCTGTTCAACATCATTAACCACTAGGAAAATGCAAATTAGAACTAAAATGAGATATCACTACACACCTATCAGGATGGCTAAAATAAAAAATAATGGCAACACCAAATGTTGGCAAGAATACAGAGAAACTGGATCATTTATACATTGCTGGTGGGAATGTAAAATAGTACAGCCTCTGTGGAAAATAGTGTGACAGTGTATTTAAAAACTAAACATGCAGAGTTCCCATCGTGGCTCAGTGGTCAACAAATCCAACTAGGAACCATGAGGCTGTGGGTTCGATCCCTGGCCTTGCTCAGTGGGTTAAGGATCCGGCGTTGCCATGAGCTGTGGTATAGGTCACAGATGCAGCTCGGATCTGGCATTGCTGTGGCCATGGCATAGGCCAGTGGCTACAGCTCCGATTAAACCCCTAACCTGGGAACCCCCATATGCCAAGGGTGCGGCCGTAGGAAAAAAGAAAAAAAAAAAAAAACGCTAAACATGCAGCTACCACATGACTCAGCAGTTGAGTTCCTGGGCATTCATCCTAGAGATATAAAAATTTATGGTAACACAAAAATCTGTACACTTATGCTTATAATAGCTTTATTCATAATAGTCAAAACCTATAAATAACCCAGATGTCCTTCCAGGAGTGAATGATTCAATAAACTATGGCATATACATGCCATGACATATTACTAAACAATAAAAAGGAAGAAACTATTAATACTCCCAACAAACTAGATAACTCTCGAGAGAATTATGCTGATTTTTTTTTAATCTCAAAAGATTACATGCTTTATGACTCCATTTCTTTACCATCCTTGAAATGACAGAATTATAGAAATGGAGAACAGATGAGTGGTGGCCAGGGGCTAAGGAGGACGTGGGGATAGAGGGAAAGTGGCTGTGGTTATAAAAGGTACCATGAGGGCTCCCTGTGGTGATGGAAATATCATGTATCTTGGCTGTGTCCATGTCCATATCCTGCTTGTGATATTGTACTACAGGTTTTCAAGATGCTACCTATGGGGGAAACTGCATAAAAAGTCCATTAGAGATCTCTGTACTGTTTATTACAGCTGCAAGTGAATCTACAATTATCTCAGAATAAAAATTTTAATTTAAAGGAAAAAAATCAATGAGAAATGAGTATTTGGAGTCAATTCTGCCAGTTTTTTCCTCCAGAATTCTGGTGTTGTATCTGCTTGGGGAGGCCTCTCCCCACTTCAAGATTACAAAAATGCCCTCCTCCACCCAGTGTTTTAATAGGTTTATGTTTTAAATATGCAACTTTTCTGTATTTGGATGTTTTTAAATTTGGCAAGTCATGGCATTCCTCATTCTGCATCATAGCTCAAGTCTCTTAATAAAATACTGCACTCACACACACCCTTTTAAAGCACCACACACCTTATCTACATTCTCTAAAAGAAGGGACGATATTTGGCATATCTCTGTTCTCTCTTAAATACCATGAACTGTGCTGTTGACAACTGTGTTGGGTTTTATAATTTCTCAAAGGAAATTGCTAAAAAAATTTTTGCTTTATTTTTCCAGTGTACTAGAAGCATTTTCATAAGCAAAACCTAAACACTTAATTAGGAAGTTACTTGCTAATACTAAAAGCAGGCCAAGAGATCTTCAGTTAAATTTCTGTTTCACTGTTATCCTGGTTAAGGTCACCCCATGCCATGGTGGTGGTGCAGGTATGTACAACTCCAGAACATAGACAACTTCGTAGGCACAAACTCAGCCTAGTCACCCTTGGGTCCATTCACTTTCTGCTAGTTCACAACATTCAGGTGCCACAGCATGGCTCTGAAACAGAAGAAAAGCTTTTCTGTGCAAGGAGGAAGGTTCACCAGGTGTGAACTGGAGACAGGCACTTGCCATCTGCCTCTGCACGGATTGAATCATGAGCCACTGTGGATGCCGACTCTCAACACCCGGAAAGAGCTCAGGGTGGAGAACAAGAGTGAGGCACTCAGAGCTCTGCAGAAACTGGCAGAACAGGTCTTCAGATCATTAGATATTTTCAGGAATTTTATGAGCCCAGTTCTTACATCTCCTCATACCTAGAAAAGCACGACATCCTTCATGGTAATGTCTGTTCCTCGTGACTAGCAGTTACCATCATAAGACTGGCAGCAAACTTCTGTAAAATGCGTGCTTGGTTGCGTGTACCTCCCCGTTCACCAAAATCATATACTGACATTTCCCCTTGCCTCTCTGGAGCAGTATTTCAGAGTGATGCCTCCTGGGGTATAATCTTCATTTTGCCCCAAATAAAACTTAACTCTCCACTTTTAAGTTATGCATATTTTTTAAGTCGACGTAGAAAGAGCATCAGGAAGGGTACATCAGGAGAGGAGAGTAGCTGAGCAGCTGAGCTTTCCTCTCAAACACCCTGACCAGGCCTTGCACTGGACTGAGAGATGGAAAGTAAGGCCTCTTTTCTCTACCACATCCCTCCATCTCCAGAGTTCTGACTCTCTGAATCTACAGGAGGACTCCCAGTGACCAAATGCAGAAGGAGAGAATGGGTCCCACAGGAAATGGACCCAGGATGGAGAGGCAACCCAAGGGCATACCCTGCCTGAAGCCACAGGGCTCCCAACAGTTGGAACAGTTTCTCCAGCATTCTACAGCCAACAGTTCAGAGACGCAGCCTCAGAAGATGGAAGAAAACACAATGACCCCAGCCTTCTGGTGAGTGGTGGAAGCATGTGCTTGTCATGAGCAAACTAGAGGCCACAGATTTATTAAATCTATTATGTACTTCAATTTCCATAAGCACTAACCAAAAAATATATGAACTCTAGCTTAATTGTCTAGCTTTGTTGAGACAAGAAGAAAATAACACCACGTCAAATAGAGGTCATCAAAGGGAATAACTGTCTTTAAGAAGTGGACCTAAAGAATGTCCTCAAAGTATTTCATCCTAAAGACTGATCATAATGGGGAGGTGCTGAGTGCTGCTACCCCCAAGACACAGAGCTTCTGGACTATTATCAACAGACGTGATCTTGTAGGTACAGTATCTTTATTCAACTTCATTTGTCTCCTGCTAAAAATGAATGGGTACACAAGTTAAACAAAGAAATAAATGTCAGTAGAAGAAATTCTAAGTAAAAATCTAGCTTTTTTCATGCAGTTGTCATAAAACTAATAAGACATCTGCAGCTCTAAAGTAATCCAGACGTATTTTTCCCAGTAAACCAGACACTGAGTATCTTATGTTAGTGTTTTACAGGTTTAAACTAAGAGATTTATTTGGATAAGGAGAGAGTATTCCAGAAGTTGAGTTCAGTAGAAATAACACCAGCACTTTGGATTTAGATGGTGCCAGCAGTCAGTAGTCGGAGTTCAACCTGCCTTTACAGGAAGGTGCTTTACGTGCCTATAAACCCAAAGACTATGGAGGTTCAAACCATTCCTCACCTTTGCCATCTGATTTATGTTCTCGACTAGAAACTGTTTGCAGTGCGTTACTTGAAATAAACAGGGAGTAGAAATATTTTTTATTAATTTAATACTGATAGGATTGGGAGGGGTGTTTATTTCCTCATAATAAAATTATATCCAATAGTTACATGCTAGTCACAACTCTGATTATAAAATACACTGTGTGCAATTTCTTTTTTTTTTTTCTGTGTGCAATTTCTAAATGTTTACTTTTGAAGTATAAAGTCCTTGTCCACTGTTTTTCTATGGCTGTCATTACTTTTACTAGTGACAATATCAACAATGGCTACCTTTTTGAGCATTTATGATAGTCAAATAGTCTCACACACATAGAAAATCATATAATCCGTGCAACAGCCCTGTGAAGTGGTTACTATGATTATACCCATTTTACATATAAAGAAATCAAGCCTTTGAGAAATTGAATAACTCCCCAACATTACAAAGTTCATAAGTCCCATAAAAATAAAAATTAAAAAAAAAGAAAGGCTCAGTGGGTTGAGAATCCAACCATAGCATCTCAGGTCACTGAGGAGGTATAGGTTCAATCCCCGGCCTGGGGCAGGGGGTTCAGGGGTCCAGTGTTGCTACAGCTGCTGCATGGGTCACAGCTGTGGCCTGGATTCAATCCCTGGCCCGGGAACTTCCGTATGCTGTGAGTGTGGCCATTAAAAAAGAAAGAAAGAAAGTTTTTAAATGGAAGAGGCACTGATTGCTCTGCTTCCACAGCCTGGACTTGAACCACTAACCTGGACCACTATTCTGAATGTTCTCTCCCCAGACCTGTGTGATGTGGGGACTAGGGAGCACCTGTCAACGCCAGGGCATTCGAGATGCACATATTTCCTGAAACACGTTGCACTAGCTGGTTTTCCCTAGATTGCGGAGGAACGATAACCCTTTCTTAACTGACTGTTCCCTAAAAACACTCCACTTGCCACTTAGATAATGTATCACCTTTATGGAGTGAATAATCATGGCAAACGCTTTTGAGTGCTTGCCGGTCCCTTTCCCACTATAAATGTATAAATATCACCTATTAATCGGTGCTATTGCTGTTCCAACCTTACAGCTGAGGGAAAGATCTTTCCTGAAAGCAAATGGCTAGTGAGCAGCAAAGCCACATTCACACCAGGCAGCAGGTCCCCTAACGCTTCTGAGCAGCAGCCGTCTGTTGGATTCTGTCCTGGGCTCCAAAGAGGCTACTGTGAACCGAGCAGACTGACCTCCTGGAGGGAGTCATCTGGTGTGGGAGACGGAAATGAATCACATCGATATGTCTGTGACTACAGACTGTAATAAATATATGAAGGAAAGGGAGCAGGAGCTGAGAGAGCATAACAGAGGCTTGTCTTGGGCTGGGCAGGCCAAGCAGGCCTTGGTAGGAAGCTTCATCTAAGCCTGAAATGGAGGAGAGCTGGCCACGCGAGGGTGCCGAGCCCAGGAGGCAGCATGGGGGACAAAACTGAACTGGGGACATCCTGACAACACCGACTCATTACTGTATTATTTGAAAACTGTAAGAACGTGCTAAACTATGGCTTGTTCTGTTTTTTTCTCTCCCTATGAGCTGACGGCAAAATAATAGATCCCAGATGCCCCCGCAGAACTGGCAAAGTGGGTACTCAGACACCCATTTGTCAAGCCCTATCTAGCACCCATCTTGAGGCAACAACAGAGTTGGAGTTGAGAAGGTCAAGAACAAGGATTTCTCTGGAGAAGCTGTCGTTTTGCTCTCTGTGCACTCCCTGGGCCTGTCTCTTCCACACTTTGAGATCCAGCTGGGAGAATCCAGGAGACCCCTCAAGGCACTGCTGTCTGACTCGGCTAAAACATCAACCGTCTTGCTCATGAGTAGACTCCAGAGGAAATGGCAGCATTGGAAGAAACTGCACCTCACACAGGCTAGAATGGAGGAGAGATTGTCACCAAACATCAACCATATATGGATCCCGTGGAAGCCAGACTGGAGCCATCTTCAAGGAGACCTTGCTCGCAAGAGGCTGACACAGAGTCTTGTGAAGCAGAAGGCCCCATGCCCCGGGGCTGAGATTGTGTGCCCTTGAGTGGCCAGCCACATCCCACATCACAGGACTGGTCATTATTGGAGATTCCCACTGGAGGAGTTTCCTAGAAACCCACAAGATGAATCCCAAGAGAAAGATCTACGTTTACAGTTGACAAGCCTCATAAATGCCAAGGACAGATTGGCATGCGTACCAAAATACCAATCCCTGAATCCTATGTATTTCCTTTATGCTATTTTCCCAGTTCAGAAGGAGTCAGAAGCCTGGTGAACAGGGTTTGGAAAAGCTGAGGGTATAGAACAGAAGCATCCATGCTTCGCTCCCCAGTGCAAGATTCAGAAACTGGGGATGGGGAACGCTTTAAATATGATTAAAATCTGAATTTTCACATTACAAGGAAATGGGTTATTTAAAGCACTGTCAATTCCTGCGACAGGAATTGTGTCCTGTGTGGGAATTCCTGTGTGGGAATGTGTCCCACAGCCTTTTCATTATCCAACTCTAACTAGAAAAGCTATAGGACCTAGTTAAGACTTTATCTAGGAAGAGAGGGAAAATACAGACTTCACTGAAGTGTCTACCCCTGGATGGGTTACAAAGAAAATTATTTTTAATCATTCAGCAAGTACGTAGAGTGCTTTCAATGTGCCGTATATGATTCCATGCTTGGAAATATTCATGAACGGACCAAATATCTACAGTCTGTTAGGGTGGGAGTGGGAGGTAGGATGAAAGACAACAGTAAATGTGATAAATAGGTAAATTATATATTCTGTAAAAGTGATTAGTGCTGTGTGTAATTTGATCCAGCTTAGGGCATTGAGAATGCTGAGGGAAGGGTAGCTTGTAATTTTAAACTGAATATTTTTTAATTTGGGGGGGGTATAATTGATTTACAATGGTGTTCCAGTTTCCAAAGTGACCCATTCATTCATATATATTTTTTTCTCACATTATCACCCATCATATTCTATCCCGAGACTGGATATAATTCCCTGTGCCATACAGCAGGACCTCATTGCTTATCCATTCTAAATGTAATAGTTTGCAGCTACTAACTCCAAACTCCCAGTCCATTCTGCTCCCTTCCCCGTCCCCCTTGGCAACCACAAGCCAGTTGTCTATGTCTATGAGTCTGTTTCTGTTCTGTAGATAGGTTCATGTGTGCCACAACCTAGATTCACATATAAGTGATATCATATGGTATTTGTCTTTCTCCTTCTGACGTACTTCATTTGGTATGAGAGTCTCTGGTTACATCTATGCTGCTGCAAATGGCATTATTTCATTATTTTTATGGCTGAGTAGTATTCCATTGCGTATATGTACCATATCTTTTTTTTATTACTCAAATGAATTTATCATATCTGTAGTTGTATAATGATTGTAACAATCTGATTTCACAGGCTTTCCATCCCACAGCCCAAGCACATCCCCCCACCCCCCAAACTGTCTCCACTGGAGACCATAAGTTTTTCAATGTCTGTGAGTCAGCATCTGTTCTGCAAAGAAGTTCCATCTATCCTTTTTTCAGATTCCACATGTCAGTGAAAGCATTTGATGTTGGTGTCTCACTGTATGGCTGACTTCACTTAGCATGATAGTTTCTAGGTCCATCCATGTTGCTAAAAATGCTGGTATTTCATTCCTTTTAATGGCTTAGTAATAGTCCATTGTGTATATGTACCACCTCTTCTTGATCCACTCCTCTGTTGATGGACATTTAGGTTGTTTCCATGTCTTGGCTATTGTAAATAGTGCTGCAGTGTCTTTGCGAGTCATGGTTTTCTCTGGATAGATGCACAGGAGTGGGATTGCTGGATCAAATGGTAGTTCTATGTTTAGTTTTCTGAGGAATCTCCATACTGCTTTCCACAGTGGTTGCACCAATTTACAATCTCACCAACAGTGTACTAGGGGTCCTTTTTCTCCACACCCTCTGCAGCACTTATTGTTTGTAGACTTTTTGATGGTGGCCATTCTGGCTGGTGTAAGGTGGTACCTCAGAGTGGGTTTGATTTGCATCTCTCTAATAATGAGTGATGTTGAACATCTTTTCATGTGTTTTTTGGCCATCTGTATGTCTTCTTTGGAGAACTGTCTGTTTAGATCTTCTGCCCATTTTTTTATGGGGTTGTTTGTTTTTTTGGTATGGAGCTGCAGAAGGTGTTTATAAATTTTGGAGATTAATCCCTTGTCAGTCGATTCACTTGCAAAGATTTTCTCCCATTCTGTGGGTTGTCTTTTCATGTTGTTTAGGGTTTCCTTTGCTGTGCGGAAACTTTGAAGTTTGATTAGGTCTCATGTGTTTATTTTTGTTTTTATTGTCAATACTCTAAGAGGTGGATCTGAGAAGATGTTGCTGTCGTTTATGTCAGAGAGTGTCTGGCCTGTGTTTTCCTCTAAGAGTTTGATAGTGTCTGGTCTTATATCTAGGTCTTTAATCCATTTGGAGTTAATTTTTGTGTATGGCGTTAGGGAGTGTTCTAATTTCATTCTTTTCCATGTGGCTGTCCAGGTTTCCCAGCAGCACTTACTGAACAAGCTGTCCTTTCTCCATTGTATATTCTTGCCTCCTTTGTCATAGATGATTTGGCTGTAAGTGCATGGGTTTAATTCTGGGCTTTCTATCCTGTTCCACTGACCTATATTTCTGTCTTTGTGCCAGTACCATATGGTTTTGATGATTATTGCTTTGTGGTATAGCCTGAAGTCCGGGAGCCTGATTCCTCCAGCTCCATTTTCCTTTTTCAGGATGTCTTTGGCTATTCTGGGTCTTTTGTGCTTCCAAACAAACTTTAAAATATTTTGTTCAAGTTCTGTGAAAAATGTCCTTGGTAATTTGATAGGATTGCACTGAATCTGTAGATTGCCTTAGGTAGTATAGTCATTTTGATAATATTAACTCTTCCAATCCACGAGCATGGTATATCTTTCCATCTACTTGTGTCATCTTTGATTTCTTTCATCAGTGGCTTATAGTTTTAAGAGTGTAGGTCTTTTGTGTCTTTAGGTAGGTTTATTCCTAGGTATTTTATTGTTTTGGATGTGATGGTAAATGGAACTGTTTCCCTAATTTCTTTTTCTGCTCTTTAATTGTTAGTGTATAGAAATGCTGTCGATTTCTGTGTATTAATTTTGTATCCTGCAACTGCCAAATTCGCGGATGAGCTCTAACAGTTTTCTGGTAGCGTCTTTAGGATTCTCTAGGTATGGTATCATGTCATCTGCAAATAGGGATAGTTTTACTTCTTCCTTTCCAATTTGGATTCCTTTTATTTCTTTTACTTCTCTGATTGCTGTGGCTAGGACTTCCAAAACTATGTTGAAGAGTAGTGGCGAGAGAGGACATCCTTGTCTTGTTCCTGATCTCAGCAGGAATTCTTTCAGCTTTTCACCATTGAGAATGATGTTCGCTGTGGGTTTGTTGTATGTGGCCTTTATCATGTTGAGGTAGGTTCCCATTATGTCCACTTTCTGAAGGGTTTTTATCAGAAATGGGTGTTGGATTTTGTCAAAGGCTTTTTCCGTGTCTGTTGAGAGGATCATATGGTTTTTATTCTTCAGTTTGTTAATGTGGTGTATCACACTGATGGATTTGCAGATATTGAAGAACCCTTGCATCCCTGCACTTGATCATGATGTATAATCCTTTTAATGTATTGTTGGATGCGGTTTGCTAGTATTTTGTTGAGGATTTTTGCATCGATGTTCATCAGTGAAATTGGCCTGTAGTTTTCTTTTTTGTGGTATCTTTGTCTGGTTTTGGTGTACCACATCTTTTTAATCCATTCATCTGTCAATGGGCATTTAGGTTGTTTCCCTGTCTTGGCTATTGTGAATAGTGCTGCAATGAACATGTGGGTGCATGTGTCTTTTTCAAGGAGAAGTTTTGTCCAGATGTATGCCCAGGAGTGGGATCGCTGGATCATATGGTAGTTCTATATTTAGTTTTCTGAGGTACCTTCATACTGTTTTCCACAGTGGTTGTACCAATTTACATTCCCACCAACAGTGTAGGAGGGTTCCCTTTTCTCCACACCCTCTCCACCATTTGTTATTTGTAGGCTTGTTAATGATGGCCATTCTGACCTGTGTGAAGTGACACCTCACTGTAGATTTGACTTGCATATAGCTAATAATTAGTGATGCTGAACAGTTTTTTCATGTGCCTACTGGCAATCTGTATATCTTCTTTGGAGAAATGTCTATTTAGGTCCTCTGCCCATTTTTCGATTGGGTTGTTTTTTTGTTGTTGAGTTGTATGAGTTATATTTAAACCAAGTCTTTATTCTTAAGGCTTATTGAGTGTGTGTATGCTTGAGAAAGGAGATTGTTTTAAAGCAAAAATCAGGAGTTCCTGTTGTGGCTCAGTTGCTTAAGAACCCAACTTGTATCCATGAGGATGTGAGTTCAATCCCTAGCCTCACTCAGTGGGTGAAATGATCTGGTGTTGCCATGAGCTGTGGTGTAGATAACACACACAGCTCAGATCTGGCATCTGGTTATGGTGTAGGCTGGTGGCTACAGATCCAATTTGACCCCTAGCCTGGGAACTTCCATTGCAACAGGCACAGTCCTAAAAAGACCAAAAAAAAAAATGTGAAAGTCATATCTTGTCACTCCAATGGTCAAAACCCTGCAGTGGCCCCTACACTTTGGCCGCTGGGTCAAGAAACTATAAATGGAAAGAGTAGAGGCAGAAAGAACTGCCAGGAGGCTACTGCAGTAATCAAAGTGGGAGATCGTGGTGGCTAATAGCAGCAGTGGGGGATGTGAGAAATGGTCAGATTCTGGAAATATTTTGAAATCAAGTTTCTCCACTAGTAGATGTGAGATGTGGGGAAAAGGGTGGTGGGGAGAAGGGAAGGTATGGTTGGTTTCAGGCCTAAGGAGATGGAATTTTGAAATCATCCAAAACTGACGCAGGGAAGACTATGGGTAGAACAGATTTGGGGTGGAAAGACGGTCTTGGGCACTAAGTGTGAGATGTCCATGGGACCACCAAGTGGAAAAGTGGCCTAGATGATTGGGTACATAGAGCTGAAATCCACAAAAGAAGGGTGGGCTAGAGCTCTGAATTTGGGAGAAGAGACCAAGAATTATCTATAACTTGCAATAAGGGCCCCACTATGATAGAAAAAGCAGCTCACTGTAAACCAGCAGGAGTGAGTTGTGAAGTGTCCAGAACTTGGGTGGCAAAGAAAAAAATTAATGAATTTGCATAAAACCAGAACAGAGATTTCTGTCTAATCTCCTTATTCAGGGAAATCCTGCGTAGGTAGTCTTTGATAATTTCGAAAGTGTTTCTCAATAATTGCTATTTTTCTAAAGACGTTCTCGGCCTCTTTGTCTAGATTTTTGTTTGTTGAATTTCTTAAAATGAGAAATACATGTGTCTTCCATACTGGGGAGAAGGGCAAACTGCCTAGGGTCAGGGGGTGACTTGAAACTGTGGTAGAACCTCTTTGCTCTCAACATAGAAAATGCTCTTCCGTTCAACTTCTCTCTCTTGCTTCACCTATTCATCTTTCCTCTTAGTTGACATGACAACCTGTCAATGCCATAGTCAGATGGCTGGCCTGGAAAGGGAAGCAGCCCACTGGCCCAACTGTCTTCCCAAGGAGCACTCAGGACACCAGCAGAGACTCAGCCGCCTGCTCAGCCAGGGGAGCCTTTTAGTCACACCATCCTGATAAGCTTTCATCAGAGCCTAGTCAACTCTGTAGCTCTTGGCAACACAGCTGGCATGATATTTTTCTGGTGGAAGAAAAGGAATGAAAGTCCAAATCACTGTTATCAATAAAGCCAAAAATAGAGACTTTATTCCCTTAAGAGTTGGGGAGAAGTCTTTCTCTAGCAATTTATTTCAAATTTAGAGTGCCACATATCTCTTAAATATAGACAAAATTATTTTTTTTTACAGAAGAGTGTTAATTTCTTGAAGCCAACCAGTCAGTTAAGAATATTTTTGGAGTCCCCTCTCTCTGTGAAGTATTATTTAGTTATCTATGATTTCAGGACTCACAGCTACATTCCTGCCCTGGTTCCTTGGTAAACCCTCTAACCACAATAAAAAAAAAAAAAAAAGAGAGAGAGAGAGAGAGAAATTCAGTCTCTCTTCCTGCAGCCCAGACAAAGAAAATTGCAGCTAGAAGTCAGAGGGACAAACTAAATGTCACTCTGACCCAAAGGTTTGGAGAGAATGTTAAAATGCCATTATGAAAAATGAGAGGGCAGGAAAAAGAAAAATCATGGTGGCAATGTCGAGCTGCGAGGTATAGTCTTCGGCTGCTGTGTTCCCATGAAGGATGGGCCTAGAACACAGACACATAGACAGTCTGTTCAGTTGAGCTCCGGATGAGAGGCAAAGGGACCAACTAGACTCTTCGATCCTTAGCAGTCCTACGGCTCTAACACGGTGAGTGATTAGGGTACGGAAAACAATGGAACAGACACTGGGAAAAAAGGATAAACACAGCCCAACAAAGAAAAACAGTTTGTAATATACTTAAACTCAGAGGATTTAGCTTTGACTTCGAAAGTGGTAGAAGAACTCGTTCCAAATCAGGCTGGGAGGGTTGTTTATTTTGCTTTGCTCGAGTCAGATCTAATGATCCTAATGACTTTAAATGTTCCTAAATTATTCCCCAGACTGGGTTAGATTTTGTATTTGGGCCGTAGTTTAGGCACCAGATGCTGATTTATTTAGCATTCAATCAACTCAACTCTCACTTTGCCAGCCTTCGGCCCACTGTCGGTACAGTGAGTTGAAATTCATACTCCCACCTCTAAAAGACTTCAAGGTGATAGCATCCCTTCAGATTTATCGAAGTACATTTTCAAGGTTAACTGTATTGGCTTCTTTTTCCTTGTTCATGTCTTTTGTTGATGTTTTTTAGCCCTATGTAATGTCTTTTTGTTAACCAGAACATTCAAATGTCTAGAACACCTCTTTCTCTGAACTATGCTGTGCAATAGAACATTTTTCAGTGAGAAACATTCTCTGTATCTGTAGTGTCCAACACAGGAGCTACTAGCCACTTATGATTACTGAGCAGTTGATATATGGCTGGTGTGTCCATGGAACTAAAATTTTAATCTAATAATTTTAATTTAAATTTGACTTTTAAAGAACCACATAAAACTAGTGGCTACTGTATTATTAGACAGGGCTGCTGTAGAATGACAGAGAAGGTATTACATATTATTAGCTTACAGACAAATACTGCCTTTGTGTGCAAATGTGTCTGCAAGACACAGTGATTCTTTTTCCCTACCCCAGGCAGAAGAGACTTATCTTTTATCACATGGCCTTCAGCATGCCATAGGCAGAGCTGATGTAGGACTGTTGGCAAAGTAAGGAGTATTAGTTGTATCAAAAACTGGAGGGCTTGGAATAACAGGACGTTATTGTCTCCCAGATTTGGAGGCAAGAAATCCAAATCAAGACGTCAGCGGGGCTCTGCGGGAGAATCCTTTCTGGCCTCTTCTGGCTTCTATTATTTGCTGTGAATCCTTAATGGTCCTTGGCTTGTAGATGCATCTTTTGAATCACATGGGTGCCTTCTTCCTTTGTATCATGACATCCTTTTCCTTCTGTGTGCCTGGCTCTAGGGCAAAATTTCCCCTTTTTGTAAGGATGCTAGTCATATTGGACTAGGGCCCACCCTTAATGATCTCATTTTAACCTGACAACCTCTGTAAGACTCTATTTCTAAGGACAGTCTCATTCTGAGGTACCTGTCGGTCTTCAGTGTGTGTTTTCCAGGGAGACACAATTGAACATATAACATTCAGGATAGCAGTCATTTCGTTCCATGGAAGTAAGCAGATCCCTGAAAGCTAACAAGGCTTCTTTTTCATTCTAAACCTTCAAGGCAATAGGAGCAATTTCCCATCATGGCTCAGTGGTAATGAACCTGACTAGTATCCATTAGTATTCGATGCCTGGCCTTGCTCAGTGGATTAAGGATCTAGGATCGCCATGAGCTGTGGTGTAAGTCACAGACACGGCTCGGAGTCTGTGTTGCTGGGGCTGTGGTGTAGACCAGCAGCTACAGCTCCAATTCGACCCCTAGCCTGGAAACCTCTATATGCCATGGGTGCTGTCCTAAAAAGATTTTTTTAAAAAGTGAAGATCAAAAAATCTTCCATGGTTTTGAACAAATACATAAGGGAATAGAGAAATGAAGAGGTGAGAAACAACGGAGGTATCTTACCTGAGACATTGATGTTGTAATGCTCTAGCTATTAAGATAGAAACCTAATGGAGTTCCCATTGTGGCCCAGTGGGTCAAGGACCTGACATAGTTTCTGTGAGGATACAGGTTCAATCCCTGGCCTGGCTCAGTGGATTAAGGATCCGGCATTGCCGCAAGCTGTGACATAGATCACAGATGCAGCTCAGATCTGATGTTGTCGTGGCTGTGATATAGGCCTCGGCTGCAGCTCTGATTCAACCCCTAGCCTAGGAACTTTCATCTGGTGCAGAAAGAAAGGAGGAAGGAAGGGAGGAAAAGAAAGAGAGAGAAGGAGGGAGGGAGGGAAGAAAAAGAAAGAAAGAAAGAAAGGAAGGAAGAAAGAAAGAAAGAAAGAGAAAGAGGTGGGTAGGAAGGAAGGAAGAGAGAGATAAGGAGGAAGGATGAAAAGAAGAAAGAAAGAGAGAGGAGGGAAGAAAGAGAGAGGGATGGAGGGAGGAAGAAAGGAAGGAAGAAAGAAAGAAAGAGGGATAGAGGAAGAAAGGAAGGAAGGAAGGAAAAAGAAACCTGAGGACCAAGTTCATATGACGGCAAACACCCACAATCACCCTGCAGATGTGTTTTATTTGTCCCAGCTGGGGTTAAAGAATAGCCTTTTAAAAGGAGATTTCTGGTGGATATAAAATCTACTGGACTGCAGGTAACAGTGGCCTTCCCACCCAGGCTGACCACAGTCTGCACCGCTCTATTGTATCTCCAGAGATTCCTCTGTAGCCATGTGGGAAGGGCTGGTAAGCCACCAGTAGTTTAGACAAATGAGTTGTTGGACTATTGGAAACTTTGATTTGGCAAATCAGCACTCTCCTGCGCCTTCTGAATGTATCCCTGCATCTGCAGCCGTACTGTCTCTCTCCCTGAGGATCCTTCAGATCCCCCAAGATCCAGGAAATAAAGGAGAAAGGCCAGCTGTCACAAGAAACCTATTACACACTGCTCCACCTCTGCAGCCAGCGTCTGTACTCACTGGTATGTGTTGGCACCATATCAGTTAAACGTTACTAATAGCATCCCTGTGTGTCGGTCACCTGCCTACCCCCGCAGGCATTTGAGTTTGAGTTTGCAGCCTCTCTCAAACTGTAGCCATCTCTCCAGCTCATCCACAGACACTCATTCAAAGGTAAAAAGTTCCGTGCTTCTGCTGCCCCATATATCTCAAAATATTTGGCTTGTTGACATTCTTATGTAACTCGGCTCTTTCTTCCTCTCCTATTTTTTTTTTTTTTTTTTTTTTTTTTTTGCTTCTTTAGAGCCATACCTGCAGCACATGGACGTTCCCAGGCTAGGGGTCAAGTCGGAGCTGCAGCTGGCAGCTATAGCCCCAGCCCCAGCAATGCTCACAGCAACGCCAGGTCTTTAACCTACAGGGATTAGGGGCCAGGGATCGAGGCCAACGATCAAACCCACATCCTCTTGGATACTAGTTAGGTTTGTAACCCACTCAACCACAATGGGAACTCCCAGACATGGCTTTTTCAGTAGCCTCATTCCCACGGAGTGCCGGCCCTACCTCCATGCTCAACCTCTCAGTCTTCTAATCCTTTGCATTGCTGGTTGTCAATCTCCATGATATCCTCCCAGAAAACCTCCCTTTGCTCCCTTCTCTGGGGTTCTACCCACCCCACATGGCTGTTTATTACTGGATTTGAATACTAAATGTTTGGATATTCTTTGTTTACCTAAAATCCAGGCAACATAAAACAAGAAGGTTTATTACAGGAAAAAAGTCTGTAGATTAAAAAGTTACTGTCACTTTCCTAATGAAACTCGAATAATCAAGCAGATTAGAAGGAAAATCAGAAACATAATTTCTTCCCCACTTTTCTAAGTGTTTCTGCATAAGCCAAGAAAATATCTAAAGTACTAGGCGCTCCATCTTAACACTAGACTCCTGTGGTGGCCAGAATTTGGCTTCATTTCAAAATAATAAGCATTTGGTTCAGAAGGCTGTTTAAAGGAAATAAAAAGGCATAAAATCTCAATCATCCAATATGGTTTGTATTAGAATAAATTGATTACCCCAAACCTAACGCGATTAGGGCTCTGCCAAGAGGCTGGCAAGCAACCACTGTTGACATAGTCCAAATTCTAATCAGTTACTTGTAACAAGTGGTTATTTAATAACCATTCACATTCATCTTTGCTCCTTTAGCCAAATGGAAGAGGAGAAGAAAGAGAAGAACCCTCAGAGGGAATAAAAAGAGTTCCAAGCTTTTTTTTTCTCTTTGTGAGTACGAGAGAATGTATCCATATGCAAAGAAGAATTCGGTGTTGTGGGTCAGACCCTGCACAGTGAAAATCAAGTTGCCCTTTCCATCCCTGAAATGCTTAAAGAGCGGTTGACTTAACCCAGTGGTCCTTAGAGTAGAAATACTGGATGAGGAGATTTGGTGTCATGATGCTTCTCCTAAAGAGAAAATGCTTTTTTTTCTCTTATAACGTTTATAATAGTCTAAAATTACAAAGCAAAAATTCAATTTAAACAATGCTCCATTCTTTCTTAGTTCTACCTTATCAAGTGATGAATCCATTTCATCCAGCTTCTGAAACTTCAAAAATGAAATTTCAATCAAGTATACTGAATAATGATAAGCATGGGAAATTTAAAGAGAAAATTTGTAACATGTTCAAGACAGTAATGGTTTACTAATAGACCATAAATGTTTAAGAAGAGGTTTTTTAAAAAAAAAAAAAAAACAAACCACTGTCCTGCACAAAAAAGCAGCATTTTTTACTCCATAGTATCATGATAAAGAATATCTCTACTCATTTCTTCTTTGATCAGCTTTAGTAAAAACATTTGAAATTAGTTTTTTATTTTCTCATCTTTTATATACTTTACAAGACACCCATCAACTGTCCAAGTTGCTATATTGACATCCCGTAGGAAAACAGTATCTTTTTTAACTGTCTAAAAATATGATAGAATTGTCAAAGGCATATGGAATTAGTTACATAAACCTTAAAAGTATTTTTTTGTTCTCCGATGGTCTACATTTTCAGCAAAACAGTTAATACAGAGAAAAGCTATAAATGCTTTTTGTTTGTTTGTCTGCCAAGCACCAAGAAGAACGTCAGTAATATCACAGTTCAAAGGCCACTTGCTCCCGAAGTGGACTGAGGTACGAATGCAAACAGCTCTCACCCCCATATACCCTCTGCACTGGAGGGCACTGAGAGCAGACTCAGCTACATCTCACCCTTTTTCCATGTCTTCCTGGAAAAGCTGTGCAGGATTGGGATCTCCAGCTTGAGTCCAAGAGAGACCCTCTGAGAAGGACCCTGAGAAGGATAGCTCTCTCCAGGTAATTTCTAGGTGCTACCTGAGAAGGGTCCAGGCCTGAGAGCATGGCTTCCTCGTCTTAGGTACCTGAGATGTTCTTCATCTTCCAGTATTTCCCTTTTGATGTGAAGGGAAGAAGGCCTTGCTGGGATGTTAAGGCCTTTCGGTCCCTACCTTCTTCGACTCTGTTTACTGGCCAGCAAAGGTCACCATGCCCATTTGTCAAGACTGCTGTCAGTACCCTCTTGTGCGTGTTCCTGAACTGGTAGACTTCTCAGACAGGGAAGGAGAAAAACTCTTTTTTTTTTTTTTAAACTTTTGAGTCTCCTTTCCTTCAAGAATCCTATTGAGAACCATTCTAACCCATGAAGCCTTCTCCTGGCTTCTGATTAATTCCCTTGACTCGATTAGTTCATCTCACTTTAGAGATGTTAAAATGTTGCAATGAAAAGAAAATACCCCTGCAGTCTCAAATGTCATGTCTGCCACTATTGGGTGGTAGGGAGTGGGTAACATGATCTTAAGAAATCATCTAATGTTCTGTGCCTCAGTGTTCTCAACTCTAAGTGGTTATTTAAGTATACTGTTTTCCGTTAGTTCATTAATTCAGCATTCAGCACTGGGAATCAGAGATGGCTTTTATAAGCTCTTCTTTCTTAAGAAGCTAGTAGTTTACTGGGATTACCACAAAGTGTCCCTTTTTCTTTTTCATGCCTTTATTGCTTCATTCCATAAGTATTTTATAAGTTCATACACTTTATTCTAAGCACTACAGGAGGGAAAAAATGAAGAAGGGAAGGAAGGGAGAGAAGGAGAGATAAAATTCCATAACCTCAAGGAACTTACTGGGGAGAGACAGATAATTTTTAAAAAAAAAAAGAAGAAGAAGAACTAAAATATTGAGCAGGTAATAGATACTGATAGCATAGACTTATCAAGATCTAAAAGAATTGGAGGGAAGGGGGCAGGTAGATATCTGGCATGATTATCCCCAACAGAGAGCACAACAAATGCTCGTCCTGAAACAGGAGCGCCTGGCACTTTAATGGAATCACAAGGAACCCAGAGAGTCCAGAACAGAAGGACCAGGATGAGAGCAGGAAATGAGGTTAGGAACATGATGGGATCCCACTCAAGAAGGCCATAGAGAGGAGGTAGAAGGGAGTCCACTGGAGATGTTTAGCAGAGCAATGACATAATTCCACTTTCTTTTAAAGGAAAGGCAAGGACAGCATCAGAGAACCTAGTTAGGAGACAAGTTAAAAAATCCAGATGAAAAATAATGGTGCCTTGGACCCAAATGGAAACAGTCGTGATAGAGGTGGGAAGAAATAGCTGGATGCTTTATGTCCATGTTCGGGGAACTCTCAATATGCTATGCATACTTCCATTGTATCATTTCCCAAGCTCTACTGTGAATGATTACTTTATCAGGACTGAGAGCTGCTGAAAGCAGTGACTTTGCCTCTCCTCTTTGTGCTGAAGCAGAATTCCCTCCTCTAGTAGGTACTTAATAGACATTATCTGAAAATTGAGTGAACCTGGATCAGAGTAGAGCGCTCAGAATTAGACCCACACAAAAGTAATCAACCGATCTTTGAAAAAGGAGCAAAGGTAATTCAATACAGGAAAGATAGCCTTTTCAACAGATGGAGCTGGAACAATTGGATGTTCACATGCAACAAACAAAACATAAATATAGACACCTTATGCCTTTCACAAAAATTAATGCAAAGTGGATCATAGATTTAAAGATAAAACGTAACACTATAAAACTTCTAGAAGAAAACAAAGGAGAAAATCTGTGTGCCTTTAGATTTAGTGATGTTTTTAGACACAGCACCAAAAGCACGACTCTTGAAAGACTTCACCGAAGTTAAAAACTTCTGCTTTGTAAAGGATACCGTTCCATAATGACTTTTAAAAAATCTGTTAGAGAAGCAGAAGTTAATGAGTAATGATACATACATGAGCACCCCCTCTGAGCACAGAAGTTCTCAAGGGAGAAACTTTCTCTAACCTCAGAATAGCCAACTTGAAGCCAGAGTCGTGTCCCTGTCACCCATTTGCACTCATGCTGAGCAATGTTGAAAGGAATATTTAAATCAGTTCTGCTGCTCCCACTGGGGGTCCTCCTCCTCTGCCAAGAGCAAGAAGGACCCAGGGTCACTGCTTCCTGGGGGAAATGATTATTACAGTGTCCTGTGTTGTCCCCTCCTGTGACTTGGAAGGTGTCCCAAGAGTGGGGCTGACTTGGATATTCCCGTTCCAAGTCATCCTTTCTTTATGGGGGGTGGAGGGACAGGGAAATGGAGAATGACATCAATTCTCACTTGCTAGAGATGGAAGTTTGTGGATTTTTTGCTGTTGCTATTGTCTTGAAGTATCATCAGGTATTATCAAGCTTGGTAAACAGACTCTTGTAGAGGGATAAACATAGTTTTCTATAATGTGTCACTAATTCAGACACATGTGGTGGAAATTTTAAAAGCTGAAAAACATAAATTAGAAAATGTAAGATGTTTCTATTACCTCCAAATACACAAGACAACCTATGTGATCTATATTAGAGTTCACCCAAGAGGCAGAAAAGACACTGGCTATTTAAGCAGAGTGAATTTAATAAAGAATTGTTAACCAGATATTGTAGAACTAAACAAGTAAACAAAAGAGCACAAAGGAGTTGAGGTAGAGGTTGCGTGTGCAAGAAGCCGTACCCATTCCTAAGACCAAAGGAATAAGATGAAAGTTATTAAAATAAAAATACCTGACCAGAGCTGGTTCTCTAAGGGAGAGTGATGAGGTTGATGAGTGTTGAGAACATTGTAAACTGAATCCATTCGGAAAACATGTTCCTCCAGATGATGCAGATAGATAGCAACCTAGACTAAGTGAGAACATTTTCACAAATTCCAAATGTATGAGGAGTGGATCCCTTAGGTTCTACTGTATCTGAGAAATTATATAAGGTAATTTTATTAAGAGAGAAAAGATGAAGCACATACAAACCTTCTGGACTTCAATTTCTTGACTTTTATGTAATCAGATCCTTGAACAATACACATTTTGATTTCTCTCAAAGAAAGATCAAAAGTAGCTGTACTGGAGGTAAAGAGTTAGCAAACTTGTGAGAGCAAAGAGTTTGTCGTGTACCATTCTCTTGGATAATGGGAATGGTTGTATGGATTCCGGGACAGATTAATCACAAAGGAATTTTCCATAAGATGTTCACCCAATCCATCTGTTGAAACAGCTGTCGGCAAAGATTTGATTGCTTATTAAGAAGCATTTTGTCTAGCTTTATCAAAAATAAGTTTAAGATGGCTTTTAGTACCAGCCAGAGCTAAGGCTGAAAAATCAGTGCATTTCTGTCCATTTCTCACCCTTCACTTATCTGATTTAAAAAGAGAGAGAGAGAGATGGCAACTGTCATCCAGGTAATAATAATCAAATGTTTACAGGCTGGATCCTGCACTTGAACTGGGAAAATAAGAAGAGTCCTGGAGTTCAGATGAGGAAATGGGAATATGCATTAAAAATATAGGAATTCTCGGTATGGCGCAATAGGTTAAGAATCTGGTTGCAGCACCTTGGGTCGCTGCAGAACTGCAGGTTTGATCCCCAGCCCAGTACATGGGTTAAAAAATCTGGCATTCCTGCAGCTGCAGCATAGGTCACAGCTGCAGCTGAGATTCAATCCCTGGCCCGGGAACTTGTGTGTACCATAGGTGCAGCCATAATATATGTATATGTACACACATAATATGTATACACACATACATATGGCCTATGTTACATTGTTGTGATGGAAATGCTAACCAAATGAGAGGTCATGAAGTCACTCCCGGGAGAAGGTGATAAACAAGGAACATGGTCAGAGATGACTGCACAGAAAAGGGACAGCTTACCCCAAGCCCAGTAGAATTAGGTGGAATTGGGGATAAGGAACAACTCCAAGGAATGGTGAAAAATAGTTTGGAAGTAATATTGGGAACAGGTGAATTAGGCTACCATGAACCACCTAATTTGGTTGGGATGAATGTTTGTTCTTAGATACAGTGAAATAAAATATTTTGAAAGGTGATCATGGCCACTGCTGCCTTAAAAGTGAAGCCCATTTAACCCTGGAGTTTTCTTCTCTTTATAAAAAACAAAAAGACTGCAATTACATTCTTGATTTTTCCAATTGTAAAAAAAAAAAAAAATCTATATTCAGGCTCTGAGCGATTATACTTCCATTTTTGAGATAATCATTCAGCTATTGGTTAGTCAACAACTAGGTATTGAAGATCTCCCCATGTAGGGCACTCCTATAGATGACCAGGTTTGCAAAGAATTTTAGGATAAGTTCTATTTGGAGAGAGTAAACATGAAAAAAGATAAGCAATAAAAATATAAAGCAATGTATGAGTAGAAAATGAGTAACTCAAGCAGCGATGCCTGCTGTGTTTCATAGACTGAAATGTAAGTAAAATATTTTAAAGAATGGCAATAATGTGCCCACCCAAAACTGGAGTTCTGTAATAAAAAAAAAAATGAATGATAAAGAATGAATACTGGGGACAACTAACAGTCGCTGACAAAAGCTTTTACACAAAATGTCTCTCTAAACATTTAAGCAAAGCATTTTATGAAGCAGGAATGGAGGCTGAAAGTGTGGAAACACAGGTGATTCAGTAAAATTCTGCCCCCAAAAAGCAGTCAGGAGCAATGCAATGATGGAAATATGGAAATGAGAAGAGAAATCCGTCGGGTCTAAAAGAGGGAAGTAATAAATTTTATTTTAAGGTGACAAAGGTCGCTTTTCTCCATCGATGGAATTATCCATTTTTTCCTATTTCTTTATTTATTCAGATTTTTATTTTTTCTATTATAGTTGATTTATAATTTTCCATCAATTTCTGCTGTACAGCAAAGTGACCCAGTCATACATGCCCACTCTCACCACTTTTATTCAATATAGTATCGGAAATCCTAGCCCACAGCAATCAAATGAAAGAAATAAAAGGTATCTAAATTGGAAGAGAAGAGGTAAAATTCTCACTCTATGCAGATGACATGATACTATATATAGAAAACCCTAAGGACTCCACACAAAAACTACCTGAATTCAGCAAAGTAGCAGGATACAAGATTAACATTCAGAAATTGGTTGCATTTCTGTATACTAACAATGAAATACTAGAAGAGGAATATAAAAATACAGTATCTTTTAAAATTGCACCCCCAAAAATTAAATATCTAGGAATAAACCTGACTAATGAGGTGAAAGACTTATATACTGCGAACTATAAAACATTAATCAGGGAAATTGAAGAGGATTCAAAGAAATGGAAAGATGTTCCATGCTCCTGGATTGGAAGAATTAATATAGTAAAAATGGTCATATGCCTAAAGCGATCTACAGATTCCAGTGCAATCCCGATCAAATTACCCATGACTTTTTTCACAGAACGAGAACAAACAATCCAAAAATTCGTATGGAGTTATCTAACCTTTTAATTTTTTACCCCTAGTGTTCCCCTTGCCTATGGGATACTGAACACAATAAAGACTGAAGAATAAAGAGAGTAATAGACAAGCTTCCTCTAAGAGGTGAAGTAGGACTAGGGTAGAGGAACAAAAACCAGTCCAAGTCAGTATAGGAGAGCGTCACTGGTCAAAAATGTGGTGGCAGAAGCTAAAACTATTGACTAAATCAGAGTTGGAGTTAGAATAGCCTGATCTTAGTTCTATAGCAGCTTCTTTAAATAAGTAGAGGCTTTTTGACCACACCTAGAAAGTAGGAGGTGTGGGTAAAACTGTGGATAGAAGTTTGGGGTGGCCTTCATGAGTTCATGGTGGTAAAATGAGGACGTTGGCAGGGAACAGCTGTGTCACTGAGGTCCAGGGTCTACCTAAGACACCTGAGCTCCCAGTTCTTGAATTGAAACTGTAATACAGCTTTCTGGGGTGTTCTGGTCCCAAACCCTTTCCTGCCCATATCTCCTTCCATCTGTTCAATGTTCCTCCTTCCAACCTGTTTAAAAATTTTTTCATTTTTTATTTTTTTTTACTGGCCACACCTGCAGCAAGTGGAAATTCCCAGGCCAGGCATTGAACCTACACTGCAGCTCCAGCAATGCTAGATCCTTTAACCCACTGTGCCAGGCTGAGGACTGAATCCGTGCCTTTACAGCAACCAGATTCCTAACCCACTGTGCCGCAGGGGGAATACCACCTACCCATTTTTTCCCTTCCTTCACTGTCCATCTCTCAGCATTTCCTGAACATTGTCAGCCAGAATAGATGCATTATCAATGACTGGGAGATGCTATGATCTCTAAGCCCTAGGGCTCATTTACCTCAGACATTTAAAAATTTATTTGGGGGAGTTTCCAACGTGGTTCAGTGGAAATGAATCTGACTATCATCCATGAGGACTCAGGTTTGATCCCTGGCCTCACTCAGTCGGTGAAGGATCTGCCATTGCCATGAGCTGTGGTGTAAGTCGCAGACACCCGTCAGATCTGGAGTTGCTGTGGCTGTGGCGGTGGCCAGCAGCTACAGCTCCGATTCGACCCCTAGCCTGGGACCCTCCATACCCCTAAGCTAAAACTATTAATTAAATCAGAGTTGGCCCCTAAAAAGACACACACACACACAATTTGTTTTGGACACTAGAAACAAGTTAAAGTGGAAATCTAATGTATGAAACTAGAAAACAAAAGGCTTTTTAAAAATGCTTATCTTTTCAAACTTAAAGTAGTGATAAACAAAGCACAGAATTGAGAGGAAATCCTAGTAAATAGTTATCTAACTAGGATGAGTATGTGGTTAATAACTCTTCTCTGTTGAGGCATCTTGAAAAGTTACTTGAGAAAAAAACTGTCCTCTCAATGTTTCTATTTCAGTTAAAAGATAATTTTTGTGTTAGGGTGAGTTTATTAATAATATTTCCTTCATTTTCAAAGTTCTCTGTTATTATTATATTGGATTTAAAGGTATTTTGCTTGTCCAGTGACCACTGTAGATTCTTCATTTGCATTTCTACTTGATCTTTGGTGGGAGTGACCCTCTAACTAACCTATTAAATTTCTCTCTGAACACTCAAGTCTTTCTGTCAAGTGGTTGTCTCCAGAGCAATTACGGCAGGGCCCCCATCCACTGTCATTTAAAGGGAATGCTTGGGCATTTTTTAGAAAGGTTGATATTCTTATTCTGATTCTGTCCTGGTTTTCATAAATTGAAGCAAACTCACAGATATAGATTATATATATCAAGGGAGGAGACTGGGATATATTTTTTACTGGAAAGCCTTAATTGTGGACAAGGCACACGGGGGCATGTTTAAGAGCTACTAAGAGGGAAGCCCTAGGACACACAGCGACAGCAGGGGTGGGCATTGGCTTGGAGGAAAAGCCCAGGGAGGGAACTGCAGAGCTTTGTGATCCTGCCACCAGAAACACTGGGCTGTTCAGTCCTAAGTGTCTCGTCCCTGCAACTATTTCATGAACACGCACGTGCATCTCTCTGCAGCTTCCGTACTGGATTTTCCTAGTGATCTCCCATGGTCTTTAAGGTCAGGACAGAATGAAGGAACGTTCGCCCCACAAAGAACTCAAGATACGGTTTTCTTGCAATGACTCCTTCCAGTGCCATGAGTGATCACTTCTAGAAAAATGTGTAAACATTATTCACATTGGCCACGTGTTCTATTTTTTAAAAGCACCATTCCGAGTAACTGGAATGAAAGTTTTAGGACAAAGTGTGGGATGCAGAGAAACCTATTTTTTATTCAGGATCTCAATTTCTTTATCTTCAAAGTGATAAGGAAAGCCTAGGTAATTAAACCATGTTGTTATAATAGGAATTATGGATGCTCCAGAAGTCATTTGATTTTGGACTTGATTATTGTAATTACAATTACCTGATGTTAAGAGAAATCACAATAGGCAGAATAATGAATGGCTTTCAAGATGAGCATTAAGAGACATTAGAAAATTATGTACTATCTTCATGTCTTCCCCTGCGTAATTTAGGTTTCAGGCAGGTGCCCTGATCCAATCTAAGCAGAAGTGCTTTTTATGACAGACTTGGAGAAAGTAAGATTGTTACGCAAGTGGGTTTTAAAAGGGCTCTCTTGCTCAGGCAGCAGGCCAAACTCAAAGTATAAAATATGGGGACTAACAAAAAATCAGAAAACAGGCTTTGCAATTGTATCAGCAAGTGTGTGGGTGAAGTAACAATTTCCTACTGGAAGTTACTTTAGGAAATAATTTATTTTCTAACATGACAAGTCCAAGGTTGGTTCAGAGGCTTAACATAGTTATCAAGGAACCACCTTTCTGATCTGGCATCATGTGTTTTGGAAATGCTTGCTTGCTTGCTTGCTTGCTTGCTTTTATTTTATTTTTATTTTTTATTTTTTTGCCATGCATGCAGCGACTTGATGTGGGATCTCAGTTCCTAGGCCAAGGATTAAGCCAAGGCTGCAGTAAGGAAGTGCTGAGTCCTAACCACTAGACCACCAGGGAACTCCCCAGAAATACTTTCTGATCTCAGAATTGGTTACTGCAGGGTGATTATCACAACCAATCACTGGCAAAAGAGAATGGAATGACCATAACTGGCTTTTGCTAATTTCATTCCTTCCCTGGGGATGGTGTGCTTCCTCAGCAAATGCTGCCCAGGATCTGAACAGAAGTGGGTTCTCCTGGCAAGAAAGAAAATGGAAGTGACAATTGAGTAAGCAATCAACAATTTCTACCACAGCAACAAAGATTTTCTGTCAGGAGATAATTTTATTTTTAACTGGCTCAATTTGGTTAAAAAAGTAATTCTTCATTGACTGCAACCTAGGCTACTTTTGCAAGATCAATGTGAGATGCTGCAAACCAATGTATCCTTTTCTTAAATGAATTTATGACAACCTCAAGAAGGAGAAAAATTCTCATTTTGTTATTATACATGTTGGAATGAGATTTAGGATGCTAATTTAGGCTTCTGGTTTTTATAACAGCAGATTGGTAAGTGGAATCTGCGGTAAATGTTCTCAGTAAGAACTTGTTTTAACTTCTAGGAATAATGTGTATCCCCCATTTATTAGCTCTGCCATTAAGGTCTTTTAGATGGAAGTCCGTGAACATCTGGCATTTCAGTCTGGAAGGAGCCCCCCATTGCCTCCTAAGTTAAATACCCAACCTCCAAAAGAACTAAATGGGCAGAGCCAAGATGCAGCTCACTTACCTGCACTAAGCCGTAGCTAGTTCCCAAGGACGGTACTCTCCACACTCACTACCCTGTTTACAGATCAGTAGTCGCACTTCTGTCCTTCGGCACGTGCCTATGATTCGGAGGAAAGTGACCACCAGCCTGCTGTGAAGGCATAAAACATGGGGTGCCCGTCAACAGCAGAGAGGAGACAAAGCACTCTGGGCTGACACAGGGCACCCTCGTGACCCCCTGCTGGCCTTGGTCCAAGAAGATGACCATTAAAACAACAGGCAGGTGGCAAACAGGACAAATAGCACTCTCATGTGGACAGACCCAGGTCTAGAGAAGAAGCGGGTTCTCAGCCAGCACAAGCTCTGTTAGACAATACAGCTGCGATTTCAACACCAAGAGGATCTGCTCTTATTTAAAACTCGGAAATATCCCACTGTTTTGCTTAAAACGGTTGCAAATGCCATTTTCCTACCTCCCAGCAAAAGCAACCCTGGGGAAAATTTGAAGTGGGAAGAAGTGAAATTTGTTATTATCACGACCGTGTAACTTCTGAGGAAACCATCCCTGACTGCCTTTAAAGGGTTAAACGTAAAGTACGTTTTCCTTAGGTGCAGAGATGTCCTACACCCTAAAAAAAAAAAAAAAAAAAAAAAAAAAAGGAAAGACACCCCGCTGGGTTCCGAATAGAATCCTAAAACAAATGTATCAGGCTGGTATTAAGCTTCTTGTCCTCCTTTACTCTCTACTGAGGGGCACATGTAACGTAGGAAGAGCTTTGGACCCGAGATCAAGTCGAGGATCTCACTTTTGTTTTGCCATAACAGTCTTTGGATGCCTTCTCGAGTGGCAAAAGAATATCAAGTAAGATAAAGCAATTGAAACAGCAAGCATTTGGCTTGACAAATACGGTATCTTAATACATACAGACATTACCCTCTGCTCATTGTCAAGGTGTCCTTGAGGAGAGAGGCACAACCAAGAACTGTCCTCCTATTCATCTCCCACATTCTTGGCATTGAGGGGATGAGGGCTGGTGGGCATTCTGTGGGCTGCAATTCAGTCTGTAAGACAACAAAGATGTATGAAGTTTGGGGATGTGAGTGGGTCCTTGTTGCTAAAACATCACTAGAACAAACCCCTCGCATTTACACACACAAATACATCAGTATTACCTGGGACAGACAAGGCTGGCAGCATGAGAAACCAGCATAAAACTGTCCCTTTCCTCTTCATACCGAGAATGGCTGCTACTGAAATGTGGCAGACAGGAATCTGCACACCTGTTACTCTGCAGAGACCACTAGAGAATTCCTGTTCAACACCTCAGAATGGGAAGAGTGGGACACACTGGAAAAATGGTTACGGGGTAGAAAAATGAGTCTCTGGTCACCCATGCTTAGAATATATTTTTCCAGTAAAACAATGCGGAGTAGAGGTTCTGACGGTTGAAACAAATGAAATTCCCATTTTCAATATATTATGTGTGAGCGCAGTTGACTTTCTAAGCTGGAATTAGGCACAATTTGCAATGTTGTTTCTTTTTTTAATAATGATTTTTATTTTTTCCATTATAGCTGGTTTACAGTGTTCTGTCAATTTTCTACTGTATAGCAAGGTGACCCAGTCACACATACGTGTATACATTCTTTTTTCTCACATTATCATGCTCCATCTTTAAGTGACTAGATATAGTTCCCAGTGCTATGCAGCAGGATCTCATTGCTTATCTATTCCGGAGACAACAGTTTGCATCTATCAAGTTCCCAGTTCATCCCACTCCCTTCCCCTCCCACTTGGCAACCACAAGTCTGTTCTCCAAGTCCATGATTTTCTTTTCTGTGGAAATGTTCATTTGTGCCCTATATTAGATTCCAGTCATAAGTGATATCGTGTGGTATTCCTCTTTCTGATTTACTTCACTTAGTATGAGAGTCTCTAGTTCCATCCATGTTTCTGCAAATGGCATTATTTTGTTCTTTTCTTTTTATGGCTGAGTAGTATTCCATTGTTTATATATACACCACATCTTCTTAATCCATTCATCTGTCGATGGACATTGGATTGTTTCGATGTCTTGGCTATTGTGAATAGAGCTGCAATGAACATGTGGGTGCATGTGTCTTTTTCAAGGAAAGTTTTGTCCAGATGTATGCCCAAGAGTGGGATGGCTGAGTCATATGGTAGTTCTATGTATAGTTTTCTAAGGTACCTGCATACTGTTTTCCCATAGTGGTTGTACCAGTTTACATTCCCACCAACAATGCAGGAGGGTTCCCTTTTCTCCACACCCTCTCCAGCATTTTTTATTTGTGGACTTATTAGTGATGGCCATTCTGACTGGTGTGAGGTTGTACCTCACGGTAGTTTTGATTTGCATTTCTCTAATAATCAGGGATGTTGAGCATTTTTTCATGTGCTTATTGGCCATCTGTATATCTTCTTTGGAGAAATATCTATTCAGGTCTTTTGCCCATTTTTCCATTGGGTTGCTGGCTTTTTGCTGTTGAGTGGTATAAGTTGCTTGTATATTTTAGAGTTTAAGCCCTTGTCAATTGCATCATTTGAAACTATTTTCTCTTATTCTAAAAGTTGTCTTTTTGGGTTTTTTATGGTTTCCTTTGCTGTGCAAAAGCTTGTCTTCAGTCCCATTGGTTTATTTTTGTATTTGTTTGCTTTTTTTTAGGGCCACACCCATGGCATATGGAAGTTCCCAGGCTAGGGGATCGAATCAGAGACACAGCTGCTGGCCTACACCACAGCCACAGCAACTCGGGATCCAAGCCGTGTCTGTAACCTACACCAGATCCTTAACCCACCAAACTAGGTCAGGGATTGAACCCGCAGCCTCATGGTTCCTAGTCAGATTCATTTCTGCTGTACCACAACGGGAACTCCCCCACTGGTTTATTTTTGCCTTTATTTCTGTCCCTTTGGGAGACTGACCTGAGAAAACATTTGTAAGGTTAATGTCAGAGAATGTTTTGCCTATGTTCTCTTCTAGGAGTTTGATGGTGTCTTGTCTTACATTTAAGTGTTTAAACCATTTTGGGTTTATTTTTGTGCAGAGTGGGAGAGGGTGTTCCAATTTCATTGATTTACATGTTGCTGTCCAGTTTTCCCAGCACCACTTTCTGAAAAGTCTTTTTCCCATTTTTATATTCTTGCCTCCTTTGTCGAAGATTAATTGACCATATGTATCTGGGTTTACTCCTGGGTTCTCTGTTCTGTTCCATTGGTCTGTATGTCTGTTTTGGTACCAATACCACACTGTCTTGATTGCTGTGGCTCTGTAATATTGCCTGAAGTCTGATAGAGTTATGCTTCCTGATTATTTTTCCTCAGGATTGCTTTGGCAATTCTAGATCTTTTGTAGTACCATATAAATTTTTGGATTGTTTGTTCTAGTTCTATGAAAAATGTCATGGGTAATTTGATAGGAATTGTGTTTAATCTGTAGATTGCTTTGGGTAGTATGCCCATAATTACAATATTATTTTTTCCAACCCAGGAACATGGAATATCTTTCCATTTCTTTGAATCCTCTTTAATTTCCTTGATTAATGTTTTATAGTTCTCAGCATGTTAAGTCTTTTACCTCCTTGGTCAGGTTTATTCCCAGGTATTTGATTTTTTGGAGTGCAATTTTAAAAGGTATTGTATTTTTGTACTCATGTTCTAATATTTCATTGATCGTATACAGAAATGTGACTGATTTCTGAATATTAATCTTATATCCTGCTACTTTGCTGAATTTGTTGATCATTTCAGATAGTTTTGGGGTTGAGTCCTTAGGGTTTTCTATATATAGTATCATGTCATCTGCATAGATTGACAATTTTACCTCTTCTCTTCCATTTTGGATACCTTTTATTTCTTTTGTTTGTCCGATTGCTGTGTTCCACTCCTATGTTGAGTAAAAGTGGTGAGAGCGGGCATCCTTGTCTTGTTCCAGATTTTAGTGGGAAGGCTTTCAGCTTTTCTCCATTGAATATTATGTTGGCTGTAGGTTTGTCATAAATGGCTTTTATTATGTTAAGGTATGTTCCCTATATTCCCACTTTGGTAAGAGTTTTGATCAGGAATGGATGTTGGAGCAATGTTGTTTCTATAAGGACGTGTATTTTGAGTTCCAAATGACCAATTTATATGACGTTCAGCAGCACAATTCATTTGTAATTTAAATTGCAGTAACTGTTTTCTTTGGGTATTTTTAATGAACCAAACCAAACAAACAAACAAACCAGTGGTCAGTGCATTTGCAAGATCAGTAATTGAACAGTATGAACAAATGTGATTAAATTCATTTGCAAAATAAGCATTAGTTGTTTTGAGAATGGTGAGAATTTTGGACAGAACTTAAGCTAAAAGTAATGTGTACTGTTGAAAGAACAAATTTATCTAAAAATTATAAACTGCAATTTTTAAAATTATCTATGTAATTATCTGTATACAGAATAACCAACAACATATTATTGAATGCAAAATCATGTATAGTTAAATAGTAACTGATTTATTTAATAATCATCACAACATCAGGAGATATTATTCCTGATTTTTCCAGAGGAAACTGGGGTCCAGTTAATTAAGCACTTGGCCCAGGCATATATGGTGACCCCCGGTGTTCTGACACCTGATTTCACTTTCAATGGCTAATTATACTAAACTTTCACAGTCAAAGCTTTACATATCTTCAGATTTTTCAAAGTTTTCCAAAATTGATTCCGTGAAATGATTTAAGTAAGTAGAGCTTAGGCACTGAGTTAGTAGTTACAATGTTTAGAAGCTGAAATTTACAGCTAGTCTCATTTCCTAGTTTTGTAAATTCAGCAGAAGGTAACACAAGTCAGAGGCCACCATCCTAGCCTGAAGGACACCTTCATTGCATAGTAGTGGAAAAGCTACTTCTATCTCAGGAATATTTGTGCTATCAATTATTCTGGAACAGCCTGCACCTAGAGAGGCACATTATAAACAAGAAACTGAGGTTGAAATACTTCAACTCTCTGGGAGGTCTAGCCCAGAAAGCCCACTTAGAAAACCGAACTCACAGAAGCATAAGCAAAATAAATGACAGCTATGCAAAGGCAAAAAAGAAAAAAGATGAAAAGAAAGAAATGTTTCAAATCTGCGCTTATGTCATCTTTTATCCAATGAGGATAATCCCTATTTTGCAAGCTTGTTGTGAGACATTGTTTTATTATTATTAATAAGATCTCTCTTCTGAGTTTTTATTATTATTAATAAGATGTCTCTTCTGAGGTACGAATCCATATGAGTCAGAAGCTCTACGTGTCTTAATCTCAGCCAATGAAAGGGAGATCCTAATATCTACCTTGAAGATGTTTTAAGGTTTGAACAAACATGTGAAAACACTTTGTGAAATGACTATAACGTTCCCCGGGTGTTGTAATCACCTAAACCATAGCTCAGGTGAATAGCACCATTAGATACGTAGCTCCACCTGGAGGTGGTGTTGCAGAAACCATGGCAGCGGAAAGAGACAAGCGGCACTCGGAGATGCCAAATAGCCAGGTTTATTCAGCACCAGTGCGGGCCCTGAGGAGTCACCTCCAGCGTCTGAGCACCAGGTATTTGTTCTGGGTAGTTTTTATACAATACAGACTTCCGGCTCTTGTTTTTCCTGTGCAAGCCACCACCACCCCTCCCCACCCCCACCCCTGGCAGACAGTGTTCCTGCCCAAGAAGCTGAGTAGACGAGATGACAAAAACAAAACTGATAAGCAATGCTTGGAGCACAGCTAGCAGAGCTGCTCGCAAGGACATAAGGCACGTAGTTGCTATGAGACTACAAGAAGAGTGGTATGGGGCAAGCAAATCTGCTCAGGCATGTAGCTGCCTCCTCAGTCAGCAGGCTTGTTTCTCTAGTTAAAGCTCTTACTTCAGCAGGATGCTAGCTTCTGGTCCTCAGGCTTTTCTAAATGGAACAGCCTGGTTATTCTGAGAAATCTAAGTTCTATCCCCTCAATGTTCTCTCTACTCAGTGAACTCAGCGTAAAGCCCCTTCCTCTAAAGGGAGGGCAGCTTATGTGAGTAAGAAGTGGGAGGGAGAACAGAAGCCAGCTATCCTCAACTACCAATTAACCGGCAACTACCCACTCCAGTGTCCTCCTAAAGAAACACTTGCATCCCCTTGTCAGCCACAAAAGGGAGATAAAAATACATGCTCATGATTAGATCAGCTTCCCACTGCGGTATACTAAACCTCTGACTTAAAAGAATTAATCATAGTTTATCTTCCCATTTATATTATTTTCATGACATACTGCCATAGCCTGAATGACTCCGGAAAAAGCTAACTCGGAAATTCTAAGATCAGTGTTCCAAGTCATCCAAGAAGAGTAAGAAGTCTTTTCAACTAAAATCAGTTGGGAAGGGAAACAAGTCTCCCCTCCTAGCGTTAGGAGCATCTGGGAAGAAGTGTATTGAAACAAATCTGCAAAACTGTGATAGTTCCGTAAGAATAAATAGGTTGGGGTCGAAGGAGAAAAACCACAGAAGAATCTTGGAGAAGGTTAGTTTGTGTGCAGGGTAGGAGGGGTCACCCTTAGGAAATAAGTCTGCAATTTAAATGTTGGTTTCTATTCCCTTTGTACTCAATAACTCCCGGTAACACAAAGGACCATCTCAGTTCCTACAGAATATTCAAGATGAAAGAATTGTCCCAACCAAGCCCCTCATTGTACAGATGAGAATCATATTCCCAGATCTCTGGACTTGGCCTGTTTTCCCATGTGATCTGTCAGCTGGCATCTTCTTTGTGACTCTGTTGGCGTATCAGGTGCGTTTAGTAAATGCAGTTCAGATCATGGCGTACCAAGTATTGTTAGCTCAAGAAAAAGAATATATAAGGTACTGGTTGTCCACTTATAAGACTGTGAACAACTCTGTACAATTATGAAAATGGAAGTCAGGCTGGGCACTCCCTGTAATACGGAGCAGCAGCTACAGTCCACTTAGGAAAAGATGAAGATGCTTTCAAGGACCCATAGAGCCACCCGGCCAGACCCACTGAGTGGAATCTTCCAATAACGGGGGACAGCCAATAAAGCCAATGGCCCGATCCCAGCAACGTCTACGCCGGGCCATGCCCTTGAGCACATGGCAGCCTTGGGATGATTTATGATAAGGATATTGCACCAGACCACAACCCCGAGCAACTGAAGAAACAGGAGGAAAGTCAGGATATCACTTTCAGTAGATGAATACTAAGCAGCTTAATATTATTGAAGCATTATCTAACAATAGAGGCCCCCTGGCAAAGGACAATTTTAAAATATAAATGGTAATATTCGTCAGGGTTCATCCATCAGTCCGAACTGAAAGTCAAGAGCAAATTATCTTTTACTAGCTCGTGTCCCGGAAAACTTCTTTACTCTGATTCAAGGACACAAGGACTTGTTCCAGAGTTTTTGGAATTGATATGGCTCATAAGGCCTGCATATTTTCAAAACCGTGTCATCAATAAACGAGCCGAAAAATACCACATATTCGCATCCTTTCTGATGCAGTTTAACAGGTACACACAATGTGTTAGGCACTGGCTGGAGGTATTATACTACGACATAATCTTCATGACCCATACTCCAAATCATGTCTTCTAATATTACTGGATACGTTCACTACATATACTTGAGTCATTTGTTACAACATTTTTACTTTTATAAGAGGCTGTTGAGGTTAAAAAGAAATGGTACCAGTGTTCATAATACATTCATTTTTAGCAGTCATTCTCACAGAAAACAAAGGTGAATTTTTTATTAGAAAAAAGTGTCATATTTTAATAGAAGAAACAGCACAATGTCAGAAAACAATATACTACACCTTTGAGGAACCTACAGGCAGGCTAATCGGAAATCAACACACCGTTCTCACCACCCCACACACAAATATGTACAGGTTAGAGAAGCCAAGATCCAGAAAACACAGTAGAGAAGGAGGGACACTCCCACATATGGATTGTGTGCATGTTTGTTTGAAAACATACACTTTTCCTTCATTTTACTCAACGCAGAGAAATTCTTGATCTAAAGTTATTTCCTGCCTAACACTATACAAAGGAAATATCGTAATGCAAAAGTTTACATTTTCCTGGGAGCTGTTCAAGTGGGAAAAAAAAATGTTCTGCGTTTTTTAAGTGTAATATCCACATACAAATAGAAGTGTTACATAGTGCTTGCCATTTCCGTGTAACATTACCAAAAAGGTTTATACAGAACTACTCTACATAAGAGGAGAGGAATGTCTGTGAAGAGGTAATCAGTGCTTCCAAATTTTTCTAACGCTGAGGAGAAATCTAAAGAGTCTGGTCCATTTAGATTTATAAGGAATGGTTTTCCTCCCTCTGACAGTGTGCTCCCCAGCAAGAGAGCCTCGCAGACACACTGCCTTCTGTTCAGCACTGCAGGGCTGCTGACACACAGGGCTCTTCTACTGGACCCTACAGTTCTCACTCTCCTTGGCTTGGGGGCCAGCTTCTGGGCTAGGGACCAGCCGGCCTTGCTTGGCCCTCAGGCCCTCATGGGGGCTGTCAGCCGAACTTCCCTCAGGAAGGTTAGTGGCGGAGAGAGATCTGGCAGTGGGTTCTCGGAGGGCAACGCCTGAATCCACGGGGCTCTGCGGAGTAACCTTGACCTGCAACACAAGCATCGTTGTTAGAGGGTGAAATCACCGTCACATTTCCACAACACGAAAAATAAAGTACGTGGGTCACCAAAGTTAAAGTTAAATCCTTCTTCTAGCAGTTGTGCACATTTCTCCTATTTCTCCTTCCCTGAAAACAGGTCCCCACCTAACAGAAGCTAGAGGAAAGGGCAGACACAACCTCTGACAAGCCACCTTGCAAGCTTCCCTTGACACCTCTGAAGCCACAGACTCCCTCCCCAGGCCAGTGTGATATCCTCAAATCAGAAGGTAAGCTCTCTGAGAGCAAGGACTACCTCTGACTTTACCTTTATATCTGGAGTGCCCAGAATATACTTGACTACCTGACAAAGGTTCAATATAGGCCTAAGTAAGAACCCAAGCCAGCTTCCGTGTATCTTCATTGAGCCCCTTCGGTCATTCAGATGAACATATTCCAAATGACTAATACCGCCTTCAGAGGTGGCAGCTTTATCTGCAACGTTCAAAAGAACTAGAACCTATTCCTCACATTAACAGCATTTTAATCATTCTCCTTACATTGTTGTTCGGTTCCCATATTTGGTTTATGGCAGAAGGGCAGCTATCTAATAATTTAGTCCAAAAAAATATGTTCCCTTTCGGATGCCCTGCCTTTTAAAAGAAAGAGGGATCTGAGAAAATGTGAGACTTGAAGAAGTAGATGAGAGGGCAGGGTAGCTGGTAGAGTCAAGATTTTTTCAGATTTTCATGGTAGTGAAAAAAGATATGGAGTCAGGAAAGAGTAAGAGGAGCCAGACAGATGAAGTCTAGAAAAATGTCACTTAGGCAAAGTTAAAGGCAAGAGTAGATGACTGAAGTAGAGAGATCTTTAAAAGAAAAAGAGGAGGCACTCTCAACAAGGGAGACCCGTGTTGGGTACCAACAGTGAGAAGTGGCTATGGTACAGATCCACCCCTGTGCAACTGACTGCCAGTGACCTTCTAAAGCAGTAAAAAGAATGGAAATTATTACCCACTTATTTTCTTTCCATAGGAAGTATGTGGTTTTAAAAGGCAGCTAAAGACTTTTCATTACAGAAAACATCGTAAATCTGGCCAACAGATCAGATCCCTGGAAAGCCTGCCTCTACCTCAGATTATGTAGATTATGTGCAGGACACTTAAAAGGAACAGCCCCGAAGGATGAGGACTTAATGGAAAATTACTGTCCATGGAAAGTTAAAGGAAAAAAACAGCTTTATTGGCAATCTTTTCTTCTTTTTTTTTTTTTAAGTAGAAAGTGATACAAAAGACAGACATTTCCCTTGAACTCATTAGATGCAGGAGAGTCAAATCTTTAGGTTCATCATTAAAAAAGAAGGGGGGGGGCAGGGGAGACCACATTGGGAAAAGAGAATTTGAGCTAGTAAAACTCCTTTTTAAACCCAATTAAATAGCCAGAGTCCACCCTTTGGCCTCCCCTGTCTAGACTCAATTTCTTTGATTCTGAATTGAGGAAACTGTAGTCTGTGATCAGAGTATAAACTTTGGATTTGTTCCTCATGTTGGTTAGTTAGCCTCAGACTTATCTACAACTAGATGAGGTCAAATTTACCAGGTATTTAAGCTACTAAGTGCACCTAAATCCTAACTGTCTTCCAAACTGTATCTGCAGCCACAGTGGAGAGAGGGCGGGTATGCAAATGGCTCATTGAAAATGAACCTCATCAGTAGGGAAAAGGGCCAAGACCCCGCTAAACTGCTGGCAGGATGCTGTGCAAACAGCCTCACCCTCACCCTCTACAATTAGAGGACGGTCCTCTGGAGCTGACAGCCAAGGTTCAGATGCAGGTTCAGATCAGGTCTACACACAGTCATGACTCCCTTGCCCCCAGCAAACTGGGAGCTCTGGGCTTATTCACCCCAGAGAGTAATAGAGAATGATCCTCACTAGCCTGCATTTCCCCCATATTCCCCTTGGAACTTGTCAGATGTCACCACCGGTTCTATTAAATGATCTAGGGAATCTCTCAAAATTCAGCCAGTTACTTCAGGCAAGAGCTCACAATCCCAGGTTTCTAAGCCACCGCTTTGGGAAACAATACCTTGCTCTCTCTTTTTCAGGTTCAATGACAAAAGATGCTCAACAGATGAGGCAAGCATTTTATAAGGTGACTAAGAAAATGCTGAGTTACACTGAAAATCAACTGGCTAGGTTTGGAAGGCTTGCCTCTAATCCTGAAGTCTCTCATAACATCAGGAGGAACCACCCCTGACTCATGGGCACAAGTGCAAAGAATTGCTTAGCAGTTCCTAACTGCTGGTGTCTCCTGCAGCCTGTAGCTAGTCACGGACACGAGTCTGCAGGAAACCATGGTTACTGCTCTGTCCACAGCAGATTCAAAGGCAGTGTGGAGAGCAGGCCCCCTAGCGTGCAAAGCTCTTTTTCTCAGCTAGTAAGTCTTAACGCCACATGCAAACGGCTTTACCATCAATCCCCTCATCAAAGAAAGAAAATATGACCCAAATGGTGATTTCATGAGGTGATCTCCTAACGTATCTTTAAACGTCTACTCGTGCAGTCACTTCAGGACATTAACAGCTCAGTATTCAATGAATATCGGTATCAGACATGAGGACACAGGTGAACCATAAACATAGTCAGAAACATTGCTTAAGTCACAATGGGACTCGAAAGGCAGATGTTTAAGCCAATAATTACGGTAAAGCGAGCTGCTCTAAAATAGTGGAAGTACAGGGTACTACCTATGTGTGATGATTTCCTGTTTTAAAAGAGCCAGATACTTCATTTCAGGGATTAACTTATGGTGAATAGCTTTGGTCAAGTCGGGAAACTTCGCTCTTTAAAGGTATTAGTTGATTTGTGGTAACTACGATCCTTACGATTCCTGTGAGGTCAGGTCCGACTCCAGTATACTCTTCAGTATTTTATTGTTACCAGCATCCAAAACTTAAATCCAAATGTGAGTAAGAAAAAAAAAGAAAGATGGGTGGGGATGAAGTGAGAGGGCTGATGGGGGTGGAGAGGAAATGTGCACAAAATGGCAGAATATTTCGTTTTTCTTCTTTCATTTTCTATTTGTCTTTTTAGGGCCGTACCTGCGGTATATGGAAGTTCTCAGGCTAGGGGTCGAATTGGAGCTACAGCTGCTGGCCTACACCACAGCCACAGCAACGTGGGATCCACGCTGCAACTGTGACTACACCACAGCTCACAGCAACACCAGATTCCCAACCCACTGAGCAAGGCCAGGGATCAACCCACATCTTCATGGATACCAGTTGGGTTCGTAACCTGCTGAGCCACAACAGAAACTCCAGAATATTTCTAACACAGTTCAGGCATGGGTCCACGTTAACGAGTGAAAGAAAATCTCAGACCCATCTTCCTCACCCCTGAGTTAATGAAATTTCTATAATACGTTACAAACAAACTTAATAGTAGGTATAAATGCCTTAATCCTTAACGGTCTTATACAGCAACATAACAAACCCTGGCAAGTCCGTTCTTCCTTTGATGCAACTAACCACCAAGTTCTTTGTATTTTGGTATCTAATATCCTAAGGAGGAACATGGCTGCCCATTGAAGAATTATTACATTACACAAATAGAGGTTACTACACTCTCAAAGCTTTGTTTGCCAGTTCAACATAATCAGATTAAATACTTAAACTCTGACAAGTAAGCAAAATAAAATCACAACATTAAAAAAAAAAAAAAAAATCTGCTAGCTATTCCAGAAACTTCCAAGATTCCTATGATCCTTGGTGTGACAACCCTGGGAAAAGAGCAAGACTGTGAAGCTGAGAGAGAGGAGGCTTTAATTCTGGGCCCTTTCAATCTTTGAGTCTTACTTTCTTTATCCATTTATAATGTTACTATGAGAGTTCAATAAAATGAAAAAATAAAATGTGACTTCCATAAAGTGCATACACTTTGCATAAATAAGTGGTAGCTGCTGGTATGGATTATAATAGTGGAACAAAAATCTGTGATGCAAATATTCTCTATGTTTTAAATAACTTGACTGGGCTGTTTGCAAGGTGCAGAGACATCACAAAGACCCCAGCCCTCCCCATCCACAAAAACCAAAATAGAGAAATCCATAAACACAGCTTTCTTTAGACATCTACTGAAATATGTACTTTTTGCAGAAAGTAAAGGAGTCATAAAATACAAAGAATTGGCAGCTGGGGGGCAGATGGGTGAGATGAAAAAGCGTGAAGCAAGTGATGACCAATGCCTGTGCCAAATCCTTCAATGGCCATGCCTGAAACTTACGACCCCTTGGATTTCTGATCTAACAATGCCATTTCCCATCAAACTATTTATAAGCAGCCCACAGGGTCAAGGACAAGTTCTGCAGCAGGATGATGTGACGTTTCTCCTCGCATCTGCTCACTCCTCTGCTTCTACTGACTTATTTATACCCCATGGAGAAGGTCAGACTTTAAAGAGCTCCTGAGTCAGAGGGTGCAGTGCCAAACCCTTGTACAGACAGTGCTGTCATGTCCTGGATTTCAAGCGGTAGTTTACCTTTTGTGATCTGCTGCCACCAGCTGTTGGTTTGGAGGTCTCAGCAAGATTTTCTTTGTTGAGACTTAGGGGAGATGGTGCTAACTTCTGCGCAGCAAGGCGGGGGCTGGTCCTTGTGGCCATGGTGGTTCTCCGCAGGACATATGGGCTGGTCTTTCCTGTTGGGATATCAGCAAACCCTAAGGGCAAAAAGCTGATGGTCAACTCGCTGGCCGAAATTCTGTCTACAGTCTTTCAAATTCCGAACTAGGTAGTTTGAACAAGAACAAAGGTGACTCCAAAAACACTCTCCCAGCCACGGTGGACAGTGGATCCACTTCATTCAGTTACCCTGGGAGTCATCAAACTGAATAACTAACTGGGTTTTTTTTTTTTCTTATTAGAAACATAAGAAACCACATGGAGAAAATAACAATACACAGAAAAGAAGGGGAAAATAACAATACACAGAAAAAAATCCTTCCTGCTTCTGCTCTGCGGATGCCTTAACTCACTCTCATTCTTCTAAGATCTGAAGAACACACCTGAAGGCCTTCCTGTCAGATTTGGATTAGAGGGAAAAGAGGGTACTGGGCAGGGAAAAGATAAAAGAAAGGGTCTGCTCTTGTTAAAAGGGGGAAATGTGGAAAGGTCACAACTAGAAAAACTAGCTGGGAGGGGTGATGACCTCGCTGAGAGCAATTTCACTCTGAGCTCATCATCATCTCCTTCCACAGAGGGAACCAACACCACTTGTGATGACTGAGAGGAGAAGGATACTAAAGGAAAGCATATCTCGCACACTCCAGAGCAGCATAAGGTAACTACAGTACCTACAGATGCATGTGATTTTGCTGTTTTTAACCCTTTAACTACAAATAAAAACCAGTAATGAGAAAGAGATAGCTAACTATTTGGAGACTATATTTCCTAAGGGCTAGAGTTACTCAGAACAGTTCTTTTTTCAGACCATCTATGGCAAGAACTGGTTTTGAGATTTGGGGAGTGGAGGGTTGGGGAGTAATTTCTTACCGGCTGTGGAATGGTGCTTTTGTCTAACACCATTAGAATGAGGCTAACAGAAAACGGATTATGCACTTGGATGTTGCAACAATAGCAAGTTGCTATGAAAATTTTAAACTTTTATTCTTGATGTTGATACATTTTTTTGGTCATGGAGCAGGAATATTCTTAGACGGGCCCTTGTCTCTGGGCCACACTTGGAGAACCACTGGGGTTTAAAAAAAAAAGGGCTACGTGGCTCCAGGCAGGGGTCAGCATTACCCGGCCCGTCCTCCAGCTCACCGACTACACGGGCTGCACTCGACTAATACTGGGAAAGCTTGGAGGGTGTCTTTGATTCGGCGACTTTCCAGCTCAGAAATATCAAATTCTGAACAGGTTTTTGTTAGTAATTTTTCAAATCTCCCACCACCTTTTGTAGCACAGACATGAGTAATTAGATCCTAGTCCTTCTCTCAGGATAGAAAGTATACACCTTCCCAATTTAACAGTGGACTTCTGCTTCTGAAGGTCAATTGCTACTGCTGCACAGTAACCTGAAAAATAAAGGCTTCAATCTTTCTGTGTGAATTTTGACATGAACTTTCAAAACAACACAAATACTTTCATTTTTTCATCATGCGTACCTTTCTTTACAACTTCCGGAAGTCCCTCTGGCTCACACTCAGCGTCTTCTAAATCCTCTGTGGGGTGAAAACCACTTTTGACAGCTTTCTTACTTTTTTTAGAAAACGTCTCTGGCGTAGAAGGCGTGGTTTCTCCATCCTCCCGAATCCCACTGGACCTTTGCCTTTTGCCTGAAGCTTTATTTTGGCTGGATGATAATTTCTTTTCAGTAGTAGAAGGGACTGGGGATGGTCCTGGAACAGCTGAACTCAGCAAAGGAGAGCTTCGAAGATTAAGTTTAGACTGTTGTGCGCTCAGACGAGCAACTTGTGTTTCTAACATCTCTTTGGCTTTCTCTAACTTCTCATGGCTTATAAGCAGGGAACAGTATTTATCCAGGTATTCGTCTGCCTCCTTGTTTTTTTCTTCAAGAGTTTCTTTCAGTTCCTTCATCTCGATCATTAATTCATCGACGCTGGCGTCCACGACAGTGCCTGTCAAAAGTACAACATGTCATTTGTTACTTAATGCTTCTCTTGTTAACAGTGAATATCATCAAGCAGATAACCTTAGACGTGCTGCTTGATTTTTTTTTTTTTTTGAAGGAGTGGGGAAAGATATATCTGTATATGTTCTTAAACTTCAAACAACTCTTAATTGGGAAGACCATATCAAGATACATATCCTAGTAAGTCACATAGTTATTGGGATAGCTTAAATATAACCTGCCAAAATCTCAAACTCATATTTCAGCCACTCCATCAAATGTTCTTGTAGTTCTCATATGACATCAAATGAATTAATTTATTACATCCCCTATTTTCCCCTGCCCATTCTTTCCATTTTAAGTGTATGAACAATAAAAGTCGGTGGAGGATGTAAAGTCACTGTTGTAATGGCTTTGGGAGACAGGAAGTGGTCAGTGACAAGACAGGCCAGAGTAGTTCTGAAAACTATCTGGAGGCAGTGGAGGATCTGATGGACAGGAGCTTGAGGGATAACATAATGGAAGAGGTCTCAGTAACTCGTAGCTCCCTGGGTTAGTGCTGATTCCATTCGAGACACTCCCTGGAGCCCCAGTCCACTCTAAGGGCTCTTCTCCCCAGGCAAGACTGTTGACCCCACTCCTGCCAAGGTGTGGACGGTCCAGAAGAGCCAATCGTACTACACTCGCCATCATCTATCCACAAAGAAAGAGCACAGCACTCTGGGGGCATAAGTGCAGAAAAGTGACAAGGAGAGTTGTCATTTCTTTTTACCTCCACACCCAAAGATGTAGCCCCCATTTCAATTTCATTGACCCACAAAGATGGGCCAAGGACAACCAGAATCAGTGGTTTAGAAATTACCAATGTCAGCTCAGATGCCAATTCTCCTTTGACGTACGAACTACATAATAGACAGGCACACGAAAAACCTTTCTTGGAAAGGCTCATTAGCAAAAAGGGCTGTGTTTTGTATGTTTTAGAGAACAGAAGATGTGCTAACTCTGTTTTTTTAAAAAAATGCTGGCTTCATTCTCAATCCTTTTAATGACCCCAAGCTGAGCCCAAAATTAGAAATTGGGAAATGACTAACTCCTGAAAATCAGCATGCAGTAACCGAACAGAGCCCTAAAAATACTTCCCATGTAGACACACACCATGCATGTATGATTTCACCAGCGGGAAGCAGTTCTGGCTCACTGATGGGCCCAGTTAACACATACCTGTCTTCTGTTTCTCCTGGACGGCCTCAAGATGAGAGAGTTCTTTCTGCAACATCTCCTTTTCCTCTTCCAGCTGTTTACAGGATTTGATCAACAACTTTATTTTCCCCTGGGCACGATCATTCTCCTTTTTCAGCTTATCTGCATATTTCAGGTTTTCCATCTACAAAACACAAGTAATTCCAGTTAAAACCTTGAATTGCTTGGGAGGTCTCGTTGTGGCTCATCAGTTTCCAAACCTGACTCGTATCCACGAGGATGCAGATTTGATCCCTGGCCTTGCTCAGTGGGTTAAGGATCTGGCCTTGCCATGAGCTGTGGTGTAGATGGCAGATGTGGCTCAGATCCTGTATTGCTGTGACTGTGATATAGGCCAGCAGCTGCAGCTCCAATTCAACCCCTAGCTTGGGAACTTCCATATGCTGCATATGCTGCCCTTTAAAAAAAAAAGCAAAAACCTTTAAAAAAAAAGCAAAAACCTTGAACTGCTTGTCATGAGCCTATGGGAAAGTAATAATGAGATATAATTTAAGAATCATATGCTGTAAATTTAAGAACTACTATGTTCAAATAAAATACCCAGAGATGCATAAAACAATTCATCTTCCTTGCTTAGTGTCCTAAGTCCCCCCAGTAGACACTGTAGTTTTGTCACTCTCCTTCTTAGTAACAGCAAGCATCAGTCACAGTTCCTAAGATAATGTCCTATTAAGTACCCCAATATGTCTGTGTTTATCCAGTGGGAATCACACCTGGGAGGTGGGAACTGAGGATCCCTGGACATATTCTTGGTTGCCAAACATCCTAGGTGCAAGAATTGTGTTCCCATTTGTAATCTGTGCGATTGCACAATTTCAGTACCTAAGATGGCATTGTTTAGTCACCAAGTGAAGGCCAGACAATACTATGCTCACAATACACATTTAAGGCCAAATGATATTATGGCTCACAACACAAATTAAGGCCAAATGAGATAATGCTTTTTTTATTATTATTCTTTTAAGGCCACACCTGCAGCATATGGAAGCTCCCAGGCTAGGGGTCAAGTCAGAGCTGCAGCTGCTGGCCTACACCACAGCCACAGCAATGCCAGATATGAGCTGCATCTGCAACCTACACCACCGCTCACAGCAACACCTGATCCTTAACCCACTGAGCAAGGCCAGTGATTGAACCTGCATCCTCATGGATACCAGATCAGATTGGCTGAGCCACAATGGGAACTCCCCAAATGAGATTATGCTTTACAATACAAATTTAAATTTTATTGTAGCTCAAACAACAAGTGAGTAAAATAGTGGGAAAATTATGTCATGCACTTCTCAGTAATTCTTGAGTTCTTATTCACACTTCCTTTAGCATAATTGCAAAATCCAAAAAAAAGCTGTGAAAGTGATTAGTAGGCAAAATTTGACCTGAAGAGAGAACAAAGGAATTTACAATCTTTATTTATCCCTCGCTGTGAAAATATTCATACATTTTGCTGCAGAAATATGAATTTGATTATGAACTATTACCCCAGACCCTGATGGGACATTATGTAATATGTGACTTATGCATTGTATTATGTAATATCTAAGATATGCAGAATTCTAAACAATCTAGTTCTGAGAGTTTCTGATAAGAGATCATGAACATACAAAGGCAGACCAAATTATTAAAGAGAAAGAAGAAGAACTGGAGCATCATATTCATATTAAAGTAGATTTAATTATTTGCACATACATTTCATCTTGAAATAATTTATTAGCAATGCTGGAGTAAATCTGCACTTTAAGAATGTTCTATTTCTGATTCCAACCACAATCGGGGTAGAGATGGATTTAATTCAATTTCAACAAAGCTTATCAACTTCTACCTCATTCAAATTTTATGAGATTTGAATAGAATCAACTAACAATACCATTTTGTACAAGATACATATATAGAGATTCCCCACAGTAGAACTGTCATAGATTAAAAAAGAAAGTGAGCAAATTAAAAAGTAGACCTGAAGCTATTTCTTTCTATTATTAAACCTAACATCTATCCTTTTATAGCACAGAAGATTACTGATGATTAATGTTATTTTGAACTTTGTTTTTTATGGGTATACTTCCTTCATCTTGATAATTGTGTAAGAGCTATAAACTTAAGAAATTTATACCTAGACTTCTGCCCTCTACTAGAAGATTTTTATTTTCCAGGTTCATATTTTACATTCTGAATGGTATTTGTTTTATGAAAAACATTTGTGGGAACCAAAACAGCCTCCCTCTCCAAGTAGAATTACTGTAGCACCATCTACAGTCTAACAATCCTGAGGTTAGGGTTCACCTCATTTTCTTTTCTAATGTAAAAAGCTTTTGGAGTCCAGTGTGGTTCAGTGGTAACGAACCTGACTAGTATCTATGAGGAGGTGGGTTCAATCACTGGCCTTGCTTGGTAGGTTAAGGATACGGCATTGCTGTGAGCTGTGGTATAGGTCGCAGACGCGGCTAGGATCCTGCGTTGCTGTGGCTGTAGCATAAGCTGGCAGCTGCAGCTCCAGTTCAACCCCTGGGAATTTCCATATTCCTGGGAACTTCCATATGCCACAAGTGCAGCCCTAAAAAGCAAAAAAACAAACAAACAAAAAAACCAAAACAGCTTTATGGTTTTTTCATGGGAAGGAAGAGGAGATTGTACAGACATATGCCTGAACAAGTACCTGGCCCACTATGATCTCCCCATAAGCTACTGGAAAGTGGGGTTTGTGACATCAGTGAACTTGGGGACTAATCAAGAAAGACTTTAGAATTACCCACCAAACGATTGTCTACACCTTGAGGGCCCTACCCTGATTTGTTACAGAATTGATCTTCATCTCCATCTTCAGAAGTCTCTGACACCCTCTACTTTGAGGGCATTCACTGAGCAATGGATAAAGTTTATTCCAGCTATATAACTAAAGTCTAACCTCGAATTTTTAAGAACAACTCAGGATCCGTGAGGATGCAAGTTCCATCTCTGGCCTCGCTCAGTGGGTTAAGGATCTGGCATTGCTGTGAGCTGCGGTGTAGACCCCAGATGGAGCTTGGATCTGGCGTTGCTGTGGCTGTGGCGTAGGATGGTGGCTACAGTTCCAATTCAACCCCTGGCCTGGGAACAGCCATATGCTGAGGGTGTGGCCCTAAAAAGCAAACAAATAACTGAATAAATACAACTGAGCAGAGAACTGAAGAAAGATATTTATAAATACAAAATTTTTTTAATGAAAATTTAAATAAAAGCACTTAACTTGATACCTTTAAAATCACTACTAGAAAACACAACCATTCAAAATCTATGGGATGCCACAAAAGCAGTTCTTAGAGGGGAGTTCATAGTAATACAAGCCTTCCTCAAAAAAGAAAAATCTCAAAACAACTTAACCTAACACTTAAAAGAATTATAAAAAGAACAAACAAAACCTAAAGTCAGCAGAAGGAAGGAAATAATAAAGATCAGACAGGAAATCAATAAAATAGAGATTCGAAAAACAATAAAAAAAAAAATCAATAAAACCAAGAGCTGGTTCTTTGAAAAGGTAAACAAAATTGACAAACCTCTGGCCAGACTCACCAAGAAAGGGAGAGAAACAACCCAAATAAACAAAATAAGAAATGAAAAAGGAAAATCTCAACAGATACTGCAGAAATACAAAAAACCATAAGAGAATACTATGGACAATTATATGCCAACAAACTTGACAACCTAGAAGAAGTGGACATCTTTCTAGAGATTTACAGCCCACCAAAACTGAATCAAGAAGAAATAGATCAACTGATCAGACTGATCACTAGAAATGAAATTGAATATGTAATAAAAACACTCTCTACAAACAAAAGTCCAGGACCAGAGGGCTTCACAGGCAAATTCTACCAAACATACAAAGAAGAACTTATACCCATCCTTCTTAAACTTTTCCAAAAGGCTGAAGAAGAAGGAATACTCCCAAAGACATTCTATGAAACCACCATCACCGTAATACCAAAACCAGAGAAAGATACTACCAAAAAAGAAAACTACAGGCCAATTTTGGTGAATATGGACACAAAAATTCTCAACAAAACTTTAGCCAACGGTATCCAGCAATATATAAAAAAGATCTACACCACAACCAAGTGGGATTCATCCCAAGTTCACACGAAAGGTTCAACGTATGCAAATCAATCAACATCATACACTGCAAAAGAAAAAGTCAAAAGAAAAGTCAAAAACCACATGATCATCTCAATAGATGCAGAAAAAGCATTTGACAAAATCCAACATTCATTCATGATAAAAACTCTTACCAAAGTGGGTATAGGGGGAACATACCTTAACATAATAAAAGCCATTTATGACAAACCCACAGCAAATATAATACTCAATGGAGACAAGCTGAAAGCCTTCCCACTAAAATCTGGAACAAGACAAGGATGTCCGCTCTCACCACTGTTATTTAACATAGTATTGGAAATCCTAGCAACAGCAATCAGACAAACAAAAGAAATAAAAGGTATCAAAATTGGAAGAGAGGAGGTAAAACTGTCATTCTATGCAGATACATGATACTACATATAGAAAACCCTAAGGACTCCACACAAAAACTACTGTAAGTGACCAATGAATTCACCAGAGTAGCAGGATACAAGATGAACATTCAGAAATCCATTGCATTTCTGTATACTAAAAATGAAATACTAGAAAAGGAATATAAAAATACAATACCTTTTAAAATTGCACCCCAAAAAAATAAATACCAAGGAATAAAATTGGCCAAGGAAGTTAAAGACATATGCTGAGAATTATAAAACATTAATCAAGGAAATTAAAGAGAATGCAAAGAAATAGGAAGCTATTCCATGCTCCTGGATTGGAAGAATTAATATAGTAAAAATGACCATACTACCAAAAGCAGTTTACAGACTCATGCAATCCCTATCAAATTACCCATGACATTTTTCACAGAACTAGAACAAACAATCCAAAAATTTATATGGAACCATAAAAGACCGAGAATTACCAAAGCAATCCTGAGGAGGGAAAAAACCAAGCAGGAGGCATAACTCTCCCAGACTTCAGGCAATATTACAAAGCTGCAATAATCAAGACAGTGTGGTACTAGCACCAAAACAGACATACAGACCAATGAAACAGAATAGAGAACCCAGAAATAAACCTAGATACTTATGGTCAATTAATTTTTGACCAAAGGAGGCATGAATATAAAATGGGAAAAAGACAGTCTTTTCAGCAAGGGGTGCTGGGAAAACTGGACAGCTGCATTGTATCAGTGAAACTAGAGCGCACCCTCACACCATGCACAAAAATAAACTCAAAATGGCTTAAAGACTTAAATGTAAGCCAAGACACCATCAGATTCCTAGACGAGAACATAGGCAAAACATTCTCTGATATCAACTGTACAAACGTTTTCTTAGTCTCCCAAAGCAATAGAAATAAAAACAAAAATAAACCCAATGGGACCTAATCAAGCTTACAAGTTTTTGCAAAGCAAAGGAAACCATTAAAAAAAAAAAAAGACAACCTACAAAATGGGAGAAAATAGTTTCAAATGATGAAACCAACATGGGCCTAATCTCCAAAATAAACAAACAACTCATACAACTCAGCGCAAAAAAACAAACAAATCAATTGAAAAATGGACAGAAGACATAAATAGACATTTCTCCAAAGAAGACATACAGATAGCCAACGGGCACACGAAGAAATGCTCAGCCTCACTAATTATTAGAGAAATGCAAATCAAAACTACAGTGAGGTACCACCTCATACCTGTCAGAATGGCCATCATTAATAAGTCTGCAAATAACAAAGTGTTGGAGAAGATGTGGAGAAAAGGGAACCCTCCTGCACTGTTGGTGGGAATGTAAATTGGTACAATCACTGTGGAAAAAAGAATGGAGGTTCCTCAGAAAACTAAATACAGGGCTACCATATGGCAGCAACCCCACTCCTGGGCATATGTCCAGACAGAACTTTCATTGAAAAAGATGCATGCACCCCTACATTCAGTGCAGCACTGTTCACATTAGCCAAAACATGGTAACGACCTAAATGTCCATTGAGAGATGAATGGAGTAAGAAGATAAGGTATATGTATACAATGGAATACTACTCAGCCATAAAAAAGAACAAGATAATGCCATTTGCAGCAACATGGATGGAACTAGAGACCCTCATACTAAGTGAAATAAATCAGAAAAAGAAAGACAGATACCATATGATATTACTTATATATTGAATCTAGTATATGGCACAAATGAACCTATCTACAGAAAAAAATAAAATAAACTCATGGACATGGAGAACGGGGAGGAAGAGGGAATGAGATGGACTGGGAGTATGGGATTAGTAGATGCAAACTATTGCATTTGGTAGATAAGCAGTGAGATCCTGCTATATGGCACAGGGAACTATATATCTAATCACTTGTGATGGAACATGATGGAGGATAATGTGTGAAAAGAATGTATATATATGTATAACTGGGTCACTTTGCTGTATAGCAGAAATTGACAGAGGACTGTAAATCAACTATAATAAAAATTTTTTTAATAAAATAAAATAAAACCACTATTATATTTATGAGCCAGTCTCAGTTGGGAAGCATGACAAGTGAACATACCTTGGTTTTCTTCAGTTCTTCTAAAATCTCAGTGGTCGCTTTCAAAGAATTACTAAGTTCTTCTTTACTGGACTTTAGGAGGTCTATCTCCACCTTCTGTGAGCTGAGACATTCTTCCTTCAAAGTCAATTTCTCTCGAAACGTCTGGATTTCCATTTCATACTAGGACAGAAAAAGGTTACCTCAGCCAGGAGGCTCAGCTGGAAACATCTTAAGGAAAAGGAGCAAAAACCAAAACCCGTTCCAAGGACTCTTTCAAATGGTCTTTGCGACTCTCTTCCTATGCTACTCCAAGAGGGAAATGTGTTTCAAATAAATCAAGTCATAGAATAAGACATGCAAGTAAGAGGGGGAAAGATGGTGACCTTAAGAGGATGGGACCGTTCACAAGACTCTACAACATAATAACGCAAGGCACTGACATTCCTGCAACACATGCCTCATTGCCGTGGTCAGCGCGCACTCTCCAGCTCCCCTGTAACCAGACCAACCAGACTGCAAAGTTTTACCTGTTTGTTTGTGTCCAGAAGCAAAGCCTGGTGTCTCTTTTCAGCTTCCTGCAGTCGTATCTGATAGGCAGCTATTTCTTCTCTCATCTTCTCTTGCTTTTCCATCTGGTCTTTGTGTACACAATCCAAACTCTCCTTCAAGTCCTTATTTTCTAACATGAGCTCCTTCAGTTGACTCTAATGAGGAAAGTAATAAAATCATGGGACGGTAATCCAGATCCTGGATTTACATACATGTTTAGGAAATACTGAATACCGAGAGGAAAAAATAGTTTACAGGCAAGACAAAACTTATATAAAATTAGTGCTATAATCCTTAGCAATGCACAGTCCACCCTCTGTATCCACGGATTCCACGCCCACAGATTCAAACAACTGCAGAACAAAAATATTCCCCCCCAAAAAAAAGTTTCAGAAAGTTCCAAAAAGCAAAACTTGAGTTTGCAGTTTACCAGCAAGTTTCCACACAGCACTTACACTGTATAGTAATTAGGTATTTTGAGTAATCTACAGGTGACTTAAAGCATACAAGAGGATATGCCTAGGTTATATATGCAAGTATGAGACTTGAGCATCTGTGGATTTTGGAATCCACGGAGGTACTGGAGCCAAGCCCCCAAGGATACCAAGGGACGAGTATCCCTTTGCACGGGAACTTCATCTCCAAGGGCAGTTTCCTTGATTCAAGCCCAGCCACCCCTGAGGTCACACCCACAGGGACCACTGAATCTCTGAAACCTTGACTTCAGCTAAACCATTCTGGACCAAACCCTCCTAGGCTCACTTATTTAAGTACTTCTGCTGCAATAATTCCTTAACCTCATCAACAGCACCACCAACACGACCACCTCCACACTCAAGCCCCTCATAACTTTTCCTTTTCTTCCTTGGCCAGCTTAGATTCCATCTTCTGTCACTGTGAGATGATCACTTCCTTCCACAAGCCCTCCATTCTGCTGCCCCTCTCTCCCTTCCCTGTGCAGGACTAGCAAACCCCAGCCTTGGAGGAATCTGGCTTCTCTCCATACATGATCCCAAATGGCTGTTTCTACACGTTTGTATATGCGCTGTGTCCATTTCCTCATAACCATTCACTCCCCAGCCCACCCCAACCTGCTTCTATCCCAGCTCCTTCTGAAATAGCTTGCATGGCATCATCAGCTTCCATACTGCAAATCCAAGGAGCACCCCTCAGTCCTCATCTCACTCGAACTGTAAGTCGAACACGAGGATGCTGACCACTCCTTCGATCTTGAGACAGCCTCCACTCTTGGCTTCGAGAACACAACACTCTCTTGGCTTGCCTCCTCTTGTCTTCTCAGCTTTTTTGTTGGTCCTTCCACCTCCGTCTTACCCTACGCGGAGGTCCTCTGGGCTAGGCACAGGGCCACATTCCCTTCTCCAATGGTTCTCTACCATTCCCATAATTTTTTTTTTTTTTTGGATTCCTTTATTTGTTTATTTTTTTCCTTGCCTGATTGCACAGACTAGAACCTCAAGTACAGTGTTACAGAAGTGGCAAGAGTGCCTAGCCTTTTATCTTTTTTTTTTTTTTGAAAGTAGATGAAGTCTTATTTATTATTATTATTTTTAATTGTTACTTCCCCAATACAATTTTTTTCCTACTGTACAGCATGGTGACCCAGTTACACATACATGTACACACTCTATTTTCACACATGATCATGCTCCATCATATGTGACTGGACATAGTTCCCAGTGCTACACAGCAGGATCTCATTGCTAATCCATCCCAAAGGCAATAGTTTGTATCTCTTAACCCCAAGCTCCCCAACCACCCCACTCCCTCCCCCTCCCCCTTGGCAACTACAAGTCATTCCCATAATTTTTAAACACTACCTATATTCTGAACTGGCCAAATTCATGCATCCACCCTAAACCTCCCCTTCGATCTCCAGCCCCCTGTATTTGGTATTCCTTTCGATTCTCCTCTAGTTCTTCACCACGCCTCCTTACTACAGCAGCCATTTTTCACGCTATTTTCCACCTGACTCCAGCCACAATGGCTTCCTTTCAATTTCTAAAAAGTACAAAGATGTTTCTAATCGCAGAGACTTGATCACACGGCTCTCTAAACCTAGAAGGCTCCTTCCTCTGCTCTGTTCTTCACGTGGCTGACTCCTCATCTTGCGGGTGACATGCTCAGACCACCTGTCTACATTAGGTTTTTCCCTACTCCCACACTGCACTCCCCAAATATTCTGCAGTGAAGAAGCTTATGTGTCCTCTATAGCACTTAACAGTTTATGATTATCTTGTACATTTTTTAGTTGATGATGTATTGTGCCGAGATGGTAAGCTCTGAGAGTGAAGGAACTACAGGATGGCTATGGGTCACCATTCTATCCTCTGACTGGAGCAGTGGTTACAGAATGAATAAAGTCACTAAAAACCAACACACTCATATATGTGGACTTGAGACCAAACACCTAGCTTATCTTTTTACTAGCGCCTGTAAATGAAAAACAAATAACAATATTCTTGCAATCCTCAAGTACCCAAAGGAGATTTTGGCAGATGCAGGACTCAAATACCATTCCTAGGAACTCCTTCCACGCAGCATTGCCAGAAAAGTCAGTCCATGTGTCAATTGCTGAGATTAAATGCTAAAACTTTTCATTAACTTAAATACCATATCTAAAGAAAAGCACAGACTTCCGCAACTCTTTATACAAACTACTACAAAATTATTTCAACTTTTTGTTATTATTCTGGGGCATAATCACAATTATATTTTGCTATCCTTTTCTCAGACTGCTTAGGGATGAAATTACATGAGGACTATCAGGATATAGGAATGTTTACCATTTAACTAGGTTTGGCAAATAGGTTGCATTTCATCTGCCAGTTCTGCATGCAGGGTAGATGCTACTTTAAGACTCAGTGTTCAGGAGCTCCCATTGTGATTCAGCAGAAATGAACCCGACTAGTATCCCTGAGGATGCAGGTTCAATCCCTGGCCCTACCCAGTGGGTTAAGGATCTGGCATTGCCAAGAGCTGAGGTGTAGGTCACAGACTTGGCTCAGATCAGGCATTGATGTGGCTGCAGCTCCGAATCCACCCCTAGCCTGTGAACCTCCATAGGTCACAACTTTGTCCCTAAAAAAAAAAAAAAGACAGTGTTCAGAGATCCGGGAGAAAGTGAGAGTCTGAATCAGCAACATCTACCAGGGGACCAGAGGTGGCAGTGGCAGCCCAAATGTGATAGTTCTACCACAACCTGCTCTAAAAAAGCTCCACAAGACTGCTCCAAGTTTACATTTTTCTGTGGCTTTCTTTCTGTTACTTTGCTAGTACTTTGCAAGAGCAGTGCATCTGTCTCTAGCAACATTCTGGCTTGTAATTTGTGGCAGGCTAGGAAAACAGCCTGTTGAAAGCTGCCTGCAATCCATTTCTGGTATGAGTTAATGTAGTTACAAGGGTCGTCTTCCATGAAAAAAAATATCTGGGCTCCATGACAAGTATTTTCATGTGTTCAAGGGCATCTCCTGACTCCTTCTGGGCTCATGAGAGTGCTGGATGGTGAAGACTACTGCAAGTCTGGTCATGACATGAGCTTGGGCTATTTTTTTCAAAAGCTAAAAAAAGTTTGGTACATTACAGAAGACCTTAAAAACAAATGAGAGAGAATGCGCAAGAATGATCAGGGCGTAATGAATCTGTCACCGAGAAACTTACTTTGTTGCTCTTTAATTCTTCAGTGAGCCTGTTTTTCTCCCCACTAAATTCTTCTTCCAGCGCCGTGGTTTGCTGCACCATCGCATGCATTTCCCTCTGCAGCTCAGTTTCCTTTGCAGTCATTGTGTTTACCTGAAAGTTCATCTTTGTCTGTTAGGATCTGCTTCTGATTGTCTGTCTGGTCAATGTAAACACTCTGATAAAGCACATTCATGACATTCCCTCCAGCCCCCAACAGTAAAAACCCCGCTAATCCTTTACTCATCCACTCAACTAATATCCTCAAAACTACCAATAAGCTTACCTTCTTTCTACCGAAGACTGAATAAAAGACAGCGATAAGGAAAGGAAGGACAAAGAAATATACTATTACCAGGTCTTTAAATCTTTCATAGACAGAGTGCTTTGAATTAAATTTAAACATCAGAGAATACTGTACGAGGCGACAACTTAGACTTTTATCCGTCCTGGGATCTCTTACTAATTCTCCAATATGCCATCCCAGCCTGCGGGAAACATGCCTATGAATCATTAAAGTGATATTGTCTGCATTCGCCCCATAGCAGGTTGAAACAGCCTGGTATAGTTCGTCTGTCTCACCATAACTGCCATCTCTTGCAAGCTATACAAAAACTTGAATGTCCTGGGAAATGTAGAGATATAAATGATTATATTTTCTGGGCACTCTCTTCTCTTAATATTTGTCCAGTAAAATTTGAATTTGAAGGAATTGCTTTCCTGGATCAGTTAGGAAGTACAGGGCAAAATCTTCACTTTTCTTTAATAATTGAGCCTCTTACTGGCAGGTCTTCCCTTTAATCAACTAACAAAACAGGAGATTGCCCAAAGAGAAGGCGCAAAAGACGGGCCCGAAAGTGCAAAGGCCCCAGGACCCACAAAGGTTCTGTCAGTTACAATTATATCAATACTGTCAATCGTTCTTTCTCCTAAAGGCAAAAAAAGGCAGGACAGTGACAAATGGGATCCCTACTGATTCTAACTGGGGTCTGTTACACTCTTTACAGCAGTGGTTCTCAACTGGGTATGGATATGGAGGCTACTATTCTGATGTGCTGCGAGAAGGGAACCAAGCATAACCCAAAGCTTCTCCCCTGTCCAGGTGCCACAGTGAAAACTGGACAACCCATAGACGTGCCCCATGGAAGTGTGTGCCAAAGCAGAGTCACAGCTGCTGGTGGTGACCGCGGCTCAAGACCTCAAAATTTCAAGTCTTTATAAAGTTTGATCCAATACTGCAAACACTGTCCAGAAAGAAACAAATTACACAGTGGTTGCCCCTCCCTCAGGACCACACACTCAAATGTCAGGACATAAAGCCACTTACTTTTTCAACCAAGGACATCTTTTCCATTTTTGTCAGTTCAAGCTCTTTCTCTAGACCCTCGGAAGAATTCTGCAGAGCTTCTAAGGCGTCCTGCAAAGTGTCGTTTTGGGATTGCACCTCTTGGATCTTTTGCTCCATTTCCACCATCAGGTTTCCCAGTTCTGTTTTTTGCTTCTTCCAGAGTTGTTGTTCTCCTTCCATCTGGGACAGTTTAGAAACGAGCTGCTCGTGGTCTTGAGTCTGATTTTGTAGGATACAGATTTCTTCATCCTTTTTCTCTAGCTTCTGCTTGCAATCTTCTACTTCTTGAATGAGGCCATTCACAGAATTCTGCAAAATAACGTAATTACTTTTGGCCTCGTCAAGGCCTTGGAGCAATTGAGCCTTCTCTTGTTCAAGGGAATCCACTTGACTACTCAGGCTCTGCTCTTTGATCTTCCAGGTCTCTTGGTCATCACACAAAGTTGCCACTTTCTCTTTGAGCTCTTCTAATTGCATTTGAAACATCTCCACTGCAGCTTTAGAGTCTTCTTTCATCTGTTCTTTTTCTTGCTCTTTGTCTTGCAGTAGCTTTTCAAATGAAGAATTCAGTGTTTCTAACTCAGACACTCGCCCTTGCTCTTTTTGTAATTCTTTTATCAGGTCTTGTTTTTCTGACCTTATATTGACAAGATCCAATTCTGAATCCCTCAGATTTTGGGCCATCTCCTCTATTTTTGCTTCCAGGGTCTCTACCTCTGCTTTGGACTTCTCAGCTTCAAGAATCGCATGTTCTTGGTTTTTTCCTGATACCTCTAGTTCCCTTTCAAGGTTCTTAACTCTATCCTTAAGTAAATCTGCATGATGCTCACTTTCCTTCAGTTTTTCTAAGATATGGAGCTGCTTCTTTTCGTCAGCCTCTCGGTGGACTTTCAGCTTTCCAATGCCACATCTCAGCTGATGTATTTCCTGCACTGGTGAGTCCAGACTCTGCCCTTGGGCCTTCCAGGTCTCTTGGTCCTTGCACAAGGCTGCTACTTCCTCAGTTAGCTCTTTCAATTGTGTTTGTAGCATCTCCACTGCAGCTTTAGATTCTTCTTTCATCTGTATTTTTTCTTGTTCCTTTCCTTCTAATAGATTTTTCAATGAGGAGAGCAATGTGTCTAATTCAGACACCTGACCTTGTTTTTCTTGTAGTTGTTTCGTCAGGGTTTCTTTTTCTGACCGTGTCGTGACAAGGTCTGATTCTAAAGTTTTCAGGCTTTCGGTCATCAATTCCATTTGTGTTCTCAGGGTGTCCACCTCTGCTTTGGAATTCTCAGCATCAAGAATCACCAGCTCTTGGTTTTCTTCTGCCATCTGCAGTTCCCTTTCAAGGTTTTCAACTTTATCCTGAAGCGAGTCATTCCTACGCTCGCTCTCTTTTAGCTTCTCTGAGACGTGGAGCTGCTTCTTTTCGTCAGCCTCGATGCGGACCTGTAGTTTCTCAATGCCTTTTCTCAGCTGGTGCACTTCCTCTTGCGTTGAGCTCAGCCTCACCGCGACCTCGCCTTTCTCCATGAGTGCAGCCTCCAAGGCCTTGGCAGTGGTCAGCTTTTCACGCTCCAGTTCACTCAGTTTGCTCTGCAAGCTTTCAGATTCCCTTATGAGTGAGTCTTTCTCTTTATTCAGTTGTCCGATTTGGTTTTCCAGCTCACTCCTTACCAGAGACAGTGCCTGTGAGTCCTTTTCCAAACTCTGCAGCTGCTCTTGGAGATGGAGACGCTCACCTTGAAGAGATTCGAGCTCTCCTATTTTCTCCTTCATCTTTTCTGACAGCTGATCCAGCTCTTTGTTTTCTTCTGACAAAGTATCCAGTTCTTCACGAAGCCGGTCTCTCTCACGTGTGACCACAGAGAGTTCGTCCTCAAGACAGGTTATAACTTTCTGCTTATTTTCATTGTCTTTTTCTAAGTACAGCTTCTCTGTCTGAACTACCTCTAAGTCAGCTTCTGCAGAGAGGGCATGATGCTCCGTGCTACCTTTCTCAGATTTGATCCTCTGTAGCTCATTGTTCATGTCAAAATACCTCTCTCCCCAGCTGTCGGTCGCCTTGGCTACGTCGTCTTCAATAACTTCACATGACAGTTTATCTGTGCCCATTTCTAAGTCCGATGAGGTGAGGCCTCCTGATCTTTCTACTACTCTCTGGTTATCACAAGAAAAGGATTCCAATTTTTCATTCAAATCCGATTTTTCTTTCTTAAGTTCCTCAACTGCTTTTTCCAATTCCATACATGCTTCAATCTTGGTAGTTAGTTGTGCTTCCTGTAAACTGAGTTTTGAGTCTAACTCTTTGATTTCATGTAGCAAGCTTTTGACTTTTTGGTCACGTTCCTCTAGGCCCTGAAGTAATCGCAGATTCTCATCTGATGTCTCTTTCACCTGCAGCTGGAGATTCTGAATGGTTACTTGACTCTCCAGAAAATCCATAGGTACCAAAGCATGAGGACCAGAAGGTGACAATTCAGAAATGCATTCTGAACAGCCCTGGGTTGTGTCGTCCAGTGGAATCTCAGGACTGGTTTCTGGGGACTGCTCTCTGGACCATCCTCCTGTGAGTCTGACTGCACTAGCCTTGGTTATTTTCTTAATCTCTAGACCGAGGTCCTGCTGAATATCTTTTTCACAAATCTGATCGATCTCATGCTTTGGTGTCCTCTCTTTAGTTTCTGAAGTATATTCTTCTGATTCTCTTATGTCACGGCTATCATTTCCACCCTGAATAGCCTACAGTTGTAAGATAGAATGAGAATGCATTTTATTTTTCAAGAAGAATCAAAACAGAATTAAATCGGCTTAATTACTGATTTTTGGAAACTGGCTACTTGCCTCTGCCAAACACATCTCTTCAAAGGACGCATTTCCCACCAAATTTGTCTCTCTCCATCCAAATATTGGCACCATTAAACACTGAGGAAGTTATTCTCTATGGGCAAGGTACGGGTATTTATCATGAAGACAATAAGCCTTCAGTTCAGTTATTTGATTGTCTAAATTGTAATGATGTAGCTACCTGTCAATGTTTTTTTCTTGCTAGGGATATTCTAAGTAGCCTATGAAATTTTCTTTGCTGTTATCAAATAAGAAGCTGACAAATTCTACATAAAATGGTCAGCTTCTATCTTCAGCATTTATGGTATCATCAGTAAGAGAAAGCAGTAGGTCTCATGACCAGATTCCTAGCCCAAGAACTTATCACAGATCAAGCACTCAGTGCTATATCCTTTGATAAACCACATGCTTGAACCTCCTCCTTCTCTTATCTGTAAAACGGGGATCTGCTACTGTGACTACACTGCTGTCACCTCTCCACCTGCCCTCCCTCCTTACAGAGGCAGGAGGAGGAAATCAAGTGAGACTCATTGATTGCATGGAATTGTTAGTTTAGCTGCTAGACTAGAAAGGACAAAGGTATACGTAACTAAAGAATTTCATATTCGGTTTTCAATTTTCTTGTTCAAAAGAAGGAGATGTCTCTCTAAATGACGAGTACCAAATCACAGATTTGGATCCGGGCCAACTATTAGAAAAATATTCAGAAATACATAATAGACTGCAATATTTAGTTTCATGACTATAACTCTGTAACATTCAAAACAGTCTGAAAAGAGCAAGAGAGGTTCAAGTTCATATCACCTTACCATTCCTAAGTTCCAATTTAATGTTTAATGTGCCTGTTAACTCACAAAGAGAGAGAACACATATGAAGAAGATGTTCTGACATAATTTTCTCCAAGAGACGTTAAAAAACATCTTTAGTCGTGTTCAAATCATAGTGTTTGAAGATAATCATGATTAGAAGTCTACCGCCCCCCCTCCATAAAGTTAACTCACTTTCCCAAAGTTCTGGTTTATTTTTTTCAAAACTTTAGTATATTTTGTTCTTATGTCCTTGAACCCTAAGAATATTTTAATTTAGATTTAATGTCGACTGCAAGTCAACAAACACTGATTGCACGCCTACGAGGCGCGTGATTAGAGAAAGAGCACGTCGGCCCGGGTACTTACATCTTCCATGTCAGTGCCAAGCAGAGACCGAGAACTCAAGTCCAGACCCTGCAGCTGGAGTCGTGCCACCTCGAGCTCAAGCGTCAGGTGTTCTGTGTGTTTCTTTTCTGCTGCCAGCTTGGACTCCATCTCCAGAGTCACGCATGTCAGCTTCTGCTGCCACTCTTCATTTTCCGACAAATACTGCTTCCTGAGACAATCAAGCTCTTCCCTCGAAGAGCTTAGTAACCGCTCGAGCTCTTCAATTTCCTTATTTTTCATGATCCCTTGACTTTCAATTTTCTCTTCCAGCTTCTTGAGGGACTGCAGGTACATCTGACAAAGGATCTCAAGTTCTTCAACACTTCTTGCTGGGGCAGAAAGGGCCTCTCTCCTGGTCACATCCTCCTCCTCCAAACTGGAGCAAGAGGCTTCCTCTACGTTAGACTGGTTTCCTGAAACATTCCCTTCAAAATTATTCAAAAGGGACATTTCTCCCACCTGCTCTAAAAGATCTTTGTAAAAAGAGGCGTCTCCCAAACTTGTGTTACCAGGACTGTCAGTCACACCAGAGAACGACAAGGACAGTAAACGCTCCTCCCCAGGTCCCGGCATCACCTCCTTTACCACGTCACCTTGCGAGTTTCTCAGATTCATGGTCAAGACTGAATTTTCAGCCTTTAGTGAGTCCACATAGGACTGCAGCTCTGACATCTTAGAGCTCATCTGACAGTGCTGATCATGTAACATTTTGTGTTCACTCTGTAAAGATGAGAATTTCTCTTGTAATTCAGCAAAGTGCATCCGAACTTCTTTGTTTGACACTGTCAGGTGCTCAGCGAAATTACTGTCATCCACAGGATTGAAGGACACAGCTGTCTGCTCCTCTTGCTGTTCACCAAACTCACTTTCTGGCGTTGGTTTCACTGTCTCACCCTGAAGACGTCCATTTTCGTCGTTTAGTATTTTAACTTCATTAACCAGTTTCCCCACCTCTTCTGCCATTTTACTGGTTGCCGTGATACATTCTGACCTTGAGCCGTTCAGCTCGGATATGAGCTCAAGCTTTTCCGCCTGTAGTGCTGCACACATTTTCTCTAACTCGTTCAGCTTGCTCACTGCTGTCTGTAGGGAGCACTGCAGGTGGGCGTTGTCCTGCTGATTTGTTGACAGTTCATGAAGCACTGAGAGAAACTTGTCTTCCGGATGGACTTCACAATCTCCAAGGCTGCTCACGTCTTGTGATTGAGTGTCTCGTTGCAAATTTCCAGTTTCTAATTCTCCTCCAATTATCTGTGATGCCTCCTCCTTCTCGTTCTCCTGAAGTTTTAATTCCAAGTCTCTCACTTCAATTTCTAATTGTACCTGTTGTGCATTACTACTGTCTAGAGAAGCTTCTTGAGCTTCAAGAGCCATCGGAAGTTGAACCTGACCTTTATTTAGCTCCCTCTCTCCTTCTTTCACCGAGGCCCAAATGGGTTCCAGTTCCAGATGCTGATGCTCATGTTTCGTCTTCATTAATTCCATGAGGTGCGCATTCTCTTGTAATAAGGCATCAACTTCCTGTTGCATCTTACTTTGCTCTTCCTTTAAAGTCATGATTTCTTGCTTTAAACCATCAGCCTCCCTCTTGGAACTGTTTTGGATGTCTGTAATCTCAGATCTCAGGGCTTGCTGCGCTGTCTCCAACTCCAGAACTAAACTCTGGTTTCTTTCTTCAGCTAATGCTAACTGTGATACAAATGCTTGGTGTTCCCTCGCAAGTGATTCCTTTAGCTGTTCCAGTTCATTTTTTCGATCTTCACCAACACGGCTGCGTTCATTCAGCAAGCATTCTAGTCTAGAGTTCTCTTCCTGCACTGCTTTGTATTTTTCACTAAGATCCTGAAACGCATGTCCTGTTTCTTCGCATCTTTGTAGTAAAGTAAGTCTTTCTTGTTTGAACTGATCAGATAGCTCTGAAATGCTTTTGTCTCTTTCATCTATACAGTTGGAAAAACTCTCAGTTTTTTGGAGCAAATCCATCTTCTCTTGGGTTAAGTTTGCGTTCATTCCCTTGAGCGTCTCATTCTCTCGGGTCAGCTCTTCAAGGTCCTTTTTGTTGAGAGAAATGATGGAACTCATTTCCTTTTTCTCCAAGCTCAGCGTTTCAGACAAAAGTTGTAGCTCCTTTAGAGATTCCTGAAGTAAATGGTTGCTCTTTTTTAATTCTTGAGTTTCTGCCTGCTCAGTTGCTAATTTTTCATGCAAAAGTTGTAACTCTCTTTCTTTGCCCTCCAGGGCAACTAAAGTTTCAGCAACAACGTTCTGATGAACAGAAGTGTCTTCCTGTAACTTACTAATGCGTTGACTTGTCTCAGCCACAAAACTTTGATGCATCTGTTCTGCTTTCATTAGATTTTCTTCTATTTCTCCTCTGATTTCCACCAACTCTTGACACTGCTTTTGTAGATCCGAGTTCATCTGCTTCTGAGACTCTAACGAAAATTCAAGAGAAATGACTCTATTGTGTAACATGGCTGAACGCTCGGGACTTTGATCTGTTTCTAAACGGCACTTGATCCTTTCCGAAGGCACGCTTCCTTGTTCTCCAGTTATATTTGCAAAGGAATTATTCATTGCAGACTGCGGTTCAAAACCCAAAAGACTTCTCTGAGGAGCCTCGTTTGTCACTGCAAGAGAATCTCTGGATTTTATCAGATCCCTGAGGCTCTCAGATTCGGTGTGCAAGTCTTGGTAACGCTGGTCTTTGTCCCTGATTTCACTTGACAGTAACTGAAGCTTATGTTCTAGATCTTCAACCTGTCCAGTTAGCTGAGAAATTTTCAAACACATATTTTCTATTTCCTTCTCATGCTTCTGATCTGAGAACTCAGCTTTCTGTTGGAGCTCTCCATACGCCCGTTTCTGTGTCTCTGCCTCTGCAGTCTTGCTGTCTATCACGTTGTGAAGGTTTCTGATCTCAACATTTAGATTTTCTCTTTCCATTTCCAGTGTTCTCACTTTCTCATTGTATTCGTGGCTTTTTATCTGTTGTGTCTTCAGACAGGTTTCCAAGTGATTAATTTTATTCTGCAAGCTTTCCTTTTCTGATTCCAGCTGATTTAAAAGTTGTTCGTGTTCACTTTTCCAGTGGGAAAACAGAGTTTTCTCTTCCTTCAATTCTTCATACTCTTTCTTTTTTATCTCCAGAGCATTCAATAAAGCTTCAGACTCTCTCTCTGTTTTGCTCAGCTTTTCGTTCAGTTGTTCAATGTGATGTTCCCTTTTCTTCAGAAGGTCTTGAGAACAATCTCTCTGCTTTTCCAGATCAGCCAAGGCAAGCTTCAGTTTCTCTAAAGTCAAGGAATTCTCTTGCTGACTTATTTTTTCTTGAAGATCTCTTAACATGGTTTCCTGAGAGGTATTCTTAGCTATTTAAGAAAAGAATTTTTTTTTTCAGTTCTCGTGTTTTTAATAAATACTTATTCTATAAGAATTCTAAACGCAAAAAAAAAAAAAATCCAAATAAACCAACAGCTTCTCAACTCCTGTAAAAATTGGCATTATTGCACATACCTCCTGGAAAGCAGATCACCTAATAATTATCTAAGTGTATACGAAGATAGTGAGAAAATGACCCTTTTCAGGATGGCAGTCCCTTTGTTTATCTTCTTTCTAAGCAGTTAATAAAATGCTATTGTATCAAATACCAAGAGGTTATTTTCCTAAGCACGTGAAGCTTTCTTTTATTCTTATCCCTTGTATGTGTTTATGTACATGCATACTTTTGCTTTGTTGAAATACTTATTCAAGGAGAGAAAAGTGTGACAGAAGCAGCACTACAAGGGAAATTCCCTACTGTGGAGCGATTCTGATTTCCCAGAAAAGTAAATGACTTCTTTGCCATTTTAGGCACAAAATCCATAATGTAAGGCTTAAGCACAACAGCGTAGGGTGCCACGTAGCAATAACTCTCAAGGCGACACGCATCCCTGAGGGGCCACGTCCCCACATCCCAGTGCTGCACCGGGACGGTGCTGCCGGTGAAGATGAGAATCTGGAAGATTTCTCAAACTCCATCACCACCTAGTTTTCTGGCTAACCACCCCCCTGCCCCCCCCCCCCCCCCCCCCCCCCCGCCCTCTGGCCCCTCCGACCTGAGACTAACCCCACTGCTTTCAGTCGACAGTGATGGGAAGGCTCCCCAAGCAGGTTGCGGGAGAATAAACGCTGAGAATCTCAACAGGAGGTGTAAAAGGTGGCATGTACTAGAAATTCAGAGGCTAACTAACTTTTGCCTGCTAATCTCCGTCTGCCTACTGAGCGTGGATGGCTTGCGGAGACGGCGCCACAGGGCCCATCAGTCCGCTTTGCGTCTGAGGACCCCCAACAGCGCCACTGGCGACCACCATTGAAACATGCCCGAACCCTTCCTTTTCCTCGCGTTTTCTCTCAAGAAAGCTGAAGACTGACATTTCTGCCTCCTGCCATGGAAAAGCTGGAAGCTGTCTTGGGGAGACTGGAAATTAGGAGAGAAAACTGAAAATTAGGAACGTGTGACACGCATTCCGCCCGTCAGGTTAAAATAAGTCCAAGATGTGCCAATGCCCCAGGTGAGAAAATAAATGTAAGGAAAAGGCATAGGGCACATGCTGATAAAGGCGAAACTAACGGTGGATCCGTTGGGTGTATGCAGCATCATTCTGTGGTGAAACAGAAAGTAAGGCAATAAAATCATTCAGTCAGGCAGGCCATTCAGTACCAACGGTCACCAAGGGCTGGGAGAATATGCCTTTAGTCGAGAAGCTTCCATGACGAGGGAAATGGTAATGGGTGAGAAGATGAGCTGTCTGGATAGAACAAACAGACACCTCGGGACACCAAGAATAGGACGCTGGGGTGAGAGACGACAGCACTGACAATTTACTTTTGTGTGGAAAATATTTACCCTTCTGATTTCAAAGTGCTGAACGCCAGGCATTTGGGGACTCTGTGTGTTCCAATTTTTAAAAAAGGAAGGCCAGCTATCACTTTGGAAACTAAAAAATGGAAAAGGAAAAGCTTCCGTATTAGCTGCAGACCACTCTCTGGGAGAAGATATGGAAAAATTCAAAGAAATTTCGAATCATGTCTCCCTCCCCCCGAGGAGCATGAGCCTAGGGAAACAGCTCTGAAAATACTACATTTACTCACCCTTCATTTCTTCTGCACAACTCTGGCTCTGACTCAAACATTGCTTGACCTTCTTCAGCTCTTCCTCCAGGTGGCGGACCTCTCTGGCCCTTTGCTCAGACTGACTCTTCAAGAGGCTGTTTTCCCTCTTCATCTCCTAAAACACACAGTTAGTTAGCATCGCACCTGATGCTCAAGCAGCTTAGGACTTCTGCCTTGGTGAGGGTCCCTAAGGGACTCTGTATCTCACGAGGGGAAGAAGCACACGTGCCTTTTGGGCTCTCAGGTTAGTCTTACTTTAGTCTAATGACTTTGTACATAGAAGTCGAAAGCACAAACTCAAATCTTTTTTCCATGAAGAAATATATTTTTAGGAGTTCCCCTGTGTCTCAGCGGGTTAAAAACCCGACATAGTGTCCATGAGGATGTGGGTTCGATCCCTGGCCTCGCTCAGTGGGTTAAGGACCTGGCATTGCTGCAAGCTGCAGTGTAGGTCTCAGACGTGGCTCAGATCCAGCATTGCTGTGGCTGTGGCATAGGCCAACAGCTGCAGCTCCAGTTCGACCCCTAGGCTGGGAACTTCCATGTGCCAGAGGAGTGGCCCTTAAAATAAAAGAAGAAACATACCTTTGAACTTTCCGGATGTCCCTGTGCTTGTTAAAGTGTTCGCTCATAAGGAAAATCATATTTACAAGACCCCCCCCCAAAGGCACAAACACTCCAAGTTCCTATCACCTGAATGCTCAGATACGTCTGTGCAAAAAAGTTCTAAGGTGCTAACAAACCAACAACTCCCATGACAAATTTTGATGTTTTATTATAAAACCATCTTAAGTTTCACTGTTATGGGAATGTCTTTATGAGTGAAATACACACCAGTTTGTGCTACACACTAAAGAGAGGTGAAGTGTGCTATGGGAAATCAGACGGCTGGAGCACGGACGGAAGGATTAATTCTAGGTGGAGGAATCTGAGCTTTCACAGCGAAAGCAGGTCCTTTGGGTACCCGACGAAGCACCCGTCCATTGATGTGCCCTGGAGTAGCAGAGACGCATCCACAGCCCCATTCTATTATCCAGGTAGGTCTATTTTTCTGACTGTTAAAACCAAGCAATATTTGCATGCTAAATAAAAATGCTGCTTCTTATTAACTGCATGACTTGCATAATAAATATTATAAATCTTCTATCCATATTCCTCAACCTGCTGTTCAACCTTCAGTGATATTACAGCTGACAAGTATCTCAACCTCTATTATATGCCACCCTCTGGACCACTGGGAATTGGCATATACCATTACCATTACAAATTGACTGAACCAAGTCCTTCCTTCGTCAGGGCACGGGGGGAGTGGGAGTCATAAAGCTAACTTAAAAAAAAAAAATACAGACTTGAAAAATAGGGGAAATTTTTGAATCTTAAAGAAACAATTAAGACCCATCTTCCAAAACCCTACTGCACCGTTAGAAAACAGATGGCCCTGGCAATGCAGAGCTGGAAGCCTGCCTTCAATTATCCGTCTGGTTACTACCAGCAGATGGGTACCCGTGTAGCAAAGCCAAATTCAAGAAGAGGGAGAATCTGGCAGCTAGGAAGTACTTGAAAACTTGCTGGCAGCTACTGTATTCATGTATATATGTTCACTTCATCATCAAAATAAGACAGAGCCCCTTGCAGTTATATTCCTGTCTCTTTTGTTCTGATACTACTTCCTTTTCATGAGTTCAAGTGACCCTCTATTGAATTAAAAGGCCCGCTCCTACTCATCTTAAGACTGAGATGTTCACATTCGTACCAGTCGGTGTGAAATTCTGCAAAGACTGAATGATCACGAAGGTGCAACAATGTTACTGACTTAAACTAGCATCTTTTGACTAGAAAATCTACACTCGCTTGTTTGCTCTTCAGGCTCAGGATAATCACCACTTCAAATGAGATCACAGATGTGAAAGGAAAAATACCTTAACGCACTTAAACAAGGGTAATGGAGCATCATTCGTTTTTGCTCCTAAAATTAAATAGCAGCTAATTTTTCATGATCAATAGCGAAATTAGTTGAATGATTTCAATATGAGAGTAACTAGAATGTTACCACCTGAGTTGACTTAGCATTTTTATTTTCCAACCTAGCAAATATTTTTTTATCCTAAAAAAATCATCACATCAAATGGCATCTACATCTATAGGCATGACAAGAAAGCAGGTATGACACTGAGTGGAAAGCTGGGTGCGTCCCAGTAGGAGGAAGGAAGAGAAGGAGAGGGAAGGCCCTGGGGAGGGAGGGGGGCAACTTATGTTTATGTGCCTGTTCGTCTCTGTCCATCTCTGTCCATGACTGCACACATTTAAATGAATAGTAAGCTCAATGGAAAGATTAACATGTCTTTACTCTGGAGCGAGCTCCGTAAATATTTTCAAACGAAGAAATGTTCAGCCAGTCCTGGGACCCAGCAGGGTTATAATGCTATGGCTGTGGCCAACCCAAGAATTTTAAAAGGCCAGAATTTAGAAAATGAACATCTGAAAATGGAGCTTGTAGGCTGCCATCCATCAGCAATTAGTTTTCTGCACAGCTTACAGCCACTTAAGACTTGATTGGGTAGCTCATTATCAACAATGAGTTAAGCATACAAGGGTATATTCTCCTAGGCATCTCTCGCAACCGCACATGATTTGCAAAAACTGGGCACCAGTCTGGAAAAACACAACAAAAATCCCTATAACCATAAGCCAGCATTAGAGCTTAGCAAGCAATTCCACCCAGATCAACTTTGGTTTAGGAGCAGCAAGGGAAGCATCCTTTCCTAGGGCCAGACAAAACAAATTTCAGTTACTGTGTGGCATTTTGTGGTCCCATCTATGAATGAAGCTTAATACGTCCCCTGCTGGAGCAAAGTCTGGATGGTGAATTGGGGATGGATGCAAAGGATGTGTTTTTCCCCTTCCACCTCATCATTCTTGCCTGCCAGACCAGGTCCCTTAGAGGACCCCATGTAATACAGGTCCCCATGCTCGGGAAGGTCCCCAAGCAAGTGTTCCCTCATCTTGGCTGTCAAATGATGGTATGTTATAGCCTAACCCCAGGGCTCTGGGGCTGGCACTAGATGCTGGATGAACAGTTTAGCTAAACCTTCCATTCACTTTGATGCTAGATGTTAACTTTACCCTTGAATGGGCCATTAAATCACGTTTCCAGCACTGATAACTTCTCATTGTGAGCAGTTTATTAGTTTGCTAAACACAGACAAGGAGAATTTCGGTACAACTGTCACATTATTTCAGCATCCAAAACCTCTAAGTGTGCAAACTTGTTTGTACTTACTTACAATTAGATACAGAAAGACACCCAGAGTGACAGACCAGAACGGGCCACAATTCTGAATGTGAAAAACCTCAAATGCCCTGTCCTTTGCTCATCACTTTCTGTGCCTATGAGTGACAGCAAACAGAGGTGGCATCGAAAGGTTATAGCCGTTGTAAAGATCAAAGGGCCCTTAGGTGCTGGGCACAGGTCTAAGCACTTACCATACAATATTTAATTTAATCATTAATACAGCTCTGCAGGAAAAGTCAGACTCAGAAAGGGTAAGTCCTTGTCCCAAGGTCATACAGCAGGGAGGTGGCAGAAAAGTGATGCAGTTTCAGATCTCACTTACTCTAAAGTCATCAACATTTTACCACAAAGTTATGTCACCAATCTAACTGAGTAAATTGCTTTTCTGATTTCAATCCCAATTCAAAATGCAAGAGCCAGCTAAATCCTTTGAATTCTTGCTATCATCCTCAAAAGAAGGCGGGTGCACACACACACACACAGAAAGACAAATACTAAATGAATTCCCTGGCCCTGCGCTAGACACCTTCACATGACAGCCCTGAGTGGACACAGCAATCAATGGAATATCAAGCGCCACAGGATCGGCATTTAACTCCGCAGGCTGCACGGTGGACAGCTCCACAGCTGACAAACCAGACCCCGTGGGGACGCACCAGTCTTCAGAAACACCTGCAAGACATGTCCAGCCCACTCCAGAGCCTTGGCCAGGCAAACCGTTTGCAAAGTGTTTCGACCCTCTCAACTAGACGATCGCTTTGACAAAACGTTTCCACCAGGCAGCCAGTGGAGTCGCAGGAGAGTTCCTGGCTGAAACGGAAGCTCACAGAGGGAAGAGTTCGGTGCCAGTCTGCCTGTGGAAATGTTAGCAGAAGCATCTGTTGGTTGGTCCCCACTGGCCAAAAGGCAAACATTTGTTTTGCTGAAACAAACGCTTCCATTTGAAAACGTTTGCCGATGAAACCATCATCTGATAGCAAGTTTTCTTCCGCTCCAGTTGTTGGAGCGGTGGCCTCCTCTCTCCAGCATCATTACCCCTCTGCGGCTACAGCTGCTTGCACAACCTCTTCTGTGCTACCAACAGATGTTCTGGTTTTATGACCACGATCCACTCTTTAAAGCTCTGATGATAAGTACATTTAGTCTTGCCTCACCTGGATAAATCACTTTTTTAACAGAGAACTAAAGAAAAAAAAAAAATCTTGACAGTCTACAAAGTAATTGCAAAATATTTAAAAGATGAGTGAAGAGAATTCTATCCTGTGACATTTGATGGAGAAGAAACTTCTACTGTTCTTCTACGCTTCTTTGTAAAACTATAATGCCGATTCATGGCTCTATTCAAATTGTTTCAGTCTATTAACTGTCCCCAAATGGTTCTTAATTAAGGCCTTTAAAATAAACTTCAAGCCGCTAAATAAATGCAGAGAAAAGCAAAATAAAGGAAGTATGGATAAAATCCTGTCAACTGAAGCAACATCAGGGTATCCTTGATCCGTGCTCCTGGGACCCACGTCCACCGTTTTATGTCCTTACCGTGACTCTCCAAAGACACTGTCAACCACGCTTGCACACACTCAGCGCAAAGGTGGCGACTCTTGAAGCCAGAGTAATACAGTTTACAATTACTTGATGCCCTTTTTTTTGGCTTTTATTTTAGGGCCACACTTGCGGCATATGGAAGTTTCCAGGCCAGAGGTCGAATCTGAGCTACAGCTGCCGACCTACACCACAGCCACTGCAATGTGGAATCCGAGCCGCATCTTCAACCTACACCTCAGGTCATGGCAATGCTGGATCCTTAACCCACTGAGCGAGGCCAGGGATTGAACCCGCATCCTCATGGACCCTAGTTGGGATCATTAACCACTGAGCCACAAAGGGAACTCCCCATGCTTTTATAACAGTATTGAATCTAGAAACTCTCATCTGTCATAACTTTTGTTTATTTAAATCTATGACTTGGCACACGGTTTTTGTTATTTGGTGACCCGAAAGCCATCACCAATTTTGTTTTTTTCCATTCACAAAACACTTTGTAATACTCTGGCAAGTAAAGAAGAACATGCAGCCATAATAAACCACTGGAAAATGGCGTGGAAAGTCTTTAGCCTCCCCACTTCCTTCTGCACAGAAGTGGCTATGTACTCATCTCTGCTCCCCACTCACCTCAGTGCTTCTCCTCAGCTCATGTTCCTTGGTCTGACTCGCTTGTAAGGCCTGTTCGGTTCTGCCAAACTTTTGCTTAAATTCTTCCAAATTTTTTTCTAGCTGGTTCTTTATGGATGTGACCTGCAAAGAGAAAACAGGACAAAGCCTCACTTTAATTTGCTTTACGTTTAAAATAATTACTTATTCCTGAACAATGAAAAGGTCAGAGAAGCCAGGGGGCCAGTTGGGATGCCAGTGCAGAAACCCCGGTGAGAGGGAACGGGTCTTAGACCCCAGGCAGGTGGGGGAGGCCGTCAGATCGAGCATAAAATGTAAAGACAGACGCAATGTCAGGTTTATTCTTAGTAGAGAGGCATGTGGCACATGGAGGGCTTCTGCCAAGAGTGGCAAGAGTGGCTGACAAGAATCTATCCTCTGACATAGGTAATGGTGACAAGAGAAACATGCCTTAAAATAATTCATTGTTGTACATTTATTCTATATAGATTTTATGTGCTGACACAAAAAAGATTAAATATACTATTCATCTGATACACACACATACACATACAAGCAAATACACACACACACAGATACACATAACTATACACTCGTGCATACTGTGTGTGTGTGTGTGTGTGTGTGTAAATAAAGATAGAGCCAGCAGCAGAGGTTTAATGGATTACTTTGCAGTGTAAAGAAAAAGAAAAAAAGAAAAAGAAAGAAAGAAAGAAAAAGAGGAGGTGAAGATGCCAGGGAGGTTGTGGCCTGAGCGACAAATGGAGGAATGGAATTGCACTTTACTAGACAAGAAAGACTAAGCAATGAACCAAGTTGGAGTTCGATTAATAACGTGTTAAGGGTGAGATCCTATTAGACACATGAATGGAGATCTCAGGTGCCCACGCCCACGTCTCAAGTTCAGACCAGACATCCAGGCTGGAAAGAGAAATATTGAGTGTGGCCATCACACAGATGACACATAATGCCATAAAACCGGATGAGACCATTTTTGCAGTGAGATAAATAAATTATAATTTTCAGTGCTTTGGATGAAAATTTGGGGGCATAAATAAATACATGGGAGATTGCTCCCAACCTGGTTGCATGACCAAGAACCACTAGACTATCAGACACACCCACAGGCCTTCAGATCTGAGAGCCGCTTCACTCTTCTCCTTCGCTATTGAGAAAAACCAGACCCAGAAAGGTTCAGTTCGCTCTCCACTTGGAAAGGTAAGGAAAGTGAGGACAGAGCAGACTTTTCTGCAAAGGTATCATGTGTCTGCTCTGGTGCAGAAAGACACGCGTAAGGAAAGGAGGAGTTACACAGGAGGGGAGATGAGTGAGCACCTACTTTATCCAGTTCAGCCTGTAGGATGTTGCGCGTGTTCTTGGCTTGCTGTAGCTCCTGGGTGAGTTTGGCTTTCATCTGAGTGCACTCCTGGTCCAGGGTCTGGAAGGAACGCTGTTGACGGGAGAGCTCCTGCAAAGCGAAAGACAAATGCATCAAACTGACCCTGGTTAACAAGGGAGATCCCAGGATGAGACCCAGACATCCGCCAGGCAAGCCTCTCCTGAAAGAGCAGGAGACCCTGGGAGCCAGGATGCAACCACTCAGTGATCAACACACCCAGCCTCACAGTTCCAGGCAGCAGATCCGGGTCTCTGAGCGGAGGAAGGAGTCCACCAAGAAAACACATGGAAACTGGCCTCTTCCCACCTCATCCTCATCTTAAATGAATAACCTCTGTTCTGAGTGTCCAGGGGCAAAAGGGCAGAGCTGAGCTACAACAGTCACAACTGGGCTAAGCCATCACACTCAGAAATGGGGTTTAACATGTCAAACACCACACGCCACTGACCCCTGAGAATGATAGGAAGTAGGTGCCACCGATTCACTCTGATAACCACACAGGGACACTGATGTACACTCCAGCAGCTTTTACTGAGTCACTGCAGACCCACTTTCAGGCTAACTCATCTGAAGCCCTGTTTAACACTCATGCAAGGGCATGTCCAGCCCTAACTTGTCTGCCAACCTCTTACTTCCCGACATCAGCTACCTTTCTAGTGTATTTGCCAAGCCACGGGCATTAAAAACAGGTGGAAAATGTAATACAATGTCCTTCACAGCACAGCGTGTTTGAAATAAAAATCCAGGCCTTTCCTCCTCAGTATCAAATCTCAAAGAAATGAGAAACCATGGGTTAAAAAAAGAACACCCTGAATACGAAGTCCCTTCTCCAGTCAAAACTAAAAGATGGGAAAAGTATTTCCCCTCCAGTGACCCTCCAGATGGCCACACGGTCCTCTTTTCAAATGATCAGCTAGGACAGCCCCTAAGAGCCTTCCGGACGAACTACTCATGGATTCCTTTCCCTTACCTCTTGGAACTCTTTTTCTTTTTCCTTGATTTTCTGTTCCAGAGAACATCTGGCACTTTCTGCATTTTGACGCTGACAGCTCAAATCTTCAGTCAGTTTTTTCAGTTTTTGTTCCAAAGCAGTACACTGACAACAAATGAAAGCATTCAATACAAAACTAAATTATTCAAGGAGGGAAGCAAACATTTGGAACTTTAGAAAAGTTAGTCCCACGATCCGGTTCAAGTTTAACATTGTGTTTTGACATTTTTTTTATTTCACCAAAGGCTGGGTTTAAAACTATCAGCCAAGTACCAAAACCACTACAATTATTTTAGCACACATAAAATTTATATTTGGGAAACATTAGCAAGGACATAAAGCCTTAGACCATTTAAATAAATACTTCGTAACTTGTGCCATGAAAGCACGAAGTCAGCATGTCTGAAGAATGATTCACCCAACGTTTTGTTGCATGGAAATGAGAGGTTAAAATGCAGTCACGTTGACCTGTGTAATTTAGAGGCTGTAAAAAGAACCAGAGGGTACCCATTATCCTCATGTGTAATCTGTTTCAAGCATAATAGATTGTGTGAGAAATTTTAAATATTAACATGCACCCTTCCACAATGCTCCCATTATGCCATTTTAAATGTCCGGAGGCTCACAGCCCTCCAGAGACTATCATAACTGGGTTTTAACCAAGCTGCCCTAGGTTCTTTAACACAAAGAACATTGTGTGCCTTTTTACAGAGCCAGGTATCTTTTTTTTTAAATTGAACTACAGTTGATTTACAATGTTGTGTTAGTTTCAGGTGTACAGCCAAGTGATTCCATTACATATATATTCCTTTTCAGATTCTTTTTTCCATTATAGGTTATTAGAAGATATTGAATATCATTCCCTGTGCTATACAGTAGGTCCTTGTTGTTTATTTTATATACAGTAGTATGTATCTGTTAACCCAAACTCCCAACTTATCTGCTCCCCCTTTAGTAACCATAAATTCAGTTTCTATGTAAGTCTATGTAAGTTTTATAAATAGATTTATTTGTATCATTTTTTTAAGTCCCACATTACAAGTGGTATCATACATTTGTCTTTCTCTGTTTCACTTCATTTAGTATGATTATTTCTAGGTCCATTCATGTTGATGCAAATAATGGCATTATTTCATTCTTTTTTATGCATAGCCAGGTATCCCTAAAATATTGTTTTTTAAAGAACTAAATTAAAATTCAGGATACTCTTCTAAAATTAAATTGGAACAAGAAGACTTAAGTCTTCAAGTGTTAAAACGCCTCTAATCCTTCTCCATGGTGCTCAAATCCTTGAGCTGCCCTATAAAACAACTCCAAAATCTCAGGTAAGAATAAGAACACCCCGTAATGGTGGGAGAGGAGTGGTTTGAAAGAAACGTGCCCCAATGTGGCAAATCTCTCCACTAATGTATTCTCCGAGACCCATTATAGTCCCATTTAGAACTATTAGAAATATTAAAACTATAACAGAGAATTCAGAGGAAAAGAAAACGCTATGTCAGACTTTGTTGGAAGGCCAGACACCAATTATTAACGAACCAAAGATGAAAAGATAGAGCTGGTCTGATTTTGCAAATATTAGAACTTTAAAAATACCAAATTCAAAAAGAAAAATATTGAGCCAATGGCTCAAATTAATCCACCTACTTGGACATTTAAGACACCTTTGTCCTTAGACTTATGGTTCTTGGATTTTTAAATCCCCAAGGAAACAAATGAAAGAAATTATTTCTAATAATATTATAAACTCAATAAATATTTATTATGAGCGTGCTATATGTCAAGCACTGTGCTAGACAAAATTCAGTGTCAAATAAGTGATCTAAAACGTTGACAATTCTCAGGGGGGTTAAAAAAAAAACAAAACCCACCAGGTGGCAGAGTAGATTGTGAACCCTTTGTGCCCTCTGCTGGCACTCCCTCAAACTGCAACATATGCCACTACAGGATCACAGAATCAACAATTCTTTCTCAGAAACAGTAGGTTGGAGTTCCGCTGCGGCACACTCAAATTGGTGGTGTCTCTGGAGCACTGGGACGCAGGTTTGATCCCCAGCCCACCACAAGGGGTAGGTCTCACTGTGACTCAGATCTGATCCCTGGCCTAGGAACGCCATATGCCATTGGGCAGCCAAATAAATAAATAAATAACAAAATAAACAAATTTTTAAAATATCATTTAAAAAGAAAAGGAAACAGTAGGTTAAGAAAAATCCTTTAGGAGATATTTATATTTAGATTTTTTTTTTTTTTCCTTGCTGATATCTATGATGCACAAGCCACATGTAAGTACCTGACCACTAGGTGTCATGAGTGCTTCATAATACTCTTAAAAAAGTGTCCAGAGGAGTTTCTGCTGTGGCTCAGCCGGTTAAAAACCTGACTAGTATCCATGAGGATGCGGGTTGGATCCCCGACCTCACTCAGTGGGTTAAAGATCCAGCACTGCCACAAGCTGCGATGTAATGTAGGTTGTGGATGCAGCTCAGATCTGACTTGCCAAGTGTGGCACAGGCCAGCAGCTGCAGCTCCAATTCAACCCCTAGCCTGGGAACCTCCATATGCGATGGGTGCAGCCCTAAAAAGACCAAAAAACAAAGAGGCAGGGGGGTCCAGAGCTCAAGTCCTTTAAAAATACAGAATATATGACCCTAGACACTCACTGCTCTGGGCCTGCATTTTAGCTGTCAAATACAGGTGCAAAGTCCAGCTTTGCTGCCAGCCCCAGTGCTGTTTCTACATGAGTTCAAACCTTGCATCCCACATGGTTTGTAAATACTTGGGAAAGAAGCATACTAGAAACAGCATATGTTCACTAAAACACATGGTATTAATTTTGGTTAAATTAGCTCCATTTTATTAAACAATATTAGCTCCATTTATTTAAAATTATAGGTAATTTTCATGGTAGATCAGGAAACAGCACAAACAAAGCATAATTTGATTTCAGCAACATATTGGACAAGGTCATATTATCTTTAGAGGCAAGATGGAGAAAGGTAGACTGACTTTTCAGTTAGATTTGTAGTTTATGGGGAAAAAACAGAAACCAGAAAGCATTAAACAAATGAGCCTTTAAAACCTGGGCGGAAGTCTCTAACAGAAAGCAAGCCAGAGCTATGTTCTCAGCACTGTCCTAGCCAACAATTTTAATTCATGATCTGGTAAGAAGCGACATCAGCAAATATGTTAGAAGGATTTGGTGATCTTGTCACACCAAAACCAACAAGGCAAAATGTAAAAAGACACGTGTAATTCTTATCTATGAGAAGGTCTGACATGGCAGAAATGTAACTGAAAATGAGTTTCACTGACAAGGAACTCAACATAATAAAAACAACTACTATTCTAAGTTCACACGCGCCAGGCACGATGCTAAAACCTTTATAAAAAAATACCACAATCTTTACAACAATCCTGTGACACAGGCATTATTATTAATACCATTTTATTAATCAGTCAACTGAAGTTCAGAAGGTAGTTAAATAGCTCCACTGCAACACAGTCGGGATGTGGTAGAGCCAGGGCTCAAACTCAAGTCTTTCTAACTTAGAAAACCCATTTACAAACACAGGGTACACTTGGAGTTACCGTCATGGCTCAGTGGTTAACGAATCCGACTAGGAACCATGAGGTTGTGGGTTCGATCCCTGCCCTTGCTCAGTGGGTTAAGGATCTGGTGTTGCCCTGAGCTGTGGTGTAGGTTGCAGACGTGCTCGGATCCCGCATTGCTGTGGCTCTGGTGTAGGCCGGCAGCTACAGCTCTGATTCGACCCCTAGCCTGGGAACCTCCATATGCTGCGGGAGCGGCTAAGAAATGGCAAAAAAGACAAAAAATAAATAAACAAACAAACACAGGGTACACAAAGAGAATAAATACATCAGTCAAGGGCGGTCATGTTCCTTCATACATGCAGTCCGTATTTATCGGGAGTTTCTCTGTACAAAGCACTGCACTGGAAGAATTCTCATAATGCACCTGGACTATCATTTCCAGGAAGGTGGCGAAGATGAACGTTTCCCTATTCCTCCCATCAAGAGGAATTCAAAACCCCGCACATTATGGTAAAACAAACATAGGAACACTCTGAAAAGAGAAGACAAAGCAGATTGACTAGGGACTTTGAGAAAGGAAAAATATTATGGTGTTGAAAGAAAAAAACCGTTAGCCCAGAATCCTATACCCTGTAGAAATATCTTCCAGGAATGAAGACGAAATCAAGATATTCCCAGATGAAAAAAAAAAAAAAATTAGAGGATTTGTGGCCAGTACAAATGCACTGAAAGAATGGCTAAAAGAAGTTCCCGCTGTGGCACAGTGGGTTAAGAATCCAACGACAGAGGCTCAGGTTACTGCAGAGGTGCAGGTTAAATCCTGGCGCAGCGGGTTAAAGGATCTGGCATTGCTGTAGCTGTGGCACAGATCACAGCTGTGGCTCGGATTCAATCCCTGGTCCAGGAACTTCCATGTGCTGCAGGTGCAGCCATTAAAAAAATAGAAAAAGGAAAGAATGACTAAAGGAAGATCTCGCAACAGAAAGGAAATGAAAAAGGAAGGAAATATGGAAGAGATCAGGAAGGAAAGAAGAACAAGTTAAATAAACAGTACTGGTATATACAATAGGCTTTCCTTCTCCAGTTTTCTAAATTATCTTTGACAAATGAAGCAAAAATTATAATGCTGTCTGATGTGGTTGTAAATGTATGAGAGAAAACACTTTAGAAAATTATACTATCAACATGGGAGGGTAAAAAGACAAAAAGAAGTAAATTTTTTTCTTTTCTTTTTTTTTGGCTGTACACATGACATGCAGAAGTTTCCAGGCCAGGGACTGAATCCACGTCACAGCAACCTGAGCCACTGCAGTGACAATGCTGGATCCTTAACCCATTGTGCCACAAGGGAATTCCCACTATTTTGGGTTTTTTTTTTTTTTGCTTTTTTGTTTTAGGGCTGTAGCCACGGCATACAGAGGTTCCCAGGCTAGGGATCCAATCAGAGCTATAGCTGCCAGCCTACACCACAGCCACAGCAATGCAGGATCTGAGCCGCTTCTGCGACCTACACCACAGCTCATGGCAATACCGAATCCTTAACCCACTAAGCGAGGCCAGGGATGGAACCCACAACTTCATGGTTACCAGTCAGGATTTGTTTCCACTGCGCCACAATGGGAACTCCAAAAAAGAAGTAAATTTTCTATAATTTATTAAAGCTGGTAGAATGAAAACACCAATATATTGTGATAAATTATATGTCCATATACATTATCTAGAACAATTGCTATATAAAAGCTCTACAAAGAAATACACACACAAACACTACTGATAATTCAAAATGGGAATTCTAAAAAATGTTTAAGCAGGCTATAGGAAGGCAGGGAAAATAAAATTGAAAAATGAAAAACAAAAAATAAAATGGAAGACTTAAGCCATGGCATATCAATAATTACACTGAGTATAAATGGTCTAAATATACAAATTAAAAGACAGTGCTTTAAAAATGAATAGTGTTTTAAAAGGGTGGATTAAAAAAATACAACCCAACTATTTGCTGTCCACACAAAACTCACACTAAGCCTATTTTCTAATTTATAATTAGGTCTTATTTTTAAATTTAATAGAGAGAGGCTGAAAGTAAAAAAGACAAAAAAAACCTACACCAGGTAGACATTAATCAAAGGAATACTGCAGTGGCTCTATTACTACCAGATAAAGTAGCCTTCAGAGTAAAAAAAAATGATCAGTGATACTGAGGGCTATTACCTAATGATAAGCAGCAATCCATCAAGAAGACATAGCAATCCTAAACTGTATACATCAAACAACAACTGCAAAATAAGGAAGCAAAAACTGATAGAACTGAAACGAGAAAGACAAATCAACAATTATGGGAGACTTCAACATCCTTCTTTCTCAACAATTTCTAAAGCAACTAGTGAGGAAATCAGCAAAGATATAGAGAAATTCAATAAAGAATATCAACCAGCAGGAACTAATGACATTTTTAGAACATTCCACCCAGCAAAAGGATATACATTTTTTCCCCAGGTGCCTATGAAACATACCAAGATAGCAGTTCCCGTTGTGGCGCAGCAGAAACAAATCCGACTAGGAACCATGAAGTTGTGGGTTCAATCCCTGGCCTCACTCAGTGGGTTAAGGACATGGCATTGCCACGAGCTGTGGTATAGGTTGCAGACGCAGCTCGGATCTGGCACAGCTGTGGCTGTGGTGCAGGCCAGCAGCTATAGTTCTAATTAGACCCCTAGCCTGGGAACCTCCATATGCTGTGGGTGTGGCCCTAAAAAGACAAAAAAAAAAAAAAGACACATAGTCCAGGCCATAAAATAAACCTCAACAAATTTAAAAGAACAGAAAATTTAGAGTACGTTCTCTGAACACAACAGAATCAAACCAGAAATCAATAATGGAAGAAAATCTCCAACCACTTGGAAATTAAATAATGTGCTTCTAAATAATCCATAGGTCTAAAAGGGAAGTCTCAAGGGGAAAAAATTGTTTAATAAAGAATAAAAATTAAAATATATCAGAATTTGTAGGGCACAGTTAAAGCAGTACTGAGAGGAAAATTGATAGCATTAAATGTCTGCATTAGAAAAGAAAAAAAGTCTCAAATCAATAATCTAAGCTTCCCACCTCAAAAACCGAGAAAAAGAAGAGCAAAATAAACCCGAAGGAAACAGAGCAAAAAAATAAATGAAATTGAAAATAGGAAAATTACAGAGAAAAACCAATGAATTGAAGAGCTAACTCTTTGATAAGTTTAATAAAAAAAGAAACAAACAAAATTGACAAATTTCTAGCAACACTGACAAAGAGAAAAATAGAGAAGACACAAATAATCAGAAATGAACACAGAATAAACCTGACCTACAGGCATCTAAAGAATAAGGAAATACTATGGACTCCACATACCTAAATTTGACAATTTAGATAAAATGGACCATTTCCTCTAAAATCACAAACTAACCCAACTCATTCAAAGTGAAATAAATAATTTTAATAGGTATGTAACTTTTTAAAATTGAACCTGTAATTTTCTTTTTTCTTTTTTCTCTTTTGAATTTGTAATTTTCAAACTCCCAAAAAAGAAATCTCCAGGCCTAGATAAGTTTCCCAAAGAATTCTACCAAATGTATAAAGAAGAAATAACACCAGTCCTATACAATGTTTTCCAAAAATCACAAAAGAGAACCCTTCCCAGTTCATTTTATGAAGCTAGTATTACCTCTAATACAAATACCAAAGACAGTAAAAAAAGAAAATAGCTGAACAACAACATCCCTTATAAGTATAGACAGAGGAATCCTTAAAAAATTACTGGCAAATAAAATTCAGAAATAAATAAAATGAATTATATACCATGACCAAGTAGGGTTTATTCCAAGGATGTAAGATATTTAAATATCTGAAAAGAAATCATTGTAACCTATTGTATTAGCAAGCTATTATTTTGTAAAACTATATTTGAATCTATAATTATCTTAACATAAAAAGATAAATTTGAGGAAAAAAAAGGACTTGTCCCAGGAACCAAACAGAAGATATAGGTCTACCTACCACAACAGTTTTTGCCTGCTGCCCCCCAACATTAAAGGTAAATTCCATAGGCCCACTTTAGACATGGGTCTAACAAGATAAATTTTGCAAGGTTCTCAGTGGCTCTGGCAATTTCTGAGTGTGGGAGCTACAGGGCGGGAACATAAATAATGACAAGAAAAGGGTCATAAAAGGGATGGAAGCCAGGAGGAGAGATCTCACTGCACTCCCAGGAGCTCTCGGGATAAGGAATGTGTCAATGGAGGAGGGTATGCCAAGCAGAAAGGTAAACTGGATCAAACAAAGACTAGACTCAAGAAACACCAACTGACCTCTGTTAGTCCGAGGAGCATTCATTTTTCTCTCCACTGGTCACCATACACCCACTATCTATGTGACTGATATATCTGTGCTATGTCCCCCAAGAGGATAAAGTGCCACAAGGGCAGTGATTTTTGTCTGGTTTTTCAGTGCTCCATCCATCCCCAGTTGCAGAACAGTGCCTGACATAGAGTAAGCAGTTGATAAATACTTATCAAGTGATTATCACTGAATAAATGAATAATAGAAAGAGAAGAAAAGACTAGAGTGGTAGGCTAGGGGCCAAGCAATAACAAGAACCAAATAGAAACACCAAAAAAAAAAAAAAAAAAAAACAACCAAAACAGCAATAGGAAAAAACAAAACAAAACCAAAAAACCCTCAAATACAGGCTAAGAAGCTTGGCTTTAATTAGGGCCTTAAGATTACTCAGCCATAAAAAAGAATGAAATAATGCCATTTGCAGCAACATGGATAGAACTACAGACTCTCATACTGAGTGAAGTAAGTCAGAAAGAGAAAGACAAATACCATATGATATCACTTATATCTGGAATCTAATATACAGCACAAATGAACCTTTCCACAGAAAACAAAATCATGGACTTGAAAAACAGACTTGTAGTTGCCAAAGGGGAGGGGGAGGGAGTGGGATGGATTGGAAGCTTGGGGTTAATAGATGCAGACTACTGCCTTTGGAATGGATTAGCAAAGAGAGCGCTGTGTAGCACTGGGAACTATGTCTAGTCACTTATGATGGAGCATGATAATGTGAGAAAATAGAATGTGTACATGTATGTGTAACTGGGTCACCATGCTGTACAGTAGAAAAAAAAAATTGTATTGGGGAAATAACTATTTTAAAAAATAATAATGAAAGTGTAAAAAAGGCTTAAAAAAAAAATTAAGTGTCAGGAGTGTATATACTGGACCCTATGAATAGATCTATCCAATTCTATCTTGTGTCCTAATCCTCTTTTAAAAGTCCATGATTTTATGTGCCTCTTCCATGTCTCAGGCACCTGTCAGGTGCTGTATACACATAATCTTTATACGTCACCCCCCTGAGATGTAAAAGAGATAGTGACTTGCCCAGTTATCTGGGCTGGGAAAACGTGCAGTCCAGATTTGACCTCAGCTCTACCCAACTCTAAAAGAATTAACTATTCAACTGCATCAGTACTGCCTAGAATATATTAATAAGGTTCATTGTCAACATTTATTTCATAAATCTAAAAGACAAGTACTCTTTCTAAAGCACTGTATGAAAAAAAATGGAGAGTTATCAATAACTAATGAAAAGTCAAGTACCTTGGTTGACGCCTGGTCATACTGTGCTGTTGTTCTCACGAGCTCATCTCTGCTTTTGTTCAGAACTTTCTCTTTTTCGTTTAATTCTGCTTTTGCTTTTTCCAGCTGGACCTGCAATTCTTGAAGTTTATTCACTTGGCCTTTCATTTCTTTTTCTTGTCCTTGCAGACGTAGTTCCAGCTCCCCAATCTTGCTCCTTAGATCTAAAATCATAAATAAAACCACACTTCAATTAATACATATTTTTCCACAGAGAAATTTACAGCTAAACTCAATGTATCAATCTGTTATTCTACTCTGAAATCTTTGGTGACTCAAATATAAACCAATTCAGAAATGACACAGCTACTTTAACTGGATTCAATTTCAGTGCTTAGTCTCCATTATTATTTGTATTCAAAAATCCTATAAAAGGCAGAAGAAACAAATTTTATTATGGTTTCACAGAGAAACTTGGGGGAGAAGATGCTTTTCTAAAATCATTAATAGTATCTTAATGAGACTGCAAAAGTGCATCACATCTAACACCCTGCATTTAAAATTACCATTTGGTTTTGTACACCAGAAAACTAATATTTGTTTTGTGCCATATCAATGCAAATGAGTGCTGAGCAGTGAAAAATTCACCCTCCCATATTCTCTCGTAGTTTTACTTCCAGTAAAGAGCAAGACAGTGTGAACCCCCTCTACTGCCAAAATTAACAACAATTTTTTTCATTTCTTTCCCCACATATACGCAATATTGGTTCCAATGGCATTGGCTGTGTGACAGCTCTCACCAGTGCATGCTGACGGTGATTTTCAATCTATCATAGTACTGGAAATTATCATAGTCTGCAGAGTAGATTCCAAAACACCACCTGGCACCCTTGGCTGTCAGCACCAGCATGGTACAGCAGCCAAGGTTACAGGTTTGCTCCCATATGGACAACCTGGCAGCACACAGCAAAGCTGTTCTGCAGACACAGGCCACACCTCTGGCCAAAACTGGCTTATTCTGTGGACCACAAAAGAAGCCAGGTGAGAAGCCTGGGGAGTGTCAACTGTAACCCACCTCGTTGTCCCACTTCAGGAAAGTCAAAGCCACTTACCCTACTTTGGAAGGCTTCAGGGCATTTAAGGACAAATAAAGATCCCTTTCAAAATGGTGCTGTCTTTGCTCATCATCACAAAGACAGTATTTCACCAGACTGGGATGCTGACCACTAGTGAGTCCAACAAAATGCATTAGCATTTTCTAGGACTAAAAGTGTCTGGAATCACCTCTGGAGTTGTCTCAGGAAAATTTAATTTAGCTCAAGAAGTTACCTTGATTCTGGGCTTTTAGTTGATCCAAAAGATGAGAACTGCTAGAATTGTCACAGAAACTGCTATTAGCATCTCTTTTCCCTATCTGCAGAATTGATCTACTTGGAGTCACCTCCTGTTCCTCAGAACAATAAGATGCAGAGAAATCTCTCCTAATTGGAGTTTTTAGAGCATTGGATGAAAGACGACTTGGGGTCTTTTCTTGCTGCCAGGAGAACACCGATGATGAAGCCTGGTGTCGGGCAATGTCCCGGTGATTCATGGTGCTTTGGGGAACAGCCTGGCTTGCTTTCTGTAAAAATAAAAACTCTTTAGAGCCCTTTAGAAGTCAAATACTTAAGACTATGTACTAGACTGAGCAAAGTAAATAAATTCATGGTCACCAAAGGGGAAAGCTGAGGGAAAGATAAATTGGGAGTTTGAGATTAGCAGATACACACTATTATATATAAAAGAGACAAACAACAAGGCCCTATTGTGTTGCATGGTGAACTATATTCAATATCCTGTAATAAACTACAATGGAAAAGAATCTAAAAAGAATATATATATGTATATGTATAATTGAATCATTTTGCTGTACACTTGAAACTAATACAACATTGTAAATCAACTATACTGCAATTTAAAAACAAATTAAAAAAAGACTACAGGTTTATTTTATTTTATTTGTCTTTCATCATTTTAGGGCCACACCCATAACATATGGAGGGTCCTAGACTAGGGGTCTCAGCAGAGCCACAGCAACACCAGATCCGAGCCGAGTCTATGACCTACACCACAGCTCACGGCAACACTGGATCTTTAACTCACTGAGAGAGGCCAGGGATTGAACCCGCAACTTCACGGTTCCTAGTCAGATTCGTGTTCTGCTGCGCCAGAGCGGGAACCTCCAGGTTTATTTTAAAGTAGAACATAAAGCTGTGCCAAGAAGGTAACACTTCCCCTGTGTACTCAGGCAAGAGAATTCGTCAAGTCAAGGGAACCACTGAGTCCCAGTACCCCCTGAACTTTCTAACAGTGAGACTAAGCCCTGAAGGATGAAGCCAGTACCATCTGAGGCCCAGCCTATTTTGCATGGACTCAGTTGCTCTATTTATTCTGCATCCCTCATATACTTCATCAAAACACAGGTGAGTACTCAGCGCCATTCTGAATTCTGACATTGGACTCTCCTTTGCCTCTCCTTGGTCACCTCGCCTGCAGCTGTGCACAGAGAGACTCAAAACTGAATTCGTACCTAAAGAACTCTTTCAAGAATCTCACGTTCCACCATACCACTCCCCCCAAAGTGTCATGTGAAGTATTTGGTATTCTATAGTACACATCTGTGGATTTTCTGCTATTTTGAATTCTTTTTGTTCTTCCCTTTCTGTTCTTGCCTCCATTCTGACAAATATCGTGGTGTGGCCATAGATGCTGAGTTAAATTTTTTATAGCAAAGCTTTTCTTGCCACAGGGAGAGGTTTAATGTTTTTGGAGACTCACAGACCTCCACAAAATAACTCTGAAAACAGATGTCAAGGGGAAGAATGGATACCAATGACTGAGTTAGATAACAAAGCATGTGATATTTCCAAGGCAAACCAGAGAATTAGTGTTTCATTTTTATACATCTTGATAAGCAATGCCTTTGCTGCACATCTAAACCTCAAAACAAAGGTTAAAGGCATAAAAAGAATTAAAATTGTTAGAGTTCTAACAGGTACTTTTTTCAGTAGGTACTTTTTGACCCTCAATATTTACCGCTTATAAATCCAGCCTTAAACTCTTTGCTAAGTTGTGCCATCTCGCCAAGTTCATATGTTTAGTGGAAGTGTCCCATTAAGTGCCAAACTGCAATTATTTTTTTAAACGAATAACATCATGTGAGCAGAAATGGTAAAAGTATACTCTACGGATACCAGGTTATTTTCAGGATCAGTCCTGAAACTAAAAGCTGAGATTTCTAAAACCTGCATTTTGTTGCTTCATGTGCTGTTGATATGAAGCAAATCTTTTCACCCGCCCCTCTCTGGTTTTTCTACCCATATCATAAGGGCGTTTCAAACCCTTGTCAGCAACTGACTTAAAAGAATTGGGGAAGTTCTGCTGATAACATTCTCATCTGAAATAAACCTGTTGTTAAGAATGATCCTCAGACATCACGTCCCTAGCAGCAATGACCATATTCCATCAGAAGCCCTGAATATGAAGCAGTCGCATGCAGGTACCAAAGCCAGCCGGGGAGTGGCAGGAATGACTCTGGTCCCACCCTTTTCAAACACGTTCATCATCATCAGATCTTTACGGAGAAATAATTATGTTGCCACGGTGTCTGTGGAATTCAGGGAACATGTAATATTTATGGATAAAGTAATCTCTCAAATCTATTTTTACTCCACTCCTTATTTTTAAATTTAAAAACAATATAACCGATGAGCCAGGAACTTTATTTTCTCAGTATAAGAAAACTGTGTCAGTTCTATGTAAAACAGATTTCTGTCCTTCCTTGTTCTGCCCCATATCAAAATACTTCTTCACCTGCATATTCTACTATAAAGCCCATAATTAACTTACCTTTGCCTGCAAGGCTTTCACCTCTGCCTCTAATCTTTTTCGTTCTTCGACTTCTTTATTATATTTTTCTTTTAGATCTTCATATTTGGAACCTAATAAACACAGACAGTGAGATACAGTTTTACTTCGATCATTGATTTCACAAAGGGATTCACAGAATCATAACGAGGAGTTCCTTGGTGGCCTAGCAGTTAAGGATCCAGTGTTGTCACTGCTGCGGCTCAGGTAGCTGCTGTGGCGCAGGCTCAGCCCCTGGCCTAGGCACTTCCATATGCTGTGAGCATGGCCAAAAATTAAAATAAAAAATAAAAGAAAGCCTTCTAAAGAAAAAAGAATCATCATGATAACTAGTGTAGAAATGAGTATCCTAGTACATCAGGTGGAAAGAACGTTTTGCTTACGGCAAGAGACACTGATCAAATTACTCAAATATCAAAATACATGGAAACACAGATGTTCTGAATATTCCCAAACTGAATTTTTTACATCTGAGACCTACACAGCAACTTGTGGCAACACCAGATCCTTAACCCACTGAGTGAGGCCAGGGATTAAACCAGCATCCTCACGGAAACTATGTTGGATTCTTAACCCACTAAGCCACAGTGGGAACCCTTAAAAATGAATTATTTTAAAAACACACTATATAAGTATAAAGTGAAAAGTTTAAAGGCTTATTGATGTGATGGCTCAACATAGTTCAACAGATACACAAATGTATATGTAACTAGCTGTTGAATATTTTTTTACTGTTTAAATTGGAAGTTGAATTCAAAGTTGAATGAGTTACAATCTTTGGCAGAACTAAAATCTCAATAAAATAGCTATTTATACAAAGGGAGAAAATCCTTACCGCTGTAATACTGGCTTGGTGTGAGTGGAGTTGTAAAAACTTTTTGTGGTGTAATGCATGGATTCAGAGACACATCTGCAGACTGGGCGGCCTGTTGGCTTCTTTCAAGTTCAGATTTACACCTGTGAGAAAAGGACCCAAGAGGATGCCAAATCACAGCAACAGCTACAAAATACCAATATTCCCAGAGAGCAATAAACTTAGGAAAACCCACCTCCAAGAATTCCTACTATTTCCTTTACCCAACAGACATATACTACAAACCAACTTATGAGAGAGATATAACCTCAGTCCCTGGCCCTCAAAGGAACTCAGTCTAGCTGGGGAAGCAGACATATAAACCAATAATTACACGTGATAAAGGCTATAATGAAGATCTGTAATAAGCACCATAGCACCATAGCAGCAAATAAGCACCGTGGCAGCAAAGAAGAGCTGGGAGGTGGGGACGTAGTCCAAGCAAATTTTATATTCTAAACAAAGAAAGGCACAGTGCCGCCAAAGAACCCAGAATTTCAGGAACATGGAAGGAAACTGGTGTCCCGGCCTCAATGTTACAATACCGTCATGACAAAAACATAGGCTGGATATACATCCCATCCCATGTCTTTTGACATCTTTAAAAAACAGATATAATAATCAAGTTAACATAATGCATCCAGAAAAGATACAGCAGAAAACAGTTCCCCAAAAATGGAGAAAGTAAGTTATACATTGTCATCCTCTGTATCCATGGAGCCTTGGTCCCAGGACCCCCATGGATAACGAAGTTGGCAGATGCTCAACTCCCTTGAGGGTATCACCCCTCTGTATCGCCAGATGCACAACCCGTGGATACAGAGGGCCAACTGTATTGTATATGTGTATAGAATAGCCCTACCATTTAAGTTCTGACCTTTCGGAATCCAGCAACCTAAGAGCGGACTCAACTCGTGCAATCTATAATGTCTCTGATTTTAACCTAACACAAGAAATTAAATGAACACCCTAATAGAATGGCTAATGATGTGCACTATTCTCTCTGCCAAGGACACATCACCCCAGCAGGGAGTGAAGAAAGTAGTGAACAAAGTACCTCCATGCCCTAGTCAGCCCAGCTCCACATTCAACCCAGGAGGAAAGAAGCAATGAAGGAGCTGAAAATGGCCACACAACAAACCAAATTATCACATTCAAAGTTACGGTAAGTAACAGCCCTCTAATAGCTATGTTCTACTGATATGAATAAGTAACAAGAAATAAATGAATTTAATCTTACTATTTAACTCAGTATTTTCCTTTTTTTTTTTCTTTTTTTTTTTTAGGGCCACACCCAGAGCATAAAGAAGTTCCCAGGCTAGGGGTCAAATCAGAGCTACAGCTACAACCTACACCACAGCCACAGCAATGCCAGATCCGAGCCTTGTCTGCAACCTACACCATAGCTCAGGGCAACACCGGATCCTCTGACCCACTGAGCGAAGCCAGGGATTGAACCCGCATCCTCATGGATACTAGTTGGGTTCATTTCTGCTGTGCCTCAGTGGGAACTCCCTAAGTCAATGTTTTCAATATTGCCATTTCAACTTATAATCAATATGAAAATCATACTAAAGTACTTTACATGTTTTTTTTTAACCAACTCTTCAGAATGTGCACTGTGTCCTTCCAGCACGCCTCAGTTTACACTAGCCACATTGCAAGTGTCCAGTAGCCCATGTAGCCACGGCTACCACAATGGACACTGCAGGTCTGCAGAGTGCCAAAGCCCTAACAAGGCAGGTGACTCCAGAGTTGAGTTTTGAAGAACCCCGCAAAATCGGTGTTTCTCTTCCCTTTCAAATTCACCTCAAATTCATTAAAAAAAAAAAAAAAAAGTTTGTTAATTTTAAATATTAAATAAAAGTATACCCTGGTCCTATTCTTATAAATCTTTTTATCTCCTGTCTCCTAGAGAAAAAACATAAGCCACCACCACCAAAAAAAGCATTAAGTCAAACTGTCTTCTCCTAGGTTTAATTTAACTATATGAGATTGCCCATATTCACCAGTTTTTAATTAACATTTCAAATGTTCAACTTAACTCATTCAAGATGTTGCTGAAATGTAATCATGGCCATTGATGGAAAATATAAGTTCCTACCCTGCTCCTGAGCTTTACAGGTGAGAATTTAAAAACTCTACTCAAGGAGTTCCTGTCGTGGCTCAGCGGAAACGAATCTGACTGGTATCCATGAGGACACTGGTTCAATCCCTGGCGTTACTCAGTGGGTTAAGGATCCGGCGTTGCCGTGAACTGTGGTATAAGTCACAGACACAGCTCTGATCTGACGTTGCTGTTGCTATGATGTATGCCAGCAGCTACAACTTGGATTCGATCCCTAGTCTGGCAATTTCCACATGCCACTGGTGAGGTCCTAAAAAAACAAAACAAAAAAAATTAAAAATTAAAAAAATTAAAAGAAAAACTACATGCAATTATTTTTATAATTTATAGGTTTTACACTATTAAGTTTTTATATTGTTAATAGCTTTTATAATCAAAATAGTTTCTATAGCCTGAGGTTATATAGTTTAAAAGCTTTTATAAATATCTATATCCATCAACATCAAAGTAATAAATTTTTTTTTTCTTTTTATGGCCACACCCTTGGCATATGGAAGTTCCTGGACTAGGGGCCGAATCGGAGCTGCAGCTACTGGCCTCCACCACGGCCACAGTAAAGCTGGATCGGAGCCACATCTGCAGCAACCTATTTGCAGCTTGAGGCAACACCAGATCCTTAACCCACTGAGAATCCTTAACCCACTGAGCGAGGCCAGGGACCAAACCTGCATCCTCAGGGATACTACTTGGGTTCTTAAGCCGCTGAGCCACAAGAGAGACTCCACTAAAAATATTTTTAAAGTAAATGTTCTGGAGGCCCCTTGTGGCCTACCAGTTAAGAATTTGGCATTGTCACCACTGTGGCCCATTGTTATTGCTATGGCTTGGGTTCAGCCCCTATCCCAGAAATTTTTTTATACTGTGGGCACAACCAAAATAAATAAATAAATAGGAGTTCCCTCATGGCTCAGTGGGTTAAGGGTCCAGTATTGTCACTGCTGTGGCTCTGGTTACAGCTGTGGCACAGGTTGAGTCCCTGTCCCGGGAACCTCTGTATGCCACAGGTATAGACAATTAATTAATTAATGATTATAAAGTAAATGTTCTATGAGGGTATCCTAACTCCATGATGGTGATGATAATAGCTAATAACAACGGATAATAAGGATAATTCTGGAGTTCCTGTTGTGGCTCAGCGGTAATGAACCCGACTAGCATCCATGAGGATGTGGGTTCGATCCCTGGCCTGGCTCAGTAGGTTAAGGATCTGGTATTGCTGCGGCTGTGGCATAGGCTGGCAGCCACAGCTCTGATTGGACCTCTAGTCTGGGAACGTACATATGCCACAGGTGTGGCCCTAAAAAATAATAAGAATAATACCAGTGCTAACAATTAACAGTTGCTACATCTCATGCTCAATTCTGAGAACTTTATAAAGCAGTGCTATACATGGCACTTTTCAATGAAATATAGAACACAAAAGCATCCATTCCTCAAATGTTTCCTCAAATACAAACATTCTGGAGGTCTTTTGTGGCACAGTGGGTAAAGGATCCAGCGTTGTCACTGAAGCAGCTTGTGTCACTGCTGTGGCGCAGATCTGATCCCTGGCCCAGGCACTTCCACATGCCACAGGCACAGCCAAAAAAAAGAAAAAAGAAAAAAAAGAAAACATTTCAGTCTAAATTATTAAAACCAGTATTTCTAACATTGGCAGCCGAAACGTTCTTTTCAAAGAAATAATTATTCCAGCGTACTGAAGTGAGTTTCCTATTTCCCAAGCACCTGCTTTCCAAAAGTGAATGCCTCTCTTAAATTCACTCATTCACTCAGCAATTATTTGAGGACATACAATTGCCAAGTGCTGGGAATACAATGATCAACAAGACAGACAAGGTCCCTGTTCTCACAGAGTTGAGGAAAACAAAAACTCAACAAAGTAGAAATTTATCATTCTAACACTACACCTTTTAGATAGCTACCTTCCCCCAGGGATAGGAAACAAGGTTAGAAAAAGGTTTTGTTCATCTAAATTATCATCTCCACAAAAAGGTAAGAGTACAGTCTCCCCTTGGTACCTGCAGAAGATTGGTCCCAGGACCCTCCTGAATACCTGCAAATGTTCAACTCTCATATAAAGTCACTTAGGTAGTGTGTGCATATAAGCTATGCCCAAATGCTTTATCTCCAGGTTACTTAAAATACCTAATACAGTGTATATGCTAGGTAGTTACTGACACAACAAATTTAAGTTTTGCTTTTGGAACTCTGTGGAATATTTTTTTTCAAATATTTTTGACCCCTGATTGGTTGACTCTATAGATGCCAAACTCATGGGTACAGAGAGCCAACTATAATTTTTAAATGTTTTAACTTTCAAAAATATGTTTTCTTTGTAGGCAGCATTAAGATTAGTGTAGCTGTGGTAAGAAAAAGAATCTTGATATCAAAATATTTATGAATTATGAATGGAAAAACAGTAACTTTACAATAATGCAGAAATACACATAACACCCTCACCTAAAGATCAGTTTAAAAGTCAAATTAAGGAGGTCCCGTCGTGGCTCAGTGGTTAACGAATCCGACTAGGAACCATGAGGTTGCGGGGTTCGATCCCTGCCCTTGCTCAGTGGGTTAAGGATCCAGCGTTGCCGTGAGCTGTGGTGTAGGTTGCAGACGCGGCTCGGATCCTGCGTTGCTGTGGCTCTGGCGTAGGCCAGTGCCTACAGCTCCGATTCAATCCCTAGCCTGGGAACCTCCATATGCCGTGGGAGCGACCCTAGAAAAGGCAAAAAGGCAAAAAATAAATAAATAAATAAAAGTCAAATTAAATCATGTACCCTTTGATATGAGGCACTGAGAAAGGCACATCACTAGTTCTATGGTATCCTTACCAAAAATTCATAACCTCAGTCTGACCCAGGGAGTCTCCATCCCGGATGATTTTGCACACCCACCCCCACAAAGGGCATGTGGCAATGCCAGGTGACATTTTTTATGTCAAAGGGGCTACTGGCATCTAGTAGGTAAAGGCCAGCAATTCTAAGTGCATAGGGCAGCCTTCCACAACAAAGAATCATGCAGTCCAAAACGCCAGCTCTGCCACTGTTAAAAAATAGCCAACAAATCCACACTGAAGACTAATCTACAAAAGAGGGGACTAGAGCTCTTTAAAAGTGTCAAGGTCACAAAAGACAAGAAACTGCCGTAGCTTAGGGAAAAAAAAATAGGAAAACATCAAATGCAATGTAGAATCCTGGATCAGATCCTCAAATAGCAAAAGGACATTACTGGAGGAGTTCCCATTGTAGGTTAGTGGAAATCAACACAACTAGTATCCAACTAGTATCGAGCCCCGGCCCCACTCAGGCATTGCTATGAGCTGTGGTGTAGGTAGCAGACGTGGCTCAAATCCATGTTGCTGTGGCTGTGGTGTAGGCTGGCAGCTGTAGCTCCAATAGCCCCCTAGCCTGGGAAAAAAAGAGTGAAATCCTGGAGTTCTCGTCGTGGCACAGTGGTTAACGAATCCGACTAGGAACCATGAGATTGCGGGTTCGATCCCTGGCCTTGCTCCGTGGGTTAAGGATCCGGCATTGTCGTGAGCTGTGGTGTAGGTTGCAGATGCGGCTCGGATCCTGCGTTGCTGTGGCTCTGGTGTAGGCCGGTGGCTACAGCTCCTATTCGACCCCTAGCCTAGGAATCTCCATATCCACAGGAGCGGCCCTAGAAAAGGCAAAAAGACAAAAAAAAAATTTTAAATAAAATAAATTTTAAAAAGAGTGAAATCCCAATAAAATCTGTAGTTTAGTAATAGTATCGAATTAACGTTTACTGCTGGTTTGGTCGTTGTACTCTGGTTATGTAAGATGTCAACAACTGTTTCCGTAAGTCTAAAGTTATTTCAAAATAAATTTTTAAAAAATTTTCTGGGGGTATACTTATGGAATTAACAATGGGGCAATTTGCTAAAGACTTTTTTGCTTTTAGTCTTTTATCACTCCTTGTTATTTTGGCAAAATTCTTCTATGAGTGCAAAAAGATTCCATTTAAAAGGTAGCAGTGCTCAGGTCCCACTACATTTCTTTTGATTAATGCCTCTAGCTGCTTGGAGATTTTTTTTTTTTTTAAATAGAAAAGTAGTAATAAGTACTATTTTTTCATTTTGCTTAAATATGGCATCAAACCTGGAGACTTGATTATGTAATGCTTAAGATGGAAGATGACCCTTTGCTCCATACCAGAAAATAACACAACACTGTAAATAAACCATCCTTCGATTAAAAAAGAGGAGTTTCCAATGTGGTGTAGCAGGATTGACAGTGTCTCTGGAGCCCTGGGACACAGGTTCGATCCCCAGTAACACCTGTGGCTTGGATCTGATTCCTAGCCCAGGAACTCCATATGCCATGGGGCAGCCAAAAAAAAGAATAAGAAAAAAGAAAAGATGGAAGGCAGGTCTCTCAGATTTATATTGTACTGAGTCATGCAATGATAGGACTGAAGTATATAAGAATTTTCCTCAAAATATTGTTTATTCTACTGGAAAAAAAAATTGAAATATGGAATAATTACATCATGAAAGCAAAAGATAGATGCATCTGATGTATATATACAAAGACATCTACAATAAATACCATTCCCCCAAAACTTACCTTTTAAGTTCCTGTTCCAGTTTTTCTATTTGTTTTTTGCTGGAGTTCAGTTGTCCTTCTTGGAAATTCACCTGTGACTCCTTGACTTGAAGTTCATGAGAAATCTTCTGCTTAGTCTTCTCCAGATTTTCACAGATTTCCATCAAGCTTTGGTTCTCCCTTTTCAGATTTGCACCCTCAGTTTTTTCATTCTCGACCTAATGGGGGTTGTTCCAAAGGAAATAGGTCTCTTTTTCATGAGCTTACCAAATATTATTTGAAATCTGAGTTTAACACTAATGACAATTTTCTGATATGGTTGTAATAATCCAGGTGTCGGTGCTAATGAACCCAGAAATTTTAGTTGATCTCCCTTTGAAGCCCATTAGTAGAAAAGTTCTATAAAGTCCTACAAAGTCACTGTCTTTGTTAGGGCTACACATCCCCATCCTGGAAAGAGAAGCTTTAATGTGCTTTAAAGAATTAAAAAATTGAAAGTAAACCATATAAACCTTCCCTTAACTATTCATTTTCAAGTTTAGCTGCTAAAGCCAGTTAACAGAAGAAACTGAAAATTTTTCCCACTAGCAAAAACATTTTTGAAGCAGTGATTGTATTACTACACAGAAGCACAAAGGAAGTACTATTTAAGTTTCTATTTACTAGTCCTAAGAGATCTGGGAATAACAAGGTGGAAAGTTCAGTCTCAGAACGCGATATCTATTTGGACTGTAAAGTGCTCTAACACTGACCCCAGATTCAGAGCCAGAGACTTTTGGTCATGTTGGTGCAGGATACAAAAGCAACACCCAATTCATGGCCCCAGCAGCCCTACATATTCGTAGGTAAGCAGAAATGAAAACAGAGGATGGAGAAAATGAGGTAACTACAGAAAAAACACAAGGACTCAATAAAGGAGGGGGGATTACCCCCTGAAGATAACGTAATCATTTTTCTCCAGATTTAAAAGACCAAGATAAAAATGACTCATCCACATGATGAATGAATTGTTTTAAATACCCGCATTTCAGTGATACCTTCTGTTTTTGCTTCTGCAACGCAGCCTCCAGGGTTTCAAGCTGAAACTGCCTTTGCTGCCTTTCTTTCTTCAGTTTGTCCAGCTGTCCTTCAAGCTCCTGGATTTTCTGAAGAGCTCTGGTAGGCAGGCCTTCCTTCCATTCTTCCAAAGCCCAGCTCATTTTGCTCTCCTCTCTTTATTATTCAAACATTTACAAATAAACTGAAAAGAATAAAGAGGCTATTGGTCTAACAACAGTAAAAGGAAACTTAAAATCTCAGAGACTAAGGAATCTATATAACCACCTCTAAGAATCAAGTTTCAAAACTTCATGGAGGGTCCTCAGAAAACTAAAAATAGAACTAGCATATGGTCCAGAAATCCCACTCCTGGGTATGTATCTGGACAAAACAGTAATTCAAAAAGATACATGCACCCCTATGTTTCTAGCAGTACTATTCACAATAGCCAAGACATGGAAGCAAACTAAATGTCCATTGATAGATGAATGGATTAACATGTGGTACATATCTATAATGGAATACTACACAGCCATAAAAAAGAATGAAATCATGCCATTTGCAGAAACATGGATGGAACTAGAGATTCTCATATCTGTGAAGTAAGTCAGAAAGAGGAAAACAAATACCATATGCTATCACTTAAATCTGGAATCTAAAATATGGCAAAAATGAACCTATCTATAAAACAGAAACAGACTCACAGACATAGAGAACAGACTTGTGGTTGCCAAGGGAGATGGGGGAGGGAGTAGGATGGACTGGGAATTTGGAGTTAGCAGATATAAACTATAAACATTTAGAATAGATAAGCAATGAGGTCCTGCTGTACAGCACAGGGAAATATATCCAGTCTCCTCGGAGAGACCATGATGGAATATTAAAAAAAGAATGTGTATATGTGTATGACTGAGTCACTTTACTGTACAGCAGAAATTGACACAACATTGTAAATCAACTATACGTTAATTAAAAAAATTCACATTTCAAAAGATAACCAAGTATAACATCCATCTCCTCCACCCTCTGCAAAGGTGACTACCAATAACTGTGAAGTAGTACACAGCACACTAGTTTGGCTTTCCCTTGCTTTCTGTTTTTATTTCTCATTTTTTACTTCTTCTACGGCTACCTACTTTCTATCACTCAGTTTGTTTTCATTATGCAAAACACGAATATTTAGTTATAGTTTCAGGGGAATAGATCTTACAAGACAAATAAAATGCAGGTTAAGTTATTTTGCAAATGCTCTTCTTTCCTCTCTTCATGGTGTTAATTCCTACTCACACTCTGTCGCTCTTCCTCCAGGAAGCCTTCCGAGGACATCCACCATAACCTGGTTGTATCTCCCCATCATAGTCTCTCATAGCACAGGGGCCCCCTTCTCTTCCCAGATGGTTATCATTTGTTGAGTCAATGCATGAATGAACAAAATGCCGTTTTAGCACTAGATCACTGCAAAATGCAGCAAAATCATTCTCCAGACAGACCTTGCCCAGGAATCAGGTATACAGCCTTAGCGATTCAAATACCTGCTCAGCTACCTGCAAGATGTGGGACCTTAGGCATGTATTTAACTGCTTAGGGCCTTGGTTTCTTCATTTGTAAAATGGGGATAATAGTAGTGGCAACTCTTTAAAGCTTTAGAACAGTATCTCCTGAGAAGCCTTCTGTACATGATAGTGATTATATTAGTCCTTGAAGACATTTTTCCATTTGTATATTTCTGCCTGTTACCAAGATGTAAATAACCTACCTCTTTCTCAGACATATCTTAGAAAATTTAAATCAGCTGGGAGACAAGTATGGCAATTATTCTTTATTCAGTAACCTTTATAACTTCAATGAAAGAAAAAGCATTCATTTTCCAATTATTTTGGCAACAGAGTCCGTTTTTTGCTAAATGAAACGGTCCACAACCGTTTTCATGTTTTGTTTCAATTGACTTTATCAATAAAATTCTTTATCAGAACAGCTAGTAAGTAGTTGATGAAAGAATATTAAAAAACTGTTTTCAGAAACCGAAAGAAGAGCGAGGGTCTCAGAAAACAAAATTTAGATTCAAGCCTTGGAAAGCGGTTTTCTCTGGCATTCACCGCCCCCCACCCTCAGTTCTTTGCACACAGCATCTTAAACCCTGCAGCCATTTACCCAAAAACTACTGAAAGGAACCTCGTGCCTCTCAACCAGCAAAAGAAAATTTACACTGCCCCATAGGCTACTCCTTCCACTCCAAACTAACTTGCTCATTCAGGAGCTCAGGGGTGAGAGCACCATACCTCAAAGGCACAGGACTGTAACTCCAAAGCAATTCTGCCAGCCACTGAAATCGTTACATCGAGACGCCATAATGAATAAAATATTAAAAAGAGCAATTTTAAAAGATAGAGATGGAAGTAAGCAGACAGAAGACTGACAATTTAAATGCTTTTCTAATTCCAGGTCCAAGAGACAGGAACAAATAAATGGTTAAAGTGCTCACCAGACCCAAGCTCATTTCGATTCGAGGGGACTTGGACAGGTACCAACCATCAACAATCTATGTGGAGCCACAGACACAAAAGGACAAAAAAATGTAAACCTCCAAGTAAGAAGGTAGGGGGCGGGGTCGATGGAGAATCCTGGATGTCAAGGTTCTTACAAAAAGGATCGGCAGGAGCAGCCTCCTTCTAGAAAATGTTCTCTCTTTTTGTCTTAACTACGTGGAGGACATTCTTCGTGACCGAATCACTCAAGCCCGAAAAGCGCCCAAGGTTGCGCTTTTGTGACCGTGTGACTCACCCACGCCCAGTACGGCAGGCCCGTTTCACGCTTTCCCTTTATCAGAATCCCCCATCTCCACCAAGAAACCAGAATCCCCGCCTACAGGGCCCACTGCGGGCCTGTGAATGAAAACTCTCCCCATCCTCTAGACAAGGTCCGAGGATAGGACACTTATTCCTCGGTCTTCATCCTATAGCGGAGCCAGGTACACAGACGCACCCGAATACATGTGAAAGGCAAAAAGAGAAATGTTCTCGCAACTAACAATAGGCACATCGGCCCGCCGCCCAGATCAAGACCCATGTGCACCTTCTCTGTGCAACAAAGGACAGTCCAAATTACAAGTAGGAGCCACTTGTTTCCGGATCCGAAAGGCTGCCAGTAAAATACCTGCTGATCTCCTAGTCTTCTGCGTTACAGAGGAGGAAACATTCCCCAAAGGGCGAGGCCGTGACCGAGCAGGGTCTCTGGACCCTAGTGCTAGCCGACTTTTACCGGGAGCAGAGGGGCCGATTCTCCAGCCGGGTCAGGTGGGAGGAGACGGCGGCCCTCCGCACCTTCAGTGCGCAAGAGCGGGATCTCACAGGCATCCCGGTCCCAGGATCCCCCGGCGCAAAGCCAGCGGCTCCATCATGCCCGCCGCCGGAGCCGGGACCCAAGCCGGACGCTCACCTTGCTGGCGAGGAAGGGAAAACAACCCTTCAGAGAGTCAGATCCAGGTACAGCCTCCGCGGGTTTGGAGCCCACAATCCAATTCAAACTGCCCGCGACCGCCACCGGTTTTCGATTCGCCCTCTTCCGGCCGCGACCAAACTCGCCTCCAAGCCTATTGGGCACTGTCAGCAGCTGCGAGCCAATCCGCTTCCGCACACTCGGACTGCCGCCTTTGATTGGCCCTTTCGGATAGATTTAAAAATCAAGCCACACCAGGAGAAAGGCCAGTACCGAGGCTACTAGGTTTTTTGTTGTTGTGGGAAGTCAGGGACCACGTGCTTGAGCTGAGGCTGGTAGACCAAAAGAAGCTCTATTTCCGCAGCAGCCAGGGACTGGGCAGACTGATTAGGAGGGTGTGGTCTATCGGCTGCAGCCGGCGGGAGTGTCTCTCTGGCGAAAACCCTTAATACTGCGCACACGTATCTACTTATTTACTAAACACATAATTGAGGAGGGCATAGATACTAGGTACTATGTTGCCATGCATTCTTCATCCAGTGTCATTCTTAAGAATTCTTTGAGGAAAGTATTCTCGTTTCTACGTAAAAGTTAACAGGCTCATAGAAAATAAGTCATTTAAAATTGAATCTAGGACATGCAGGATTTCACTCTTAACTGCTGTTCTCTGTTGATCGTATTCTAGAAAATGTGATTCTGTGCGTTTGTGAGCTGGGATTCCAGGGCAGAACATGTAGCCAGAGAAATTGTCAAGAAAGGGTATAATCGCTCCTTTTTTATGAAGCTCACTGGTATTGTGTTTATTTATGTACTCGTTTTATTTCCCTAAACTAAAAATAAGCGTCTAAGGACTGGAGCAAAACAATGAATTGTTAAATTAATATAACTGTGATGCTGTTGTCCTCCTCAATAAATTCCAATCTTTGTGTATCCCTCTCTTTATCTTTCATTAGACTGTCCCTGCAGCCTCTTGCCTTTCGCTGAAATTCTGCTAGTCTTTCATTACCCAATTCAAACCCCACTTTCTTCTTAAAACTTGGCTATTCCCACCTAGTCCTTAGAAATAATAACTTAGTAGGCCTTTACGAGAACTTGGTTTATGCTTCACTTTTAGGATTTTTACCATATCTTTTAGCTAAACATACACATATTGATATCTATGTTTGCGTCTGGCTCCCTCTTTCAGACTCAAAAATTCCTGTAAGATTTTTTTTTTTTTTTGTCTTTTTGCCATTTTTTGGGCCGCCCCCGCGGCATATGGAGGTTCCCAGGCATATGGAGGTTCCCAGGCTAGGGGTTGAATCGGAGCTGTAGCCACCGGCCTACGCCAGAGCCACAGCAATGCAATCCGAGCTGCGTCTGCAACCTACACCTCAGCTGACTGCAACGCCGGACCCTTAACCCACTGAGCAAGGGCAGGGATGGAACCCGCAACCCCATGGTTCCTAGTCGGATTCGTTAACCACTGCACCACGAGGGGAACTCCAAGATTTTTTTTTTTTTAATTCATCTTTGCATCCCTAATTAGTCCCTGGTAACTCTGCACATAGTAACTTAAACATAAACCATCTCCGGGAGTAAAACTGCCAGCTGGGGAAGGGACTTGTTCTCTACTACCCTTGGAAGCCCCAAGGAGAGAGGAGAGCACAGGTAGGGGAGAACTTTTATCAGACACTGCCTTATCACTGCCTTATCAGCTACTCTCTGACTTCAACACCAATTACCATTCCATTGCTTCCCAGGGTAATTTTTCAACTATTAGCTGCCTAAAGACAATAGAACCAGAAAGACATATAATAGAGGATTTTCAAGGTCTGAATGAAAAATTTGCCTTCACTCTTCTTTAGCAGGTATCTGTTAATGACCACTGTATAGCCAAGCCTTGTGCTACACTCTTCTATAATAAATAAGAAAGAAATGCATTCACTTCTTGAACAAGGGCATTATGTGATGCAGATTATTGTAGCAACTTCAGTGATATTTCTATGACTTCAATGTTATGGTTCCCTTCTCCTACCTCTATTTTTCCCATTTGTTTATTTTAGGGGGAGAACTGAGAGAAAGCTAACCAACCAAATGTAGATGTTTTTAGAAGGTCCGTTTTCAGCTCCTAGCCTTTCTTTTTAAAATCTGTTTCCTCACTGAGCCAGTCCCCTCTCTGGACTATTCATCCACCATCTAGACTTTCTATCCATGCATCCGCGCTCTTGAGTCTTTCTAAGTTTTCCTCTCCAGCTTAGATGCAGGGCCAGTCACACTTTTTAAAGGTTATACTCCATTGAGGGTTATTATAAAGTATTGGCTGTATTTCCTGTGCTGTACAAGATATCCTTGTAGCTTATTTATTTTATGCATAGTGGCTTTTACCTCTTTTTTTTCCTCTCTCTCTTTTTTTTTTTTTCTTTTTGTGGTTGCTCCTGTGGCATATGGAAGTTCCCAGGCTAGGGGTCAAATCAGAGCTGCACCTGAGGCCTACACCTCAGCCACAGCAACACGGGATCCTTAGCCCACTGAGCAAGGCCAGGGATCAAACCCCCATCCTTATAGAAACAACATCATCATGTCCTAATGCACTAAGGACACAAAGGGAACTCCTGGTTTGTACCTCTTAATGCCCTACCCTACCTGTCCCTCCCCGCTCCCTTGATCCACTAATTTTTCTCTATATCTGTGAGTCTGTTTCTTTTGGGTTAAATTCATTAGTTTGTTTTAATTTTTAGATTCCACATGTAAGTGATATCATACAATATTTGTCTTTTGCTGTCCGATATATTTCACAAAGCCTAATACCCTCCAAAAATATATATCTCACATCTTCTTTGTCCATTCATTTGTGGATGGACCTTAGTTTGCTTCCATATCTTGGGTATTGTCAATAATGCTACTTTGAACATTGGGGAGCATACATCTTTTCAAATTCGTGTTTTTGTTTTCTTTGGATGTATACGTAGGAGTGGAATTAGTGGATAATATGGTAATTCTATTTTTAGTTTTTTAAGGAACTTCTGTACACTTTTTCCACCAAGGCTGCACCAAACTACATTCCCACCAGTGGTATAAAGGGTTCCCTTTCCTCTACATCCTCACCAACTTTCATTATTTGTGGTCTTTTTAATGATAGTCATTCTGGCAAGTGTGAGGTTATAGCTCATTGTGGTTTTGATCTGCAATACTCTGACGATTAACTATGTTAAGCATCTTTTTATGTACCTTTTGGCCATCTGCATGTCTTCTTTGGAAAAATGTCTATTCAGGTCTTTTGCCAATTTTAATCAAGTTGTTCGTTTTTTGATGTGGTGTTATATGACGCTCTGCATATTTTGGATATTTATCCCTTATTGGTCACATCATTTGCAAGTATTTTCTCCCACTCGTTAGTAGTTTGTCTTTTTTTGGTTTTTTTGTTTGTTTGTTTGTTTGTTTGTTTTGCTTTTTTAGGGCCGCACCCATGGCAAATGGAAGTTCCCAGCTAGGAGGCGAATCAGAGCTACACCTTCCGGCCTACACCACAGCCACCCAATGCTGGATCTTTACCCACTGAGTGAGGCCAGGGATTGAACCTGTGTTCTCATGGGTATTAGTCAGATTCACGTCTGCCGCGCCACAATGGAACTCCCCAGGTTGTCTTTTCATTTTGTTTTTGGTTTCCTTTGCTGTATAAAAGCTTTTAAGTTTAATTAGGTCCAATTTATTAATTTTTGCTTTGTCTTAGGAAACAACAAAAAATACCTATTTAGCTATGATTTATGTCAAAGAGTGTTCTGCCTGTTTTCTTCGAGGAATTTTATGTTTTCTGGTATTACATTTAAGTCTCTAATCCACTTGAGTTTATTTTCATATATAGTGTTAGAGTATACTTTCATTCTTTCACATGAAGCTTTCCAGTTTTCACACCACCACTTATTGAAGAGACTGTCTTTTCTCCATTGAGCAAGGCAGGGATCCAACCTTCATCCTCATGGATTCTAGTCAAGTTCTTAACCCGATGAACCACAGTGGGACCTCCATTTTTTTTTATTAATGTTTCAGCTGTGTGAATACAAAAAACACTTTGCAATTATCCATATATCTAACTATGAGATTGTCTCTCCCACTACATTGTTGGTTCCATGAGAAAGCAACCCTGTCTGAGTGGTGGGAGTGATGGTAAAAATTACTGGGACATTACTGGAATAAATGGTAAGTGTATTTTTTTTTAATAATGATTTTTATTTTTTTCTCTTATACAGGGTTCTGTCAATGAGTGTATGTTTTTGATTTGATTTGATTTGGAACCAGTTGTTGACATTTTTCCATCTCTCTTTTTTTTTTTTGTCCAAGCCCAGGGCATGAGGAAGTTCCCAGGTCAGGGTGCAGTGCCCCAAGCCACAGCAGTGTCAATGCCAAATCCTTAATCACTAGGCCACCAGGGAACTCCCCATCTTCTTATTTGCAACACTTGTATGTCTATATGGTTTAAATGCTTTTCTTGTAAGCAGTGCATGAATTTATTTTGTTTTTGTCCACTATGAAAATCTAGATCTTATAAAAAATTATTGCGCTATAAACTATATAAAGTACACTTATTTTAGGTGGATAGTGTGATAAATTTTGAAAAATACGTACATCTCTCTTAGCAACACCAAAACCGGAAAACATTTCTTCATACCCAAAGGTTTTCTTGTGCCCCTTCCCAGTTATTCACACTAAAAACTCCCAGGCACAGGCAACCACTGAACTGTTGTCTGTCACTATACATTAAATTTGTGTTTTTCTAGCGTTCCATGCAACTGAAATTACATAGCATGTACTCATTCGTGTCTGGCTTCCTTTGCACAGAATAATGCATTTGAGCCTTATCCTTGCTGTTCTATATGCTTGTGTTTATTCTTTATTAGTAATATTTCTTTGCATGGATATATAATTGGTTTATCCATTTATCTGGCCTTTTTGTTTTGTTTTATTTAAGTATAGTTGATTTACAATGTTGTGTTAGTTTTAGGTATAGAGCAAAGTAATTCAGTTATACATATTTTTCACATTATTTTCTCTTATAGGGTATTACAAAATACTGAATATGGTTCCCTGGGCTATACAGTAGGTCCCTTTATCTGTTGATTGACATCTGTGTCATTTGTCATTTGAAACTATTATGAATAAAGTGTCTATGTATTTATTTATGTGTATAAATCTTTGCGTGGAAAGAAGTTTTCATTTCTCCTGTGAAATGCATAAGAGTAAAATTACTGGGACAAATGGTAAGTGTATGTGTAACATGTTTTGCTTATACTTTTGTTTTCTTTTCTTAAAATATTTTAGTTTATTTCTCCAGTTTTATCAAAATGTAATTGACATACTTCACTGTATAAGTTTAAAGTATACAACATAATTATTTGACCTACATATAGCATGCAATATTTTCACAATAACTTTAATTAACAGGCCGTCATCTCATAGGTAGAAAATTATTTTATTTATTTATTTATTTATTTATTTGTCTTTTTTAGGACTGCACCTGTGCATACAGAGTTTCCCAGGCTAGGGGTCTAATCAGAGCTGTAGCCGTGGGCCTACTCCAGAGCCACAGCAACGCGGGATCCGAGCTGCCTCTATGACCTACACCACAGCTCAGGACAATGCCGGATCCTTAACCCACTGAGCAAGGCCAGGGATCTAACCCACAACTTCGTTCCAAGTAGGATTCGTTAACCACTGCACCACGATGGGAAATCCTTTTTTTTTTTTTTTTGAAAATTAAAGAAATAGGGAAAAAAAGAGTTTTTCCTATGATGAGAACTCAGGATTTACTCTCAACAATTTTTGTATATAACATATAACAGTGCTATCATTACCATGTTGTGCATTACCTTAGTACCTACTCGTAACTATACGATTGCACCTTTTCGCTGCCTTCATCCAACCCCCACCCCCATCCCCTGCCTCTGGTAACCGCACATCCGATCTCTTTTTCTATGAGTTTGTTTTTGAAGCATAACTGACCTACAAGGCTAAGTTAGTTCCTGCTACACAACCTCGCGATTACGTATTTCTACACATTTCAAAATGATCACCACAAGTCGTCTAATTACCATAGATGTGTAACTTTTTAAGAAGCATCCGCTATCTTTTCCAGAGTGGTTGTATATTTCACATTCCCACCTTGCAGGAGTGTTCTGTGTCTGAGCCACATCGTCACCAACTAGCGGTAGTCAGTTGTTATGTCATTCTAATTGGTGTGTATGTTATCTCACTGTGGGTTTAATTTGCACTTCTCTGATAACAAATGATATTGAGCCTCTTTTGACATGGTTGTTATCTAGTTGTATATCTTCTTTTGTGAAGTGTCTATTGAAATATTTTGCCTATATTTTTATTAAGTTGATCTTCTTCCTATGATTTCTCATAGAGGCTGGATACAAGGCCTTTGTCAGATATGAGCCCATTTCTATTTCTTGATGATGTCTTTCAAAAAGTAGAAACTTTTCATTTTGATGGAGTGTATTCATTTTTCTCTTTTATGCATCATGCCCTTTTTTTGTGATGAAACTGCCCCAGATTTACAGACAGTCTCTCCAGTTTTCTTCTGGAAATTTTATAATTTGAATTCTCTATGTTCATGATTTGAACATTTAAGTTCATGACCCACTTTGAGTTTATTGTTGGGTGCGAAATTGGGATCAATATTTACATTTTCCCAAATAGAGATCTTGCTCTTCTGCCACCATTTGTTGAAAAGATTAGCCTCTCTTTATTGAAAGCAACTTTGTTGAAAATTAATTGAATATACAAATAGGGATATATTTCTGTCTCTCTATTCTGTTCTCCCGATCTGTATGTCTATCTTTTTACCTGAATCACACTGTCTTAATTAATATAGCCTTATAGTAAGTCATGAAATTAGGTAATGTAAATCCTTGGTTTACATGTATGGTCTTTTTGAAATTGTGTCATTTATTCTAGGATCTTTATTTTGCATAAAATTTTTTTTTGCTTTTTTTTTGGACAATGGACATTCAGTATTCATTCTAGTTTCCTGAATTTGTCTTTTATTTATTTATTTATTTATTTATTTGGCCACACTTGTGGCATGCAGGAGTTCCTGTGCCAGGAATTGAAGCCATGCCACAGAAGTGACCCAAGCACAGCAGTGACCATTCCAAATCCTTAACTTGCTGAGCCATGAGCGAACGCCTCCATAAAAATTTTAGAATAAGAATATTAATTTTTCCAAAAGCTTTCTGGAATGTTGATGGGGGTTGTGTTCCTAGGTGAGCAGTAAATAGCCAGCACCCTTGGATTTTGCTTGATTTATGGCACTAGAAAGACTCAGGCTTTGGCCCAGCAGCAAGCTGAGAGCCACTGCAGGGCAAAATCAAGGGAGAGTGCTGTGCCTGACCATATCATCCTCAAACCTAACAACACCGGGGGTAACTCTGGCAGATAAGGCCAACCCTCTGGCAGTCCTCAAGGACAGAGTCATTGCAGACTCCCTAGCATCCTGGAGCAAGGCTATGTTTTCTCCAAGAGGAAATGACTCGCCATTTGAAAGAGGCTCCTGGTCTGCTACTGGTTTTAGTAACAACTGAGCACCTGAACTTGCAACATCAAGTATGTTCATCCCTATCTGAGTATTGTCAGACCCACCAAGTCAGGCATTCTAGCGAGTGCAGCAGGAACCCTAACCCTAACCCTAACCCTAACCCTAACCCTAACCCTAACCCTAACCCTAACCCTTGGGCAGTAAGGCCCAAGTGGGTCTAAAGGACACAAATAACTTACATAAACAAGTCACCAAAAGTCAACTAGTTCTGTTTCACCCAGGCTTTGCCTCAGTGCACATCTATAGATAATACACATCCATGCGTATCTTTTTAGGTTCCCCAAAAAAACCAACAAAGGAGAAACTGCCTAATCCTCATTCACAAATGGGTTGGCTGAATATGATGGGTGTCCTGAAAATAAACTGCAGCTCCCTGCATCACCACAAGGTGGAACTTCAGTGGGCAGAGCTGTGAGCAGAACAGCTGATCGTCTACTTCATAGGGAAGAAAAGGTAGGATATACTTCTCTTGACTTCTCCCCCTCCCCTCTCTCACTCTCCCTGCTCCCCACATTGCTTCCTGGAATCATCACCCAAATGAACTGCTTCCATCCAAGTCTTCATCTTAGTCTCTGCTTTTGAGGAACTCAATCTACACAGAAGTTGCCATACATATATGATTTATTATATTCATCAAGTGAAAATTCCATCTTGGTCTCCCAAATGTTTGAAAGCTTCTATTATACAGGCAGAACCTCCCTACCTCATCTGTGAAATTAAAAATGTAATCACAATGGATTTGCCTGGTGCTGATGGTTTTAGACCAGAGGTTTCTGATAGGTAAGGGTCTTTTATGCTTATTTTGTACATATCTAGACTTCTTTGACTGGGAACCATAAGTTTAACACATCCTTTGGGACGAGAATTAATTTTCAAAGCTTAATACTAAGGGATTCTTGATCCCTCTAGGAAAGAGAGGCTTGAGGGTAAATATTAGATATTCATCATACCAGCATGATTTTTTTTTTTTTTTGGTCTTTTTTAGGGCCGCCACCTGCAGCATATGGAAGTTCCCAGGCTAGGGGTCAAATCCGAGCTATAGTTGCCGGCTTACACCACAGCCACAGCAACGCCAGATTGTTAACCCACTGAACAAGAGTAGGAATGGAACCTTCATCCTCATAGATACTAGTTGGGTTCATTACTGCTGAGCCACAACGAGAGCTCCCATGTTAGCATGATTTCAATAAAGTTGGTTAAAAAAAATAAAATTTCAACTTCTTCATGTGTTTTAAGTAAACTAACTAGAAACCATATGAACATAACTCAATAGTAATTACTGAAGCACAAGAAAAAGGATCTAAAACTTTTAAGAAGACTTTTCTATTCCCAACCACTAGGTGATCCCCTATACCTTAGAAAGTCTTTAGAAATTATAGCTGATCCGTACCTCCTGGGACATTATCCTTCTACCACCCCTTCTTTCCTTAGTCTATCTACTGTTCTTGTTTACTCTCTTTTTAAAATATTTACTTGCTTAAAATAGAGGAAAATCAAAGGAAAAAAATAATTCATAATCTTTCTGCTTATATAATCTTTCTTAGTAACAAAATAATAAAACAGTGTGGCTCAGTGAGTTAAATGTCCCACGTTGTCACTGCAGTAGCTCATGTCCCTGCTGTGGCACAGGTTGGATCTCTAGCCCAGGAACTTCTGCATGTTGCAGGTGTGACCAAAAAAACACTTTTTCTAAGGTATAAAAGATGAATTCAGGAAACTAAAATTTAAACAGATAAAACATTTTTATTTTGCAATCGGTTACCTTATAGAAACACAAAACATATTCTCACAATTCTTGCGATAGTAAGGTTTATGAATGTAATGATATAATCTATATATTTTAAAAGTGTCAGTAGCATTTTTTAAGGGGGAAACACGTTCACCTAGTGCTTATTTCTTCCAAGGCATTAAAATCAACATTCATTATATTTTCTAGTCTTCAGTTGGAAACCTGATCCTCAAAGAAAGAACGTAGCTACTATAGGTCCACGTTCCCAAACAGGCAATGACACAGCCAAAAATAAATCTCTCAACTTGCAAGACAAGTTCGCTCAAGGAGATGACAGTATTTATATGATGTGACCAAATTTACATTCAATTTGTCTCTAGCTCACTTTCAATGTCAGTTTTGATCCAGGCGTTGGATTGGCTATGGAGTAAAATGCTTGATTCTCCCAGCCCCCTCTAACCAGGGGGCTGACATCTTGGAATAAAAGGTAAAGGAATTCCCTAATCCAGGAATAAAAATTTAGGGTCCCTAAGAATATCATGGAAAGGTCTTTTTGCATGCGAATTTTGAAGTTATACCCTTGTTCTGACTTAGTAGGTTTGGAAGTACAGAAATCCACTTTGTGAAGCATCCTTGTGGTCCGTAGAGAAAATGAACATACTTCCTGATTTGCTTCTATTGTCCTGGCATCCCTCTGGTTTAATGTGTGTCCCAGAATTGTTGTTGTTGTTGTTATTAACAAAACATTCTTTAAAATAGTTGTATTAAAATAAGCCAAGCTGGGTTTGATAGATTACTTTGTACTTCTGTATTCTACCATGGCCTTTGCCAGTAGCGTGTGAGAGATGTGTAATAAGCAGAGTTCAAGATTTAACATGTGGTTAAATCTGAACCATCGGTGATAACGCCTCTCACTTTTTTGAAACCCGCCTTGACACAGATAAGTCCTCTGCTTTAAGGATAGTGTAGCTGTCAGTATGGTTGCATACAGGCAGCTTGGAACAGCTAACTTCTGGTCCTCAGTGAAGTGGGAGAAATATGTCCGGCTGTCCCTGGTGGTCCTACCAGTGAATGAGTCATCGTGCCTTAGTCCAGAGTGAGGCCCTCAAAGTGGTCCCTGGTGGCCTAGCGGTTAGGGATCCTGCCTTGTCACTGCTGTGGCTGGAGTTCAATCCTTAGCCTGGGAACTTGGGCTTGCCGCAGGCGGCCAAAGGGAAAGGCAAGATCCCTATCAAACGCTTTGGACTTCCCTTTTTGGGAACTGCAGTTATCAGTGTAGTGGTTCAGGTCACTGCAGTGGCTCTGGTTCAATCCCTAGTCCAGAGTGCCTCAAAAAGTAAAAAAACAAAACAAAACAAAAACAATCGGCCTGGGAGATGAGGAAGCTGCTCGTCAGCCAGCAGGTGGGGTCGTTTTGAAATTTTGTGAAATAAATGTGGGGAGTAGAAGAATGCCCCAGTAGAGCTGATACAGAGAGGTGTGAGCAATCCTGCTGAAATGATTTTGTCTCATATTAGCCAGTGTAAATCTACAGTGATTTATAGCTATCCCCCACTTTTCAAAAGTTGGGTTTACACCAATTCTAGTACCTTTTTTGGCTAACTGAAACAACTCTGAAGAAGACTTTCACTTTCACACAAAAAGGCAGAAGGTGAAAATAGCATTTCGTGTTTGTTTTGCAGGAGCTCTTATCGAGGCAGCGCATACCCAGAGCAGTGAGAGTGGCACCACCAGACTCGTTCCCCTGGACTGCACGTGGCATCTCAGCATCAGTCCGCCATAGTTGTGAGCACCTGTGCTTTACCTGGATTCATTCTGTGCATTCCTTAGCCAGATGGGTCCCGAGGTAACTGCTCCTTCGCTTTACACTGTTTCAGCTTAAGGGAAGGTTTCATGAGAACACTCTACTTCCATAAAGCAGGGGAAGCCTGTATTTACTTTAATGCTGTTAATTTTTAAAGATTTTGCAATGAACCCTCTCAGCAGCAAGAGCTCAAGAAGCAAAGCTAAGCAAAACAAAAACACATGTTTGGTGAAAATTAAGTACAGAATTTTTATTTTTCAGTAGATTTGATGATAAGTGTACAACATACATCAAATGTTTCCCAGCGTTCCACCGCTCACCGTGGGACCTGTAGTAAGGAAAACTAGATGACATAAATATGCTATAAAGACCTCAGAATTTACTTGAAATCTTAGTCATTATTTTAAAGTTTTCTTGGACAAGAAGCAATAGCCGTTAATGTGTTTGGTTTAATTAATAGAACTCTGCAGACAGCTAAATGACTCATTTTTTATGTCACCAATTGCTTCAAATTTAAAAAAATGAATTCTAATAATTCAATTTTTCATGAAATTCATGGAATTAAAGTAAAAACCTCACTAGACCTTATTGTGATTACTATTGTAAATTCAGTTAAAAAGCTTAATTTTTTTTTTTTTTTGTCTTTTGTCTTTTGTTGTTGTTGTTGTTGCTATTTCTTGGGCCGCTCCCGCGGCATATGGAGGTTCCCAGGCTAGGGGTTGAATCGGAGCTGTACCCACCAGCCTACGCCAGAGCCACAGCAACACAGGATCCAAGCCGAGTCTGCAACCTACACCACAGCTCACGGCAACGCCGGATCGTTAACCCACTGAGCAAGGGCAGGGACCGAACCCACAACCTCATGGTTCCTAGTCGGATTCGTTAACCACTGCGCCACGACAGGAACTCCAAAAAAGCTTAATTTTGAAGATAAAGTTATTCGTTTTGTGAGGAGCATATGAGTACAAATTCTGCATACCATCTATCTCCTGTCAATAAATTTCTTACTAAATAAGAAATATAGAGAACAGAAATGTTCTTCAAAACTTTTAGAGAATTGTAGTTCTTAAAATTTGGAAACATGGAGATACTGAAATTTATCCGATAAAAGCAAGGAAATTCTGAATAAATTAAACAGTGAGAATTTAATCAACTTACACACTTCACTTTTGAAATTCTATCACTGTGCCTTGGAATATTCAGACTTGTGGAATAATCTTTTGATGGATCCTCTTGTTTTTATTTCATAAATATATATTCTGTCCCAGAGGAAAGGAAGCTGGCAAAGCTAACAATTTTGATGCATCTAAATTACACAAAATATTTTAAAGAAATATAGAGAGGCAACATACTGACAAGTTTTGTCAAGGACTTGTTAAAAAAAAAAAATCTACTCTGAATGGAGACAAACATAAGGCACCTGGGAAAATAACTTGGCTGAAATATTTACACGTTTCAAAATAAAAATAATAGAATTGAGGAGTTCCCGTCGTGGCTCAGTGGTTAACGAATCCGACTAGGAACCATGAGGTTGCGGGTTCGATCCCTGGCCTCGCTCAGTGGGTTGAGGATCCGGCATTGCCGTGAGCTGTGGTGTAGGTCGCAGACGCGGCTCAGATCCCACGTTGCTATGGCTGTGGTGTAGGCTGGTGGCTACAGCTCCGATTCGACCCCTAGCCTGGGAATCTCCATATGCTGCAGGAGTGGCCCAAGAAATGGCAAAAAGCCAAAAAGCCAAAAAAAAAAAAAAAAGAGTAGAATTGAGAACCTCCTTCATTTAGCAAAGTGTGTCCTGAGCTTACCATGAGTAGTCTCACCACCTGAAGAATGATCTCTTAGTTCAAAATACTGTGAGCTCCAAAGAAGAGTAAATTGGAAAAGACTGGAGTTCTATCATGGCGCAGCAGAAACAAATCCGACTAGGAACCATGAGGTTGTGGGTTCAATCCCTGGTCTCGCTCAGTGGGTTAAGGATCATGGCTTGCTGTGAGCTGTGGTGTAGGTCGCAGACGAGGCTCGGATCTGGTGTTGCTGTGGCTCTGGTGTAGGCCAGTGGCTACAGCTCCGATTAGACCCCTAGCCTGGGAACCTCCATATGCCGCGAGTGCGGCCCTAAAAAGAGAAAAGACCAAAAAAAAAAAAAATTGGAAAAGACTCGAAGTTTAATGAAAGCATAACAATAAAGTCATATTGAAAACAACGTGTTTATCAGAAATACCTCAGTAACCAAGTATTCACAAATGATAGTTAAGAAATTGAACAAAGTATATAAGTATATACCAACAATTATTCTGCTTATATTATTTTTAATAGGTAATCAAAATAAATGTTTCAAAGAGTTTAATACACATGGCTATATATGTTTTTCAGAAAGAATTTTTTTTGGAAATGGCTTTTAAGGAAACTATTTTATAGATCCAATAATATCAAAAAACAATTTATTGGCCAGTAAATGAATATGTTTAAAATGATACCTATTAAATAATTTTAGTCACCCCTTTTATTCTCAAAAATGTCTTTATTTGGCAGCTAAATTTTATACTACTCTTTTTTTTTTTTTTAGGGCCACACCTGTGGCATATGGAGGTTCCTAGGCTAGGGGTTGAATTGGAGCTGCAGCAGCCAGCCTCCACCACAGCCACAGCAACACCAGATCCCAGCCACATCTGTGACCTACACCACAGCTCAGGGCAACACTGGATCCTTAGCCCACTGAGCGGGGCCAGGGATCGAACCTGCAACCTTGTGGATACTGATAGGGTTTGTTACCACTGAGCCACAGCTGGAACTTGAATACTTGCTCTGTTTTAAGACCAAATTTAAGAAACATTTAAATCATTTATGCCCTGTATTAATTGTTTCTAATTTTTTTTTTTAATGGCCACAACCCTGTCATTTGGAAGTTCTCAGGCCTGGTACTAAATCTGAGCCACAGCTGTGACCTATGCAGGTATGGTAGTGTAGGATCCTTTAATTCACTGCACCAGGTTGGGGGTCGAACCCATGCCCCACTTTTACCTGAGCTGCTGCAAATGGATTCTTAACCCACCGTGCCTCATCAGGAACTCCTGGAACTTTTTAAGCAGATTTATGGAGGTTCTCTATTGTTGTTTTAGGGCACTGGACATTGGATTAAAGACCAGAGAATGAAACATTTTAAAACTGTCTCATCTGATTCCAAGCAAAACATAGTCCTACGTATTGAGGTTGTAGGTTTAGCTCGTTGAATTTCAAGGAGCCGTTGAATGACCAACGTGACCAAATGCCCAAGAGTGAAGAAAGGTTTCCTGGGCCGTGGGACTTGCAGTACCAAAACTGTGACAGTCTCAGACAAGCTGAGATCCTGGTCTCCAGACATCTTTTACATGAATTCAGAGCCCAGCGTGTTAAGGTAAAGTCAGGTTGGCATGTGAAGAAAAGGAATCATGAATACGGGGCCCCTGAGCCAAGATTTCAGAAAAAGTACTCTTCAGGAGTTCCCGTCGTGGCGCAGTGGTTAATGAATGTGACTAAGAACCATGAGGTTGCGGGTTCGATCCCTGGCCTCACTCAGTGGGTTAAGAATCCTGTGTTGCAGTGAACCGTGGTGTAGGTCATAGACACGGCTCGGATCTGGAGTTGCTGAGGCTGTGGTGTAGGCTGGCAGCCGTAGCTCCAATTAGACCCCTAGCCTGGGAACCTCCATGGGCACCAGGTGTGGCCCTAAAAAGAAAAAAGACAAAAGACAAAATAAAACAAAGGACTCTTCACTGTGTACTGGATACAAAATAGAGGGCAGCTTTTATGGCTCCCTTCTATTCCAGTCCTCACTTCTCAAACCAGAAAAGCCTGAGATAAATGTTGTATGAGGGTCCCTTCCTTCTCCTTTCTCCCAAGGGGAGCCCTGACTTGGGCTCATCACATCCTCAACCTGAAAACCACTCCCGCCTGCAAGAGCAGATGCAGTGTTTGAACAGCCTCCAGAGAGTGCCTAACTTTATAGGAATGGAGTCCTCCAAATATCCACCCAAAAAGGTGAGCACTGATTCTGAATGCCTAACCCCACGCTAGGCACAACTAAGTTTCAAGGAATTGATGTGGAAACTGTGAACAATAGATCACAGGGCCTCCAAAAGGTGGAAACTCATCTGAGTGTACTCGCCCAGCTATGTGATGAGAGACAGTCCTCAGGAGGGGAGGGGAGAGAAAAAGTGGGAAAAGAACCTTTGCCCTTTTTGCCCCGTCCAAGAGCAGAGAGATGAGTTGAAGTACAAATGAACCACAGATGATCTGAGGACCACTGTGTATTCCTGTCTCCTTTGCCGCCTGGAAATTAAAGGAGGAAGAACTGTAGGCACCTCGCCATCCTCTTAGCCGGTGTCACCTAGCCAGATGCCTGGGAGATAAAAGGTATAAAATTACCCCCTTATATTTTCCCTCCAAGGAGATTTCGCTTCTGGGATCCTAGCACCAGAAAATAGAAACACTTGGCTACTTAACAAACAGGTAACCAACACTTTTTAGATTTGCACGTGCTTCTTGAATTACCAAGAGAAAGGTATGATTTCACACAAAGTCAAAGATGACAGATGATATGTTCAGGACGTATACAGGTGATCTGTTGTCCGCAGCATCTGAAGAGTGCTTTCCTTGCCTTCTCAATTCCCCTGCTGCCTGGTAACCAGGAGGCAGCGCAGTGCAGCGCAGGGCCACGGGTATCAAACTGAAGATCACCTCCAGGGCTTCCACCTACCACCTACCAGCCGTGGGACATCGGGCAAATTCCTCGACTTGACAGGGCTCTTATGAGGATTAAGTGAGATAATCTGTGTAAAGCTTTTAGTACCGGGCCACATGGTAAGTACTCAAAAGGGACTGTTGGTACTTACAGTTCTGGAGAGGCTAGGTCATCTAATCACCTGTGTTTTCTGCTGGGTGAACCAAGGGGATTTTCCACCTCCTGGTTAGTTCATAAGGTATGTTAATCACAGGAAAGTTTATACGATGATGAGTTGGTGGTTGCCTAATTTGATGAGTCAGATTGTTTTCATTTTTTCACTTCTGTGTTGAAAATAGAAATTTAGGTCAACTTTTTGCTGGAGGCAGAAAAGTTTTTTTAGGAGTTCTCCTGTGGGGCAGCGGGTTCAGGATTCGGCATTGTCACCGCAGCGGCTTGGGACACTGCTGTAGCTGGTGTTCCATCCCTGGCCTGGGAACTTCCATTGGCCTTGGGTGCGGCCAAAAACAAAACATTCTTTTTATTGGGTTACCTGTCTGAAATGAGAAAGAAACCCCTTTGAATGCCTGGCTATCGACTCAGCCCCACAGCTGATATGAATATATTTCCTTTGGGAACCTCAAGTAAGAGTGTTAGGAGAGAGTCTATATATGGTTCTTAAGCTGGGAAACATCGATTAAAATCTAGCTTAGATGTAGTTTCTAAGGCTACCGGAATTGAGACATTTAAAAACTCAGAATACCAGGATTCTTTGGGTAAATTTAACATTGTGTGCTGTGAACAGCTGCACGAGAATCAAAGGTCATCACTGCCATTGCCAGGGCTGCAGTGTCAGCAAAGGCAACCCAGCAGGAGGATGCATGTGGTGGGAATTTCGAGGATGCCTAGGACCACCCAAGGTGGTCATCCTACTAAGAAGAGCTTACCTAACGCATTGCTCTAATAGGCTCTTAGGTTGCTAATAATCATATGGCCTTAATCAGCAGTAAATGAGAACCTACTTAATCAACCCACAGTCTTAAGGTAGTGTGAAGTAACAAGAAAAGTGAACTGCTACTAAGTGGCATTACTCTGACAAGACTGGCATATTTTCATTTTCCCAGTGTTCTCTTCTGTGCATGAAACTGGGTTCTGGGCTTAATAACCCTCAGCCATAGAGTACTGTAACATGTTAGTTCATGCTGGGTGGCAACAGGTTTGTTTTTCATGATTATGTAATCTGAATTCTTCTTCCAAGAAAGGATTTGGAAATGAGCTATTAAATTGGATTGCCAGCAGACATTTGGTCTAAATGCACATCTGCATTAGCTGCATGAAACTCCGGCCCTTTCTCTCTCACGGCCCCCTACCCCTCTACAAATCTGAAAACTACAACTCTAGTGTGGCCCATGAGAAATACAGTCCAGCAGCTGGCCGAGGTTTACATAAAGCAGTGAAACGCCTACTAAGGATTTTTAGGTGAGGGCATTTGATCTTCCTTGGTCTTAAATAGCAACCTAATGAGCCAGGCGATCTGGGCACTCCGTACACTTGTACCCAGATTAGATTGGCTTTAAAAACTAATATAGTGTTAAAATATTGTGTAAAGGGTGCCTACTGGAGTAGGTTCAAAGACTTCAAGTGCTAGGTTGGTATTTATTGACTAGAATGCTACTTAGAAAAGAGTTCACGTTGTTCTTAATTTCCAGGACAAAGCTGAAAACCACAGCAAATAACTGCTTGGGGGTTTGCATTCCATAGTCCTGGACTCAGAGGCAAGCTTCCTGTTCCCTCTTGGCTGGCAGACCCGACCCGAAGGCCAGGCGGTGAATGGTTTGGTTCTTAGAGTTGCAGAATCTGCGCTGGGTGCCAGACCAGGTGTTTTTTGTTTTTTTAAGTTCATCGTAAAGATTTGGATCTCACGGAAAGAGAACAGGAGAGCAGACTGAGTTAGGTATTTGGGCAAAGACCATTTCTTTACAAAGATCCACACACCTGAGTAACTCCCAAAGAGGAGGGTTTCAAAATAACTGAGACCCAGACTTGGAAAACGCGAATCATTCCCCGGGATCTTCTTGGTAAGATTTCAGGAATTAAAAGGAAGAAGAAGAAAAAGAAAAAGAACCATTCAAGATTCTCAGGCCAACAGGATTTTTATTTTTTTCCTTCTAGGGGAAATGGCAGATTTTTTTCAAGTAGTATAATTCCGTGTTTTTGTATGCAACTTGTATGCACAGTCCTATGTTTATAAGGAGCTGAAAGTCAAATGCTGAGATTTCCTCTGCTACCTTTACAGCTGGTGCTCTTACATGGGCCCCAGGTCAGAACCTACAGGAAACTCTGGCTGTGTGTGTGCATGTTTGTAACAAAGAAAGGGAGAGAGAAAGATACAGATAAAGACAGGGAATTCCAGAATTGTCCTGCAAGGAGTAGTTATGAGGCTGAATGTTCTAGTGGAAAATAAATGAAGAGAATCCTAGAACACTAGTTATTCAAATAGCACGCCCAAATGAATTGCTTAGGAAAAACCGTTAACCTCTTCTTCTCTGCCCCATTATTTCAGCAATTTTAAAGGTCTTATGGCCACAGGACAAGATCCGGAAGGGTTGGTGGTGGGGCTGGGGAGAGTTGAAGTTTAACTCAGCTGAACTGGGGGCGAATTTCCTTGGCAGTGCAAAGGCTCTCAATGAAGGCTCTCTGCCAGACAGAAGCAGCGCAGGCTACTCCCGGGCCACATCGAGGCCAGTCCCTGACCCTCCTTCAGAGAAGAGGCTTGTGTCCTCCTTTTCTGAGGCAGCCCCTCCCTTGGGTAGACAAACAAGCTTCCTCAATACGCATCCTCCCCCACCCCCAACAGTGTGCTCATTCCAACCTTTGTGCCCCCTTTCAACCTCTCCTTGTAGTTCTCTCTCCCCACCTCTTTAACCCAAACTTTCACCCACTTCCAGGTCCAACACCAGATCCTCAAAGCATCCTTACAAATAAAGAACGTTCCCCTAGGGATGCTCTCCATCCTCTCCGCCCTCATCAGGCTGCTAATATTTTCACTGTTTCTTATAGACGCTGTAGAGACAAAAGCCCTTCTCCTTTCTTTTCTGGCTGTCCAATTCTTTCTTTTCTTCAAAAGATAAATAACCTTATGATCTCCCTGCCTGGCTTTTATCATGGTTTTCTACATCCACAGATGTAGGTGGAACATAACTGACTTCACCTGCTGTTCCAGGCAGGCATAGTCTTAGTTCAACCTAATCCACTGGAATCAACCCAAGCCCATGTTTGGCTTCGGTAAAGGTTCTCTGACATGAGAATTTAAAAGCATTCCAAAAGAATGGAAGCTCTTTCTCCAACAAAGACAGGGAGAACTGAAGGAAAAGTGTGTACATAGAGGGGGTATAATGTTACTTCTTTTCCTCGACTCTGGGGCACATACGCAGAGAGGTGACCTAGAGGGACTCTTTGGACATATGGTCCAGAAATACTAGGAAAAACCCTCTCTCTATTAACAAAAATGTCTTAAAGACGTTGTATATGAATCAAAATGTAGAAATGTTTTTTCCTATTTAGGTCTTCCTAAATTTTTTGTAATCTTCCTTAAAAATATTAGAGTTTGGTACAGGGACTAGAGCTTGCATGAGAGAGAAATCATTCTTTCTCGTGAGTCTAGACTTCCCTACCTAGGGAAGCCTAAAGGAAATTGAGTGCAGTCAACCTGCAAGGGTGAGCAGAGATAATTGAAATACACTGATAATTCAGAATCTTATTTCCACCTCATTTACTTCAACCTCTGTTCCCTTCTGTTGGTACTTCTACAGAAAAGCGAGGCAGACTAAATTGAAGATAATTTAGAAGATAATTTTGTCCCCGCTCCTGCCCTCCCCCTCCCCCCAAGGGCTCAGTCAGTTGGGTGGAAGATCATTATCGGGAGAAAGAGGCAAAACAAGTGGGCCACAGTCCCCTCCCCAGCTCGCCTCTTCTTTGTCACTCAGTTGTGCCAACATTCCAGGAGAGTGTCACTTGTTTAATATTGATGCACTTTAATGTGGAAATCATTTCTGGTCTTGATCTGTTTTCAATTTGTCAATACTCTAGATTTTGCCAAGTTTGGGAACCTTAGCATAAATATGGCCAAATCCACTTGACTACAGTTAGTGAACGTCTGGGTTTTTCACTCCTCGCCTTTTGCTGGGAAGGGAAGAATTGTGCATTGTTTTCTGTAGGATTTGCTTACGAATTTTGCCTGCACTGGAACGCAATCGAGACGCTGTCTCTCCCACATCTTTTCCTCTGTCATTTTATAATGTGTGCTCATCCTATTACTGTATAAAAATGTGTATTTTATATCCACCATTATAAGTCATTAGAAGGAAGAGGAAAAAAACTCTTTTTCTTTTTTGGCTGCCCCTGTGGCATGCGGATGTTCCCAGGCCAGGGATGGAACCCACACCATAGCAGTGCCCCAAGCCCCTGCAGAGACAATGCTGGATCCCTAACCTGCTGCATCACACAAGAACTGGTGGCACAGCAGGCTAACGATCTGGGGTTGTTACTGCAGAGGCTTGGTTCCCTTCTATGGTGCTGGTTTGATCCTTGGCCCAGGAACTTCCACATGCCTCGGGGACAGCCAAATATATATATATACACATATAAGTATTAAAAAGAAAAAGTAGAGAGAGGAGGAAATGAAAGCAGATGTAAACAGTAGGACTAGGAGTTCCCGTCGTGTCGCAGTGGTTAACGAATCCGACTAGGAACCATGAGGTTGCGGGTTCGGTCCCTGCCCTTGCTCAGTGGGTTAACGATCCGGTGTTGCCGTGAGCTGTGGTGTAGGTTGCAGACGCGGCTCAGATCCATCGTTGCTGTGGCTCTGGCGTAGGCCGGTGGCTACAGCTCCGATTCGACCCCTAGCCTGGGAACCTCCATATGCCACAGGAGCGGCCCAAGAAATAGCAACAACAACAACAACAACAACAAAAAAGACAAAAAGAAAAAAAAAACAAAAAAAAACAAAAAAAACCAGTAGGACTAGATGGAAAAGGGGTCAGTGAGGGTAGTTTCCTCTGAGAGTCAGAGCGAGCCCTCCTCAAAACTGTGCTGTAGACAGACTTAACTGTCTCCTTTCCTTTTCCTTCCAAGATCAGCTTAGAGTTTACGATACCGGGATAGTTATTACTACACCTTGTGGAGTTTACATTTTGGCACTTAAATCATCTCTAACTGGCAAAGTTTAAACTGGACAAATACGAGTGAGGGGAAACTGGTGGGAGCAATACTCTAACCTAGAAATTCTATCACATACCTGGAGTGCCTTAGTCCCACTCTGAAGAGTAACAAGGAGAAAAAAATTCTAGACCTTGACCAAGGTACCTGGTGTAAGAAAATAAGACGAATATGCCAACCACATAAAAATAGATGAAAAAGAGCTCCATACTTCTAGCAGGGTGTGCTGATTAGCTTTATGCGTTCACTCGGCTAGGCTATCATATCCATTTGGTTAAATACTAACCAGATGTTGCTGTAGAGGTATTTTGAAGATGTAATGAAAGTCTACAATAAGTTGACCTAATTTTTTTATTTTTTAGTTGACTTTAAATAAAGGAGATAATCCTATATAATGAGGATAGACCTTATCAAATCAGTTCAAAGGCCTTAGTAGCAAAACTTAGAGCAAAAAAAAAAAAAAAAGAAATCTTCCCTGTGGAAGGTAAGAAATTCTGTCCTAGGACCGCAGGAGTAGATCCTGCCTGGGGGTTTCCAGCTTGCTGGGCCGACCTCCAGATTTCAGACTTGCCACTCATTCTCTCCATTAAATATCTATCTGTCTGTCTGTCTATCTATCTATCTCCACTGGTTCTGTTTTTCTGGAGAATCTTGCTACAGAGAATCATCAAGGAAGACTGAGGAGATGACAGTAGACTGACCTTCAATGAATAAGGAAGCAAGTATATGCACAGTAGAGGTTATTTATGTTCCTTTCAGAGAGAAGACCATACCCAAACATCCTGATGTGGGAAATAGGTTGGGATGAACAAGGATGTGAAAAAAAATCAGTATGTCTTGGGCAAAGGGAGCAAAAAAGAGATGGCCCAAGACGAGGTTGGAGAGATTTGCAGAGGTCAGATCATACAGGATGCTAGTAAAATACTTGAACTTATTTTTCAAACTCCTGTAGGAGGCCACCGAAAGTTTTTAACCCGGAGAAAGATGCCTGTTTTGTGAAGAAGAGAATGGAGGCCAACAAACACTTCAAAGATTACTGTGGTTGTCCAGGTCCGAAATGGTTACAGCCTGGCCCAGTATGTTGGCTGAGGAGATGGGAAAATGCAGGCTGATTCAAGGTTATATGATGGAATGAAAGTGGGAGATGAGGGCATCACAGATGCTTATACAACTGGGTGGATGATGGTGTTACTATGTACAATAGGGTAGACTGGGAGAGGAACAGGATTAAAGAATGTGAATTAAGACTTTAGTTTTGTTGGGAGTTCCCGTTGTGGCTCAGTGGTAACGAACCCGACCAGTGTCCATGAGGATGCAGGTTCAATCCCTGGCCTAACTCAGTGGGTAAAGGATCCAGCATTGCCATGAGCTGTGGTGTAGGTCACAGATGTGGCTCGGATCCTGCATTGCTGTGGCTGTGGTGTAGGCCTGCAGTTATAGCTCTGATTTGACCTCTAGCCTGAGAACTTCCATATGCCACGGGTGCGGCCTAAAAAAGTTTTAGTTGTGTTGGAGTTCCTGTCGTGGCTCAGTGGGCTAAAAACCCAACATGGCATACACGAGGATGCAGGTTTGATCTCTGGCCTCACTCAGTGGGTTAAGAATAAAGCATTGCTGCAAGCTGCAGCATAGGTCTCAGATGTGGCTTAGATCCAGCATTGCCGTGGCTGTGGCATAGGCTGGCAGCTGCAGCTCCAATTCAACCACTAGCCCAGGAACTTCCATATGCCGCAGGTGTGGCCCTAAAAAGAGAAAAAAAAAAAAAAAAAGAAAAAAGTTTAAATTTGATCCTGGAGGTCAGAAGAAAGATTTCAGCCCTAGATATAACTTTAGGAGGCATCTCTTATAAATGCATTTTAAGAGGCATGAATGGACATGATTAATCAAGGAGAGAAGGAGATGAATCAAAAATAGAGAGTGACCAGGACTAAGCCCTGAGTCATTCCAATATTTAGAGATAGAGTAGAGAAGGAGTGGCTAGACAACTGGGGTGGGGGGGTGGTAAGAGTGTGCCAAGAGGGGTTGTGTTTCAAGAAAGAGGTAGTAGTTAACTCAGGGAAAGGCTGCCAAGAAGCCAAGCAAAAGGAGAACAGAAAAATGAACATAGGGCTTCATACCATGGCTTTGCATTGTCTATGTAAGTCTGTACTATATATAGTCTAGACTGTACTATTACATATATATGCATATCTTCTATTGGTTTTGATGTCTAGTGCATCTACTTATTTACTTAATGCATTCTCTTTCACTATTCACCATTCATCCAGGTGTCCACTAACTACCATGGCTAATTCCAGGGGAATATTGGATCTCCTAGGTCTTCATTTTCACAACTGGATGTACATAGGGGCCTGTTTGTTTGTTTATTCTGAAGGAGAAAGAAGAAAAGAAGTTGGTACCAGGGAAAGGATTTGGGACCTGGATATGAAGAAGGAAGAGAAGAGAGATGGGTAAAGAGAGGAAGGATGTTGTGCATCCCTCAGCGTAGCCTCAAAGAGCACATCTGACCTGCAGAAAGCATCTTATACACAAGACGAATTGTTTAGAAGATTCAAATATCCCAAGTTCTAGGGCAGAAGTCTTCATCTCTGTCTTAATATTGTTTCCCCCCCTGCTTTTTTCTTCATAATATTTGAAGGTCCATTTTATGCATTCATTTTATGACTTGATATTAGCATCTGGATTAATAAACTAAGAAGATCCACCCTCACAGATGTGAGTGGGCATTTTCCGAACTGTTGAGGCCATGAATAGAACAAAAAGGCAGAGGAAGGATGAATGTGCTCCTTCTGCCTGAGTTAGGACATCTATTTTCTCCTGCCCTTGGATGTCAGCACTCCTGGTTCTTTGGCTTTTGGACTTGATCTGAACTTATGCCATTGGCTCCCCTATTCTTGGATTTAGACTGAACTGCACTCTCAGCTTTCTTGGTTCTCCAGCTTGCAAATGGCAGATTGTGAGACTTCTTGGCCTCCATAATCATGTGAGTCAATCCTAGAATAAATCTCTCTCTACATATGTATAGTATAAACATTATAGTATAGTCTATACTATTTTGTATATTTTATATATATATAAAATAGTGTGTATATACACATATATATATGTATATATATATATAGTGTGTGTGTGTGTGTGTGTGTGTGTGTGTATCTTCTATTGCTTTTGTTTCTCTGGACACCCGCAACTAATCCACTCAGCCTGGCCTCAGAGACCACATCTGTTCTATAGGAAGCACCTTATATAAAAGATAAATTGTTTTGAAGACTTAAGTATCCCAAATTCTAAGTTAGGAAACTTATTCTCTCTCTTAATATTTTTCCCCTTCATTACATTTAGTACAATTTGTAATTATCGATATATTTGGTATAGCAATTTATTCAACATTTATGTCTGTGCTACCTATAAACTTTCGTGAGGCCAAGAGCCTGTCTAGCTCTATCTCCTTGTATCTAGTATCCAGCACAAGGCCTGGCACATAATAAGAGTTCAAGGTAGAGTTGTTGAGTTAATAAATGATGATAATTTATGTAGAAATAGAAAACTATAGCCATAACTTTATGGTCATAAATAAACTAGTGAACTAAAAATCAGTAGTTTTCTATTTCTCCACATGCATTAATTTGCTGCCTATTTATACTGCTCTTCTCTACTAATAGACAAGTGGTGTCAGCCGCTGGAAATTTAAGAAACTATTTGGAGAAACACGGGAAATTGAGAAAATTTTAAATTTACTTTTCCAGAGATTTTTAGAAAAGACATCCATTTTTCATTTCACCTGTAGGATCTCAGTATTTATGTAGAATTCTGTACTGGCATTTGGGGATTAAAAGTTTATTTTTTTATGGACATGTCCAGAAAAATCCAGATATATAGTTGCCATAGTTCTAGAACCACAGGAAGTCCATACTTGCACAGTTCCTAGAGCATTGGCTAAAACCACCATTTTTCAAAACAGGAAGTTTGGGAGTACCTGCTGTGCCTTGGTGGTAACAAAACCAACTAGTATCCATGAGGACATGGGTTTGAGCCCTGCTCCATGGGTTAAGGATCTGGTGTCGCCATGAGCTGTGGTGTAGGCCAGCAGACGAGGCTTGGTCTGCTGGCGTTGCTGTGGCTGTGGTGTAGGCCAGCAGCTACAGCTCCTATTCAGTCCCTAGGCTGGGAACTTCCACATGCCTTGGGTGTGGCCCTAAAACTCCCACAAAAACACAAAAACAAAAAAAAAAAAATTAAAAAATAAAATAAAATAGAAAGTTTGGGGGAAAGACATATAAGAAAACTATGGACTTAAGCCAATAGAAAATTTGTCTTAGAGAAATCAGAGAATCGTACAATTTTAGAGTTAAAAGAAGCATTAGACCTGTTTTCCTTGCTGTGTGGTTTGGAAAACGAGGGCATGTAAGTGACTTGTAGAATCTTGTGTCCAGTTGTTACAACTTGTAATAATCTCAAGTCTGACTTCAAGTCCAAATACTACATTGTGTGTGTGTGTGTGTGTGTGTGTGTAAATATTCTGACATATGCTCAGTACTGGTGCCCATATAAAAGAGCTTATGGTTAGAGCCTTGTTTATTTACCTTGAATGAGAAAAAATTCCCCAATACATTTATTTCATAAGTTTGGAATTTTTATATTAGATTTTCTCCAAAGTGAGACACAGCTGAACTACTCTGATGAAATCTCAGTTTTAGTACAGGTGAAAAATGTCACCTTCTCCCCTTACAAACTCTTGCTAAGATATCAGTGAGCTCAGAGTGTGCTCCAGTGGCTCAGGCATGGCCATCAACAGCTCGAGGCCCACCCCTTTCCATGAATCCTATCCCTGTCCTGCCAATTTTTTTATAACTCCCTTATTTCTATGCATTTTTGAAGAAATTGGTAGGTTTAGGTGGCTATGTACTAAAACTTGCTTTCTTGGTTACAGGATTTAGTTAAGAAATGATTTCAGAAACATAGACTTTTTCTAGAGTACGTGGTTTCTATGCTAAATTGGTACCCATGGCTTTGCTGGTTGCAAATCAATAAAAATGAGTATTCAGACACGTAGAGCACACATAAAGATATACTCATTTTGTAGAACAGCTATATTTAGACTAAAATGTTTCATTTGTTATTTTAACATTGTTTTCTTCCTTTGTATTGATTTTCAAATATTAGGAATTCTGAAGTTAGCCTCTTTTTTTTTCTTTTCTCTTTTTGCATTACTTGAAAGTCTAGCCTAGTTAAACAGTCCTAGAAATAAAAAGAAAAGGTAAAATTAGGCAAAAGTAGTTAAAAAATGAGAAGGGAGTGAGGTTGAATTAATATCCCTCCTCTGACTTTTGGAGAATCATGATGAGGCAGCTGATTCTCCTAGAGGCTGGGGTCTTAGTTTTCTATAGTAAATGCTTTTGAATGAGTGTTAATATCAACTGCGTACGCAGGAAAGCATAATTACCATTTGTCAATATTAATCTATGTATTGGCTATAACAGATTAAATTTCACACCGTCATATAAATGTTTATAAGGAGTTTGTAGAAAAATTGGGTAGAAAGATGATCTTAATTGGAAAAAAATCTCTCGGAGAGATTTTACATTGATTCTAGGAGCACACGGAGCTGGCTTGGCAGACGGGTGGGAGCAGTGGTTCCTGGCATGCAGAAGGGTCCTGCAAGCCCATCCGCTTGCTTCTTGTCAGAAAAAGGATACTAAGATCGATGCACACACGATGCGTTTCTCTCTCAGTTTTTAAATAAGGCCCATGTAAGTTGTGATCCTTGGTCTCTCCTTATATTCTGAGGCTTGCTGAGCTTCCTTTTCTCCTCTTCTCCGGACAGGTCGACTGTGATTAATTTATTAGCTATTTTAATGGAAGACTTCCAGGTGAAACAGAGAGTTTTAAAAGTTGAATTGACAGGATGAAGCTGTTCTTTGGTGCCCTACACAAGAGGTTACCTAGAGACTCAGTTTTCCTAAGTTCGAATCCAGATCATGGACCATGGAGTGTGCGCATGTGTGTGCCTTTGAAAAGTTACGTCTAAATTTACTGAAATTTAAAAGTCAAAATCAGTAGTGGAGTTCACAAGCTAAAGGAGCCCTAAGCTATGCTTATGTTTACTTGTTTTTTGGTGAAGATTCCTTCTATCCAATCCAAAACAAATTTGTTTCCAAGTTTGGAATTTTTATGTTGCATTTTCTCCAAAGTGAGTAATAGTATAATAGCCCATACATCTAAGAGCCGGCTGCAGCAGGCATAAGCTCCTTGCCAGTCTTGCTTTATTTACACTCCCACCCATTGGTCCACCTTCTGTCTTATTTGGAAGAATAATATTTCAACTATAAAGTATGTATATGAGATGTATTTAAAAGAGGAAGGCTCTATTTTTAACATAAAAATCAGTTATAACATCTAAAATATTTCATAAGAGTTCCTTAATATCTAATCAATGTTTAAAAGTCTTCACAGGCGTTCCCATTGTGATTCAGTGGGTTAAGAACCCAGCTAGTATCCATGAGGATGCAGGTTTGATCCCTGGCCTCACTCAGTGGGTTAAAGGTTCCAGCGTTGCCACATGCTTCAGGGTGGTTTGCAGATGTGGCTCAGATTTGGCGTTGCTGTGGCATAGGCCAGCAGCTGCAGCTCTGATTTGACCCCAGCCGGGGAACTTCCATATGCTATGGGTGTGGCTGCAAAAAGAAAAAAAGAAAAAAAAAAGAAACTAAAAAAAAGGTTCTCAAAAATGGCCTAAATAGCTTTTTTTGTTTTAGACTTTATTTGAATCAGGATTCAAATAAGGCGTATGTGATAATTACGTCTTTTAAGTCTCTCTTAATCTGCAGGTTACTCCTGCTTCTTCCCCATCATTGAAATGTATTTGTTTGTTAAAAAATATTTTCTCCTAGACTTTCCCACAACCTACATTTTGCTGATTGCTCATTTGCTGATCTCTGATGTCTGTTTGAACATATTCCTCTGACTTGTCTTTTTTGTAAATTGATGGCTGAATCTATCTAGAGGCTTGATCCTGTTCACCTTCTCTTTCTCAAAACAAAATAATGAGAGAGTCTGATGTCGGATTATCTCTGTTTTTGTGATGTTAGCAACCCCTGAAGCTTTTGCCTAGATCCATTCTTTTATCAGAGGCTGCAAAATGATGACGTTCTGATCTTACCATCCTTTTACTGATTATCAAGGATATTTCCACAATGTAAAACCCTTCCTCGTCTATTGCTTGGTAACCAGCAGTGTCATTTCTTAAGGAAGACAAGATGATTTTTTTTTTTGTCTTTTGTCTTTTGTTGTTGTTGTTGTTGTTGCTATTTCTTGGGCCGCTCCCGCCGCATATGGAGGTTCCCAGGCTAGGGGTTGAATCGGAGCTGTAGCCACCAGCCTACGCCAGAGCCACAGCAACACGGGATCCGAGCTGCCTCTGCAACCTACACCACAGCTCACGGCAACGCCGGATCGTTAACCCACTGAGCAAGGGCAGGGATCGAACCCGCAACCTCATGGTTCCTAGTCGGATTTGTCAACCGCTGCGCCACGACGGGAACTCCAAGATGATTTATTTCTATGCCTTCATTTATCATTTCTCAAAATGATGAGTTAGTTCCAATGGTGAATAATTAGTTTTTTTTCCTTGTGCCTTTGTGAACTTATGGATTTCAACACAATCGAAATTTTATAACTAATTGCTCTTATCATCCTTATTGATGCTAAAATCAGTCCATCTGTAGCCACTGAGTGTCTCTTCAGGGTGCTTCTGAGTTTTGTTATGGTTCTAGTGTTCTTTTGATACCTTTCGAGTACATTTCTTTCCTCAGACTTGGAGTTTGCCATTTTCCAAAGAGCCCGGGTTCTGTTTAGTGGGAAATATTTGGAATGAAATGATTTTTGAGTTGGGTGGATAATTTGACCCAATCACCTTTCAGCAACCCCTGAGCATGGCACATGGGTTAAAATCCACAAGGGTTTGGAGTTCCCTTTGGGGCTCAGTGGGTAAGAATCCAGCTAGTATCCAGGAAGATGCAGGTTCCATCCCTGGTCCCTGGCCTCACTTAGTGGGTTAGGATCCAGCGTTGTTGCAAGTTCTAGAGCTGGTTGCAGATGCTGAGGCTGCAGCTCCAATTCGACCCCCTCGCCTGAGGACTTCGCTATGCCTCAGGTGTAGCCATTTAAAACAAACAAACAGGGAGTTCCCGTCGTGGCGCAGTGGTTAACAAATCCGACTAGGAACCATGAGGTTGCGGGTTCGATCCCTGCCCTTGCTCAGAGGGTTAATGATCCGGCGTTGCCATGAGCTGTGGTGTAGGTCACAGACATGGCTCGGATCCTGCGTTGCTGTGGCTCTGGCGTAGGCTGGTGGCTACAGCTCCGATTCGACCCCTAGCCTGGGAACCTCCATATGCCACGGGAGCGGTCCAAGAAAAGGCAAAAAGACAAAAAACAAACAAACAAACAAACACAAGGATTGGAGTCAAAAGATCAAGGTTTGAATCCCAGCTCCTTCACTTATAGCTTGGTGATCTTGGGAAAACTACAGGGCTTCTGGTTCAGGGCAAGAGAGCAAAGCAACCTAGATGGAGTGTTCTCTCCTGGGCAGACACCACAGGAGATGACAGATCTCGGAGCTGGGCTCAGCAACCAGCAGTGGAAAGAACCCCTTGGGGCAGAGAGAAGTTGACTGGATCTACTGGCAGGGGAAACTGGTCAGAGGTGGGGCAGGCTGGAGTCACAAGTAGGACCTAGGTTTGGGGGGAAAATGTTTTAGTTCTGCCCTTTCCTCATCCCTGTGTGGCCCTAGGCAGATATGCCCCTTCCTTTGAGTACTACAAAGGCAGGAGGTCAGAGTACAGGCCAGGAGCAGGAGTACCTATAGGACAGAGCTTGGACCTGGCACGGTGATGAGCAGATGGCATTGAATGTTGCTGGCCTGACCAGTCCCGGAGAATCCACCCTCCACACACACATACCAGCTCTCAAACCCCTGTGGGCATCCACTTATAATAACCAGTGGCAGAGTGGCTGCTACCAATAAAAGCTTATTCAGAAGTTCCTTGGAGACCAGTTGAGCACAAAACCATGCCTCTCCCAGGAAGACGCATGACAAACACACCTGGAAGAGCACAAACGTGCTGTATACCTCTACCCTTTCTGCAGAGGCCTTCTGCTAATCAATGAACCTGAAGGAAGGAACAAGGATGAGCTCAGAGGGCAAATGCTGAGAACGGGCTGTTTGAGGAACAACAAACCGAACAACCTATCCAGAGAAAACAGAACTCATGGAAAACAGAAAAAGAATCTCAAACCGGGAAAATGAACATGCTTGAAGAGGTGAAAGAGGACACTGGAAACACGAAGAAAGAGTGAGCAGTTCTTAATAGAAAAGCGAAAGCATTAGAAATATTAAGAATGACTCCTCGGAGTTCCCTTGTGGTGCAGTGGGTTAAGGGTCCAGCGTTGTCACTGCAGCTGCTCTGGTGCTGGTTGGGTCCTTGGCCTGAGAACTTCCACATGCTGCAGGAGCAGGGGGAAAAAAGGAAAAAAGAAGCCTGGTAGGGAAAGACAGTTCTGATGGTTTCACGTATGTGCGGAATCTTAGAAAAAACAAAAAAACAAAAAACAGTCAAACTCAGAGAAGCTGCGACTAGAGACTAGAAATACAGTTGCCAGGGACTCGAGGGTAGGGGAAATAGCGAGAGCTTGGTAAAGGGTACAACGTTTCAATTCTAAGATGAATAAGGTCTGAGAATCTAATGTGTTACTGGTGACCATGGTTGATAACCCTGTATTGTATAACTGAAATTTGCTAAGAAGGGTAGAATTTAAATGTTCTCACCCCACCTCCCAAAAGTAAATATATGAGATGATGAATGTGTTAACTTGATGGCAGAATCCTTCCAAAATGTTTACGAATAACATATCATCACGTAGTATACTTTACGTATATTACAATTTTACATATTCATTATACCTCAGTAAAGCTGAAAAAAAAAGTTAAAGTTTAAAAAAATGTTGAAGTATGGTTCATTTATAATATTGTGTTAGTTTCATAAGTACAGCAAAGTGACTCAGTTATACATACATATGCATCTTTTTTTATTTTCTAAATTATTTTCCCTTATAGGTTATAAGAACATATTGACTACAGTTCCATGTGCTACACAGTAGGTTCTTTTTGGTTGTCTATTTTATATATAATAGTGTGCATATACTAATCCCAAGCTCCTAATTTATCCCTCCTCCCTTTCCCCTTTGGTAACTGGAAGTTTTTTTTTTTTTTCCTATGTCTGTGGGTTGATTTCTGTTTTGTAACTAAGTTCATTTGTATCATTTCATTTTTTTTTTTTAAGATTCCACATGTACATGGTATATGATATTGGTCTTTCTCCGTTTGTCTGACTTCACTTAGTATAATAATCTCTCGGTCCATCCATGTGGCTGCAAATGGCAATATTTCATTCTTTTTTACAGCTGAGTAATATTCCAGTGTATAAATGTCCCACATCTTCTTTATCCATTCATCTGTTGATGGACATCTAGGTTGCTTCCATGTCTTGGCTATTAAAAATAGTGCTGCAATGAACATTAGAGTGCAGGAGTCTTTTCAGATTATGGTTTTCTTTGGACACTTGCCCAGGAGTAGAATTGCAAGATCATATGGTAGCTCTGTTTTTCGTTTTTTAAGTTACCTTCCTACTGTTTTCCACAGTGGCTGCACCAATTTACATTCCCACCAAGAGAATAGGAGGGTTCCTTTTTCTCCATACCCTCCCCAGCATTTATGATTTATAGATTTGTTGGGGGGGGGGTGCCTGCAGCATATGTAAGTTCCCCAGCCAGACTGAACCCATGCCACAGCAGTAACCCAGGCCACTGCAGTGAAAACACCTGATTCTTAACCCACTGCACCACAAGGGAACTCTTATTCTTTATACCATCTTTGATGATGGTCATTCTGATGGTGTGAGGCGGTACTTCATTGTAGTTTTGATTTCCATTTCTCTGATAATTAGCAGTGTGTTGAGCATCTTTTCATGTACCTGTTGGCTACCTGTATATCTTCTTTGGAGAAATGTCTGTTTACGTCTTCTGTCCATTTTTTGATTGGGTTGTTTATTTGTTTGTTTTTTGATACTGAGCTGTATGAGCTATTTGTATATTTTAGAAATTAATCCCTTGTTAGTCACATCATTTGGAAATATTTTCTCCCATTCTGTGGGTTGTCTTTTCATTTTCTTTGTAGTTTCCTTTGCTACGCAAAAGCTTTTAAGTTAAGTCCCATGTGTTTGTTTTTGTTTTCATTTCCATTACTCTAGGAGACAAATCCAAAAGTACATTGCTGTGGTTAATGTTGAAGAGTGTTCTGCCTGTGTTTTCCTCTAGGAGTTTTATAGTATCTGGTCTTACATTCAGGTCTCTAATCCATATTGAGTTTATTTTGTATATGGTATTAGAGAATGATCTAACTTCATTCTTTTACAGTAACTGTCCCGCTTTCCTAGCCATCACTTATTGAAGAGACTGTTCTTTTCTCCACTATATATTCTTGCTCTCTTTATCATAGATTAATTGACCATAGGTGCATGGGTTTTACAAAGTTAAGTGTTGGAGTTCCCACTGTGGTGCAATGGATCAGCAGCTTCTCTGAGGCACCTGGACACAGATTTGATCCCCGGCCCAGTACAGTGGGTTAAAGAACCCAGTGTTGGGAGTTCCCGTCGTGGCTCAGTGGTTAACGAAACCAACTGGGAACCATGAGGTTGTGGGTTCGATCCCTGCCCTTGCTCAGTGGGTTAAGGATCCGGCGTTGCCATGAGCTGTAGTGTAGGTTGCAGATGTGGCTCGGATCCTGCGTTGCTGTGGCTCTGGCGTAGGCCGGTGGCTACAGCTCCGATTCGACCCCTAGCTTGGGAACCTCCATATGCCGCGGGAGCGGCCCTAGAAAAGGCAAAAAGACCAAAAAAAAAAAAAACAAAAAAAAACAAAAAAATAGAATCCAGTGTTGCTGCAGCTGTGGCATAGGTTGCAACTGAGGCTTGGATCTGATCCTTGGCCCAGGAACTCCATATGCTGTAGGACAGCCAAAAAAAGAAAAAGAAAAAAATTAAAAATTTTAAAAATCCTGTATTTATTGAATAGATTGCATAAATAATGAAGGATCTAGTAAATATTTGAGCTGGAGGATTAAACTGAGGAGTTTCCCTCAGGAGGCAAGGCAGGGATAAGAATAAAGAAAGGAAAACAGAGAGAAAAACATGGAGAATCAGGTGAGTGTCAAAGCCTATGTCTTAGGAACACCAGAAGGAAAAAAAAAAAAAAAGGAAGTGGAGGAAGGCCAATAGTTCAAGAATAATGACCAAGAGTGTCCCAATGTCACACAGCTAATAAGTGGCAAAGCCAGAAGTTCAGCCCAGGCGAACGAGCTGGACTAAAAAACCCATAAACCCCTAATTGTTATTTACTGCCTTAAATGCAGTGTATCAGATGCAAGTCTGGAGGAGGAGAACCACGTGAGGGATTGGGCATAAAGGAGGGAAATTAAAAAATAAGCAAAAGCGAGTCAGTGTATAAACTGAGGAAGAAAGTGTGTTCGGGATGGGGATAAGGCTGGATGTCTCAACTCCATGTGACTCGGGTCCTTAAAAACAAACATCAAAACCCCCCAAACACAGAAACCACCATCTAGAAATAGCAACAAAAACAGACAAATTATTTCACCTCTCTAATCCTCATTTTCTTCATCTGTCCATGGGAGATGGTAATCCCTACCACACAGGGCTGTTGGAAAGATTAAATCACACAGTACAGGTAGAATTCTGAGCACAGGAAAATAATTGCATGGAATCACATGAAAATAGTACACTGTTTATTAATTCAAACATTCAAAAAATACTCGTGGAGGCTCTTCTATGCACCAGGCAGTAGAATTCAGTGTTGATCAACAGACAAAATCTCTATTTGTGATGTAGTTTCTGGAGGGGCCAAGGTGGGGGCGATGAACAGATAAACATAAAAAGATGATATCATGTCAGGTAGTGTATGTGCTACCAAGGAAATCAGAGGAGGGTTAGAGGAGTAGAGAATGGAGTATGGAGAGGTTCTGTCTGGACAGGCAGGATGGCTGGAAAAGGTCTAGCCAAGGAATGAAGTGAGCAAATATCCAGGAAACACCTGGAGACACGGAGTTCTTGGCAGAGCAAACAGCACGTGCAAAGATCCTGGGGTGAGCGAGCACTTGGAATGTCTGTTCACGGACCAGCAGAAGGCAGGCATCACAAGGGCAGAGGGAAGGCATCACAAGGGCAGAGGGAGCCAGGGAAGGGACATTAGAAATTAGATCCCAAAGGCAGCCAACCAGTGGATAGATCATTTGGGTTTTTTGCTGTCACTGAAATTCACTTTCTCTTTCACTACTTAAACACTTTATCTTTGTATATCCCATGAAATCAGAGGTGCCAATCATGGAGGGAGGCTCTGCGTGTGCCTTCCTATGTTAGTCAACTTTTCTTTCTTTTTTTTTTTTTTTTAAAGACTACACTCTCAGCATATGGAAGTTCCCAGGCCAGGGATTGAATCCGAGATGCAGCTGTGACCTATACCACAGCTGTGGCAATGCCAGATCCTCAACCCACTGTGCCAGGCCAGTGATCCACCATGCGCCTTTGCCGGCAATCTGAGCTGCTGCAGTTGGATTCTTAACCCACTGTGCCACTGCGGGAACTCCCAGTAAACTCTTCCTAGCGTTTAAGATTTAGTATGTCAGAAAGCACCTCCATCTCCTTCTTGCAGCAGAGGACACCTCAAAATTGAGCCTCCTGAGCAATTTGCCTTTCCCTTGCTGGCCACAAGAAGTATCTTCCTCCGTGGTCTTCCCAAACCAGCCCTCTAATTGCCCTTGTCTAGGTCCATGGGAATTACTCAGAAATGTTTGAAGTCCCAGAGCCAGTCACATCTGAGTCACCCTCCTTCTAGGGGAGGCAGCCAGGAAGCAGCCGGGTCTTAAGGGAGGTTCTGATGTAGTTCCATTGGATTCTCTTACGCCGCCCTGCCCGTACCCAGGGGTGACCCTATCTCACCCCTGCAGTCTGGGGTGTCCCTGTTCTTTAGAAAGGCATCCCAAACACGACCTGGTCCTTCCCTCCTGCCCTCCCCAAAGGTTGTTCCCAGCCCCAATCACAGCAGAAGATGCCTTTCAGGTGCCACACCTCTCAGAGGGGCGTTTCTGGCTATAGCTGCCCATGTTAGATGGCTCCTTGGCTGCATTCTATAGCTGTGTACCTTCCTAAGAGCTGGGCCAGGTAGGGGTACAAATAGGATGAAGAACGGTTTAGCTCTGTTCATGGATTCATAAGAGGTTCATAACTAAGAAATTAGGGTATTTCTGACCTTTTGGATTTGAAGTTATGAACAGAAATGACTCCACACACCCAGAAACTGTGACTTCTCACCCACTGAAGGCAACCTCCTGTGTGCTGGAAAGACCGTGGACTCAAATTGCCACTTCTTGGACTTCACACAGCTAGTGAATGAGGAAATTAACTCACAGGAACCTTGGGAGCTGATGAAATAAACAGGAGTAAGAATTAGAGTTCTTTGGAATGATTTGCTCCCTGATCATTGAGCAGCAGCTTCCTTTCCCCTTTTTACTAGGTTCACATAGAAGAGAAGGATTTAAATTAGTTGGAGAAATGTAATCAGGATGTGTGTCTTCTTATTAGTAAAACTGAATGTCAGCCAAGCATAGTCGTCCTCTGGTCACCCACTATAACAGAGAATTTTGACACTACTGCATTGGAGTTTTTATTTCCCCTGTTTTATCATATAAGTTTGGCCACCACTCAACTCTCTTTCTAACATAGTGATGCTCAAGAAATTTGCAGCAACATGATGATTTTTTTTTGGCTGTGCCCATGGCATGCAGAAGTTCCCAGGCCAGGGATCGAATCAGTGCCACAGCAGTGACAATACCTAACCCCCTGAGCCACCAGGGAACTCCCAACATGATGGTTTACAGAGAACATGAACTTTGGAATTAGAAAAGTCCCGGTTTGAATCTTGGTTTACCATTTACTTAGGTACTTAGGGTACTTGTCTAAGAATAGGCACTAAATGTCTTGAGGGCTCAGTTTCTTTCTCTGTTAAGTAACAAAATCGCCGCTGACTTCAATGTGCTAATCTCCTGGGGCTCCCATAACAGACTATGTGGCTTAAACAACAGAAATTTACTGTTTCAGAGTTCTGGAGGCTGGAAGTCCAAGATCAAGGTGCTGTTGGGTCTGGTTTCTGGAGAGACTTCTGTCCTTGGCTTGCAGATGGGCTCCTTCTGGGTGTGACCTCACGTGGCCTTTCCCCTGTGCACACATGGAGACAAAGAGCTCTGGCGTCTGTTCTTCTTCGTATAAGAACACCAGTCCTGTTGGGTTAGGGTTCCTCCACTTATGACCTCATTTAACCCAAATTATCTCTGCCAAGTCCTTATTGCCAAATATAGCCATATTAGGGCTTAGGGCTTCAACACAGAATTTTGGAGAGACACAGTTTGGTTCCTAACACTCCAACACCATCACAAGCATTACTTCAGATTGTGTATATACAGGATCTAGCCTTGTTCCTAGAGCCTCGCTGAGATCAATGAAAATTGGTTCTCTTCCCCCTGGGTCACTCCTCTTCCTAGTGGGTCACTTTCTTCCCTACACATGAGAAGTCAGGCTTGGGCCTTTGCATAGATGGTGTAGACAGAGAGAATGAACAGAAGGCTCCTCAAGACTTGACTTAGGTAAAAAAAAAAAATATGTCTCTCTTCCCCTATCATTGTGGTTTTAGATGCCTCCCTGGCCACTCTCTCCTTTCTGAGAACTGTTCTTCCCACCCAAAGGGCTGAGCCCAGCTGCAACAGCCTATTCTTCGGCCAAGACCCTAGACTGACAACTCAAGCTGTATTCTTTCTCTTGGGAATTTGGATTGGCGATTCAGTCCCTGCTAAAGGCAAGAAATCCATTCTGCAGAGACAGAATGGGGTGGATGAAAATATTCTTAGGTAACATAGTAAGAGCTCGGTGTGTACTGAGAGTCTCCTACATATCGATTGACTGTCCACAACCCTAGGGGATAGATATGTTCATTATTCCCCTTTCTACAGCTGAAGAAATTCAGATGTGAGAGCTTTAGTACTTTGTCCATGGTCACAGAGCTATTAAGCCTGGATACAGGCCAAAGTGGAAGACAGCATCCCCCAGCCAGAGGGAGAAGAGCGGGGCACCCTCAAGGTTCTCTGGTCCCACACTTCTCTCTCATGGATTCCACGACATGGTCCAGTATCCTGCCCATGTGTTCCTTTTTTGCTTGAACAGTTTGAAGTTGGGTTTAGTTCTTTGTAAACCCAAGATACTTGTACCAAGACGACTAGCCCTGAGCACCAGATCTGTTGTTCTGTTCTCCCCAACATTAATGTATGTTTTAATGACCACATGTAAATGTGAAGTCTTTCTTTCTTCCCTTCCTTCCTTCCCCCCCTTTTTTTTATGACTCTCTTCCATTACAAAGTTTAAAATGGGTTCAATCAAAATAGAGAAACCCCTCCAAAAGAGATTTCAGAGGTCGTGAAAGCCTTCTTTTCTGGATAATGGCTGGTTTTCCGCAGTACGGGGTGGGTAAACTCTTCATTGGCAGTGTGCCCACTGAAGATACAGTGATGACTGGGTGTGTGTGCACACATGCCAGTGTGGGAGGTAAGCTGTGTATTCCCATCAAGCCTGGAAAAGCTGGAAGGCAAGGTTGGAGCCGAGGGAGGAGGGGAAACTCAGCAAGCTGAGACTGGTAAACATGATCAGGAAGCTTGTTCCTTCAAGACAAGATTCAAAGGGTGTTTGTGACCTAAGGTGAAATTAGTAGAGAATGATAATGAATACACTGAAATTGGCAAGATACTTAATAGGGCCTCGGTTTTCTTTCTTTTAAATCTTGCTGCAAATGATGGTGATGTGGGTGACTTACCCTTTCTAGAGTGTACTTGATGAACACACACTGCAGTCGTGTGGAATTTTTAAAGACTAAACAGTTGGCTTCATCTTGCACGTTTTCTTCGGAAAAACTAGTGATCTGCCTGGAGAGAGCCTGCCTCAAGTGCATGACTAACTGATACCACTGTCCACGTGGTCATCCGCACTTGCCGAAGGAGCTGGCATGATGTCCCAGAGGACAGATCTTCCTCCTCCCAGCTTAAAAAAACACAACCTAAAAATCTTTGGCCTTCTTTCCAGAAGGAAGTAACAAGGCAGTAATTCATTTGTGGCCTAGGTTGACAGGCATGGGTCTGGGGGCCTTCTCTTCCTTGACTCAGGTCAGGGGATAATCCCTTCGGAAGGCAGGGAGCCTTTTCCTAAGAGATGGATAAAGGGAAGAGAAGTGATAAGAGAGGAAATGTGGTGCCCCTAAGGCTTGGTGGCCAGAACTGAGGGTGCATCAGGAATCACAGGGTTGAGACATTAGGAAAGACGATGAAATAGAGACAGTATGAGACAGAAAAGGGTGCAGGTGTGGCTGGTCTCCAGAAGAGCCTGGAGCACAAACCCAAACAGATACTTGGTAATTTCTTCTCATTGATGCCTCTGCAAAAGTCTCCTTTATTGTGCCAGTATCTGGGAATTACGTGACTTCCTAGCTTTGGTCAACGTGCAGAAAGACTGGGCGCTGAGCTCTGGAAGGCCACTTCTCCTCCCTCAAACTGAAAGGCCTTAAGATACACCCAGGAGGGAAGGGCTCAGGCTTCTGTGTCAGCAGTGACTCTTCCAAGGCAGATTCCATCAAGTGATCTCTAAAACGAGAACTCATGATATCCTGGCCACCACGGGCCGCAACCCCAGAAGATGCCACTCACATGGCAGACTATCGGACCCCATGAGGTAAGGTGCGCTGTGTGTGTGGCTGTATGTGACGGCTCTGCATAATCAAATGGCTTTTTTTTTTTTTTTGGTCTTTTTGCTATTTCTTTGGGCCGCTCTTGCGGCATATGGAGGTTCCCAGGCTAGGGGTCCAATCGGAGCTGTAGCCACCGGCCTACGCCAGAGCCACAGCAACGCGGGATCCGAGCCGCGTCTGCAACCTACACCACAGCTCACGGCAACGCCGGATCGTTAACTCACTGAGCAAGGGCAGGGATCGAACCTGCAACCTCATGGTTCCTAGTCGGATTCGTTAACCACTGCGCCACGACGGGAACTCCCCTCAAATGGCTTTTTAAAAGTCACGCGATAGGGGTTCCCGTCGTGGGCAGTGGTTAACGAATCTGACTAGGAACCATGAGGTTGCGGGTTCGATCCCTGCCCTTGCTCAGTGGGTTAACGATCCGGCGTTGCCGTGAGCTGTGGTGTAGGTTGTAGACGCGGCTAGGATCCCGCGTTGCTGTGGCTCTGGAGTAGGCCGGCGACTACAGCTCTGATTCAACCCCTAGCCTGGGAACCTCCATATGCCACGGGAGCGGCCCTAGAAAAGGCAAAAAGACAAAAAAAAAAGTCACGCAATAACAAGACATGAATATCCTAGTCAATTTCCTAATTTGCTTTTATTGATCAGAAACTCTGAATGTGTACTGCCATTAAAACACTCTTACATTTGGTGGTTCTAAGACGTTCTCAAGAGTTCCTGTTGTGGCTCAGTGGGTTATGAACCTGATAAGTATCCATGAGGATGCAGGTTTGATCCCTGGTCTCACTCAGTGAGTTAAGGAACCCGTGTTGCTGTGAATTGTGTAGGTCGCAGATGCAGCTTGGATCTGACATTGCTGTGGCTGTGCTGTAGACTGGCAGCTGCAGCTCTGATTCTACCTCTAGCCTGGGAACCTCCATATGCCGCAGGTGTGGCCCTAAAAAGCAAAAAACAAAAAACATTCTCTGTTTTCTTCTCTGTTATTTAATATTTTTGTGGGTGTTAACAACCTAGGCTTATTTTATGATTTTTTTCTTTCTTTTTTCAGCTACACCCACAGCATATGAAAGTTCATGGGCCAGGGATTGAATCTGAATCACAGCTGCAGCCTATGCCACAGCTGCGGCCATGCCTGATCCTTCATCCTCTGCACCAGGCTGGGGATCAAAGCAACAATGCCACAGAGACAAGCCGGATCATTAACCCGTTGCACCACCGTGGGAATGCCTATGATTATTTTTGTTGCAAGTCAATGGTTCTGAATTGGATGGGGTCAGGATGCCTTGGGACATGTTTTCACAATATACTTGCCCAATATGGCAACAGGAGAATGGATAAGCAAATAGTGAAATACACGCACACATGCATACACCCACATTATATGATTCTATTGATACGAAGTTGGAGAACAGGCAACATTCTTCTATGGGAGTAGAAGTTAGCCTAGAGAGGTGACAGTGACTGAAAAAGTCACATAAGGGACATTTTTGTGGTGATGGACATTTTCTATGTCCTGCTTTGGGTGGGGGTCATATGGACATATCCCTGTGAAAAAGTCATCAAACTGTACATACACTTTTAATTGAATGTAATTTATTTCTCAAATACCACGTAAAACACTATGCACACACACACATGTACACCAACCCAAGTGTCTCGACGCTAGAGCCAGGGAATAAGATGAATGAGACATGAGGAGCAGGGGGTACAGAGAGGATGTGTATTTTGAACACGCTCCCCATTTCCCTTTCCCTCCATTACCGTAAACTGCCAAATATCCTCTTAGGAATTAAAATTAGACTGAGGATGAAAACAACCTCTCTTCCTCGGACTTGAAAATTCTGTTAAAGGCCCCTAGAGACCATCGGCATTTTCCTAAGAGAGCCTGCTTACTTTCCAGTTTTCTTTGGTTGGGGAACTTAGTTTATTTTGCTTTTCAGTGGTTTTGAAAGTATAGCATTAATACATGAAGGAGTTCTGATGTTGTCTCTGTGAGGATGCAGGTTCGATCCTGGCCTTGCTTGGTGGGTTAAGGATTTGTTGTTGCCATGGCTGTGGCTTAGGCCAGCAGCTGCAGCTCCAGCTCTGATTCGACCCCTGGCCTGGGAACTTCCAAATGCTGCAGGTGCAGCTGTAGAAAGAAAACAAATTAATAAATTCATCTGAGGAACACACTGGAGGTGGGTGGAGTCATGGAGGCCCACAAGATTCAGCCTGTATTTGTAGTTTAACTTGGACTTAGAGCCAACTGAAAGATTTTTTGGCGGGGTATTTAATATTGGCAAGTTCCTACATTACAAAGCTTTAAATAAACGTGTAATAATCTGTTTGGGGCCTGACCCATCAAGCAAGCTCCTATTCACTCTGATGGATTGAGGAGACTCAAGTGGGATGCAGATTTAGGAAATGAGCTACTTTTTTTTCTATTTTGAAAGAAGCCTATGACTAGTTTCTAATGCATTTATCCAGAGAAGGAAAGGTTTTTTAAATTTTGAGTTGGGGAGGTCCCATTGTGGCTCAGCGATAATGAACCCAACTAGTATCCATGAGGATGTGGGTTCCATCCCTGGCCTCGCTCTGTGGGTTAAAGGATCTGGCGTTGCCGTGAGCTGTGGTGTAGGTCGCAGACACGGCTTGGATCTGGTGTTGCTGTGGCTGTGGTGTAGGTCGGACACCTGCCGCTCTGATTCCACCCCTAGCCTGGGAACCTTCATGTGCTGCAGGTGGGGCCCTAAAAACAAAACAAACCAAAAATTTTAGGTTGGACTGCCTATCTTAGAAAGTCCTATTGGTATTGCCTTTCTGGGATCTATTCTAAAGAAAGAGACGTGGCTGGTCAGATGCACTTTATGGGCTTTTTTTAAATGGGCTTTTAAATTAATAATATGTGAGGTTGTTTTTGTTGTTAAGAAGTACAATTATTTGGAGTTCCCATCATGGCTCAGTGGTTAACGAATCCAACTAGGAACCATGAGGTTGCGGGTTCGATCCCTGGCCTTGCTCAGTGGGTTAAGGATCTGGCATTGCCGTGAGCTGTGGTGTAGGTCACAGACGCGGCTTGGATCCCGAGTTGCTGTGGCTCTGGCATAGGCCAGCAGCTGTAGCTCCAATTCGACCCCTAGCCTGGGAACCTCCATATGCCGATGGTGTGGCCCTAAAAAAGGCAAAAAAAAAGACCAAAAAAAAAAAAGGAATACAATTATTTAAAATAAAAATGAGTCCACAGGAGTAGCACTAAATCTTATCTGGTGGTTTCCTGGGTTTTTTGTTTTTATTTTTTGTTTTGCCGTTGAACACTCGGCAACACATTCATTTTGATTCTGAGGGCAGTATGAAAAGAGACTTTTCCTCAAGACCTCCTGGCTTTATCACTTAGCTCTCTCCACAGGCATGCCATCTGCCTGGAGGAGTATACACCTGCAGCCCAGTTCAGACTGGCAAAGTCCCCCCGGAGATGAACTCATTCAACCAACCATGGACCTCCGTGTCGCTCTCCACTTAAAAACTAAAGGGGCCTGCTCAGGGTCACAGGGCTGGTCAAAGGCAGAACCAGACCCGATGTCTGCATTCAAGTTCTTTCTCTTCCACACCAAGACTGTCTCAGCTTCCTGAGCTCCAGAGGATGGTGTCACAGTAACTTTGGAGCAACAAGACACAAATGTCACTTCCTTTCCTCGAAGACCCCAAAAGATCTGTCATCTCTCCCGCTTTGAGAGCCTGCAGGTACTTCCTTATCTTTAATCGTAATCCTGTTTTGGTTACATTTTGAAGGGTTTATAAGCTTGCATTTGGGGGGCAGACAGAGTAGGGTCCACTAGCATATTTTTCTTGCTGTGTGACCTTTGGTGATAATTTCTTTACATCTCATTTTCCTCATCCAGAAAGTGGGGATAAAAATGCAAGAGCATCTAAAGTGCTTTCCACACTTCCTGGTACACAGTAAGGTGCTCCCTCATTTTCTGTGGACATCCAGGAAGTCCATTTTGAAGCTATTCAGCTATTTCCTTGAAAGTTGTTGAAACGGATATATTTTTTTCCATTTTTTGGGCCGCGCCCAGGGTCAAGATTGAACCTGCACCACAGCAGCAACCCAGGCCCCTGCAGTGACACCACCAGATCCTTAACTTGCTGCGTCATAAGAGAAATCCCGGAGAAACTGATTTTAATTCCCTTCAGCCTCTTCCTTCCAGCCCTTTATGGTCTTTGCTTCTTCGTAGATATGGAGACGGGCAATTGCTCAAAGATGTCAGTGTGGTGACCGCCGATTTGTACCTGATGGATCTAAGAGGCTCTGCTTTGGGGTTTCCAGTTCTCTTCCACAAGAGACCCGGCGTTGTGGGACATGAAGGAATTTGGGACAACATCATCAGTGGCAATGACTTCAAGAGCCCTATTCAACATAAGAAACGTTGAAAGGACTGGGGCTGAGTAAGGTAGCAGACTTTTGCAATGCAAGGGACCACAGGAAAAAAAAAAAAAAAGGGCAAATCCTTTGCTTGTGCAGCCACAGAGATCAAGGACTGCGACACACCCCGGCTGGTCCCTGGCAGAGCAGGTCCCCAAACCCAGGGTCCCTCGCCTGGCTCCGTGCCTGGTCCATCTTACCAGCTGCCTCTCATTAACTCCACCTCGGAAAATGCTAAGGAAGTTCCCTCCCTGTGCCCACCCAGGCTGGGTGGGGCGCTTCTGTGGCAAGGAGAGAACCGGGGAAGCGACAGAGTCTAACTCCCTGCGTACTGTAACGGCTTTTGCTATCCCTGGAAGGGGTCCGGGGATTGCTAAGACCCCAGGCCCGGTACCCAGAGATTCCGGGTGGGCTGGACAGACTGCTCGCTCGGTGAAGCCACCCTCGTTTCTCCTGGTCTTTCCCTGCGTCGTGGCTGCACGGGGACGTCCTGCTTGGAGGGTTTCCCCTAGTAAGAAGGACTGCCTTTCTTTGCTCCAGGGCTGAGGGCAAGTTCCTGCCGCTGCCCCGCCTCGGAGGGCTGCGGAGATCTCGGTGGGATTTTTCCTGCTTCCCGCTTTCGGCCCCGCGCTCAGAGGCGCTGGGTGGGGTCGCGGCGGTGGCTCTGGCTTCCCCACGCCCACTCTCGTACCCCGGGGGGTTGCATCCCGTCCTCCCGGTTCAGCCGTCACCTTTGAAAACCTTCTCCAAAGCCACCACATTCAAAGTGCGCGACTTCCCCGGGGCCTGCAGAAGGAGCTCCAGCAGCCCGGCATTCCTCGGATTCCAGCGCTGTGACGTCCCCAAGGACGCTCGCCCGCGGCTGGGGAGCTGGGGCTCCCGGCTCCGCGCCTACCACCCCCCCCACCCGCCCGCCCCGGGCGCCCCCGCGCGCGCCCGCCGGGCCGCATTCCTCCCCGCCCCCGGCGCGCGCCCCGCACCCCCCCGCGCCCGCCCGGGAGCCGCGGAGCCCGACCTGGGGGTGGGGGAGCCGCGGCCGCCGGCGCCTGCTCCGTCCCCTCCCACTCGCACGGCCCCTTCCTCCCTCCTCTCCCGGCCGCTCGCATTTCCTGCCGCTCTGGCTCTCCCGGCCCCTGAAAGTTCGTCCCAACTTTTTCTCCCCTGGGCGGGCGCGGCGGGCGCAGTGCGAAGGCAGGTTGCTGTGCTCCTCCTCGCTCCGCTGCCTGCCCTCCCGGCGCTGGTCCTCGGGGAACGGACGCCACGAAGTGGTCCCTTGGCGATCTTCGCCTGCCACCCGCCCATCCTCCCCGGCCTCCTCGTCCCGGCCCCCCTCCCGCGGGACAGCCGCGAGCCGGGCTGGTTCTGCTTTCCCCCTTCTCCCGGTGCCCCTGCGCCAACTCTCGCGCCGGGATCGCGGCGGAAACCTCCCTCCCCTTTCGCCTCCTCCGGCTTCTTCCCTCCGCCCCTTCTCCGCCAGCCACTGGAATCAATTTCTTGGGGGAATTGGGGCGCCGCCGCCGCGGAGGACAGCCTTTCCGCGCGGGTCTCCGGGGCACCGACGGGGCCATGTAAGCAGGTAAGCTGCGTCTGGCGCAGGGAGTCCGGCCCGAGGTCGGGGGCTGCCTGGACGTCCGGGCGCCTTGCCGATGACTTGGGCAAACGCTGGCAACGCCGACTTGGGATCGGCCGCCCGGGACGCTTGGCAGGGCAACCGGGGCACGAGGTGGCAGGGCCGCCGCAGAGTTTAAGTCGCAGTGGGAGCCTCCCGCTGGGGCGCACAGCTTGTCTGGGGAGTTAAGGTGAGAGACGAACGCCGTCTGGAGCGTTTGCGGTTAAACCCACACTCTCGTCCCCTCCTCCCCGCTCCTTTTTGCTTCTTGGGAACCAGAGAGGGCCTGCTGAGGGCAGCTGGAGATACCCAGACGGTGGGGGCCGCAGGATGAAAGCCAAAGGCAGTGCTGTCTCTCTAGCGGGAGAGAAACTCCCTCCGCGATCCTTCTCTGCACCCCAGGGGGACGGCAGAAGAGGGAGAGGTGTTTCCGTGCCTTCTCACTAGGCCCCAGCCTTGCCACCGAACTCCTGGGCTTCTTGGCCCCTGCTTGGGTGGTCGGACCGACTTAAAGGCAGAACCTGTGGCCACATCATTTCAGAACAGGTCTCCATCCCAAACTATGGAAGTTCTGAGTATTAACCGGTTCCGAGCGTGTTGTTAATAGATTGTCTCCCCTTTCTCCTGGCCTGACCCCTAAATCTGGAGTGTGAATGTGCATAAGGGGTGTTCCACCTTTTTTGAGGGAGCAGTGAGGTGGTGCTGGCCCTGCCTCCCTTTTCCTTCCACGTCCTCCAGTTCCTCGCACCTCCCCATCCCCCCGCAATTTAAGGAAATTGTGGGGTTTTGGCTTCAGTCTGTCCAGGGACTGGCTGTTGCAGGCTCTTTATGAAAGTGAAGAATCTCTGGACTGCAGGCTGCTGGGAGGTTACAGGGTTTCCGCCAATGTGTTAATTTCTTAGAATGAGTTGGCTCACCTATTCATTCAACAAACACTGGGCTGGGAAGAGGGGCTATGGGGATAAAAAGTTGCTAAACTAGATCTAACTGCAGCCTCCTGGAGGGAGCCCACAGGCTGATCTGGAAGTACCATGTAGTGAGAGAGCCTGAGAAGGCTGGGTCCTGGAGGGGAGGGGCAAGGGTGTGCTGAACTTAGAGGGTTGGGGTGAAGCTCACCTGGAGTGCTTTCCAGGTTGAGGAAGCAGCTTGTGCGAAGTGAGAGTCCTCCAGAAGATGAGTGCAAAACGGTTGTGCCTAGTAGTAGGTATCTGGGGCCTGGAAGGGGATGTATGTATGGCCGGGTTGGTTCAATGAAATGGGGCTAGAATTTTTTTATTTTTTAAGATGTATTTTATTATCATTGTTTCTTCTTTAGCCGCACCTGTGGCATGTGGAAGTTCCTAGGCCAGGGTTCGAAGCTGAGCTGCAGCTGTGACCTACATGGCAGCTGCGGCAATGCCAGATCCTTAACCCACTGCACCACTGTGGGAACTCCACGTTATATATATGGAATTAAACCGGAAGCAATTATGGGAACCACGTAGCTTCCCGAGGAGCACACGTCTCTCTTTTTGGACACACTTCCATGACGATGCTGCTTCTAGAATAAGCAGGGGTTGTGCGACAATCTTAATTTTAATTGGCCCTAATTGGCCCATGCCTGGTTTCATTAGAATGGTATTGACGCTCTTTTAAAAAGCCACCTGACAGTGATAGGTGCTAATACTGCAGCATTACAGAACCTCGTATTGAAGTTAATAGCTCGTGCCTTAGAAACAGAAGCCTCAACGAACAGCCTCATGCTCTTTCACCTGATCGGAACGGATAGCCCTGATGTACAGAGTGGGTTCCTCGGTGTCACTGTGCTTGTTGGAGTGTTCTCCACCTCTCAAAGTCATGACTGCTTCGGCGCAGTTGGAAGGACGGCTTTTCCTTCCCCCGAAACTTGAGGAAAAGCTGGCTGCCTTCTGGCCACTTGGGGTAGCCTCTTGGTCCAGGCTTCAGCAGATTCTGCCTGGAACCGTTCCTTACGGCGCAGGAGCCTCTTGTACGAGGTTTGCGAGGCTGCCTCTTCTGCTGGGCTGAAGTGGTGGTGTAGCATCATTTGTAGTGGTGGAGTCCTGCCTGAGGTGGCAGAGGTCCAGCTTTCAGTGACCTCAGGCCAGTACCTCAGAGAGGGAGGAGATCTCTGACTTGCTACATTATCAGGTGTTTATACCCAAGCTCCCCCCCCGCCCCCCGCCGCTGCCACCCCCAGCATCTTCCCTTATCTCAAGATCAGCCCCTTGACAAGGGTTTTCCTGAAGGTATTGGACCTGCATGCGAGAAAGGGCTCAAGAGAAAGAAGCTCTTTCTTGATAATGCCAGGTACCCACCCAGCCTCCATTGCTGGCTTAAACACATACTTATTATATACACTTTGGTGACTCAGGTTGTGCAGACTCTGTGGACAGCTGTAATGGAAAGAGAGTAGTTAGACTATTTTTGTATGGAAGAACCTAAAAAATTCAGAGAAAAAGCAGGAATTTAGGAGAAATCTTACTTGTCCTGAATGGATGAGCCCAAAGTCAACAACAGTGAGAATCCCTGCTGCCAAGTGCCACCCCTGCCCCAGGCTTCCCTCCTTATTAAGAGTTTCTGGTTTTTGTTGGAAGGAAGCAAACAGAAACCCTTTGATTGTATGTGTTTCTCACCTGGGTTCCAGATTCTTAGCCTTTTTCATCTACAATCCTGCATTCGAACTTCTTTATTTAGTCACCAAATGCTATGCATTTTTGGAACTCGTTCTAAGCCTCAGAAGGTGCTGTGCCCTTCGTTAGCAACAAGGCAGAGGAAGGAGACAAGATGAACTCTTGAGTCAATTCAATGATTGCTGCTTGTGCTGATTGGAAAAGAACGAGGGCAAACAAGTTTTGGTGGAGAAGAGGTTAAAATTACTATCTAAAATAAGACTCTGTGATCTCCCCTTACTGATTGAATTTACCCTTTCCCGGGCTGAGCCCCAGGGAGGGCTTCTGAGTCGTCCAAGGGGTGTGTGTAGCAAGTTCTGCAGCTTTTCCAGGAAATTGGTGTGCTGCAGCCGCGGGTCCAGGGTTGGGAGTTCGAGATGGAGCTAAATTTGTATTCCAGCTCTGCCATTTTTTTAGTTATGTGATGTTGGCCAGACTTCGAAGCCCTTTCGTGTCTCCATTTCTTCATCTCTAAGTTGAGGCCAGGGGTATTGAACTTGCCAGGATATTTGTGGGGAATTCTGCTAACAGTGCTTCCCTCACACAGAGTAGGTGTTGGGTCAAGGATGGCTATTTATATGTTCCAGGAGTTATATGTGGCCATGAATGTGCTCTTTGTGTGTGTCATTTTTTCCCCAGCAGCCTGAATTCACATGCATGCCAACATACACATAAAGCTTTGTCTTTGACTTTTTTTTTTTTTTCCCTCTCTCTTCTTTTGGTCTGTTGGCTCAAAGCAAACGTGTTGGCTGGCAGCTGCTGGCCTCTCACGTAGGAGGAGGTTGAGAGTTGCAGGACCAGGCAGTAGGGTAGTTTGGGGAGGGAAAGCCATGTAGGCAAGGGCAGGAAAAAAAGGATCCTTTCCCCTGTATACTGCTTCCCATAACACGAGTCCAGTGCTAATACAAGGATCCTTGTATTTGTAATGCTGAAATCCAGTGAATTAAATGATGTTAGAATAAATCCGCCTGCCTCTAGGATTAGTGCAAAAAGCTAGCCAGTCTGCGCACATGAGTGTCTTTGCAGCCTTGCCTTTCCTTCTTTGAAGCCTAAGTTTAAGGAGTCAACTGTAACACCTCTCTCCTGCCAGCCTCAGGTCCCTTGAACTTTAATGTTGCCTTTCATCTGAGAATCCTTAAGTATTCGGCAAACATTAACTCCTTGATCTTTATATCAACGTCCCAGCAGGAGGGAATGTTAGAAGCAAGGAGCAGCTCCTAAAAGGTCAGCAGGACAGGTGTGCGGTAGCTGCTTTGGGAGCAGGGTGGATTCTTACTACGGCCAAGCATTGGTGAAATCCTGCAAACAGGATTGCTAGCCCGGGTCCCAGGTCCGAGAAAGACCCCTTGGGGGGCTTAAAAGGGGGAAAGTTTAAGACAATGCAGATGGGCTAGGAATTTTGCAGTGAGGGTGGAGAGGAAATTGCTTTGCCCGCACACCAGCCATGCCTTCGCCATGCATTGCATGCACGCTGATTATGAAAATAATCCCTGAATTATTTATAATTTTGAATGAAAGGATATGATGCAATGCTTGTGCATGAAGATTTAGAGTAGTCAAGGGTAAAAGGTGATGGTGACTGAGTAGCCTTTGTGGGATCGGGGTGGTTGTGTGTCTGAGTTGGATTATAAATGGCATATTAACATTGTTTTAATTTCCTTTCCCTTTTTCCTGTTGGTTCCATATGCCTGGCTTGGTTTTGTTTTACCCTCTAGTGACGCTTTTGTTGCTTTATGGTCCTTTAGCTACTGGAAGAAGAAACACTGTGGCCATACCTAAATCAGTCTTGTGTGTAAAATTTGATATGTGGGTGATTTAGCCTAGTTCCTTAGGGGACTCGAGGAGGCCCTGCTCTAGGGTTTTATCCTGAGCCTGGTCAGCTAGCTTGACCCAGAGGTCTGTTGCATATCCAGAGGTCCTGTAACCCTAGGCCGCCATCCCATAAGTGCCTGGTGTCGGTCCCCAGGGAGATGTCCAGTGAGAAAGTGAGAGCCAGTTTGCTGGTGGGGTGGCATCCTCTGAGAAGCAGAGTAACCTTTTCATGTTTGTGATCTCTGAGATTTCCGCACTGAACGAGCTTCCGAAATTAGGAAACTTTCTGGTGAGGCCCACCGATCTGACCTGCTTGGCTCAGTGCTGAAAATTGGCAGACGTTCCTGATGCTTGTCTTTGTGGAAAGCATATCTTTTTCTAACACTTAATTTCCTCGAGCCTTTGGAAATTCATCTCCCAGGCGTTCTTTCTTTCACAGTCCATTCCCCTCAAGTACCTGGGGTGTTAGCTAAGGCAATAGATCTCAGGCTCTAGTGAGCCTCAGCATCACCTGGACAGCTAGTTAAGTTACAGCCTGCTGCTATTGCCCACGCCCACCCCAGCTTCTGATTCCATAGGTCTGTGGTGGGGCCGGAGAACTGGCCTTGCTAAGGAACTCCCAGGTGATGCTGATATTCCTGGTCCTTGACCTGGGCCTTGTTTTGAGAATCGCTGAGGCCAGGAGTCTCTTTGGTCCATCCGCCCCTGTCAGCCTTGGTGTGGTAGTCACTTCAGTTTTTCACTGCGTCGGTGTGAATGACTCTACTTCTGGTGGTTTCAGAGCTCTGGAGGGGCCAAGAATTAAAGGGCACGTAGCCCTAGCCAGGCCTGTAGAGAGTATGAATGAGGCGTTTCCATTTTAATGGATTTCCTTGGCTCTCCTCTCCCATCCACACCTCTCTGCTGGGTTCCGTACATCTGGGTATCCGATACACCTGCCTGATGCTTACCGTCTCAAATCATTAGTTTCTTGCTGCAAGATCTGCTGCTTCTGTGTTTCCTGTCTTGGTGCCATCAACTGAGTTACCTGTGGACGCCAGGCTCTTGGAGTTCTCTTCACCTTGTCACTCTTTCTTAGCGCCCCACCCCCTACCATCAAACCTCAGTAACAAACCCAGTTAGTCCTTAGGTCCTTTGCGCGTGCCTCTCTAAAATATTTTCAGTTTGTTCTCTTCTCTCCATCCCTACCGCCTCTTGGGATTGTTCCAGAGCTTCGAAGGCTTTCATATATTCTTTATCTACTCTTTCAAAGAGTGTGTGTGTGTGTGTGTGTGTGTGTGTGTCTGTGCCAACCTGACTCATAGTGGTGACAACACTGAATCTTTAACTACTAGGCCACCAGGGAACTCCTCAAAGAATTTTTAAAAACGCACCTCTTTTGTACTATTTAAATTCTAATTTTGCTTCCTTTTACCTGTGTGATAAGGATTCTTTAGCCTGACTACCTCCCCATTCCTGTCTGCTGTTTTACCTTCCATTCTCTCTCTCTCTCTCTCCCTCCCTCTCTTGGGGCCCTAAGACCTGGTGGTGTTTAATCTCTTCTCCTTTGTTGCTTACATTCCAACCCAGAGTGACCTCTTCCCCTGCTGCTTGCTTAGCCCCTGTGCCTTTAGCTAAAGCTTGCCCTTCCCTGACACTCCTGCCCACAACCGGTTAGGCATTCCTTTCTTTCTCTCTCTCTTTCAATCTCTCCCCTTCCTCCCTCCCTCCTTCCCCTCTTCTTTTCTTTCTTTCTTTCTTTCTTGCTTTTTTCCTCTCTTCCTTTCTGTTGATTGGCAATGTGGTGCCAATGCATGCTGTACAGAAAAGCGACCCGGTCATACATAGGTAGACATGCTTTTTCTCGTGCTGTCTTCCATCATGTTCTATCCCATGAGGCCATTCCTTTCTTCATACTCACTGAGTACTTTGCACTTAGCTGTCTTGGTAAGTTTTGTCTTACCCTCATTAAATCTGTTCACCTCCCTCTCTCCTCTACTGAGTTACAAGCTGCTTCTTGGCGGGATTCATATTTTATTTGGTTCAGATTCAGAATATCTACCTGATGTGGAGGTGGGTGACTCTGTCTCAGGGTTCTCAGTATGTCAGAAGATATATTATCATCGGTGAAGTAGGTACCATGATTGTTGCTATTTTGCAGAGAATGAAACGGAGTTGTTTTTTTTTTTAAGTATTTAAAGAATCAGTGAATGAATGCATTTCTGAAATGCTGAACTGAAGATGTAGAGCCCAGTTGGGTTTGGAATTTATTATTTATTCTTTAATAGGAGGTGTGGTGCTCTGGGGAGAGTATATCATGTTCATGACTATATGTGACTTAAAAAAATTAAATGGATATTAGTGCCCTGTATCATATACATCTTTTTTGTTCATTTGAGGAGATGAATCACATCCCTAAACTGTTTTCTGCGGTTGCTGATACTCTGGTTCTTAATGTTGTTTGGCTTTACTTGGATACTTTCAAAAACGTGATCATTTTTTCTCTCATTTTTATTTTTTTTATTTTTATTTTTTTGTCTTTTTGCTATTTCTTTGGGCCGCTCCCGCGGCATATGGAGGTTCCCAGGCTAGGGGTCCAATCGGAGCTGTAGCCACCGGCCTACGCCAGAGCCACAGCAACGCGGGATCCGAGCCGCGTCTGCAACCTACACCACAGCTCACGGCAACACCGGATCGTTAACCCCCTGAGCGAGGCCAGGGATCGAACCTGCAACCTCATGGTTCCTAGTCAGATTCGTTAACTACTGCGCCACGACGGGAACTCCTTCTCTCATTTTTAAAACCTAGGAAACCATGCAGATCAAGGAAATATAAATATCACAGAAAGGTAAATAAATAGGAACCTTTGGGAGTTAAGGCATAAAACAAATTTTTTTTTGCCAGTTTAAATACGCTGTTGATTAGAATACGCTTAATTTCATTTCCTCCTTTATTTTAATAATTTCATTATTTCTTTTGTACCTTATATTAAAGAGGAAGAGGCAATATCACTCATTATTCCATCTCTGATTTACTAGTCTTTAAAATGAGAAAGGCGTTCTCTGGTCACCTAGTGGGTTAAGGATCTGTTATTTTCACTGCTGCAGTTTGGGTTCGATCCCTGGCCCAGGAACGCCTGCCTGCCACAGGCGCAGCCACAATAAATAAAATGAGAAAGAGGGAGTTCCCACTGTGGCACTATGGGATCGGTGGTGTCTTGGGAGTGCTGGGACTCAGTTTCCATCCCCATCCTGGCATGGTGGGTTAATGATCCAGTGTCGCTACAGCTGCAGCTTAGGTTGCAGCTGCAGCTCGAATCTGATCCCTGGCCCAGGAACTCCATATGCCGAAGGGTGGCCAAAAAAAAAAAGGAGAGAGAGGCCCTCCATGACACTGTGTGACAGGATGCCAGCCTACCCTTCACCAAGACGGCCTGTCCTGCATACAGAGCTAGGTGATAAGCAGCGATGATAACACTGAGGTTATCCCGCAGACCACGAGTTGGCTCTGGCCATTATTTCAGTTCTCAAGTAAAAGAGATTAAGGCAGATTTCATGGTTATGAAAGTGCATTTGTTTTGAATTACAGTATATACACGATATACATTTCAGCTTGCTATTTCAGGTTCAACAAAAATAATCCCCTAGTGGGCCTCTGATTTCTTCAGATTTATGTCCCCTATTCCCCAAGGTTCTGCCAAGCTGCAGCAGTTTCCTGAACAGGCCCAGTCATTTTCCACCTACAGTTAGGTCAGGCTGTTTGCTTGCCCTGGGATCCCAACCTGTCAAAAGCCACTGGAATACCCTTTCTCTGGGCAGCCTTCCTGGCCCGGCCCCCCTGCTGCTTTGCTGTTGGTGGTTTGTGTCCTGTTCAACCTGCCTGTCCCTCTCCTTAGCCTCCCAGCTCCAGGAGCAGCCATCTGACTGCTCCCATCTGTGTTCCTCCTTGTGCTCAGCAGACTCTCACCTCCCTTCTGCTGCTGGTCACCTGTAGCTGTTCATTCGGGTCTGCCTCCCACTTGCCCTGGAAAGTGCCTCCGAGGCTGAGGCTGCCCCTTCTGTCTCCATTAGCAGCTCCAGCCACCTCACCTATCTCACTACTGCTGGTGCAGAGACCAATCCACACTAAAATCTCGTTGTAAATACATCTGATATTTTTCCTCTCTTGCTTCAGATCTTTCTTGTATTGTTGAGAGATATGTACATTTGCTGTTAAAGTATAGTTGACCCTTGAATGTGGCTTGGGTTAGGGACGCCAACCCTCTGCAAATTTTCATGGAACTTAGGGTTGTACCCCTCATATCTGTGGTTTGACATCCATAGATCCAACAAACTGCAGATCATGTAGTATTGTAGTTATTTACCATCAAAAAAAAAAATTTTTCAAGTACAAGTGGACCCCTGTAGTTCAAACTTTCTTGTTCAAGGATCAGCTGTGTTAAGAAATGCCAGGAAGATGAATACCAAATGTGGGGAACGGGGTAGTGATGGAGGTGAAAAGAAGGATGTGGTGTGGTTTTATTTCCTAAGCTGGGTGGTGGGAACATGTATATTTACTATATTCTCCTGTATGTCTAAAATATTTAATTTCATCAACACACGAAATTGCCCATGGTCAATTGCAGACTTTTAGAGCATTCCTAGCTCTGCATGCTTTGCTCTTGTTCCCACCTAACCTCTAGCCTCAGCTGGAAACATGTCTCTCAGTTGAAACATTATAGCTTCTTTCTCTTTTTGGCTGCACAGGAGGTATGCAGAAGTTCCCAAACCAGAGATCCAACCTGTGCCATAACAGATCCTTAACCTCCTGAGCTGCAGGGGAACTCAAAACATTGTAGCTTTGACTCATGCTATAACTTACTTTCCTTTTGAATTCCTTTCTATATCTGGTCACATGATAATTTCCTCAATTCTCTACTGTCTGTCTGTCTCTATCTATATATTTTTGCTTTTTAGGGCCACACCCTCAGCATATGGAGGTTCCCAGGTTGTGGGGCCAGTTGGAGCTACAGTTGCTGGCCTACACTACAGCCATAGCAATGCAGGATCCGAGGCGCGTCTGCGACTACACCGCAGCTCACGTCAACACCAGATCCTTAACCCATTGAGTGAGGCCAGGGATCGAACCCACATCCTCATGGTTCCTAGTTGAATTTGTTTCTGCTGCACCATGATGGGAACTCCTCTCTACTGTCTATATTAAAAAGTTTTACATCTTAGATGTTTTGTCTGACTTTCCCTTTTTATCACTTAGGAGAGTTCATTGTCATCTGACTTCCTTTGGTACTCTTCCCATTTTTACTGATAAGCATCACGTTGGATTATAGCTCTTTGTTCATCTTTTTCTCCAAAGTTTCGAGCTCTTTGGGGACGTGTCTTGTGATTTATTTATCCATTCTGCTTGGAATAGTTAAGCAGTAGATATATGACTAATGTTTTTAATTGAAGTAATTTTTTTAAAGAGCATGTTCAAAAAACTTCAGAGCACATTGAAGGGGGAGCATCTTGTGAGATCAGTATCAGAAATGTAAACTATAAATTGAATCGATTTTACACATGCATTTCCTAATTCAAACCCATGATTAGTTTTGGAAATTATTTCTTCTGCTTTTCCCCTTTACCTTATAGTGATGAGGGATGGTGTAATTATTTTGGTTTGTTCTTATTTTTCCGTCCTTTTCCCTTCATGACCATGGAGTGTGTCGTGGTTTCTGTAGCAGTGTCCGGGGGTGTGTGTGACTCTTGGTTTGGAAATAGATCTGGGCTGTGACGTGGTACCACTTGTAACGGATGACTTCTGCCACCAATACTGCTTGCTCTGGGATGGAGAAGCGACACATCTTTGTAGAGCAGAGGCAGCAGAGTTTATTTTTGTGGCAGACGTGTCCCACTGCAGAGCTGTAATAACCATAATGAAGGAGGATTATGCTGTATTAGGTTTATGAAGGGTGTGCTGGGCTGGTCGCAGGGTCAGTGGTGACAGCTCAAGCCAGCAATTAGGTTTCATTAAAGACTCCAGCAGGCAATTAGCATTTGTTTCTGCCAATGAAATCCTGTGATCTATTAAGCATATTCGTTTTCATTAGACATTTTGTAAACTATGCTTTACATGATGATGAGGATACACCTTTTTTTTTAGACATGCACAAGTCTCCAAATTATCATTGGAAAAATGGGGCTGCCATTTAGAATCCCTGTGTCTTAATCTGCAGATTACACTAACTCACCTTCTGGGTGGATTGTGCTGTTTTGAAACCTGCACGTTAAAAAAAGAATATAGAAATTTTTTTATTCAAAGGCAAGGAATTGGTTATGGAGTATTACATAATGCCGTGATTTATGGGGGGAAAAAAGTGTGGCTGATATGAAACGAATTAAAACTCCAAAATAATGAAATGACACCTACCGGTTTTAATTATATTCTTTCGAAAATTATTGTTTTACTTAGGAGACATCTAAAAATAAAGGCCGGGAAGGATGATTTGTGCTGTGCTTCTGCTGAGCAGCTGTTTGGTTGTTTTCAAAATGAGGCTTATTTTTCCAAGTGCTAGGTTCAGTACAATTGTGTGTTTCATGTCCCTTCATCCTTGTGCACGTGTTTAGGCATTTGAACTTCGCCTGTGAATATGAAGTGATGTTTATTTACGCTTCCCAAGTTATTTGAAGACGTGTCACCCCTCCTCCCTCCCTCCCTACTCCAGTCCTTTCTCCTCCCTTTTTTTCTCCCTCTCTCCCTCCCTTCCTTCCTTCGTAAAAAAGTGCCTTCTTTTGGAGGATTCTGATAGGTTAATTACTGTATATGTATCAGGGATGATAAAAAGGGAGAAATGCACAGGGTACAGCCCATTGGACCAGAAACTCAGTGCAAAGGTCTGTGAAGAGATCTGTTTCTGTGGATAATTAGGCTCTTTCCCTGTTGTTTGATTCTCTTGAGTCACATTATTATTTTCTCATCTGTATACTGGTAGGTAAAATGGTAATAATGGCAGAGCATAGCAGTTTGAAATCTGTGTGCATGAGCATATTAAAGACTCCAGGAAGACTTGCAGCTAACAAAAATGTGTTGGAGCTGAATGTTTTCTTAGCAAAGACCTTTAAAAAAATTTTTTAAATTTTATTTTATGGAACATATATAATCTTAAGGGACACAATGCTACAGAACACTTTATAGCAAAAGCTTGGCTTCAAAGGCCCCTGGAATAGAGAAGGCGTGTTTCTTGTCTTTAAGAAACTCAAAATCTAACTTAGAGGGTATAGCATTTTGCATTCTTAAGATGAGTAAACATTTAAAGTCTTCATTAGCAAACCAGAATAACTCTGTATTTTTTATTAATTGAAAAAAGATTTTGTGGAGGGACGCACAGAACAACAGCAGGTTTAAAATAAAGTGTCGGAAATTTACTCAAAAGAAACCCAGCTTTCAGGGAAAGTTTAAGGGACAGTAAACATTTAGTCTGACTTTTTGTATTTATAATACAGGGAAGAATAACGTTCACATTGAATTTGAGACACTACAGGAACTTTGTCCTTCAAAGAAAGATCCAGGTATATCTAGCAGTCTGTCTGATTGAGGCCAGGAGCTGTGATTAATATTTACAGTACTGAAAAATCTTGATTCCCCAAATTCTGGCAGTCAGCCCGCTCCCCCTTGCCCTTACTTACCGTACTGCCAAGAAGAAAGCAGGCAGACTAAGGCGGTATCAGAAATGAGGCCTTTACAAATGTCGCTGCAATTATTAATAGCTGCTACTGTTGCAGTGGTTTGTGTAACCGGGCATTTTAACAAAGGTGCCGTGACTGTCACATGACCAGGTTTTCTCTTCCGTGGCCTCTTTATGAGCTCAAGCTCATTTGCTCAGCATTTCCTTCATCAGTTTTTTGTTCGTTCGTTTTTGGCTTTTTTTAGGGCCAATATCTGCGGCACATGGACGTTCCCAGGCTCGGGGTCCAGTCGGAGCTGCAGCTGGCCCCACAGCTCAAGTTCTTAACCACAGCCTTACGCCTGGAAGTCTCTGCAGGTTGGGAACATCTGTCCTCCCTTCCTCCCTCTTGTCCCTCCCCCTTTTCCTCCCTCCCTCCCTTCCTTTCATCCATCCAACAGTTTCACACATGCGTTTTGAAATGTTAGGAGGTAGGGATGTTTTTCTGCAGTCATAATCTGTAAAAGACAAAGCAGCTACTCAGGGAGCCGCTGGGCACATTGTGACCATTCGACATTTGAAATGCGACGAGTCTGAGTTGAGATGGGCTGTAAGTATCAAGGACATACCAGCCGTTGCAGACTTCGCAAAGGATGTCAAATATCGCATCACGAGTTTTAAAGTTATTTTCATGTTGAAATAATACTTCAGATATATTGCCTTGAAGAAAACCTGTTGTTAGTATTTCTCGTGTTCTCTTTTGCTCTTTAAATGTGACTGCCGGAACATTTGCAGTTACCCGTGTGGTTTGTATTTGTAGTCCCCCATCATATTTCTTTAGGACTGGACTGTTACAGATGGTTATCCAGCTCTTCCTGGGAGCCCCCTGAATGATGCCTGAGGATAGAGACAGAAATTAGAGATAGTTTTTGGTGATGGTAAGAAGCAAGCTTGACGACGCCTCAGTTGACCAGCAGAGAGAGACTAATGTTAGCTGGCATTTATTTACCACTTACCATGTGCGAGTACTTTGTCAAGCACTTTAAGTGGATTATCTTTTTGATCCTTATAACAACTCTGTGAAGTAAGCACTCCCCTTGGCTTATTTTATAGACGAGAAACCTGGGGCTTCAAAAGGCTACAGCCCAAGATCCTACAGTAGTAAATACGAGTTTACTGTGTAACACCATTGGCATGCAAATACCGAGGACGTAAATGACAGAGCTCAGTGTCAAATCCGGGCACGAATCCAAAACATGTACTTGTGACCACTCTGCATCACTGCCTCTCAAAGGCGAAAGAGAAAACATTACCTAGAACTGATCAGGAGCAGTTCTTTTATTCATTCAGAACCCACGGAGGATACACACACACGCACCCTTCTCCCCAGCCCTGGCAGATAGGACCTCTGAGTTAGGGAACAGAGTGCAACAACTGATGTTTCTCAGAATGACCGCACACTATCAAGAAATGATGAAATTATGCTTAAAATACTCCCCCTTACTAATCCAGTGTTGCCTTACTTAAAAAGGTACATATCAGAAATTGATTTTAGAAGCTTAAGTGTCTTGCAGATTGCCTTTTAACTGAGAGACATTGATGTATTTTATAGCGAGTACAGATTTTGTAAATTGAGCACTAGATCTAACTATAATACTTTTATTATTACTATTGTTTTTTGTCTTTTTGCCTTTTCTAGGGCTGCTTCCCTCGGCATATGGAGGTTCCCAGCCTAGGGGTCCAATCAGAGCCGCAGCCACTGGCCTGCGCCACAGCCATAGCAACAACGCGGGATCCAAGCCTCGTCTGCAACCCACACCACAGCTCACGGCAACGCCGGATCCTTAACCCACTGAGCAAGGGCAGGGATCGAACCCGCAACCTCATGGTTCCTAGTCGGATCCGTTAACCACTGAGCCACGACGGGAACTCCATAACTATAATACTTTAAAAGAATTGGCAAAAGTATATTTTACACGTTGATTTAATTTTTTTCTTATTTTTCTATTCTTTGCTCATATGTAGGCACATTTGTATAGTTTGCTCCCTCACATATATGCATGCTTTTCATACTTCCTGTTTTAATAATTAATATTTTATATATCTACAGATAATTGATATACTGTGAGTCCCTTTATTTTTTTTATTTTTGTCTATTTTTTTTTTTTTTTTGTCTTTTTAGGGCCACACCCATGGCATATGGAGATTCCCAGGCGAGGGGTTGAACTGGAGCTGTAGCCACTGGCCTACACCACAGCCATAGCAACGCCAGATCTGAGCTGCGTCTGCGACCTGCATCACAGCTCATGGCAACGCCGGATCCTTCACCCACTGAGTGAGGTCAGGGGTGGAACCTGCAACCTCAGGGTTCCTAGTAGGATTTGTTTCTGCTGTGCCACGATGGGAACTCCCCATGGGTCTCTTTATTTTTGTGGCTGAAAACACATACATTTACATTTCTTGCTATCCCAAAGGATATGATAGTGAGAACCTTCACATTAATTTTTTTCGAAATTGTTAATGGAATTTATTTTAAGGTAAATTTCTGTGATGGAGATTGCTTGTTGTAACGAGCACTTTCACGATTCTTACATCATACAAATGTCATGGAATTTCAAACATAGGTCATAAAGATAAACGTGAGGGTAGGACAGCTTTATTTTCAGTTAGGTGATGTTTTTTTTCAGATTTTGCTTTTTTTGCACAGTGTTTGATGATCACCCCAGCCAATAACTCGTGCTCTCTTTTTTTCTTTTTTAACAGTTCCTTTCCTTGCAGTCTGACAAAATAATTTGATGCACCCTAAATTCATACCTTTAAAAACTGAATAACCTTTTGCACTAGTTTCTTTCCTTTTTAGCATAAGTGTTCACTAATCCTTACATCATTTCACACAGAAAAAAAAAATTTGATAGAATTATTCCTGTTATGAATGTGATCTGTATAGAATTACTGAACATATATGGATGTAAAAGTAGCATTTAAAAGGGAATAAAAGATAAAGTACATCATTGATTAAAAAACACTTATAAACTGTTAAGTCATGCTAAGTTGATTTTTGGTGCTTGTTCATATAGATGTCTTTGGTAAATGCCTATTAGCTTTATCTTCTACTTTTCCACAACCTTTTTCATATGTATGTTTTCTAATATCAGCTATTCTATAACTTGTCATAGTTTGATGACAGTTGTATTAGCTTTTGCTATGGTAACAAAAAAGGTCCTAGCATCTCAGTGGCTGATGACAACAAACATGTATTCCTTGTTTGCGTGACGTGGGTGCTGCAACATGCTGTAGCTCTTGGGGGCTTGACTGGGCTTGTGCCAATAGACAGGTTTTCTTGTTCAGGAACTCAGAGTAAAGGACAGTCCACATCTGAGGCATGCTCTTCTCCTGGCTGAGGGCAGGACTGTAGTGAGAAGCGTGCAGCCCCATTTAAAGCTGCTGCCTGGAGGTGGCAAAGATGCCATCGGCTCACATCGCATTGGCCAAAGTGTATCCCAAGATCAATGAGCTGGGGACCTGTATTCACCTCACAGAATTGCCGGGCAAGTCACAGGGACATGGATGGGATATGTTACAGGAGGGGGAGCAAAGAGCTGGGATCAGTAATCTCATCTTTTATACAATCATTGACCTAAGTATTCCCTTATGGTTTGGTATATGGATTGTTTCCAGTTTTAACAAGTATAAATAGTATTGCAGTTAACATCCTTGAACACATTAGAGTTATTTATTTGGAGAGTATTTCTTGGGATACCGTTTCCAAGATAGGCTCTCTGGGTCAGAGGACATGAGTGGCTTGTAGATCTTGTTACATGTGCCCAGATTGCTTTCTACAAAGGTATCCATTTCTAGTGGCATCATCAATATTTAACCATCCAACCGTCATTATTACTTAATTTTACATAGTTTAATTTTTGTACTTCTTAAGGATGGTGTTTTAAAACAGAAACTTTGAGAACAAGTTATATTGTTATTTTTCTGCTAAAATGAATCAAACAAGGGCCACGTAATAATTTCCCTTCCTCGTTTCTGAAAGTCAATGGAAAAAAAACATTCATTTTGTTTTCTTGGTCCTTTGTTTTTCTCCATACACTGTTTCTTAAATACATCTTTATTCTTAATTGAAACAAAGCAGTGACAAAAGCCAAAAGAAAGCGTATTTGATTTGAGGTTTTATTAATTTGATTTGATGTGAGTCACATTGTCGTCATTGTTGCTGTGGAACTAGGTAACCGGCTGAACCTATCGAATTGCTGAATTTTGCTGCGTATTTCAAAGTCTTAGGAGAGGGGATGTGTAGTTCTGTGGCCTCACATCGGATCACTCTAATTCCATGGTGTTCATATTCCCCTAAGGCCGAGGGTTTATGCTGCAGAAAATACCAACTAAAACTTAAGAACCAGTCTTTCCTATAGGTTTTTTCCCCCTCAAACTGTAAACCAAAACTTTTTGTTACCAATTGTATCCTCTCGCTCCTTGGTTTACTTTCCAAGTGTCATGTTGCCTGCTGCTGCACTTGTCTTTGGTTTCTGCTTAGAAATAGTTGTATCTAGACACGCCCATCAGTGTCCTTGGTTATAATTCCTCGTGTAAGGATCTGAGACCTCACAGCAGAGGCAAAGATAAAGAAACCCTCAGGCCACTCCATCCGGAGTTCCTAGGCAGAACAAGCAGGGGTGTGTGTGTGTGTGCGTGTGTGTGTGTTTTGCAAGGGGGAGTGGTGAGGGGATTTGGGAAGGATAGGTTGGATTTTGCAACTCCCATTGCAGTGCAAATGCCTCCTGCCTCATTTAGTGGAGGAATGTCAAAAATCCTCAGAACTGAAAAACTCATTCTCTGTGTTTGGAGACACAGCCTGGTGAAGCTTGCAAGAAATACTACAACTCAATGGGAGGCAAGTTGATGCGTGAACCAGACATGTGTGTGAACCAGAGTTTATTTGAACAGTAGTAGGTGCTGACTGCAGAATGTTGAAAGTGTGAGTCTCGAGGGTATTCACATTGTGACCAGAAACAACTCAGATTAATGTCAAAGAAATAGGAATTTGGCTAGATTTGCTATGAAAGTCTTTGGATTTTTGTTCCCGAGAGTTTCCTCTTTCTTTTTTTTTTCTTTTTATCTTTTTAGGGCCTTACTCTCGGTATATGGAAGTTTCCAGGCTAGGGGTTGAATCAGAGCTGTAGCTGCTGGCCTTTGCCACAGCCAGATGCGAGCCATGTCTTCGACCTACACCATCCGCGACAGCAGTGCCAGATCCTTAACCCACTGAGTGAGGCTGGGGATTGAACCCAAGTCCTCATGGATACTAGTCAGGTTTGTTACTGTTGAACCACAACGGGAACTCCCTTGTCTTTCAATTTAAGTTCATTTTGTATAAGGCTTCTTGGAATCCATTGCACATTTCTTTGGAAGATGAAGATTAATTCATTGCTTTATGAAGGTTGTATTTTGTACTAAGTCAATCTTTTGGGAAAACTGGATTCTGAGGCTGAGAGTAATTGAGAATCAAGATGCTTTATGTTAATATAGAAGAAACCAAGTAATTATAGAACAGAAGCTTTTAAAAATCAGTGCAATAAAGTAAGATGCTTGTTTATATTGGTTATATATGTAGGTTGAATTCCTAAGCAAAGAGTTACTACTGAGCTTATCTCAAAGGTTGTCATGCTGGTTGTGAATGTTTTCTTAAACTGCTAATAGTTTTAAAGACAAAAGAAATGCTTATCTTTGCAGTGGTTCCTCTTCACCAACTTCTGTATTTTGAGAGAGTTGGGGCTAAGAGTATAGCATATAGCTTTTAGGTCTGGGTTGATGGTCCCACCTATGAGACCCTATATAGTGTTTCCCCAAATTAATGTACCCTGATGACCCCCTGGTAGTTTTTCCTTTCTCTTCGAGTTTTCTCCCTGCCTCACCTGTGTGTTGGCCTAAAAGTGGAATCTACTTATACAGCGAAGTGGTCTGATGTGCCCCCAAGATTCATTTGTTGAAATCCTAACCCCCAGGGATGATGCTCTTAGGAGATGTGGACTTTGGGACATGCTTAGGTCAGGAGGCTGGAGCCCTCAGGAATGGCATTAGAGCCCTTATAAAAGAGACCCCCTAGAGTTCCCTAGCCTCTTCTGCCCTGCAGGGATACAGGGAGAAGCCTTCACCTGACCATGATGACACCCTAACCTCAGACTTCCAGCCTCCAGAACCGTGAGCAATAAATTTCTGTTGTTTATAAATACCTAGTCTGTGATATTTTGTTCTAGCAGCTGGAAAGGACTAAGACATGCGGCTTAACCTGATGGGTGATTGTCAGACAAAATGCTTTGGTTGTTTACCTAAGGAGACTCGCGACTACTAGACAGTTTTAACCTGCCTACGTCCAGCTGACTCTGTCTTTCACTTAAAATGCGAATGCTTTTTAGGTAGAAGACAGATGTGGGGTTCTTAAAACCCGTTGTTTGTCATATAGAATTAGTGCATGTTTGTTGATATCCATGAGCGGCTGGCAGTTGTTTATGAGGGGAGCAGTGACAAAAACCACGTTAATTTCCACCTGTCTCCTCAATGCAGATCCCCCAGAGGCAACACACTCAGTTATGCTGGTGTGCTCAGTCGTCAAATACGAGTGCATTTGGGTGGTGGCTACTACCTTTTGAGTCACCTGTCATCTTCTCTTTGCTGCATTGAGGTCCATGGTCGCACTAGCACCTGGTACAACTCTCAAAATCAAGTTCCCTAACAGGCAAAGCAAAAGACCAGACCTTATATGTGGACAGAAGCCTCTCTTGGCACCCAGACAGAAATCTCCAGATATCCTGAAATCTTTGGTCTGAGTCTTTTTTTTTTTCTTTTTTTCTGGCTGTACCTGTGGCATGTAGAAGTTCCTGAGCCAGGGATTAAACCTTCACCACGACAGCAACCCGAGCCACAGCAGTGACAATTCCGGATCTCCACTCTGCTGAGCCACCAGGGAACTACCTGAATCTTTTGTCTTGACCAGGACTTTCCTGCTGCGCTGTTGGGTGACATTCACTGTTTGGCCATTCCCAGCTTCATCACTTGCTGTCTTTACCGCTTTATTACTTTCTTTGACTCTGCTCTGTCTGCCTTCTCCCTTCTTTCATCACATATCTCAAGCTTAAAAAACAAAACAAAAAAAACCAACAAACAAAAACCTCTAGATTTTCAAATGGCGTGCCAATCAGAATGCCCCTTCTTCTTTGTTGTATCTGGCCCAGTAAGTGCTGGGTTAAGATCTTGGGTACCTATCATTGCTGATTTGTTCTTGGCAGCTGTGCTCAAAGAATTGCTTCTCTGCTAAAGTTTGCTCTGTCTATCTCAAATTTTATATACATACATACACATATATATGGTATCTGGATACCTACCTTGAGTCTTTACTAAAAAAAATTCTGAAGGTAGTTTTCCTTATAGTGCGTATTTTATTGGTAATTGAATACATTAAAATGATACTTGACCATATATTACTATTTGACCTTGGAAACCAAATAGTGACTTCTTGGCATGGTATTTGGTGTGTGTACACTTGAACTGCAGCTTGAGTTTTAATCCCTTTGATCACACATATGTCCGAAAAAGCCACTATGCATTAAAAAGGCAGCACCATTATGAAGTGACTCTGGCTTGTTACATGAGCGTCTCTTAGGCCATGTAAGACGAAACCACACTGGGCAGATGTGGAACGGGCCAAGTCCATTTTGAATTTTTGCAAACTCTCCAGCCACCCCCCTTCGTCCCCGATGTAGTCTAGCGGAAAGCGCACTGCTGTGGAATTTCAGAAACCTGAGTCCTGCTTCTGCCACTAATTAGCTCTTTTGGTTTACGCAAGTTACGGAGCCACTCATGACTCAGTTTCCTTGTCTTCATCATTAGTTAGTTGGTCTAGTAGAGTAGGATTTCTCAGGTTCCTAGCCTCACACTTCTTTGCACATTTAATAGTTCTGGAAAACTTGGTGGCTTCAGTTCTGTGGTTGGGATTGTGGTCAGAGCAAAGAAGGAAACGTCTGTGCTGTTGCTCTTCTCAGAAGAAATTACTAGTTGTGCCTGGTTTATTTTTGTCCAGGAGAAAGATTCAAGGAGCACATTTAAATATTAAACTTTTTCTTGCAGTGATAATTTTATTTAAATGACTCTGTGGCATTTACTGCTGATCCTTCCCATGAAAAGTGGGGCTATCATGTATGCCCTGTATGTACGTGTATTCATTTAAATTGACACTAATTTTGCTTGGATGTATTTTTAGAGTTTCACCCTAGTCGTTGAGGTCATTTTAGATAGCATTAGGTGTTGCCCTGTCAAAGCTTGGAAACCATTGGGGTAAGAAGATGAGTGGAATTTAGCCAAAGTGTCTTAGGGAGTTCCTTTGTGGCTCAGTGGGTTAATGATCCGGTGTTGTCACTGCTGCGGTTTGGGTCACTGCAGTGGCGTGGGTTGGATCCCGGGCCTGGGAACTTTTGTACGCTCCACGCGCAGCCAAAACAAGTCTTTGTACTATGGAAAAGGATTCCAAACCTCAGAAGGTTTAGGGTGAGTATTGTTGCTGTGCAGATCTTTAAAGTGTTGGGCAGGGGGGTTTGGCAAGGGGGGGGGGGCTAGGGGGAGGTTGCTGGATGTTCCATATGTGCCTCTTCTTCGCCATCTCCTGAGCTGTGATCTGTATCCTCTTGGGAATTGCAACATCATCTCCCAGGGTTTTAGGTTTCCCCCAGAGTTCTCCAGGGCAGATTTCTTTATAGCATCCGCTTATTACATTGAGTTGTTTTCAGAATTTCATCACTTATTTTGAAATACTTTGAGACACTCAGGGTGTTTCACATTCTGGGCTGGAAATCTCATCTAGAAAGCAGTAGGTGATAGACAAGAGAGGCAAGAGGAGACCGGGAGGCGGGGGTCAGGGATTTCCAAACAGGGGGCTGTAGCTGATGTGCAGGAGATCCTGTCTGTCCTGCACTGAAATTGTCAGGATCATTCAAGGATTAATAGTGTATTAGACTCCTAGAGGCGTAGACGCCTCAAAGTGTGAAGAAGTCAAATCAGAGTAATTTCCCTTATTTTGGTACTTGCCTCCTGATCACCATTGCAATTAAAAAAAAAAAAATCTTACCTTGGTATTTCCCTGCTTTTTTTTTTTTTTTCATATCATGTTTTTTATTTTTTTCCATTATAGCTGGTTTACAGTGTTCTGTCAGTTTTCCACTGTACCCAGTCACACATACATGTATACATTCTTTTTTCTCACATTCCTAATGGGTCTGTTAGTTGCCTGTTTCCTCTGTCTTATCTTGGCAGTGTATTAACTGTAGTTGGTATCACTGGTAATTTTATTTTATTAAGTATTAAACATGAAGTTGCATGGTAAATCATTAAAGACACCGTGGCATTTTTTTCCTCCACAACTGGTTATGTTTTGTTTACACGGAAAGTTTTTACAGCTTTCTTACTATTTTTTTCCTCTTCATTTACACTTTCTATGTCCTTTATTTAAAATAGCCTGGAGTCTGCTAACTGCACTTCTAGGCAGCCTTCTCCGTTTAACACCATTTAGACTCAAGGAATGTTAGTTATTTATATGCTGGTTTAAGCCAAATGTAATTAGGAAAGGGAGTTTGTTTCAGAACCTGATATAAAACGTGCATTGCACATGCATTCTTGGTTACAGTCTGCTGGCCTGGATGTGTGTGTATAACTGCTCATTCCTTTTCCGAACATGGAGAATTATTTGAGTCTGTTGAAGTAGCGAACCATTGGGCAGTTATTTTGCAAGTTACACTTTTTGGAAAGGAGACACTTCTTTAGCTTGAAGCTCGTCTTACCAGTGATTGTATTTCTCCCCCCCCATCCCATATTTAATTAACAGCTACTTTGGATCTTTGCTACAATACTGATATGACATCTCTCATACTTGTGAGAAAAGTGATCTAAGAAGCTTCAATTTATGTTTTCTTGCAAATTAAAAGTAACCACACAAACCAAAAATCTTAGGAAACATAGTTTTAGGTGCCTTTGACACACCATTGGGAGGACACAATTCAGGGGATTGGTGTTGCCCAAACTGCTTATCGGTGTTGTTCCTAATGCTTATTTTGCCTCTTTTGATAGATTTCTTGGTGAATTCTTTTTGCTCTTTCTTGTTTCTATTTATTTATACTGTCATCAATGTAGTACTCCATATGTGTTTTTCTCATATGGCAAGGACTTACTGTTTTAGGTAGGTTAATTCTGTCAGCTGTTTTTTTTCAGGAAGTTCTTTTCCATACGTGGGCTAAAGTAGGTGGCTTTTGCCACTAACTAAGGGATTGTCAAATATTTTATGAAAACAGATATACATGACTATGCATTTATAAGAGAGGTTTTTTTGTTTATTCATCTTGTTTTGTTTTTGCTTTTTTTTTTTTTGGCTGCACCCATGGCATGTAGAAGTTCCCTGGCCAATAATCAAATCTGAGCCACAGCAGTAACCTGCTTCTATGGCTCAGCAGCAGTAACAATGCCAAGTCCTTAACCACTGGACCACCAGGGAACTCCTATAGGAGAGGTCTTTTTGTTTGAGCTATTAACATGCCATGTGTGCCATGGACCTTGCACTGATTCATGCCTTTTCAACAAAACTGTTTTTTAAAGAATTGCGCTTTGACTGCTTTTCTTCTCTCTCTCTCTTTTTTTAAAGACTGCCACTTGCAAAGATAAATTTTATATTCTACTTAGGGAAACAAATGATTCTCTTTCCCTAAAATTCCTTCTGTGAAACGACATGTGGACTCAGCAGCCATTGTGAATCTGTTTTTTTCCCCCTTGTGTTATATGAAGCAGGAGGCATTTTGGCCCCTTTAAGGAGACACTAGCCGGGGGTAAATAACCATTTTGTCCAGGTGGGTAGAAAAGAATGCTTATGACATTCTTTTCTTCGGCTCCATGTGTAACCTCCAAGCAGGAGGTCAGGCAGTAAAACATTTGAGTGAACTGGTGAAATGTTTTGTGTTTATTTACAAGGCTCTTAATCACAAGACTGATCCTAATAAACTCAACAAGTCAAAGTGATGGAGGAAAGTATATGAGCCATGCAGAACAGTAAAAGCGGGGACTGGCGGGGGCATTTAGACTGTATTTAGCCTGCCTTTCTGCTCCCATTGTGGAGTGATGGGTATCAGAATCTCTGCTACAGTGGGCATGGGTGGATTTGATGAAGAATGTAATTGGACTCGTTCTGATGCCACCTGCTGCTGAACTCCTTGGCATTTTGCTTTTAAGGTTCCAGACATCCAGAAGTATATGAATTGTTATGCTAAAAATTCTCAAATTTTTTTTTTTTTTTTAATAATAGCTGCACCCCCGGCATATGGAGGCTCCCGGGCAAGGGGTTGAATTGGAACTGCAGCTGCTGGCCTACAGCATAGCCACAGCAACATGGGATCCAAGCTGCATCTGTGACCTTTGCTACAGCTTGCAGCAACGCTGGATCCTGAACTCACTGACGGGGCCAGGGATTGAATTAGCATCCTCGTGGATACGAGTCAGGTTCTTAACCTGCTGAGCCACAACGGGAACCCCCAAATTCTCAATTTTTTAAACCTTCTCATCTCCTGTTTTTGGTGTATTCTGTATTTTCTGGGGTGCTGAAGTTGCTGACTTAATTTCATTGCTTATTACAGGCTGGTTTAAAGTAAAAGCATTCAGATACCTTCTAAGTTTTGCCATTTTTACTGTTACCTTATTTTAAAAAATGTGTCTAGGTGTCGTAGGCACATTTGTAGTAGAGAATCAAAACCGGGACGTGGCTGGTGCATCTAAATAAGCAGTCCCCCACATTTTCTACCCAGGAGGTCAGTCACATAGTAAGCTCTAGGGTGGATAAACATTTCCTCCTGTCCTTCCCGCAGCCTGTTCATCTTACCATTGCATCTTCTCATGGCAGCTCCACCAAATGATGGGCAGGGCTTTATTAATTCATATCTGACAGCACTGCTTTTTGATATCTCCAAGTTTTCATGGGGTAGAAGAGTTAAACTTTTCATGCATGTTAGTAACCCAGATTAATTTGAGAACAATTTCATTGTATGTGCTACTAGAGAAACAGTTTGGTCAAGCAATTATCTCTCTCACCCTGAAGACGTCTAGGCAAGATAGATTTAGTGAGGACGTAAGAAAAATTTAGTGTTAGCCTACTGGACAAATAAGAGTGCTTTCGTACCTGGAATAAGATGTTGTTATTATTTGGACATTTCTTTCTTCAAACTGATTCTGGGAAATATTCATATTAGCAAGTTATTTCAGTTTATGATGGATCAGCAAACATTATGAGAATTGACTGTGTTTTTGCAGAGGCTGCAAAAATGGGTAAGGTGCTCCCAGCTGGGGTGGCGATGAGGTGGGGGTGGGGAACAGACTCAGAGTCAGATCATTTTGCTAGAATGTTGAGGATGTGATACGGGCTTGCAGTCGAGGCTACACCACAGCCACAGCAACTCTGGATCTGAGCCGCATCTGCCACCTACACCACAGCTCATGGCAATGCCAGATCCTAAACACACTGAGTGAGACCAGGGATCAAACCCATGTCCTCACAGATCCATATTGGGTTCATTAACCACTGAGCCACAATGGGAACTCCCCCCCCCCTTTTTTTAACTAAAAGGGAGAGTAGTTTATGACCAACATATCTGGATTATAAAACAGAACATTAGACAGGCATTCTTAGGATATTTTTTGTTGGGTTACCTCTTATTTTGTTGTTTGAGTGTCAAGACTATACATTTTGTTGCTGAGCTTTTTAATTTTAACTTCGTTTTATTTCATCGTCATTGAATCTAACTTTACTTAAAATAGAATGCATAGGTGTTTGCTTTATTTGAGGCAGAGCAGATAACAACTGTATCCCTTCCTCGTTCTCTTCTCCCTGGACCCAGCCGCCCCATCGGTCCAGTGGAAGTTTGATTGGTTTAGATAGTTTCTCTGGAGTCCTTGGCTCAAGAGAACCTGTCGGAATTCGTTTTTGAAAATTCATCTTCTTTGCGTGAATGAATTACTTGATCGTTATCTACTGGTTTTCCTTCTTTGTGAAAGAAAGGAAAAGAAGAATCGGAGGCAGGGAGAGGAGGGAAAGGAAGAGAAGAGACCAAAGATATACACAAAGCTTATAGTCAAGTCCTTTAAAGAAGGGACTTAAAAAATAGTATTCTTGGAGTTCCTGTTGTGGCTCAGTGGTTAACGAATCCGACTAGGAACCATGAGGTTGTGGGTTCGATCCCTGGCCTTGCTCCGTGGGTTAAGGATCTGGCGTTGCTGTGAACTGTGGTGTAGGTCGCAGATGTGGCTCGGATCCTGCATTGCTGTGATCGTGGCGTAGGCTGGCGACTATAGCTCCAATTGGACTCCTAGCCTGGGAACCTCCATATGCCTCAGGTGCGGCCCTAGATAAAGCAAAAAAGAAAAAAAAAGAGAGAAAAAAAAGTATTCTAGATAAAAGAACTTAGATTTGGAACAGTGGATGTCATATAGCATTTACATCACTTAATGACTTTAACGAACGAATACATAAGTGAAATAAAATATTGTCCTCGGAAATGATCAAATCCCAAAGAAGACTGTCCTGAGTCTTTCTGGGATGGGTCGTTTGTTAGTCCTGCTGAGTAGAGATTGGCTATGCTGGAGTCATATTTTCATTGGATAAAAATATCTCTAACATTTTTACATGATACGATGCTTTGCCCTTTACTCCCCGAACACAGTAATTCGTTCCTTGGGAAAAGAAACCTGTCGTGGCTGGATTTTTAGTTTCAGCCCCAGGTCAGTCTTGTGGCACACATTTGTTGTTTATTGTGTACTAGGTGAAGTAGCAGTGGCAGATGAGGGGCGATGAGAAGATAACGAAGCATGCTTCCTTCTTTAGGGGATTTTATTATACATTCTTGAATTTTAAGTCGCTTCTTGTTTTGTTTTGTTTTGTCTTTTTAGGGCTGTACCCTCGGCCTATGGAGGTTCCCAGGCTAGGGGTCTAATTGGAGCTGTTGCCACCGGCCCATGCCACAGCCACATCTGAGCTGCGTTTGCGACCTACACCACAGCTCACGGCAACGCCGGATCCTTAACCCACTGAGCGAGGCCAGGGATCGAACCTGCACCCTCATGGTTCCTAGTCGGATTCATTTCTGCTGTGCCACGACGGGAACTCCTAAGTCCCTTCTTTAGAGGACTTTGTTATAAGCTTTACTTGTTTTACGTCTCTTCTTTTCTTCCCTCCTCTCCTTGCCTTCAGTTTTTCTTTTTTCCTTTGCATTTCATCTCAGAAGAAAGATAGGTTTCATTCTGCTGGTATGATCTTGTGTCTTTTCATTTGTGTCTCCTGGTTAGTGCTACGTTAAGATTTGTGGTTAAGTGGTCATGGGTGCTTAAGGGACATTTCTTTCCTGAGCTATTCTCACTGTGTTATCCTCATGAAGTTTGGTGGGTTGACCTAGCAGCAGCATCTCAAGCATCTTCAGATTCAGTGTATGGACTAACTTTGCCTTTAACTAGTTGTAATCTTTTTTTTTTTTTTTTTTCCCCTGCACACATGCGTGTGGAAATTCCTGGGCCAGGGACCAAACCCAAGCCACAGTAGTAACCCAGCCACTGTAGTGACAATGCTGGATCCTTAACCCCCTGCCCCACAAGAGGACTCCTAACTAGTTTTAATCCTGATGGGTGGTGTTCCAATGAGATGTACCTGAGGAAGGGATCTCCTGCTCCATTTAGGTTCCTGAAGTTCTGGTGATGGCAGGAAGCAAAAAATATTACTGCATTTTGTAATGCACACATAAAATGTGCTTTTTGGGAAAACTTTTGCAGTGCACCTACCATGCTTTTACAGAATCAGAGGCAACAGGATCAAGATGTGCAGGTTGATCATTGCTCTATAAATGACATGATTAAAATATTGTGAAGGCTTAGAGGCGGGACTGATGGCATTTACCTGGGTGATGTGAGACAACCTTAGCAGAAGAAAGAGCTAGGTCTGGAAGGATGACTAGGACGTATTTGTTGGGAAGACAAGAAAAAATATCTCCAGGAAGAGAGAGAGAAGAGTTGAGAGAGTGGTACAGAATGAATGCCTTAAATGCAGGCCATATTCAGGAAGCTAGGAATCCAATATGGTTTGGTTCTGAGAGTGGGTGGGCTTGGGTGGGAATGGGAACTGCTTTCAAGCTGGGGTATGATAGTAACAAAGGAATATGTGTGATGTTTCTTTTTGGAAAGTTACAAATTTTCCTGGATGAGACACCTGGTACCTGCCTATCTCAGGTGTTTTGTTTTGTTTTGTTTTTTTCTTGTATTCAAGTTAATCCTGTGTTTTCAAACATAAACTGCCTTTCTATTTCCATGTGATTCTGTCCCCAGAGAAAAATGCTTATAGTCCAGGTCTCAGTGCGGATTGCCTGGGTCAGCTTTTAGAAGGAGGTAACTTCAAACACACTTTACCAAACCGCCTTGTTTGTTCTGCCCTGGTGATGATCTGGCAAGAATGATGAGCAGCAGGAAAGTTGACATATCTTAATAAACCATCTGTCTAACAGGAATGCTGGGTTTCTGGCAAATATCCTATCTGCCTGGCATACATTTTCTAGGGATGACTCTTCAACTTGTTCCCGTAATTCATTGGTCACTGTGTCCTTGCAAAGGGTAGTCTGAGGCGCTGGGAATGACTTTTCAATTTGTCTGCGTGCCTCAGCCTCTTACACTGTCAGCATGAAAAAACAAGAACGGAATAGAAAACATCATACCGAAATGACTTCTTCGGCACTGTGGCTTCACCTGTTAGAAGTGGGTGGTAGGGAAGGGGAAGAAACTGGGGAGGCACATGACTTGGTCTTCTTAGTGACTTGGGCTTGTCAGCTGTGTGTGAGCCAACAAGGGAGGTTGTTCTTGAGAACCTGGGGGTGGAGTGGGTCCAGCTTTTCTGGGGTGAGGTGGAGGGGTCCTTCCTGTTTTTATGGTTTGGCAAGAGGAGGTCAGGAGAATTAGACCCAGAAGTAGGAGTTTCTTTGAAAAGTTGGACACAGCCCTCTTTATCAGATATAGGACAAGGCCTGAGGGAGACCATCAGCCCAACTGCAGTTCGGCCAGAGAAGTTGTCTTTTTCCCGGTGTTACTTTTCCAAGGGCAGTGATATAGCGAGACATTTCCTCCGAGAGGGAAGTAAAGCAGAAAATCCCTTTTCTGGGTGAAAAATTCAGAGTATGCTGAATGCATCTTTTTTCAGACTTTCAATTTCTTTATAAAAAAGTTTTGCTCAAAAGCCTTTTTTTTTTTTGGCTACACCTGTGGCATATGGAAGTTCCTGGGCGCAGGGGTTGAATCAGAGCCTTAACTGGGACCTATGCTGCAGCTGCACCAACACTGGATCCTTTAATCCATGGGGCTGGGGATCGAACCAGTGCCTCTGCGATGACCCAAGCTGCTGCAGTCAGATTCTTAACCCACTGAGCCACAGAGGGAATTTCTGAACACATTTTTTTTTTTTTAAACCAAACGTCTATTTTATTTCTTTTTTCCAATTTAACGTAATTTTTATTTAATATCAGAGTAGGGTTGATTTACAATGTTGTATTAGTTTCACGTATATAACACAGTGAATCAGTCATACGTATACGTATTCCAGATTGTTTTCCATATAGGTTATTACAGAATACTGAGCAGAGTGTCTGTCCTGTGCTATACAGTAAGTCCTTGTTGATTATCTATTTTATCATTATTATTTTTTTATATAATGATTCTTAATTTTTTTGCATTATAGCTGGTTTACCCGAACACATTTGTAAAAAACTCACACTGTGTAAGATTTCATTGTCTTTTCATCCCTGAGATGAGGCTTTTTAGGAAGGATCATTCTGTAGAATTTTGGAGAGGTGATTGGTCAGAGGGCGTTGAAGGGACACCATCCCCCCGGGGCCGTGTTGCCATTTGGATAAAGTAGACCATGTAGGGGGAGGAAGGATTTCTTTTCTTGCTGTTAATTCTTCTCAGGCATCGCCTCATGGATGGTGGAGGGAGAGGGTGCGTGTTTGTTGTTGGCTGCAGGAGAGGGTAAAGAGGGGTTTCTGCTTGGTGTGTGACTTATTCTAATGCCTCTGGTGGCTGCTCTGGTCCCCACGCTGAACCTGGGATGCTGTTACCTGAAGATCCCGAGGGCACACAGCATGTCCCTTCTGAGTCTTAGGCGTGTGGTTCTGCACGCAGTATAGCAGGTGGTGAGGTGGGGGTGGTGAAGGCTGGACCTGACGATGGAGGAGCTGGCACACTTTGGTATTTCGCTGGAGTTCCAGCTCAGCCTGCCTGGGAGCTCATTGGCACTTCGGTTCCTGCAAAAGGTCCTGGACATGGGGAAGCATACTCTTCAGATGGGGAGCCTTGGAATCTGCATAACAAACTCCCTAGGTAGCTTTTCCCTTGGAAAATTGCTGCTTCATATGTCCCTACCTGCAGCGGCCCTAAACCCATTGCACAGTTGTGAAAGATCTTTCCCCAAATGACCCAGCTATGGAGAGAGGGTGCAGGAGTGGCCAGAGTGGTTCTTACGCGCCAGCAGGGCTCATTCATATATGTGAGCCTGTCCCGAAATCATGGTTCCTTTGTGATCTCTTTGCAGAGAGCTCCAGAGTCTATCTCAAGTACAGGTTTATCACCTTTTATTTATTTATTTTTTCTTTCATTTTTTTCTTTTTAGGGCTCCACCTGCGTCATATGGAAGGTCCCAGGCTAGGGTTCAAATCAGGACTGCAGCTGCCGGCCTACACTACAACCACAGCAACGCTGCCTCGGAGCCATATCTGCAACCTATGCCGCAGCTTGCAGCAACTGCCAGATCTTTAACCCACTGAGCGAGGTCAGGGATCAACCCATATCCTCACGAACGCAATGTTGGGTTCTTAATCTGCTGAGCCGCAGTGGGAACTCCTGTTTATATGCTGAATATGTTGACTATGCTTTGCTGCCCTGCAATTTATAATCTAGGAGCAACCAGTTTGAAAAGACCAGCTGGGGTTCCTAAGTCAACTCTGAAAATTATCCTTTTCTTTCTTTTTTTTTTTTAAAGAAGGACAAAAAAGATAAATTATTGGGGGTGAGGGTTGTGCAAGAAGTGAGTCTTTCCCAACTGGATGGGTCCTGGAATTCCCAGCATGTTTTAATTGTTTTTCTAGGTGATGATGATGCGAGTAAAAACAAACCCATAAAAACAATCAAAAAAGGCAAGTATTTAATGAGGAGTTATTCTGTGCCAGACCCTGAACTAGACCCATTGCATATGTGGTCTCATTTAATTTTTGTGAGCACCCGATGAAGTAAGTACCCTTATTATAACTTCATTTTATAGGCTATTCTATAAAAATGCACACTGAGGACACTCCGTGGCCACTGAGGCAGAGGGTTTCACTCACATCACATAGGTAGTAGCAGATGTGGAATTCAGACTCTTCGAAGTCTGACCTGGCACCTTGGGCGCAAAAATACAGTGTAGATTGTAGATTCAGTGCCTTTGGGGCCAGACAAGCAGGCAGGGAGACCAAGGGAATGAAGCACGCCCCTGCAGTGACACAGGGAGCGGTGGGACCAGAGCCAGTGCCGAGAGCCCTTCCCCTGTCAGTGTGGTAGTCCCTCCAGCCCCAGCTCCTTGTTGCTAGGCTGAACTTCAGGCCATTGCTATCAGATTTTGTGTGTGTGTGTTTGTTTTTCAAGAGCTAATGGAAATTTATTATTTTGGGGGTGAGACACCTTCGTTTATCAATGGGGGCCACAAATTCAAATTTTAAAATAAAACTCTCTGAGTCAAAAAACCCCCAGAATGTCAGCACAGTCTCTGGTCTGTTTTCTGCCATAGTCACAACATCTGGAACAGCGCATGGCATGTAGTTGGTGCTCAGTAAGTGCTCGTTGAACAGATGAATGAATGAATATGGGGGGGCCTGTGTTACACCCTTGGGCTGCCAGTTTTCAGCCTCTGCTCTGCTGTTTTTCCCAACTACCTTTCAAGTTTCTCTGCTGTTTCCTGTCCCAGACAAGATCATTTTTTAGTTAAATATATAGATTAGATGTACTTTAAAAGTTAAAATCCCTTTAGTTTGGTGTTTGAACCATTGATCCTATTTATTTTGGGGGGGTGGGGGCAGGGGTTGGTTTGTTTTCTAAAATCGTCTAAAATTTATGACAAAAACCAAAATTACTGCTTTAACCGTTTTCCAGTTTCCGGTTCAGTAGTGTCCAGTATACCCACATTATTGTGCAAGGGATCTCCGGTACTCTTTCATCTTGCAAAATTGAAACTCTATGCTCACTAAACAATCATTCTTTCTCCCCCAGCCCCTGGTGATCCCTCATCTGTTTCTATGAATTTGACTATTTTAGATACCTCCTATAAGTGGAATCATACAGATTTGTCTTTTTGTGACTGGCTTATTTCACTTTGCATAGTGTCCTCCAGGTTGATTGGGTTGTAGCCGTATAAGAATTTCCTTCCTTTTTAAGGCTGAATCATGTTTCATTTTATACACACACACACTGTATATCTTGTTTATCCATTTACCTGCTGCTGAACACTTGGGTTGCTTGCATTACTTGTATTACTTTGTAAATAGTGCTGCTATGAACATGAGTGTGCAGACATTTCTCAGAGATCCTTTTGGTTATATACCCAGAAGTGGGACTGCTGAATCCTCCGGTTCTATTTTTAATTTGGGGGGGACCCGCCACACTGTTTTTCTTGGCAGCTCTGCCACTTTACATTTCCATCAGCAATGTCCAAGAGTTCCACTTTCTCCACATCCTTGTCCACACTTGTCATCTTCTGGTTTCTCGATAGTGCTACCTGAATGGCTCAGCGGTGGTATCTCTCTGTGGTTTTGGTTTTCATTTTCTCCAATGCCCACGGATGCTAAGCATCTTTTCGTGTGCTTGTTGGTCGTTGTTTTGTAGTTTACTCTTTAGTAGCTTGAAGTCTGTGAGCTTGCTTTGATGTCGTAGGAGAGAATTTTCTCAAGATGATGGTGTGTTCTCTTCTGCACAGAAATGCCAAAGTTGATCCAAGCAGCCTAACTCCAGGAGCCGTTAAAGCTTCAGAAGCTGGTGCTATAGGAACCCTGGCTTCTGGCTTTAACTGCTTGGAAAACATATCGTTCATTCTCAGAGTACCTGTGTCCTGGGCGAGGTTTAAAACTACCCAGAAACAGTGTAAACAAATTGAGAGGATCTCTAGCTATTTGCCCAATGTAGACGGGTCATTTTTCACCCTGTGAGCACTACTCTTTGGAATCCGAGGTGAGATTTTGAGGGCAAGGGAGGTAAAGAAGGACAATTTGAAGTGACTGTGAGGCGCCCCCCCCCCCCCCCCCCCCGCAAAGCTGACCCATCTCATAGTGGCCGAGCTTAGCATACTCAGAAGGGACTGATAAACTAAAGCAGCCGTATAAGGGAAGTAAATGATGTTTCCTCCTATTCTGTTGCTGGTTGGCACTGAATGAACAGAAAAAAGAAAGTTGATGGAATCAGTGTGGTGAAAATCATGGTAATGTCTAAAATCCCAAATCCCAGAGAAGAGTAAGTTTGACTCCGTGAGAGCTCATTTGTCGTGTCAGGGTTAAAAAGGTGTTAGTACATCTCTTGAGATCTTCATTCTAGAATTCCGTATTTTAGGGTGAACCCTCTTCTGAGGAATAACTGACAAAGGGTACGTATGTTGAGGTCTTGACTTCTGAGATATTCTTTATTGATAGAACATCGCTGTGGGATTAACCATATCTGCAGCCTTAGAAACAGGAGGCATTCCTACCTTTTCACTGTCTGGTTTGCAGGAGGGCTGGGAAGGTTTGATGGGGCTTTTGTTAGGCAGAAGGTTAATGGTTAACTCCCGCAACATGCCAGACATAACACCTCATCTTTGATGAGACCTGCTGCTCAGCATGAATAATGATGGTTAACCATTCCTTACCTTTGACTCAGACCATATACCTTCCATAGTTTGTTCTCTTGAATATGGGAGACCGTGAAAGGTTTTTTTCTTCCTTTTGCAAACACAATTGACATGGCACAGAAGTTTTATGACTCATTCCTTGCAAAGAAAGCAGGTGCTCTCCATGAATAGTTCGGTGTTTTTTTCGGGACTAGTAGAGTGATTGCTACTGGATTTTCATTTAATCACAGCTGTGTAGCTAGAGCTCCATCTAAAATGGACCATCCTTTCCTTGGTGTAAAACATGAAAAAAAAAAAAAAAAGCAGTGCTCTTGTGAGCAGATGTGACTTTTTGTCTGCTGTGCTGCACGTAATAGGGAGACATTCTTATTTACGGTGAGCAGTCATCTGGACTGAAAAAGATAAAAAGTAAAAGCAAACAAAGGGAGCAAAGAAAAAGTTTGAGGTCTCCCTCCCTTCACAGGGGCCGCTCTGGGCTGGGTGGGTTGCAGGGAGTCAGTCACCTCACTCCGGGTTAATAAGCGATGGTCACCTGGCAAAATGCCACCACCGCGAAGATGCAGTTTCAGATTTACCTTGTATTATATCCACCTGAAGCTTTTGGTGCTCTTGCCTGCTCAAGAACATTCTATAAACATTAGAAATAGCTTTTATCTAAAAAAAATTAATAATATAATAAAAAAATTAAAAAAACAATAAAGCCTGGCCGAAATTTAGTTTTTGCCAGTTCTAAGAAGTTGGTCCTTAATGGTGCTAATGGTCCCACACTGGTTATCAGCATCCTGGCATCCTTCCTTAGAATCGTTCTAGGCATTTGTTTTTTACTTCCTTTCTCCATAGTACTCTGTCTGCTGTCTGAGCTGAGGATCCCTGGTCAGTGTCTGACTGACCTGGATTTACCCTTGAGAGTTCATTGTCAGTCTGTTCTGAACTGATAGTTTGGTCCAAGTTGGAATAAATTTGCTTTTTACAAACTCTTAAGTCAGAAAGAGAGGGGAGAAGAAGAGGGAGAGATGGGGCGCTCTTTCCTTCGTAGCCAAGGTTTTTGAGACAGTTCTGAGGGCTGGCTGCCTCTCCCATTCAGGCTCCGGCTCCTTGCGTGTGGCTGGCAGCCCTTCTCCTTTGCCGAGGGGCCAGCTGTCTCCTAACAGCTGCAGTGGATACTTCTCAGTCCTTATCTGATTTGACCTTCCTTTGGATTGCACCTGGACCATGCCCACCTCCTGGAAGCATCCCCTTCTTGGGCTCTCCTGATGTTCCTCCTCCCCTGAATGTTCCCTTTCACTGTCCTTTGAGGGTCGCTGCCGCTGGTCACCTGTTGAATGCAGGTGTGGTCTAGCCTGTGATCCTCTGCCCTCCTGACACTTTTTTCCAAGCTCGTCTGTAGCTCAGACCCCTCTCTCATCAGGCAGCCACATTCCAGCTGCCCACTGGATTTTCCATGTGGTTGACTGCACATATCTTAAACTCAGGATGTCGCACGCAAAATGCAAGGGCTTTCTGCTGAAACCTGTTCCTTTTCCTGTGTTCCCTCCCGGAGGGAGGGTGTCACTTCCTATCGAGTTCAACACACTAGGGGCTTGAATCAACCTGAACTCCCCATCTTCCCTCACCACCTACGTGTGTAAACGCCAAACCCTCTTCCTTACCCTAAGAGAGCTATTTTCTCCTAAACCAAGCTGACTCTAGATTCTCCTATCCTTCAGGGTCAGCATGGACCTTATTCCCTGCAGAAACAATCTCCAGAATTCTGGACCCTTTTCTTGGAGTGTAATAAGTCTTATTTACCTGTTGGTCTCCCCTCCGTGAAACTCAGCCGTGGCTGGGGCTGTGCCTCATTCACCAGCCACTCCGAGGTGGAGCAGAGCAGTACCTTGGAAATACGCACTCTAGTGGAGGGGTGAGAGGACTGCTCTGTGGCGATGGGCGTGCTCCCCTTTACATTTGGAGACAGGGCTGGGACCTCAGTCTGTGAACTTCCTGTTTCCGAAAACCCTGTTTCCATGCGGCCTGTCTTCTGGTTGCCTTAAGTTGGATGTGACAGCTGTGGGAAGATGATAGGGGGCAGGAGGCAGTTTGGGTTCCGTGGGAAGAAATCAGACTTCCAGAACATTGCTGTAGGGATTCAGGAAGACTAAGGCATTAGGAACTCCCAGTCATGATAGGTCTGGGGCAGATGCCCACTGCCAGGGCTGGGCAAGGTGCTTGGGTGCAGCAGTGAGAGAAAGGGTTCCTGTCTGGATACCTGGTGATTGACTGGGGTCACAGTCCTCATATATTTTGTCACTTCCACAGTGCAGTGTGAAGAACATCTCCGAGGCGGGGCTCGGCGGAGCCCGTGGCAGTGCTTCACATTCTGCACTGTGAGTTGGAGGACTTTAGTCTTCCATTGACCCTCCGTCCTTTCTGGAAGTAGTGGGAAGGAACTGGGAAGTAGTGACATCACTGGCAGCATTATAAGCCCCATTTCCCAGTTCTCCATTTGGGGGAAGGTCCCTGAGTCTCCAACTATTTCAGACACTTCCCGGGAATGAGAATGTGCTGCATTCAAATCGGGTAGAGTCCCAGAAACCAGCCATTCTTACTGGAAAAGCTCAGAGACTCAACCGTGAACTACAATAGACAACTGAAAAGACATAAGGCAAACCTTACTGGAGTAGGTGACATCGGGTACATTTGCCCCTGAACAGATAGAAATATTTTATGTGCAGCTAAAATGAAATAACTCATGATCATTGCGGATGTTAGTCTCTGCTCTTCCTGCAGCTAAATATGTCATGTGATTTTTGCCGATTGCCCCCACTGGTTGTTCATAGATCGACATTACAATAGTAGGAGCCCAAGAGCACTTACTGAGGTGCTGCACTTGGAGAGGAAAGAATGGGCTCCTGGGGAGTTGGCGGAACTGTATCAATCCTGAACCGAGATGATTTGAAGTGAACATGCAAAGGTGTTTTTGATTTTTCTGCTCCTTAAACTGTAGAGTTTATCTTGTCTTGCAAATACACACCTGCACAGTGGAGATAAGCATGGAAGGGGGCAGCTGATGATAAATTTATGGCTGTGTTTAAATAAGGTTTAGTCCTTCTGATTACTGAGCTGTGTCAAAGAAGCCGTGTCTAAAATACCTTTCAAGATCTTAACCCTACCAACCCCAGCACTCAGTATGTCTTCAGGTCAGATTACCTCTTACCGTTGGAGATTATTTTGAAGATATAATAAGTTAGTTCTTATGAAGTACTTAAAATAGTGCCACAGTAAACACTAACTAGTGCTTGCCATCTTATTGCTAATAGTATTGTTTTGAACACAAAGTATGTAAATTTTAGTTTTAGTGGTATGTTTCTCTAAATAGAAATCAAGGTGATTATTTTTCACGGTTTGAATTTAAAACTCAAAGTGACTCCATTAATTGGATTTTGGGTTTTTTGGTTGGAATTTTCATTTGAGATGCTTTGTTTATTTTTGTAGAGTTAGCCTACTGATATAGATTGTTGATAATATAGATGATTGAAATTAATTGAAGTATAGCTGGTTTACAGTATTCTGTTTCTGGTATACAGCAAAGTGATTCAGTTACACACACACACACACACACACACACACACATATATTCTTTGACATTTTAGGTTATTAAAAGATATTGAATGTAGTCCCCTGTACTATTCAGTTGAACCTCGTTATTTATTTTATATATAGTAGTTAGGAGGTCTTTTAAATTATAAATTTCAATAACTTCTCATTAATGTTTGTACTGTCTTGTTAAAAAAGCTTTGAGGGAAGTCTGCTTGTATCTTATGTAAGTAATTGATAGAAGAATGATATCACTGTTCCATTTATGTTTTCCACGTATGTGTTTTCTACGATACTGGTTTTTTTTTAGCCTTATTTATTTATTTATTTATTTATTATTTATTTATTGGCCATGCCCATCATGCGCAGAAGTTCACAGGTCCAGGGATCAAACCTGCAGCATAGCAGTGACAATGCTAGATCCTTAACCCGCTAGGCCCCCAGGGAACTCTGATATTGTTATTTTTAACATTATTGTGCTGTGGTTCATTATGTCACACGTTCACATAATCAAATAACTCTGCCTTTGTTTTTGATAATTCTCAGACCTTCAGAGGCTGTATTTCCTCCAAAGCTTAGATTAAAATGCCTGTCATTTTCCTTAGCTTTTACGTAAAAATACTTAATATTACAAATATACTTTTCTCACTTAATTCTTGCCATCCTATGAGTTGACTTATCGCAAGATGAAGCTTATCTTGCCTCAGGGACGACAGACTTAGCGAGTGTACACTATTCGCCTGGCTAGTAAGGGACGCAACTGGATGAAACCCAGACCTCCGTCTTTCAAGCCCAGACTCAACCAAACAATAAAATAATTTCACAATAATTGCTCTTAGAATTGAGTATATGGCATGAAAAATGACTTTAATGTTTCCTACACTACACCTGGTGATCCCAGTTCATTTCCTTAACAAATGTTTGTTAGGCGCCTAGTACCTTCCAGGCAGTGTTAGGTGGAAATTCAACAGGGATGAACATGAATAGAATCCCTTCTTCAAGAGTTTATGGCTGGGAGTGCCCGTCATGGCTCAGCAGTAATGAACCCAGCTAGTATCCTTGAAGACACAGGTTTGATCCCTGGCCTGGCCCAGTGGGTTAAGGATCCAGTGTTGCTGTGAGCTGTGGTGTAGATCACAGGACATTTCAGATCCTGTGTTGCTGTGGCAAAAAAAAAGAGTTTATGGCTACTTATTCCTAGAATTCTTACTGTGTTTTCATTGATTAAGTTTTCTGTTTAGCCAGCCCTCCAGGGTTTATGAGGCTGTAATATTTTTATAGTCACATTGTAATATTATTAAATTATGAAAAGAAAATTTAACCTTTTGGCCTAGTTCTGCCGGGCGAATCTCACTGTTTGCCACAACAGTCCTTGAACTTTGGTGTTGACTTAAAACTGCACAGCCTGTCCGTTAGAATAGATTTTAATCTTTACTGTATTGCGTTTTCTCCACTTACTCTTGAGCGTGGTGAATCCTTTATTGTTCGTGTTTTGTGCAGTTTCTCACAGTAATGCGTAATTACCAAGGGCCAGAGGTTTTTCCGTCTCTGCTCTCATGCTCACCGCCGTCCTCTGGAATGGATCTGTGTTTTCCTCATGTTAGCGATGCTGAGACCCGAGGTACCACGTGTCCCGCAGATGTTGTGCTTTCAGACCAGGGTGGTCCTGGCTGGCTTCAGGTTTCCCTCAGACTTTCTTACAAAGACCTTAGATGGACTATAGCAAGTTATCCCATATTCCCTTCTGTGACAGCCAAGGCTCCTTCTAGACACTGAAATGGGATGAGACCTGGGGTGGATTGACTGCTGAGTATTCATTTCAGTCTGCCCCTTGGTGGTCCTGATGCCTTAGGATGTTGTACTTCTTGAGAGATGGGTAAGCACTGCACACAGGGAGCCGCTTGTCTTCGGAACCCAGGAAGCGTTGTCATTTGCTGAGTCGCAGGAAGACAGCATTGCTGCAAGGATGGCCCTGATTCTGAGAAACCTCAAGCAGAGGTGAAGCTGTGCATATGGAAGAACGTGGGAAGCTGGAGTGTGTGAACAAGATTCGAGTGGCCTCGGGGATGTGGTAGAGGCGATTGCAGATGTGGCTGGTAAGGGAGTGAGGTAGCCCCATGGCCCCTTCTAGCTGGGAAGCTGGGGCCTGACTGCACCTTTGTTCCAAGCTGCTCAAAGATCGTTTCTCGGACGTCTTTCCTGATTGCCGCAGATCTATAGCAACACCGGCGCATGGCTACGCGGTGCTTATTTGGGAGAATGGTCTGCAGAGAACTTTTATCCTTGGGCGCAGCCTCAGGGATGTCTTAGAATTAAGTATGAAGCCCAAATGCCATCAACTAGAGCTGTGACTGGTTGCCTGCGGTGAGAAAATGTCACACAGCGTTGTTGGCAGACACACTGGCAGGTAGGATTGTTTGCCCTTCCCCTCCCCGAGTGGCTAATACACATGGGTCCCCAGGAACAAGAGTTCCCACATAGTGGCTTTTGAAGTTGAGTTTCCTGTCATAGGAAGAGTGTTTTCTGTATTTGGAGAACATCAAACAAAATCCGAGTATTATTTTCTTTTTAGGAGTTGTCTCATAAGCATTTTTAGAAATTTTATACTTAAACTAGAAAGCAGGTAACGGCTTTACAGAGAGTTTGACATATTAACCATTTAAAAAATGACAGGATGACAGTTCCGTGAACTTTGGTAGACTTTCCAAGTTCACATGAGTGGCTATTTTATTATGTAAAGTCTTGGCTTTGAAGTTTTCTTTGGAGGGAGAGATAAAATGGATACGTTGGAAATTTAAGGGATACGTGTTTTTGTTTGAATAGATGAAAGAGAAACATAATGAAGAATTTTATAGGTACCCTTGATCTTCAGCTTCAGGTACCCCTCTTAGAGGTTAATTGTTACTTGTTTTTAATGTGATCTTCCAGACATACTTTGCATATGAACAAATGTATATATCTCTCCCCTCAAATGTTCCCACACACCTGATATGCCACTCCTGTTGTGTCTCTTATCCTGGAAGCCATGCATCCAGCGTACATAGGGCCTCCTCAATCATTTTTCCATTTTATGTACCCATCACTATTTAACCTCTGTGCTGTGATGGGGTTTTTAGGTTGTTCCCAGATTTTGCAATTACAAAGACTTTTTTCACACATGTCTGAGTCTTAGAAAAAATTTCCAGAAATAGAATCACTGGGTCAAAGGGTTTGTGCACTTGTAATTTTGAAAAATGTTGCCAAATGGCTTGCCGCGAAAGTTACGCCACCAGCAGTGTTCCTGGGATACCTTACAGAGTGTTGGCCTTGAAATCTTTCTGTTGGGGTAGGAATTTGAAAACTTAAAAATACACTCAATGAAATATTCTTGTGCATGTTTAAATATGTTTCAATATATTTCATTATTCTGTAGTCATATATGCGTCTCCTGGGATGCTTGGTGTTGAGGTAGTTTTCAAACACTGAGAGCTATCAGATGGAGAAGAGATGAATAATAAGGTAATTTGAAGGACTTTGGATTCACATCCTCTCTCTCTTAAGCTCCTCTGAATTCTTTAAGATTCAGCTCAGTGTTGCCTTCTCATGATACCTTCTATAATTCTTCTAGGTCCTATTGACCTGGGACAGTGTTTAGAGCCTGTACTTAATTATATGCTTTTATTAAAATTAATGTGTATTGTGGGTGTGAATCACGTCGGGAGAATCAGATAGAATGGGAAGAGGAAGGAAGACTGTGCCCTGGGTCGAGTTCTTGGGACAGAACTCTTAACGACTATTACAGCTATTATATTATGCTCGGGACAGGAAATAAATACTCTGCTACTTCTCACCTTTTTAAAGCCCCTGCAAGCATTTCATTATAACACTTAATATTTTTCTGCAAATAAAAGTAATAATGATCATTCTAGACAATGTGAGAAAGGTAGAAAATTTTATGAGGCAGAAAATAAAAAATCATCCAGAATCCTACTACCCGTGAATAATCACTGTATCACCTCTTTTGTCTTTTTCTGTGTTGTGCATACTCACAGGTATGTGTGTGTGTGTGTTTAATTAAACTGGTAACACCATGCCGACATAGTTTTATGTTGTCCTTTGTTCACCCTGCCAACAGCTGACAATTTGGAGTATGTCCTCCTGGAACTTTTTCTATGCGCATATATACACGACATGAAACGTAAAGAAAGGTTAAAAAAAACACAAATTAGAAACAAAATTAGGCTTCTGTCATACAGAGATGTGCGGTACGATTTCCTTGCCTTGTATGTTTAGATCCTAGTTCTTTTAAATGTTTGTACCATGTTCTGTACCCAATGTCCGTTGTATCGGGTTCTCTCTATGATAAATAATGCCAAGACGAATATCCTTGTCTATGAATACATGTAGAGTCTTGTAGGATAGATTCCTAGAAGTAGAATTACTGGGTTAAAGGTCCTGCACACTGAAGTTTTTGCAGGTAATGACAAATTTCCCTTAAAAACGTCACGCTTGTGTCTGTTCCAACAAAAAGCACCGTATCCTCTTTGGCACTGGAAATGATCAACGTCTAATTCTTTTTTCAGTTTGAGGGATTAAAAACAGTAGCCTCTTATGCATGTTTAATTTACATTTTCCTGATAGTTAATGAGTTTGAATGTCTTCGTATGCTCTTTCGCCCTGTCGTTAAGTTAACAAATCGTCCGTTTTTGTAGTTTCTTATTGGGTAATAAGGTTTCTTGGATGCTGACTTTTCGTCTGTTATTCATGTTACAAGCATTTTCTCCCAGGTGGTTGTCTTCTCACCTGCTCTCTGTTGTCGTTAGCCATGCAGGGATTTTAGATGATATAATGACATCTGATATGGTTTCTAAATCTGGGATCTTAGGAAAGATCCACACCTTCACATGCATTTTCTTCTGGCAGGTTTATAACCTTTAAAATATTTTACATTTAGATTAAGCTAGATGGATTGAATTCTACCATTCTTTTTCCCCTGTAGGGTAACCATGAACATTCATATTTTTTTTGTATAGAATTTTTATTATTTACCAAAGCAATTCTGTAAAATAATAGACCAAGTTAAAACTGAATGAGGGAAATTTACATGTTCCAAATACATTTTTCTTGAGGATCCTCAAATCTTGCTTCAGCTCCCATTTAGTTTGTCTTTTCAAATAGGGTTTTCTGGTCCCTTTAGGGATCCTAGGACTTGGAACTAAGTCTGTGGGTATGGGTGTCATAGAGGATAAACGGGTGCCAGCAAGTCAGTTCTGGAGTTCCCCTCATGGCTCAGTGGTAACGAACCCGACTAGGATCCATGAGGACATGGGTTCGACCCCTGGCCTCCCTCAGTGGGTTAAGGATCCAGCATTGCCACAAGCTGTGGTGTAGGTTGCAGATGTGGCTTGGATCCCACATTGCTGCGGCTATAGCATAGGCCAGCAGCTACAGCTCCGATTCTACCCCTAGCCTGGGAACTTCCACATGCTGCAGGTGTGGCCCTAAAAAGGGGCGGGGGGGGGAGAGAAAGAAAAGAAAGGTATTGCTTTAAAAAAGAAACAGAAAACCAGTGATTTGCTAATAAAGTTTTGGGAACTCGGCAGATAATAGAACCCCAATTTCCCCTGGGGGGCTCCAGTGTGTTGGTGTTGGTCGTGCCTTTGGCCAGTGGGTCCTGGAGCTGGAATTCCTTCCCTTGAGGACTTGGGCTGGGCTCCCGGGCGGGGCTGGGCTAAACCTCGCGCTGTTTGCAGCCCTATCCTGTTACAGTTATGAAGTATGTTCCGTCGCTTGACCTTCTGCTCTAGAACACTTCGTGCGCTATTATTCCGCATTTCCTCTCGAATGCCTTTCTCATCTGTATGCTGGGGTATAGTGAAGCGAAGCAATAAATACCTCAGAGCATAAATATTTTTGTTAAGAACTGAAGTACATTTCTAAATCTGTGAGCACAAAAGTGAGATGGAAAATTACTGAGGACGTTCTAAGCTTAGGACCAAGAATGCCAGGAGAGTTTTATTTTTGTGTTTAAAAAAGAAACACGAAGTGTTGTTTGTCTGTGGGTGTGAAAAATATATTGAAATAGCATTTGATAACTATGTTGTAAAGCTTTGTTCCTGCCCTATCTTTTATAACATTTTCCTTTTTGGCTGCACCCGTGGCATATGGAAGTTCCCTGGTCCAGGAATGGAATCCAAGCCACATCTGTGACCTGTGCCATGGCAACAGCAATGCCGGATCCTTAACCCACTCTGCTGGGCTGGGGATTGAACCCCCACCACTGCAGAGTCAATGCAGGATCCTTAACCTGCTGTGCCACAGTGCAAACTCCTCCTGCCCTATCTTAATTTGAAAACTTCAGTCTTGTTTAAATGTGTTTTCTCCCAGAGTAGATTAATGGCACATTCTTTCTTATTTGGACTTCTTTGAGTTACTGCAGGCTTTTTGACCATTTAATTCTTCTTCTTCTTCTTCTTTTTTTTTGGGGGGGGGCCTCACCTGTGGCATATGGTGAGGTTCCCGGGCTAGGGGTTGAATCGGAGCTGTAGCTGCTGGCCTGCACCACAGCCACAGCAATACCAGGTCAGAGCTGCATCTGTGACCTACTCCACAGCTCACGGTAACACCAGATCTGTAACCCACTGAGCGAGGTCAGGGATCGAACATGCACCCTCATGGATATTAGATTCCTTTGTGCTGCGCCACGACAGGAACTCCAGTGCAGTCTGAATACCTTAACTGCTTTATGTGCGTTGTCTCATTTAATCCTCCCAATAACCCTGTGAAATGTGGTGACCACTGGTTTCGTTTTACAGATGAGGAAGCTGAGATTCAGAAAGTTTAAAATAGTTTGCCCAAGATTTTGCAGTTAGTTAAAACTCAAACTTAGTACTCCGATTCAGGAATTTGTTACTTCAGAGTGCAAGCTCTTAGCCCTTGTTCATGTCTTTAGATTTTTTTCACCTTAATGAGTAACTGAATGTGTCGTCATCCTTTTCTGGAATGAGCCTAAGACGAGGCGAAAACATCTCATGCTGGTCCCAGTTCTCAGACAGTTGTTTCATGGACCAAAGCAAGTATTGAGTAATCTTCAAGACCTGTTTAGTTTCATGAGTCGGACGAGAGGAATCCCAAGTCTTACAGGCATCTCGCTTAAGTTTACTTGTGATGAAGATGACACGTGGTCATCTTGCTAATTATATTCACTCTTTTTCCTTGCGTCTTGTCAAGGGGACGGGATCACCCGCCCTCACTCCCTCGCTTCCATCCGGTAGTGTAGTAGTGACTCTTGGCCTTAGAAATGTCAGGAGAGGTCTTTGTTCCTTTTGGCCCCCGAGTATTTTGTCAGCCTTCATTCTCTCTGCCTTGTTCATATTCAGGTAAGAGCTTCCCCTACATGACCCGTTTCCTAGCATCTTCTCTTTCTACTCCTTCAGGAAAAAGAACAGCTCTAACTTCTTAAAGCTAGAAGATGGAACACAGCAGGGCATGCAGAGAGCACAGCAGCATAGAGTTTGTTGGTTAACTAGGCAAGTAGAGAGATGTGTAACCAGCCCCTGTTTTGAGCAGGAAGCATGGAAGCCTAAGTTTGTATGGCAGGAATCTCGGTAACCTTGGGGGCTGCTAGACCACGCAGGAGGCTGCCCAGACCCCTGGTGTCTTATAGGGAAGAGGGAAGGAGAAAAGAGGAAAAGGGAAGGCTCTGCAGATGGGACGAGAGGACGCTGGTGGAGTGTCCCGGCAGTTTGTTTGGTTGTCTTCATGGTGGGTGAGGTTGAGAGCCCCGACCTCAGAAGTTGTTCCGCTTTTCTTTGACACATGCCTATAAGAATATGCTCGGTAAAAGCGCCTTCCAGGATAAGCATTCTGCCAGTATTTCAGATTTAAGCAGCTTTTCATCATGTATATGTGAACTCGTATGTCACGCGCTTGTACGTAACCTGAGTCTGACATTGGGGCCAGCGTATCAATTTATATCATCCTCGCTGATCTCACTGTGCCTCTGAGGAGGTTAAAATTAGGTATTAAAGGTAAATTTCTGGCTTCATATTCTGCTTTTTCAGACTAAGTTCTACCGTGGTAGATAAGCCTTTTGTTGGAGGGCGGCGGTGTGTCCAAGAACAATGAAGCAGGGAAGAAAAAGGTGCAAGTTTGCTCCAGAAGGCTGTGCGCCTGTGCCCCATCTCATCTGGTCTCTCTGCAGAACCAACTCTGAGGTTCCCAAGTTTTCATTGTGAGCCTAGAGGGTGCCTTCTCAGGGCCAGTGAATGAAAGTTGGAATCCTCCAGCAGCACCCAGCAGTTCTGCAGCCGCTGGAGAGCTCTTCCATCGAAGTTTTATCCATGAACTAATGTGACAGTACAGTATCATGAGAACATAGAAAATGAGACTTGACTTGAGAATTTTTTCAGGCCATTCCTAGTCCTACATAATGGTTATAATGAAATCTATAGTTTTTTTAAAAACCTGTTAAGGTGTAATCTTAAAAGCAAATTGTTCCTGTGGCACTGAATCTGGGGTTAGACCATACTAAGCAAACTATATTTCTTTTTTTTTTTTTGGTCTTTTTGTCTTTTTTTTGTTGTTGTTGTTGTTGCTATTTCTTGGGCCGCTCCCGCGGCATATGGAGGTTCCCAGGCTAGGGGTCGAATCGGAGCTGTAGCCACCGGCCTACGCCAGAGCCACAGCAATGCGAGATCCGAGCCGCGTCTGCGACCTACACCACAGCTCACGGTAATGCCGGATCCTTAACCCACTGAGCAAGGGCAGGGACCGAACCCGCCACCTCATGGTTCCTAGTCGGATTCGTTAACCACTGCGCCACAACGGGAACTCCAGCAAACTATATTTCTTAAGGTAGCATAACTGTAACTAGGAATTCTGGCATCCTTCATGGTATTGTCATTTATACATGCAAGATGGGAAACAATTCTGTTGTCTAATATATAGCCAAGGATGTTTTGACCAATATGGCGTGAAATGACTAAGATTTTAAACTTTGATCTGGTGATCGGGGCACTGCAGTTACCAGCAGTGCTCTGTCAAAGGTCAGTGTTACAGTAGCAACTGCTTTATGCTGAGCCAGGTTATCAGTTCCTAGGGAAATGCTTGGATTAAGAGAAGAGGTTAAATTCAAGGTTAGATGTGAAACATTCCCCACCCCCTCCTCCCCAAAGCTTTATGGAAAAGCCTAAATACTTGCTAAATGTTTAGCTTTGGAAGGGACCTGGATTGGTTGTGAAAGTGATCCCTCCCACCCTGTGGCCACAGTGTCGGAAGAGGAACTTTGTATCTGCTCAGAGCTTTGAGATTGGAGAGGAGAGAGGGGCTCTGAACCAGGGTGAAGTCCTTCACTGATAGAGGGTTGGTTTTGACCTGTGCTGTACTACTAGTAGCTGACATTTTTTGAATGCATACGCTGGGCCACTTAGCTAAGCTGCCAAATCTAAGTCCTCAGAATAGCCTTTTGCAATATATGCTACTGTTAGCGTTCATTTTATTTTGATTAATTGATTAATTATTTTTTGGCTATACCTAGGGCATGCAGAAGTTCCCAGGCTAGGAATTGAACCCAAGCCATGGCAATGACAGTGCCAAATCCTTAACTGCTAGGCCATCAGGGATACTCCCTTAGCCTTCATCTTTATTTTATTTTTTTATTTTTCTGTTTTTTTAGGGCTGCATCACGGCATATGGAGGTTCCCGGGCTAGGGGTCCAATTGGAGCTACAGTTGCCGGCCTACACCGCAGCCACAGCAACTCGGGATCCAAGCTGTGTCTGCGACCTACACCACAGCTTGTGGCAACACCAGGTCCTTAACCCACTGACTGAGGCCGGGGATCAAACCTGCGTCCTCATGGGTGCTAGGCAGATTCATTTCCACTGAGCCACGATGGGAACTCCCCTTAGCCTTCATTTTATATTATGAGACTGAAGTTTAGGTAAGTGGGTCAAGTTGGTAAGAAATTGAGATAGGACTTGAACCTGGCTATCGCTGGTTCCAAAGCATGTCCTAGAATAAGCCCTTACCCTCAGTTCTCTTTCTTTAATCATTTGTCCAACCAACCGGCACCAGCGAATTGAAGCTTGTTATACATAAGTGCTGTTGCAGCTCCAGAAGTGAATACGAAATGGAGCTGCTCATGACTGAATGGCACATGGGCATAAGTACTGTGGGGGGGGGGGTGCTCATGCCCAGGGCTGGGGAAATCCAGAGAGAGAGGAGCAGTCTAGAAGTTTCCTGAAAAGGTGATACCCAGTGAGTTCTGAAAGACAGGTAGGCGTTGACTGGATGAAGCTGGAAAGTAGGACCTCTCTGAGGTATGGCACTTAAGGGCATGCGGTGGGGGATTCCTGCCCCTTGCAGGTGGTGGAACATGTGGGGAAAGGGCAGCTAAGGGAGAACCTAGTATGCTGGGTAAGCATTTGGACCTGGCCCTGCCACTTCCTAGCTCTGTGTTCTTGAGCCAAGTCTCTATCTCTTCAGTCCTCAGTGTTCTTATCTGTAAAATGGGAATAAATAAGAGGCCTGTCCCACTGGCTGTTATGAGTATTAAATGACAATGAACTGAGACTGCTTAGTACAGTGCTTGACACGTAGTTAGATGCTTCGTCCATTGCAGGTGCAGTTATTAACCACTGTTATCATTATCAACATCTTTTTCCTCCTCCTCAATATTTAGGAAATCAAAGACCAGATCTTAAAGGACCTTCCTCACACCACCTTATTTTGTCTTTGGGAGCAGCCTTAAGCCATGATAGACCAGAGAAAATTCAAATGTCCTTGAATTTCATAGTGGGAGGGGAGAGGGCATTTCATATTTTGAAAGTGGCAGCAAACTCATTTTGATGAAATACATTCCAACATAGCGGAGAGGGGAAATTTGTAAGGAGAAAAAGGAAGTAATATTCCTTTGTATCAGTTTTGCAAAAATCTTATTAAGCACAGCACTCAAACCTCTTTCCAGAGAATGCTATTTGCCCTTTCTGATTTTTTTTTTTTTTTTTTTTTTTTGCCAGTGCCTGCATGCAGAAGTTCCCAGGTCAAGGATAGAACCCTAACCACAGCAGTGGCAACAGATCCTTCACCCCTAGGCCACCAGGGAACTCCCTGCCCTCTCTGATTCTTAAGAATTGCTCCTCACTAGATTATGAACTTCCTTAAGGCAAGAGCCCAGTTGTCTTCATCTTTGTGTCTGCAGCATCTTCAGGGTCGCACAGTGGCAATGAGTTGAATGAGTGAATTGTTAATGATATTCCTTCATGTTCTGGTACCTGACATTCAAAGAAAGGCAGATAGTGTTAAGAAAAAAAGACTTAAGCCCGTGCGTTGGTTGGTGATTTTTATGTGCTCAGCTGTGATACCGCCCTGCCTGGATCCTTTAGTAATTTCCATCTTCTGCTGCCTGTACAGACAGTTGTTTTAGAGATGAAGGTGTTTTATGCTAGGTGAGCATCTTGAGGACAGCACAACTGTGTCTGTTTTAGTTTTTTCTCTGCTGTCTGGCATGGTACCTGGCACGTCGTAGGTCTTTGATAAATACTTGCAGTAATGAATTTCTTTTTAAAAATGTTAGGACATTGTCTTGAAATATAGTCTTAATTTAAAAGAGACGACAAACTGGACTCTACTTATTTTGGCTTACAAGCGGGAGGTCAGTACAAAATTCAAGTTTGGGTAAAAACGCCCTTCTGTTTCAAAACGCTGGCTTAAATACCCTGTGGTGTACACAGAGCTTTTATATTCCCCCCTGTGTCACCCACTACTGTCCTGTTGTAAAGGTAAGGTCTTTGGACTGAGTGGGTTCCTTGCTTGAGGGTGTGGACTAAGGTCCCAGCTTTGCTTGGCATCAGTTTGCTCCCGTTACTCTGGAGGGAATATTGGAGGGGTGTTGCAGCAGAGTGGGAAAGCCATCCTGCAATGCTTTCCCCTCGTCCTCTCTCCCGTATAGCAGATGAGGTGGCCTGAAGACGACCCCATAGCATCCTCTGCCTCCTCTTTTCAGGATGTCTGAAAGTGAACTCTCCCCGAAGCTGGCTCCTCTTTAAGTCACTGTTTAGCATGGGACCTCCCCACACAATGCTTTCCTATCTTTTTCCTTTGTTATTTGCAACGTATAGGTTGATCAAGCACTTCACACACCCCCCCCATTGCTTTCATAGCTGGATTTCACAGTCCTCCATTCACCTTCCTTAAGTCTAGTCTATTTTTTGAGACCTCTCAGTAAGTTGTTTTCTGCCTAGTCCTTTTTCACTTACCTTTCCTTTCTCTCGTCATATGTGAACTACTCGCTCATCAGTGACTTTAGGATATACCTTAGAAAATAGGCATAATTTACTTGAATTTGTTTTTTAACTTAATTGTAATTCTTTTGCAGTATAGTTGATTTACAGTGTTTTGTTAGTTTCAGGTATGTAGCAAAGTGATTCAGTTTTATATATATATAGCTATGCCTGTATAATAGATAGCTATTCTTTTTTAGATTCTTCTTCCTTATAGGTTATTACAGAATTCTGAGTCTAGTTCCCTTGTTGGTTGCATTTGTTTTAATTCTGGCATTGGCTTAAGAGGAGCAGGTGTGGTGCAATTTGTGTTCACTTCTGTACTTACCCATGAGAATATGAAAGCATATAGTTTATTCTGGTATTATTAAAATTTAGAAAAAGCTTTGTTGGGGGTGTAACTGATGTATGAAACTGTAAGCTATTTAAAGTGAACATTGCGATGATTGGATGTACACGTATATTGTAAAAACATTCCCCTTATTTAATTAGCATATCCATCACCTCACATATTTATCTGGTGTTTATTATTCCACTGGAAGAATGAAAAGATGCTTTGGAGAGTTTGACCAGCGTGCCCAGATGACCATGAACAGATTGGTGCCCCTGGGGGACAGTGGGTCAGCTTTTCCAGATTTCCTGAAAAGTGCCAACGCTAAAACTTGGGATGTGCCAGTGTGCCATGTACATATCTGAGAACTTTTCCACATTTTGGTTTATTTTTCCAGCCCTCCAATATCAAGATTGGCCTCTGTTCATTAGTGGGAGGGGAGTGTCAGGATCCAGGGAGGCTGTTTTTGTTTTTGAAACAGCGGAGGAACAGTACTGGTAAATGCCAGGCATGTGTCTCGAGCAAACGCCAGGCGTGTGTGAGTAAAGACCCTGGTTTCTAGACCTCTGCACTCTCTACTCTTGGCGCTTCCTTTTCCTCCTGACACGGGGGCATCTGGCAACTGTGTCCCTATTGTCCTAACCCTAGGAACTCAGAGAGTGTGTTTCTCTAAGAGGGTTTACTAGTTGTATATAATACTATCAGGAGGTGCTGAGCGCTGAATTATATTTCCATTGGTAGAGACTGACTTTCCTGGATCCCTCCAAATGCTATAGAAAAGTCATAATAAAGGCTCCTACTGTAAGATATCATGGAAGATGGGAAACCGCATGGCCAAATGGAGACTGTGTCAACTCCATTGCCAGCCAGCTGTTGTCGTAAGTAGGTTACTTAAACTCTGTAAGCTTCAGTTTACTTATCTATAAAGTGGGTTTGATGCCTCCTGCATGGCTGGTGATGTGAATGCTAGAAATAATATATGTACAGAGTTTACCGTGAAAGAAATGCTCCATGTATAGTAACTGTAATTTCTGGTAAAATTAGGGGTTTGGTTTTTGGCCATGAACATGTAGTGACCGGAACTCATGGACCTTCCCTCATTGACTCACAGTGGTGCCAGCATCTGTAAGATGTCTCTGCTCAAAGAATCGCCACTTCCATTTAAAAGGCTGGACGTCTTCAGCCCCCCGTGGTCATCCCTCTTCATGGGTTTAGGTTCAGCATAAAAGCCAGTCTGTATGTGCACTTGGAGTAGCCTGTGTCTCATCTATTAGCTTCTGTTTGGGTGGTAGAGACTAGGAGTTGGAGGTCTAGGTCAGTTGTATTTTATTTATTTACTTTTGATGATTCTCAACTTTATTCTTTCTTAACTGACTTACAGTTGATGTACAATGTTGCGTTAGTTTCTGCTGCACAGCAAAGTGGTGCAGTATACATGAGTGTACGTTCTTTTTCGTATTCTTTTCTGCCGTGGTTTGTCACAGATACTGCACATAGAGCCCTGTGCATGTAGTAAGACCTTGTTCTTTACCCATTCTATATAAGAGTTTGCATCTGTTAACCGCAAACCCTCGGTCCATCCCCACGTACTCCTGATCCCTTGGCAACCACAAGTCTGTTCTCTGTGTCTGTGAATCTGTTTTGTAGATAGGTTCATTTGTGCCGTATTTTAGATTCCACCTGTAAGTGATATCATATGGTATTTGTCTGTCTTTCTTTTTTCTTTTTTTTTTTGTCTTTTTGCTATTTCTTGGGCCGCTCCCACGGTATATGGAGGTTCCCAGGCTAGGGGTCGAATCGGAGCTGTAGCCACTGGCCTACGCCAGAGCCACAGCAACGCGGGATCCGAGCCACGTCTGCGACCTACACCACCGCTCATGGCAATGCTGGATCGTTAACCCACTGAGCAAGGGCAGGGATCGAACCCACAACCTCATGGTTCCTAGTCGGATTCGTTAACCACTGTGCCACGACGGGAACTCCCTTTTTTTTTTTGTCTAAGTATTTGTCTTTCTTATTTTGACTTCACTGAGTATGATAATCTCCAAGTCCATCCATTGTTGGTGCAAATGGCATTACTTCATTCTTTTTATGGCCAAGTAGTATTCCATTTTATATACATATCATATCTTCTTTATCCACTCATACACTGATGGACATTTAGGTTGTTTCCATGTCTTGGCTCTTGTGAATAGTGCTTCTGTGACCAGAGGGGTGCATTATCTTTTTGAGTTATAGTTTTGTCTGGTTATATGCCCAGCAGTGGGATTGCTGGATTATATGATAACTCTACTTTTAATTTTTTGAGGAAGCCCCATACTGTTTTACATAGCGGCTACACCAATTTACAGTCCCACCCACAGTGTAGGAAGATTGTCTTTTCTTTGCAGTCTCTCTAGCATTTGTTATTTGTAGACTTAGTAATGTTGTCCATTCTGACCAGTGTGAGATGATACATCCTTGCATTTTTTCTAATAATTCGTGATGTTGAGCCTCTTTACATGTGCCTGTTGTCTTTGGTGAAATGTCTATTTAGGTCTTTTGCTCATTTTTCGATTTGAGTTTTTTGGGTTCTGTTGTTGAGTTGTATGAGCTGTTTGTATATTTTGGAAATTAATCTCTTATCGGTTACATTATTTGCAAATATTTTCTCCCAATCTGTAGGTTGTCTTTTTGTTTTTTTGTTTACGGTTTCCTTTGCTGTACAGAAGCTTGTAAGTTTGATTAGGTCCCATTTGCTTATTTTTGCTTTTGTTTCTATTGCCTTGGGAGACTGTAGGTCAGTTGTACTTTAGCTTTCTCTTCAGGTCCCCTCGTTTCAGCTCAGTGTCCAATGGCCCTTCCTTCTTCCTCTAGTCTCCTCTAGTGAGGCCTTGCTCCTGGCCAGTTAGCACAGACTTCCAAAGATTGAGTGGGGTGCTCCTTCCTCTTTGTGCTGAGGGAATTCCAAAGGCACTTCAGGGCATTCAAGGGAAACACCCCTCTTTTCTCAGTCTGGGAGGCTTCCCAGTGCCTTTTGTCTATGGCAGCCTCCTGACTCTTGCGAGAGACAGGAAGCCAACGAATACATGCTCAGAAGAAAAACTATCAAACACAGTAAATGTTCATTACTGCCAGCTAGACCGCTGGTGGTGATGGTGGTGGTGGCGGGAGGTAAGGACTTGAGCCTCCTTATGCTGCATCTTCCTTGCCCCCACCCCTCCAGGATGATGAGCAGCACTAATATAATGGTTAGGCTCAGTGCAGTGCTTTCTCTTCAAAATAAATATGTCAGTAATGTTCATAGCTAAGCCAAGTGTGGTGCTGAGATTGCATTTTCTTTTTTGAACGGATTTTTTTTTTTTTGTCTTTTTGCCATTTCTTGGGCTGCTCCCACGGCATATGGAGGTTCCCAGGCTAGGGGTCTAATCAGAACTGTAGCTGCCAGCCTACGCCAGAGCCACAGCAATGCAGGATCCGAGCCATGTCTGCAACCTACACCACAGCTCACGGTAACACCAGATCGTTAACCCACTGAGCAAGGGCAGGGACCGAACCTGCAACCTCATGGTTCCTAGTCAGATTCGTTAACCATTGCACCACGATGGGAACTCCCTGAATGGATTTTTGTTTTTCCTGGAGTTGGCAAATGCTTCACCTTTTCCTTTGCTTGGTTTTCTTTAAACATCTCAGTCTTCCCACATACCTCCAACTGTGTTATGGAACTTATACAACTGCACATGATCCAGTCTTGTCTGTTAATCCCCCCCCACACTTCCTTCCCCCTTCCCTCCTGGACACATCCCTGTAGAGCCCCGACTTCCCATTCCTCCTGGACTGGGAGGAGTAACACTAACTCATAAAGACATTCAAACAATTTCTCTACTTTCACATCTTCCCTACTCACAACCTCCACACTTTGCAAAACAAAACAACCTACCTGCCTCCCAAAACGAAACACCTGGTACCATGTGCCTCTAAGCTGATGAAGGACCGATTTAGCTTCCTCTCCCAGGGTTTTCCCTCCTGATTTGCATTTTTTTCTCCTGGGATTCTGAAATCCCCTAGTTTCATCAGACATGGAGCTTTAATCGTTTGTATCTTGTTCCTCTCCTCAGTTTAAAACGATTTTTCAATTGAGAAAAGAGTGTAAAACCTTTATTTTGTCATTTAAACTCAGCAATCTCCTTGCTTCTAGTTCCTTATTTCTCGTTATGGGCTAGATTAAAGCAACCATGCAGAGAAAGGGAGTAAATGTAGATATTCCAGTCCCATCTTACATTTTCTTCTTCCTTCGTTCTGTTCTGTTCTTCATCGTCGGATACAAATGAGAACAGGGTTAGGTTTGTTTGTTTGTTTGTGTTTTGGAGTCTTCTAATGAGAGATCTTTTCCTTCAAGTGAAGATATGGGAAAATCCCACTTCTATGCTCTGTTTTCTGCCGAATAATAAAATCATCTCACTGATTGAGGTTGTAAAAATAACTTGTCTTGTTTTAGTTCTGCAACTAACTGAAAGAAAACAAGGCGAGTTTACAGTTAATAGGGAGCCCCAGACATAATTAACAAGATGATGAACTAGTACCTAAAAAGAGGAGGTCAGAAAGGAAAGATTATTTAAGTTGGAGAGTTTGAGGCAGTGAGTATATAATGAGTGTTAAATATTTGAAGGTGTGAGATGTAGAGCTGATGGTTCCCAGTTGCCCTTTTCAAGATGAGAGGCTTTAAGAGGAAATGGATAAAATTAGAAGTAGAGGTGGAAGTATTTTTCACAAAGATGAAATTTCAACACAGCATAGACTGTTACTGGAATGAGTTCCTGAAGTATGGTCACCTTGGGTAATTTTTCTTTGTTGTATTTAGCCACTGTCTGTGAGTTCCAACCTTGCATGTAAGGACTGCCATTACAATTTTTCCAGATCAATGCAGTCTCCCTTGAGAGGGTCCAGGAGCAGGTAGTAGAGTGGAATCGGCATTCTTCACAATTGCCTATTTTAGTTGCTGTATAAGAATCCTCACCTCCCAGTCTGACTTGAGTGCTTGGAATACTCCTGAGAACTACTGACTGTGGCTCCAATGTTTGATTGAATGGACCAGTGTCAAAATATCACATGGGGAGTTCCCATCGTGGCGCAGTGGTTAACGCATCCGACTAGGAACCATGAGGTTGCAGGTTCGGTCCCTGCCCTTGCTCAGTGGGTTAACGATCCGGCGTTGCCGTGAGCTGTGGTGTAGGTTGCAGATGCGGCTCGGATCCCGCGTTGCTGTGGCTCTGGCGTAGGCCGGTGGCTACAGCTCCGATTTGACCCCTAGCCTGGGAACCTCCATATACCGCGGGAGCGGCCCAAGAAATAGCAACAACAACAACAACAACAACAAAAAATAATAAATAAATAAATAAAATTAAAAAAAAAATCACATGGGATGGTAAGATCACTAGAGTATTTTTTTCCGCATACTATCTTCCATCCTGTTCTAACCCAAGAGATTGGACATAGTTCCCTGTGCTGTACAGCAGGACCCCATTGCTATCCATTCCAAATATAACAGTTTGCATCTACCAACCCCAAACTCCCCATCCCTCCCACTCCCTCCCCCTCCCCCCAGCAACGGTAAATCCTTTCTTCATGACCATGACCTGTTTCTGTTTTGTGGATGGGCTCTCTTGTGCCATATTTTAGATTTCACATCTAAATGATGTCCTGTGGTGTTTGTCTTTCTCTTGCTTCACTTCCTGTGATAATCTCTGGTTGCATCCATGTTGCTGCATCATTGGCATTAATGCAAATGGCATTATTTTGTCCTTTTTTTGTGGCTGAGTAGTATAGAGTATTTCAATTTTTATTTTTGTGCCACCTGTGTTTGGGTCGTCCATAGCTTCTGTCTCAAATATTCTGTTCACATGAATGAAAATGAGCATGGGCATAAACTTCAGCTGAAACTCCTCCATACCTGAAGCTCTTCTTGAGCCATGCATCTTTGTCCTCTCCTTTCTACCTTTTGTAGGTTATCCCAAAAGCCTGGAACAGTCTCCAGGTGGATGGTGTGCGTTTTCATCTCTGGCTTGTTTCCCCCTTGCCCTTGTTCTGTCTGGACTAATCCCTTCCCAGCTGCCCAGTGCATCTGTTACTCTTTGTTTGTACCCTGACCTAGCATTTCCTACCACTAGGTAGGCAGAGAGGGTGTCTTGACTTGTTCTCTGGGATTTCCCACAATCAGTAGTCTGTGCTGAGTGAATAGTAGTTTTTGAGGAAATGATATATAAATATAACCAAGTATAGTCATTTAATGTTCAAGCAAAGTAATTTCCATAGTTACCACTTGATAACGTGTTCTGTTTCTCAGAAGCAGTCCTTAATAACTGCTGCATCTGAAGTCGTGGTATGTGACATAGCACTGTAGCTATGGAAAGAAGGGATCCCATTTATTGCAGACTGGATATGGGGAAGCATTCTTCTGCCCAACCCTCCTGACACGTGGGGCATTGGGGCTTTGACGGATCCCTTTAGGGTTGAAGTTTTCCTTTACTGCAGCTTTTCTGCCTTTTGGGGAGTCCTGCCAGAGGTAATCCAGTACGAGGAAAAATCTTTAACTTGATCTTGGTTCTTTTGACTCCACATTTGATTCCTTTCCACTTTATGTTTTGCAGCTTTTTATTAAGGTATTTAAGAACACACTGTGTTTCTGTTATTTTGCAAGTTAAGCATTGGAAGCCATAGCAGTTTGTCATGGCCTTGATGGTCCTTTGGGAATCGATTTAGGAGTGTGCAGTGAGACTTCCAAAAATGGAGAGCTTATGACTTGGTAACACTCCTTCTTAAGAATATACTCTAAAGAAGGGATCAGAGGCCAAGGCAGGTGTTTTTGAGTGATGGGGAAAAGCCAGACTCAACCTGACGTTTCAGCGATGGAGAATGGGTACATGCATGTTGATCTATACCACAGAATATTATGTAGCAGTTCAAACTTGTTTTTGAAACTTTTTCAGTAATATGGGAAAATAAGAAGTAGGAATCAGAAAGAAAAATATCAGTGTTGTTCAATCCCAACTATGTAAACAAATTTAAAATATACTTAAAAGAATAAAGTATACAAAGGTTTTAAATTGATCTCTGGGTAGTGACATTATGGATAATTTTTATTTTCTCCTTTTTTTCTATAATTTCCAATTTTCTTATAATGTATTTATAATCAGAAAGTATTGAAGATTATTAAAAGTTTTCACCAAAATAGAAAAACAATGACATATATCTAACTAATGATTCAAAAGAATGAAAACTCATCAAGTTCCAGGATTTAAGTGGCTTTAATCATCTCTAATTTTGAAAACGAACACTTCATTCCAAATGATTTTTTTTTTTTGCTTTTGCAATTAGTCAAGGTATGATTATATATGATGCTGAAAGCTGTGTGGTTAGTGAGATAATGTTCTAAATATTGATATTTATACTGGGAACATAATATGGTAAATGTGCATCTTACAGTATAATCTTTTTTTGTTTTTCTTTTCTTTTTTTATTAATGATTTTTATTTTTTCCACTATAGTTGGTTTACAGTGTTCTGTCAATTTCTACTGTACAGTAAAGTGACCCAGTCACACATACATATATACATTCTTTTTCTCACGTTATCCCCTGTCATGCTCCATCACAAGTGACTCATTGCTTATCCACTCCAAAGGCAATAGTTTGCATCTATTAACAAAGACCGGGCTTCGAAGGGAGCTTGTGCCTCCTGCTTGTCTTGGGACTGGCCAGATTTTATAGTCTTGGTTGTCTTATCTGTAAATTGGGATTGTGAGGATTAAATGATATGATTGCATGTAAAAATCTTTAGCACAATTCCGGCACATAATGATCACTCAGAAAATATTACTGCTGAAGTAATACGTGATAGCTGATATAATGCTACTCTGAAGGAAGATTTCTTTTTTGGCAGCATTTTATTTATTTATTCATTTAGTTTGTATCTTAACTTTTATTTTTTTCCATTATAGTTGGTTTACAGTGTTCTGTCAGTTTTCTTCTGTTCGGCATGGTGACCCAGTGACACACGCATGGGTACATTCCATTTTCGCACATGATCATGCCCCATCGTAAGTGACTAGACCAAGTTCCTAGTGCTACACAGCTGGATGTCATTGCTAATCCATTCCAAAGGCAATAGTCTGCATCTGTTAACACCAAGCTCCCCATCCATCCCACTCCCTCCCCTCCCCCTTGGCAACCACAAGTCATTTCTTCCAAATTTCCTTATATATGGTATTTAGGAGAGGCGAGGTTAAGTGGTTTAAAAATTTTTTTCTAATACAATATTAATTTTCCGAAGGCTATAAAGACAAAGACATCCTGCTGCCACCTTCATCTCTCTAAGAAAGGAAATATTCTGCACCTTTCTCCAAGCTTATGTAAGCGGGAACACATATGAAATGAGTGGTTTTTGTTTTGTTTTTCCCTTAGGTACTACTCTGCAACTTTTCCAACAAGCCAGTAGTTACAGACTTTTTTTTTTTTTTTTTTAATTTTATGGCTGCACCCACAGCATATGGAAGTTCCCGGGCCAGGGATTGAATCCAAGCCACAGCTGTGGCAATGCCCGATACTTTAACCCACTGCGCCAGGCTGGGGAGCCAACCCTCACCTCTGCAGTGACCCGAATTTCTGTAGTCAGATTCTTAACCCATTACACCAGGGCGGGGACGCCAGTGACAACATTTTTAATTGCTCTATTCATAGGTTCAGATTTGACTAATTTGTAATAACTGCATAATATCCTAAATATTGTAGCTATGGAAAAATTTGTTTGGACATTCCTAAGGGTTGTTCGTAGGCCCCCATCCTCTACCATAGATGTTGTTTAGTTCAGCATCTTTCTATGTGATCCTTAAGATTCCTTGCTTTATTTCCAATTAGTTTCTCCAAAGTGGCATTGCTCAGTCAGAGCATATGTTAATTACAGTGCAGAAGGATTTGGGGTTACAAAAGTTGTGTGAAACAGTTGGTTCTTGCCCTCTTACAATCTCTGGGAAGAACAGATATGCATTTATTTTCCCAGGGGTGGATTTCTTTCTTTCCCTCCCTCCCTCCCCTTCCTCCCTCGCTTCTCTCCTTCCTCCCGTGGTCCCTTCCTTCCTTTCTTTTTTGCATAGGTACAAAGATCTTAGTAAATGGTGTTTATTTCTAGGGGCATTTAAAATCCTTAACATCTTGAAACATGTATAAATCAAGAGGGCAAAGGGAGCCTCTTAAATGAGGTTTACTCTGTGTAGTCTTTGCTGCTTTTATTAGACATGAATTTGTTAGGAATGGTGCATGTGTAAGCTTTTCAATTTCTAAGAGCTTAGAGTCCCACTTAAGAGCTGAAGCACTTAAAATCTGCCTTCCTAGCCCTTCCCGGGCTCACACCCCACAGGGCACAGATGACCCCCATACAGGGGGAGAACCAGCCCCACAGGCAGCGTCTTGTTTACAGAGGCCCAGACTTGCTCCCCAAGATGCAGGCAGCTGAGCACATCTTCAGGTTTGAGGTCACCGATGGTAACAGGAATAGAAGTATGTGAACAAATTGTAGACAGATGCCCTTTCTTTGTAATGCCACTGAGAGCTACTTCGTACAATGTATGTTTTACCAAGTACCCACTTAGTAGCCACTTTGTGTGTGTGTGTGTAAGATCTACGTCTACCAGGCAGAGGACAAAGAAAAGAAAGGATAGTTCAGATGGGTTTGCCATCCTGTGCGCATGTGTGTATGTCGTCTTCCTGTATGAAGGGGCGTGTATGTCACGTGACCGTCTTGTTTCGAGGCTTTGTTTTCTGCCATTGGTAATTAGCACTTGGTTACATCAGTTGGGATGATGCAACTCTTTCACAGCTGACACTAGTTCATACCTGTTTTCATTCTTCCTTCCCCCTGATTCAGCATCTTGGCTCCGGAGAAGTGATTGCATTATAACACTTCAGAACCCGCTTGGCTGTATTCCTGACTCACCGGAGTGGTCACATATCTGAAACCCGCTGGGCACCCTGTCGGTGGACCTGTAGCTGCTTGTTCTGCATTCATGTTCTGTCTCCTCACGGTGAATAGCCTTAACCTTAACCTTAAACATCCTATAACGACTGGCTTGCTGGAGAGCAGTGTTTGCCCTTGCGGGAGTCCGCGGGCAGTCTGGGTTGCCTTGGGTTCCTGCCGTACTCGGTGAAATAGCAACAGCAGTAAGGGCCGTGAGAGCAGACAAATTCGTAGTGCCACCCATGTGCTCTGTGTAGTCCTCACCTCTCTCTAATGCCTGCAACAACTCTGTGTGGAGGCTCTTAGCATCCCCGTGTTACACGTGCAGACAGTGAGGCAGCTCTGAGCCGTGGCGATGCAGCTTATACGCGGCTGAGGGATGGAAATGACTTCACATCGGGTGAGGCTCACTGGTGGGGCTGGAGAAAACCAAGGAACGAGGCGATGACCCAGGGATGCTGGGCACTGGGCGGGCAGACCAGGGGGAGCGACTTGGCAGCGATGCTTGGCCGCTGCTCTTGTTTGGAGAGGAAGTGACGCAGCTGAGTGCTCCCATCCGACAGCCCTGGACGGGTGAGGGAAGTCGAGGGAACTCAGGGCAGGAAGGAAGCGGGGGAGAGGGAGGTGTGGAAACTTGGCTGAGGGCGGTCTCCTGCAGCAGCAGCCTGTCACAGAGAGCCCCTCTCTTCACCAGCTTTGTCCCTTCAGGGCGCACATCCCAGAGGAGGGTGAAGCAGGTTAAAGGTGTGTTTACCTTCAGCCAGTTTCTTTTGTTTTGACAAGTGAGTCATATGACCAGGCTGGAAAACCTCTTCTCCTGTTGGTGTGATCCTTTCTGAGAGTGGTTTTTGAAGAGGTTGTACTCGACCTGCCGGCATTACTCTACTGGGCAGCACAGCCTGCAGACCAGGACTTGTAGAAGGAAAACCGTCTAGGTAAGAGGCATTGGGGGTGGGAGGCGCTGTGGCCCGAACAGGACCCTGATGCTGCTGTTGTGCCCTCTGCCTAGACCATCGTGGGGCTAAAAATGGGTACCAGCCTTGGGGTCCATCTCCACCCTACCTGAGCCAAGTCCATTGTGGGTGAGCAGTCAGATTGCAGACGGCACGTCACAGTCTTCCTTATAGAATGTGGTGACTTGCTTTTGTCATTGTTATTTTTATATCACCAGGTCATAGTTTCCCACCTGCTTTATGGATATTATTAGAATGGTTCATTGAGTAAGAACGTGGTGGGTCAGGTGGTGGCCTCAGTGACTGTGTGATCTCGGGCAAGCTCTTGACCTCTCCAGCCTCGGCGTCCTCGTCTGTGACATGGGCCCTTAGGAGTAGCCGTCTCCCGGGGCTGTTGGAGATGGAGCTCAGCAGCGTGTCCTGGCGTCTCATCTCCTTTGAACATCGCTGCTTTCTTGGTGTGCTGACCCTTGCAGGCATCTCCCCTCTGGCCCCTGGCTGTGATTCGCTCTGACATTCCAGGACACACGCCACCCTGGGTGTAGACACTTGACAGCAGCAAGAACTGGAATTGAGCATGGCTGATTTTACGGTCTCTCAGAGAAGGGCGGAGTCTCTTAGGACAAAGCATTGCTGGCATGAATCGACAGAGAAAGCTCATTTGAGAAGTAAGCCAGAGTCAGGTATTTTGATACAGTTGATTATGCAAGTTGGACGGAGAAGAATCCCTTATCTTAGGCCCGATTGATTGTTGCCTGCATTGTATCCGGCTTGTCACTTTACCTCCAAATAGAACGTCTTCCTGTCCGTTTGATGAGGTTAAATGCAACTTTGGCAGTGGCGGAGCCAGAGGGGTTTGGGGGGAAGGAAAACACAGACCCCCTTCTTACAGTCACATATCGCTGCAAAGAGGGCACTGTTAGCTGTCTTACCAGGTTCCTTTACAAAGTACCATGTAAGGAAGACTTCTGTATTTAAACAATAAATAAATAAACCTAGTTTTTTTCGTATGGAAAATTTCAAGCAGACACAAAACTGCAGAGTGGAGTAAGGCCTGACATCCTGGCTTCCACCCTCAACAGCTGGCAACTTGCGGCCAGTATTGCTTCATCTGTAGCCCTGCATAGTCCCCACGCCACTCCTTTTGAGCAAATCCCAGATGACATATTATTTTATTTATAAATATTCAAGATCTACTTGGTTTTTTAATCTGATATGCCTTTTATTTTCTTTTTTTCAACACCATGTGTCTATTATTATTATTTTTGTCATTTTTTCGTATTTTTAGGGCCACACCCATGGCATATGGAGGTTCCCAGGCTAAGGGTCTAATTGGAGCTGTAGCCACCGGCCTATACCAGGGCCACAGACACAGCCACAGCCACAGCAAGGCCAGATTTGAGCTGCATCTGCACCCTACACCACAGCTCACAGCAACGCCAGATCCTTGACCTGCTGAGTGAGGCCAGGAATTGAACGCACAACCTCATGTTTCCTAGTCGGATTCGTTTCCGCTGTGCTATGACGGAAACTCCTATTATTTTTAAATGATTTTAATTTTTTGTATTATAGCGGGTTTACAGTGTTCTGTCAGTTTTCCACTGTACAGCAAGGTGACCCAGTCACACATGCATGCACACATTCTTTTTCTCACATTATCCTCCATCATGCTCCATCACAAGTGACTAGATATAGTTTCCCCTGCTGTGCAGCAGGATCTCATTGCTTATCCATTCCAAATGCAATAGTTTGCATCTATTAACCTCAAAATCCCAGTCCATCCCACTCCCCCCCGCCCCCCGCTCCCAGCAACCGCAAGTCTATTCTCCAAGTCCATGATTTTTCTTTTCTGTGGAAAGTTTCATTTGTGCCGTATATTAGTTTCCATATATAAGTGATATCATTTGGTATTTGTTTTTCTCTTTCTGACTTCACTTAGTTTGAGAGTCTCTAGTTCCATCCATGTTGCTGCAAAATGGCATTATTTTGTTCCTTTTTTGTGGCTGAGTAGTATTTTATGTGGTATATATATATACTACATCAAGATGTACCTTGAATGCCTTAAAAGCTTTAGCAACACGAAAAATGGACCTTTTCAGGTCCTTCTGGTGGGAAGAGCTTGTGTCTCTAAAAACCGCAGGGCAGTAATCCTCAAAGCAGGGGGTGGGAGAGGGATTTTCTTTTTTTAACACTTCCCTGGGAGGCTTTTTGAACTACTTGTTTTCCCAGAGTTGCCTTCTGCAGGACCTCCCCCAACCACACGCCCCAGTTAGAAATGGCAGCCTTTGCTACTTCAAGGAACTGGTTTGCTTCGGAGCGTTAGAGCAGGAATAAAAGATAGGGAACCCCGCCTTCGGGGGGAAAACCTGATTCTAGGTAACGGATGCTTTACCTCTCAAGAACCATTTTTGTTGTTGTTCTTTCTAACCACCATGAATGGGTCTATTTAATAATATATTTATTTTTCTGTCTTCTTAACCAGAGCATGCTGGATGTTATTTAATTGTTTCTGTTTACTCTGGGTCATTTTCAACACAGCCTTCCATGCTGTGGAGGACTCAGTTTTACAGTTGACCTGTCACCTTCCTCATTGCCACTTGTATGTCCTGTCAAGGTGCTTTTCCTTATCTCATCTGCTAAGGGCTAAGAAGCAAGGTGTGTGAAGATACATAAGGTTAGAGTGAATGGACTGTGACAGGGTTTTTTGTTTCCTGAGCAAAAGACGATGGTGTTGAACTTAAAGGCTTTGTGACACTTGATGACTCAAAGGATGTTTGGGCTCCATTTCCTGATTTTCAGCAATTTTCAGCATAGATGTGGTTGTTCTGTAGCTACCTTTCCTGTCGGTAGCCCTCCCTGTGAGAGGGCCCTATAGCAGGAATCTATCTTCTCACTTTATTTTTATTTTTTGGCCACTTCGAAGGCATGTGGAAGTTCCTAGGCTGGAGACTGAACCTGCGCCACGTTTGCAGCCTGTACCACAGCTGCAGCAGTGCCAGATCCTTTACCTGCTGTGCCACGTGGGAACTTCTCACTTTCAACACAGCTTAAGAAAACCTTGAGGAGTTCCCGTCGTGGCGCAGTGGTTAACGAATCTGACTAGGAACCATAAGGTTGCGGGTTCAGTCCCTGCCCTTGCTCAGTGGGTTAACGATCCGGCGTTGCCGTGAGCTGTGGTGTAGGTTGCAGACGCGGCTCGGATCCTGTGTTGCTGTGGCTCTGGTGTAGGCAGCTACAGCTCCGATTGGACCCCTAGCCTGGGAACCTCCATATGCCGCGGGAGCGGCCCAAGAAATAGCAAAAAGACAAAAAAAAAAAAAAAAGAAAGAAAGCCTTGAAAAGTCAGTTACATGGTTAACGCACCCCAGAAAGTTGGAAAATGCATTTCTGGACACATTTCTTTCCATCTCACCACTGAATGTTTGAAAGTGAGTTAGTAGGAGAGAAATGAGGGAATGTTAAAAGGTGACCATTCTCGGGAGTTCGTGTCGCGGCACAGCGGAAATGAATCCGACTGGGAACCGTGAGGTTGCAGGTTTGATCCCTGGCCCTGCTCAGTGGGTCAGCGATCTGGCATTGCTGTGAGCTGCGGTGTAAGTCGCAGGATGTGGCTCGGGTGCCCTGTTGTTGTGGCTGCAGGGTAGGCCAGCAGCTGTAGTTCCGATTCGACCCTTAGCCTGGGACCTTCCAGATGCTGCAGGTACGGCCCTAAAAAGCAAAAAAAATAAAAATAAATAAATAAATAAAGTGACCATTCTACTTTTGTCGTTGTAGTTATGTAGCCACTGAAAGTTAGAGATTTGTGTTTTAAGCGTGGGACAAAAATTTTCCTTGTCTAGAAATAGTTTGCTGTGTGGATATAAATTAAATTTATAGTAGAAATGAATAGTCTGATTTTTCAGCAAACAAAATGAACTTCCTTTCTGCCATGCTTCAAGGGGAGAAGGAGAGAAGCTATTTTTAGTATCCTCTTCTTTCCCATCCGCTCTCACCTGATCCTTTCCAAAAACTCTCCTTGGGACAATGACATAGCACCTTTCAAAACTTCAGCTGTGCCTCGTGCAGGTTTATACACAAGATGAACGAGTTACATCGGATTTCCTTTCTCACACCCAGACCTGGGTTACATAGTTCTGTGAGGTGTGCTTGGGAGTTGTAGTAATAGGGAATGCTGGAAAAATTCCAGAGGCTGTTGGTAAATACAGAATGCAGCTGAACCGTGGTTAGTTTCTGCTAGTGATTTCCGAATTTACCTTTACAGGGGAAAAAGATGAGTATTTGTAATGGAGTGTGGGAAATCAAGAGAAAATGTGGTGACCGAGGTGAAGATGTGGATTTTAATTTGTCTTTCATTTTTCTAAAGACTGTACAGGTAATTCAGTCAAGAAGATTAAGCTCTGTTTGGTGGAGGTTATGAAAGATCCCTTTGCTTTTTACCTATCGTATTTAAAGATTTATTAAAGCAGCCAAACAATTTTTTCTATGTTAGGAGAAAGCTGTCTTTGCTTTGTGTTTTCAGCATGCAGGTTTTTCATGGATCCGTCTAGAAAAAGAGAAATGGAGAGTACCAGCTAGTGGAAATGCACAGCTGATAGTTACAGATAGACGGGAACACAGTGGCGACTTGGGGAATCTGATGAGCTGGTCAGGAGAAGGTTTGGAAAGTGACTTTGAAGCTTTTTGTATGTTCTCTCTCACTGTTGCCTCGTCCATAAAAGGCCTTTCAAGTGCGCTGTTTACAGAGCAAATATCCCAACAAATTGCTTTCGGCAATCCTGGGCACACCATCCCACTGGCAGTTCTATTGTAGGTTTTGGAAAGAACTTCCAGGGGATGGGGCATCTTTTTGGCCGCTGAGACCACCCCCCAGGATAAGGCACATCAAGGGCTGGAGAAGGGAGACGTGGGTGGTGGGCAGGTTCTTTTAGAAATCAGAGTACAGTATTTTCCCCAAAAGCACCCGTGAGCTGAATAACTTCTTATCCTATTTCTACATAGTTGAAGCCTCTCTTAAGTGCCCCCACGTCAGTCTGTCTGAGGCTTCACATTCCTCAGCTGTCACTGAGGTCACCTGGAGGCCCCTCTCCTACCTTGGTGTCAAAATCTCAGCTAGGTTCAGGATTCATTCTTTCTTTTATCATAACGATAAATATTTACTTAGCCTCCTGCCATGTACAAAGCTCAGGTCCTCGGAGACCACAGGGCTGAACCAGACAGAGATCTTTTCCTTCAGGATTCTCATTGGGAGCCAAGATGCCTATGGGAGCTCCTCCTGTGCCAGAGAGACTGGATGTGCCAGCAGCTATAGAGACACAGCCAAGGGGACTCTAAGAACAAAGGCAGTTTAGAATCAATTTTCTACAAAAAAACAAAGAGACCCGTTGTCAAGACCAGACATTGTGTACATGTGATTGACTAAGAGAGAGAGAAGTCTTCTGACTCCCTGAGGATGGGCTTGTAATGGGACATTTTGCCTAATGACTGGTTCCTTTCTGCTCCAGGTGTCGCGGTCTGGGGAGGGCCGGTAGCCGTGCTGGAGAGCGCATGGTCCCGTGTTACACGTGGTCAGGTTTCTCCGAGGAATTCTCATTGCTTCACATTAAACCATGTATTCTTTGTTTTGCCTGTTTTAGGCTTCGTCCGCAGCAGGTGTTAAGATGCCCAAGTCCTTTGCACATCTTCTCTGCTGTCCTTTGAGCAGACCCAGCTCACCGTGAGGGCTTAGGAAGGGAACGCGCCCACCCTTACTGAGTACCCCCTCCCCCCAAACACTTTCTCACTGATGCCTCACCACCACCCTGGGTGGGTCTTATCTTTATAGATGAATAAACTGAGGCTGAGCCAGGCTAAGTAACTCCGCCCTCACTCCAGGCCTCTCTGGGTAAATCCAGTTCTCACACCAAAGTTCGCACATGTTCTGTTTCCTGAGGTTAAACTTTGGTTCTTAGAACCACTCAGCTCATTTGGAGCCCTTCGCCTTCCATCCAATGAGTCCTCAATATATCCTGAAGCCGTTCTCCTACATAACCATGATTTCACTATTGAGAGCAGAGGAAAAATTCACGGTGAACTGTCACATCGTCTCACTTCTCCTCGCTCTTTCGAATTTCCCTAATGGCCTCTCTCTCTCTCTCTTTTAAATTTTATTGGCGTGTAGGTGACTTACAGTGTTATGTTAGTTTCAGGTGTACAGCAGAGCAAATCAGCCATTCACATACACATACAGGTATTCTTTTTCAGGTTCTTTCCCCGCATAGGCTATCACAGAGCATTGAATAGGCTTCCCTGTGGTCTCATGTGTTTGTAACTTAAGGTTCAACATTGCATTTTGTTTTTCTAACTCCTCAATTTCTGTTACTCTAGAGCAGCCTGCCTCCAATCCCCCTGTTCAGTTTTTGTTTCATGATGCTGACTTTTACTGGGACCAGACCAGTTTTCTTATAACCTTTTGTTGATACCCTGCTTGGCAAGTATCTTGCAAATGGAAGATTTTAAAAGTTCTCCAAGACTTCAAACAGTCAACTGTTTTTCTAGGAGATGTATTGCCAGGTTGTTAGATGTTGCACATGATAAGCTATTTTCTGTAGTTCATATATTTTATGTTGCACATGACAAGGCATCTTCTGTAGTTCATGTATTTTAAACTAATCTTTATTTACAAAGGTAAGACAGTGGTCAAATGTTAGAATAACTCACAAATACAGTTGGCGCTTGCACAGGTTCCATGTATGCGGAGTCAACCAACCTGAGATTTTAAAAAATTGAAAAAAAAAAATTCCAGAAAGTTCCAAAAAGCAAAACTTGAATTTGCCATCAAACAACCTTGGATTACAAAAAATTTTGGAGAAAAAGATTCTAGAACGTTCCAAAAAAGAACACTTGGAATTTGCCATGCTGGCCAACTGTTTACATTATATTATTGTTAATAATCTAAAGATGAATTAAGTGTCCGGAATAGGTTCTGTGCAAACATGGTGCCATTTTATATAAGGGATTTGAGCCTCCATCAAGTTTGGGGATCCTGGAACCAGTCTTGCGGGATGAGGGACGACTGTACATAAAATATGAAGTGAGAATTCTATTAAATACCTCTGCCACGTAGCCCTGAGATAACAATTATTTTGGTGAACTTACATTCTTTCCCATTTATTTGTGTGTTTTTGTTTATTTATTATACAAACTGTGATCATCTTTGCATGTTGTGCAATTTACTTTTAATCTCAGTAACTGGTTTGGGGACTGTGCACTATTTCTAGTCGTGGCTGGGATAAGTGTGCACCAAGCCAGCCACATTCCTTCCTAGGTGTTCCAGATGAGACACACCTAGAGGTAAAGTGCCCGGCCCAGGATGAGAAATGTGACTTGTGCCCACAGAGCAAATACTTTCCTCTCTTTCAAGCTCCCTGGCTATTACTGGTATTGAGTCTTGGTGTCGTCTGCCCTGGGCTCCAGCACATTGAGGGAGTTTGTGAGCTGGAAACTCTTAAGGGCTCTGTATTGAAATCCTGGTATTCTGGAGTTCCTGCCATGGGTCAGTGGTTAACGAGCCTGACTAGTATGCATGAGGACGCGGGTTTGGTCCCTGGCCTCGCTCAGTGGGTTAAGGTTGTTACCCTGAGCCGTGGTGTAGGTCACAGATGTGGCTCAGATCCCACGTTGCTGTGGCTGTGAGTAGGCCAGCAGCTGTAGCTCCGATGCGACACCAGCCTGGGAACCTCCATATGCCATGGGTGTGGCCCTAAAAAGACAAAAGACACACACGCAAAAATTCTGATATGCTTTTTTACTTTTTTTTTTTCCTTTTTGGGTGGGTCCCTCCCTATTTTTTTTTTTTTTTTTTTCTGCTGATATCAGGAGATCATCAGGTCAGCCTCTCTTGGAGGTAAACACGATACTCTGCCAGCACAAAGTGATTTAGAAATGCTCATCTATTTACCAAGCCCAAGTCTCTAGCCTATGTCTTTTAAGCTTCATAAAACAAGTACCTGTCACGCTAAGGAATGTGCCGAGGGCAGGCATCAAAAGACTGGCCAAGGGAGCCGGCCGGGGAGTGTGTTTTGCTGTGTTGTAGGGTTGTGTCCTGACAACCTCCGGGAAGCCTGGGGTACTGACAGGGAGTGGTTTTGAAATAGTGAAGCCGTTTGATTAACTCAGAATTCCTTCAAGTCATTATTCCTGCCTGTCCTTTCAGGTGTCAGAGGGCTCAGAGGTGATTCTGGGGGTGGAGGCCGTCAAGGCTGCCTGACTTAGGGGATCAGGTGAACAGAACAATCTTATGAGCCAGAGATGGTCCTTTCCGCTTCATGGAGAACAGAAAGTTGAACAGAGAGATTGTGTGGACATGTCTGGCTTCTTTGGAAGATAGGTTTAAGGAGCCTCCTGGGGAGACGTTGTTGGCCCCGGGCTAAATGCCAAAGCTGCTTGTGTGGTTGGTATTTTATTCTTGTGTTCTCCATGGCAGTAATGTCATTTCTGGCATTTGGTGGGACATCAGGGTGGCAGTAACTCTCCTTATTAGTCAGTTAACGTATCTGTGATTGGGTGATGGGCTTTTGCATCAGGCATCTTGTAAAGGAGCAAAATGATGGTCGCGTGGTTACCCACACCTGTCTTAAATATTTGGTGAAAAAAGATAAAGCGTCGTAATTTTTTAAGTGTGTTAAATAGAATTCATGTGTTAGAAATTTTTTTTTATAAATTAGAAAGTTGCTGACTAGTTAATCATTAATTACTCATTTATAATTAATAACTAAATGTGTATCTACTCCATTGTCTATCATCCAGTCTAATATAATAAAAAAGAAAGTGTAAATGTTAAAAATAAGGGCAAATAATATTAATGAAAGGAAAGAGGCAGTATTGTAAAGAGTAAGGAGGAACAAAATCAGATTTTAAGTTCAGGATCCGCGAGTTGCTTAAATTATTGAACCCCACTTTCTCCGTCTGTAAAATAGGGATCATACAGTCTACACCAGAGGGTTATTAGTGAGGTTGAAATGAGGTAATATATTTAAAAATTTAAAAAAAAAGACAACAAATTCCACTCCTGCATTCCTTTTTTTTTTTTTTTTTTTAGGGTTGCACTTCTGTGGCATGTGGAGGTTCCCAGGCTAGGGGTCTAATTGGAGCTGGAGCTGCCAGCCACAGCCACAGCCACAGCCCTGCCAGATCTGAGCCGCGTCTGCAACCTACACCACAGCTCACGGCAACGCTGGATCCTTAACCCACTGAACAAGGCCAGGGATTGAACCCGCAACCTCATGGTTCCTAGTCAGATTCGTTTCTGCTGTGCCACGACAGCAACTCCCACTCCTGCTTTCTTGAGCAGCCGGGGAAAAAAGAACAGTGAAAAAAGCATGTGAATCAGAGTCACAGAGACACTGGTTTGGATGCTGGCTTTGCCGTGTGCATTCTTGGCTGAGTCCTTTTAATCTCTGAGCCTCAGTTTCTCTGGCCATAAAGTGGATCTTAGATCACCCTTATAAGGTCAAAAGCGTGAGCTCCACCAAGATGCTTGGGAATGACAGAGTCCGATGGCTCTGACTCTGGATGCTCATCCGGCAGGGTGTGTGCTTGTGTGGGGGAGTCTGTGCTCTGCCGCCTAGAGCTTCCCTTCCAGCCGATGACCCTGCTGCTGCTGCTTCTCTGTTTGCAGCGACCCTCTGGAGCGCCACGCTGGGCATGGACGCCTTCTGCACCTTGAGGAGCACAGGTGGTAGTGTCGTCACCCCGTCACGAAGCTGCTGAGGCCATCGCAGGGGCGTGGGTGCCAGGACAGGAGGGCAGCGCCCCAGGGCCACAGAGCCATGCCTTTCGGCCTGAAGCTGCGCCGGACTCGGCGCTACAATGTCCTGAGCAAGAACTGCTTTGTCACCCGCATCCGCCTGCTGGACAGCAATGTCATCGAGTGCACGCTGTCGGTGGAGAGCACAGGGCAGGAGTGTCTGGAGGCGGTGGCCCAGAGGCTGGAGTTGCGGGAGGTAAGCGTGCACGTGAGGTGGGTGGCTGCGCCAGAATGCACCCAGGGACCAGCTGCCTTCTCTGGGCACCTGCCAGGCTTTTTTAGCTTCAGCCTGATTTCGAAGCATCCTGTTTTTCTTAGCATGACCTGCTCTCGTGTTGTGAGATGCGAGGATACCATCTAGAGCTGGCATGGGGTGGGAGGCAGAGGTGGCTTTCTTTTTCTTTATTTTTTAAAAGATTTAGTTTTTTTCTATTATAGTTGATTTATAGTGTTCTGTCAATTTCTGCTGTACAGCAAAGTGACCCAGTCATATATATATACACACATATATATGTATGTATATATTCCTTTTCTCATATATATACATTCACATATATATTCTTTTTCTCACATTATCCTCCATCATGCTCCATCACAAGTGACTGGATATAGTTCCCAGTGCTCTGCAGCAGGATCTCATTGCTTATCCACTCCAAAGGCAATAGTTTGCATCTACGAACCCCAAACTCCCAGTCCATCGTACTCCCTCCCTGCCGGGGCCCCTTTTCTTTCAGTCAATCTGGAGGCTGTAATAAGACTATCCTCCCCAGTGCGGTTTCTCTCTTTAAAACAGTAGAGTGGGTAGCTGGGGATTTGTCATTCTGGCTGCACGTCAAGGAGAAAACTCCTACATATGGGGTAGATGCAGCTGCTTTTGTTTTTTGTTTGTTTCTATATTTTCCTCTTCAAAGAGGAAAAAGAAAAAAAAGAGAAGGCATTTAGAGGGAGCATGACCAGTGAGGCTTTTTTTGTGGGAGCTTGTAAAATGGGGGTTTTGTTCCTTTTAAAATTCCTCATGACCCTTGTTTTCTTTGGGCTTTAAGCAAACCCAGGGTTGACCTCAAGTTAAGACAATCACATTATCTCTCTTTAGAGGAGACGCTTAGTCCAGTGGTGCCCTTTGGAACCGGCAAGCCCTGCTTCTTTTTCAGTCTTACAGTCATTCAGGAGAAGAAACTTGTGAGAGAAACCCACTCCAATGTTTGTGTCTTTAAAAAAATTAATTGTATTGATATTTGGTTAATTTACCGTGTTGTGCCAATATCTGCTGTCTAGCAGAGTGATTCAGTTATACATAGAGATATTCTTTTTTATGTTCTTTTTCATTATGGTTTATCACAGGGTATTGAATATACTTCCCTGGGCTCTACAAGAGGACCTTGCTGTTTATCTGTCCTAGATCTACTAGTTAAGCGTTTGTGTCTTGAGAGCCACGTGGCATATGGGCTGGTAGGTAAGCGTCCTAGATCTACTAGTTAAGCCATGTGGCATGTGGGCTGGTAGGTCAGCGGGCATGGTTGGATGGTTGCCAGTGATGGAACAATTGCTGACCCCCTAGATTCAAGCCTTCCTGAGGGCAAGGAAGAGCTCTGTGATTGTCCTGGGCCCTGTGACACCCCTGCCCATGACTCAAGGTGATGGGGACGTGGGTGCCGGTCCCTGTTGGAAGTGATCACGTTTGATTCCTTTCCTCGCTCCTCCTGGTCCACCCTCTTTCCATTTGCACAAAGGAATTGGGGTCAGGAAGGTCTTCCTCTCCCCTTGGCATCGAAACACGCGGCCTCTCATCCTCTGGGGAACTGTTTCCACTGAGCACCCCTGTCTCCCTTGGGTCTTCATGTTTACACTTTGGTCGCAGTGTTCAGATCTTCCTTTGAAGTTTATTTTCCTGTAGAGGAGACGGTGCTGCCCCCTGGATACATGTAGTTTGGTAGCTGACACAGTAGAATAAACGTGTGCAAGGTTCTGACCTTGCTGGTTGATAGTTGGCTCTTTTTTTTCGCTTCTTGGGATCACATCAGGGTACACATATTTAAACGTATGCATGAAAGGAGAAACCTTAATACTTTAGTGGGGCAGGAGGCTGGTCTAAATTCTTGTGAAAGTTTTAATTATAGATCATTTGAAAGTATATATATTTGGAAGTGTTTTTTCCTTTGCAAAGTTTTACTTTTGCGTATTCCCAGTAACTCGAATGAGAATAAGTATTGTCTGCATATATTGGAACAGTAGAGTGTGTGATTAAGTAATTGTAAGTGCAGGCTTTGGAGTCTTGGGCTTGGGTTTGAGTTATGGTTCTATCATTAGTTGACTTCGGAAAAGTTATTGGACTTCTCCCTACATCAGCCTTCTCACCTATAAATGGGAATAATGATACTTACCTTATAGGGCTGTTGTAAATATTAAAAGAGATATAGTATGGCAGATGCATAGTGCTGCATCTAATAATTTATAGATGGAATATTATATATTTATATATGTATTCCAATTTGAGAGTTTTAGAAGATAGTTTTTCATTAAAGAAAATATTGAACAACTGCAATATTCCAGACACTGACCTAGGACTTGGTGGAACTAAGATAAATAAGTTATAATTTTTTGCCTTCAAGATATGCACAGACTAGTAGAGGAATCCGGCGTGTACAAAGCAGCTAAGACTGAATATGATCCACATTAAAATGCAATGCAGGGGCTGGCTTGAAAGGCAGTGGCTCTCCTTAGAATTACACAGTGCACAACCTGCCTGACTGAACACCACAGCCCTAGCGGCGGGAGAAGAAGCCTCAGTGAAAGATGAGCAGAGCCCTCACATTTTGAAAAGAGACTTGAAGGATACCCAAGAGTTTAGCAGGTAGAAAAGAAGGCTGGTCATTTTGGGATGGAATATTGGATTTTTGAAGATCCAAGGGTGTCCAAGGATCAGGCACCGTTCTGCAGGTTGGTAGGGGTGGGAAGGCATTTCTGTGACTCACCAGGTAGAGGGAAAATGGAAGGCTCACGTGAGGGGTGTCTGGAGATGTGTACCATAATAATTAACTTTCAGCAGACTATTGTTTCTCTCCATGAGAGGGCAGAGGTCAACCCTGGATTACCCCCACACCTGGGTTGTTACAAAGGCTGAAGCAGTGAAATCCAGATTCTGCTGTCAAGTGTGTGTTGAGGGATGATCGATCTTCTCGCGCTAAGGTGGGGTTCGTGTTTTATGCTGGCTTTATTTGGATGTGCTCTGAACAGGTGCATCCACAGTAGAGCAAGTCACCTTTCTTTTTTGGTTTTACGCTTTCATTCTAGGACAGATCACATTGAAGGCGAAACAGTCCTATAGAAAGTCTTGAATTGAGGGATGAGATGGAGCAATCTAATACTTCGCTCTTTCTTCCTTTGCCTGCCCACACCTTGGGGAGGAATGCATTTTCTACCCGAGAGCAGACGTGGGAGAGGTGAACGCAAGGTCTGCCCCACTCGCTGGACTGGGTATGTGGGTGACTTTCCAGATACGATGGTGCTTTGGAGGAGAAAATAAAAATCCATCTAAGATGAAAGGAAAGGTTTGGGTTGTCTGAAGGCAGGGAAGCAGAGCATGGCGACTCTTTGGCTTTGCCGTTAGACGTGTTTTGTGGTTCAGGTGCCTCCGAAGCTTGATGATGACTCTGTGTTAGGAAAGGGAAATTCACTTTGCTTTAATTTTTGATCTACATTAATTACCCTTTGCATTTTGCTGCTAATTTCATTAGATAACATAGATTTTATTTGTTAAATCAGCTTTAGGTTTACAGCAAAAGTGAGTGGGAAGCAGAGGTCCAGAGACCTCCTGCCCCTCCCCCACTGACCAGGGTGGTACATTTCTTATAGTCGATGGACCCACTTGAACATATTATCACTCAAAGTCCATAGTTTGCATTGGGTTTACTCTTGGTGTTCTACATTCTGTGCGCTTTTTTTTTTAACCTTTTTTTAGGGCCGCACCCTCAGCATATGGAAGTTCTCAGGCTGGGGTCGCATTGGAGTTACAGCTGCCTGCCTACAGCACAGCCACAGCAACATGGAATCCGAACCATGTCTGCGACCTACACCACAGCTCATGGCAATGCCGGATCCTCAACCCACTGAGTGAGGCCAGGGATCGAATCTGCGTCCTCATGGATACTAGTCAGATTCGTTTCCGCTGAGCCACAATGGGAACGCCCCATTCTGTGAATTTTGACAAATGTATAGTGACACGTCCATATGGTAAGCTTTTTGAGGGTCAAATCTGGTTTTGAACGCACTGCTGTGCTGCCATTTCAAATGGTATCTGGAGAGAGCCTGACCTGGTTCGGATGATCGGCAAATGCAGTCACTCACTGGGGAAGCTGAAATGACCGGATCCTGCCTCCCAGAAACCCTGGAGTTTGGAGAATAGGAAAACAAGAAAGGGAACAGCCCGTGCCAAGGTACAGAAACAGGAAAAGGTGTGGAATTTTCAGGGAGGGCAGAGTTCAGTTTGCACTGATGGCTCTGTGTGTGTGGGTGTGCATGTGTGCGCGCGCGTGTGCGTGTGTGTAGAGGTCGTGGTGGGGAGGGTAGGAGTGTTGGTAGGTAGATGAGTCTGCTTTTGAAGGGTTTGCGGTGACTGCCTAAGGAGCTTTCACTAGATCCTGTATGACGTTGTTTCTAAAATGTATCACAAAAATATTGAAAATAATCGCCACTTTTCAAGGTACCACGTGTTGTGCTGAGTTACCTTTCCTATCTCAAGTCATCGAAGGCTTCTAACAAGTCTGTGAGGTGGTGGCTCCTGCTGCCCCTTTTTGTAGACGGGGAGACCACGTGTGGTGCTGTCACTGGGCTGGTGCAGACCCCAGTAGGCTGCCTCCACTGCTCGACTTCCCAGGGATGTGTAGTGGCAGGAAAAGGGGCCATGGTTAGATGCATCGGGAAACACTCTCATACATTCTGCAGTGTGAAAAAAACATGCGTTCAGCTCAGTGGTTCACAATGATTTTAGCCTTCTAGTAAATACTCACTGAATCCTTTGAGGAAGACAACACTGCCTCGAGATGGAAAGCCATCAAAAGATTTCAAAGTGGAGTAGGACACAGTCACTGTATGTTTGAGGAAAAGAACCAAATAGTAGGAAAAGGATGGGAATTGGGGTGACAAGAGGGAACAGATGCTAATTAGGTAGACAGGGCAATAACTTGGCAAGAGGAAATAAAATGAACTCCTTAGGAAAAAAACTTATTTTTAAAAAGTTCAGAGGAACATGAGGTATGAGTTTCTGGCCGGGAACTCTATGAAGAAAGAGCCTCAAAAGATACAGGAAGCTCAGAAAATGAGAATTCTGATAATCTATTTGGATGAGTGGATTTCACCTTCTTCCTTTGTCCCAAATGAAATTTTGGGTGGAACTTCAGTGAATAGAGCGAGCTGCTCTGTTTACTGATGGAATGGGTATCTGGAGCCCCAACTCCTTATGACCGTCCTTCCCCCACCCCCAGCATGGTTTGAAAAACCACTGTCCTGGATTAAGAGAGAAATAACCAAGATAATGTTGCCTTATGACTAATTCTTATATCTTAAGAATAAATCCAAAATGGAGAAACAGTAGTGTGTGGTGGCTTAGAAGGTGAGTTTGGAGCAAACTGCCTGCGTGGGAGTTCTGGCTCTGCCACTGATTGGCTTTGCCAGTTACTTAACCACCCTGTGCCTTAGCTTTTTCATCTGGAAATGGAGATGGTAATAGTAGCAACCTCCATGAATTGTTGGGAGGATGAAATGGGTTAGTTTTTGCAAAGTTGCCGGGCACAAAAAGGCACTCAATATGGCGGCCTCCCCTGCAAGACACCACTTGGGCGATTTAGACTCTCCTGCTCTAGCCCTTCCAGAGTCTGGGCTCTCACCTTGCATAAGTCTGCTTGTTCTGTTATTAGATGGCTTTAATCATTAGAAACTGTGATTTTTATCTTGAGCCCAAATCTTTCAATTCCTTGAAGAGTTACTAAATTTCAGATTGTGCTGTCCAGCATGAGAGCCATTGCCAACCTGTGGCTATTTAGCACTTGAAGTGTGTGGCTAGCTTGAACTGAGATGTATGGTGAGTATAAATTACACATCAGATTTTGAAGATGTAGTACGAAAAATAGTTAACATACCTCATTAATCATTTTTATGTTGTATGTTGAAAGTGTACTATTTTGAATATACCACTTTAAATAAAATTTATTAAAGTTAATTTTACTTCATTGTACTTTAAAATTTTTTTGTTTTATTATTTTAATTTTTTTTCCGCAGCACAGCATGGGGATCAAGTTACTGTTACATGTACACATTTTTTTCCCCCACCCTTTGTTCTGTTGCAATATAGGTATCTAGATATAGTTCTCAATGCTACTCAGCAGGATCTCCTTGTAAATCCATTCCAAGTTGTATCCAATAACCCCAAGCTCCCGATCCCTCCCACTCCCTCTCTCTCCCCCAGGCAGCCACAAATCTATTCTCCAAGTCCATGATTTTCTTTTCTGTGGAAAGGTTCATTTGTGCTGTGTCTTAGATTCCAGTTATAAGTGATATCATATGGTATTTGTCTTTGTCTTTCTGACTCAGTTCACTCAGTATGAGAGTCTCTAGTTCCATCCATGTTGCTGCAAATGGCATTATGTCGTTCTTTTTGATGGCTGAGTAGTATTCCATTGTGTATATATACCACATCTTCTGAATCCAATCATCTGTTGATGGACATTTGGGTTGTTTCCATGTCCTGGCTATTGTGAATAGTGCTGCAATGAACATGCGGGTGCACGTGTCTCTTTTAAGTAGAGTTTTGTCTGGATAGATGCCCAAGAGTGGGATTGTGGGGTCATATGGAAGTTCTATGTATAGATTTCTAAGGTATCTCCAAACTGTTCTCCATAGTGGCTGTACCAGTTTCCATTCCCACCAACAGTGCAGGAGGGTTCCCTTCCCAGCCCCTCCAGCACTTGTTATTTGTGGACTTATGAATGATGGCCATTCTGACTGGTGCGAGGTGGTATCTCATGGTAGTTTTGATTTGCATTTCTCTTATAATCAGCGATGTTGAGCATTTTTTCACGTGTTTGTTGGCCATCTGCATATCTTCCTTGGAGAAGAGTCTATTCAGGTCTTTTGCCCATTTTTCCATTGGGTGATTGGCTTTTTTGCTGTTGAATTGTATAAGTTGCTTGTGTATTCTGGAGATTAAGCCCTTGTCGGTTGCATCCTTTGAAACTATTTTCTCCCATTCTGAAAGTTGTCTTTTTGTTTTCTTTTGGTTTCCTTTGCTGTGCAAAAGTTACTTCATTGTATTTTTAAATGTAGCTTCTAGAGGAGTTCCTGTCATGGCTCAGAGGAAACAATCTGACTAGTATCCATGAGGTCACAGGTTTGATCCCCGGCCTCACTCAGTGGGTTAAAGATGCAGTGTTGCTGTGAGCTGTGGTGTAGGTTGCAGATGTGGCTCATACCTGGTGTTGCTGTGGTTATGGCATAGAGTGGCAGCTGTAGCTCCAATCCAATTTGACCCCTAGCCTGGGAACTTCCGCATGCCATGGGTATGGCCTAAAAAGACCAAAAAAAAAAAAAAAAGACAAAAAATGTAGCTGCTAGAAAAATTTTTTGTTTGTTTTTGAAGGAACTTAATTAAAACACTTGTATTTTTTTTTTGTCTTTTTTGTTGTTGTTGTTATTGTTGTTGTTGCTATTTCTTGGGCCGCTCCCGCGGCATATGGAGGTTCCCAGGCCAGGGGTTGAACCGGAGCTGTAGCCACCGGCCTACACCAGAGCCACAGCAACGCGGGATCCGAGCCGCGTCTGCAACCTACCCCACAGCTCACGGCAACGCCGGATCGTTCACCCACTGAGCAAGGGCAGGGACCGAACCCGCCACCTCATGGTTCCTAGTCAGATTTGTTAACCACTGCGCCATGACGGGAACTCCATTTTTTTAAAATTATAGTTGATTTACATTGCTGTGCCAATCTTTTCTATACAGCAAAGTGACCCAGTCATACATACATATATATACACATTCTTTTTCTCATATAATCTTTCATCACGTTCTTTTTAAATTTTTTATTTTTAAAGTATAGTTGATTTACAATGTTTTGTCAAGTTCTGTTGTACAACAGAGTGACCCAATTTCATACCTTTCCCTGGGCTGTACAGTGGGATCCCATTGCCCATCTACTCCAAATATAATAGTTTGCATCCAAAAAAACCCCCCAAGTTCCCATCCATCCCACTCCCTCCCCTTTCCCTCCTGGGAACCCCAAGTTTGCTCTTCTTGGCCATGATCTGTTTTTGGTTTTTGTTTGTTATTTTTAGATAGGCTCATCTGTTTCATATTTCATACTTCATGTAGTTTCCACAAATAAGGACTATCATATGGCATTTGTCTTTTTCTTTCTGGCTTACTTCACTTAGTATGAGAGTCTCTAGATCTGTCCATGTTGCTGCAAATGGCATTCGTTTGTCTTTTTTATGGCTAAGTAATATTCCACATCTTCCTGATCCATTCATCTGTCGATGGACATTTAGGTTGTTTCCATATCTTGGCTATTGCGAATAGTGCTGCTATGAACATAGGGGTGCATGTATCTTTTTCATTGAAAGTTTTGTCCAGATATATGCCCATCAGTGGAATTGCTGGATCATATGGTAGCTGTATATTTAGTTTCATGAGGTACCTCCATACTCTTTTCCATAGTGGTGGTTGTACCAATCTACATTCCCACCAACACTGGAGGGAGGGTACCTTTTTCTCTACACCCTCTCCAGCATTTGTTATTTGTTGGCTTGTTAATGATGGCCATTCTGACCGGTGTGAGTGGTACCTCATTGTAGTTTTGATTTGCATTTCTCTAACAATTAGCGATATTGAGCATTTTTTCACGTGCCTGTTGGCTGTCCTTGGAGAAACGTCTATTTAGGTCTCCTGCCCATTTTTCGGTTGGGTTGTTTATTTTTTTGTTGTTGAGTTGCATGAGTTGTTTGTATATTTTGGAGATTAGGCCCTTGTCTATTGCTTTGTGGCAAAGATTTTCTCCCATTCTGTGGGTTGTCTTTTCATTTTTTTAATGGTTTCCTTTGCTGTGCAAAAAGCTTTTTAGTTTGATTAGGTCCCATTGGTTTATTTGTGTTTTTATTGTCATTATTCTAGGAGGTGGATCAAACAAGATGTGGCTGTGATTTATGTCAAAGAGTATTCTGCCTTTGTTTTCCTCTAAGAGTTTTATGGTGTCGGGCATTATATTTAGGTCTTAAATCCATTTTGAGTTTAGTTTTGTGTATGGTGTTAAATAGTGTTCTATTCCATTCTTTTACATGTAGCTTTCCAGTTTTCCCAGCACCATTTATTGAAGAGGCTATCTTTCTTCCACTGTATGTTCTGTCTTCCTTTGTCATAGATTAGTGTGTGCCCATAGGTACTTGGATTTATATCTGGGCTTTCTATCCTGTTCCATTGGTCTATATTTCTGTTTTTGTGCCAGTACCATATTGTTTTGATGACTGTAGCATTGTAGTGTTGTCTAAAGTCAGGAAGCTCGATTTCTCCATTTTCATTTTTCTTTTTCAGTACTGCTTTGGTTATTCGGGGTCTCTTGTATTTCCATACAAATTTTAAAATAGTCTGTTCTAGTTCTGTGAAGAATGTCTTTGGTAATTTGGTGGGGTCTTATTGAATCTGTAAATTGCCTTGGGTAGTATAGTCATTTGACAATATTGATTCTTTCAGTCCAAGAGCATGGTATTTCTTTGCATCTGTTTGTGTTGTCTTTGATTTCTTTAAAAATACGGAATGCTTTACACATTTGCATGTCATCCTTGCACAGGGGCCATGCTAATCTTCTCTGTATCATTCCAGTTTTAGTATATGTGCTGCCAAAGTGAGCACTCATCATGTTCTATCCCAAGAGATTGGGTATAGTTCCCTGTGCTATATAGTAGGATCTAGAAAATGCCAAATATATAGCTCACATTATATTTCTACCAAACACTGCTGTTTTAAGAAAAACAAGGAGGCCATGTTAATAGTAATAAGAAATGCAAAGAATTTGAACATGCTAAAATTACTTGCTTTAGGGATAATCTTGGCTCTATTTTTGATTGAAATACAGTAAATAGAGGATTGATTAAATAACAATGGCATCTGAGAATATTCTTCAAGGCTAAACTCAATTCATGATAGAGAACTGTTGTTTTATTAGGAAATCCAACACTTTCAGGAAGGACGAATTTGATAACTCTTGGTCCTTTCTTAAAGCTAGACTAAAGAGCCTTGGCTTTTTAAAAAAATCCATAACTATTTCACAGGGTAGGTGATTATTCTCTAATTTATTCCCCTACTCTTTTGCAAATTTATATTTTCATCTTTGCTGAAAGCTGATTTATCCACAGCTATCAACTATGGTAGAAGTGTCTCATGTTTTTCTATTTTCGTAATGGCTGGGGTTTATAAAGATAAAGGAACTTAACATGCATTTCCCATCATCAAAGAAAAGCTAACTCACATTAAGAATGTTTCTGTGGCTTGCTTTTATGTTAATCTTTGGGGAATTGGGAATTTATCTGTGATAATGGGAGTACTCGTCTAAATGGAACATCTCATTCCCTGGCATTGTCAGATAATAGTGGAATTTGCTGTATTTTATAGCCTGCTTAAGTATATCTCTGTATATTTGTATTTGCAGCGGACTAAAATAATCAACCATGATTAAGAACCCATTGAAGAGTAGTCTGTTGGGGCGATTTCTGAATTTTGTATTGCCTTTTGTCTTTGTAAAGATTACGATGTGAAATCTTTTTAGCTTCATGTCAATTCTGTCAGGTAAACTGGCACCAGGGCCTAGTTTCTAGATATAGAGATTGTAGGTGAAATAATCCCCCAGTCTTGGTTTTTTTTTTTTTTTCCTTTGTATATTCCAAATGATGTTTGCAGCCTCAGGAGAGTGGTTTTTCTTGGCTCTGAGATTTGCTTTTGGGGTCAGTGTCAGTCTGCAGTTTCTTTTCCTGTACTTTGATGAAGAGATTGCCTAGGAAAATGAAGATGGTGCTGTTGATAATTATAGATGTGTCGGTTATGGAAATCCCAAAAACCTACCCAGAGCAGAGGTTGGTTGCACACAAGTTGTTTTCTGCAGTTATCCAACTGATGTACAGGGTTTATTTTCCAAAAGCGTTGGAATGTGATGGCATGAAGTGCTGTTTCAGTCTGTGTCTAGTCATCTTTTGAAGAGTTTTCCATGCCTCAGTGAAAGGGTTCATGCTTGTTTGTAATTCCTGTATGTTTTATATGGAGGCACCTCCACCTCTGATTCTTAATTTACAACCAAAATATACTGACTACCGCAGGGAACCTATTACAACTTAATGTGAGATATTTTAAACTTTTGCTTCTGGATAATTAACTCTTCAGAATGCTTGAGATAAGTTTGTGGATTTAATCCCTAGTAATTGCCAAGACTGTGTCTGTAACCCTTACCAATAGTTTGCAGTAAAGCTGTGTCATTGGTCATAAAACTAGAAAAACAAAACTCTTAAAGAAAAAATCTTTCCCTAGTAATAGCCACTATGGGGGATAAGACTGTATTTACAAACAAATGAACAAATGAGTCAAAACATCCCAAGCTGTTTCTCAAGCCCTTTAGTCACTATTATCTTTTTCATGATACTGAAAGAAGGATCTTACTTTGACACTAAAGTATTTGCACACCAATCTGCCATTGAAGAAACAGATTATTGAGTGCTTGCATACATTTATGTTTCTCTGTTAAAATGCAAAACTTCAAACCAAATAAAACAGGAAACTTCTCACGTGAAAATGATAGGTTAGTGTGGCTCTTCTTACGTTGTTTGTTTGTTTCTTTCTTTCTCAAAGCAATTGAATCCTTACGCTGGGAACCAGTTTTTTTATCTTCTTATCATTGCAACGAACTCACTGCAGAATTCATAGCAACAGGCCTGGTGTGGTCTCCTCTGGGCCTGATGGGATTGATGGCCCCTTGGCTGAATTCCAGGACATTCATTGGTGCACATTTTACTTCAAGTGAGAGGTTGGGTTCTGAGTCCGTTTTCTGTGAGGACTGTGTAGACATGGCTGCATAACTGTGCTGCCTTGTGAAGTTGAGTAGAGCAGGGTAAGAATTTTGAGACTGGGTCTTTCTCCTCTACGATGTACTCCAGAGTGGGGATATGGCTAGAGGAAGAAGGAAGTGGGTGGGGTGGGGAATGGGGAAGGTTACTTGGGGCGGAGCTTCACCAGACTTTGCGAAAGGGACGCTCACAGATGGACTTTTTCCTCCTAGATACCTGAATCCAGCACTTCTAAGCAGAGGTCATTCTGGCCATAGTAGGTAGAAATGGTGTGCTCCGGGTTCCCTGCCTCCCCTGCACTGGAATCTCATTTCATGAATGATTAAATAATTGTTTCATTGGATAAACACATGGCAAGTCACCCAGAAATACTCTGTCCTCTGTAAAAAGCTGCAGTGCAGCAACAAAAAAGTCTTAGGCCATGAATTGGGTTTTGGCATTAGAAGTGGCTTACCTTGTTATTTGGAGTTTAATTTTCTAATTAAACTGGCGCATGGAGCTTCCCAGGCAAGGGGTCAAATCGGAGCTACAGTTCCTGGCCTACATCGCAGCCACAGCGACGCAGGATCCGAGCCGCGTCTGCAACCTACACCACAGCTCAGGGCAGCACCAGATCCTTAACCCACTGAGCAAGGCCAGGGATTGAACCCACAACCTCATGGTTCCTATCAGATTCTTTTCTGCTGCGCCATGACGGGAACTCCTCTTTGAAGTTCTATACTGTTAATTACGGTTCAAGACTATAACCAAGCCTTGATTTCTCTTGTACCCTCATCATCCTCCTTTTATATGTGTGCATGTGGGTGTATGTGTACTCTGTGCAGTATTCTTTCTCAGGGTGCTTTTTGAGGGTGGGGTGGGGAGGAGATCAGGTCTGGTTTAATGATTGGGTGGGAATGAGGAAAGGAAATTTATTTATTTATTTTTAATGGCTGCACCTGCTGCATATGGAAGTTCCCAGGTTGGGAATCAAATCAGAGCTGCAGCTGCCAGCCTACGCCACAGCCACAGCCACGCCAGATCCCAGCTACGTCTGCGACCTATGCTGCAGCTCTTAGCAGTGCCAGGTCCTTAACCCACTGAGTGAAGCCAGGGATCGAACTTGCATCCTCATGGATACTAGTTGGGTTCTTAACCCAGGGAGCCACAAAGAGAACTCCAAGAAAAGGGAATTTAAAATACTGGCCTTCAAAGCATAGAAGTGGTAAAAAAAAGTTTTAATTTTTTCTCAAAATCAATTTTAGAATGTTCATGCCATCATCGTGGACTCTGTATAGTTTGAATGTTACCAATTTGAGTGAATGCTATAATCTGAATGAAGTATGGGTCATGCCGTCATGCTTCCAACTCTCCAGCCATAGAAGATAATGAAATAATGCCATTTGCAGCAACATCAAATCAACTAGAGATTATCATAGTAAGTGAAGTTAGTCAGAAAGAGAAGAACAAATACCCTATGATATCGCATAAGAGGGGAATCTAAAATCTGGCATAGATGAAGCTATCTACAACAGGCTTGTGGTTGCCAAGAGAGGGAGGGGGAGGGAATGAGATGGACTGGGAGTTTGGGGTTAATAGATGCAAACTATTACATGTAGAATGGATAGATAATAAGGTCCTACAGTATAGCACAGGGAATCACATCCAGTCTCCTGGGATAGACCATGCTGAAAAATAATATTAAAAGAAAGAATGTGTGTGTGTGTGTGTGTATATATATATATATATATATATATATATATATATATATATACATATACATACATATATATATGATTCAGTCACTTTGCTGTATAGCAGAAACTCGCACAACCTTGTAAATCAAATATACCTTTAATTAAAAAAGAAATCATACCTCCAATGTCAAGACTACGCTCAGTGAAAGATACTCCGGCATTTTCTGCCTGTTTAGCAATTGCAACGTTTGCCCTCCATCTCTCCAGCCATGCTTATGAAAGGGCTCTTTGCCAACTAAAAGAACTATCACAGACCCTGTCACTGTTGACATGTATTACCTCATTTATTGTATGCAAACTCACTCCCAGCCATCCTGAATGCGGTGGAAAGTCCTTAGGTGACACTGTGCTCCGCAAAGGATTTCAGTAGGATGCAGAGCCGCCCTGGACCATTTCCTGAGGGTTTATTAAGTACCCAGATTGCCTCGTTGGAAGGCTAGCCTAAGCCTACATCATCGATCCCCTAGGAGAGAATCAGAGTGATCTTCCAGCATCCCATAAACACCTGTAATGAGACTCAAGATCTTCAGGGAGGCACTGCGTCGTGATTGTTTTTTTCTTTTACCTTTTAGGTTTTCATGTCATTTATAGACCTTTCAGCTTCTGCTATTGCCTGCTCTCTCTTGTTTATTCCCAGATAACGTCTGTGTTCTGAATCTGTGGTTGAAAGGGTTGCTGGTAGTGCTAATGCCAGGGATTCCTGAGGCTTGCCTGTTTTTGTTTGCTGAGGAGGAGGAGGGCGAGGGGAGGAGTAGCAGAAAGCGCTGTTGATGAGGTAGTTACTTCACATGGGCACATGCATGGTGGACCGGCATTCGCTCTTACACCCCTGACAGCCTGGGGGTGGTGGTTGTAACCATCAACCCATTTTACAGCTGGGAAAGCTCTGAGACGCTGGAAGGCTCGGTCACTCAAACAAAGGTAGTGCGATAGCGAGCTGTAAAAGCTTGGAGGTGAGCTGGCTTCCAAGCCTGGTTTCACTCTCTTCAGCCCCATTTCCTTTCTTCCATGTCATCAGCTCCATTGGAACAACGCGTGGGCTCACTGGAGCTGGGAAGTGAACAATAGGGTCAGAATTCTCTCAAGCAAGTTGGTCTGAGTTGATGGAAATATAACCTTGGCTCTGTTGGTAGGTGTTTTGCTGCTCCAGAAATACAAGGGTTTCTGGTGTGGACTTGCCCTTTGGAATGTCCTGGAGGGTATGGTCCCATCTGAAAGTACACCTGTTTAAAAATATCCTTTAGAGTATTTGGGTCTGCAGCTTTACGTAGGCAAGGACGTGTCTGGCTTTCTAGGGGCTTTCTTGCAGATTTGGGGGGGCTGGTGGCAGAGATGGATCTATAGTGTGGTTGAGGGGGCAGCCAGCTGGAGTGGGACCGTCTGCACAAAAATGCCTTTGGAAATGAAACATTGTCATGAAATCATTCCTTTGAAGGCAGATTTCCAGGTGTGCTGTAAACCATTCTAGGCTATAATTGAAATATAAAAGAATGCTTCAAAAGCGGTGATCTATTTTTTTAGTGACTGTTGTGCTAATCCTGAAATCCTGGCGTGAGTTAATATAAAGACAGGATTGGATGTATAAAAATACCTGTTTTAATCATTGAGCACGTTGTTTAAAACTAAATTCGTTGTAGCTTCAAATCTAAGGGTGAAAATCTCACTTTCATCTATCAAATCCCCCCAGAACCTGCCAAGAACAGCCACTGGGGGGGCTCCTGTGGCAGCTGTGAAGGGGGCATCTTCCGCTCTCCACACTTATTGTGGGGGAGCGATTTGCCATCGTTCTTGTGTAATGAGGTATTTCATTAAAGCTCAGAAAGGGTGGGTCAGCTTTGTGTCGAAATCTGTTGCTGTGTGAAAATTTTCTACACGGTGGAAGCTTAAAGTTGGCAGAAGGTATCATGTTAGGAGCTGAGCGGTAAGTTACCCTGCAGCAGGTGCGAGAGCTGCGTTTGCCTCTGCTGGCGTGCTCCGCGTGCCACCGCGATGCATCCAGAAAGCACAGCATAGTCAGCCTTGGGAACTTAAGTCTGCGCCATCCCCACTCTGCACCGTCCCCCTACCTAGCAGAGGCGCATCAGCACCCACACGAACAGACAGCAGCAGTGGGGAAGAGCCCTGCATCTGGAGACTCAGGGTGAAAATCTAAGTTTTGTGGGCCTCTGGTTTCCTTTCATCTGACTCATCGTTAAAAAGGAAAAGTTTTGTGGGCCTCTGGTTTCCTTTCATCTGACTCATCGTTAAAAAGGAAAAGTTGGATCCTTGTGTGTGGGCTGGGGATCCAAAGATGAGGTAAGGGGCCGGCATCTTACCTGCCGTGTGGTCTTGAGATGCCCCTGGTTAGCGTGCACTGATGCTATTTTACCCTTTTATCTAGACGCACTACTTTGGCCTTTGGTTTCTCAGCAAGAGCCAGCAAGCACGATGGGTGGAGCTGGAGAAGCCTCTGAAGAAGCATCTGGACAAATTTGCTAATGAGCCTCTGCTTTTCTTTGGAGTCATGTTCTATGTGCCAAATGTGTCATGGCTTCAGCAAGAGGCCACGAGGTAGGTGCATTTTTTTTTTTTTAATCCATGTTCTCTATAAGGGTGTGGATTAACTCTGAGGTTTCAGATGAAGTAGACGAGCTGGTTGATTTAGGGGTGCCTGTGTGTGTGTGTGTGTGTGTGTGTGTGTAGTGGGGGAGAGGGTGGGGTTGTTGCAGATTGTTTCCCAGTTGCTTTGCAGCGTTTGGATTTTTTGTTTGAATTCATGGGACTAAACCCAATGGTTCCCTATACTGCAAGTGAGGTAGCAGTGATCCCTAAGGCAGGTGGAATTTTGTGTCTAGCAAACATAGAAGTATTAGTTGAAGACTACGGGTAAAATAAATATGCTAGAATTTAATGGAAAAGGAACCACCTAATATTGTTTGGTCTATTCCTTCCCTCAAAATGTCCCCAAGTGACATGCATCAGCAGATTTGGGGTTTGAGGATTGAGAAGGTCACTGAAGAGGGGAATGTAGTTGAGGAACCTGCTGGGAGAGTAAGAGTTCGGGTGCCGTGGGTTCAATACCAGGGGACGGGAAGCCAGCAGCAGAGAGACCTGGGGACCAGCCCCGCCCTCCTGCTCATGGGCTGCCTCCCCTGGGAGAAGCCACCTGCTAGCTTCGAAATGACATTTCTCCCTCATCTGTAAAGTGAGGGATTTGTGTAAGTCCTGAACATTCTGATAGTCTGTGATTCTGTGAATGAGCCAGTTGTGTTTTTGGTGGTGTTGGTTAAAATATGCAGGTGGGGGGGTGGGTGTCTCATCAAATGATTATTTCTAAATAACCCTCTCTTTTAAACTTTTTACTTGGGTCATGGCCTCCAGCGTGCCTGGGGAGCAATGCCCACGACGCCTGGGTGGGAGGAACAGTCTTCTACTTGATGATTGCCTGTGTCATTCTTAGATTTTAAATTTCTGAAATAAGGAGGCAGTGAAGTCTTTATATACAGTTCAAGGTGAGAGTTTCCATTTCCCTTTTTTCACCCAAACTATTGGTGTTTCTCTAAGCAGAGGCCACGGGCAGCGCACGGTCTGACCCAGGAAACCTGTGTTAGTCTTGCAGGTGTCATTCCTTTGAAGCACTTGATTGTATAGCATTTTGCACTGTTTTCAAGTGAATTTCATTCATTTACGCCCTTTCTATACAAGAAATTATCTCCTGAAATCAACTCAAAGCAAATCAAGATGATTTCTTCCCGCTTTTGAACCCTTTGTTGGTACTTTACACAGTGTTAGGAACCCAGCAGAGGTTCATAAATACCTGGTGATTCATGGCCCTCGGACCATTATGTGCAGGAGCGTGAGTGACAAGGATGAAAGGAAACAGGGACGAAATGTTAATGCACACTGGAGAAAGTTCAGCCTGTAAGAGAAAGAAATGAGCTGTGGTTCCTCTAGGCAGGTCTGTTCTGTAAGGCCTGTTGTGGAGTGAGAACAGTTGAGACGGTGAGGGACTCCGAGGTTGTGCTTTACGAGGGTGCAGAGAAAAGGTTGTTTAAGCTTAGGAAAATGCAGACTTGCAAGGGTGCCGTAGCTGCCTTTGGACTGTCCCGGGGAGGGACTCCTGTGTCCGCTCCGGAGCACAGAATGAGGGTTGGTAATCATGAAGCTCCAGGGGTTGAAAGACTTTGGTGCTTGGGCTCAACATAAGAACATAGTTTCTACTCATTAAAACCATGTGAAATTGGAACAAGCAGGCTTATGAAAGGGCAAGAGCCTCGGTCTGCACAGCCTTGCAGAGTCGGTGTGGTGTCCTGAAGAGGAGACCGCCATATCGCGTAGGGTGTTGGAATCACCAGTGGTTCTCAGACAGACCAGGGCCTGCTGTATCATAATTACCTGAAGCATCTGTTAGGAATGTGGATTCTAGGGCCACACCGGGAGGCTGAATCGGAACGTCTCAGACTGGGGGTCAGGAGGATGTATTGTTTAAAATAAGCAATATTCCTCAGGTAGTTCTGATGTTCATCCAGACTTGGGAACCACAAAGTCAGTTAACCTCTCAGAATCTTTACAGTCTTAGATTTTCCAGAGAAGTAAATTTAATGCTGCCTCATTGACTGTCAGTATTTGCATCCATAAACTGAATCAAAAACTGTTTAAATCTCAAAAACTGAGGTCTAGAGTAGGAACTTTTGGCAGTAGTGGTGATTGAGGCTAGAGATTAAGAAGGACTTCTGGGAGTTGCTGTTGTGGCTCAGTGGTTATCGAATCTGACTAGGAACCATGAGATTTGCGGGTTCGATCCCTGCCCTTGCTCAGTGGGTTAAGGATCCAGCATTGCCATGAGCTGTGGTGTAGGTTGCAGATGCGGCTCGGATCCTGTGTTGCTGTGGCTCTGGTGTAGGCTGGTGGCTACAGCTCCGACTGGACCCCTAGCCTGGGAACCTCCATATGCCATGGGAGTAGCCCAAGAAATGACAAAAAGACAAAAAAAAAAAAAAAAAAAAAAAGAAGGACTTCTGTCCTTTTCCTCTAGAATTTCTTTTCTCTCAATTAGGTTGGTTGATATAAGTTTGACAAGGAGGGAAGAAGTGTTTTCAACACAGGATTTTGAAGCGAACCCTGTTCCTGTTGTTTGATCAGAAAAACTAACAGAAACAGTTGAAAACTTTGAAGGACATTTTTTAGGCTCGGACATTGGAACTAAATTCTGGAGATTTCAGGTATAATCTTCTCTTTATGGCAAAAGATGTCTAAAGCTCGGAGTTGGGTTTGCCTGAGGAATTTTTTTCCTTGGTCCCTGCCCTTCCTTTCAAATTGCAGGAATTTTTGTTGTCTCAAGGGGCCCTAAAATTGGAATGTGCCAAGGGGTATCAGAGCAAGTCAAAGACTTAACGCTGGAAAGATGAAGAAATAAGAGAGAAAAGGATTGTAAATAAAGGGAAATTGGTAGAGAAAGAAAAGAGGAATGCATATACCTGGGCAGGTGGAAGGTCACCAGCAGTGCCTCAGGTGTGAGTCCCTGAGACCTCCTCTGGGTTTGGGGCATGTAGATTAGAATATAAAGGAGGCCTGGTTTGGCCAGAAGAACATTTTTAAGTGCCCAGGATTTCTGGGTTTGAGACAAACAGAGGAGCTGAGTTCAAGGTGAAGCATGCCACTGATAGTCATTAGGAGCCCCTGGGAACCTGAATCTTCTTGGGAGGTTTTAGAAGCATCTGAGGGTCCCATCCGAATCCTGACACGGTGTTCCAGGTAGGGGAGCCAAGGAGAAGCAGTGGCCGGGGTGGGGGGGCAGAATTCCAGAGAAATGTTTCACAGGAGGCCCCAGCAGCATATTCATTAGGAGACGGGTTCGTGACTTGCTCGCCAGTTATCAGAGTTACGAGGCATCTCAGGTGGACATGGGCTTTGGCGTCTCTGCGAGCACCTGGGATCCGAAGTCGGACACAAAACAGTTGGTCTTTGTGATGCCCTGCAGAGTAAGGTATTTGCATAGATTGGAAATAGGAATCTGTCTTTCATTGTGGGCAGCCCTTTGGAGGGGCAACCACTCAGCCATCTGTGCTTAAAAAATAAGCCTTTGTCTGGAGCCAACCAAACTTGATTTCACCCAACGCATGTTTGCAGCAGTGGTTTTGGCTACTTCTCTTTGACAGTAAAACAGGGTCCACAGCATTAGTTGGATCCAGCCATTTCTTCTCTGAATAAGGACAGAGAAGTTAGAATGAATATTCTGAGGGGGTTTTTTTTTTTGGTTTGTTTTTTGTTTTTGGTGTGTGTGAACCCATGTAAAGACACATGGTAGTGAAAGAAAAATATGTTTAAACAATGTGTATTTCATTTCTTGTCTTCAGACTGTCCCACACTTGAAAACTTGCAGGTCCATAGCGTATTTGGAACAAAGCATCAGAAATTGGAGAATGATGTTGATTGCAAACGGTTGAAGAAGGTGTTTGACTTTATTAAGATGATCAAGTCCAGATTTTTTAAGGTAGACAGTTGAGAAGCTCTGGGGTTTTTTGTTTTATGCTTTTTGCTTTTTAGGGCCACGCCCGGGGCATATGATGGGAATTCCCAGGGTAGGAGCTGCATTGGAGCTAGAGCTGCCAGCCTATGCTACAGCCACAAGCAATGCCAGATCCAAGCCCCATCTGCTTGAATCACCACAGCTCACGGCAACACCGGATCCTTGATCCACTGAGCGAGGCCAGGGATTGGACCTGCATGCTCACAGACACTAGTTGGGTTCATTACCGCTAGCCACAGCAGGAACTCATGAGAAGCCCTGTCTTTCTGACATGAATTTTGATGTGCTGCATCTCATCTCATCTCCCGGATGGGACTTTTGAAGAACAAATAGTTTCATAAGGGAGGGAAATCTGCCAAGATACTGTGGTTGAGTTGGGGACCAAATGGACAGTTTGGCACCAGCATTTAGGGGGTGACTGAATGAGAAGACCAAAATATGCAAAGGAGAACACACACAGACGTCCACCTGAAAGGAGCAAACCCCACCCAGCTCCTGACATTCTTGCAGAAGTATGGAAAAGCTGGTGAAAAAGGACGCGCTAGTGGACAGATGGAGGATGAATCACGAAACCATAGGCATTAAAGAGATTAGGAAGGGAATTTGTTCGTCCAGGTCTAAACTGTGAGATACACGACCTTGGGGCTTTGAAAATGTTAGCTTTCCCCCATGGGTTGAAATGACTCAAGGGACCAGGACCACCATAATTTTTTCCACTTTGCTTTGCTGCTTCTATGCCTTTTGGCCAGCTTTTCTGCTCGGCAGAGGGACTCTGGCCAGCACTCCGTCTTCCCCTGTTCTGTCCTCCTCCTGACTCAAAGGAAAGATTTTTGTCATGTGTTTTAAGGATGTGCATAGCAACAGGCTCATTATAAACACATGGTTTTCGCATTTTTTCTGGACACAGAAAGAAAAAAGATGGTTTGTGAGAGGTGGAGAAATTCTTACTCAAACAGAAGGGTCCTTAATAATAGCCAGGGGAAGCCAGAAAGCTGCTGGCCAAGATCACTGCTTTCAGTTTAGGTCTGGGGATTTTCCAAGACTTCCTCCAGGGAGGAAGTCCCGCTTTCGTTTTTTTCAAGACTGAAACAAAAACTTGTCAGAGAAAAAGTAATTTTTGAAGAGGGCATTTAATTGGTTTCAGGGTTGAAGTTGCTGACTGCATGCCTGGTTTTTAAAATGTTCAATTCTGGGAGTTCTCTGGTCACGCCACAGGTTAAGCTTAGGTATGGTCCCTCCAGAGGCTCAGGTCACTGCTGTGGCACAGGTTCGATCCCTGGCCCAGGAACGTCTGTATACTGTGGGCATGCACAAAAAGAAATTTTAAAAATTAAAAAGAAATTTCAATTCTGAAGCATTTTTCTTTTGCCAGAATGTGTTTGTCTTTGCATCATCCCTGTTGAACGGTCGGTCTGCACAGGGCCCAGGAGCGTCTTCCAACTTTTCAGGGCCACGTTTGTAGCCTGCTGTGGAGGCGGCCTGTCACCTCCTAGAGGTGGGCACTGTTTAGATGCAAAGCAGTGGAACCCCTGCCGTGGCCAGCACAGTGGCTCTCCTGGCCACGGACTGTCTTAGCCCACAGTGTTCATTGGGTGGCAACTCCAGGTCTGCGGGACCTGTTTGTTCCAAGCCCCCTCCATCCAGCAAGTGCTGCCTCTGTGGGTAGCTCTGCTCTTGGGAATCACTGTTTTCTGTACATCTTCCAACTTCTCTAAAGTACTGGACTGTGAAGCTATAGTTTAGTCTGCTCACACTGCCTAGCAGCTCTTTCCAGAAGCATTTAAAAAAAGGTTTCATCCTGGGAGTTCCCATTGTAGCTCAGCAGGTTATGAACCCGACTAGTATCATGAGGATATGGGTTTGATCCCTGGCCTTGCTCAGTGGGTTAAGGAACCGGCGTTGCCATGAGCTGTGGTGTAGGTTGCAAATGTGGTTCAGATCTGGCGTGGCTGTGGCTGTGGCTGTGGCATAGGCCAGCGGCTACATCTCCAATTCAACCCCTAGCCTGGGAACTTCCATATGCCTTGGGTGAGAATCTAAAAAGCAAAAACAAACAGACAAAACCGCCAATCTCTGTATGGGCTTGTATGGGGCATACTCCGATGTTAGAGGTTGTTCCTGTTTGGGAAGAACTTGGTGGACAAGATGTCATGCCACTAGCTGGCAAGAAATGCCCACACTGGAAACTTGAGAGCGTGAGTGCATTTTCAATGTGACGGTGAAGGACCAGGGAGTCACGTTATTCCATTGTTTGCCTTTGGTGCGGTGGGGGTGGGTGCATACTCCCCCCCCCTTCTTCCTGTTACCTATTTTGGGCCTCTGGCATAAGGACGGCAAAGCCAAATGAGGTGAAACCTCCCATCCCCCTAAAGGTCAAAATGATGTTTGGAATTTTTTTTTTTTAAATTAGGTTTCAAGAAGTGGTTCCAATGACTTAGAAGTGCTTTCAGCACCATACCTTCCTTGGAAATACCTATGCTTTCCCCCTTAGTTTCTTGCCATCTGCCTCGAGTGCTATTGTAAACCAGCCAGTGTTCCACCCGTGTTTAAAATGTCTCTTAAAAAGCTCTAATGATGGTAATGGTTCCATTTCCTTTTATAACACCATTTATTTGGTTCCTCCGGTTCTCTGAGTTCTTTTCTTATTTGGAAATGTCATGTTAATGGCTATTTAAAGTTTCCTAGTGGGCCAGGAAATAGGGACTCCCTTCAAGGCAGATTTGAGATTCAGTCTGAATTCCCCGTGGATAATATAACTTGCTGAGTAGGGCAAATCCTCTTCCTGGCCAGCCTGCGGGTGAATGGGAATTTGTTCTCTCTCTGATGATGGCTGAGGACAGAGTTGTTTCTGCCAGATATTTTAAGATGCTGTTGATATATTGGGATTTAATCTCAAATAGTATTCTGTGTGGCTGATGTCCTGTATGATGAGATGAGAGAGGAGAATGGCTGTCTGCCAGAAACAGAGCCATCTCGAAGGCAGGAGGAATTGCTTTCCCAAAGGAGGTTAGGTGACGAAAATGCTCGTTGCCATTTGCACTATTTTTTCATTTCGAGCTTTGCTACCTATTTCGTGTTAGCCACGTTGCGCATCCGGGGGAGTATAAAAATGAACCGATCTCAGTATTCCCTCTGTCTCCCGAAAAGAGCTGTCTCCAAGCAGCTTTTATTTCGCTTCCACCTATTTGGCTTATTGGAGCTTTAAGTTTGTCAGGCCTCCGTGGCTGATGTTGCTTACTTTCCAGAGAAGGCTTTCGAGATGTTTTCGTGAATTCAGGAGAGCCTGCCAGGGACCTTCCAGGACCAGCTTCCTGGGCCTGTGACCTCTGTGGTCAGTTGCTCAGGACCCCACATCAGTAAGGCCCCATGCTTTGCTTAGTATATCCCTGTTGCCCTTCGGAAATCCTTAATCAGTTTGAATAATGAACTCTGCCTTTGCATTTTCTGCTCCTCTTCCCAGGACAGCCTCCTACGTCCATGTCTGGTCATTCATCTCTGCTTGTTTCGCTATTACCTTGTAACTTACTCTTAGCTATAAGTGGATCTGAGTGGATCATGGGTTCGATGAAAGAGAAACAGTAAATTGAAAAACAAAAAAAACAAAAAACCCCACAGGGGAACACAAACAAAATTTTCACTGTCTATGCAAATATGAAAATAGGATCAAGGCCCTGATAACCATTTCTGCTCCTAGACTTGACTTACTGGAAAATCCTACAGAGTCTGGGGAGCTGTTATAAAATCAATTGAATTTCCTTTGTTTTTTATTTTTTTGTCTTTTTGCCATTTCTTGGGCTGCTCCCTCGGCATATGGAGGTTCCCAGGCTAGGGGTTGAATCGGAGCTGTAGCCACCGGCCTACGCCGGCGCCACAGCAACATGGGATCCGAGCTGCATCTGCGACCTATACCACAGCTCACGGCAATGCTGGATCCTTAACCCACTGAGCAAGGGCAGGGATTGAACCTGCAACCTCATGGTTCCTAGTCAGATTTGTTAACCAGTGAGCCACGACGGGAACTCCAAAATCAATTGAATCTCCTTTAGGAAAGCTGGCCAACTCGCTTATCTCAATCCTCAATGAGGATTTCCTCACATTTGTGCCGTGAAGATGACTCCACAAAGTTCATACTTTTAAATCAGAGGCACACCTTCATGTCTGCCGCATTGTACCAAGTCTTCCAAATGCATGGAATTACTTTTTATCCTTCTCTTTCCTTGCCTGGCAAAAAGATCTCATTTGCAAGACTATGTAGGGAGATAGCTATGTAGGCAACCCTCTTCCATGAGCATAATGAGGTGTACACAAATAAAATGAAATTCACACTTAGATACAATCTAGGTTTTTCTTTGATGTTCTTTCCCTTTAGGCAGGTGAAAAAAAATGGTAAAATAAATCAGTATTCTTTAGTAATATCACTTGACATTATTGGTATTACTTGTAGGTGTTAAAAGTTCTAAATTTCAAAAGGAGACTTCATGTATTGTTAGGGTTCTTCAGTGCATCTGACATTTAATTTTCACCCTTATAAAACAAGATATGCTTATTTATGTTTTAATCATCAGTAAATAGCAAAGTTCCCCCAAAATAGGTGAAGTAATTAATATACTTCAAAAAAAACTCTGCTGCTTTTTTTTTTCTTTTCTTTTCTTTTTGCTTAAAAATAATAACCATTTATGTTGCTCACTAGTGTGTGGATTGTTAATTTTTTTTACTATTGAAGTACAGTTGATTTACAATGTTGTACAAAACCATTTGCTTTTAAAGTGTTCAAATTCTCATTTTCAATCATATGGTTAATGAGTATTTATTAGTACTTGATGATCTAGTCTGAAATTCTCAAAATCAAACAAAAATCATGTGTTTCTCTTGAGCTGTTTTGAAAATGACTTGATTTCTTAGGCAAGGGTAGTCATTTGGTTCTTTTGTGTCTTCCTTGATTTTCAAAGGTACATTTATTCATTTGTTTAGGCACTCATTCATTGATCCCACATGGTTCTGAAACTGACAGCATGAACAGCCTGAACCAGCCAGAACACAGATGGGGGCCTGAACCCAGACTAAACCCAGATTGGGACTTGAACTCACATGCTGGGACTCAAACCCAGCCTAACCCCAGATTGGGAATTGAACCCACCGTTTTAAATTAGAATCATTCGCCCTGTGTCTGGACTCACCAAGGTTCAGGTTTTCATGTCTCTGTGCAGAAGGAATTAATTCAGCGAGAGACAAAGTGATAGGCAAGAAAGAGGTTTATTAGGATAGGACACTTGTGAGAGATGCAGGCGGGCAGGCAAGGAAGCTCTGCCTTGTTCTGATGGCTTTTGTTCAGCAATTTATTTACTTAGAGTGATCTCCCAATGTCCCCTAAGTTTCCCTCATTATCTGTGGTCCTTTATTGGGGCTTCTAAAACTACCTGTGCCTACTCCATCCCTATCAGTTCTTTATCAGAGTTACATTGTGGAAGACTGAGAAGGATCCGACATTTGACTCATGAAATAATAAAGATTTATAATGGAGTGTGGACTAAAATTTTAGAATATTCTATTTTTTCAAAAGCCGAGGAGAACGTGATAATCCCATACAGCACTGTTTACCTTTAACTGAGGGGTGGAGTGAGGGGAAAAATAAACAGAAGCATGGGAAGCGGTGCTTTGTCGTGTCAGAGCCTGCCGGCTATGCTCTATGAATTTTTTAAAGACATCTATTTCTTTAGAAGGTACTGCTGGGATTTGTAGGGGTATCATTATAATGGGTGGGATTGGGAACGGTGTGTTAATTTCAACATTGGGGTTTTAAAAAGTCTTGGGAAGCAGGGGAAGCACAGGAAGTAGATGTGTTAGAACCCTTTGTCCCTGGGACCTCCGTGCTGGGACCTTAAGTTGGGACAGAGAGGGTGGGGAAGGAGGAGGGCCGGGTGTGCCATATTCACACGGTAAAGCAGCATCCAGAAAGCCCAGAATCCTTTTTTTTGTGCTTTACGTCATTATAGCTGTTTTCTGGTCCAATGCAAGACCTCTAAACCTAGCCAGGCTGAGACTGTGATAATGCTGTGAGGTTCTGTGGAAGAAGGTAGTTTATATCCTGTCACCTGATAGAATCGAACAATAGCGATCATAAGAGCAGCCCGCATTTATGGACAAGGTGCTCCACTAAGTATCTCCCCAACGCCTCCATTTTTTAAAGTTTTAAAGAAGTATAGTTTACTTACAGTGTTGTGATAATTTCTGCTGTAAGTGGTTCAGTTACACATGGACACACACCCATTCTCTTTCAGATTCTTTTCCCACATGGATGGTCACAGAGTATTGGGTAGAGTTCCCTGTGCTATACAGCAGGTCCCAGCTGACCACTCATTCTATGTGCCTCAGTGTGCATGTGCCAGTTCCAAACCCCCAGTTCATCCCTGCCTACCCCCACCTGTCCCCTTTGGTAACCATAAACTTGTTTTCAAAGTCTATGAGTCTGTTTCTGTTCTGCAGGTAAGTTCATTTGTATCCTTAGATTCCACCTGTAAGTGATCGCATATGATGTTTGTCTTTCACTGTCTAACGTCACCTCGTGTGATAATCTCTAGGTCTATCCGTGTTGCTGCAGATGGCTTTCTCTCATTCTTTTCATGGAATACGGTGGCATTCCATTGTGTATATGGCCACTTCTACTGTCTCCATCCTCTGTTGATGGACATTTAGGTTGCTTCCATATCTTGGCTATTGTGAATCGTGCTACAGTGGACATCGGGGTCCATGTATCTTTTTGAATTATGGTTTTCTCCAGATAGATGCCCAGGAGTGGTATTGCTGGATAACACCACAGTTCTGTTTTTAGTTTTCTGAGGAACCGCCATCCTGTTTTCCATAGTGGTTGTACCAGTTTACATTCCCACTAACAGTGTAAGAGGCTCCCTTTTCTCTGCACCCTTGCCAGCATTTGGTGTTTGCTTGTAGACTTTTTGATGATGGCCTTTCTAGCTGGTGTAAGGTGGTACCTCATAGTAGTTTTAATTTGCATTTCTCTAATAATTAGCGACGTTGAACGTCTTTTCAGGTGTTCTTTGGCCCATCTGCATTGTGTGCACCACGTGTCTCAAGTGACGATCTTTTGCAGTCCTCACTAGAACCCTAGGAAGTGGGCGCCATTATCATTCTCTGTGGATATTTTTCCTAATAGAAGCTGTATTGCTAATGAGTGGAGATTTCACCCATCAAATTAGTTGAATCTTTCACATTGGCCAGAGGAATACTTCTGTGCACATCTCCTGTACGCCCCAGCTTTACCAGAGAAACAGGCAGGTTAGTTCCTCCTAAAGTGCCAGCAAAGAAACCCAGAGGGCTGAAGTAACCTGTAAGGTCAGAGATTATAAACTGGCATCTTAAGAGCTGATTCTGACCTACTGGTGGGTTTTGTTTTACCTGGACCGTTTCTTCAAAGAATTGAATTGAGATGCCTTGCAAAGAGGCATATGCTCTCTAGTTTGCCCAATTCCCCAACTCCTTGAGGTGTTAGAGTCAGCAACGCCAAGTCCTTCATGTGACCTGCTGGCCCTACAGGTATTTAGGTTGTGATTGATAATACTTGTACTTTCCGTATAAGTTGAAGTGCTTTTCAGTGCTGGGATCAACCCACATCTCTGGATTGGCTCTGTTGGCTTTATGCCACTCAGAGTCCAGCTGTCTTAACACTTTAGCCACCTACCCGAAACTGTAGGTGGTCCAGCTGGGTATGACAGTATCATTTTCTTTACATTCGAGTTGGAAAAGTTTGTTATGTGAATGAAAAATATCACCTGCCATATCAGGAAACAAAGGATGTTGCAGCCATCAAGCCATCACTTTACAGACACCCCAACAGTGAGCCTCGAGGGAACTCAGAATGGAGACATAAAGAATGCCCACTAGAGATTTAGCAGTTACCACTGCAGCCCCCACCCCCGCCCCCATCCCCACCCCTGAGGAGACTCAGGATGGGAAAACAGCATACTGGCCCCAGATATCTGAGGTGTGTATCAAAGGAATGAGCCCAGGCTTTGCATCTTCCCATACATAGAAAAGTGCTACATTCCTTAACTTGAGATGTCTGGTTTTCCTTAATTCACAGTAATTTTTGGTGTTCCGACCGCCTGGTCTTTGTTGCAAAGATTCCTATATCCTGGCTCTTCTCCTTGTGTCTTTGGAGCAGCCCCTCGGGATTATCTGAGATGCTGTGTCCCGGGCTTAAGTCCTCAGTTTTGTCCACTAAATGAAACATAACTCCCAAGGTTTAGGTTGTACCCTTTTTCTCAGTTGACAGTTTCTGCGTCACATCATTCTAAGGTGCTAGATGACATGTTCCTGTACTTGACGCTGTGCAGACAGGGCTCAAGGTTTTCATGCTTCCCTCCTTATTGCTTTCAATACCTGCCTCAGTGCTGATTACTCGTAGAAAATTCTATCCATCAGCAAAAAGCTAATGTCCTGTAGGCCAAAAACAAACAAACAAACAAACAAAAAAAAACAAAAACCCCAAATTTTAAGCAAACATAGCCTATTTGACAAAGTATGGTTTCGAGACCGGTTAGGCTTTTCTAGAATCATAGTTTTTTATGCAGGTGTGAAACGCCACAGATTGCGGAGTCCAGTTGGTTTACTGTACCGATGAAGAAAGAACTAGGGAGGTAAAGGGACATTGTCCACAGTCACACAGCCGCTTAGGGACAGAAGCCTGGCTCTTAAACCGGTACTAGGATAGTTTTAGGTGAACCAAGAATGCAGGTGTGGGAGAGCCCAGGGATAGGGTTTATTTAAACTTCTAAAAGCCTTTTGCCCATCCACCCCTCCAACCCCCTGCCACCACCAAGACACCCTGCGGGACTGGAAGAGATGTGTTTTGTCCAAGGGAAGGAAGTCGTTTAGACAGAAGAATCAAAGAGTGAGAGAAAACAGGCATTTCTTTGAATGGAGTCCTTTAAATAGTGAGCATTATGTGGAGATTGGAACTAAGATGGGTGTTATTTAACGTTTCTGTTTTTTGGTGTTTTTTAATCAGTGATCTGCCGCCCTGGGCACAGAGTGAAAGTGACTAGCTTTCAGATGACACTAAGCCCTTTAGAAGAGTGGAAAACTGAGACATTGGAAATAAACAGTAGAAAGGTGTCAGCAGGTGTCAAGTTGCCAGGTGTGGCAGTGAGGGGATGGTACTGCTGCTTTCTGGTGTCATCTGTGAGAGGAGCGGGGGAGTCATTGTGGCAGGGACATGTCACCACATGTTTCGGTTCATAGCAGCCCAGCTCTCAAGGTTAGCCTGTCAAGCTTGTGCCTGCAGCTGGCGAGAGCGAGTAGATATTTCGCCAGCGTAAAACTCGTTCCTGCCAGCATAGAAAGGTATTAACCGTTATTCAAAGCAGAGCCTAGCAAATTTGACGTATGTTTCACTAAATTGCAAGGCAGACGCAAGACACTTTAACCAAAAATCAGAGAGGTGCAGCAATGTTAGAAACAAATGTGGTTTTTTGTTTTTTTGTTTTTGTTTTTGCAGCAATGTGGACCTAGAAATTATCGTACTAAGTGAAGTAAGTCAGAGAAAGACAAATATAGTATGAGATCACTAATATGTGGAATCTAATAAAAATGATACAGAAGAACTTATTCACAAAACAGAAATAGACTCAGAAATTTTGAAACCAAACTGATGGCTACCAAAGGGGAAATGTGGGGAGGGATGGATTGGGAGGTTGGGATTGACATATACCAAGTACACAACACACTATATGCAAAATCAGTCAGTAGCAAGGACCGGCTGTAGAGCTCGGGGAAACCTATTCAGTAGTCTGTGATAGCCTATGTCGGGGAAAGAGTCTGCTAAAGAATGGATATATATATACGTATGCGTATGATTCACTGCTGTACACCTGACACTAATGCAGCATTGTAAGTCGCATATACTCCAAGCAAATTTATTTTTTAAAAAAGAAAACATAAACAAAACAAATGTTTTTGACCAGGACAACAAATGTTTTGAAGAACGTCACCAGAAGACATGAACAGTAATAACTAAAGAGCGAAACCTATAGATCTAAGGAAAACTGGACAAGCCCAGTGATTTGGATCTTTGAAATAAATGACCAATTGTGAAAACTCAGACAGATACTGGTGGAAAATATCAATGCAAGTTATGTGTACGCCCGACTGCATTTGTGTATATTTTGAATGATTGGTGGAATCAATCATGGATGGCATCAACTGATATTCAGTCTAATCTTCAAGGAAAATAATAGCTGGGAATAAAATGTAGTTCAAAAACAAAGCTGTGCTGCACTAGGAGCACAGAAGTGCAGTCAGAAGACGGAGTTTGCAGGTGTTTATTTCTCGGTCAGGCTCTGTAAACTCCCCGAAATGCAGCTTCTGTGTTTATAGTTGGTCGGAGGTGATTAATTCAGAAAGCACCCATCACTGTGTTCAGCACAGAGTGGGTATGCAGATAATGTTTGTTTTTTTAAATAAAAGAGATATTCTGTGTGGTAATGAGAAATTGCAGAGCAGTAGTTGTCAGTCACCTGGTAGAAGAATCCACACTGGCCCCACCTTGCCGGAAACATACTGGGAAGAGCATTCTGGGAAATGTAGTTCAGCCTAGCCAAGTTGGCACATTACAGTTCCACCAAGGGGCTTGGTACCTAATTGATGATAAGCAGAGCCTAAATCGCCATAAACCCTGCTTTGCTAGAAACTCTGCTGTGTATAAATTTGACATTGACTCATGAGTGCTGGAAATTAAAATTTCGAAAGACAAAGGATTTGATGTCATTGAAATTAAGTTCAAATTTGTTCCTTATTTCCTCAGGCACTTCCCAAAGGTAGAGTTGCAAAGACAAATTTAAAACTATGTTGTTATCAGAAACATGTATTTCCCAGGTAGGCTCCCTACCCTGACTCCAGTCCTTTGCAAGGGAGCAGATCTTGCCCAGAGGGCCCAGACTGGTCCTCCTCTCTGCACTGTGGTTATCAGGCAAGTACGGGGCAGCAGGACAAGGCAGGCCTGGCCCTGCAGCTTCACAGATGGTCAGAGCAGCTGTTCAGGGTCTGGAAGCCAGGTTGGCTGCGGTAGCAAGCGCCAGGATGACCTGATGCTAATCTTGCAGTGCTTGTAACTTGAAGAGGGCGTTGTTGGAATAACATAAACAGATTCCAATTGAAGATTATTTAAGGAGATGATAGACTCTTGGTAAGTGATGACTATTAAAAACAAAATGAAACTAAGATATTATGTTGGTTGAATCTTTAAGTGGGGTCCTTATCCTGCATGCCCCACAATCTCCTGGGACATTCTTTAAAAAACCCATATTCTCAGAGCTCCCGTCATGGCTCAGTAGTTAACAAATCTGACTAGGAACCATGAGGTTGTGGGTTCGATCCCGGGCCTTGCTCAGTGGGTTGAGGATTCGGCGTTGCTGTGAACAGTGGTGTAGGTCGCAGATGAGGCTCAGATGCCAAGTTGCTGTGGCTCCGGCATAGGCCTGCAGCTACAGCTCCAATTAGACCCCTAGCCTGGGAACCTCCATATGCCACACGTGCGGCCCTAGAAGAGACAAAAAAACAAGCAAACAATGCATATTCTCATACCCCACTCCTGACTGCCTGAATCAGAATCTTTTCCTTGGCGCCAAAGGTGCGTCTTACACTCACAAAGTTTGGTTAAATGGAAGGCAGCTCTATCCTGATATTCTTTCAGTGGCAGCTGCTGTTTTTTGTCTGTAAATAGATGTTAGAGACATTCTCTCTCAGGATGGATTGTAGGAATTGGAAAGGAATTAAAGAGTTTCAGGAGTTCCCTGGTGGCTCAGTGGGTTAAGGATCTGGCATTGTCACTGCTGTGGCTCAGGTTGCTGCTGTGGCTCAGGTTTGATCCCTGGCCCGGAAACTTCCACATGCTTCAGATGAGGCCAAAAAATTAAAAAAGAAAAAAAATAGCAAAATTTGTTTTAGGCTGAGGAACCTAGAAAATAGTGTGATCTTTTTTTTTTTTTTTTGACTTTTTGCTATTTCTTGGGCCGCTCCCACGGCATATGGAGGTTCCCAGGCTAGGGGTCCAATCGGAGCTGTAGCCACCGGCCTACGCCAGAGCCACAGCAACGCGGGATCCGAGCCGTGTCTGCAACCTACACCACAGCTCACAGCAATGCCGGATCGTTAACCCACTGAGCAAGCGCAGGGACCGAACCCGCAACCTCATGGTTCCTAGTCGGATTCGTTAACCACTGCGCCACAACAGGAACTCCCAATAGTGTGATCTTATTTGTGGAACAACTATGGGCATCTTTATGGGTGCCTTGGCCTGATCACCATGGAGAACCCAAGGTTCCACAGTTTTTATTTCCTGTTTTATTTATTTATTTATTCATTCACTTTGGTCTTTTTGCCATTTCTTGGGCTGCTCCCGCAGCATATAGAGGTTTCCAGGCTAGGGGTCCAATTGGAGCTGTAGCCGCAGGCCTATGCCAGAGCCACAGCAACGCGGGATCTGAGCCGCGTCTGCAACCTACACCACAGCTCACAGCAACGCTGAATTCTTAACCCACTGAGCAAGGGCAGGGACCGAACCCGCAACCTCATGGTTCCTAGTCGGATCATTAACCACTGAACCACGACGGGAACTCCTATTTCCTGTTTTAGAGTCTAACATTTTAGTCTTCTAGTTCATTAAATGTTGATAATGCCTAATAGACTATGCATAATGTAATGTATGATATATCCCTAAACAAGTTATTAAATATTACTTATTGCACAAGAATTTAGCAGTATGTACGTCCTTAATAAAAGTAGTAACAACAGCTTACCTGAATTGTCCTACTCTGGGACCTTGAAACCCTCATATGGAACCTTTTCCACCATTTACCCTGGCTTTAAAATTGTGAATTTAATTAAAAAAAGAGATATTGTTTTCAAAACTGAGAATACTGTCTATGGATTTCAGTAATTCTCTGGCTTTTCTGGTTTGTCAGTTTCTACTGAATTTAGGTAAATGTAACATGAAGCAGTAGGTAAATTGAGTAACAATAATAAAATCATTTCAACCAAATAAAATTCCAAAGTTGTGAAAACATTAGTTTTCATAACTTTTTTTTTTTTTTTTTTAGGGCTGCAGGTGCGGCATATGGAAGTTCCCAGGCCAGGGATCTAATTGGAGCTGCAGCTGCCGGCCTTTGCTTCAGCCATTGCAACATCAGATCCCAACTGTACCTATGACCTACACCTCAGCTCTTGGCAATGCCAGATTCTTCACCCACTGAGCAGGGCCAGGGATAGAACCCACATCCTCATGGATACTAGCTGGGTTCGTTTCAGCTGAGCCACAACAGGAACTCCCATAATCGATTTTTTAAAAAAAGATATTATTTTTTGGACTGGTTCATGAAGTTCTTGATTCCAGCTACCCATCAGAAACACAATATATTTAAGTAAAAAAAAAAAAAGTTTAATGATAGAAAGGCCTAGTTCTAGAAAGCAGTTATCTTAATTTTCTCAAAAGGCTTCAGGGAAGCAATGAGAGCTTTTGTGTTGCATACACGCTCACATACAAGTGCGCACACACACACACACAACCATGCTTTTTGATGTGCTTCCCTTTATTACAAGTACTTAAAGTGTTACCCTGAGAGCTAATATTCTGACAATTTTTCACAAGAAAATTCCACTCTTATTAAAAAAAAAATGGCTTGGGAATGTTTTATCCACAGGAAGTTGGAAAATACCAGATAAAGGAAAGCTGTATTCTTTACACCCGGTTCATTTTTAAAAGGTCGTCATGAATTATGTAACCATTATACACTAAAGGAGACATTTTTCCTTTCTGATTTAATGTGATTATTTGCTAATTTGTAACATTGTGTAATTATAACTGCAATATGACTGGAAATCCTTTTAGAGCTTTGAACATCTGCAGGAGAGTAATGTTGGATTGTTGAATTATTCATTGCTTTGTGATGCTTGTATTTTACCTGAATACACACACACACACACCCACACCCACACCCACACACCAGGACTAAAACATTTACCTCCCTTTATCCTTGACCCAATATAAACTGGGTTAGAAAGCATTCAAACAACTGAGAGGGACTCATTCTAGCTTTTTATCTCCAGGAATGAAATACTGTTACATGTATTCAGTTGTCTAGAGTAATATTTGGTAATATTGTGAAGCAGTCTCATTTTGCTATTGTACAGATTCTTCTTTTAGGGTTTTCATTTAAGAAACACCAAATCAAAATGTATATAAATATATGTATGCCTGGGTCTCTTTGCTGTAAAGCAGAAATTGATGCAATATTGTAAATCAACTAACTTTAATTTTTAAAACGAAGTAAAAAGGAAAAGAAACACAGAATTTTGTCATGGTAAAGGAGAATACGAGTCATCAAATTTGACTCCTCTTGAAATAAACCAGCCTGATCAGATCCAGAGCAAAGAAGCCCAGGTAGGCGTCTGCTTCCAGAGTGGTGTTCCTGCCCACCTTCCTGGTTTAACAAGTTCAGCTACTGCTTCCCTCCACAGCCTTCACCAGGGTCCACAGACTGGCTGTCTGCTGTCTGCAAGAAGGTCAGCCCTTCCATCTTTTTTGTTGATTCTTAGTGCTTTTCCCCAGGCTGGCTCCAGTTTCTAGTCGTTTTCAAATACCATTGACAGCTGCTTCTCATAGATTGCTTGCCCTTTGTTTTCAACCAGACATTTTTCTTCTATCTTAAAAATTAACTGCAAATTGGCAGGTGCCAACTATTACATATAGAATGCATAAACAATAAGGTCCTACTGTACAGCCCAGGGAACTATAGTCAGTGTCCTGTGATAAACCATAATGGAAAAGAATATGAAAAAGAATATGTGTATGTATAACTGAGTCACCTTGCTGTACAGCAGAAATGAACATAACATTGTAATCAACTATACTTCAGTAAAATAAATTTTCAAAAAACCCCAATATTCATTTCACACCTTTATACTTCCTAATTACTATTTAATATCTCTTTTACCTCTGGGTGCCTAGTGTTTCTGCCTATATTCTGTTTTATATAATGTACCTGCTTCCATCATTCTTTGTTTACCCATTTCTTCTTGAGCCCTTGAGAAATCATGTCCTTCACTGATTTGGTCACATGGGGCCCTTGAAAGTCACTAAGGGGCACCCCACCTCAGACCCAGGGGACTTTTCCATTCCTGTTCTTTACTCCCGGTCAACGCTAGACATGGCAAGTCTACTCCTAAAGTTCTCTCCCTCCTAGGCTCCTGGTGTCATTCCTTTATCATCCTATATTTGTTAAAACTCAGCCCTTCTAAATTTTTCTTTTCCTTTATATGTGATCTGCAGTAGAGCTTAGTCATCTTCAGCCTTTAGAGGTAATTTTTGACAGCTATAGCTTCCTTTGTTGTTGTTGTCTTTCGGTATTTCTAGGGCCACACCCACAGCATATGGAGGTTCCCAGGCCAGGGGTCCAATTGGAGCTGTAGCCACCAGCCTAAGCCAGGGCTGTAGCAACGCAGGATTCCAGCTGTGTCTGCGACCTGCACCACAGCTCACGGCAACACTGGATCCTTAACCCACTGAACAAGGCCAGGAATCCAACCTGTGTCCTCACAGATGCCAGTCGTGTTCGTTAACCGCTAAGCCACGATGGCGGTTATCTTCCTATATCTTCCTTTATCTATCCTATATCTTTATTTTGTACCACTTTGTATCTACATCTTGTTCTGGATTTCTTGCTGACAGAGAACAGTCTTGAATGCATTTCATGAATATATTGAGCATCTGCTATGTGCATGGAACTGAAAGTGTAGGCAAAATACAGCCTTTTTCTTAAGAAGCCTGCGTTCATGGGAGCCCCTCTGCTTGCGTTATCGTCTTGCTTCAGGCTTCTTGGGGTGATGATGACAGCACCATTTCTTGGTCACCTCTACCCAAGGCGCTCTGTACACTATCTCAACCTGTTCTCATAGGAACCAGAAAAGCAGACAGTGATGAACTATTACCCTTCTGCTGCTTTCTCCTGACCTTAAATCCTTCCGTAAATACCCCGTTCTCTGTAAGTAGCTCCGTGATTCTTTCGCTGTCATAAATTGACAATTAGTCTTCTGGGGCTCTCTTGCCTTATATCATTTATTACACCAGACCCTCACCGTTCCTCCCAACTCTGATAGACGTTTCCAGTGGAGTCGCATTGTCACCTTTTCTACCAATAGTCATTTTTTTTTTTTTCTTTTTTGGCTGCCCTGCGCATATGGAGATTCCAGGCTAGGGATCAGGTGCAAACCACAGTTGCATCCTATGCCATAATTGTGACCTATTCTGAATCCTTAACCCATTGTGCCAAGCTGAGATCAAACTTGCATCCTGGCACTGTAGAGATGCTGCTGATCTCGTTGCACCATAGAGGGAAGTCCCCAGTAGTCCTTTTTTTAGGTAAACTCTTTGTTAAAGTGTGACACATACAGACGCATGCAGAAATCAAAGTGTACAGTTCACTGAATCTTTGCACAGTGAGCCCACCCACGTAACAAGTCCTTAAATCAAGAACTGCAACATCATCACCCGCTTACATCCTTCCCTCTCTGTCTCTGTCCCCCAAGAGTAACCGTTATCCTGACTTCTAACAACAGATTAGTTTTACCTTTTTTTTTTTAACTTTTTGAGTGGAATAACAGTTTGTTCTCTTTGACGTCTTCTTTAATCACCATTTTGTGAGAGGCACCCATATGACAATATATGTATGGTTAGAACTTGGTCCTTTTCATTGTTGTGTAATATTCCAGTGCAGGCACATACTACAGTTTACACATTCTGCTGTAGGGGCATTTGGATTGTCTCCAGTTTGGGGCCATTATGAATTGTGCTGCTGTTAACGTTTCTAGTGTGTATATTGCGGACATTCTAGTACATATCCTGTGGACATTCGTGCATATGACTTTGATGGGTGTGTTCATTTCTACTGAGTATGCGTACATTAGTTTTAGTCTAACAATTCTGCAAAATTTTTATTACTACCTAGAGTAAAAAGCAAATTTTAAGGCTGAAATATATTAGCTACTCGATCTTGCTTTCTCTTTGGTCCCCATATTGAATTGATTATTCATTAAGCAAATGTATATATATTGAGTGCCCACTGTGTTTGAGACCCCAAGGGCACATCAGTAAATATAAAAAAGCAAGTGCTCCGGCACTTACTCTGTTGCAGATCATTACGATTATTGATCTTTTTAAATATTAACAATGACGACTGTTGACACTTATTAAATGCTTTCTATGTGCCAGGGCACAATTCTAAGTTCTTTATGTGTATTTAGACACTTGGTCCTTACAACAACTCTTAGCGTTAGTACCATTATTTTTCTGATTTTCCAGAAGAGGCAGCCAGGGCACAGAGAGGCGGAGTCACTTGCCCCAGATAAGTGACAAGAGCAGTGGTTCCAACCCATGCAGTGTGGCCCCAGAGTCCATGTTTTCCTCTGTGCCTGCCCACCTTCCATCTATCCATTCCCGCCTACTCTGTTCCTGCTTTACGGTTTCTTGCTTCTGGCCGGGATGCAGTGAAGTGGTGAAGAGCACAGGCTTCTGAATTGCACAGACTTGGATTGGGGTCCTAGCTCTGCTGCTTGTTCTCTGTGTGCCGTCAGGTGTGGTGTTCATCCCCCTGTGATTGAGTTTCTTCATGAACAGATCTCGTGAGGATCAAACCAGTTAGTAAATGGAAAAGCCTACGTGAGAGTGCCTGACCCTAGTATCATGATGGTTATTTGGCCTCCTGGCGTTTCTCTCTCCCACGCATCTGTGTGATACATACCACTTACATACCAACTGCAAGCATCTTTCTTAAGTGTGGTTGTTTTCATCATGTTCCTTTCATCCAAAAGGTGTAAGGGCTTACCATTGCCTAGAAGATAAAGACAGACAGACAAAGGCATTCAGAGCATTGCAAGGCTCTGTCTTCCTTACTGCCGTCTACTTCGTTCCATTCACCTTTCGTACTTGTTTGACTGGTCTATTCAGTGTTTCTTGATACCCTGGGCTGCTCAGTTCTTCCTCTGTTCTTTGCCAGTGCTGGAAGTATCTCCCTCTTCCTTTTTCCTTCCTGCCTTGGAAGCCTCCTCTGCCTTCTAGACTCATCTCTGGACAGTCACTCAGCACATTGGTTAGTCCCTAAGTATAAGGCATTCTAAAATGCAGAGTGGCTTGAGATGGCACACTTGTCCTCTAGGGGTTTTCCAATCTATTAGGGAAGATTTGATGGTCACATAACAATATCTAAGGTAGTATGCCTTGGTAGATGCCACCTGGGGGCCCCTTTCCTGGGTGACATGGTAGGGGGAAGGGTTAGGAAGGTACATTAGAGTTCTCCAGAGAAGCAGATCTCATGGTATGTATAAATGTGGAGAGAGACTTTTTTTTAAGCAATTGGCTCGCAGGACCGTGAGAGGGCTGGCAAACCCCAGCTCTGCAGAGGAGGCCTGCAGGCTGCAGCCCTGGGAAGGAGTTGCAGTTTGTGTGTGAAGGTGGTCTGCTGGTAGCATCCCTTCTTTTTTGTGAAAGGTCTCTTAAGGTTTTCAACTGATTGAGTGAGGCCGTCCAATTATGGAGGGTAAGCTGCTGTTCACTCCAACTCTACTGATTTCAAGGTTTATTCTTATCAAAAAATTAGCTTCACTGAAACCCGTAAAATAGTGTTTGGCCACACCTCTGGGTGGGCGGTCTAGTCAAGTTGACACATGAAGGTAACTGTTGCAGGAAGCATCTATTGAATTGGACTTTGAAGACGACATTGGGGCATTTGCAGCAACATGGGTGGACCTAGAAATTATCACGCTAAGTCAAGTCAAACGGTGAGACACCAACCTCAAATGCTATCACTTGACATGTGGACTCTAAAAAAAAGGACACAATGAACTTCTTTGCAGAACAGATACTGACTCACAGACTTTGAAACACTTATGGTTTCCAAATGAGACAGGTTGGGGGGGGTGGATGCACTGAGGGTTTGGGATGGCAAGGCTATAAAATTGGATTGTGATGATCATTGCACAACTATAAATGTAATACAATTTATTGAGTGATAAAAAAGAAGACATTGGATTTTGGTAAGTGTGTCCAGGCGGTTGGAAGGGAAGACAAGGTGGTAGGCCGTTTTCTCCCCAGGGTACCTAAGGGTGCTTACGGATGGGTGAGGGAGGAGCATCTAGAAGGGAGAACATCCCCAGCAGAGGAAACTCTATGCCAGAAGAGCATTGCTGTGTAACTTGCTCTGGGGCCTTCTCTGCGGTGGTAGGAAGCAGCTTCCTTGCAGCAGAAAGAGCCCTGGCTTTGTACTTTGCCTCTGTCACTTTACTCGCTGGTACAAGGGGACTTCCCTCTGAGAACCAGTTTCATGTCTATAAAATAGAGATGATGCAGTTCGCATCTCCCTACTGCCAATGCAGACAGAGCTACCTAGTGAGTTCTACTAAGTCGGGTTGGTTTCAGCCAGAAATAGTGAAGACCAGGAGTCAGCAGTCCTGCATTGTTCTTCGTGCCCCTGCTAACTTGCTGTGGGACCTTGGTGAAACGAGTTAGCCTCTCTGTGATTTTTTTTTTTTCCTTTGTCTTTTTAGGGCCACACCCATGGCATATGGAGGTTCCCAGGCTAGGGGGTCTAATTGGAGCTGTAGCTGCAGGCCTACACCACAGCCACAGCAATGCAGAATCCGAGCCACGTCTGTGACCTACACCACAGCTCATGGCAACACCAAATCCTTAACCCACTGAGCGAGGCCAGGGATCGAACCTGTAACCTAATGGTTCCTAGTCGGATTCGTTAACCACTGAGCCATGATGGGATCTCCCTCTCTGTGATTTTCTTAATCTGTGAAATAATATCTCCTTATACCACAGCAGAATTTGAAAATTTCTGTCTTCTGGAAATCTATCTTTCTGAATAAGCCTTTGATTTCTTGGAAGAAAGAATTTCCTGAAGTTCAAGACTTTGCTGTTACTAATTAGGTCACAGGTTCCTGGTATGAAATCTCTCTATCCTGGAATTAAGTTATGCCATTTCTTCTTTAGTTAATTTGGAAGTCATTAAGGAAAAATATTACCTTCTAAATCTGGAGTACCCAATATTTTCATTGTAATGGGAGTACTTGTACTTTTTCTTCTCATCCTCAAATGCTATGTTTTGAAAACAATTATCCACCTTTAGTACTTCCTAAAAATATTTTATTATTAAATACCACATATTTATCTTTAGCATAGAGCAAGTAGGATAAGTAGTAGTAGTATAAAAATACACTTATTTATAATTTATATTTTAGTTGGCTTAGACACCCATTTGGGGCAATGAACCAATCAATTAGATTTTTGATTGATTCGTTCATTCATTCATGTATGCGTGTATAAATACATTCAGTAAGTATTTACTGAGCATCTGTTAAATGGCATGAGTCTTCTAGTAACCAGAGATACAGCAGTTAACAAAATAGCCAGTCTCTGCCCTCATTCACCTTATATTTTTGAAATACTTGTAGTAGTTTATGAATGTTTCCTTCCCTTTTATAAAATTCTGGGAATTGTAAGAGCATATGGTACCTAGTTATCCGAATAATTAAAATCAGCTGCCAAACTCTCTAAAAAAATTGTGAAACAGTGTTGTTCATATCCCCCAAATGGTTTCTTTCCACATAATGGTTATTACATGTCTCTGTACAGAGAAGATGATAAGCATATACAAGGTATTTATATAGACATATATGCACATAATAAACTATAGAAGGTCCCCTATGTTCGTACTTCTTCAAATAAGCTTTTGATCAAATTCCTCTTTACGCTTGAGTTAAATCTATGATTATGACTTTGATGAGGAAACACCTGTCTACAGTGCTGGTCATTCCTTTATGTAAGACTTGATGGAGATATAGAATATACTAACTTGAGAAAGTGCAAAAATTCTTGGGGCTTAGTTCTGTGTGGAATGGGTACAGGACTTAGTTGCCAGTGTAAAGACGATAGTGGCTCTGAGTTTTCATAAAGATAAAATTTAACAGAAAATGCATGGACTAGTAACTCTTAATTACACAAACAAGTTTTTTTTTTTCTCTTCCTAATCTTTTTAGTACGTGTTTTTTTATCAGGTTCTACTGCAGAAGTATTTTTATTATTATTGTTCTTTAGTTTGGTGATGGTGGTGGTGATGGTGAAGTTGTTTTTTTCAAGTATGGTGGTTTTATAATGGGGATCAATGGGAAGGGCCCATGATTTGGGTTTCCCAGGGGTTTTGCAAAGACTGGTTAAGAGTGCTATTTTATTTCTCATTTCCTCCCACGTGTCCCGTTGCTCAATCCATGTTTGCTACAAACGTGGTCCTCCTCGCTGTTCTTGATCAGAACTCAAAATTCACATCACAGAAAACAGGTGGAAATATCTAGGACCTTCATTCTGTAGAGGTATTTCTTCTATAGAAATGCAGAGTAGAGGATTGGGGGTGGGAGGGGGGACGTGGGAGAGGAAGCAGAATGATGAAAAAAGAGTGAATTTCTTCCTATGTCAAAGACACCTCCTCCAAACTGAAAAAAAAGATTAAGTCAAATGTTTGAAGTGTTTTGAAGAACTTGTAATAGGGAAAGATTATCTGATTGTAATTTTTTAACCAAAAGTTAAATCCATTTTGCCTACATCGATCTGTTAAAGAGCAGTCTGTTAATTTTCCAGAAAGAAGGCTTTATCTGAAAATGTTTCTGTAGTTACTCAGGCCCCCACATCTTGCAGTCATTCTTCAATTCTTTCTTGTACACCCTGTAGCCAACCTTTGGTATCTGTTCAGAGACTGACCGCTTCCTTCCAGGTCCATGGCTTTTCTTCTAGCTCAGTCCAGCGTTTCTCCTGACTCATGTCCTGACTTCCACCCTTACCCCTTACAGGTCCGGGGTCTACGCAGCAGCCAGTATCCTTGTAAACATATGGCAGTTAATGTGGCTTCTTTGCTCAGTTCCTTCTCCAGATTTGTCACCTTCCTTAGAATAGTCAAAATCCTTACATTTTGCCTGGGGAGCCCTTTAGGATCTGTACGACTCCCTGTCTTTCGCCCATCCTTCCCTGCCGAGTGTCCTCTGTCTCACTCTCTGTCACCCTGGTCATCTTGCCGTTCTTGTACACATCGCCGCACACTTTCCTGAAGGCCTTCGTACTTGCTGTTTGTCTGCTTGGAACCAGCCCCTCCATGGCTGGCTCCTCATTCCTTTCAGGTCTCTGCTCAGAGTTCATCTTATCAGAGACACCTCTCTTGACCACCTCCCCTTGGCTACTCAATTCCTTTTTGCCCCCCTTTGTTCCTCTGTACCTCTTCTCTGATTTTCTCTCTCTATTTACTTAATTATTGCTTGTTGTTCCCACCATAATGTAACCTACATGGACAAGAGCAGGGATGGGGATTTTTTTAGGCACCGCTGTCTCCCAAATGCCAAGAACCACTGCTGGCCTGTGGTAGGTGCTCGTTGAGTTTTATTGAATGGACGAATGTAGCCCCACTCATGCCAACAGCTGCCACAGCGGAGAACATGGCCCCTTTGTGCCTCATGCGGGCAGTGGGGGAGCTCCATCTAGAACGTGATGACTCCAGTTCATTGAGCTGCGTGTGATTCCAGTTCATTGACCGTGGTCTTAAAAGAGAACATCCTGAGATATGGGCAGCCCTCATTTTAAGGAAGCCGCTGGAATATCGGTGGGGGATATAGACGCTACACGTATACATGACATATACTTGCAATGTGGCATGGTTCTGTAGATCATTTGATAATAGTAAATACTTATAGTTTTTAAAGATAATGAATAATTGAATATATTTACTTGTACATGTCTAATATTTTAAAAAATCGATTCTGTGTTGGCTTCACTTGAACAGAAGTGCTATACGAGATTAAGAAATCCATTGTATTAATAGGGGTGTTCCTATCATGGCTCAGTGGTTAACGAATCCGACTAAGAACCATGAGGTTGCGGGTTCGATCCCTGGCCTTGCTCAGTGGGTTAAGGATCCAGCGTTGCCATGAGCTGTGGTGTAGGTCACAGACACGGCTCGGATCCAGAGTTGCTGTGACTGTGGCGTAGGCCAGCATCTATAGCTGTGATTAGACCCCTAGCCTGGGAACCTCCATATGCTGTGGGTGTGGCCCTAAGAAAGACAAAAGACTAAAAAAAAAAAAATTCTATTAATAGAATTTGACAGCTTTTATTATGATTACTAACCAATGGATTTTGTGCTAGCTTCATGAACGTATTAACAAAATACAGGAGTCCATATATTTTCTGCAGTCTTAATTTTTTTGGAGAAGCCCACTGAGCTTTTTGTTTAAGGAAGAGTTTGAGTACTTTTCTGTAGGACTCCTGTCCATTGAACATGGCCTCAGGCCCAGTGCAGCCAGTGATTCTCCAGAACTGGCACCTTTCTTGGTTTTATGTACTTGGGTCTTTGGTTTCTAAAAAAACATATGATGTGTTTTTATTCTGGCTTCTAATGAGATAACTTTTAAATTCTTAAACATAGAATGAAAAAGAGAAATGCGTTTCTAGCACCTTCTGCATGAAGTAGAAGAAATAAGGCAAGAGGGATTTCCTTTGATGTGGGAATTGCACTTCCCATCTTGACAGCTCCCCTTCCCTGCCCCCACACCTAAACAAAGGGCTTCTTTGCACCTGTGTATAGTTCCTTGTCACTTTGGGGCATCATCTTCTCTTCTAGGAAATTAAAGCTCCTATCTTAAAGTTTATTAAGTATTGAGGGTTGTGTAGAGACTGGAGCAGTTAGGATACTAAAATTCTACAAGAAGAAAGAACGTCTAAAACTATGTTAATCGTTTTTCTGTAATAAGTATTATTCAGGAGCTCTGTTTAAAACTTCACTTTCTATGCAAATAAAATTCTAAGAAAAATAAAACTCCAAAAATATTTTAAAATTGCAGTCACCAAATGGGATCTCTAGTCCTTTAATCCTTGAGCCCCAGAAGGGGTTTGAGAGGAAGAATTGCACAGAGACATTTTCATGCCTCAAAATATCAAGGACAGTTTTGGCAGAAAGCATAGCCTGGGACGATGCTAGATTCTTGGGCAATGAGATGTTTGCTGGTTTGGTATTTTATCTTTGGCAGTTGTTGCCACATTCGATATTCTCAGCTGCTTTTGAAGATTCCGCAGAAGAAAAGCAGGATTCATTTCTAGCAGTAAAAACTCAGTAAATGGTCAGTGGCTTCATGTTGTAATGTGTTTACAACCTTCTGTAGTTTTTTTTCTTCCTTCCAATTTCTCCTTTAAGTTTTATGCACCAGACTTAGGGAAACTACAGTTTACAATGTTGTATGGCAAGAGCACTTGACAGCCACATCAGGAGTCTTGGCAAGTCCCCTTGCCTTGTCTGGGTCTCTCCTTCCTCACAGGTAAATGGGAAATCGTAGTGACTGGCTTAGAGGGTTGTGAATATGAAGTGACATGTCATCCTGCACATGAAAAAACACGTGGAAAACAACCCTACGAATGTAAAGCACTATTACAGTCAAGGACTATGTGCGTCTTCTGCTTTCTTAACATCTAGAGAAATTGGTTAAGATTTCAATTGTGGACAATTCAAATTTTCCATGGTTTTTGATGGCTATGCGGTGGGTTTTTATTATTTCTTGCAGAGGACCCTAGGAACAATGTAAAGATTCCTTGCAGCTAGTCTGTAATTAACTGGCTTTAAGGTAAGGCCCCATCATGTATGGCTGCCATGATGTCTTGCTCTAATGTAAAGATGTGGCACAGACCCACTTCGTGCTAGACGTTGAGGTGAAATACAAAGATGTACAAAATAAGCTTATAAAGTAGCCAAGGGGGCAGAAATAAATCCACTTAATGAAACACATTGCCCCGTCAGTACCACCTCAGAGTTGCCAAACGCTGTGAGAACACAGAGGCTAGATGAATTATTCCACTTTGGTGGCTGGGAAAGGCTTTATCTTAAGCAATACCTGGAGTATAGGTGATTTGTGGGTTTTGTTTTGCTGCTGAGTCTAGTATTCTTTTATGCCAACTCCTTGGGTGGCCACCTTCCAAAAAGGCATTCTCTTTCACCCATTGGGCTTCTCTGAGTCAGTAAATGATTATATAGTGTTTTTTGCACAGTTACCGGGTCTGGGATCATTTACTGGGTCTGTGAATAGTTGAGGGGTGGTCCCTGCCCTCAAAGTGCTTATGGCTTGATTGAGATGGTTGAGTCTATCATCATTAGAAACACACAAAGTCTGTGATATTGAAGTGCTATGACTGGGGAGAAGGTGAGCATGGATCTTGCTGGCCAGACAGAAAGTGGGCTGGGCTGGGCACGAAAGGTCCACACGATGGAAATTTAGGTCGTCCATCAGAATTTCAAGGTATCTCCTATACTTCTGACTTCTAAGCAGACGTAGTAGCTGTTTTGCTATTTCTAATGAATATCCCATCCAGCTTATTGGGTTTTTGTTTGTTTGTTTGTCTGCCGGTGTTTTAAAATATACTTTTCTATGGGTCACTCTGTTCGTCTTCAGACATTTTTAAGCTGTGAATACAAGGAAACATGCATTAAGTGACCAAGAGAGCATGGGATAAGTGGGTGTCTGCAGCCTGGAATCATTAAAGCCTAAAGCCCAGTGATGAAAAATATTTAAAATGTAATTGGTTGCTAAGTAAAAACAGCAGCCAGAGTGTAAAATTAGACTTGGTTAGCTCTTAGTTAGGGACAAAACCTGGTTAGGTCATAATTTCCAAGGCAGGGACATGGGAGGGAGGGATGTGGTCGCTGTATTGATCATACAAAGACGGAGATGTCAGAACCCAGAGACGAGGTTGGCAGAAGACAACTAAAGGCAGGAAGGATTCTCAGACTGTCACTGTGAACAGGAAAAGAAAAAAAATTGTAATCAATGGCAGATCATTCCCTTCCAACACTTATCTAAGACTGGAGGTCCCCACAGCTGGAGGGCGTTCCCTCGGCTGGGTTTTTCACTTGACTTTGGGCCAATATAGAATCATAGATTGTTTCTTTTTTGTTTTGTTTTTGTTTTGTTTTGGCTGCACCCATGGCATCTGTACCGTGGCCAGGGTTGGACCCGCACCACAGCAGTGACCCAAGCTATGGCAGTGACAATGCCCGATCCTTAACCACTAGGCCACCAGGAACTCCTGGAGTGGGTTGTTCCTGGAGTCTCGTGGGTGCGTGTGAGTTGGGTAGACTAGCACATCTCACTTAGAACAGCTGAAGAAGGCATCTTCTTCATGCTGTCCTGCTCTGATGCTAGGAAGGTGGATGGAAGAAAACAGAATTCTAGTCCCTAGTGGTCTCCCCATTCACTTCTATCCGTCCTCACTTTCCTGATCACCAGTAACGATCAGATTACCCTGTGTGTCCAACCATGTGATTTAATATAGGCTGGGGACATCTATTTTTATCATAGTCTCTTGGAATATATAATTAATTAATCACTTTTATTCCATCATTTATTCCTCAAACATTTATCAAGCCCATAGGTGGTATTTCCTACTCCTTTCTGGGGTGTTACTTCATTGACAGAAGAACTGGCCTCTTTTGGCAGTTGCTGAATGGTGGCAACGTCGGCGCTCCCTCTAATTAGGGATAGTGTCTCTGATTAGCTTATCTATACTCCGCCCTGCAACCCCTGATCTTTTTACTGTCTCCATAGTTTTGCCTTTTTTGAGAATGAATGCCAGGTAGTTGGAATCATATAGTATCTACCCCTTTTTAGCCTGGATTCTTTCATTAAGTGCTATGCCTTTAAGGTTCCTCCATGGCCCCTTCATAGCTTGATAGCCTACCCATAGAGAGGACATTCGTGCCTCCTACTCATTGATTTTTTTTTATTTTCTCCTTCAGACCAGGCATAGAGCTATCCACAGTACTGTTCTTCCATCTGCCAGCTCACCAGAAGTGTTAATGCTGTTATGCCAACGTTTTAGCCACCAATCTGGCTCTTTATCAGGAGGACAGATCTTTGGGCAGTTGAGTCACCCATCTTCCAGATATAATTTAGTGCTCTTTTCCCCACAGTCAAGCCAAAGGTCACATCATGAACACCTGGTTTGGGGGCAGACAGGTATGTAGTTGGAGCCGATGAGTTAAGACACTCATTCCTGGTTTAGCAGCAGCATAGAGGGGTCATCTGCACGTGTAGAGTGCAACTCAGGTGGGCCTGGTTCCTCTTGATTTGTGCTCTATTTGCCCTCCAGAGGGTTTACTTCATGCTGTTGCTGGTCCTTGATTGCAATTCATCCCCAAGTTTCTTCTTTGCTGCTTGGTAGCTCAGAAAGCCGTTGAAACAATTCACACATACCCAAGTGGTTCCCATGCTGAAGGAGTTTTGTTTTCTGTGTAAGAGTCTACTTTTTGGGAGCAGTTTTAGATTGACAACAAAATTGAGAGAGGTTCTGAGATTTCTCGGCACCCCTTGCCCTAATAACATAGGTAAGCCTCCCCCATTATCAGCATCACTTCCCAGAATTTTTACTGCGATTGCCCACATCGACACGTTGTCATCACTCAAAGTCCATGGCTCACCTTAGGGTTCGCTTCTGCCATTGCGCATCCTGAGTGTTTGGACAAATGTGTAAGGACATGTGTCCCCCATTATATTATCACATAGGGTGTTTTCACTCCCCTAAGAATCTGTGTGCTTTCCCTAGGGTCTATTATTCATCCTTTCCCTGCAAACACTGACCTTTTCACTGTCTCCATGGTTTTGCCTTTTCCAGAGTGTCATAACAATTACAGTCATATCAAATGTAGTCTTTCAGGTGGGCTTTGTATACTTAGTGATATGCATAAGTTTCCTCTGTCTTTTTATGGCTCGATAGCTCACTTCTTTTGAACTTTTTAACCCTGAATAGTGTTCTAGTGTCTGGACGTACCACAGTTTATTTACTCACTCACTTACTGAAGGACATCCTGGTTTCTCCCAAATTGGCGATTCTAGATAAAGTCGATGCACACGTCTCTGTGCAGGCTTTTGTGTCCACACAAGTCTTCCCTTTCTTTGGGTGGATACGAAGGTGCACTATTGCTAGATTGTATGGTGAGAGTGTGTTTGGTTTTGTAAGAAACCACCAGCCTCTCTTCCAAGGTGGCTGTTCCAGCTTGCATTCCCCCAGCAGTGAATGTAAGAGTGCCCGTTGTTCTGTATTCTGGCCAGGTTTTGGTGGTGTTAGTGTTATGGATTTTGGCCATTCTGATAGGTATGCAGTAGTGTCTCATTGTTGTTTTAATTTGCGTTTCTTTTCTTTTCTTTTTTCTTTTTTTTTTTTGCTTTTTAGGGCCGCACCTGCGGCATATGGAAGTTCCCAGGCTAGGGGTCCAGTCGGAGCTGTAGCTGCCGGCCTGTGCCAGGGAGACAGCAACGTGGTTTGTCGTTGTATCCCAAAAGACATTACCGTACCCAAGATCATCGAGATTTTCTCCTGTGTTATCATGTAGGATTTTTATGGTTTTGAGTTTTGCATTTTGAGTTAATTTTTGTGTAGGTGTAAGATCTGTAAGGTTAATTTTTATAAAGATGTAAGGTCTGTGTTTTGAGTCATTCTTTCGCATGTGGATTCACAATCGTTCAGGCACCGCTTGATGAAGTAGTATCTTTGTTGTGTTGCCTTTGTTCCTTTGTCAAAGATCAGCTGGCTGTATATATGTGGGTCTGTGTCTAGCCTTTGTATTCTGTTGCATTCATCTGTTTGTCTGTCCTTTTGCCAATACCACACTGTCCTGATGACTGTAATTTTTGAGCAAGTCTTCAAGTCCGGTAGTGTCATTCCTTCAACTTTGTTCTACTCTTCAACGTTGTGTTGGCTGTTCTAGGTCTTTGATGGAACATTTTTTCCCCTTTACCTAAAAACACAAGGTCCGTAAGGCTTCCTGCTTGGTAGTGTGGTGGGTTACGTTTCTGAAACTTGTAGGTGCCTTTTTTATGTCATAGAAATAACATCCCATGATCTTACTATGAGGTGACTAGTCTTGCTTCCTCTCTCTGCCTTTGTTTCTCTGTCAGTATTTCATCTACTCGGAGACAGTTATGGAATGTCTAGTTGGCACCAGGATGATATCAGATGATTAAGACCCGGTCTGCAGTTGGCGAGGAGCTTGTGGGGGGGGGCTGCCGATGACAAAGCAGGGGAGACCTGGATAAAATGCTTTCAGGGCTGGGAGGGGGTCAGTCACTGGTTGAGAGGTTTGGGGAAGCTTTGCCAATGGAGATATGTGTCAACAGAGCTTTGAAGACTGAGTCGATGATTTTGCCCACATGGATGGGGCTGGGCAAAGGGCCTTCAGACAGGAGATGTGAGGGGGCGGGAAGGAACATGGCAAGTGTTGGGAACCACAGGAAACTTCTTACAGCTCAGGGACGGGCTATGGGGTGAAACATGAAATGAGAAAGAAAGTGGTTTTGAGTGGATCCCGAGGAGCCTGGTGTGCTTCTATCAGGAGTTTGCATTTTTTCCTGATTCGGGTCATTGGCTATTTTGTTTTGTCAAGATAAAATTCGCATAATCTAACATTCACTCCTTTAACCATGTTACCCTGTACAGCTCAGTGGTTTTACTATACCTGCAAAGTTGCGCATCCGTCACCACTCTCCGATTTTAGAACCTTAGCCGTCACTCCCCTCCTCTTATCTCCTGGCCTCTGGCAACCGCTAATCTACTTCCGATCTCTTTGGAGTTGCCTGTCCTTGGACAGGTCATGTGAATAGAATCACAGTGTGTGGCCTTTTGTGTCTTGAGTTATTTCACTTAGCATTGTATTTCCAGAGTCCATCCGCCTTGTAGCAGTATATCATGTCCTGCTCCTTTTTGTGGCTAAATAATATTCTCTTTATGGATAGACCACATTTGGTTTCTTCATAACTTGATGGGCCTTTGGATCGTTCCCTCTTTTTTGGGTTATGATGAATGAGGTTGCTCTTCATGTACAAGTGTCTGTGTGAACGTGTGTTCTCAGTTCTCTCGGGTATGTACCTAGGGGTGGAATTGCTGGTTCAAATGAGAACGCCATGTTTAACCTTCAAGGAACTGCCAGACACTTTTTCAGGCCCTTGGAGATTTTTTTTTTTGTCTTTTTGCCTTTTCTTGAGCCGCTCCAGCAGCATTTGGAGGTTCCCAGGCTAGGGGTCTAATCTGAGCTGTGGCCACCGGCCTACGCCAGAGCCACAGTAATGCAGGATCCAAGCTGCATCTGCAACCTACACCACAGTTCATGGCAGCGCCAGATCCTTAACCCACTGAGCAAGGCCAGGGATCGAACCCACAACCTCTTGGTTCTTAGTCGGATTCGTTAACCACTGCGCCACAATGGGAACTCCGGTCCTTGGAGACTCTTAAGCCAGAGCAAACAGACTCAGGGTCTCTTTTAACATCACACACTTGAGGACTTTTTTTTTTTTTTTTTGAGGTTGGGCATTTCTACTGCTGCTGCTATGTTTTCCTAGTTCAGGGCCTCACAGCCGACAGCAGTGAACCCTGTTTAATTGTCTCTTTTAAATCCCAGCGGTGTGATTGCTGTAACAGAATCTGTACCCAATAGTGTAGAATGTGACAGAAAGAAGTGCTGACAGGGCGTTCATGCTGTCTCTCTAAGATGTATTGTAGAGAATGAATTTTTCTTTTCTTTTTTTTTTTTTTAGGGCCACACCCATGGCATATGGAAATTCCCAGGCTAGGGGTCGAATTGGAGCTGCAGCTGCCGGCCTGTACCACAGCCACAGCAACACAGGATCTGAGGCATGTCTGCAACCCACATCTCAGCTCACGGCAACGCCAGATCCCCAACCCACTGAGCGAGGCCAGGGACTGAACCCACAACCTCATGGATGCCAGTTGAATTCGTTTCCCTTGCGCCACAACAGGAACTCCTCTTTTCTGTTCTTTTTATTTTTTATGGCCACAACCATGGCATATGGCAGCTCCCAGGCCAGGGAATGAATCTGAGCTATAGCTGTGACCTACGCCCTAGCTGTGGCAATGCTGGCCCATTGTGCCAGGGACAGGGGTTGAACCCACACCTCCACAGTGACCCGATCCACTGCAGTCAGATTCTTAACCCACTGTGCCACAGGGGGACCTCTGAGTTCCCCTATTTTAAAGAGAACCTCTGATTAAATTATAGGCTGTTATTAGGGAGTTTATTGTACATATAAAGTGTACTTGGATTCCCTGTAATTTGTTATAATTAATGCAAGAGTTCAAGAGCAGAAAGCAGGGATCAGGTTGTGGCATGCTTTTCTCTTTTGCAACACCTGGCTATTATTGGCCTCTTTTCACTAGTGGTTAAGGCCTGTATGTGTTTGTGTGCATTCAAACAAACATTATCCTTTTTAGGAAAGAATTGCAATCCTTTGACTCACTGAAACTTAAGGAGTCTCTGTAAGATGTTAGGTGTCTCTGGCAAAGTAGGATATTGATCAATAAATGGTGAAAACCTCTGGAATTGAACGTCTCCCAAGACAGTCTTGCCTGTATGTGTTTATGCACATGTGTTTGTATTTCCATGCATGCCCGTGTGTTGGCTTGTGGTGTGAAAAGGCAAGAAGAACTTTCCCTTTTAAGGTTATCTTTGTCGAGTTATGGTTTTAGCCTTTTCCTTTCTGTTTATTTCGATTTTGCCTAGTTGCAGGGAATGCTGGCTGCGTTGGCTGCCCGATGATGCAGAGTTTTAATTAACTGTCAACGTGAACATTCATCACGTAGAAAAGATTTGAGATAGTGCATGGGTCGGGCACCAAGTGCATTATTATACTTGAAGAATCACAAACTGTAGTCTCGGGGGACTGGCTTTGAGGACGGGGGACCAAGGGAGAGGAGCCCCCAGGTTTGCCTATGTATGTACTGTTTGTTTATCTGGTTCTGGTGGACAGAGAGCAGGATGGGCCACCCTGTCCATTATCTGGATTTACAGCTGCGAATGCCTTTTGGAACGGCTGGAATGTGCTGTTTCTCTTGTGTTTGCATCCCAGTCAATCTGAGAGTCTGAATTACGTGCTTTGCCTTCCTGTGTCCCCCAGACTTCTAGGGCAGCTTGTCTTCCATCCCCTCTTTTTTTGTTTTTTATAGTAGAGAAACTTGCACATTTATTCCTCCTTTGCCCAGTATAATATCAAGCAGAAAGCAGTGCCAGCATTTTGGGACCAATTGCACTGTCTTGGGAGGACTGGTTTTCCAGCCCGTTCTAGCAAGATTCTTCTCTTATCGCTGATTATAAAGGGAGTTTTCTGGTGAGAAGAGAACATTTTAAGTCTCGCTCTTTTCTTAATCATAGCAATGACAAGACAGTCTCTCTTTCTCTCTCTATTGGCTCTCCTACCCCAGTAGTTTTAGGGAAAAGCCTCACAGCCTGAGGAGTTTAAGGATGGTGCTCATAAGCCTCCTCTCCATAAATTGTCACCTCCCTCCTGATCATGCCCATGGCAAGAGGTAAGTTGGTTTGACTGACCTTGAACTGTAGAGGAGGGGTCGGCAGGCAGGGCCTATCTGACACTGCAGGTTCATCGTTACAGCGCACAGAGCACTTTCACTGACCTGTCCGAGCTCCGGCAGAGCCGTTTCCTCCCTGTCCCAGGTTTCCTGGGGCACTGGGGATAAAAGAGATCAATGCGTGGGTGGTGTGTGCCAGTCATACAACTTCAGGTGTTAATAATGCCGTAACAGATTGGTCCATGATATAGAAGTGTCTTCACTCAATGCAAGGCAGTCAAGATTGTGCGTGACACCAATGATGTCCTGCTATTTACTTTTTAAACATACTTTGGTTGGCATGGCCATTTTAACAATATTAATTCTTCTAATCCAGGAGCATGGAATATCTTTCCATTTCTTTCATTTTGTTTTTTTTTAGGGCCACACCCATGGCATCTGGAAGTTCCCAGGCTAGGGGTCAAATCAGATCTGTAGCCGATGGCCTACACCACAGCCACAGCAACGCCAGATCTGAGCTGTGTCTGCGACCTATACCACAGCTCACAGCAACACCGGATCCTTAACCCACTGAGCAAGGCCAGGGATTGAACCCGGATCCTCATGGATCCTAGTCGGGTTCGTTAACTGCTGAGCCACGAAGGGTACTCCCTCTTTCCAGTGCCTTTGGATCCTCTTTAATTTCCTTGATTAATGTTTTACAGTTCTCAACATGTAAGTCTTTCACCTCCTTAGTTAGGTTTATTCCTAAGTATTTAATTTTTGGGGGTGCGATTTTAAAAAGTATTGTATTTTTGGTGTTCCCTTTCTAATATTTCATTGTTAGTATACAGAAATGCATCTGATTTCTGAGTGTTAACCTTATACCCTGTTACTTTGCTGAATTTGTTAATCAGTTTGAGTAGTTTTTTGGTGGCGTCCTTAGGGCTTTCTAGATAATGTGAGAAAATGTGTGTGTGTGTGTGTGTGTGTGTGTGTGTATGACTGGGTCACTTTGCTGTACAGCAGAAATTGACAGAACATTGTAAATCAACTATAACAGAAAAAATAAAAATCTTAAAAACATAAATACTTTGCACATGGAAACATATGAATTCAAGGGCCCGGTTTGCAGCTGCCTTAGGGCATAGCCTCTCCTTCTAGGTAGGAGCTTATGAGCGGAGACCCCAATCTCTAGATTTTACTTTTCTCGCCTCTACACGTGTTATGAAGTTGTCAGTGAGGTGTTAGAATGTGTAGCTGTCTCATTTCCCTTCCTTAGTACCTCTAGGGAGGGAAAGTAATTCATCGCAGAGGCTGCTGCTGGGAGAAAAAAACATATCTAAATAATCCATGAGCCGAGCTCTGAAACACATCACGTAAGAGTTTTTATAGAAAAGCTTCTACGTCATTGTTTGTGTCGTGTGTTGTGGTGCAGACGTGACTGGGGAGGGAGGGCAGCTTGGTTATAGAATCCCTTTCTTGGGAGCGCTGGGTCATGAAAACCACTCCGCAGTGGTGTTTGTATTTTCATTTCTGCTTTTAGACTTCAGTGAAATTGATGACCTGCCCACGGTGGCTGGGAATCCAACCATCGCTTCCATGGTTGCTGCACAGAAAAGGAGCGCCAAGCCCTGCTCGGTCTGGCCCTGCCTTTGGTGGCAGTGTTACCTTGGGCAGGTCATTCTCCTCCCTCAACAGAATTTTTTTTTTTTAATTTTTTTTCTCAATACAATTTTTTTCCCCCTACTGTACAGCATGGTGACCCAGTTACGCATACATGTACACATTCTATTTTCTTATATTATCATCAACAGAGTTTTTTCTCTTTTGAAATCCTTCCCTCATTCAATAGCTTAGGCTAAGTCTTGCCGCAACAGCGTATGACCTCCAGCTCTCCAGTGGCTTTCAAAACCGTAGACTGGTTTCTTGCCCACCTTACGTGTCCACTATGTCACCTGCCTTCCTTCCCCTGGATGCAGGCTAACCAGGCAGCAGGACCTGCCTGGACACTGCAGGCCTCGGGGCAGAGGGCAACTGCGTCGGGAGCCAGGCGCAGGCTCGGAAGGCTTCTGCTTGGGATTGTCCCTGTCCATTTCACGGACCCCAATGCTGACTGCAGATTGAATGCAGTAGGTGGCTCTGACGTGGAGGCGAGGTCCTGGGGGAGCGGCAGCAGGCATTCAGAGCACTGGTAATGGCCTGCCAGCCTCCTGTCGCCACCATCCCACAACTTAGGCCGAGGATGTTGAGTCCTTGGGTACAAGCATGACCAAAATCACATGTTAAAGCTTTCAGACTTTCAAGGCTATTCTCTGTTTGAGGGATTTCTGCTGTGCTGGCCTTGGAATGAATATTTCATTTGTGTGTGTTGTGGGGTGTGGGGGGGCACAGGATATTTTTAAAGCAGCACGTCCTCGGCCTCTCTGTTCTCTCTATGTGTGGTTCTGTGGCCGTGCAGTCCATACTTTCCAGAACACTGCATGGAATTTCCCAATCTGAGCAGAATTAACAGACCTGCAAGGGAAACGTCGTTGCCTAAGTGCCTGAAGTCCTCATATATGAATTAAAATCAGAGATGAGGGATCTTAGCAAGTGCGCCTATAAGCATTGGGGATAATGCTATGGGCTGAAATTTTGAAAGAGTCCTTTGATACTCGTGGCAGAAGGACGGAATGCTTTGTTGGTTTAACTCAGTATGGAATTTTTTTCAAACCTTCTTGTCAAAATTTTAGGGAGAGGAAGGAACACGGAAGAGTCATTTATTTTGTTGAAGTCAGATAGAAATATTCCAGATAGATGAGACTTCTAGGGATGGGTCCCTAGGGTTAGTTTTCAGGGGTGATGGCTTTTGTTTTTTGGTTGCTTTTTTTTTTAATTAATTTATTTTTTTTTCTTTTTGGCTGTCCTGTGGCATATGGAGTTCCTGGGTCAGGGATCAGATTTGGGCCACAGTTGTAGCCTACATTGCAGCCGTGACAATGCCAGATCCTTTAACCCACTGTTGCAAGGCCAGGGATTGAACCTGAGTCCTGGTGTTGCACCACAGCAGGAACTCCCAGGGCTGATGTTTAACAGCACTGAGTATCAGGAAGCCTTTGCTGTTTCACCCAGAGAAGCCTGCATTTAACCCACAAATTAATCTGCTCTGGAGATTCAAAACAAAAAAAAAAAAACTTTGAAAATAGAAATGTTACCCTTATTCAACAAGCATAATTATGTGCACCAATTTTTAGAGGGCGAGCAAAATCATCACCTAAAACCATTCACTGGACCTCAGCAGTCTGATGGACTATTTCCAAGTCTTTGAATAGATTAAAAAATATTTTAAAATTTTCCTTGCGGGCTTGGGTTTTCAAAGAGGATCCCTTTGGAAAGTTGGCAGATACTTACTTTCCTGGCATGAGGATTGTTTTTTTTTTTCTTTTTTTTTTTTTCTTTTCCCCTCCACCCAAAGCTATGACAGGGTGGAGCGGAGTATGCTTCCATGAAATTGCACGTTTCCAAAATAGGAATCACTGTTATATTTTACTGCTGTTAGAATTGAATCTCTAATCAGAAATAAGCAAACCCCAAACATTCTAGAAGTAGAATTTTGGCTCATCTTCTCTAATTTGGTCTTCACATAGGATAGAATTATTATTTTATAAAAAGTGCCTTTTGAGTAGAAATGTAGCAAAAAAATTTCCACCATGGTCCGGATTTCATTGCTGTGTCTGTGGGCTCATGTAGTAACATCCACAATCTCCGATGGTAATAGCACCATGTCACTAACGCTGTTGAGATTCCTTAGTCTGGATGGCTTCCAGGAAGGAGCACTGCCTTCTTCAGCTCCTTGGCTTCGTTTCCCAGTGCAAGCCCATATATAGCCTAAATGACCAGGAATAGCCTTGGTGTTCCTTGCTAGTGGGCTGGGATTCCTTGTTGCCTAGAATGGGATGGATCTGTAATAGAATTGCTCTTACATTTCATGGAAGTGGTAATGGCGGATGAAAGTTGGCATCAGCAGGGTAAGAAAACTACAACTATTGTTTTGCTGGATCCTATGTTTTGTATGTCCCAAGGTCTCAGCTAGTCATTTTCGTCTCCAAGGTGACAAAGAAAAAAGCTCTGGCTATGGTAGATAATGCTAAGACAACACCTTTTAAAATACTTTACTTGTTGGTTCTGAAACATTGAACCCTTGATGATGCACTGGGGCGAGGAACATGGCAGCAGTGGTCCAAGAGCTGGTAGGCATCCCTGCAGGGCAGAGGCTATCTTGGACTTCTGCAGGATGTCCTCGGTGTCTAGCCAATATGGACATTCAGGAAGTGCTTAATGAATATGCATTAAGACCCATGTGTCTCCTGAGCTTGTAGAGCAGAAAATAATTGGAAACCCCTTGGGATGGGAAGGAGTGAATGCATATGGAAGAGTTGCCAACATTGTATGAATAGGAGGAGTGAACCTTTCATCACTTCACTACCTTGAAATTGTGTCTTCTGGTTGGTTTGGAGGGTTTTGGGTTTTTCTGTGTGTGCTGTTCTTGCTGCTGTTTTGAGAATCCCATTGTATCTCTCTCCAATAAACATTAACTTTCTTGCCCATCCTGAGATTCTGTTTTTAAGTTCTTTGGTTGATTTTTGTTGTTGTTTTGTTATTTAACATCCTTTAACTTTTCTGAAGAAAAACACAACAGCGTCCTCTGGCAGGAGGATGGAGCTAAGACTTTTCCTCATCCCTCTTTTCTTCTTACTCCCCCAGTTTTGAATGTATGATCTTCAGATTCTAAGTGGCTCCTCTCCAAAGACCTGTCTGCTTTCACAGATCTTTAGGTGTTTTGGCACCTAAAAGATCTTTGACTGAGGACCCCTTTCTTGCCTGGGTTTCCACCAGAGGATGTGCTCCTGCCCATGAATCGGCTGGGTTATAAATATAAAAGAGCCTCCACAAAAGTCTCCAGGTAGTTCCTCAAGTCTCTTGAGGGCAACGTTACCTCACATGAATGAGGGCACCTCTGACTGGTGCCAAAGGAAAACCCAGAAGCAGGCTGGGGACAGGGAAAGAGCATGGCAGAGGGTGAGGGTGAGGGTGCCCAGGATGAACCTTGAAGGACGCGTAGAGGACACCACAGGAAACAGGTGCTGTAGCTTCACCGGAAGAAAGCTTCTGAAGCCCGTGTTTTCTCTCCTCCTTCAGATTTTTACCATGCTCTCTCCCAGGAAATAGGCTGAGAGTGTGCATCATTAGATCACGTTTGTAGACCTAGATCTGTTATTTAAGTAAGGCTGTTAACTCCTGCTTGTTAGGGTGCACACTCCCTGAAACAAAGGTGCTAATGTAAAGCATTTTCGTGGGAGCTCTTGGCTTGCTGAATGAAAACGTGGAATCCGAGATTCTTGACACACACCATGTGCAGACTGGCTGTCTCTTCCCCCTTGGAATGGAAGACAGGCTGGCAAACAGCAGGCACTCGGATCATGGGAAGGTGTGTGACCACTCTTCCATGATGGTAACTCCCCTTGGAAGAGGCATTTGGAAATATCCTTGAGCTTGGGGACTTGGTCTTAGTGAACAGGGGGAAGAAGGAAGCCTCCCTGGTATTTGCTCTGTATTGTTTGAAGACATTCAGAAAGAGCGGAATTGCTACTGCATTAGCAGCGTAAGACTTACTCACAAGTTCTTACAGGTAACCTCTCTTCCTGTTTGTTGGGGTTTAGAATCTATGATGCCTCTAACTGGCTAAGGATAATGACTAGGTGAGGGCAGGGCAATATCCACTGAGCTCAGAGCAGTGAGTGCACACAAAGGTTTTTAGCACTTCCCAGGGACTTGTGTCTGAAAATCAGCAAAGACACTAGTTATGGATATTGATTGATTTAGTCAGCTGATGTTGAGAGGAAGTGCAATTATTATTATTATTATTATTATTATTATTTGGTCACACTCATGGCATATGGAAGTTCCCAGGCTGGGGATCGAACTTGAGCCACAGCAGCGACCCGAGCCACAGCAATGACAGCATCAGATCCTTAATTTATTTATTTATTTATTTTTTTGTCTTTTTAGAGCCATACCCATGGCATATGGAGGTTCCCAGGCTAGGGGCTGAATAGGAGCTGCAGCCGCTGGCCTACACCACAGCCACAGCAACGCCAGATCTGAGCCTCTTCTTCTATCCACACCACAGCTCACGGCAGCGCCAGATACTCAACCCACTGAGCGAAGCCAGGGATTGAACCTGCATGCCAGTGGATACTAGTCAGTTTCACTTCCACTGAGCCACAGTGGGAACTCCAACATCAGATCCTTAACCTACTGAGCCACCAGAAACCCCCAGAAAGTGAAATTATTGATTCAATAGAGGACCCTATAAGATAATTGTAGGAGTTCCCCTTGTGGCTCAGCAGGTTAAGAACCCAACATAGTGTCTGTGAAGATGCAGGTTTGATCCCTGGCTTCACTCAGTGGATTAAGGATCTGGCACTGCTGCAAGTTTGCAGCACAAGTCACAGAGGTGGCTCGAATCCGGTATCACTGTGGCTATGGTGTAGGCCTGCAGCTCCAATTCAACCTCTAGCCTGGGGACTTCTATATGCTGCAAGTGCAGCCATTAAAAAGAAAAAAAAAAAAAAGATTCTGAATATTTTAGGTGAAAGAATGGCAGTAGGAAAGATGGGTTGTTTTTCTGTTAGATACTAAGTTTGACTAAAACAAATCTTTAAATAACTCCAAGTGTTGGTTCTTCTGATTTGAGTAGAGGTTGTTCCCACCAGACACTGGCAAGGTTATCTTGATCCTGACCTTTAGATGCAAGAGGAGAGAAGTAAAGACGCTTCTACAGAGTCTGATTCTTCCGGTTAGACAGGTGTTAGATTGACATGTAATGATACCCTTGATGTCAAGGCCGGGACAGCAGCAATTAGCTCTCAGGTCTGACTGCCTCTCTCCGAGAGAGTGAGGCAGATTGGGTCACTCCTGATTTCCCTTGATTGACATGCCAAAGATGTGGTTTTTTCCCTTTTAAAAATGATTGCCTTGAAGTAGAGTTGATTTATAATGTTAAGTCATTTTCTGCTGTACAATAAAATGACTTTGTTATACATTCTTTTTCATATTCTTTTCCATTATGGTTTATCACAGAAAGTTGAACATAGTTCCCCGTAATATACAGTAGGACCTTGCTGTTTTTCCATCCTAGATTTAATAGTTTGCCTCTGCTAATCCACGCTCCCAATCTCTCCCTCCCCTCCCTTCCCCCCACCCTTGGCAACCACAAATCTGTTCTCTGTGTCTGTGCATCTGTTTCTGTTTCATAGATGTGTTCATTTGTGCCATATTTAAGATTCCACATATAAGTGATATGGTAGTTGTCTTTCTCATTCTGACTTATCTCACTTAGGATGGTAATCTCTAGGCCCATCCGTGTTGCTGAAGATGGTATTATTTCATTCTTTTTAATGGCTGAGTAGTATTCCTCTGTGTGTGTGTGTGTGTGTGTGTGTGTGTGTGTGTGTGTCTGTGTGTGTGTGTGTCTAGCACATCTTCTTTATCCACTCATCTGTTGATGGACATGTCTTGGCTATTGGAAATAGTGCTGCTATGAACATAGTGGTGACATGCCAAAGTTTTGAAGAAGTAGAGAATTACGGTTGCCAGGAGCAAAAAAATTGTTAACATTTGCCGAGAATTAATGCTAGAAAAGCCTGACTGTTGTAGAGCCATTGTGTTTTATTAAGAGTATGGTCAAAAGAAGTGAAATCTGGAAAGTAAGCGTTTGGGGTGAGATTTCTAAACCCTTGGTTAATTCTAAGTGTGATTTTATTGATGAGGGAACAATACACTTATTGTTATTAGCTTCTGAGAATAGTGGTCTAGTCTGAGGCTGACCGTGCTGCTTTGAGAAGATGGTTTGGGTTGGAAGGCTCAGTATTACATTCAATTTGATTTTTATGAGTCGCAGACATGAAGAGTAAACCTGGCTCTGAAAAGCTTCATCCTATCCATTAGCAGAATTCTCAATGATTTGGCCTCTTTATCTTTGACGCTTCCAAACCTCAGTGTTTAAAAAGTGATGCGTTTCCAGAATGTTTTCCAGAATGCACACCGTTGAACGTGGCTCTGGCCACTGTGTTGTCGTGGGCGTCCAGGTGTGCAAGAGCATTTGCATTCTTGGTCTCTTGTTACGAAGAGCTGGTCCTGAGCAGTACTTCATCCTGCCGGCCCCCAAGGAAATGCTGGGATGAGCACGCTCTCGAACTCAGAGTGGATGGGATGTGACATCTACCACATCAAACAGAGATAAACACGGTCAGAGGTCACCTTCCATCTTTTATAGACTTTTATCAACATCACCTGTGTATCCTGCTGGGGACAGAAGGTTTCGCACCCAGAGACATTGATGCCGTGGGAATGTATTCCAAGTATGTGTTTTTAAGGTTCTTTGTTTCTCTGTTTCCATGAACAGATATCAGTATTACCTGCAAGTCAAAAAAGACGTGCTCGAAGGGCGGTTGCGGTGTACGCTGGAGCAGGTGATCCGGCTGGCGGGCTTAGCTGTGCAAGGTAAGAGAGAGAGGGGACCCGGGTGTGACGTTCCCCCTTCTGTTGGATGACGGTGTTGCTGGCCTCTCAGAGGGGAAAGTTAAATGTACTTAAACAATTCTTTAATAACTCTTGCTTCTCATTTTAAGGTATCTTGTGTTAAAAATGCTGAAGTGGTAATTTTGGGTGGCGGGATGGTTAGCTGCTTGCAAATGGCTCATGCTGGTATAATTTTCATTTTATTTGAAGAAATAGCAGCTTTCATCCTGCCTCTAATTAAAGCTACACTGCAGGGTTTGTGGAATATTTTCTTAGAATTTTTTTCACTGCCCAGTGTGGTCATATTTTGCGGCTTGACGCTATATGACTGTGTGGCTCTCACATCAGTTTCAAGTGTGATGGCTTAAGACATTACCGTATAATTTATTCTGACACAATTAAAGGGAGAAATTTAAAATGCATCATTGTAATGTGAAGGAACAAATGTGTTTTGCGGTAAATTTGCCTTTCAACCTGTCCTACCTAGATTGACCAGATAGCTACTTTTTTTTTTAATCTTCCCTGAATTGTTACATATACTTGTGTAAACATATTATGTAACTCTTAAACATATATTTATACATGACTCTTTGCTAAGCGGTGCCTTCATTGTCTTTAGTCATATGCAAAACAAGATAGTTAAAGTATCATTTTTAAAGGGAAACCTGTTCCTTTTCAGTTTTTCTTTAAAATGAGTTGCCATCCAGTTGTCAGCCTGCCAGCTGCCGAGTCCTTGCTGTGTGGATGGTCGTTTTAGAAGCTGTGAACTGAACTCCCCATTCCCAAACTCTGCATTAACGTTAAACATATCTAAAGAGGCAGCCTTCCCTTTGGATTGCTTTCATTCCCGGGGTATTAGCAGGTTAGAGATTTTTGTTGGACGTACCACCTCTAGTGGTTAGCTTCTCGTGACCTTGTGGATTGGCAGTACGCACAGTATGTTGTGTTCCATCTGTCCACCTAGAGACTGCTGAGCAGTGCCGCAAGGATGGAGCAGACCCATCCATGGTTATAATGGAAAAATCATTAAAACAGTGTAGAAGACACCCTTAATGGGGAGAAAAGAGACAAGATGATGTGTCCCGCATCTTCAAATGGGTCTTTCTTGTTTCGCTTTATTTACTCTCTTTCTTTCCCCTCATTCTTCACTCATTGACATCCTTATGGGTGTCCTGGGTGTTGAAGGACCCTGGTGATAGCTTTCAGGGTGAAGGAAGTTGGTGAACTTACATTGGATTGCCTTTCCCCAGGGTCCTGGAAGCTCGCTGTTCAGTCTGATGTGACCATTTCAGGCTATGCTATTTGTGAAATAATTTTTCTGAGAAGCCGTATCAGGCGGTCATACGGCCACATCAGTAGAGATGTCACTTGTGATGAAATGTGCCAACAGATGAGTGAACTTGAAAATGGGCAGAGCTGGCCATCTCTGGTGTCCTGAATGCGTCCCCTCTCATCAGTAACATGCAGAATGTGTAGGCGCCCCTTTGCCTTCTCAGCGTGGCTTTGACCTGGTCTTCTGTGTGGATCCCTCACTCTGTAGCCCTTCTTACCTTCAGGATACCTGAATCCATGGCTACCTGATGCTAAACATTTTACATGCAACGAAAATTTCATGCGGTTTTTACTTTTAATTTTATTTTTTGAGGGCAAGCAAGAGTAGAAGCAAGGTGTTGATTGATGATAGAGGCTCCCAGTCTTCATTTTGCCAGCACTCAAACATACCATCGTGAAATGAGAACAGGACCAGACGGAATTTGGGGCATCTTGTAACATGTGGAGATGTTTAGGAGGTGTAAACACCTACAAGGTTCCTTGCCAAGGGTGATTTGCAGTGGGAATTTCCAGCTGCAAATAAACGAAGAGGCAGATGGGTTTGGCTCAACCTTGAGTTAAAAAGTCCCCTTGGCAGATATTCTTAAGACGTGTGTTGGTGCCTATTTAACAAAAGAGAAATACAGGTTTGTGGTACATTTTTAAAATAGCTTAGGTGTCACTTTCACCTTCTCCTGTTCCTTCCAGAAGACTGCACAGCAGGGCTCATGTGCTGATACTTACATTATTGCCGTGTCAAGGTGGTGATAACATCAAATCCTTCTTGGCACCGTTTTTATTTAATGATAATGTAGAAGTGGGATGATGGGGGAAGTATAAATGGGGTGATAAGTTTACCCTATTTGTTTGCATCTCTAATGTCATATAATAAATACTCCCCTCCTCGCCGCCTTTTCTTTTCAGCTGATTTTGGAGACTATAATCAGTTTGATTCTCAGGATTTCCTCCGAGAATATGTGCTATTTCCTATGGTAAGTGTGATTTCCTTTTTCTTAATTAATTTTTTGGGCCTGCTTTGAATGTTTAATTCTTTCCTTTGAAAATCTCAGAGAATTTTATGCACGTATTCCCCGGGGAGGATGTTCTTGCATTTATAAAGTAGAGACAAGTGTGGTGAGACCCTCAGAAAATGTAAAGATCCCTCTTCTCACCTCCTTAAGACACTTCCCTGCCCCTCCCCGCCTGCCCACCACACACACACACACACACACACACACACACACACACACACACACACACACACACACACACACACTGCCCTCTAGCAAGAGGTTCTCCCTTCCTTTCTGAACACACCCAGCATTTTTCCTACCCGTCGTCTTTGTTCTCGAGCTTCCTCCCCCTGGAATGCTTGGCCCCAGGCCTTCATTCAAGTGTCACCTCCTCAGGGAAGCCTTCCTTTTCCTTGACCGCCACTCTGACCTGCTCCAACCATCCAGCTCTTCCTGCTGAATCGCCTTGTCTGTGTGTCCTGCAGAGCTCTTTCAGCGTCTGAACCTGCTCATTCTTTCTTTCATCTCCATGGCCAGCTGGAACGTCAGCTCTGTGGTTCCTAAGCAGGGACCCTCTGTTTCATCCACTGTTGTCTGGCACATAGTTTGCACTCGCAAAAGTTTGTTGATGATATCCATGAAGTAAAATGTCTATTCCTGGGTTAGATTAGGGATAAGGCTAGGTTTTTATCCCTGGGGAATTTTTGTTTGTGTTGTTTTTTGTTTTGTTTTTTTTTCCTTTGGTAGGTTTGGAGGAAATGAGAAGAGTTTTAATGGGGAAAGTTAAAACATGTGAAAAGCATTTTATTTTATTTTATTTTTTATTATTATTATTATTTTTTTTTGGTCTTTTTGCTATTTCTTTGGGCCGCTCCCACGGCATATGGAGATTCCCAGGCTAGGGTTTGAATCGGAGCTGTAGCCACCGGCCTACGCCAGAGCCACAGCAACGCGGGATCCGAGCCTCGTCTGCAACCTACACCACTGCTCACGGCAACGCCGGACCCTTAACCCACTGAGCAAGGGCAGGGACCGAACCCGCAACCTCATGGTTCCCAGTCAGATTCGCTAACCACTGCGCCACGACGGGAACTCCTTTTTTTTTTTTTTTTTTTTTTTTGAAAAGCATTTTAGAGAAGTTTTACCCACTGCAACATTCTGGCTCTGATTTTAGAAGTCACAATCATTCACCACTTATTTTGCACACACACTCAAAGCACTGGGTAGCTCACCTCTGAGGGTGAAGGTATATAAGAAACAATGCTTGTTCTCAGGGAGACGATAGAGTAGCTGAGTCAATAGGAAGTTTGCCAAATCCGAATGCAAAGAAGTCACGTGCCATAAAGTCTGATCGGGATTTTATATGAGGAGAGGTTACATGTGTTTGGGGGTCAAGGGAAGGTTGAAAGACTAATGGCATGTGAGCTGTGTCTTAAAGGATGGGAGGCATTGCAGCAGGTGGAGCGCAGGGAGCAAGGGATGCCCTTGTCAGGGCAGAGGAGCAGAGGCGAGGCAGCATGCATGATTAGTGAGGAGTCAGCCGGCCAGTCTGATGGCTGCTCAGGGGTACAGAGGGGAGCGTGGCGGATCAGGCCGAAACATCTGAGGAGTTAGAATGCATGGGCTCCAGCCATGGGGTTGCAGACCCAACACTTCAAGAACCACTGGATTGGAGCAGTGAGACTCTGTGGCAGGCATGAGACTCTGTTGTGGTGTTCTTGGCAAGACATAGGAGCTAGGTGTTGGCAGTGAAGATAAAAACAAGAAAGCATGGAATTCTCATTGTGGCTCAGGGGGTTAAGAACCCAACATAGTGTCCGTGAGGGTGCAGGTTCGATCCCTGGCCTCGCTCAGTGGGTTGAGGATCAACCATTGCCTAAACCTGCAGTGTGGGTCATCGATTCGGCTTGGATCTGGCATTGCTGTGGCTGTGGGGAAAACATGCAGCTGCATCTCCAATTCAGTCCCTAGCCTGAGAACTTCTGTGTGCTGCAGCTACAGCTGTAAAAAGCAAAAAAGCAACACAGTAGATATTTGGGAAGTACAATGGGCAGGGCTTGGCATCTAACCTGCTCTGGCCTATGGGAGAAAGTAGAGTGTCTGATGACAGAGGTTTGAAGTTTTGAGAGACTAGGATGAGCAAGGCTGCAGTTATTATCTGTGTCGGTGCCTGGAGTGAATCTGAATTGGTCCAAAACTTAAAATAAAATTTTTAAGTTTTCCTACAGTTCTTAAAGGTTATTTTCCATTTACAGTTAATATGAAATATTGGCCTTATTCCCCAGGTTGTACAATCCATCCTTGAGCCTGTCTTGCACTCGACAGTTTGTACCTCCTACTACCCCCACTGCCCCGGTCTCCCCCCACCCCCATCCCCACTGGAAAATACTAGTTTGTTCTCTATATCTGTGAGTCTGCTTCTTTTTTGCTATTTTCGCTAGTTTTGTTTCGCTTTTTTTTTTTTTGGCCTTTTTAGGGCTGAACACGCAGCATATGGAGGTTGCCAGGCTAGGGGTCACATTGGAGCTCAGCTGCCAGCCTACCCCACAGCCACAGCCACGCTGGATCCTGGGCCACATTTGTAACCTTGCCACAGCTTGCAGCAACCCAGATCTTAAAACCTGCTGAGCGAGGCCAGGGATCGAACCCACATTCTTATGGAGACTAGTCAAGTTCTTAACCCATTGATCTACGATGGGAACTGCAGAATTTTAGAAAGTATGCCTGTGTGTGTCAAATGGAGACAGTGAATTAAGTTGCTAATTTTCCACAATTTTTTTTTTCACCTTTCTCTCATTAAAGGTCTTTGGCACATAGCCTTTAGGCAAAGAGCAGAGAAGTTTTCACAGACAATTTCCAGGATGGGATGTATGAGTCAGTAGATGGAAGAATGTCTTGACAGCTTAAAATGCTGTGAAGCTGTAAAGGAGTTATTTTGTGTATAAAACCATCTTCAGAATAAGACCAGGTCTCTCCTGGGCTCTAAGCAAATCAGATACCAAAACAGCATAGATCTCGTTAAATCTCACCATGGACAATACCGGTGCTGTCATTCTGGGATCTAAAATTCTCCTCTTTGGGGTAGTGGCTCCTGGTGATGGGCGGCTATTTACATTCAAATTTAAATTAATTAAAGTTAAATAAAAGATTTAGCTCCTAAGGTGCATCAGCTACATTTTTCAAATGTTCGACAGCCACGTGTGGCCTGTGGCTACGGTACTGGAAAGCTTGGGTGTAGAACATTTCTGTCATTATAGAAAGTCCTATTGGACAGGGCTGAGGATGTTGTGGCAGGAGCTGATGTCAGCATGTGTTTCTGAATCTCAACTATTCTAGGCTTTCGCCATCTGTTATGTGTCCTCTTCTCGGTGCCCCCCCCCCGCCCCCCGCCCGTTGCATCCTGGATACACTGTGGCCGCGTGATCAGGTTTAGAGTATAGGAGTCAAGGGTTCGGTGCTCATATCCTGGCTGTGCTATTGAATGGCTGTACGGACTTAGGCAAGTTGTTTAACCAAAGCCTCCCCCCCTTTTTTAATCTGAAAAAATGAGAATGACAAGCCTTATCTGATTGTGAGGGGAAAAGGAGAAAATGCATGAGAAGTACTTAATTTGGCACATGGTGCATTCTCAGCAAGTGTTTGTCGAGGGGTCACCCTCGTCCTTGTCATCACGGCTTTATGATTAGCGTCAGCACTATTTTTCTGTTAGGCAGGCACCAGGATGCTGAGGAATGTGCTTTCCAGGCAACCGTACTGGATGCGTTTTGAAACGTGAGCAGAGGACACGCACAGGGTACAAATGATCGTTCAGCGGCTTTGCATAAGTCAGATGTCTTGTTTGACAATATGAAACTGACACCTTTGCATGTTGAGTTCGGCTCGGTCACCATTTATTGATCACCTACTATAGGTTGAGAGTTTATGAGCTGGCATCGTTCAGAGCCCTATGCAGGGTGGATGGAGGGAGGGAGGTGAGGATAAAGGTTGAGATGAGCATACACATGAGTGTGTAGGAAAGGCAGTAGGCAGACCTTGCTAAGGACTGGAAGAGTCACGCTCAGGGCGGAAGAGGTAGGGCCAGAGGGGGAGGAGCTCCTGCCCAGCCCTGGGGGAATACGGACGCCCTCTCCAGGGAGAGGTAGGTGTGTGGGACCTGGAGGATGGGGTGACATTGCACACCTGGGTGGGCCTGGGTGGGCCTTCCATGAGTGTGGGTGCAGGTGCGAAAGCGTCCGTGTTAGGAAGATGCAGCCTGGGCTCCCGAACCCTTGAGGGAGGAAGTCGGAAGGGACAGCCGGGTCCCTTCAGCAGGACCTGAAGAACGGTCCGAATGCCAGGCCCAGGTGTTGACCTCGGGGAGTGGGCAGTGGGGAGCCATGGAAGGTTGTCAACGTTCTGCTTGGTTCCACCAGCGCTTTCCAAGAGAAGAATGCATTCCTTTGGTGGGAGAGGGGAGGGGGGCCGAAGGGCTGTGTTTGATCTTCCAAAGGAACCGAATTTGTCAAAACGGCATTTCTGCAGCAGAGCGGAGAGCAAAGTTCACAGGGCCCTCCCCGGGTGTGCAGCTGTGTCGGGCACGCACTCCGCCGCTTTTCATCCGTGTGTGGCACTCTCACCGGCCCCGGGCCTTGTGCCTCGGGAAGGTTCCCGAAGCTGATGGAGGAGGGGGTTTGCGTCCGAGAGCATCGGGTACCTTTTTTTTCTCCCTTCGAAGGAGGAGGTGATGGTGGAACGGCACCTCCTTTGACCCTCACTTAGCTTTCTGTTAGTCTGTTGCCGCATGCCTTTCATTAGCTTTTCAAACTTAATATCGAGTTATCCCTCCTCCTCCATCCCCGGGTCAGACACACAGAGCTGGCGCGCCCCGCCGCGTGGGAACTTTGTGAATCCACAGCCTGAACCTGGAAGTGGCCGGTTCGCTCCTCTCATGGACTTGAGTTGTTTCGGGCTGTGGCTGAACAGGAGACAGCAACTTAACCAGTTAACACAGGAAAAAATAAGAGCTCCCAGTAATTCCCTCTGTCTTCTCGAAGGTGTCTCAGGACCATCTGCAGAGCTGTAGAATGTCCCATATATAGTTAGGCTCGTGTTTTCCAGCTTTGGAAAATACTGATTTTTTTTTTTTTTTCCCAATTTCATGATTTAGGATGGGGTGTTTCTGGCCATTTGGGGATGTACCTTTTGGGGGGGTAGTGTTTCACGAAAAGCTGTGAAATTGCAGGTAATCTTTATGTAGACGGTATTTTAGAACCAAGGGAGTGAGGCATTTTGAATATTTTCTGCAAAAACATCAGCCCCATCCTCCCGCCTCCAATGTCTGTGATGAGCCTCGGAGGGCCTCCCTGAACACACAGCTCAGAGCTCCTTCTGACTCCCTTCTGGAGCTCCGAGGAAACTGGAGCCATGTGTGCCCTCCTTGGCGCTCATCAGTCTGGGAAGGGTGGAGACAGCGGGCCCCATGGCTGGAGTGACACACAAGGGACAAGACGAGCTTTAGAATCACCACGTCGCCTGTCAGTGTCTCCAGAACTGGTTGGTCTCTCCGTCTTGGATCTGTTTCTCCAGACTCCATCCCGCTTTCCTGGGCAGTGTTTTCACAAAGCCTGTACCTGCCCCATCATGGTTGAAGGGCAGCTGGGAAGCAGTTGCTGCAGTTGGCTCTCATGCCGTGGGAGCTGGCGCAGCACTGGTCCAGGAGCCTGGGATTTGGTTGTTCAAGACACCAGCTGCTCGGCTCCCCAGCTGTTATCTTCCGGAGCTCCCTGGAGGCAGATTAGCTATCATGACCTCTTTTGCCCCCAAGGCCCATCGAAAAACCTCGGCGTGAACCCGCTCTGCCTTCAGGTAGCCCTGAATTAGTTTGCTGGGAAGGTGCTGGCGGACAAAATGGCCAGTCCCTTCCTGGGCTCACTTTTGAAGGGATGGTGGCCTGGGAAACTCAGGTGCCTGTATACCCTCGTTGTTAGAAACACATACGCTCTTACAGACGTTTTCAATTAAGGGGAGTGGGAGAGGCAGGCAGTTAGGGAAGAGGAAGGTCGATGGAAAAAAGCTCTTCCGGGGCCCTCCAGGATTGAGGCGGGCACCCCAAATGGGCCCTGGCATGACCCAAGTGATCGTGGAAAGCCCGGTGACAAAAGTAAAAGTGAACCTCTGTCCCAAAATGACAACCTTTCATTCAAAGGAGTAAAGGGAGATGGAGGAAGTGCAGCCACCAGGCACATCTTCTGGAAACAAGAGGGCTTTTCGGGTTGGCGAGCAAAATAGCAAGTTGTGACCTTAGCTGCTTTCCCTTTTGATAGGATTTGGCCCTGGAAGAAGCTGTCCTGGAGGAGCTGACACAGAAGGTGGCCCAGGAGCATAAAGCCCACAGGTAAGGCAGGGGCTGCTGGGCCCAGCCTGCGGCCGCGGTCCTCCTAGAGGCAGGAGATGCTCGCCCCTGCCTTGAGTCCACATGGTTACGTTTGGGTTTTTTGTTGTGTCAATTCCTGCTGTACTGTCAAGTGACCCAGTCATAATATATACATCGACATGCTTTTTCTCGTATCATCTTCCATCAAGTTCTATCACAAATGATTGGCTCTAGTTCCCTGTGCTGTACAGCACAGTTCTGTTTCTTACAGCAAGTGATTCAGCTCTGTTCTGAGAGGGGCAATGTGGGCTTGAAAACTGTGCAGAGTTCCTGTTGTGGCTGAGTGGGTGAAGAACCCGACTAGTATCCATGAGGATGTGGGGTTTGTCTGTCTTTCTTTCCTTCTTTCCTTCTTCCTTCCTTCCTTCCTTTTTTTCTTTCTTTCTCTTTCTCTCTCTCCTTTCTTCCTCTTTCTTTCTTTCTGTAAGGATTTTTATTTTTTTTCCCATGGGCGGTTCCATGGTGTAACGATGGGGGTTTCACCCCTGGCCTCGCTCAGTGGGTTGAGGATCCGGAGCTGTGTACATTGCAGATGCAGCTCAGATCTGACATCTGGTGTTGGCTGCGGCTGTGGCACAGGCTGGCAGCTGCAGCTCCGATTCACCCCCTAGCCTGGGAACGTCCATGTGCCTCGAGTGTAGCTGAAAAAAGAACAAAAGAACAAAATGAAAATGGCGCTCTCTGCCCCCACTCCCCTTCTCTCTCTCTTTCTCCCTCCTTGTCTTTCTTCTTCCCTTTTCTTTAGTACCAGTAAGTCCACACACATGCAGGGTTGTTGGCCAGAGGAATTCCTCTCTGTGACCTTCTTGAAACTCTGTTACCAGACGTGGAGAGCCTTGGGCTGCATGTGCTGAGTGCAGCCCTCAAGAGCTGCTTTCGGTGGGAAAGTCAAGGTCTAGAGGGAAGAAAGACTTAAGGCAGCGCCGAGAGCATGATCAGGGCCACGTGGACAAGTGCAGCAGTCCTAGACTCTCTGATCTTGGCCACTTAGCTCCCAAAATATCATCCTCATCAACTTTCTCCTTTTTTTTTTTAAAAATGCTTTTTAGGGCTGTACCTGCACCATATAGAAGTTCCCAGGCTACAGGTAGAATCAGAGTTGCAGCTGCCGGCTTACACCACAGCCACAGCAAAGCCAGATCTGGGCCATGTCTGCAACCTACACCACAGCTCACGGCAGTGCCAGATCCTTAACCCATGGATTGAGGCCAGGGATCAAACCTGCATCCTCATGGATACTAGTCGGGTTCATTACCACTGAGCCACGACGGGAACTCCCCCTTTTCCTTCTTTCTTAACAGTGGAAATTTTTTTCCCCCAGTGGGAAAAAAAATAACTTTTTAATTTTTTTTTTAAGGCAGGCAGCATTATTCACCAGGATGTCTGGGATAATTATTTAGTACTTATGGGGCTGTGGCTCTTTATTCAATATGTTACCTTTCTCTTATTATTCCCTGTTGAGTGAAAGGCTGCTGGGGAATATGTTAATGGATTACTTAGTAATGCACCATGCCTGCACAGTTGGGTGATGATGGCTTTTCCCAGAAATAAAACCACAGGTTCTGGAATTTGCCACCAGGAGGGTAGGATCATCCACTGACTTTATTGCCCTTAACCATTTCCTCCTCTGATGCTCTTGATTTTAGTGGAATCCTGCCAGCAGAAGCTGAGCTTATGTACATCAACGAAGTGGAACGTTTGGATGGATTTGGACAGGAAGTCTTCCCTGTGAAGGTAGCATACCCTTCCCTTGCTTTAGCCATCTCGGAACCGCACAGGCATTTGGAAAACCAGTGCTGATCGAGAGCAGAGAGCCAGAGGCTTGGCTTTCATATCGCTCCATGGCATCAGTTGGCACGTCCAAATTCCTTTAGGTAAAGCAAACACTTTGTCATCATGGAGAGGTTTTGAAGCTCTCCGTGGTCTTTAGCCGAATATCTCCTCGGTAAGACACCCTTCTGAGTGAGCATCAAACATCAAAAGTTATCCAGGCCACCTCTGTTGGGATGAGCAGTGAGCGTCATGGGTGCCTGAATACCGATCCCCCCCCCCCCCCCCCGGCAGTTTTCTTCGCTGTGCTTCCTTTTGCTTTTCAGGCTGATGCAGTGATAATTGTTGGTGAGGCAGAACGAGGCCTTTCCTGTGTGCAGTTGTACTTTATTTCTCCAGCTCTGTAGAGCCTCTGTTGTGGGTTTCCAGCCCCCTTCGTGTTTTCTGGAAACTCTGCCTAGGAAACTGTTACAGCACATCCGTCCTTTGCAACAGATCCATCTCCTGAAGTGGGTGTGGTTGGGGGTCATGGTGCACGGTCGTTTACAGGGTTGAGCCCGTCATCCACATGCCTTTTCCTCTCTGCTGACCCACTTTACAAAAGACGGAGTTTTATCAGAAACCGAAAGCGACTGGCACATTTCAGCAATTTGGGAGACGCCTGCCATTTCAGCCTCAACATCTCACTTCAAACTGGCTCTGTTGGCTGCTTTATACGTGTTCTGTTCCCCCTCTGCTGCACCGTTTGCCATTTGCTTTAATGAGAACTGCCCATGTGTATCAAGTGGAATCGAGCAGGGTGGCCGCAGCTTGCAAAAAGGGCTAAATGGCTCTTTTTTCAGATTTGTTTAATTTTCTTTTGCTTCTCTAATGGCTGCCCTTCGTAGGATTGTAATCCATTTTCCTTGCAATAATGCCTTATGAAGCCATCTGGATCCCACTTCCATTTCAGCAGCCCATATATAGTCATGATGTTTTGGAAAAGCCGAGTAAACTCTTCTCCACGTCTAGAAAACTGACTTCTCAGGGTTCTGGACGTTGGAGGTTTTGTCGTGGTGGTCATTGGCTTGTGTTGTTTTTAGCAGTTCTGAACTGTGGGAAAGAGGGGCAGTGGACACCGTGTTGAAAGCCACTGTGCTTGGTTCGGTGCATTTTCTAGCTCTGTCCTCCGGTGAGAAAAGCGCAGAGGGGATCCTTGCGCCTGCTCCGAGTGGGCAGACAGGCACGGCTGACTCACTGCCGGTGGGTGTAACCTAGCTGGGCTGCTTCCTTTTTCTTTGCCCCCGCGTATTTGTTCATGACTAAGGTGACCACCTACAGACCACATGCCTCCTGGCCACCCAAGGATGGTGGGTGTGGCAGCTGTACCCGCGGGGCGGTGATGGGGGCAGCTCTGATCTAAGTGAAAAAGCAGCCAGGAAAGTATGCAGGGGCCGACTGCCCGTGGGTTTGGGGGCCCTTTGGGTTAGCACAGGTCCTCATTGCCCACCTCACGTTAAAAACGTATCTTACGGATGTGTCCCAGGGAGGGACAAGGACATTTAGCATGAGTTTTTCCATGCATGCTTTCTCAGAAACTTTCAAGGTTGGAGGGTGGGTACCAGGCCATTTCCTGCCAGATGTGCTCCCCTCCTCCACAAACACAGGGGTGGCTGCAGCCTCCGTCATTCTCGTATGGTCAGAGCACATGATAGGGGAGAAGAACCCTTCCAGAATGGGTCAGACAGAGTCTGGAGCCTCAGTCCCTGGCCAAGCTTTGAGCGATGCAGCGCCTGGCACCTGTTCTGTGTTTTTACCATTGTCCTGCCCTGGTGGACGGCTCCTCCCGTGTCGCCATCCCCACCAAACCTCTCTACCCATCTGCTGGCGATGCGCCCAGTCTTTCCCCAGAATTTTCCTTCCTCTTTCCATCTCTACTTCGCCTGTCTTCTTTTCCCAGATACCTTTTTCTGTAATAGAATCTTCACGTCTCCTAATTACCGAGGTCTCCCCCCCCCCCCAGTTCCCAGTTCTGTCTCTCTCTGCTTCCCACCAGCAGTGGTCTTATCCTCTCTCTCCATTAGAAGACTCCTACTTTATGGGAAGCTTTAGGAGGTGGGTTGAGAAGAGATCCCCTGAGAAGGGACACTGTCACCTTTGTGTCTCAAAAGGGATCTCGTATTCTGTGGAAGGTAGAGGTTTATCTTTTCCGTCTTAGGCCCAGTGGGGTGTGGCCCTCCTCTCACTGCACAAAGAGGGTGTCCCCCAAGTGAAAGCAGGGGGCTGGGTGACAGTTTGCTCACAGTTGACTCAGAGTGTCAGAAACACTGGCAGCTGGGTGACGCTCTCCCAGGCAGGAGGTTGGAAGGACCTGACTGGCCCCAGAGAGCAGGCTCAAGGCAAGACCTCTGGGTTCCCCCACACGGGCCCCCGAGATTGCCTGACTGTGACGTCTGTTGTCCATGCGCCCTTCCTGTGCTCGCAAAGGTCCTGGCCTGTGTTTAGCACCCCACCCCCCACCCCTGCCCAGACAATGAATAGACAGACAGGCCTCATCACCCCCACGAGGCCCTAACAGGAAGAACAGAAGTCAATGCAGCAAGGCAGGAGCAGCCTGAGCGAGGCAGAGCTTCTGCAGGGGGAAGGATCCCCCTGCCCCAAACATCCTATGAGTCTCAGTGATAACAAATAAACCTCTTACCTCCTGACTGAAATAGATAGATGGCTTGTAAAAGGCAACGTTCAGAAAATAAAAAAGAACTCCCAGAAATGAAAAGCCAGCTCCAAAAGGGAAAATTTGATAGGTTAGAAGATGATGTCAAGGAAATCGCATCCAAAAACAAAGTAATAGATGTGGGAGGCAGGAGATGAAATGAGAGGGCCAGCCCAGGGTGTCCACCATCTGAATAATGGGAGTTCTAGAAGGAGTGAACAGAAGAAACAGAAGGTGGCAAGCTGAGGAAATATCCCCAAACTGGAGAACATCAGGTTCTAAATTGGAAGGCCAAGCATAGCAGATGCAAATGGACACACACTAGGCCTTTCAGTGGTGGGACTGGGTGCTTTTAGGAAGAAGAAAGGCTGAGGCTACATCTGCGGCTGTTTTTTTTTTTTTTTTTGTCTTTTTGCTATTTCTTAGGCTGCTCCCATGGCATGTGGAGCTTCCCAGGCTAGGGGTCGAATCGGAGCTGTAGCCACCGGCCTACACCAGAGCCACAGCAACGCGGGATCCGAGCCGCGTCTGCAACCTACACCACAGCTCACGGCAATGCCGGATCGTCAACCCACTGAGCAAGGGCAGGGACCGAACCCGCAACCTCATGGTTCCTAGTCGGATTCGTTAACCACTGCGCCACGACGGGAACTCCTGCGGCTGCTTTTGAGCAAGATCTACAGAATATTCCAATGTTCAAACTGTGTGCATCTGTCATCACACATACACAATGTATGTGTATAATCGAACTACATGTGTGTATAGTTTTAGTTTAAAAAAACAAACACGAAGGTTCAAAAAAGACAGTAATAATTGTTCCTGGAAGAGAAAATCTTAACCACCAACAAATCCAAGAAAACCCTGACATTCTTTCTTAAATAGGAAATGTGTCGTGACAGATTGAGAGAAAAGAAAAACAATATCTGTGTCGTCTTATTAGGATGTCTCTCCAGGACCTAGTTGCCTTACTGCCCTGATGTGATTCATTCCATGTATGGGTGAGAAATGGGGTGCGGCCGCCACGGGCAGACTGCCAGACCCCTGGGCATCTGTGTCATCACAGCTCTCTCTCGTTGATCTTATGCAGGACAATCACGGAAACAGTGTGCACCTGGGCATTTTCTTTATGGGGATTTTCGTGAGAAACAGAATTGGAAGACAAGCCGTGATATACAGGTAGTCGGATTTGTCTCTTTCTCCCTTTTCTCCTCGAGGTGCTCTAGAAAACTCCATGGAGGGTGAAGGTTATACAGATGCTCGAAGAGCCCGTCCCGTGGCTCCGAGTTGCGCTTTCCTCAACTCAGATAAGATCAGCCCTCTGCAGGATTTCAGTGGTTATGGAGAAATTCATCCCACTTTCCCTGGGGGTTTGTTGGGGGGGTGGGGGATGGAGGAAGCTTTCTTTCCACCTGACTCCAAGAAATGCATAGCTGAACCCCCACTGAGCCGGAAGAGTAGAACCAAACTCTAGGAGTCTGGTTGGCGAGGAGCCCTTCCAGGAGTCAGGTTCCCACAGAATTATCTTTGTGAGGATTACCCAGGACCAGTCATTACATCCGAACTGGCTTCTTTCCCTCGTCCTGCCCCCCCCCTTCTGTCTGACCACATTGCTAGAAAAGTTCATACTAATTCTTATATGAACAAAAGAGGGCTATTTGTGAAAGTGTCTTGAAAAAGCAATCAATTCGTTCTCCTAAGTGAAAGGCCTTTGGTACTGTGTACTGTTTTGAGAATTCAACCCTCTTTTCCATTTTACATGAGCAGCACAGGGAAGTGGCAGAGTGTCCCTTGCCTTAAATGTCAACCAGCCTGCTTCGTGTTGGTGCCCACAGATCCCATCCTGGTATCAACAGCCTGAAAAACTGCATCCTCGCTTTTGTTTACGAGGGCAGTGTGGCTTCTTATTTACTAGAAAAACAGCTTTCCTTGGTATGCCTCTGATAGGCAGAGCTGCATGTCCAGGGCAGACGATCAAAGACAGCTCTTAGAGGCAAAGCACCGTCTACCTTCTGGGAGTGCATCCTTGGCCATCCTTGTACTCTCTGGATCAGCAGGTCCTGCAGGTCATTTTGAGAAAGTTTTCCCACGAAATGCTCCCTAATTGGCTTTGATTTTCCTAGGTCCCCACCCTGCCATGATTTTTGTCCTTTTATTTTTCTCTTGCTCTTTGAATAGAGACATTATTGAAGTGGGAGTGGGGAGAGAGATCTTTAGGGCTACAGCAGAAACCTTTTGACTTCTGGACGTACCTAGTCCACTCTGTATACCTCCGACAACTTGAGTAAGATATATACATATGTGTGGAGTGGTAACTGTACCTTTTTATGCCCAGTTAAAGCTACCCAGGCACTTTTCCCTCGACACGGTTCTCTCTAGCTAAATCAATGCTTCTCCTTGAGTGTAGAGAGGAAAAATAGACACATCCTGCATTCCCGCTCCCGAGGTTAGTTAGATGAAATGAGCCATTTGAAAATTCACTGATTGGAAGCCCCTCATAGGTTTGGTTCCGTTGCCTTAGGAACTGCTTCCAGACCGCTTCCTTTAGCTCTGGCCTTGAAACCCTTACAAGATGAGGATTTACTTCTGCTACGGTATCATGTTCTTCACGCCACTAGGTGAAGTCTTGAGGAGTGGATCCAGGATTTGGCAGTTGATTTGAGGGAATAGAGCTAGAGAAAACCACGTAGCCATGAGTCCATGTAGATGCGATCCGATGGCATTATACATCGGCAGACAGCTGTGCAGAGCACCTGTAGGGAGTACAGCCCCAGCAGATGTATGTAGACGCAGTTGGTACCCGTGCAAGGGCAAGGTGAGCCGAGGAAAACCTGGGGGGTATAGAACCCATCCGTCCCTGATGAGCACAATGAATGAAGCAAAGCCACGTACGTACTCCTTTGTGCCTGAGTTGCCTCACCTCCAAAGTAAGAACGCAAATAACTGCCTGTCTACCTAAGATAGAAGTAGATAAGGGAGCTGTACTCTTTCTAGATGAAAGGCAGTGTTAGGACTTTTAATTATTTCGGCAAACATCTATTGGATGCTGTGTAGAGCCTGGTCCTTGGTGCTTGGAATACAGAGATGAAGAAGGTAGAATCTCTGCCCGGCGAATGGGATTATGGCCAAGTTTGGTTTAGTTTAGGACACTGGTCACAGACATAAATAATTGTAATACAGTGTGGTGACTGATAGAGGGGTTGTAGGTGGTTGAGGATGAGGAAAGCCTTCCTGGAGAAGGTGACGCCTTCTGTGTCTTAAAGAAGTCATGCAGGCAGAAGGGGAGGTGTGATGAGCAAAAGCAGGAGGGAGAGAAAAGGCCCTGGCAGGGAATTACAGGTTGGGGAACCGAGTGAACGCAGGTAGTGTTAGAGATGCTGAGAAACTGGCTCCAAGTAGAATGGGAAGCAAGACCTTCCCTTCCCTGTCTGGTGGTCCTTTCTGTGGATCTCATTTTGGCTAAATCTCCATGAGGACAGAGAAGGAATTGTGAGTGTGTGTGTGTGTGTTTAGATCACAAAAACGTAGGCACATTAAACCTAGGCATTTTTTTTTCTAGATGACATAACCAAATCTGTGTTGTATGTCTCAACACAGAATCGCTGTGGATTCCTCAGCCTAGGCTCCTGGAAACACTTGACTTTTAAATAATAAGCTCCTCCATCATCAAGTGGGGATCACAGGAAGTGCTCTGGCAGTTTGGAAACAGGAAGAACAAGGCAGCTGAGGTCTCTTACACACTTTCCTCCTAGGTCACCAAGGAAAGTAGGCTTTCTCAACAGAAATATCTGGTTGCAGTTTACACGGGATTTTTCGATGCTTAAATAGATGCATGTGGCCGTTTCTTTCCCTTTCTGCTTTGAGAGAAGGAACATTTAGCTTTTAAAAATACGGTTACATCACAGTTTGTAAAATGAGACGCAGTGATCGCACGTGGCCCCGCCATGCCGTCGTAAACGCCTGGCACGGCTCTGGGTAAACACGGTTGGATTTCGTCTGCACAGGTGGAATGACATGGGGAACGTCACCCACAGCAAGTCGACCATTCTGGTGGAGCTCATCAGCAAAGACGAGACTGCCCTCTTTCACACAGTAAGCAAAACGGACAGGTGAAGGCAGGGCCACAAGCAGCTTGCCGCTTGACTGCTCAACTCGCGACATCCTTTCCCTGCCCTCCATGTCTCCAGAGAAGAAATACTCTCTGGACCCATAACCTTCCGGTACTTGCCCCATGCTGTCATCACCCATCTCCAGAGGGTGGTGGTGACTTCGGGTTCACGATGCCAGGTTTCCAAGCTGAGTGTTGACTCTAGGGTTGGGGTTCCTCCACCAGCCTTCTTTGTGATGGGTCGCATTGGGCACGCCCTGGACTAGTCACCCCTCATGATATTGCGTGGTATTTTCTTTTCTTTTATTAAAGTATAGTTGATTTCCAATGTTGTGCCAGTTTCTGCTGGTAACAGCAAAGTAACCCAGTCGTTCTGGGTATACATTCTTTTTCTCATATTTTCTTCAATCATGTTCGGTCTCAAGAGACTGAATATAGTTCTCGGCTCGATGTAGTAGGACCTCAGTACTCATCCATTCTAAATGTAATAGTTTGCATCTACTAACCCCGAACTCCCAATCCATCCCATCCTCCCCCAGCCCCTGCCCTCCCACCTTGGCTGCGTGGTGTTCTCTTTTGCAGGCTGATCTGGATTTTCTTGCCCATCATGGGGCAAGCCTAAACTGAAGCAGACTGGGTGATTGCCCTTCTACCAAATAACTCCTTAAGAGCTAAGACAGTTCATGCATCGCCCTGCCTCTCGTTTAATGATGCTTGGTATACATACTACGCTCTGCCTTGACTTGTGTTTTTGGTTTTTAAAGTGCTGGGCTGGGCATTATGTAAAATCATACCTGATCATCAGTGTAACCCCAGAGCCTTGGGCATGAAGGATTCTCTAGCAGATGTGTCCTCCATCCTTGGATGTACTTCCTACCATGGCTGCTGCTGAATTTCAGCACATTGGTTTGTGGCTCGGGGGGGTCTTGTGTGCTTGACATGAAGTCGGGAAGGGATGTGTCCCCACTCAGAGACAGTCCTAGAGAAATGCATATGCAGTTAAGCCACCTTCGACCAATGTGTATTTTTGTCCCCTTGTCTCTTCTTTTCTAAGGATGATATCGAAAATGCCAAGTACATATCACGATTGTTTGCTACGCGGCACAAGTTTTACAAACAAAACAAAATCTGCACTGAGTAAGTCGACGTTTCTTCTGCCTTCTCTCTGGATGGCTCGATCAGTTTAAATTCTTGTGCTTTGGGGATGTTGTAGATCCATTTTTTCCACTCACTCTTTTCCCTCATTCCTTGTAGAAGCTAAAGGGGAGCTCAAGCTGGGTGGGAGGAAAAGAGCTTTCATGATGAACTGTCAGGCGTAGTCCATACACCTAGGGAGAAAATAATTCACAAATTGACTGCGAATGCCTGACTTGCTGGATGGGCTGGCCCATCTCAGTGCCCTCCCAACCTCTGCCAGGAGTTCGGAGGAGCCGAACGGCTCCCAATTTGCCAGGGTGCCCCTTCATGTCAGATGTGGAGTGTGTTCAGAAGCATGTAGCCCAGTGATGAGCCAGCTTGAAAGAGAAGAAGCCGCTATCATCCTCAGCCCCGGGTCGCTCACACAGTTGGCTAACCCTGCGGGTGCCTCTGGGTCATGTCACCCGCCTGTAAATGAGAGGCCAGGGTAATTAGAGGAAGACTTGGAAGACGCTCATAGATGTCACAAATCCACGTGTGTTTTTCCAATTTAATTTGGAAATAAAGAGGACAAAGGGAGTCTGATGAGGGGACTCAACCTTGACCTGACCTTGGATGGAACGTGCCGGGACTCACGCTATCACTGCCTTGCCTTTGGTTGCTTTCAAAAGACATTCCTCAACAAAGCGCATCGGCAGTTGGGGCGCCCAAAGTGCTTAATTTTGTTTCAAAGAACTTCAGGGATGTAAATGCAAGCAAAGAACTGCTTTCCCTCTTCCCCAGCGGACACATCCAAGAGCGGGAGAATACTGTCCTAGAGCAGTTCTTGATGCAGAATGCTGTGCTTTAGAACGGGAGCTTCAGACCCTGGCAGACTGTTCTCTCTATGCGATAGCGGCTCGTTCAAACCATTCGCTGCCATTGGTCACTGTCGGAGTCTTGAGTCTGAAATTATAGTTGACTCTCTATTCTGCGGGTTTCATGTCCATGGACTCAACCAACTCTGGACCCCCCCAACAACAACAAAAAAATTATAGGAATTTCCAAAAAGCAAAACTTGAATTTACTATGTACTGTCAGGTGTTTATACTGTATTAGATATTATAAGTAATCTAGAGCTGATTTAAATTCTGTGAGAGGATGTGGATGGGTTATATGCCAATACTGGGCTGTTTTATATAAGGGATTTGAGCGTCCATAGATTTTAATATCTGTGGGAGTCCGGGAACTAATCCCCTTGAATACCAAGGGATGACTCTGTTAGGTCTGCCAGTAAAGTTTGCAAATGTAAATCAGAAGAGCACTGAAGAGGGAGCAGCAATTTAAGCAGGCATGTCTGCGTTATAGGTACACGCATGTGCACACACATGCCATTCTTTTGAACAGATTCCCTGTAGCTCACGTCTTTGCACTTCTCTGCTGTTGCCTTTGATTTGTTGGGGTGTCTTTGATATTAACAAGAATTCTCTAGTTGACTTGGGTAGGGTGAATTTAAAAAGAAAACTGTTTTGAGAAGTGAATTTAACTGTACTCTCCTGCTTTGACCATGTCTCAGCACGTGGCTTTATTATAAAAGTTTCTGAGTATTTATATTTCTTCTGTGGCCTTTTCTTTTTACATGAGTACGCATCCCATATTAGAACAGCAAATTAAGGAAATTCTATTTTCCTTTCTGCTTCTATGATAACCATTCCTTTCGTCTTCCTATATATCCTAAGCTCTTCCCTGATAAAAAAGTGGGACTCTCTAAAAAGCACACCCCTCTCCCCGACATAGACAATAAACTCTGCAAATAATTTCAGTGTCTCCGCATGGGCCTGGGAGATAGCCCTCTGGAGTTCTATGAAATCAGCAGCATCTGCATAGCATCCCTGTCCAGAGGTCTCTGCTCTCTCGCCTCTAAAAGATTGTCATTGAATTTTATTTCCCCTGTAATTCGTCTTTAGAAGTAAGCCTCATTCTTCTAACATTACTTTGTAAAATTTATTATACAAGCATCACATGTTCCAAACATTTTGAAAATTAAAAAAAAAAAGAAAAAAGGAAATTGGGGAGTTCCCTTGAGGCTTAGCAGGTTAAGGATCCAGCTTTGTTGTTGCAGTGGCTTAGGTTGCTGCTGGCCTGGGAACTTCACCACCCAGAAATAGAAAGTTGTTTCTGTTTTTACTGTAATTTTTAACCCATCTTGTCTACTTTGCCTCTCTTGTCTGTCTGGTCTCCTTGTACAGGGTAACTACTAGTTAATATTATGATTAACTGTTAATAATAGTTAATATAAATATTACTAATAACCATCCTCATTTTTCCACCTTTTTGTGTAGACAATCAAATTCTCCACCCCCTATCAGACGCCAGCCCACCTGGAGCCGGTCCTCCCTGGTATGTATGAAATCTTCTGTTTTCAAGTCTTCTGACTCTTGGGGAACAAGAGTCCTTCTGTTGTTAATTTGCGGGGAGGGGTGTCTGGGGCATCATGGCCAGGTGAGACCTGGTGAGAACACAGAAGGGTATCATTCTGCCTTGCAGGTGTGATGCACACCCGTTTTGTCCCTCTTATGCCCGCCCATGTCCGTCAGTTCTCTAAGTGTGACTCAGGGTTCCCCCCCGCCCCGTGAATCTTGCTCCAGGGCCATGAGACCATGTTCCATCAGCATGCAACCTACCACATGTTGGTCCCCCCCACACACACTGGCTTTTATCACTGTTTCTGTTTAATGCATATAGACCTGTCTTCAGTTATAATCACCTAATTATTCTGCATTTTCTGCCGTAGGTAGAGCCTAGTAAACTAGTCAGAAAATGATCATTACTTTTTTGGCTGCGCCCATGGCACACGAAAGTTCTGAGGCCGGAGATCAAACCCGTGCCACAGTGGCAACCCACGCCACAGCAGTGATGACCCTGGATCCATCAGGGAACTCCAGTGACTACTTTAAATGGGCAAAAATTGAATGTGTCTAGTTGATGGTCTCAGAATAGTCAATGGGGTAGGTGAACTGCACATTTTCTAATGTTCAGGCCAACAGAATTTGAATTGATTCATTTTTTCTACCTACCTTAGCTTTTTTTTTTTTTTTTTTAACTGCTCGCCTCATCATTTGAGTAAGGAAACACAGCTCTCATTTTGGTGTCTGTGTTCTGCCATAGACTGTGTTTGATTTTGAGAACAGCTTCAGGATAGTAGAGCAAGATGTGGGAGAAGTGGTTTCCTTTAACGTATCTACTTGCTTTAAGTCATAATTCTTTTCATTTTAGGTTATTTTTGTTTTACACAAAATCAAAATGAACATGTAACCTTTAAATGTTTCTAGGTGGACAGTTCCTTTAAGTTGACAGCAAAGTTGAATCTTTCTTCGTGCACGATATATACCCTATGGTATGGTTCTAACTTGTCTTTTAAAAGGAAAGTTTTGAGGTTTTGTTTTTTGGGGGTTTTTTTCTGGATAATGCATTGGCATGAACTCTTAGAGTTCTGGAGTTTGAGCATCGTATCACCACATAATAATCCCTGAGACCTTGTGTGCGTGTTTTTAAACTCCATATTAATGCACAGAATATCACAAAAGGTCCTTGCCTCAGAGATGCAGAAGGCTGCTTTGGGCTTCTCCTCTCAAGTACCGATAATGGCAGTGGTTTCCTTATTCTTCTCCTTTGTTGATGTTATTTTCCTTTTCCCTTTTATAGAGTGTGCGTGTCTTCCTAGTGAGATGAATGTTCACTGTGTCCATGAATCACCAGGGGAGGCAAAGCATTTTAGGGCTATCTCGTGACTTGATCTCATCCTAATTACCTGGAAAAGATACAGAGGCTTTCCTATTGTATTTGGATGAAGCTGATCCATGAGAAGTCAGACTCCTGGCCTCTCCCTTTCCTCTGCTCTTTAGGATTAAATTATTTCACCAAGACTTCCTTGGGATGAGTGAGAGTAAAACCGGATAACATTATCTCCTTTTGGCTTCCTAGCTGATAACCAGGGCTGCTGATGGCTGTTTTTTACTCTGGCCCTTCTGGCTCTTATATTGTGGCATCTCATTTGTTTTTGTATTCGTTGGTCTCTAAAGAAATAGAATAATATATTGGAATATATAAAAAGATGGATTCAATAATATAATCCTGGAGTTCCCGCTGTGGCACAGTGGGTTAAGAATCTAACCGCAGCGGCTCTGGATGCTGCAGAGGTGCAGGTTTGAATCCCTGCCCTGACACATTGGGTTAAAGGATCTGGCGTTGCCCCAGCTGTGGCAGAGGTTGCAGCTGAGTTCAGGTTCAGTCCCTGGTCCAGGAATGACCATATGCCATGGGTGCGGCCATAAAAAATAAAAAAGCAATAATAAATAAATAAATAATCCTGAAATGGTGTTTGAAGGATTATCTATGATTTTCCTAAACAGTCACTTACTAACTTATAGGATTTTTGTTGTTGTTGTTGTTAAATAAGAGCAAGAGAAGGCAGAGGTGAGCCAACTTTGCCTTGCTGTGTCTTTCTACTCCCTTGTATGAATCCTGTATATATAGAATTTTTTTTTAAGCCTAAAAACTGGCTGTCAAATCATGGAAAAATTGAATTGAATTAGGTATTACCCAAAAGAGGAGACCTGTTTTTAAGTTAGTTCTCAAAAACTTACCATGAGCCGATTTAGGTGAACTGATAAAATAACCTTTTCTTTGGCACCCTGAACTGTATTTTTAGATTAATTTCAATTCTTTATTTCTTTCCCCCTGAGTCTTTTTAGTTTTTGGATTTCTTATCTTCATTACCTTCTTTATTATGCCCTTTTGATGCTTAAACATTATTTGTATCAAAGGAAATAATAGGTCAATTATTTACCCAGCTTCAGATTCTGTGTAGTGTTCTTCTGAGAAAGTGTGACCCCTGCTGGCTTTGGGGTTTTTTATTTTTGTTTTTGTTTTTGTTTTGTTTTGTTTTGGGGGGGTTTTTTTTTTGGCTTCATCTCAGCTTTCCCAAAGCAGTACTATGTACATTAATTCTCTATAGAGCTAATTTTAAAATAATCAAATGGAAATATAAAAGATCATCCTGTTTGGTCGTTGACAAGCTTAAAGTTTATTTTTTAGCATCAAAACTCTTTCTTCAAAAAGACTCTTACCTGGAACCCCAATATATAAATAAAATGGATAATGTTGGAGGGAGGAGGCTTGATTTGATTAACACGAAGCTGAAACCTGCTGAGGTTAAATGACTTGCTCTAGATGAGCGACTTACCATCTTTCCTTTGTTGGCTCCCCAAATATTGACACCATTAGGCATTTTGGTTTTATTCTCTAAAAGTTTTACTCTCCTCTGCAGCAGGGCCTTAGGCGGGTGGAGTCTGTAAGAGTCTTCGGGTAAAGAGGCTTCACTGAAGAGGCAGATGGGTGGGTGAACTGGATTCTCTGAGAGGCTTTTCCGCATTTGGTTCTGAGATGAGAGGTTCAGTACATGGTCTTTGGAACTGTATCCCAATTGTCAGGGGTCACATTTCAGATTTCTGTGTAAATTTGCCCTTGGGCCCAGGTTAATACTCCCCTGTCCCTCTTTGAGGTTGATGTGACACTGTGAGATAGGGTTTAGGTACAGCTGTGCCGATGTTATGAGCTTGGGGCTCTGGGAGGGAGTGTACTGACTTATTCCTTTAAAAGAGGCATAGGGGAGTTCCCTGGTGGCTCAGCAGGTTAAGGACCTGGCATTGTTACTGCAGTGGCAAGGATTGCTTCTGTGTCACAGGTTTGATCCATGGCCCAGGAACCTCTGCATGCTGTGGGAGTGGCAAAAAAAGGCATTGGGAGTTTAGCAAGTGTGTCACAAAACAGATTATAAATCAGTTCATGTTGATTGCAGCCTCTTTCTCACCTTGAACCAGCCTCCCCACAGGCCCCTTCTTATTTCTCCTGTCCTAAGCTCAGTGATGAGATGGGGTGCAGAAGCTGAGCAGAGGGTGGGATCGAGGGTGGAGGGCGGAGCAGCCACAGCGTGCCTCCCCTCCCCGCAGTCAGGGTGAGTGACGGGGCCTGTCCCCGACACGGGCTGGTTCTCGTGAGAGCTTCGGCCTTGGTGCCAAGGCCTCCCACCTATGCTGTGTTCTCTGTTTCAGCCCCGGCAGCAGCCGTACATCTTGCCTCCCGTGCACGTCCAGTGTGGCGAACACTACTCGGAAACGCACACCTCGCAAGGTAACCCTGGCTGGCCGTTGTCCCTTCTTACGATGCACACCTGAGCACCCGTGATTGCTACTGACCCTCTTTAGTTTATATGACAGTGATGTGTTAACTTACTCGTTGTCTAAATGGCAGCAGGCAGCCGCTTGGACTTGCGAAAGGCAGACAGTATCATTTACCCCTGAGAGGTAAACTTCCCGAGTAGAGGGAGTTTGGGGGAAGGCGGCGAGCCAGTTCCTTTTTCCTCCTCCTCCATGTAGGAGGGTTAGAGAAGAGAGAGACAGCTAAGCCGAGTGGAATAGTCTTCACCCGCATTGCCAGCGTCAGAGAGCTTCTAACAGGCAGGCAGGGTTTCCTGGTCACAGAGAAGACAGGCATCCAGAATAATGGAAAGAAATACACACGGAATCCCAGCCCTGCGTTTGAGCTCTTGTTTCCCATCACTGCCACCGGCCCCTTTCTCCGTGTACTTGTGAAACTGTTTTATTCCTCTTTTTCTCCCTAAATGCTCCCATGCAAAATGTGTGGAAAAAACCCATTCCTATAAAAATTATTTCAGCAGTTAGCATTTATAGAGCAAGTCCTCTCCTTAAGCATTTGTTCGAAGCACTTGCACCGTGTTGTCTCATTTAATCCTCAGGATAAACCTGTGCGATATGTCCTATTATTATTTCCACTTTCCAGATAAAGAAACAGGGATATGGAAAGGGTATTGGAGGGGCTTGGATGTGAAAGTTGGTATCTTGACTCTCAAGCCTGTGCTCTTCATCTTTCTCCTAACTGCATCTCCTGAAAGGGGTGGGATCAAACATTGGATGTTGACAGAATGCAAAATGGATAATTAGTTTCTGTGTTATCGTAGGCTAGCTGTTTTGAATCTTTCTGCGCTGTTGAAGTATGAGTGCAGAAACTGAGATAATCAAGATGATTCAGTGTAACAAAACACTCCTTTAAAAAAATTGTTTTTAAAAAGCATGGTTGATTTACAATGTTGTGTTAGTTGCAGATTACAGCAAAGTGATTCAGTGATACAGACAGATATTTTTTCCAGCTTCTTTTCCCTCATAGGCTATTACACAATATTGAGTATAGTTCCCTGTGCTATACAGCAGGTCCTCGTTGGTTGTCTGTTTTATGTACAGTAGTGTGTGTACAGCAATCCCCAACTCCTGATTTATCCCTCTCTCCCCCTTGCCCCCACGGAGTCCATAAGTTTTCTATGTCTGTGACTCTATTTCTGAATAAAACAGGACTTTTTAATAAGCACTGTAGCAAAGTTGCCCTGCTTCAAACCCCATTAGAAGTGTGTTCTGGAGTTCTTGTCGTGGCGCAGTGGTTAACGAATCCGACTAGGAACCATGAGGTTGTGGGTTTGATCCCTGCCCTTGCTCAGTGGGTTAATGATCCCACGTTGCCATGAGCTGTGGTGTAGGTTGCAGACGCGGCTCGGATCCCATGTTGCTGTGGCTCTGGCGTAGGCCGGTGGCTACAGCTCCGATTGGACCCCTAGCCTGGGAACCTCCATATGCCGTGGAAGCGGCCCTAGAAAAGGCAAAAACACAAAAAAAAAAAAGAAAAGAAAAAAAAGAAAAAGTGAAACAAACAAACAAACAAACAAAAACTCAGCTTCTACAAGCTTTGGACTGAATGCTAAGAATGAGGAGAAAAAAAAAGAAGTGTGTTCTCTCTCTCTCTCTCTTTTTTTTTTTTTTGCCTGCCTCATCTCATCTCATCTGGTCTGTGCTGCTACTCTTCAGATGACAGCTGTGTATTTTCAGTCACCTTTTCTAGGTTTTTTGTTTGTTTGTTTTGCCTTTTCTAGGGCTGCTTCCCACTGCATATGGAAGTTCCCAGGCTAGGGGTCCAATCGGAGCTGTACCCACTGGCCTACACCACAGCACAGCAATGTGGGATCCGAGCCTCATCTGCAACCTACACCACAGCAGCTCACGGCAACACCAGATCCTTAACCCACTGAGCAAGGCCGGGGATCAAAGCCGCAACCTCATGGTTCCTAGTCGGATTCGTCAACCACTGCGTCACGACGGGAACTCCTTCTAGGTGTTTTTTTTTTTTTTTACCTTTTCTGCCTTCTGCTTTGCTCATGCTTAAATCTATAGTGTGATAATGGTAAGGGATTGCCTCCCTAGGAGTGTGTGTGTATGCCCGTGAGCACTTGCATGGTATGGGGTGTGTTTGTGTGTCGAGGGAACTCTGGACGCCTAGAAAGGGTCTGATTTGAGAAATCTAGTTAGCATCTCTTTAGGCACCTCTTTAAAGTATTACCAGTTTTCACATGAAACTGACCTGAGGGATGAAACCAGTTCTAGAGGAGGGCTTTAGACAATGGCTAAAAAAAAGTGTGATTCTTATTTTGCCCTCCATTGGTCGCTGATCAGAACAAAGCAGCCATGTGTGCTGACATCCTGATTGTGTTATTTGTCTTGGGTCTTGATGGCTGCTCCAGAGTCCCTCACGTACAGGGACCTTTTCTCTTGCAAGACGTACAGGGACCTTTTCTCTTGCAAGCCAGAAGGTCAGCTCCAAGTAGTCAGTAACTTCAAATCTAATGCCCCATTAAAGTTCTTGATTGACTTGGGGCCCAAATATCCAGTCCTGTCGCTGAGGTCTGAATAAGAGGACAGGTTTTCCAGTGTGAGGTCCGTGGCTGGTGTCGGATTTAAAAGCTCACGGCCAAATTGAGAACTTGACGCAGGTGAGAATGTTTCCACGTGTGCATAGCGTTTTCTTTGTCTAGATTCACTTTCTCTTTTTAGTGTTCTTTAAAGTGCACCTTCTGTATGTTGGCATCTTGCCCAAGAAATGACCAGTTTTTCCGTGCAACATGTGGGTGGAGACCTGAGATTTCACTTTTTTTTTTCCATTTTACTGTTCAGCGGGTTTATGTTTTTCACTTGATATCTCTATTTATTTAAAAAGTTTTTTGGAGTTCCCGTCTTGGCTTAGTGGTAATGAACCCGACTAGGATCCATGAGGACTTGGTTTGATCCCTGGCCCTGCTCAGTGGGTTAAGGGTCTGGCATTGCCGGGAGCTGTGGTGTAAATCACAGATAGGGCTCAGATCCCGTGTTGCTGTGGCTGTGGGCTGTGGCATAGGCCAGCAGCTCTAGGTCCATTTCCACTCCTAGCGTGGGAACTTCCATATGCTGAGAATGAGGCCCTAAGAGACAAAAAAAAAAAAAGTTGTTTTTTTTTATTAAAGTACAGTTAATTGACAGTATTGTGTCAGTTTCTGCTGTACAGCAAAGTGGCCCAGTCATGCATATAGGTTTTACTTTCTATGACTTTTATTAATTAAAAATTAACTCCCATGACTGTGAAGATGAACTTGATGGAAGCAGGATGGCGTGGCGGTTCATATGCCTTTGTCTGACTTCTTGCAGACAGCATCTTCCATGGGAATGAAGAAGCCTTGTATTGCAACTCGCACAACAGCCTGGACTTAAATTATCTGAATGGCACTGTCACCAATGGCAGTGTGTGTAGCGTCCATAGCGTCAACTCCCTCAGCTGCTCCCAGAGCTTCATCCAGGCTTCTCCTGTATCCTCCAGCCTCAGCATCCCTGGGAGTGACATCATGCGGGCTGACTACATCCCGAGCCACCGGCACAGCGCCATCATCGTGCCGTCCTACCGGCCGACCCCCGATTATGAGACAGTCATGCGGCAGATGAAGAGGGGCATGGTGCACACGGACAGCCAGAGCCAGTCCCTGCGAAACCTCAACATCATCAACACCCATGCCTACAACCAGCCGGAGGATCTGGTGTACAGCCAGCCCGAGATGCGGGAGAGGCACCCCTACACTGTCCCTTACGGGCCCCCAGGGGGCTATGGTAACAAACTGGTCAGTCCCTCGGACCAGATCAGCCCAAAGAGCACCACGGTGCCAAGCAAGCCGGGGGCAAGTGCCATCTCGCACACGGTGAGCACCCCCGAGTTGGCCAACATGCAGCTGCAGGGCCCCCAGAACTACAACACAGCCCATATGCTCAAAAACTATCTCTTCCGGCCGCCACCCCCCTATCCACGGCCCCGCCCTGCCACCAGCACCCCAGACCTCGCCAGCCACCGCCATAAGTACGTCAGTGGCAGCAGCCCCGACCTGGTGACTCGCAAAGTGCAGCTGTCGGTGAAGACCTTCCAGGAAGACAGCTCCCCGGTGGTGCACCAGTCTCTCCAGGAGGTGAGCGAGCCCCTCACGGCCTCCAAGCACCACGGCACGGTGCACAAGCGCCACAGCCTGGAGGTGATGAGCAGCATGGTGCGGGGCATGGAGGCCATGACCTTGAAGTCGCTCAACATCCCCATGGCCCGGCGCAACACGCTCCGCGAGCCAGGGCCGCCCGCGGAGGTGCCCGCGAGCCACGAGGTCCCCCAGCTGCCCCCGTATCACCACAAGAAGACTTTCTCAGATGCCACGATGCTGATCCACAGCAGTGAGAGCGAGGAGGAGGAGGAGGAGGCTCCGGAATCGGTGCCCCAGATCCCCGGGCTCCGGGAGAAGATGGAGTACAGCGCCCAGCTCCAGGCCGCCTTAGCCCGGATTCCAAACAAGCCCCCACCCGAGTACCCCGGGCCCAGGAAAAGCGTGAGCAACGGGGCGCTGCGGCAAGACCAGGGGTGCCTTCCTCCTGCCATCGCCAGAGCCAGGGTCCTGAGGCACGGGCCAGCCAAGGCCATCAGTGTCTCCCGGGCGGACCAGCTGGCCGTCAACGGGGCCTCACTCGGTCCATCCCTCTCAGAGCCTGACCTGACGAGTGTGAAGGAGCGGGCCAAGAAGGAGCCCGTGAAGGAGAGACCCGTGTCGGAAATGTTCTCCCTGGAGGACAGCATCATAGAGAGAGAGATGATGATTCGGGTAAGCGTCTCCTCTCCCCGGGCACCTTTGGGGAGACAGCTCAACAGCTGGTCTACCCCGCCTTCCCCCCACCCCAGCACAGCCGCCGCCGCTGCTCTGCCACGGCTCAAGCGTACCTCCTCTGGGCAGCCAGGAAGGCACGAGGTTTATTCAGGGCATGTGGCAAGGATTTAAAAATCACTTGGCATTCAGACGGGTAGTGTTTCATTTCCCAAAACTTCGTTTTTGTTCCTTCAAATCCACATTCCATTCTCATGCATGGCTTCTCCTAGGTGTGCATGGTGGAATTAGGGTCTCGGAGGTGGGTGGTGTTGCAGTTGGTGTCTGGACAAGCCACTGGGTGCTTATTCACGGTCAGACTTCCCATTGCATGAGCCGCTAGGGACTTGCCTTCCTTCATCTCTGGGTATTTTGGTTTTGTCAGGGGAACCCATGTTTGCCCCCAATGTGATATTAAAAGAGCAGTATCCCATCAAAGCACAGCTTTCTGTGTGGATCTAGATGGCACAGTGGCTCATCGATATAGACCATGCTGTGTCTGGCTTTATGTTCAGATCTCCTTTCAATGGATTATAAGAAATTCAGACTTAAGCACTGAGCTTCAGTTCACCACTGAGCTTATTCTATCAAGAGTTCACACGTGCATAATCACACACACACCTGCACACACAACATGTGAGGATGCCTGATATTAGACATACGTAGCCCTTCTTCAGGGTGTGTGTCATCCGGAAGGCTGGTGTGTGGCCAGAGCAAGGGTGTGCAGGAAACAGATGGAGACCTGGTACAGCAAAGTCACTTATCTCTCACTCCTGAGAAAATTGCTACATCGTAGTTCCCACTTTAAAAATTATTTCACAGTGCCATTGTTGCTTGTCCTGGAAATTTTTCTTTCTTTTTTTTTTTTCCCGCTTTTTAGGGCCACACCTGCGGCATATGGAAGTTCCCAGGCTAGGGGTCCAATCGGAGCTATGGCTGTCGGCCTACACCACAGCCACAGCAACGCAGGATCCGAGCCGCGTCTGTGACCTACACCACAGCTCTTGGCAATGCCAGATCCTTAACCCACTGAGTGAGGCCAGGGATCGAACCCACCACCTCATGGTTCCTAGTCCGATTCGTTTCCACTGTGCCATAGCAGGAACTCCTGTCCTGGAAATTTTCATTCTCTTAAAAAAACAGAAATCTTTTCATTATAAAATCGACTCAAACCCAGACTGACTTCTCCTTTGCAGGTACCACACCTGTACCATAAGATAGCCAGGGCTTATTTTAGGAACCACAGAGCAGTGGGAACTGAAAATTTGCTTTGATGGAGTTCTTTTAGATTCTCTTCATTTTTCAGTCTCCCCAGTACTCCAGTGAAAATCAACCTGTAAAGAAGAGGAAGGAGGCAGAGTTTTAAGGAAGCCAAGTTCCTGGGTTTGGGAATCTAACCCATAGCAACGTTCCTACTTTAGACAAACCTTCAGAACATTCGCAGCCTCACAGTGTTGGCCGTCGGCAGAGTGTTGCTAAGACTTTGGTACCGGCATAACTTTTTCCACTTTTCCCAAACCTAGAGGGAAATTGTGAAAGATGTCCCTGTGCCTCTGGCAAATTAAACTGTTTGGTTGAGGGATGGAATGAAATGCGGGGGTGGGTGCCTTGGGGGGAGAGCTTTCCGAGTTTGGAAAAAGTAATCATTGGTAAAAAACAAAAAAAGGGATTTTCAGCACTGCTTGGCCTCAGGCCCCTTTGACACAACTCTGCATTGAAAACCTGTCAATCTCATCAATCTAGTCATTCAGCTTTGCTAATTACCCTGCCTCTTGCCTATTTCTTGCCACCTACTTGGTCCCCTAGCCTCATTTTGGTTGTCTTCATCCTCTTCTCTGGTTACTGTATGAAACAAAAGCCTGTGGCTAACTAAATTCAGTGCCCTGGCGCCCTGCGTCAGCTTCATGCATTGTCATCAAGGAGCGGGAACCTTTTCCACTGTTTGTCGCACGTGCTTTCCCATCTCATCCATTTGGGGAATAGAGACTAGCTGATTTTACCCCTCCGCTAGGGCAGGAATGCCAGTACCCATCCCTATGGCGCCTCCCCTGACTTTTCCCCAAATTCTACGCACTTGTGAGCTCAAGGACTGCCACCCTTGGCTGGCGTCTCGACCTCAGAGCAGGTCTCAGAGGCTCTTCAGGGGGCCAGTGGCTCCAGTGTGCCAGGCAGGATGGCGGCAGGCACTGTCCCTGAAGCTTGGAATGGGTCTCTGTTTTCTTTAATCAAGAAACTCACTGCGGAGTTCCTGTTGTGGCGCAGCGGAAACAAATCCAACTAGGAACCAAGAGGTTGTGGGTTTGATCCCTGGCCTCGCTCAGTGGGTTAGGGATCTTGAGTAGCTGTGAGCTGCGGTGTATAGCTTGCAGTCACAGCTCAGATCTGGGGTTACCGTGGCTGTGGTGTAACTCCGATTGGACCCCTAGCCTGGGAACCTCCATGTGCCGCAGATGCGGCCCTAAAAAGCAAAAAGAAAGAAACAGCGCCATGCCCTCCCCACATCTCCGATGCTGTCTGCTCTCCCAGAGGAGGCTGTCAGGGCCTCTGTAGCATAAGAAAGCAATGAGAACGTGTAACTCAGTGGAACTGGAGGGGCAGCTATGGTGGGAATTTGCCCTGCAGGCACCTCTCCCCAATTCTGGAGCTGCTTGTCCACTTGATGGACGATTCAGGCCTGTTGTCTTAACAGCTCCTTCTTCTGGCTCTTAAGGCTGCCTTGAAGACAGTTCAGTGTCTGGAGTCCCCTAACTCAAAATCAGGTACAGGGAAGAGAAAAGGCCAGATCAAATCTTTGAATGAATAATTTTTTTTTTTTATCTCTGGTAATAAGCTGATAGGATAAGTGAGGAACTGCTAAGAGAAAGACAAGCGGCCTTTTGCTTCGGGCTCAGTTGGGGTCACCTTACGGTGGGGGTGAGAAGGAAGCTGGAGGACTGTCAGGAGGGGCCTTAGAACCATTCCTCCCCCTCGAAGTTATTGTTTTCTCAAAACTTTGGAGATGAGTGAAACAGATGCTTAAAGAGATAACGGGGGTGGGGGGTGGGGTTCTCCTTCACAAAAGCAAACTCATAAGCAAATAAACTAACAAAACCCCCCAGGTTCTCAACAGCTGCCTGGGATTGAAAAACCAGGGCAGTTCTTACGAATATCATACTTTTTTGTCGATGTTGGCACTTTTCTCCCTTCCTCACAGTTCATCCTCCTCTGAGATGCCCCTTGTGTCTGATGGGGCTCAGCCCCGTCACTGGACGAAGCATCTCACGGACAGGATCACTCACAAAGGCCAGGGCTCCATTCTGACTGTAGGTGCCTTGAGGGGAAGTAGGGACGCTTGCGGGGGGTGTAACGCAATCCCCTCCACCCACGGTTAGAATCATCCACTCTGTCATCTACCAACACCATGGCCTTGTCAAGAGGCTTCTCTGGCGAGGAAATTTTAATGTTTAATTTTTATTGGTTTGTTTTTATGGCTGTACCTGCAGTGTCTATGGAAGTCCCCAGGCCAGGGATTGAATCCGAGCCACAGTTGCGGCACTGCTGGATCCTTTAACCCACAGCGCCGGGCCAGGGATCCCACATGTGGGAATGGTGTTCACAGAGTGTAAGCAAATTCCAAAGAAAAAGGCAAAGGGCATTTGCAGCATAGCGGCTCTACCAGAAAGTGCTGAAGGCAGCCAAATCCCAGAGGTGGTCCCCAGTGAGGACTCAGGTTGCTGCAGTTGGATTCTTAACCCACTGCGCAGCAGCAGGAACTCCTGGGGAGTAAACTTTTAAATGACAAAGAAAAAAAAAAAGGTGCCTGAAGGTGTGATGAGAAACCAGGGGGTAGGATGACTCCCTCCTCCGTGGAACCCAAAGGACCCCGCAAATTGGCTTCACTTCCGTGTGGATCAGACCCTTAAACTCTGTAGGACCCATCTGTTGGCATGCTTTATGAAGTCCCTGCGTTCTTCCGTCTTCTAAGCCAAAATGATGTGCTGGGGACGGGGGGAATGCTCTTTGCCTGAAGTGAGTAAATGGAGATTCGTTCATACCTCCATCAGCAGAGAGGACATGAGACCAAACACCCGGGGCGCCCACTGATCCCGTTTCGGGGCGTCTGCAGGTGAGGAGAGAGAGGAGTCAGACCGCCACAAGCAGGGCCAGGTGTGAGCCACTGAACATTTCCCAGTGTGGTCTGTCTGCTCTGCCTCCAGTCCGTATTCTCCCACAGCTCAGTCCCATCTGGTGATGCCCACTGTAGTCCTCAGGGGCCATGCTCTGCATTCCTTCGGGCCCGCTGGATGGAGCAGGAGGGGTAATGCCAGCTGGGCCATCTCAGGTGGGCCCAGGCTTGGGTAGTAGCGAGTTTGCTAAACCACATTGGCCCTCATTCTGGGGCTAGGATTTCCTGGGGACCAGATTCAATATAGTCTTAGCCCCTCTAGTGGAAACTTGGGAAGGTTTTTCTCCACTTATGTATGTATCTCACGTCTTCAAAGAGCAACACATAGTTTTTATAAGGTTTTAACCCTTTCCTCTGCATGAAAGGTCCATCATTGTGATGAGGTTTGAAACCGTTTCTCTTTCCCTTGTCTCATCTTCAGCCTTCATCTTCCTCAAGTGTCTCACTCGTGCATTGTTTTTCTGTGAGCCCCGTGGCAGGGTGTGTTTGTAGGGAGTCTTTGCTCTTGTTTGTTTGTGTGTTTGTTCCTTCCATCATTTTAAAATAAAAGCTCAGGAGGCCTGGAGGAGCCGTGGGAAGAACGGGGTGGGAAGGCGGTGTTTGAATGTGCCCCGCTAATGGTGATTGTCTGCATTCCTTGGCTGGGGAGTTGCAGATTTGGGGAGATTAAAACACATTCCAGCATTCTCCTGCTATTACAAACAATGAAAACATGCCTTTTCTTGCCGCAAGAATCTAGAGAAGCAGAAGATGGCAGGCCTGGAGGCGCAGAAGAGGCCACTGATGTTGGCAGCGTTGAACGGACTCTCAGTTGCTCGGGGCTCGGGGAGGGAAGAGAGCCGCGTTGATGCCGCTCGCGTTCCCATGGACGAGAGGGTAAGCGCTGGGCTCGTCAAACACGTGACTCATTCTCTGGGGTCTTTGGATTCCAGCACTCTCTCCTTGTTCAGACATGCCGGCACCAAGGTTTCTCTGACGGATTCATTCTTCACGTTGAAGGTGAGTGAGACCTGGTCTGTGCTGCACGAAATTGACCCTTTTCCAACATCTCATGGTTTTTTGGTCAGGTTGGGTCAGTGACACCACCTGAAGAGCCCTGCCCCTAACGAGCTGTGTGGCCTTGGTCCAGTCACTCAATTTCTCTGGGCCTCTTTCTTTTTCTCGCAAAACTATTGCTGTAGCTCTCCATTGCTGTGCTCTCTGGGTGGGGGCAGGGGGACAAATACCCTTTATTGGGGTGATTCTTTTTTGATTATTTTGCACACGCATTTATAGGATTCTTTTATGGCCCTTTACACGGCTATAACATATGGCTGATATATAATCGTTAGGGTAATGCACTGTGAGAACTTGGGTTTTGGAAAGCAAACAGAGGTTGCGTGGTAGTCTTCCTTCAGAGGAAGAAACGTGTTCCTTTAGCTCTTGAAATTGCTGTCAGGTTAAGAAACAGGTTGTGTAAATTTAATAGAGCGTGGACAAGATGAGGTTGTCAGTTTTTGCCAGCATATATGAAGTATCAGAATGCTCTCAGAGCCAGAAGGGTCTTTAAGAGGGATCGTCTCCTCCGATTAAAACCGTGTTATTGTAATCACTCACTTGGCCTGGGGAGTAGGGGGAGAGGGGGCATCTAATCCTTAGACCTGGGGAACTGTGGGCCAGTGTATCTTAAAATTTAGCGGAGTGAAAATAGTTATGTCGGTGGCGAAAAGGATGTTTGGATAATGATTCACCGTCTCCTTATCGCTGGACCTTTAAACAGAGATGCTCATTTAAAGAAACACTAGTTTTGAGTTTTAGCTCTTGCCTGGTCTTGCAGACGTGTTCTGTTTAAGGGATGAAGGCGAAGGTGGTTGCTGTTGGACCAGAGAAACTAGCCCTGTGGTGAACAATGAGCCCACATGGTCAAGCCTTCGTTGTACATCCTGAAACTCCGTAACACACACTTTCCCTGGCAATATTTTAAGGAATCTGGGGGGGTTTCGTCCGAGGCTTGGGCTAAGGCCACTCGGAGAGCTGAAGACCAGTTTCTGTTGCAGTTCAGAACCCTGAAGAAGAAGCTGGACGAGGGGATGGTGTTCACAGAGTACGAGCAAATTCCCAAGAAAAAGGCCAACGGCGTTTTCAGCACCGCGGCTCTACCGGAAAACGCGGAGCGCAGCCGAATCCGAGAGGTCGTCCCCTACGAGGAGAACCGCGTGGAACTAATACCAACCAAAGAGAACAGCACAGGCTACATCAACGCCTCCCACATCAAGGTGAGGAGGCGGGCCTGTTGGCCAGGCTGGTTACGGATGGCCGGGCTGACGCTTAAAATGCAGGGAGGAGAAAAGCCTACCGCCCGCCCCTGTGCATCCTGCCTTGTCCCCAAATCCCAAGGGAGGGTCCTGTGCTTTTCTTAGTCAGTGGCAAGGCCGGGCCGTGCCGCTCCTGCAGAGAGGAAGAAGCCTGGTGGCTTTGGGGAAGACATCAGGTCAGCCATTTCTGCAGCTTGCTTTGTTTACAGAGGATTTAACCTTTTCTTCTCTCTGTGCATGGTAACTGTCCCTAAAACTCACAGGTGGGAGTTCCCGTCGTGGCGCAGTGCAGTGGTCAACGAATCTGACTAGGAACCATGGGGTTGTGGGTTTGATCCCTGGCCTTGCTCAGTGGGTTCAGGATCCGGCGTTGCCGTGAGCTATGGTATAGGTTGCAGACACGGCTCGGATCCCAAGTTGCTGTGGCTCTGGCGTAGGCCGGAGGCTACAGCTCTGATTCGACCCCTAGCCTGGAAACCTCCATATGCCGCGGAAGCGGCCCAAGAAAATGGCAAAAAGACAAAAAACAAAAAACAGAACAACTCACAAGTAAAGCTGAGGCTTGTCCCTCTCGGTTTGTAATTTGCAGACAGTGGAGGCCTTGGAAGTCACAGGCATTGTATTTCTGTCACTGGCATTTTGGGGATGTTCTAAGCCACAGAAACGTAACCATTTCTCCCTTATAATGTTACCAGTTGGGCATTTTACAGCTCAAGTCCCAAATTTGCATGACGTTTAGAAGCGCAGGCTTATGTAAACATAGACCATAAAGGTGCAGCTGCTAATGAATCATGCAATGTTTGCCTCATTATTCAGTGCACTGGGGTCATTACACTTTTGTTACTATTTCAGACACCCTAAAGCTTCCTGTCTTGGTCTTTCATAGACCATCAGTCGTCAGCTTAGCTTCCCTTCAGGTAGAATTTAGGGTTGTGGATACAGTGTACATGCAGGGGTCTCCTAAATGGCTTACCTTCCTCAGGGCCCCTAATAGCAGAACAGCTTTGTTGGGAATGTCACCAGGTGCTGTGACCTCTGAAGTAGAGGAATTATTCATATATTAAGGTGCAAGCAGTTGTTACAGGATTTTTTTCAACAATACAATGTTGATATCAGTAGTCTGTTAGGATCCGTAACCTTAGAATCCTACCTCTGGCCTCACCCAGCATCAGTTCCTTCCTTCTTTGGACTTTTCAGCTGTAGCTGACTTACAGGTAGGTTCCTTTGAGCCTCTAAAATACAGCCAGATGTCTGGCTTGTGTGATCACTTCTCACAGATTTGGTGCAGAATATGGAAAATGTACCATGGTTGGGTGTATGGTTTTTGTTCACAGAGCCTACAGAACCACATTTATTTTTTTAAGCCTCAGAAAGTCCCGTCGGAAGGAGCAGGATGGCACCACTGTCACGGGTCGTGATGTGTATTTTTCTCTTATATCTGAGAATGAGAACTAAAACAATAAACACTGAGCCCCAGGAAACTTCGAAGGAAACTGACCGTGGTGCGTTTCCTGGGCTTAGTTTAGATGACGAAACAAGGACCAAAATAATGTCCTCCAACGAAGAGGCAGATCACACAGCTGCTTCTTGCTGGAGTGTCTGCAAAAATCTTCCACAGCTATAAATAAACGATCTTCTTCCTTTGGCCAAATCGCCGCCCCCATTTTCCATCTGCTCTCTGGAAAAAGCTGTCACTCCGTGTGCGCGGTACCCACGGGTGTGTTAGCAGACATGTCCCTTCCTCCACATTCGCCAGGGTCCACATTTCATCCTGTGGATCCAGATTAGACAGGAGTGCACTTAATAGACCCAGAGAGCTTGCAAGAACTTGTCCTCGTGTTTTTGGAATAGGGCTGTATATCTCGCCAATGTTTTCTCCCTGGGTTCCAAGCAGCCGTTAACACAGAACAGAGATTTATTTGCTCCAGAGGTAGAATCACATCTGCGAAATCTACCTCGGTAGCATTGGCAGTGGTGTTTTTAATGCCGTTTTTAATATCCTCCTGTCAATACTTGGAATATGCTGAAAAGCCCCAGGCAGCAGCATGCTCTGGAAGTATTTATGGTTCCTATATGTTGGGTGCCAGGGAGGCGAATGTTTAAAATCACAATTCCACAGATAAGCCAAACTCCTAGCCAGCCAACAAATATATGAATGTTATCTCCCACCAGTACTTGGAAAATGGGTTTCGCTTGCCAGCTTTGACCTAAACATGTCTTGTGTAATGAGACAATAACTGACATTGTTTTTGTTCAAATCAAGTTAGTATATTGTTTCATAAAATAAATGAGGGGAAAAGTTCCGACCAGCGAACACTTCATTACCCCTAGAACTGTCTAGAGTAAGGGAGCCTGCTTGGCAATGTCCAGGCACAAGAATGGAGGGAAACCTGGAAAGAATCCCTCCAAAGGCCACCTTGTCATCCTGATTGCACGACCTTCAGCATGTGGGACACAACTTATCAGGGAGTCTCTGCTGTGGCTATTTATAGCTACAGAGTTATCCTTCCAGGATCACCCTGAGATGCATGGGGTAATGATTTTATCCAAAATCCTCTTAGGACGCCAGAGTTCCCCTGGACACTGTGGGGCTGCACGGGGGGAAGGTAATGATAAAATAGCGTAGACCATCGGCTTACGTGCCTTCGTCATGCCTCTCCTGGATGTGGCATTCACAGAGTGGCAGGTACAGCAGAGATTTAGGACACACACATATCAGGGCAGTGATAGAAAGACATTACTCCCAAAGGGGTGTTATTCCATAGTAGACATTTTCAAGGATGCCATGGTGTATCGTTCTCAAACTGTGAACCACACTGTGGTAGTTGGGTGTGAAATCAATTTAGCAGTCAGGAGCAGTTTGGGTTTTGCTGTCTTTTGTTTTGTTTGTTATTCATTCATTCATTTATTCATTCATTTATTTATTTTTGTCTTTTGTCTTTTTAGGGCCGCACCCGCAGCATATGGAGGTTCCCAGGCTATGAGGTCTAATCGGAGCTATGGCTGCCGGCCTACACCAGAGCCACAGCAACGCGGGATCCCAGCCGCGTCTGCAACCTACACCACAGCTCACGGCAACACCGGATCCTTAACCCCCTGAGCAAGACCAGGGATTGAACCCGTGACCTCCTGGTTGCTAATTGATTCATTTCCGCTGTGCCACAATAGGAACTCCTGTTTTGTTTTTTAATGGAATAGACTAGAAAAAAGAGAAAAGAATGGCAATTATCAATACATTGCACATTGGAAACATAACTTACTTCTGTAACAAATTGTTAGGTTGTACACACACATATGCATGTAATATGGTGTATGTAGATGTGTGTGTGTTGTTGTTGTTGTTGTTGTTGTTGTTGTTGTTGTTGTTGTTGTTGTTGTTGTTTGGGCCAGTGGCTTGATGTGGGATCTCAGTTCCCAGACCAGGGATTGAACCTGGGCCTTAGAGGTGAAATCCCTGAATCCTAACCATTACACCACGAGGCAACTCCCACATATATATGTTTTTTGGTGTGCACTCGTTTGCACATAATTACTGTGGGTTTCAGACCAAAAATGATGAGATATATTTTAATAAACTTAAGTGGCAAAAAGTATAAGAATGTGTCACTAGCCATCATGGTCTCAGGCTTCTTAGTGATAACACATTTGGTCTAAAAAAACTACTATCTGAGGTTTTTAGGTGGATGCAAAAGGACCCAGGGTCAGCAAGTAAGTCTGTCCTGGATTTGGGGTTATTCACCAGTGCTTTCCTTGGTTTCCAGGTGGTGGTTGGTGGGGCAGAATGGCACTACATCGCCACTCAGGGGCCCCTGCCACACACATGCCATGACTTCTGGCAGATGGTGTGGGAACAGGGAGCCAACGTGATCGCCATGGTCACCGCGGAGGAGGTAAGGGGAATGGCCGCACAGCCATCTGTCCCTGGGGAGGGGGGGGGTGGCCAAAAGATGGGCTTTGTGTCAACGGCTTTGCTGTCCCCTCCTTCCTGCGCCACTGTTTCTCCGCAAACCCTCTTCTCTCTGACCTGCCTCTTTTTTCGTTCCTTCCATATAGCTTTGTTTTTTTCTCCAAAGGTAATTGATTGTTGTGTCCCATTTTCATCCAGCTTTTAAGGCTTTTCCTTGGATCACCATGAGCTAAAGCCAAACAAGTAAACAAACACACAAAAACGAACCAGCTATCAGTTCAGCCAGCTCACTTGTATATGCCAAACAAAGCACTGATCTTTGCACTGGAGTTCGAGAACTTTGGGTGGCTCTGGATAATCCGGCATGTATGCCCAGGCACGGCCAGCTCACATGCCATCCTGCTTATCAGCTGAAAAGAGACCAGAAGTGGTTGTTCCTGTAGAAGCCTCTATTCTCTGGGGAGAGGAGGGAAAAAAATCTTTTTCTTCCTTTGCCAAGTCAAACATAAATTTTCGCTGGTAACTAGAGAACTCTCTGTGGTGTTACAAAAACTGGCATATACAACCAGTCATCCTAGCAATTTGCTTGGAGTTTGCTGTCTTTAGGAGAAGTTTTGTGTTTCTTCTCTTGTCAGGTTTTTTTTGTTTGTTTTGTTTTTTGTTTTTTGTTTTTTTTTTTAGATTTTAACCACTTCCTTTTGTTTTTTTCATTAAATTTTATTTTCCTTTATGGCTGCACCTGTGGCATATGGAAATTCCCAGGCCAGGGGTCATATTAGAGCTACATCTGTGACCTACGCTGCAGCTTGTGGCAATGCCAGATCCTGAGTGAGCCCAGGGATCAAACCCACCTCCTCATGGACTGTGTCAGGTTCTTAACCCACTGAGCCACAACAGGAACTCCTTTCATTAAATTTTAACCTATGTTTTAAAGTCATTTAAGGGACAAGCTTCATCCTTCTTTTAAATCATACTGATAGTACTGCATACCTGTTTCCTAACAATTTTTAAAGGGTAGGGAATAGAAAGAAGTGAAAAAAAGCAATCTTCCTTTTATGGACTATTCTGAACAGGTGCTTTCCAGAACAATCCATCAGAAGGTAGTGGTGAGAGGACTTGGGGCTCTATAGAGCCCATTATACTTATCTAGGCTGATTTTCTATCCCACCTTCCCACAGAGAGTAAATGCTGCTTAAAAATCCTAGTTTTCTGGAGTTCCTGTTGCGGCCCAGCATAACAAACCCGATTAGTATCCATGAGGATGTGGGTTTGATCCCTGGCACTGCTCAGTGGGTTAAGGATATGGCATTGCCATGAGCTGTGGGGTAGGTCATAGGTCTGGCTCAGATCTGGTGTTGCTCTGATATAGGCGGCAGCTATAGTTCCAGTTTAACCCCTAGCCTGAGAACTTCCATATGCCAGGGGTGCAGCCCTAAAAAGCAAAGCAAAACAAAACAAAACTCAGTTTTCTTACTTTATTGAATTGCATCCGTGGAAGAGATGCATTCAACTTAATACAGTGTACCTACATCTGCGCTGCCCCCAGGGGTGTGGTGGTAAACACAACAGGCCCAATCCTTGTCCCCAGAGAGCCTGCATCTTAGAGGGATTTACAGTGCAAAGCGAAGAAATAAAGGCAGCTCAGAGACGGCTAAGTGCTGTGGGGAAAATGGAGCCAGGCAATGGGATGGAGGGGTGGGGGGGGGGGTTACTTCAGCTGAGATGGCAGCCCAGGGCCCTCTGAGGAGGCTGCATATGAGCTGAAACCTGCATGACAAGAAGGGGCCAGGCTTTGGCACACAAAGTCCAGCGATCTGGGAGGCAGCTGAGGCTTCCAGTCTCTTGAAATCTGTGATTGATTTCGATACTCAGCAGTGGCATAGATTAAAGGCCTAAGATAAACCTGCTTTTCCCAGGATTACTAAATAAAAGAGGCAGGGGGGCTTCTAACTTAAGAAGACTCCGTTCAACCAGAAGACTCAGGGAAGATTCCTTGTGTCACCCAAAGATGTGTCGCTTTGTGTGTGTGAGTGGGTCAGCTGGCGGGGCGCCTCTGGAGAGCAAGCCCCCACCCCAGCCCTTGCCACCCACTCCCCCAGCTCTGTGCCCTCCGCTCTTGTCTCCACCTGAGTCCTTGTCTCCACCTGTGTCCTGCCCTGAGCCCTCTTCTAAGCCACCATCGCTCCACCCGCACTCCCACTCCTGTAATCGCAAAATCACAGAGGATCCCGTTTTGTAAATGGTCAAGCATGCATATCCTCAGAAAAGATTATCAAATCGAGGGAGCGAGGAAGGGGGCCTGGCCAGTTTCCTTCTGCCTCAGTTGTCAGTGGAACTAAAACAACGAGTGAGGCTGAAAAACGTGAGACTGACACTAGGTGATGGAGACCGTGTCCGTGGTCCGTGGGGTGTAACGGAGGGAGCCCAGGGCTGACGGTGGAGAAGGAGAAGTGGGACCTAGAATGATGACCAGGATCTGTCACTCTTCTGTTTAAGGTCACTTTGTCACCTTCCTGTGGCTTCCCACTGTCCATGACCTGAAATCCCAACCCCGTACTGTGGAGCAGCAGGAGGCCCCTCTGACCCCCTCTCGGCCATTCACGCTGAGGACCGTTCTGTTTTGTGAACACCCTAGCTTGTTCCTGCCTCTGTCCTTTGTGCTGGCTCTTCTTTCTGTCATGCACTTGCAGCCCTGTTGTGAGTCTTTAAAGTTTTCCATTGACATAACTGTGTGGTAAATCTTATTATTGGGCTTGGGTAAAATGCAAAGGATCTACTGTGATAGATGCTGCCCGATGCTCCTGAGTCAGTGACTTAGAAGCCATTTGCATCTTTTGCTGTCCTCAGACTTTAATAGGAAGAGGCTAAGAGCTTCCCCTGACTCATGTCCGATTTTGCTTCTGTGTGTGATTCAGGAAGGCGGACGAACCAAGAGCCACCGATACTGGCCCAAGCTGGGTTCCAAGCATAGCTCAGCCACCTATGGCAAGTTCAAGGTCACCACAAAGTTCCGAACAGATTCTGGTTGCTATGCAACCACAGGCTTGAAGGTCAAGCACCTCTTGTCCGGGCAGGAGAGGACGGTGTGGCATTTGCAATACACTGACTGGCCAGATCACGGCTGCCCAGAGGATGTCCAAGGATTTTTGTGTAAGTTTTTTCTTCCCGGTTGGGATTTTTACCAGCAGGATCAATGGTCTTATCAGTTGGAAGTGAAATGGAAAGAGAGGAAACTTTCTCTTAAGTGGCAAAAGTATCGTAACATTGAAGTATATAACAAAGGCTACTACGTAGCACTTATCATATTCTCGTTACTTTTATGCCAATAAGCTAAAACTATAGTAAACTAATTGGTTCTCCTTTGATATAGACCTTTAGCTAATCATTAATACATAACTAGTCTGGTACATGTCACACATCTGAACCTTGAAAACATTATACTAAATAAAATACCAGACACAAAAGGACAAATATTGTGTAAGTCTACTTAAATATGAGTTACCCAAAATAGGCAACTTGATAACAATATAACGTATAATAGAGGTTACCAGGCGCTAAGTGGGAGGGGAATAGGAAGTTCTTGTTTGATGGATGCAAAGTTCTGTTTGGGACCGCGAAGAAGTCCTAGACCTGGACAGTGATGATGGTTGTGCAATAGCATGATATACGTAACGCCACTGTGCACTTAATGTATACTTCATGTGATGTACACTTGTCAAATGATTAAAACGGTAAATTTTATCTTATGTATATTTTACCGCAAGAAAAAACACAGAGCAATCAAGTAAAAAAAGATGTCTCATGGACACATATTTCAGAAGCCCCGTATTTACTATAGAGTAAATCCCAATCAGTAATTTTTCGTACCCATGATTAAAGATACAAAGAATTATTGCAGTTGGTTGGTAGTGTTCGAAACGGTCATTTTTTGATTCATGAATGCATACGTAGTTTTTCAGGATATCATCAGCTTAGAAACTAACTCACCCAAATCGTATGCAGTACTGTATCTGGACAACTGCAAACTGTGTGTGTGCCTACCACGTGCTGGGCACTGAGTCAGGCGCTTCAAACTTGGAAATGAAACACTCTTAGTCTTCAAGGCACGTCGCCAGGGGAAGGCAGGCCAGTGATCACAGTCCAGGGGTGAGATCCGATGCTGCGGTCAGTCTGCCCCCCACCCCCCCTTCCTTTCCACAGTCTTCCTGAAACATCCTGCACTTGTGGAAAACCCCATTCCTTCCTGAGCCAGCTAAAAAGATGACCCAAGGGTTCCCTGCACACTGATTATGCCTGCTCTGTTGTTGACTCACCCACTGGCAAGAGAGCTTGACCCCCGCAGCGGGAGGATGTTAGAGAAAGATTTTATTTTGAGTAGGGAGGGGAGGGGGGAGGAGAGAGAGCGCACAGGTTTTCAAGTACCCGAAAGTACCATTTCATACGTTCCGAGAGAGATTTCGATGCAGACTTACTCACCAGCACAGGTGTTTCTTTTCCCACTAAAGTGATGATGGTCCTTGAGGAGCTGGACACTGAAAATAAGAAAGATGATTGGGAGTTCCCATCGTGAATCTGACTAGGAACCGTGAGGTTGCGGGTTCAATCCCGGGCCTCGCTCACTGGGTTAAGGATCCGGCGTTGTCGTGAGCTGTGTGGTGTAGGTTGCAGATGCGGCTTGGATCTGGTGTTGCTGTGACTGTGGTGTAGGCCGGCGGCTGCAGCTCTGATTCGGCCCCTAGCCTGGGAACTTCCATATGCCGCGGGTGCGGCCCCAAAAAGCCAGAAAAAAAAAAGAAAGAAAGATGATTGGAATCAAAGGATCTAGAGCAAGATCTTGAGTGGGTTAGTGGTTGGCCTGAGGTCAGTTACCTGTAGCTCAAAATATTAGTAAGGAGCACAGTGATGTCTGCAGAACTTTCTTTCCTGATAACAGTTTTCTTTTTATTCCTTTCTGGTCATCTGTTGCTCATTGCTTTATGAGAGGCAAGATTCAGAAAATGAAAACAAAAGTAGATCCATTATAACACAACATTGTAAATCAACTCTACTTGAATAAAAAAAATTTAAAAAGTAGGTTTGTTTAATGATTGATTAACAGCTTTGATGAAAGATTGAGTTCGGGGAGTTCTCGTCGTGGCTCAGTGGTTACAAATCCAACTAGGAACCATGAGGTTGCAGGTTCGATCCCTGGCCTTGCTCAGAGGGTTGAGGATCTGGCGTTGCCGTGAGCTGTGGTGTAGGTCGCAGACGCCGCTCGGATCCCGAGTTGCTATGGCTCCGGCATAGGCTGGGGGCTACAGCTCCAATTCGACCCCTAGCCTGGGACCCTCCATATGCCGCGGGAGGGGAGCGGCCCAAGAAATGGCAAAAAGACCAAAAAAAAGAAAAGAAAGAAAGATTTAGTTTACAAAATGGTTTAACTTTTTTTTTTTTTTGCTTTTTTTAGGGCCACTCACGGCATATGGAGGGTCCCAGGCTAGGGGTCGAATCAGAGCTACAGCTGCCATCCTATGCCACAGCCTCAGCAACACAGGATCTGAGCTGTGTCTGTGACCTACACCACAGCTCACGACAACGCCAGATCCTTAACCCAGTGAACGAGGCCAGGGATCGAACCCGCAACCTCATGGTTCCTAGTCAGATTTATTTCTGCTGCACCACAACAGGAACTCCAAAATGGTTAAAAATATATTCAAAATTTTTAAATCAGAACCATTTTGAGGCCAGGCCAATCTAAGTTACTGAAATATGTAGAAAATATTTTTAAACAGTATAAATTTATTAATTTATATTTCTAAGAAACTCAGGTCCAGTGTGCTGGGCAGGGTCTTAGAAATGTTGGCTCTCTAGCTTTTTAAGAGTTTTAGAAGATTTTTGCCCGTGTTTAGCTTAGATTACCTGATGCACAAGAACTGGGTCAAACTGTCCTCCAGCCTCCAGAAGTCTTCACTGACTTACAGCTTAAGGAATTTTATTAATATGATTGCTGGAGAAGGCATCCATTTAAATCCAGTCTCTGTGTGTCTTAGGAAATTCCATTTGATGGTGGCATCTGCTTTACTGACCAATATTCCTTTTATTTATTTATTTTATTTTTTGTCTTTCTTGCCATTTCTTGGGCCGCTGCCACAGCATATGGAGGTTCCCAGGCTAGGGGTCGAATTGGAGCTGGAACCCCAGGGCCTGCTCCACAGCCACAGCAACATGGGATCCGAGCCGCGTCTGCGACTTATACCACAGCTCACGGCAAGGCTGGATCCTCAACCCACTGAGCAGGGCTGGGGACCGAACCCGCAACCTCATGGTTCCTAGTCGGATTTGTTAACCACTGCGTTACGACGGGAACTCCCCAGTCAATATTCCTTTTAAATTGTCTTAAATTTAGCACAAGAAAAACTTTGTCTCTTGTGTATGAACATTGCCTGGTGTCTGAGAATGTCATGTCTTTTGCCCTTTGATCAGAAGCTGAAGGGAATTCCATGCTTGGTATTCAGCTTATGTCTGGTACCAAGAGCAGCCGCTTTATCTGGTCACTTCAGAGTGCCTTCCCTCTTTTGTTTCGTTCCATCTCATTTTACGTCATTGGTGATGGTGGTAAACGTTTATTTGTGTAAACGACCTCAGATTACTAATTAACTAAGCTTATAAAGGAAGATAGGAGTTCCTATTCGTTGTATGTAAATGATTTGAATGCAGTGTTTTTTCTTCAGCAGTTTGAGCTTCCGTCCTCATTTTGTTTTCCCCTCCTGCATAGGGGTGAGATTTTCTGAGTATTAAGAATTTTCAAATCTGCTTCTCTGAACCATCTATCTTCTGTAAAATCTCAATTACTAATTGACTTTTTCTGGTTCTTGAACTATTTGAGGATTACATGTATATACTCGTCTTTTTTTTCCATGATCATGAAAAAAAAAAATCTTCAGGACGTGTATTGAGTAATCTTTCATTTGTGCCCAGTGGAGGAGTGAACAGTGCCCTGCACAGCCCTGCGGGACCAGGCAGATGTTGCAAAGGAACGGAGGTGGCAGGACATTTCCACCCGAAACATATGTTACCCCAAAGAGAGGGGGGTTATCTTGAGCTACTCACATAACCACATGGGATTCAAGCTACAAAAACCAGCCCTCCCCCCCTCCCAGGTCTATTTAAAAATCTAAAAATACAGTCAAGGAGTTCCCTGGTGGCTCGGTGAATTAAGGACCCGGTGGTGTCACTGCTGAAGCTTGAGGGTTTAATCCCCGGCCGGGGAACTTCCACCTGCCATGGGCATGGCCAAAAATAAAAATAAAAATGGAGTCAAGCCTCGGTTGACATTCACTCATTCAGTGAGGGGAGGAAGAAAGGGCAGATGGACACTCTTCCTACCAGAAATTGGCTCTGACAGGCGGGCGTTTCAAGGGGACTGAGCTGGTGTTCTGATCCCAGTCTGTTAATAGTAGGAATTGCTGCAAGTAATGTCGAGAATCATCTGCTTGGGGGACTTTGGGATTTGCAGAGGGGAAAACAGAATTTAATTTTTAAAAAAAGAACTATTTAATTTAAAGAACAACTTCTCCCATGGACTAATTGACTCCCAGCTGGTCCTTTCTGGATCCAGGACTATACAGTGGGTACCAGCCAAATAATTAGTGTCTTGTAAGAACTGTAAATTATTGTCACTTAAAAAAAAATTCACCATCAGGGCTTTTTTTTTTTCCCCCCCTCCTCACTTATATGCAAAGCCGTGTAGGACTTCAGTGACAAGATTTGCATTTTGTCTTGCAGCCTACTTGGAGGAGATCCAGTCGGTCCGTCGCCATACCAACAGCATGCTGGAAGGCACCAAGAACCGGCACCCCCCCATCGTGGTGCACTGCAGTGCCGGGGTGGGAAGGACCGGCGTGGTCATCCTTTCCGAACTGATGATCTACTGCCTGGAGCATAATGAAGTGAGTCGTTCCGGGCTTCTGAGTCCCCCACCGGGGGCACCCCTCTACACCGTGCCCAGGCCTTCCCCCGTGCCCGTCCATTGCCAGGGCATCCTTTCCTCTCCCCCGACAAGTCCTTTCCAGACCTGTGATGCCTAGCCGTGCTCTGACTTTGACAGCCTTCCTTGTCTTTCGCCTTTCACTGCTCGGTGTAGAGCCCCAGGTAATATAGAAGAGCTGAAAGTGTAAGGAAGGAAACATTTAGTAAGTCTGAGCTTCGCAGGCATCGACTTCCAGAAGTCTGTTTTGTAGACAGTCTGGTTTTATTGTGGGTCATTTTCCATGGTCAGTTATTCCATCACATGTTGTTGGGATGTGGCATCACATGCGTCTTTCAAATCTGGGATGTTTTGGCCTCAATCCTATGTGAAGATGTGTACACTCTAAAAACGTTTTTCATTCTTCCGAGAGAGGTTTTATTTGAGAGGGCGCTGTTTGCTCTTGTCCAGCGTGGCTGCGGGGTGGAGCAGGGCTGGTGCATCATCTCGGGACACAGACTGGACGTTGGCTCTCCCTGCATAGACTCGGACTGCGGTTCAGCGGAGCCCTTTCCTGCTGTAGGTCAGGGAGTTACACGGAGGGGGCGTTGATTTTGTGGAGATGAGGCAAATGGCAAGCAAAGGCCAAAGAACAATCCTGCCTTCTATTCACATGGGGCTTTCGCGGTTTTAAATGGCTTTCACTGTTTTGGTTCTTAGTCGGGGGTCTTCATAGCTGCAAATGTCAGTGCTCCTATTTTACAGATGAGGACACTGAGGTCCAGAAACAGGGCAGTGGCTTGTCCAGTGCCAGATGGCTCTTAAGCAAATGGTGCCAGGATTTGAAGCGAGGTTTCCCCCCTGCTGACCTTACGTTATTTCCTGTCTTTTTTACTCTGCCTCCACACACCATGTGTCATTTGGTTCTAGTGCAACTTCCACATTGTACAGTTTGGAGAAGCAAAGAAAACTTCTGAAGTGGTTCGGGAGTTTTAAAATCCGGAAGTGTTACGATGCGCGTCCCTCAAAGGAATTTATATAACCGTATATACAACGTGTTTACACAACGGCCTCTGTGGTTTGAAAATCAGGTTAAATACTGCATCGCAGAGTTTGTTATATTAAAACTTCTAGGAAAACAGTAAGTGCTGAGTTCAAACCTGCTCAAAGGGTTTTTACGTTCCCTGCCTATAGAAAGCTAATTTTGGAAACTTTGAGTTGGTACCTGTGCATATTTGTGCTGCTCCAAAGTAGAAGAGGGGTTGTAGCCAAAAAGTGGCCTCTCGTTCAGACAAACAAGCAAACAGACCTTCTGTTGAAGAGCAATATGCCCTTCGGGGCGTCCATGGAGACTGCATAACAGAAATGTCATCGTCTTCTTTGAGGTTTTATCTTTCTGTCTCACATGAGATTTCTTGATCGGTTGCTTCCCTGTCCCTTCTAGGAGTCTCTCGAAGTTTCTAGTAGAGGGAACAGCTTGCCGCTAAGTCTCAGACCCCCTTGGTGCTGGGAGGATGGACTCAGACACAGCGGACTCTGGCTCGTGTGGCTCGAGCGTATCCAAGCTCCAGTGGGGGGGCACCGAGGGGCCCCCAGGGGAGGAAGAAGGGCCTTGTCATCCCCTCCCCACGAAGGGCTCTTCTCCTCCCCCCCAGGCGCTTTCTCCGCCAAACTCCCCTCCTCTCCTCATTCCTCCTGTGCTGCCTCTCTGCTCCCCTCCCTCCTTTTCAACTTGAGAGGCTGTGCTGCGCTTCTTGTCTGACACGAAGGCTCGCTCGCTCTGTTCTGAGAGCTCTTTGGAGACCCATCAAAGGCTGAGCCTCAGGAAGGCGATGACATGAAGGCTCATTGATCACCAGATGTTCTCCTGGCCCCGTGGAAGAGAAACAACACATGTCAGAGCCGGCGTGGTGCAGACAGAGGCCTCTGGCCACCAGGGCCCTGCGTGGGCTTGGGGAGGGCTCAGGGTGATGCCATCCTCTGCGGTGTGTCCAGACAGAGCGGATTTCCTCAATGCCCAGTTGCCTGCCAGAACATTCTTTACGGGAACGTGGTCAGTCCAAAAAGGACTTCTGTTCCCATTGATTGTCAAAGATAGCGAGATGACTCATGTTTTTCACTTCCCTTCCCCGAGCACAAATATAGCCAGCCTTATCGCTCCCGTTTCCCATAATTGCTACTGGTAGATGGTTAGGGAGAAAAAAGTTCCCTACTTGTTCTGCTCCAGGCCCGGCTAGTAAAACTCAAACCCTTATAATTAGGAGAAGCGTGGAACCGTGTTTGTTTATATTTTGAACCAAAGATTTTGCTAAATCAACATGAAATTGGGTGTGCCATTTTTCTCCTGTCTAAATATTCCTGTTTTCTTTCCATGGCTTCTGGATTTTTTTTTTTCTTTTTCTAGGGCTGCACCTGCGGCACATGGAGGTTCCCAGGCTAGGGGCCGAATCGGAGCTGTAGCCGCCAGCCTACACCACAGCCACAGCAACGCAGGATCCGAGCCGCGTCTGCAACCTATACCGCAGCTCACGGCACGCCAGATCCCCAACCCACGGAGCAAGGCCAGGGATCAAACCCGCAACCCCATGGTTCCTGGTCGGATTTGTTAACCACTGTGCCACGACGGGAACTCCGCCTTCTGGATTTAAGATACGTTATGTTATTCGGAGTTCCTGTCATGGCTCAACAGTAACAAAGCTGACCCATCTCCATGAGGATGGGGGTTCGATCCCTGGCCTCACTCAGTGGGTTAAGGATCTGGAGTTGCTGTGAGCTGTGGTGTAGGCAGGCAGCTGCAGCTCCAAATCGACCCCTAGCCTGGGAACTCCCATATGCTGCAGATGTGGACCTAAAAAGACCAAAAAAAGGTACTTTATGTTTTCATCTGTAATCCAGAGAACTTTAATTTTGTCAGTGAAATGCCTTTTCTTTTTCCTGGAGCAAAGATGCTTACTGTGAGGGCAAGGAGCTGTGTGGTAGGAACTGGTGGGGCCTCTCCCCCGCTGTCCTGAGAGTGTCTCTGTGATTCATTGCTTTTGGTCACTGAGTGTTGGCTGTGACATTAGTTTGGTTTTTTTTGGGGGGGGGGGCATGTCCTTGGCGTGCAGAAATTTCCAGGCCAGAGATCAAACCCATGCCACAGCAGCAACCTGAATCACAGCAGATCCTTAACCCACTGAGCCACCAGGGAACTTTAATGCTCATACATTTTTTTCAGAAAGCACTAGTTTCATGGCTTGCAATCCTCTCTCGACCTCCTGTCCCTGATGAGTCAAGTTACTCAAAAGGTCAAGTTCTCACCAGCCAAAGAGCAAGAGGTCTTGATCTGGCTGCTTTTCTGAATTGGTTCGTCTTCCTTCATAGAGTAAGGGGGGAGGAGATATCTTCTAAGCAAGATGACAAAAGCATCGATTCCCTCCTGATTCCTTGGGTTGGGAACAGTGGACAGCAGACCCTGTGGGAGTGCATCTTCAAGGCACCTGGGACTCCCACACTGAGGACCAGGGGAATCTTAGCTTGTCTCCAAACTGGCCCCCATCAGCTAGTATGCTGTCCTTGGGACTGAGTCTTACAGGCTATTGAGATGGAAATGATGGAGGCAGAGACGGAGGGAGGCGATGGTTGTGCTGGTGATGGTGGTGGTGACAACAAGAATGAAAAATTATAATAACCACAGCTAGCCTGTATTTAGTGTTTACCGTGTGCCAGCACTGTTCCAAGAACCTTACAGCTCAAGGAGCCTTCACAGTGACCCTGTGAGAAAGGTCCTGTTCGAACCCTTATCTAACAAAGAGAAACTGAGGCACAGGCAGATGAGTTCCTAGCTCCCGTGTGGCCCTGCCTCTTGTCAAAGCCTTTGATGGGTATGAGGTAGGAAGAGCCTTGTTCTGCAGTATCTTCAGTGCTTGCCAGAGTCAAATGCTTATCATGCATTCTGTGAATTAAGTTCACCACGAGGTGCTCTGTGTTGTATATCTTGATATTAGTCACTTTGGAGTAGAGTTTAGGCACAGACCCACTCGTTGCCATCAGAAATCTATGGTCTTAGGCTGTCCCTTTTAAAATTAGGGTGTGTGTTACTTAACTCGTTCTGGAGAAGAGCAGCTAAAACAATGGCCTGTACGGTATCGTAGCTACCCATTGTTTGCAAATAGCTGACATGACTTCTGAAAGTAAAGTAAGACAACACCTAGAGCTGAGTTTTTATTATTTTCGATGCTTGCTCAGTCCTTGATAACTTCGTAGGTGTGGTTGTTTGCCTGGGTTAAGAGCCCCCAGAGCAGGGGGAAGGGTGCCAAGCCCATGATGGCATGATGGACCCTGTGGAACTTCTGGTCCAGCCGGTCCTGGAGGATGGAAGTGAAACGAGGGAGGGGACATCAGGCACTGTGACCCATCACATTAATTCCTTTCTGTATGAGATTCTCAAAGAGTTATACTTCGGCAATCTCATTGAATGCCCAAGATATTATTAAAGGTTTCCCTGCAAATGTGACTGGTGTCCAGCGATTGTGCTTTGATGTTTTCAAGGTTTACGTAAACTATCTCACTAGGTTATGCCCGTGATCCTGTGAGGGAGCAAGATGGGTGTGAGTGTTCTTAGGTCATTACAATTAATGAGACAGTGAGGAGACTTTATAAAGAGCTAATGTGGGCCAGCCCCTGTGCTGAGCGCTTTGCATGAATGGCTTCATTTGATCCTCCGAGGTGGGTCCTGTCCTGTCTGTCACCCCTTGTTATTGCTGGGGCAATCTCGCTACCTTGGCCAAGGTCATATTGCCATTGGAGCAAAGCATCCAGAAAATAATGTGTCAGATGAAGAAACAAAGACCCAAGTTGGCTTAAATCCTGCCATGGGGCTGTGGTAGCATTGAAAGTACCAGCTAGGTTTAGCTCCGGCCTCTGTGTTTCTTTCACATTCTGGTCTGTATTTAAAATATCACACCAGGGGAGTAGGATGACCAGCTTCCGGCGTTGCTGGTACCCTCCTGGGTTGGGATGACCTGGAGGGGGGCGTTGGCTTTCTCCTGAACCTCCCCAGGGCCAGTGAGTGAATGCTTCCTGGGCGAGGGAATGATGAAGGACCCGAGGGAAGGTCCCCATCTCAGAATCTCCTCCTCTTTTCTTGCAGAAGGTGGACGTACCCATGATGCTGAGGCTCCTCAGGGAGCAAAGAATGTTCATGATCCAGACCATCGCTCAGTACAAGTTTGTCTACCAGGTCCTCATCCAGTTCCTCCAGAACTCCAGACTCATTTAACCGCCCCCTTCAGCTCCTGGAAGAGGGACCCAGCTCCGTCCTGCAGATGGGGACAACACCTCCAGACAACATCTGCTCCCCCAAGCCGGGTGCAGATGGCCGGAGCAGGCAAGCCACTGGCTCCCTGAAGACGGGGGCCAGGATCATTCACCAACATCATGTATTATTTTATATGCGATAATTTATTTCCCACCCACCCCCCTCTCTGGGAGTAACTTTTGTGAATCATGGTAATGCAGTTTTCACAAGAATATAGTACTTCTCATTTGAACCACATCTTGACTGATCTGCAGTGTAATAGGTCAGTAGGCAGGATGCCTGGTGGATCCTGTCAGGGACAGAGGCCTGAGGGAACACATCTCTAGGGAAGGGGCGGCCAGATTGGTAGCCAACCCTGAAATTCGTCAGCCTGAATTGCTCACGTCCAAATCAAAGATGGCAAGAAAGTGAATTTGTCCTCAGATAGAAAGGTAGGGGCGAAGACCCTTTGCTAAAAGATAAGACGCTCTTCTCTTATAAATGGGGCCTCCCAAGGCTTGATGGACAGCTCCCTCCCTTCTTCCTCTGTGCCCTCTCCCTTAGGCGTCTCCTTTCTCCTCCCAAGCTTGAGTGGGGACAGGAGCAGCCAGGGGACATACTCCCTGTGTGATGCAGGGGCTGCCGTGACCCAGGCTCGATGAGGCCTCCATGCTGGCTCTTTGTCAAGCCCTCCTTATTCTGGGCTCCGGAGCCTGTTTCCCTGCTGGGGGCTGCTCCCTTCGTGTGTGCCGCTTGTCCCTGTTCGCTCAGTGGACCCGAGTCTCGGGGCCTTTGGGGCCCTGGGCCAGGCCGTCTGTGCAGCTGGGCCTCTTGCCTGATTGAGAGAAGACAGTGTATCAGTGCGGGAGGGAAAAAGAGACGGGCAGGCCCTTGATACTGTTGCGTATTGAAACAGGACGTGTGTGTTGCTGAGGGTCTGAGGGCCGAGGTGCTGGGGGCTTTCTGTCCTTCCCTCCATCGCTAAGGCATGGCAGAGCTTCTAAAGCGACGCAGCTGGGAAAGCTGAGGCCCGGGTGCTCTTTGGCACTCAGGTAGCAGGAGCCACACCGACCCGACTCCTCTTGTGCGCCAGCATCCCCAGTGTTGGGTCTGCGGGAGCAGAGCCAAGCCCACTCAGGACCCCGTGGTCCGAGTCTTGGCCCACTTGCTGAAAGATGGTGGGATTTATCTCGCACAAAGGCTTCGCAGGTTTCCTTGTCTCCGCACAAGCCGCTCGGGTGAGTGGTGGTGTGGCTCCTGCCCTCCAGGGGAAGAAGTGCGGTTCTCGGTGTTGCTTTCTGCGCCCTCATCCATCACTGTCCTCCTGAATTCTGTAGCTTAGTACACGATACATCACGTTCTGCATGTTGCTCCATCTCGCTGAACTTTGGGGCATTTTTCTCCCCACTCCTGGTTTTTCTGGATGCCACTTTGTGGCTTTGTTCTTAGACGTGGCCTTGGCGGCTGTTTCATGATGCCTTTCTCCACTGCTGCCTTTCTTTTTTTTTCTTTCTGAGCTGTCAATGCAAAGAAAGAATGGCATCCAAGCAACCAAAAAGAGTGTGCCTTCGTGACTTGCACGCACCACATACCGACAGGCGGGTGTGGAAGCAGATTCCCCGGAACTACTTTGGAAGTTGAATCTCTGTGGTTGCACACCTGGCCAGGTGTTAACGGTGGCTGTGGCCTGTATTGGACTCAAAAGAATCCAGCGATGGGGAGGCCTCTTCCCGTCTACTCGAGGGTCTAAAGAATCCATCAAGGAGGAGAACTTCAACGGAGCTGCAGAGATTCTGGAATTTTGGTGTATTATCTGAGAAAGAAAACCATGTGTATGACATGTATTTTCAATGGCTCAGATCTCATAACCCTCACTCTAAAGATGCTCAGAACTCTGGACCACCAACAGGCAAAGAGGTATTTGTTTCCTTTTCACTAGAGACTTTCCATCCGGGACTGTTCTGCTGTTAGGGATATTTTAACAGTTGGTCTTTGCAGTTACTGGTTTATTGTGTGATGAGCAACGTCAGTATTTCTCTTTTGTCTCTCAGGCCGAAGCGTGGGCACTGTTCAAATGTCTCGTGTGGGCAGAGTGTAGATTAGCTTTCTCTTTGAGCTCATCACTCACAGCCCTCCTTTCAACTCATCCACCAGTTGCCACTTGGTGCTATGGGAATATTCCTGAATGCACAGAATGCAGAGAAGAAGCAGGTTCAATATCCAATTTCCCAGCCAAAGTTTATATTGAAGCTCAAAGGAAAACATTTAAAAGTTATTCCACCCATTTCGCTTTTAAAAACAAGTGCTTTTGGTCCTTCAGCCCACTTTGCATTCCTTTTCACAGCTCCAGTAAATGCCAGCATATCTCCTGGTAAATTAGCAGCAGCCATTTAAAGTCCTTTCAGTGGCATCTGCATAATAATTGCCCAGAGATGCTTTATATCTGGGAAGCAAGCCAAGGAATAAACCTTGAAGCAAAGTGTATTAAATTAGTTATCTAGTTAGAGCTTTTGGAATGAGTTCCTGATGCTGTATCAAGGCTGAAGCTGGAGCTGTCAGGGTCTGTTGCTGCAGTTTGGATGTGAGGGGAGAAAATCAAAAATGGAGCAGGGGTTTGGGGTGGGGGTGGGGGAAGATACCATCTCACAACAAAGCCATCCAGCACTTTCAGGCCTCTGGTGTTGAAGTTTTCCAGTTGAACTGTTTTGTTTCTTTCGTCCAGCCTCATTTGGATGTATTGACCCAGCGTTCAGCCTTGTTTACACTGTGGTCCCTGGACCCGGGAGAGGGGGGCGGGGAGGTGGGGGCTGGGTTTGATGTCTTCATCCTTGAGCGGAGCTGAGCCTGCTGGTAAAGCCGAACCCTGTCCTCCCTGCAGAGCCTTATGGATGCCTTGGGCTCCAAGGCGACACCTCCTCTGAGTCGCATCTACATTTATGCACCGCTTTTTCCCTGGAAAGGAAGTAAAGGAGGATTTGGCAGCACTAGGGAGGGATGTGAAACCCCGATTTTTCTCGGCAGGAGAGGGGGGTGAGTGTGTCTCCCCTCTACTGGAGGGAACGGCCAGGGTTAGGGAAGGTGGAAAACATCTCCACCTGGAATATTCTGAGTATTGCATTTCCAAGAACCCTGCATCGAGAGAATTTTACTTTTTATGCCTACAGCATTTGTGAGTGTAATTAGGCATCGTTTGTCTCTGCGTCCCTTGGCCCTCTGGTCGCTTCCTCGGTGGGCTCTGCCAGGGGAGGGCCTGCCCGCTGGCTTGCCCGGTGCTCACTTAACCTTCCTCCTGCCTACATAGCTCTTGCAGTTCACTTATGAACACCAGCGGGTCCAGTAAGTCAGCATGTTTATTCCGCTGCCTATCTTTCTTATCTCTCCCAGCTTGAAAAGGGCTGACCCGTGTGACGTTTTTCAGTATTTGGACCATATTTTATTGACAGTGGTGGAACATTCACTTGGATCAACCTAACATGTCCAGTTTTTCTCCCCCCACCCCACCCCCGCCCCCCGCCCGCATCAGTATGGCTCCCGCCGCACCCTGTGTCATCTCTCCCAGCAGGTGCCAATGCACACGAACACGGGCGTGTTCAGTGGGCAGCGTGGCTCTGTTTGTGAGCGGCCCCTCACCTCGCTTGGTGAGTGGGCTGTCTCCTGGGCTTGGAGTCACTCTTTGCCGACATGTGAGTACACTTGAGATTCTAACAGGCAGGGTGGTCATTGGCACATCGCTGTGGGGTCTTTCAGCTGCTGTCCTTTCTCTTTTTTTTCCGTTTGTTTTTTTTGGGCAGGGGGCTGCACCTTTTCCCAGGCCAGGGATTGAACCTATGCTGCAGCAGTGATGCCAGGTCCTTAACCACGAGGCCATCGGGGAACTCCAGCTGCCATCCTTTCCCAATGCTCAGTGTGTATGAGCTGGCCTCTGCCCCAGGGGTAATGGAACATGATCTGTGGGCCCAAAGGCATCTGAGTCACCAAGCAGAGTGTGCTTTTGAATCTCCTCCCTGCTCCCGTGTGGGTGTGAGGGAGAAGGCAGTGCGGTTATTGGTTTTCCCTGGGGGGAGAAGTCAGCGGGTAGGCAAATGCAGAGACCTTCCCAGAGGCGTGCCAGGGCGCTTAGACTCAAGGGGTGGGGACCAGGTCAGAGCCATATCAGTGTTCATCTACCCTTCACTCCTCCTCTGTGTTGGGAGAAACTGTCAGGGTCCTAGAGTTAGAAACTTCTAGAAGCACCAATTCCAGTCGGGCTCTTCAGGTGGCTCTTTGTGGGAGTTCGGTTTCCTCTTGTTTTACCAAAGATTCTTCTGCAACTATGTTTAGTTTTATTGCCTGTGGACTTTATCAGACACTCTTAATGATTTCTTTTTTGTGCGTGAGCAAAGTAACAACACACCTAGCACTGCTTCCAAATGGAGATATTTGGGGTTTTCCTGGAGACTGTATAGATTTTCCACTGGTCTACAGCTTTATGCGTGACAACCAGTTGGCTCTCTGGGGATGAAATAAGCCTAGTTGGTCCCTTAGGGTGGAAGTCTCTAGGATGGTAAATTATGTTTGACACGTCCCCTGAACTCAGAGCATGAAGCAGAATGATTCTCGTCTTTGCCGTGGCTTCTAAGACATTTGGTGGCAAAAGACCTCACGGATGCATCTGTTGAAAGTGACAGCGATATGCCTGAGAAAAAAGGTGCAGATGTCATCAGTCAAATTTCTGCCAACTAGGAGTTGCCTTTGTGGCTCAGTGGGTTAAGAACCCAACTTGACGTCCGTGAGGATGCGGGTCCGATCCCTGGCCTCACTCAGTGGGTTAAGGATCCAGTGTTGCAGAAAGCTGCAGTATAGGTCTGCAGCTGCACCTCCAGTTCAACCCATAGCCCAGGAACTTCCATATGCTGCAGGTGTAGCCGTAAAACAGAAAAAAAGAAAATTCTGCAAACTCACATGTGTTGCCCTGACAATCGTAGTTCTTCAGGGGGACCTGGGAAACTCCATGGCATGCTTCCTCAATACTCCACCTTTATCCTGCCTGCTCTCAGCTTTTGCATTTCCTTTAGAAACTCAGATGGCCGAGCATTCTTTTTTTATTCAGCTCACTACCTTACTTATCGTTTCCAGCTTAATCCAGCTGCACGGCTGAACTAAAAAGTTCTCTATGAAAATGTCCATGAGCCTGGCGCTGCATGTCAGGCATCAGTCGATTTCATAGGTCTGCATAATTTACTCTTGTTTGGTGCTGTAACCAGGAGGATGTGCCTCAGTTCCTACCATTCGGAGCTTTTGCTCAGCCCGCCAGCTTTAAAAGTAAATTCAAGGACGTTTCATTTTACGACAGGAGGGCAAGAGCGGAGGTGCAGCCTCCATGTGATTATCTACCTAGAAGTCACTGTTCCTTCTGCGACACTCTGAGCCATCAGGATCACTCTTTCCAAAAAATGCCATCAGCTTGCCCAGCGACGAGTTATTAAATGGAAGGAGTAGAGGTTTTAGATCAGCCCTGAACTTGCTCTCAAAAAGTGCATTAATTCAGAGTTCCCACTGTGGCAAGGTGGATTAAGAACCTGGTGTTGCCACAGCTGTGGCATAAGTGGCAGCTGCAGCTCGGGTTTGGTTCCTGGCCGGGAACTTCCATATGCCGCAGATGCAGGCCCCAAATTTAATTACTTTAAAAAGTGTATTGATTCACAAACAATTTTCTGAACTTGGGGATGTCTCTTCTATTCCCTTTCTGTAAGGCCAGAGGGATGGAAATGAGGTGACAGTGCTGCCCTGCAGAGGGATCTGTTTTACTCTTTCTCAGGGTGTTCAGCTGTGTCCTCACTGTTGCGAGAGACCTCGATGAATGCCTGGTATTGGGCTGTCTGCCTACATTCGCTGCTCAGGAAAACAGATCTGCTCCCCTTGCTTGTCTGCAGCCCTTCCTTTCCTCACAGGCTTTTCCCCCTTTCTTTTTTTCTTTTTTGGCTGTGCCTGGGACATGTCCCCCAGCCAGGGATCAAACCCACGCAGCTCTCACAGACTTATTAGCAGGTTTTGCAGAAGGTTTTGCTCATCCATGTGACCCTGGAGTCAGCAATCACAGCTCCTCGACAGTGCCCTCTCCTGGGGGGCTGCAGAGTGCAGCCCCTTCTTAGCACGCGGTATCTCTAAAAACCGGGTCGATGTCAATACTCTAAGTGCCGTTCCTTGTCTCACTCAGGGTGGCCGGGGGCACAGGCAGGACTGCTTTGTGATGTCACCCTCTTCCAAGTGCACCTCATTCACTTAGGGCTCTGCTGGCTTTTCCTTGGCTCTGTGGATCAGATCTCGGCAGCAGACCTGTTCTTTGCCTGTCCTTTCAGGGCAACCCCTGCAGCAAAACGGCTGCATCTCTCCTACATCTCTCCAAATTATGGGATTAGGAAATCTGATTTTAAAGAGCTGATCGTTTCAAAAATTAAAATCTGGCATTTATAGTAGTTGCAAGGATAAAATCTGGCAGATGGAAATAACCAGAATGAAAATAGCTAGGTGCTGTCAGCATCCAGGAGCTGGCACCTTACGCACCCTATTTTTTCCCTTGGTGATAGACACTAGGTCTCAGAACTAGAAGGGATGAAAGAAAAGTTGGATTTGATTATCAGTCCTGTTTAGAACAAAGACTGCAGCAGTACCTCATGCTTACATGTTATTTACATATCTATGTATGTATATAAGTCAAGGTGAATTTAGATGGCTCCATGGTGGCTGCATCGGGCATAATAACGTGTAGTCAGACAAATCCGTTTCTAGCTTCTTCCTGCCAACCCTGTTCCCTTCATCTTCGCCTCTGCAGAGCCTGGCCAATCTGGTGAAATGAATGATGCTCCGAGCTGCCCCTGGAATATTTACAGCTGCCTTGTGGTCCATTCCCAGCTGTCTAGGGAGGGGCAGGATGTGCTGTTCAACCTCTGTCTTGTGATGCTTCCTGTCCTTTCTTCACAACCTCTTCCTCCAGGGAAACACAGATGCCTCGTCCCCTGCTAAGGTGTCCAGGAGAAAACTGACAAGCATGGCATTGCGATCTTTCTGTGCCTTAGGGTGGAACCATTTCGCTAGCATCTCAGGAATCGTGCTTTGAGTGGAGCTCGGCTGGCTGGCAGGGCAGAGGTGCCTCGTGTTCTCGGCATTACTCAGGGACCTCCCACCTCCCTGAACTGCCGTATGAGCTAATTAATACCTTCAGCTTAGAACTGAAAGCTGTAATTCAGAGGCTTTTTTTTTTTTTTTTTCAACGTGAACACTGTAAAACGTTACTGCAATTTCCTTTGAACTTTCTCACCAGTTTGGAATCTCAAAGCTCTATTAACCGTATCCTTTCGAAAAGTAAGGTTACTCTTCACTGGAGATGATTTCCTGTGTCTTTTTCTTTGTTCCTTCAGTAGTCAGCAAGCTTGCTTGAGGATACTTAAATGGCAAAGAAAGGTTTACACATGCAGATGACTGTTAAATGTATAATCTTATGTAACGAGTTACATCAAGTAACAGCCTCATCTATTATGTTTCACTGGACTCTTGTGCTACTTTATTCAGTATTGATGCTTTCCTTGGTTCTGTGTTCCAGAAAATGTCGTGACTTCTTGTCTCTTTCAAAGCAACTGACATTTAATAAGAGTTCATTTCAGATATACAGACAGGTCCCCAGCATAGAAACCAGTTTGTTCTTAAGGCTCTTGGGGTCAGCTCACAGAAACCTCCTGACATCCAGCGCGGCTGAATGGCGGGGCAGTGGCAGCCAGACCTGGCTGGCTCTCCTGGGCTGACCTGGATGTTTAACCGCCTGCTATGTTGTTTCTGTGAGAAATGCATTCCAGATGGGGACCTGGGATCCTGAGAACACATTTCGTCTTCTCCCCATGGTGGCCACTTGCTTTGAAAGATGGAAGTCCCGTCTTTTTACTACAAACAGTTTTAAGGGGGCAGAGGAGGCAAGACATTTATAGGACATTCCCTAAGTTGGGGAGTGATTAATAGTCATGTCAGCTTTACTTATGGTATAGACTTCCTCTCCATTTAATAATATTAAAAGCCTTAAATAAAACTATGCATGCTATTCTATGTGCTTTTTTATATCAGTAAATAAGCTTATGCTTGCCAGTTTTATACACCATTACGAGGTGTAGGAAACTGACTTTTGACAGTATTTTTGCACTGTTTCCTATCTGTCTGTTTTTATAAAGTCTTTCGATACCGGTCCTAGTTGTGTATTGTTTATGTTCTCACTGCCCTTGTCATTGCTGTCAAATGTTTCATATGTGCCTTTACAAATGTGAGATCTTTTATTCTAACCTTTTTTGTAAAAGATATCTATTGACTTCCAAATGCAATAAACTTTTTTTTTTTTCAGAGAAAACAGTTGAATCTTTTCTGTACGATGTATGTTTGCATTCGTTGAAAGCGCCTTCTCTCTTAGGATTATGTTCATGGGCAAATGTACCTGGGAAAACCTGCCTTTTCACTTCTTTAAAGCTCATTTATTTCTACCTGCTTTTCATTTCTGTGTGATATGATATGATCATACCAAAGAATTCATTTGAGCCTAAAAGGAGAGACGGCTCTGCCGATGGCGTGAGGGACCCAGAAATGGAGACTTCTCACAGCTGCAGTGATGACCTGTGTTAGATGCCCAGTCCCTTCCCAGCTGTTTATTCCGACCTCAAACTGCTGACCCAGAAGAGACAGGCACCAGGATGCTCCTCCGCGAGACTGAAATTCTTGCTGTTTTTCAACTTTATCAATAGCACCACTCACCTCTAGTGAGGCTGCCCTGCCCCTATTCTCAGCCAATCAGCAGCCATATACACGCCCAGTGGACGCCTGGTGGTCAGAGTGGACGCTGTCTTCATGGCTCTTTGATGATAATGACGGGGCAGTAGAACCACTTCAGTGAGTAACCCACTCTTCATCTATCAGAGGTCCTAGCTTGTTTCACATCATGAAAATGAGGATACCGCAAGCCACACTGGGATGAAAGGATGTCATGGCAAGCAAATTTCACTAAACACATACCTAATTCCATGTATAAGCTGACTGTAGCAACAAAACAATGACAGTTGTTGAAAGAAAAGCTGCATCGAGTTTGTAAAAGATGATAGGCGATCCCAGCAAGGTGACGAAGTAGAAAGACCCTGCGCTCACCTCCTCTCATGAGCACATCAGAATCACAACCGTCTGCAGAATAACCATCGATGAACAAGACTGGAACCTACCAGAAAAGATCTTCTACAACTAAAGACATAAAAGAGGAACCACAATGGAACAGGTAGGAGGGGCAGATTGCAATAAAATTAAGTCCTATAATAACCTGAATGGGCACCCCCCAAACTGGAGAGTAATTATACTGCAAAAGTTTTCCCACAGGAGTGGGAGTTCTGGGCCCGACACTGGGCTCCCCGGCCTCATGGTACCTCATGAGGCAGACAGTCCCCAGAGCATTTGAGGGTGGGGCCCCCCAGAGGAGAGGTGGGGGTGGGGAGGAGGCTGCAGCTCACTCTGGGGACACAGACACTGGTGGCAGCCATTTTGGGGGGCATTCTACCTAAAGGCACTGGGGTGGGTGCCATCATGAGAGCCTCCCTCCAGCTCATTAGTGCCAAGGCCTGACCCTACCCAAGAACCCATAGGTGCTAGTGCTGGGGCCCCTCAGGCCAAACAACTGGGCAGGGACACAGACCCATCCATCAACAGGCTGCCTAAAAACCTGAGCCAACTGCCTCCTCTATGCACAGCCCTGCCCACCAGAGGACCAGAACCCACCTCCATCCATCAGTGGGCAGGCACCAGCCCTGCCCTCTAGGGAGCCTGCACCAGCCTCTAAATCAGCCTCAGCCACCAGGGGGCAGACACCAGTCATAAGAAAACCATAGATCTATAGCCAGCAGACCCAGTCCACCCACAAAAGGCCAGACTCTGTGCTGGGACCCCAGCCCTGCTCACTAGCAGCCCAACACAAGCTTCGGACACACCAGACCCCTTCCCAAACTCTGTTGGGAACCAACACCATCCCTATTTCTCCCGCAATCTGACACCTGCTCTGGGATCTTCAGGTCCTGCAGCCAAAGCCCAGGACCCAGCTCTGTCTTCCAGTAGTCTGACATTGATCCCAGGACCTGGCTTCACCCACCAGTGGGTGGGATAGCTCTGGAATCTTCTGGACCCTGACTCTGCCTACTGGTGAGCCAGCTCTAGCCCTGGGCCCTCCAGGGTTCTGTGGCCAGCGGCCTTGTGCTCAGGCCCTGCTAAGCAGCAGCCAGCAGCATCCACACAAGGCAGGGCCTGGCAACCAACCAGGCTAGGGGGCAACCAAACCTACCAGACCACTGATATAGTCAGCCCATCACAACAGAAGGACCCATGCAGCCCTTTTAGGGAAAACCCCAGGACAGCATGTAGTTTGGGTAAAGAGAGGGCGGTGCACAGCCAGGATATGTAGGAAGTCTCCTAGAAAAGGCCACTTCTCCAAGGTCAAGAAACAGCTGACCTACCACATACATAAAAATACAAACAGCAACTTGGACAAAATGAGGCAGCAGAGGAATATATTCCAGACAAAGGAAAAAGATAAAACCCCAGAAGAACTAAGTGAAGTGGAGACAGGCCATCTGCCTAAGCAAGAGCTCAGAGTAATAAAGACGATCAAAGAACTCAGAAGAATGGATGCTCAGAGCAAGAAGTTACACATTTTTAACAAAGAAAATATAAAGAACAACCAAATAGAGATGAATACAATAACTGACATGGAAAGCACACGAAAGAATAAACAGACTAAATGATACAGAGGAGCAAATCTGTGAACTGGATGACAGAGTAGTGGAAATCACTGGTGCTGAAAAGAAAAAAGAAAAATGAGTAAGGAGAAATGAGTTTAAGAGACCTCTGGCACAACATCAAGCGCACTAATATTTACATTACAGGAGTTCCAGGAGGAGAGAGAGAAAGGACCTGTGCACATATTTGAAGACATAATAGCTGAAAACATCCCTAACCTCGGAAAAGAAACAGTCACTCAAATCCAGGAAGTGCAGAGAGTCCCATACAGGATTAACCCACAGAAGACCACACCAAAACACAGTATAAGCAAAATGACATAAAAAAAGAGACTTAAAAGGAGCAAGGAAAAGAAATAAACAGCATAGAAGGGAACTCCAATAAGGCTATCAGCTGATTTTACAGCAGGAATTCTGCAGGCCAGAAGGAAGTCACATGGTATATGTAAAATGCTGAAAGGGGAAAAATTCAAACAACACCACTCTACCCAGCAAGGCTCTTCTTCAGGTTTGAGGTGCAATCAAAACACAAGAAAGAACTAAAGAAGTTTGGCACCACAAAACCAGCTTTACAACAATGTTAAAGGAACTTCTCTAAGCAAAAAAGAAAAAGCCACAGAAAAAAAAAACAAAACAAGAAAATTATGAAATGAAGAAGCCCACTAATAAAGGCAAATATACAGTAAAGGTAGGAAATCATCCACACACAAAGTGGGTAGGGAAGTTAGACAAAATAGTAAAAATCCTATAGATCCACAATAAGTGGTTAAGGGATACACACAACAATTAGATGTAAAATATGATGTCAAAAACAGTAACTGTGAAGAGAAGTGAGTACAAATGCAGGGCTTCTAAAAATGCATTTCAAATTTAAGAGATCAGCAACTTAAAACAACCACATATATAGACTGCCATATAAAAAAAAAACTCATGGTAACCACAAACCAAAAACCTATAATAGATACACTAGATACACACAAGGAATACAAAAATAATACTAAATATTGTCATCAAATCACAAGTGAACAAAAGGTTAAAAGATCTGCAAAACAAACCCAAAACAATCTATCAAAAAGAACATACAAATCAATAATTACCTTAAATGTAAAAAAAAAAAAAAGCTCTAACCAAAAGACATAGAGTGGCTGATGGATACAAAAACAAGATCCATATATATATGCTGCATACAAGAGACTCACTTCAGATCTAGAGACACACACAGACTGAAAGTGAGGAAATGGACAACGTATTCCATGCAAAAGAAATCAGAGTAGCAATACTTAGACAAAATAGACTTTAAAGACTGTAACAAGGGACCAATCCAAGAAATAGGTATAACAAGTATAAATATATATGCACCCAGCATAGGAACACCTAAATAGATAAGGCACATGTTAATGGACATAAAACAAGAAATCAACAGTAATACAATAATACTAGGGGATTTTAACACCCCACTTACATCAATGGACAGATCATCCAGACAGAAAAATCAATATAGAAACAAGGAGATTGGGATAAGATGGTGAAGTAGAAGGACTAAGCTCATCTTTTCTCATGAAAACACCAAAATTACAACTAACTGCTGAACAACCAACAAAATAGACAGGACGCTACTAAAAAAGATATTCTACAACCAAAGACGAAGCTGCCACATCCAGATGATAGGAGAAATACTTTTGCAAAATAAGCAATCCCATACCTGCTGGGTGTATGACTCATAGACTGGAAAAATAATGTATCACTGAGGCTCTCCCACAGGAGTAAGAGTTCTGAACCCAAAGTCCAGATGCCCAGCCTAGGGGAGGAGGAGCTCCTGGGGCATTTAGCATTAAAAGCCAGAGGGGCTTGTGCACAAGAGTTCCACAAGACTGAGGGAAACAGACCACTCTTGGAGGGCATGCACAGGATTTCATGTGCACTGGGTCCCAGGGTAAAGAAGAGACTCCATACAAATCTGGGTCAGACCCACCTGCAGGTTTTGGAGGGTCTCTGGGAAAGCAGGGAGCAGCTGTGAAGTGCTGTGTTCATGGGACTTTGGTGCTGAGATCTTGGGAATAATTATCAGTGTGAGCTCCCCTGGAGGCTGCATTTTGGAAAAATCTCGCCCCACCCATAAGAGCTGAGAGGCCCCAAGCCTAACACCAAATAGCCTCACCTATCAGCAAACAGTCTGCCTAAAGTCATCCTAGATATTGAACTGCCTGTAATCATACCCAGGAACAAAGTCCCAACCACCAGAGGGACATGATTCAGCTCCACTTAGCAGTGGGGAGGCACCAGTCCCTCCCATCAAGAAGACTGCCACAAGTCTCTGTATCAACTTCACCCACAAGAGGGCAGGCATCAGAAGCGAGAGAGGCTAAAACCCCATATCCTGCAAAAAAGAGATCATGCAAAAAATGAAAAGACAGAGAAATAAGAGCCAGATGAAGGAAGAAGTCAGAAGTTCAGAGAAACAGCTTAGTGAACTAGAGATTAGCAATCGCCATGAAAAAGACTTTAGGGTAATGATGGTAAACATGATCCAAGATGATGGGGGAAAAAAAAAACTGGAAGCAAAGATTGATAAATTACAAGAAACTCTGAACAAAGAAATAGATTTAAAGATTAAACAAGCAGATATGCAAATACAATAACTGAAATAAATTCACTAGAAGGAAACAATAGCAGAATACAGGAGGCAGAAAAACAAATAAGTGAGGTGGAGGACAGACTGGTGCAAATCATTGATGCAGAACAGAATGAAGAAAAAAGAATGAAAAGAAATGAGAACACTCTAAGAGAACTCTGAGACAACTTTAAATGTACCAGCACTCACATTATAGGGGTGCCAGAAGGAGAAGAAAGGGCTGGAGAAAATATTTGAATTGATAGTAGCTAAAAAATTCCCTAATATGGGAAAGGAATCACTCATTCAAATCCAAGAAGCTCAGTGAATACCATATAGAATAAATCCAAGGAGGAGTTCCTGCCATGGCTCAGCAGTAATGAACCCAACTAGTATCCACGAGGATGCAGGTTAAATCCCTGGCCTCACTCAGTGGGTTAAGGATCCGGCGTTGACCTGAGCTGTGGTGCAGACGTGGCTTGGATTCTGCATTGCTGTGGCTGTGGTGTAGGCCAGCAGCTGTAGCTCCAATTCAACCTCTAGCCTGGGAACTTTCATATGTTGTGGGTGTGGCCCTGAAAAAAAAAAAAAGGCAGAAAAATAAAAGAATAAACCCAAGGAGGAACACCCTAAGACACATATTAATGAAACTGACCAAAATTAAAGACAAAATTGAAATCAGCTAGGGAAAAGCAAAAAATAAGATACAAGGGAGCCCCAATAAAGTTATCAGCTGATTTTTCAGCATAAACTCTTCAGAAGAGAAGGGAGTGGCACCATATACTTAAAGTGATGAAAGGAAAAAAATCACCAACCAAGAATATTGTACCCAGCTAGTCACTCATTCAGATTTGAAGGAGAAATCAAAAGGTTTAACAGACAAGCAAAAGCTAAGGGAATTCAGTACCACTAAACCAGCTTTACCACAAATACTAAAGAACTTCTCTAGGTGGAAAAGACAAGACCAAAACCAGAAATATTAAAAATGAGAAGGCTCACTGGTCAAGGCAAACATATACCAAATGCAGGAAATCATCCATACACAAAGATGACACCAAAACCAGCAATCATGTGAAAAGGAGGGTATCAGTACAAGATACTGGAGAGGTGTTTGCACTTAAGAGACCAGCAACTTAAAACAATCTTATACGTACATAGAGTCCTATATCAAAACCTCACGGTAACTGCAAGCCAGAAATATACAACAGATACACACACAAATAAGAAAAAGAAATCCAGGAGTGGGATCAAAATGGCAGAGAAGTAAGATGTGGCACTTACCTTCTCCTAGAAACACATCAAAAAACCATCGACATGTAGAACGATTTGCACAGAATATCTACTGAATGCTGGCAGAAGACCTCAGACTTCCAAAAAGGGCAAGAAATCCTCCACATAACTGGGTAGGACAAAGGGGTAAAAAAAGAAAGAGAAAAGAAAAAAAAAAAAAAAGCAATCAGCATGGGACCAGCACTCCTGAGAGGGAGCTGTGAAAAAGGAAAGGAATCTGCAACTTGTGAGTCCACCTAACTGATAAGGAGATTCATTGGGACAGAGAGGGAACCTCAAAGGCTCAGAGAAAATCACAGCAGCCAGTCTAAGCAGAGAGAAAGCCACACAGACCATTGGTACCACTGCCCAGGAGTACACTGACTACATGGAAAACTGATTATATGGAAACTAAACAACATCCTACAAAAAACCCAATGGGTTGGAGTTCCCATTGTGGCTCAGCAGGTTATGAACCTAGTATCCATGAGGATGTGCTTTCAATCCCTGGCCTTGCTCAGTGGGTTAAGGATCTGGTGCTGTGAGCTGTGGTGTAGGTCACAGACATGGCTCCGATCCCAAGTTGCTGTGGTGGTGGTATAGGCTGGCAGCTGTAGCTCTGATTTGACCCCTAGTCTGGGAACTTCTATATGCCACATGTGCAGCCCTAAAAAGCAAAAACAAAAAAACGACAAAACAAAAACAAAACACCGCAATGGATCAATGAGGAAATCAAAAAGGAAATTTAAACATGCCTTGAGACAAATAACAATGAAAACACAAACATACAAAATCTATGGGATGCCATAAAAGCAATTCTTAGAGGGAAGTACATAGCAATATAGGGCTTCCTTAAAAAAGAAGAAAAATCTCAAATCAACTTAACCTACCACCTAAAAGAATTAGAAAAAGAACAAACAACCTAAAGTTAGCAGAAGGAAGGAAATCATAAAGATCAGAGAGGAAATCAATAAAATATTTTTTAAATAGCAAAAAATCAATAAAACCAAAAGCTGCTTCTTTTAAAGGGTAAACAAAATTGATAGCCCCCTGGCAGACTCATCAAGAAGAGACAGTACACATGCACGCACACATGCGCGCGCGCGCACACACACACACACACAGAAATGAAAAGGAGAAATCTCAAAGGATATTGCAGAAATAAAAAAAAAAAACCATAAAAGAATACTATGAACAATTATATGTCAACAAATTTGACAACCTAGAAGAAATGGGCAAATAATACAGAGACATATTTTCTAGAGACATACAGCCCACCAAACCTGAATCAAGAAGAAAAAGATCATTTGAACAGAATGATCACTAGAAATGAAATTAAATATGTAATAAAACACTCCCTACAAACAAAATTCCAGGACCAGATGGCTTCACAGGCAAATTCTACCAAATATACAAAGAAGAATTTAAACCCATCCTTCTTAAATTTTTCCAAAAAAAAAATTTTTTTCCCAAAAAGATTGAAGAAGAAACACCCTCAAAGACATTCTATGAAGTTACTATCACCCTAATATCAAAACCAGATACTACCAAAGCTGCCAGTGGGCACATGAAAGAATGCTCAGCATAACTAATTATTAGAGAAATTCAAATCAAATCTACAATGAAGTACCACCTTACAATGGACAGAATGGTATCATTAATAAGTTGACAAATAACAATGCTGGAGAGGGTGTGAAGAAAAGGGAACACTCCTACACTGTTAGTGGGAATGTAAATTGGTACAACCACTATGGAGAAGAGTATGGAACTTCCTCAGAAAACTGAATATAGAACTACCATATGATCAAACAGTCCCACCTCTGGGCATATATTTGGACAAAATACCAATTCAAAAAGTTACATGCACCCATATGTTCATAGCAGCACTATTCACAGCAGCCAATACGTGGAAACAATCTAAATGTCTACTGATAGATGAATGGATTAAGAAGAAGTGGTACATATATACAATGGAATACTAATCAAACATAAAAAAGAACAAAATAATGCCATCTGCACAACATGGATGCAAGTAGAGCTTCTCATACTAAGTGAAGTTAGACAGCAAAATACAAATATCATGATATCTCCTATATGTGGTCTAAAAAAAAAGGTAAAAGTGAACTTCTTCGCAGAACAGAAACAGACTCACAGACTTTGAAAAACTTAACCTTAAAAGGGGACAGGTTGGGGGGTGGTGGGAGAATGGACTGAGCGTTTGGGAATGGCATATGCACAATAAGGTATATGGAATAATTGGCCAATGGTGACTTGTTGTATAACACAAAGAACTCTCCCAATATTCTGTGATAATCTCTATGAGAAAAGAACCTGAAAGAGAATGGATGTGTGTTCATATAAAACTGAATCACTTCATTGTACAGCAAAAATTGCCACAGCATTGTAAATCAATTATACTTCAATAAAATTTTTTAAAAAGTGAAAAAAAAAATAAAGTTGGAGAGCTGAGTAGGAGCCAGATTTTAGAAGGCTTTGAAAGGAAAAAAAAAAGAGTTCCCGTCATGGCACAGTGGTTAACGAATACGACTGGGAACCATAAGGTTGCAGGTTCGGTCCCTGGCCTTGCTCAGTGGGTTAAGGATCCCACGTTGCCGTGAGCTGTGGTGTAGGTTGCAGACGCAGCTCAGATCCCACGTTGCTGTGGCTGTGGTGTAGGCCAGCGGCTACAGCTCTGATTAGACCCCTAGCCTGGGAACCTCCATATGCCGTGGGAGCAGCCCTAGAAAAGGCAAAAAGACAAAAAAGAAAGAAAGAAAAAAATAATAAGGAAACAAAGATCTTAAATAACACATTAGACCAAATGGACTTAATTGATATATAGAGAGCACTGAGCATTCCATTTGAAAGCAGCAGAATAAACTTTTTTTTTTTCTCTTTAGGACCACACCAGTGGCACATGGAAGTTTCCAGGCCAGGGGTCAAATCGGAGCTTCAGCTCCTGGCCTACACCATATCCAGAGCAACACAGCATCCGAGCTGTGTCTGCAACCTACACCATAACTTACAGCAATGTCAGATCCCTAACCTACTAAGCAAGACCAGGGATTGAACTTGCATTCTCATGGATACTAATTGGGTTCATAACCCACTGAGCCACAATAGGAACTCCAGAGTACACATGCTTTTCAAGTGCACATTGGAATATTTCCCAGGACAGATCACATGCTAGTCCACAAAACAAGCTTTGGTAAATTTAATAAAATCAATACTGTACCAAGCATCTTTACCAGCCATAATGCTGAGTCCAGCAATCAACTGTAAGAAAAAAAACCTGCAAAAAACACAAACACATGCAGGCTAACAATGTATTACTAAACAATTAATGAATCACTGAAAAAATAAAAAAGGAAATAAAAACGTACCTAGAGACAAATGAAAATGAAAACAGGAGTTCCCATTGTGGCTCAGCAGGCTAAGGACTCAACAGTCTCCATGAGGATGTGGGTTCGATCCCTGGCCTTGCTCAGTGGCTTAAGGATCCAACATTGCTGCAAGAGGCATAGGTCACAGATGGGGCTCAGATCTGGTGTTGCTGTGGGTATGGCATAGGCTTCAGCTGCAGCTCCAATTCAACCTCTAGCCTGGGACCCTCCATATGCCACAGGTCTAGAAATAAAAAGAAAGAAAATTAAAACAGGATAATTCAAAACCCAAGAGATAGAGCAAAAGCAGTTCTAAGTGGGAAGTTAATAGAGATACAAGCTTACCTCAGTAAACAAGAAAAACCTCAAATGAGCAAGCTAACATTACACCTAAAAGAACTAGAGAAAAGAAGAATAAAGCCTAAAGTTAGAAGCAGGAAAGAAATAAAGATCAGAGCAGAAATAAATGAATTGGAGACTAAAAGAAAAAAAGAAAGATCAATGAAACTAAAAGCTGGTTCTTTGAAAAGATAAACAAATTTGATAAGACTTTAGCCAGACTCATGAAGAAAGAAAGGGAAAGGGCCCAAATCAATAAAATCAGAAATGAAAATGAAGTTATAACCATCACTGAAATAACAAAGGATCATATGAGACTACCATGAACAAGAAATGGACAAATTTTTATAAAGTACAATCTTCTAAGACTGAATCAGGAAGAAATAGAAAATATAAACCAATCAATTACCAGCACTGAAATTGAATCAGTAATTTTAAAACTCCCAACAAACAAAAGTCTAGGACAGGATGGATTCACAGGTGAATTCTACTAAATATTTAGGGAAGAGCTAACATGTATATTTCTGAAACTATTTCCAAAACATGCATAGGAAGGAACACTTTTGATCTCATTCTATGAGGTCAATATTACCCTGATACCGAAACCAGACAAAGATATCACAAAAAGAGAGAAAATTACAGGCCAGTACCACTGATAAACATAGATGCAAAAGTCCTCAACAAAATATTAGCACACCAAATCCAACAACACACTAAAAGGATCATTCACCATAATCAAGAGGTATTCATCCCAGGAATGCAAGGGTTTTTCAATATCCACAAATCAATATGATACATCATATCAATAAATTGAATAAAAAAACCCTACAATCATCTCAACAGATGCAGACAAAGCTTTGATAAAATTCAACATCCATTTATGATAATAAAAAAAAAAACCACAACAACTCTCCAGAAAGTGGGCATAGAGGGAACATATTTCAACTTAATAAAGGCCATATATGACAAATCCACAGCTAACATCCTATTCAATGGTGAAAAGCTGAAAGCATTTTCTCAAATATCAGGAACAATACAAGGATACCTACTCTCACCATTTTTATTCAACATAGTTTTGGAAGTAGTAGGCACAGCAATGAGAGAGGGAAAACAAATAAAAGGAATGCAAATTATAAAGGAAGAAGTAAAACTGTTTGCAGAGATACTGCACATAGAAAATCCTAAATATACCATCAGAAAACTAGAGCTCATCAATTAACTTGGTAAAGTAGTAGGATGCAAAATTAATATACAGAAATATGTTGCATTTCTCTACACTAACAATGAACTAGCAAAGAGAGAAATTAAGGAGATTCATTTACCACTGCATCAAAAAGAATAAAATATCTAGGAATAAGCCTACCTAAGGAAGCAAGAGATCTGTATTCATAAAATCATAAGACAATGATGAAAGAAACTGAAGATGACACAAGAAAATAGAAAGCTATACCATGTTCTTAGACTGGGATAATTTATATTGTTAAAATCATCACACTACACAAGACAATCTACAGATTCACTGCAATCCCTGTCAAAATACTAATGGCATTTTTCACAGAACTAGAACAAATAATTTTAAAATTTGTATGAAAACAGAAAAGACTGAATTGCCAAAATAACCTTAGGAAAGAACAGAATTAAAGGAATCATGCTGACTTCAGACTATACTATAAAGCTACAGTAACCAAAACAGTATGGAACTGGAAGAAAAACAGGCACTTGGATCAATGGAACAAGAGAAGTAGCTTAAAAATAAACCCCTACACCTGTGGTCAATTAATTTACGACAAAAGAGGCAAGAATACACAATGGAGAAAAACCAGTCTCTTCAATAATTGATGTTTGGAAAACTGAACAGCTACATTAAAAGAATGAAATTAGAACATTCTCTAACACCATACACAAAAATAAATTCAAAATGGACTAAAGACCTAAATTCAAGGCCAGATATTATAAAACTCCTAGAGGAAAACATAGGCAGAACGCTCTTTGACAAAAATTGCAGCAATATTTTTTTACATCCATCTCCTACAGTAAAGGAAATAAAAGCAAAAATACACAAATGGAACCTAATTAAACGTAAAAGCTTTTTGCACAGCAAAGGAAACCACTGACAAAATGACAACCTACCGAACAGGAGAAATATTATGCAAATGACATGACCAATAAGGGACTAATAGCCAACATATATAAACAACTCACACAACTTCACATCAAAAGATCAAACAAGCCAATTAAAACATGGGCAGAAGAACTGAATAAATATTTTTCCAAAGAGAAAATGCAGATGGCTAACAGGCACATGAAAAGATGCTCAACATTGCTAATCATCAGGGAGATGCAAACAAAACTACAATGAGGTACCACTTCTCACCTGTCAGAATGGCTATCATCAAATAGAACACAAATGCTGGTGAGGATGTGGAGAGAAGGGAAGCCTTATACACTGTTATTGGGAACATAAATTGGTGTAGCCACTGTGGAAAATAATAGAGGTTTCTTAAAAAACTGAAAATAGAAATACATGTGACCCAGAATTCCACTCCTGGGTATATATCTGAAGAAAACAAAAACACTAATTTGTAAACATACACGTACCCCAATGTTCATGCAGAAAATGCCAGTGTATGTGGAGAGAGGTAGAATGAGAAGAGAACAGGTACATATGCTAATTTTCTTCTCTCAATCATGGAATAATAAACTCAGTTTATTTTCTTTGGCTGACAAGCAGAAGTAGTAGTCTTATCACATAATTTAGCCTATAAACCATAAAACTAACTATAAGTAGATAGACCTGTTCATTCCCAAATAGACGATTACCAAGAAGGAAATTTTTAAAAAGAAAACCCCAAAATGCAGAAGATAAATACAAGAAAAACACACAAGTGTGCAATAAAATGACAAAAACAGAATCAAACACATCTATTTCATATGATTTTCCTTTTTATTATCTTTAATAACAAATGGGGGAAACTTTTCAGACTTAACAGTTAAGAAATGTAACAGAAGAAAAGAGCTATATCCAATCTCCTGGGTTATCTATGCATAACGGAATCACTGCTGTCCAGCAGAAATCGGCACATTGTAAATGAACGATAATTTTTTAAAAAATCATGGAGTTTCCATTGTGGCTCCATGGTAACAAACCCAACTAGTATCCATGAGGATGCGGGTTTGATCCCTGGCCTTGATCAGTGGGTCAAGGATCCAGCGTTGCCATGAGCCGTGGTGTGGGTCGCAGACATGGCTCAGATCCCGTGCTGCTGTGGCTGTGGCGTAGGCCGGCAGCTGCAGCTCTGATTTGACCCCTAGTCTGGGAACTTCCATATGCCGCAGGTGCGGCCCTAAAAAGACCAAGAAAAAACAGAAGAAAAGAGTGCAGGACCTGTATAAACATCACTAAACCCCATCTGAGGCAAAACACAGACAAACTGATAAACTCCTCACATTCTTGGAGAGAAAGACTCACCAAGAGGTCAGTCCTCTGAGTACCACTGACTCCAAGGAAATCCTAATAAATACTCCAGCAGTACTTTGGCTGTGGAGTAGGCCACTATACTACAGGGGCGTGGAAAACACGGGGACCACATAAGCACACTGTTACAGGAGCTACCCTGGGGTGGCAGCAGTACTAAGGAAGAAGAGACAGCTCATTTTTTTTCACATACATTTGTCTGATTTAAATTTACTGAGAAAACATCACTCCTGTAAACTTTATAAAACCTACAGAGATAGTGGGCTAAGCTTATTTTACTTTGCTAACAGAGTAAATTGGCCAATTATAACACCAAGCTCCCCGGAACCAGGACTGTGCCTTACCCATCTCTGTGCACTTGGAGCATGTTTTGCATAGAGTGGGTGTGTTCAAAAAACATCTTAACGCGCCTCACTGGACAGGAGGCCCTCTACCTGCTGAATCCACTGTGTGCAGTTATTAGCTGTGAGAGAGATGCGCATGGATGTCTGCAGATGCGGAAGGAAGGATAACGGACCAGGTTTACACCTTGTTTCAAAGCCGTTTGCAGATCATGAATCTGAAAGAAAGCTGACAAGTAAACTCCATCCGACTTTAGTTATTGCCCAATTGGGGAGCTGCCTCTCCTGGGACCACAAGAAACTCTTCCGAGCAACATCCCCGCGCTGCGGTGTCCTCTCTGCAGTGGTTGCTGAGAAAACCATCCACAGGTTGCTGGGTCCAGGCCGTGGAAGCTGGATTCCTGCTGGCTACTGGGGAGAGATCAGCGTTTGCTCAACACCATGGAGTTGGTAAGGAAAAAATGTTTTTCCTGTTTAGTCTTACTCCAGAGTACTTCCAACAAGGGGAGTACTACAGAGAACAATCACTATGCAGTGACAGGATACCAGACACTGGACAGAAAAACACAAACTGACACATCCTCCTGCCAGGGAGGGGTACCCAGGTCATTTAATCACTCTCTGCCACCTTGCTTCCCTTCTCCCACCTCCGTGCTCTCGTCCTCTGTGGGCACTGTATCGGAAAAGCAGCTGCAGGCCAAAGAAGCCACCGGGCTCCCTACCTGATGCAGAACAGGTGTGATGTCCACGCCAAGCCTCGGCCCCACTACCCCGCCAAGAGAAAAACACAAACTTCAAATACTCTTATCTTTTTTATTCTGTCATCATTTAGGTCTGTTCAGAACATGAGAGTAGGCATGAAAGGAAAAATAACTGCATGTTGAAATGCAATCTGTCTAACATATATGAAACTGTGCCGTTATCTCGTAGGGGAAAAAACACATTCAAAAGTTAATTTGATGGTAAGGTTAAAGATTAAGACCAAGACCAAGTAAGCCATGTAGAAAGTTTAAGTGCAAGTTGTGTTTTCATTCCAGTGAGTTTACAGAAATGCTGGCGTGATGAGTACAATCTGAAACAGTCAAATCCTTGAAGTCTTCTGCACTAGTATTTAAATAAATGCTAACAGGTCAGCAGAGTTTCAGTGGCTTTCAATCTCCTGTTTGATCTCAGAAATGTAAGGATGGTCTTTGCCATGAGCTACTTCCATGATGGCGATGGCCTAGGAGAGAGAGGAAGAGGGTTGAGAGCCCGAAGCCAGCCCCTCGCCCTCCCCCGGCTAAGTGGGATTCCGGCCGGACTTCTCGGCTTGAAGGCACAGGATGCAAACCTGCGTTCAGGGCCTCTGCTCTCCTCCTGGGTCCGGCTTTTTTTTTTTTTTTTTTTTCAAAAACAAAAACCCAAAGAAAGCAAGACTGTCTCATAGCCGACTAGTCACCCGCTCTCTATGGTTGAGGAAAACATTATTCAGGGGCTGAAGAAATAAAAGAAACACTGATTCAGGGACAAACCCTTTTGATTGCAGTTTACACGGCTAATTCGTAACTAAACTGTTCCCCCTTTCAAATGTGTATGCTTACCTCTGAATGCATATTATTGAAAAACTTAAAAATAGGCACGAAGTTCAGGTAAGGAATCCAGAGAGAATATATTTAATAAGGTTTAAGCGGAAGAGATGCCGGTGGCTCTATTACTTTCTAGCTGGGTAACCTCCGGCCATTTACTTAACGACTGGATGCCTCATTTTCCTCATCTGTGAAACAGAACTCATGCAAACCTCTCAGAGTTGTTAGTACGTATCCAGTGTTTAGGACAGCGCCTGGCATATAGGAGTTATATATCTAATGGAATCCATAATAATTTATTTTGCTCTTTTGTATTCAACTATATTATTCACAGACTGAAAAAAATTATTCTCACTCCTCCCAAACAGGGAATCGTGGATGGCCTGTGACTCTGGCCTTGCTTTCTATTATACCATTCTCTTGCTAGATCTCCAACCAACGGGAATGCCCACATAGAGGAATCACCTGTAGGAAATGTCTCCTCTCATCCCCTGCATTCATTTCACGACTCCTATTCCCTCCTCGGATCTACTGTGGCCTCCAGTGACCTGCATTGAATTACTTACCAGCATTTTGCAATGGTGAGCTAATTGGTCAATTTTCTTGCAACCTCACTAAGGCAATAAATGGTATCTTAGAAGACAAGTTCCATGGTTTAAAAATAGAGAAAAAAATTTTTTTTTGTCTTTTGGAGGTTCCCAGGCTAGGGGTCCAATTGGAGCTACAGCTGCCAGCCTACACCACAGCCACAGCCATGCCAGATAGGAGCTGCATCTGCGACCAACACCAAAGTTCACAGTAATACCAGATCCTTAACCCACTGAGCGAGGGTAGGAATCGAACACACGTCCTCATGAACGTATGGGTTCATTAACTGCTGAGCCATGATGGAACTCCAAAAAACAGAAAATTTTAGTTTTATTTATTTATTTATTTTGGCAGTACACAAGGCACATGGAAGTTCCTGAGCCAGGGATCAAACCTGTGAGGCAACAAGGACTCGAGCCGCGGCAACGACAATGCCAAATCCTTAACCCACTGAGCCACTCCAGAAAATCATATTCTTTTTTTTTTTAAATACTTTATCTATGTGTATATTTTTTCTGAAAATTGTATTCTTAACTCCTACTTCTAGGCTGGGTGGGCGCTGGCCCTTCCCTCTGGGATGCGGGACTTGATTCCATCTACCCGAGTAATCTCTGGGGAAGATGGGATCTGCAGAGGTGGGCATCCAGGCTCTTCCATGGTGCCAACTTTCACAAACACCCCCTTACAGGGGTAACAGACTGTCTCAAAGATTCCATTTTATTAACTTTTGGCTCCCACAGAAAGAACAGCCGTTCCAAAGATGATATTTTATCAACTATTGCCTCCTATATAAAGAGCAACAAGAACCAATACTCAGGATGGTTAACCATGCTTCTGTTAAGGTGAGGGGCAGGGCCAGGCCCACGGGGCAGCTGCAAACGCTGCACCCAGGGTCCTGCTTCACCCTATGGGTTAGTCACAGTGTGAAGCATCCAACTCGGAAAGACCCCACGTGACTGAGAGCCCTACCTACCACGTGCCCTTGGCACGTGGCTTAACCTGTTCAAATCTCAACATACTCATCAGGAAAGCCTATGTCGTTTTTCATGAGAATTAAAAGAAGGCCACATGGTCTGTAAGTGTCCTCAAAGAATGCTGACAATGATACTAGGTCCATTTCAGAAGCTGCAAATGCATCATCCTCACGCTGAGAGACACGCCAGATCCACCTGCTGTGACGCCACAACCAGGCAGCATGAATCTGCAAATCCTCAAGGGCAAAAATGTGGGGAATTCCCTTACCAAGGTCTCCTGGCCTATCCGTGGCCTCTGTCCACGTCCACGGACGAGGGCAGTACCCCCTTCTCCATGGCCGTGAGCCTGGACTGTCTGAGCAGGACACAAACCTGTCAAAGGCTCCATTACTTCCTTCCACCCCCTCCCACCCCCATGGCTGGAAGGCAGCCAAGAGCTGGTCACCACCCACTACCACGTCCGTCCCCCCCTCCCCGTCCTGTAGAGAGAGTGTGAGGAGGCCGTCGGGCACCAGGCGTCCTACCTCCTGGCACACACATACCTTCCTCAGGGCTCTCTCCCCAGCAGCTTTGTTCTCCAGGCCCATGTACAGCCTTCCTAGCTTCAGCCACATGGAGGCCACGTTCAAGGAGTAGAGAGGATAGTGCTTACTAGAAAGCGAAGAGACAACAGGCCGCCTCGTCAACAGCCGCCCAGCCTGTGGCCACCGAGCTGACGGCCACATCTCCCCAGCAGCCAGGCTTCTCCCAACCCCGGCAGGCTCTGAGTGGAGGGCGTGGATGGTTCAACCCCATCTAACCATCGTGGATACACTTCATTTCTTTTTCTTTCTTTTTACGGCTGTACCTGTGGCATATGGAAGTTCCCAGGCTAGGCTTCAAACTGGAGCTGCAGCTGCCAGCCCACGCCACAGCCTCGGCGAGGCAGGATCCAAGCCGCATCTGTGACCTACGATGCAGCTTGTGGCAAGGCCGGATCCTTAACCCACTGAACAAGGCCAGGGATCGAACCTGCATCCTCATGGACCCTATGTTGGGTTCTTAATCCACAGAGCCACAACGGGGACCCCAAGGGATGCAGTTCATTTCATGGAGTATCTGTTTTTCTGAAAAATGACATAAAGACTAGAGGGGAGATCCTATGGGAAAAAAACATGTATAAACACAACATTCAATATGAGCCCCAGATTTTTGAGTTTTAGCTGCACCCATCGTAGGGCAGTGGGAAAACAACTTTTAAAGTAAATTTCCTATTTATGAGGATATCAGGCCTATCCACTATTTAAAAACCAGCTTAGACATACACACACACCAGTGTCTCAAGACCCCAGCTTTCAGTCACACTCTGTGATGTCAGTTGGTCTAGCAAAATTATAAGCTCTCTGAAGGCAGGAACACACCTGCTATTTCTTCTATATTCTTCCTCTAGTGTCCAAGAGAGGGCTTTGGAGACAGTAGGTATTCTCTCTCTGGTTTTAACTGAAGGCTGATTGATGGAGCCTGACTAGGAAAGAGCTGTCTCCCTAGGAATAGAGAGGCTGTGTGTGTGTGTGCCTACGAGTGTGTGTGTATAGGAGGTGTTTATTTACAGCCTGGTCTGCTCTACCTGCTCCAGTGTCAAAGTCCATCCCAAAGAGACACCTTCTAGCTGTATTCCTGGCTTGGGGGCAGGGGGCAGCATGTTCCCTGGAGGAGTCCTGGGCCAGTGGTCAGAGGAGGCCAGGGCTGGGCTTACAGGAGGGGCTCCCTAGGTCAATGGAGGGTCCAGCAGGGCTTGCCAAAACCACAAGGCTCATTCTCATTCTCTCTCTCACTAAAGATCTCACCAAGGGCATTGTGCAAGGACCAGAGTCCTTCCTCACCCTCTTAGGAAGGACAGGCTTGGCCATTATCTCCCAAGTACCACAGTCTGTTTCTAGGAGCTGATTTTCCGAGCTCGCTTCCCCATGGGCTCCCCCTGCTGGCTAAACAGGGCACTGAGGGGTAAGTGGGGGCTGACTGACTAAAGGGAATCCAAGCTACACAGACACTCTACAGTCCCCAGCCTCAGGACTTGAAGGAATGCTGAAGGCTTCTCAAGAGCACTGGTTGCTTCTGGAGCACGGAGATTTCAGGTCCAATGCCCAGAGATTCTGTAAATGCATAATGTAAATGTGTTTAACAAGTGCCCCAGTGGTCTGATCTAAGCCAACCTGGACCTGAAGTGGCTCGTCAGAGCCTCCTTCTGTCACTTTAAGGTTTACTAACCTTCTTGACAGGAAACTTCCCCATCATTAACATTTATTATTACTACAAGTTAAATTCCAACTCACTGGAGTTCCCTGGTGGCCTAGTGGTTAAGAATCTGGCATTGTTACGGCTGTGGCTTGGGTCACTGCTATGGTGCAGGTTCAATCCCTAGCCTGGGAACTTTCACATGCTATGAGAGTGGCCCCCCCCCCCAAAAAAAGGTAATCTAAAAAAAAAAAAACCAACTTATTCAAATATAGGAAAGGATACTAAATTACCACAGACAATACACAGGTCCCAGAGTCTCCCTGAGTGTAGCAAAGTGCAGCACGCTGAGTGTAGCAAAGTGTAGCACACTTTGCAAAAGACAGAAGAAGGGGATTTAAAAAAGTAAGTTTTCTGAGACTACTATCTACTGCTAAGTGCCATTTAACTGGGACGGTATGGGAAGGAAAAGGAACAAACTGGTGGCTTTTTAATACGGATGTGAATTAACTACCACAGACAGAGCACCCTGCATGGGTCCTGGGAGGGATCCTGCCCCAACAGCCTCTGCATCACAACCTGCCTCCCTGGGTGTCTCTTCCGGGTGGTGGAGGGCACAGGCTGGGCTCCGAGGAAGCACCCTGCCCCTGCCCCTCCAGATGTGGTGCAGAGAAGAGAAAGCTGCTCCTGGCAGCTCCAACACGGGTGGGGCCGAAGACAGAAGAGCTAAGGGGCATTCGAAGCCACCGAATGCAGTGGCTCTTCCCATTATCATAGCACGGAAATCACCTGTAGGGCTGGATGATTTTCTGTCCGTACCGCAGAGCTCCCTCCCAGTCCTGCATGTACAAGCAGACGCCCATGGCCTGGTACATCATGTGCAGCATGTACACATTACTGTCCTCAAACACGCAGCTCATCTTCTCCTGGCTGAGCTCGCAGATCTCCAGCAGCTCACTAGGGGGTGCTCTGGAGTCAAGGAAAGAACAGGCCAAACCGCAGGGCTAGGAGGCTTCGCAGGGCTGCAACGCCCAGAAACAAGGAGTCACTATTTTCTCTACTCCAGCCCTACCCTAACCTTCTGAAAAAGCAAATTATGCAAAGCTGAGCGAAAGTGAAAAGAGTCACATTTTTCTTGAAGGGGAAAAAAAAAAAAAAAAAAACAGGAAAAACTGGAGACCTCAGCTGTTCTGCACAACTGAAGAATTTTAGCCACAGGGAACAGAGCCTCCCTCCAGCTGTAAACGTTGATTCAAATCACTAATCTTCAATCTTCTGGTTAACTTTAAATCCTCACCCAAGCTGAGAACGTTAGCTAAAGCATTTTTAAGGAAGAAGTTCAGACCATGGGAAAGCCCTTTTTTATACTCAGAAAAAAAAGGGGTGTCTTTCTCCAATTTCCTCCACTGGTTTTACTTTTTCCTCCAGTACGAATCCAGGGCCTTTTCAGTATGCGAGAAAATGCTATAGGGTAGCAATTAAGCCCATGGGTTGTGGTAGTGGACCTGGGGCAAAATCCTGGACCTGTCCTGCTCAACTGCGTCCCTTTGCTGCCTCTGGGCTGTTTCCAGCCGCTGCAGGAGCGCCCGTGTGAGAATGAGGCAACACAACAGGAGCCACATCCTTGCCCTAAGGAAGACACCCAAACAACGAGGCTCTTCAGGGAACTGCTCTCCAGGTCACGACGGCAAAATCTTCCACCAAGAAGAGCTCCTGACCAAACTAGTCCAACAGGGAGAAACAGGACAAGGTCAGCAGAAAGAAGACAAGGTCAGTGGACTCCAAGTCCTGGGTGGCCAGTAGGTCTCATACCTTGGACACGTCCTTCGTACTCAGCATCTGAAACCCATCCTTCTCCTCCTCTCCCCCTGCCACTCCCCGTGCACGCCCTGCAGGGAGGGCGGTGGTAAAGGATATACTTGTAGTGCTTGGCCCTCCGAAACTCCTCGATGACGTTGCGCGCGTATCTGACCATGTCGCGGATGGCTTCTGCTTTCGGGGGATCGTTGAGCTTCCGGATTTCCACCTTGGCCTTGTCCTGAGGGAAACGACCGCAGGGGACGTCCCACGGCCACCATACTGATGGGGGAACGTCTCCCACCGCACCCTGTCCCCATGCAGGGGGAGCGGCCGGCCCATTCTCAAGTCACAAAAGCATGAAAGGAAATGGAAGGAGTGGATCTAAGAGAAATTCAATACGCGTGACCTTCTTCCAAAAATGTGACTTTTCTAGACACTCCTTCTTTAGGCAGGACACCTGGAATGTGTCTGCTCTGGGCGGATACGTGTGTTCACACATCTATGAAATCAGGAGAGTGGACTGAGGAGGGGGGCAGGGGCACAATCCGGGCGAGGCCAGAGAAAATTCTGTAGGTTCTGCTGAAAAGGGCTGAAAGCCTGAAAATGTGCTTTCTTGGGTGCTTTTTCCCCTCCCTCTCTTTTGAACAGCCGTTTCTTCCAAGACCTGGCCCTCTGGCAAGTCCTCTCCTATGTCCCCAATGGGATGGAAAGGTTTTCACGCCTCTGAGGATCAGGCTGGAACAGAGACCTGGTCTAACTGGACTCCCTCCCTCAGGCTGTGCCAGCCGGTAAGGTGGGTTTAAAAGCTTAAAAACACGACAGCAGGGGGCACCCCAAATCAGATGGGGGGGGACATCCCACGTCAGACAGGGGTGCTCGCTTGGCACAGGGGTCCCGAGAGAGGACAGTGAGCACCTGTGCTGCATTGGGCGCTTACCTTGTCTTTGGTGGTGCACTCCTGGCACTCACAGGTAAAGAAATAGGAATCCCTCAGTCGGTCGTTTCGATCTTCCGTTGGGTACAGGAGGTCAATGTAACTGGTAAAAACCTATGGGGTCCAAAACGGTGACATGGCACCAGTTTGCTACAGGCCAACTTGAGCCTTGTCCTCCTGAGGGCTCTGCAAACATTCCTGGTGGTGACCTTGCAAGGACCACAGCTCAGGAAACACGCGGACCTCCCTGGGCACCCACCAGTGTGTCCCACCTCCTCGTGGTGGGGAGAAAGGGCTTCTCCTCCCACTTTCTATAGAATCAAGGAGTCCCTGCAATGGTGCACTGGAAGGTGAAAGCACCCCGCCCCCCTCCTCCCAGAGAGCGAGCCGTGGATCTGGTCCAGGAGTTGATGCCCTTGTCTGGCCCACAGACACAAAGGCCCCCCTGGACGGAGAGTCCACTCATCCTTCAGACGGGCCCTGAGCTGTCTCCTGCTGGCCTCAGTTTAGCGCCTTTATTTCACAACACAGGATGGCTCAGCTGCGCTGTCGAGTGGGCAGAGGGGGAGCTCGCTCACACACACACACACACACACACACACACACACAGGTTTCTGTGTATCCTGCCATTCTGCCAGCCACTGGCAGTGGAGGAGGATGCTCAGCTCGGTGGGCCAGGCCAGGCCAGCATAGGGAGGATACAGCTCCCAGGACACCAGCGTGCTGACACCTTAACCCAGTGGGGCCAGAGAACTTGGAGAAGTCATAGCTCTGGGCTCATCAAGTTCTCCTGTCCTTGCTTTTTCCTAGTGGGGTCCGTGGCTGAGCCTTGGAGCATATGGAGGAGGCCGGCGTTTAACTGTCCATTATCTACTCACTGGGACGGCTCTCGCCGCTCATCCCACACCATCAGGCAAATGTCTGACCGAACAGATGGATGTCCCAAAGCCGTCACCGTGCCAGGAACCTCGGGCACGGGCAGGCAGGAGGGGGTGGGGACCCACACCGGCTGGGTGCTTGCAGGCGCCAGGAGCTCTCCCTGACGCAAAGGGCAATGGCCTCGCGGCTCACTGGACACCCTGGGGAATGGCCTCTTCCTCTTCGAAAGGCAGATCACCCCCCAACCATGACTTCCCCGAAAGGAGGAGACTGCATTTCAGGTGTGCAATGGGAGGAGGGCAAAGCTACGGGAGCAAGCCCCGCCCTGCCTCAGCGCCGCAGCCCCTCACCCCTTAGAAACGACTGACGGGCTCCCAGTGCAACAGACAGAAGGGCCCAGAAGATGGCGACAGAGGCCGCTCAGTGTCACCGCTCTGGGGCCAGGCGGAGCCCGTCTGGGGGACAAACTGCTCCGGGCAGCCCCCCAGCACTGGGGCCTGGTGACTTAGGTCAACTGACAGCCACTGGCTGTTTTGGCAAAAGAGGCATCAGGCAGCCTACACAGGACATCTGGAAATCAAGACACCCCGACCCAAGGCAGGACATCCTCCTCCGGATGCATCTCCCAAGAGGCGGAAGCACACCAGGCTTGGGGTCCCAGAGCCCAATGCCAGCAACGCAGGTCTTCAACATTCCGCACGAGTGTCGTTACGCCTTAAAGGTCCTAAACATCCAGACACGCGACTTAAAGCAGCAGTGAAGGGCATTAAACCGAAACGTATCTAGAGTAAGTGAGCACATTCCCTAAACATTCATGCGTCTTGCTAGGGATGTCAGCATTTACTTTAAGAGCCTATAGCACACATCTGGCAAGGCCTGGCCAGCTTTCTCAGACCACATAAGGTGGTCGTGGATGCACAGCACAGGAAAGGAGGAGCCGCTGAGCAGGTGACAGAACACCTGGTTCTCTCCACGTCCCCAAGTTAGGGATGGAAGCTAACAGTGGCCTTTAGGCCACAGACCACCTCTACCTGCCCCACCGGTGTGTACACCTGGCCATATGCCTTCCATTCCAAATGCGAAAGATTTGGAGTTGGAACTTTCTAGCTATTGCTGGCTTGCTTCTCCCTTTTAGGGGGAGAAAAACAGGCCAAAATTCAGGAATCGAAAATAAAGCTCTGCAGTGCCCATCGTGGCGCAGCAGAAACAAATCCGACCAGGAACCATGAGGTTGTGGGTTCGATCCTTGGCCTCGCTCAGTGGGTTAAGGGTCTGTGGTGTAGGTTGCAGGCTCGGCTCAGATCTGGTGTGGCTGTGGCTGTGGTATAGGCTGGCAGCTATAGCACCGATTAGACCCCCTAGCCTGGGAACCCCCACATGCCATGGGCACAGCCCCAAAAAGAAAAAGCCAAAAACCAAAAACACCTCAAACTCAACTATTTGGTAACAGGAATAAACAGACGCTAAGACTTTTATTTTGGTCATTTTGGCAGTCTCATTTCTGAGCAACTTTACTCAAATTTATTCTTCCCTGGTTTTTTTCTTTGGCCGCAGATGGACCAGGGGGAGCGCCAAATGGAAGCCGGAAGTGTGGGCTTCAGGCCACAGGTTGGGAATCTGGTCCTTAACCCGGGAGGGCCTGAGAACAGCACCCACCGCCACAGCCACCTGCAGCCACACACTCACCTCCTCTCCAGGGTGGATTTCCTGTACGGCTCTGACTTCTGCCAGGGTCCCCTTGTAGGTCACAATGACATTGGGACAACAACTATGATTCATCAGTGCAACACTGTCAATCAGAAGAGAAAACCCATTGTTGTCAGGCAGGTAGGCAGACTGTGCAGGCAGCTCCTTGGCTACTTGCTTGCTAAGTTACAGAAAACTGGATGTTTGCAGGCTATCAAAAAAACAAATCAAAGGGGTGGCCATCCCAGTCTAAGAGGCTGTTCTGTATGCACCTGTAACAATATTTAACACCTGAAATTCCAACAACACTGACCGTGAAATCTGCAGTTCAGAAAGGTGCCATCTTTGCCCCAAAACAACAACAAAAAACACCACATGTTGGGAGGGACCAACAACAAACCCCACAAAAATTGCTCCTGTTGGATGCAGCACCTACAGCCAACTGCTCCTCCACTGGACACTGTACAAGACAGACGGGCTGTCGCTGCCAGGTGGCTCTGGACATCAGCGGCTGGTTCCTAACACGCCTCCCTTAGATGTGGAGAAGTCACTGCTGTGGGGACGCCGCCTTCCTGCGAGGGTGTGTGATCCCCCAGAGACTCCGAGGAGCCCACCTGAGTCTCTGCACCTCAATCTCCTCATCTGGAAAATTGGGCCATCGCCGCCTCCTGCTGCTCGAGGGCTGCTTTACTGGGAGCGCGGGGACAGAGAGAGGAGCCGACGCCAGGGCTTTGAGCGTTCTGATTATATCCAGGTCAAAGTTCCGAGAACAGAAATTTCTAAACTACAGGGGGACAGTGCTTGATCTCTGAAAATGCTGCCTTTGAAATCACAATGCTGATGTGATTTCAGCCGAAGAGATTCTTCTCCCCAATTATAACTGCCTAGAAACTGGGGCTCACATGGGCACTCCCATCCGTGTGCACTGCAGCTCTGGGGGCCAGTGTCACGTGCCTGCAACCTCAAGAAGCAAAACCCCTCTCCTGGTTGCTCCGAATACAAAAAAGCAACGGGGCTGGGAAGCCTTAAGCAGGGGAGCTGCCCCAGGCGTGCCGGGTACGTGTCGGGTGCCGGGTACGTGTCGGGTACCAGGAGGAGCTGCTAGAGGTCTGGGTGAGGGGCAGGGCTGGCCTCGGGTCAGGCCCCCACGCAGCGGCTTCCCTGTCTTGTCCTTGGGGAGGGGCACCTCTGCCCTGCTTCCCGGCAAGGGGTGCCCAGGGATTTGGACCCTAGGAATCTGATAGACAAACGCACCGGAAGCTGTTTCTAATGGAGAAGCAGGTTTCTAGAAGGTCTATGCAGGAGAACCCCTGGGCTGTCTCTCTAAGGCAGGTGGGGGCTGCAGGAGGCAGAAGACGGGACCCAGCTCCCGCTCTTGGCAACCACTGGACCGGGTGAAACCTCACGCACCAGCACCCGCCTTGCTTGCCGCCCCTCAGATGCTAAGAGCAGAGACATTCCAGAGCTCATTTCCAGTGTCTTGAGGGTGTCAAGACGAGCCCTCTAAAGAGGAACGAGTCGCCTGTTCCCTCTTCCCTTTCCCAAGGGCAAAGGTCCGAGAGCACCTCTCCCCAGCCCCTTCTTTCCTTGCGATGGGAGCTCAAACTGCAGAGGACGCCCTTTTGGCCACCAGGACAGGGACACCACAAGAACATACGTCTTGTTTCTCCAGTTCAAGAAAGCCTGTGACGACTGCCCAGGAGACAAGGACCAGAAGAGATGTTTCTTGCCCTTTCGGGCCCGTGCCATGCACAGAGCTGGCAGCGGCAGACAGGCATGGAGGGCTCATGTGCCATCCGCGGCCACCGCCTGGGTGTTAAGGGTTTCGCAACTGCTTCAACCTAGAGGCAGAGGCTCCTGGAGGGGATACTCAGCAGCATCACTTTAGAGGAAGCTCAACTACAGTGAGGACAGATTCAGACAGGGCGTGCAGGAAAGGCTTCTCTGCTCCATCTGGGAAGTCTGGGCTGGGTGGCAGGGGACTGAGGCGTCTCGAGACTACCCCTTCCATCAAAGAGACAATGGCAAAGCTGCTCCTGGCATTCCATTAAGTCAGAGCTATAACCATCTCCGTTGTCAACTGGCTAACCTTTTTTTTTTTTTTTGTCTTTTTAGGGCTGCACCTGCGGCATACGGAGGTTCCCAGGCTAGGGGTCGAATCAGAGCTGTAGCCCACGGCCTACACCACAGCCACAGCAATGCCGGAACCTTAACCCACTGAGTGAGTCCTCATGCTTCCCAGTCGGATTCGTTTCTGCTGAGCCATGACAGGACTCCGTTTAAAAAAAAAAATTTTTAACCTTTCTTGAATTAGTGTATTCCCGATGTGAAGAAAACGCCCACCGTTCTTTGATATTCTTCCCCAGCTCACCACTTCAGCATATTTTACCCCCCAAACTGTGTTGTTTCTATACTGGTATTTTTCAAAAAGGACAGATGGAGAAGCAGCTCATAGAGTCTATGTGTAAGTCCACAGCCAATTCTTGGTTGGCGATTAACGTTTCACTCGGAGTGTAAGAAACCCAAAGGCTTCCAGGACCACAGATACGCAAGGAAGCAAATTTCTCAGCAGGGCCTGGGCTGTTCCTTCTATGCATACTCTAAAATACCCTTTCATAACAGCTCCCTACCTAGCAGGACTTAATAAGCAACTGTTCTCTTAACTAGGACCTTCAGATCCTTAAATGCAGGGGAAATATTTTGAAATCTGGGAGAATTTATAAAAGAGGACTTAATTCACTTGGAGATTCATGTCTGCCACATGCAGTGAGGGAGGTTATTTCAAAATCACACACACAAAAATTCAAATTAGTGTTAAATAAGGAAAAGGAAAAGAAGTCAGACTCAGCCTACTCAGGAAATATTGCTGATCCCAAATGAGAAAGCTCCTCGTCTTCAATTGTGAAGCCGTTACAGTTCACCTGCACAGAGAAAGCGGGGAGAGGGAGGGGAAAAAAAAAAATGAGCTCACGCTTCTCCCTGGAGAGAAATCACTGCTTTAATTTTGAACTTTAACAAATTAACTAGGAAGACGTTCTGGTTTAGTGATTTGAAACCCTTCCTTTTGGCCAAGGTCTCCTATGTTCGAACCCAACTCACCCATCGGTCTCCTGTATAAACAAATATCAGAAGAACCATCAGGGCTGAAGCATCCTTATTCTAGGGTGCCCTGAGATTGCAATGGACCCCTAAGGCTCCAAGGTCGGCGTCTGCAGATCAGCCTGGGAGCGAGGACACTTGCGCTCTAATGCCAGTTATGCCGAGACCTTGAGCCCAGCCCTGTGTCCCTCTGCCCTTGGTTTTCTTCCATTAAAGAAGAAGTCACCTAATCCAGTACCCAGCTCATAAAGTGCGGTGGCTGATATGAAAGCCTTTACACAGCTAAGCCAACAGCTGTCCATCCCCTTGAGGCAGGGGGGCAAGGCCCTGAAGCTAAGGGGCTGGGAACTTCCTTTCATGTCTCAGCCACATCAACCACTGGCCACTTTCTCATCGCTGAAAAGAAACAGTACGCTGAGAAACACCAAGGGCAGCTCTCGCTGGCCGGGAAGTCTAACTTAGAGCTGGTAGGCCGAAAACGAGGGCTCCACACGCCCAATTTTAGGTTGTTCCATGAACTCATTCTTTCCACATTCAGTGGGGACGCTTCCATGCTGGGCACCATGCACAGGAGGAGAGACAGGCCAAAGGCGGTGCCCTCCGGGATACCCAGTCTGTTGGGAGACAGTTCACTGCGTGTCATTCATTTGTGTCCAAACCTTCACAGTTGGAAGGGGACTCCGTCTCTTTACTTTTCAGATGATGAAACGGAGGTCACAGAGGGGCAGTGACTTGCCCAAAGCCAGCAGCGAAGGCTCAGAGCCCTGCTCATCCCCCGCTGCGTGAGGCTGTCTGTGAAGCTACGAAGCAGACCTGCGGAAGCCCATGGGCCGCCACCAGGCTCTTCCACACCAGACACACCACGTAGGTGCATTTCAGGCCAGCGGATGGGCTTTTTAAAACTAGCATCTGCTGACCACTCACTCTGTGCTAGGCACCTGGGTGCTGCGTATTTACCCTCTCATAAACCTGTGACTCTGGCATAACCCACTTTACAGATGTGGAAACTGAGGCTCAAGGTGATCTCTGATTAAGTAACTCACTCAAGGCCATATAACTAATAAAGGGCAGAACAGGAGTCAAAATTCAAACTACACAACCCAATAGCAAAGCCTTCAGAAACACAGAAAGTGTCTCTTACATTATACTATATTTCTTCTAAAATTGTTCTACCCCTGATTCTTTTTTCTCTTCCTGGCCACACCCATGGCATATGAAAGTTCCCAGGCCAGGAACTGCATCTGAGTCACAGCTGTGACCTATGCCAGGCCTGGCCAGGGATCGAACCCACATCTCTGCAGTGACCTGAGCCATTGCAGTGGGATTCTTAACCCACTGTGCCACAGGAGGAACTCCTGATCTCTGATTCTTACTGGGGCAATTTTACTTAGAATTCAGAGCCACTGTCAAAGACTTGAAAATCTTGGTATAAGAAGAGCAAAAGATCTGATGGGTTTGTGTGACTTGCAGTTTTTATAACTTAAAACAATTTTTTTTTTTTTTTGGTCTTTTAGGGCCACTCTTGCGGCATATGGAGGTTCCCAGTCTAGGAGTCCAATTGGAACTGCAGCCACCAGCCTATGCCACAGCCACAGCAATGCAGGATCCGAGCTGCGTCTGTGACCTACACCACAGCTCACGGCAACGCCAGATCCTTAACCCATTGAGCAAGGCCAGGGATCGAACCTAATCCTCATGGATGCTAGTTGGGTTCGCTAACCAGTGAGCCAGAACAGGAACTCCAGTTTTTATAATTAAACACATTTACAATCAGTGTATACAATTCTCAACCTAAAAAGAGATGATTGCAGTTTAGTAGAACAATATATAGGCTTTGAAATCCTGAGGTGTTGGGCATTTTTATGCAGAAGACTCATCACACTATTTTTGTGCCAACTTCAGGTCCTCTAACCTATTCTGCCATGAGGACGCCAACCAACATTACATTAAGAATAAATGCAGATTTTCACTCATTCAATAAAAGTTACCGGAGCATTGGTGTTCCCATCACGGTGCAGCGGAAACGAATCCAACTAGGAACCACAAGGTTGTGGATTCAATCTCCAGCCTCGCTCAGTGGGTTACGGATCCGGTGATGCCTTGAGCTGTGCAGGTCACAGACTGGGCTTGGATCCCAAGTGGCTGTGACATAGGCCGATGGCTACAGCTCCGATTAGACCCCTAGCCTGGGAATCTCCATATGCCACATGGGGGGGGGGCCCTCAAAAGCAAAAAAAAAAAAAAAAAAGGTTACTGGAGCCTGAACTATGCATCCTGCACTTTACAAGGAACTGAATGCCCTATGTCCAGTCTCAGACTGGATACTAACGTTCCTCGGCAAGTGTCTGGGACCCACGAGACAACCACAAATGTCTGCAAAGTGCAAGAATGAGAACTAAGCAAAGTTCACAACTGATCTAGCATCGGCAGCTCCTGACTAGCTTTGAGGGGGGTGGGTATGACACTTGCTCCTTTGCTCCGTAACCTCTTCCTCTGCATGGTCCTCAACTAGACGGTCTAAGACTGCAACTTCCTTCGGGCTGGAATGTCCCACGGCCACTGGTCCCTTTATTCCCTGTGCCGCCCTCCTCTTACTGTGGAGGAAAGAGTATGTTTCTTCGCAGCAAAGAAAGGCTCCTATAAGCACAACGGTCATCACTGTTCCCTTCCGGGAGGTGCGGATGCTGTTTAAGCCAAACCGCATGGCAATCTGCCTGCTGTCTTTCTCCCCTTCTAAAATATCCCTAGAGAAGAAAAGTGAACTTGCGTGTTCAGGAAGATGCATGGGCCATGGTCCCTCTTTTTTTTTTTTTTTTTCCCCCCAAGTCAAATCAGGCGTAAGTGCCCTGCTGAAGCTATTCTCATAATTAGCATTTAGACTAGATGTAGGCTGCACACCAAAAATACATTTCCCAACCCTGCATATGTTCCCAGTGTTAAAATGCACCTCAGTGCTGTGGAAGGAGTCCAGCCACCTTCTGCTGCCAGCTGCGGCTGGGCCCCACGTTAACCCCCAACACCCTCCCTTGAGCCCAAGAGAGGAGAGGGCACAGAGGCTGGGCCAGCGGACAGGCAGTGGGTGTGTGTTGCGGGGCAGAGCGGGGGGAGCTGAGAGGCAGGACTGGAAGGTGGCTTGGGGCTGGAACAGGACTTTCCAGTTCTGCTTCAGAGTTTCCTTTGGGGATACTGTATGTCCCTGTTCAAGTCTATATATGAAAAAAGATATGTATGTGCATCGGTGGGTATGCACACCATCTCAGAATGGACACTGTGATCTGAAAAATGGAAAGTCTTTAAAGGAATTAATTACCTAGAGTTACAGATGTGTGTGTGTGCGCGCGTATCTCTAGCTCCTAGATTTTCTGAGTCAGTCCAAATTTCAAGGACTCTGAGTCATCTTCACCACAAATACACTTCTTTCTGCCTGTGACATCAAGCGCTTTGATTTGTGCTTATGAAAATAGGATCCCATATCTCCCATGTCAACAGAGAAGTCCTAGCAGCATGCATTACTGTGTTGGAAAAAAAGTTAAGCAGTGAAAAGCCAGCAGTGAAAAGATGCCTTATATTTCTTCCATCTCTCTTGCGTCCTCATATAACCATGCCTCATCTAATCCAGAAAAAAAGACTCATCTATCTGGTTTTTTCCAAAATGTGAGAGAAGTCAACTCCTCACTCCCTTCTCCTGTCACTCAAACCCACTGCCTTAGGACATCAGGAAAATAAGCTGTAATCTTAGGATGATATAATGAAAATCGGGAAGGCTTCTCATTACTTTTTTTTTTTTTTGTCTTTTTGCTATTTCTTTGGGCCGCTCCCACGGCATATAGAGGTTCCCAGGCTAGGGGTCGAATCGGAGCTGTAGCCACCGGCCTACGCCAGAGCCACAGCAACTCGGGATCTGAGCCGCGTCTGCAACCTACACCACAGCTCACGGCAACGCCAGATCGTTAACCCACTGAGCAAGGGCAGGGACCAAACCCGCAACCTCATGGTTCCTAGTCAGATTCGTTAACCACTGCGCCACGACCCGGCTTCTCATTACTTACACTTCCGCAAGCGTAACTTGAGCCCAGTTTTCCTTTTACCAAAAACAGCCTTTTTTTCCTGATTCTGACAGTCACGTAACAGCCTATATCCATAAAGCCCACCAAGGAATTCATCAGACTGCTAACAGTGGTTCTCGCGGGGGAACTGGAGTGGCTGAAGGAAGTGATGAAGACTCCTTTCTTCATATGCACATTTTTTAAAGTGGGAGAACTGTGTGTGCTTTTTATCTTTTCTTTTGAATGTTTTAAGTTATACATGCTCGATGCAGAAAACCCAGAAACAAAAAATACCCCACAAAAAAAGGAAAAATTTTCCACAACTCAGAATATAACCAAAAGTGAACGTTCACTTAAACTTTTAATTATACATATGCAAATTTTCGTACTATACACCTTCCCTTGCTTTTACACTTTTTTTTTGTCTTTTTGCCATTTCTAGGGCCGCACCTGCGACATATGGAGATTCCCAGGCTGGGGTCTAATCGGAGCCATAGCCACAGCAACGCCAGATCCGAGCCATGTCTGCAACCTACACCATAGCTCACAGCAATACCGGATCCTCAACCCACTGATCAAGGCCAGGGATCGAACCCACAACCTCACGGTTCCTAGTCAGATTCATTAACCACTGCGCCACGACAGGAACTCCCCTGCACTTATTGTTATGTCATCGTTTTCTACATCTTTAGACATTCTTGAAATATAACATAAAGGCTCATAACCTTCCATTATTAGCCTAAGCCATAATTTACAAAACTCCTAGCTGCTGACCATTTATAATATGTATTTCCTTTTCTTTTTCTCTTTTTTATTTTTTAAATTAATTAAATTTTTTTTTGCCTTTTTTGTTTTTTAAGGGCCACACCTTCGGCACATGGAAGTTCCCAGGCTAGGGGTCAAATCGGAGCTATAGCCACTGGCCTATACCACAGCCACAGTCACACCAGATCGGAGCCGCATCTGTGAGTGACACCACAGCTGACGGCAATGCCAGATCCTTAACCCACTGAGCGAGGCCAGGGATCAAACCCAAGTCCTCGCAGATACTAATTGGATTTGTTAGTCCTCAGCCACAACGTGAACTCCCTCTCTCTTTTCTTAAATAAATAATTTGCATGTCAATCTCTGTCCATAATTTCTGATGACTTCCTTCAGAGAGATTCCTAAAAATGGAATTACGGGGTCAGAGGGTACATAAGTGCTCCCTCTGTTCTAAGACAAAAATGTATAAGGATCCACCAAAGCTCTTTCCTCTGTCGAGACATGGGAGGCTCTGGCAGGGGGATGTGGTTACTTGCACCCACGCAACAATATTCCAGAATTTCTCCCTCTGGGAAGGTCACCTTCAACTCCATGTTCCGCTCGCAGGGAAAAACGCAAGAGTCTGTTGGGGGAGAAATCCGACCTAGGAAGTCCGGTCAGTAAGAGCCACCCTCCGAGTAACAGGATGGCTGATGCAGCCAGGCAGCATGCAGCAAAAGGCTTCTCCTGCACTGGCCATGCCCCACCCAGCCTTGGCCTTTCCAAACGGCTGGTGGCCAGTTCCCTATCGAATTTAAGCTGCATTTGTCTAAAAGACTCTCTGATTTTTTTTTTTTTTTTTCGTTAGCAGTATCTGGTTTTAGTAAACCTAGGCTTCTCTAAATAGGATTTCTTAGCAACCATCCAGAAAAGACTTCCTGCACCTAGGCTTCTCTCTGTGGTGACTGTCCTTTCTGGGGCCATCAGAGGGCCTCCTTCCTGGGGACATCTGTATTTGCCTCTGCTTTATTAATACAGTGTTGTTAAGCAGTGAAAAACAAACAAAACAAAAACCACCACCACTGTCAGAAGGGAAGGTTTAAGAGAAGAAGAGTCAAATTTGATGTCATAACCTCAAACGGGTCCTTTCCATTCATAGAGGTTCCCGTATGCCATGATTCTGGGGTCTGGCTGTTTTCATAAACTCTTTCTGCAGCAAGAGGCAGGATGAATGTCCTATGCTCCACCTGTTTGTGAGGCCCAGTACAGATGGGCTCTGATCTGCTCAAGGTCACCCAGCAAGGTTACAAGACACCAGGTCAAGAATCATGTTATCAAGTAGATGCCATCCTTCCACTTCTGCTCATCTTTGCCGACTATGCGCTGGGGAGAGGCCCTTGGGCAGGGAAAGGCTAGACCAAGTGTCACCTGACGCTCGCATTCTTACCTGTGCAAAGAGTACCACCAGGCTATCGCTGTCGGGGAATTCGAGGTGCTTGGAGTAAAAGTGATGCAGAGCAGCAATGTCACTCTGAATCAAGTCCCTCTTCTCATTGTCTAACTTATCCAGATCTGTGAGTAAACAAACCATTATTCACCAGGTAGAAAACTCTGGACTTCCAACTATATCCTCTTGGCACTGCCAAGGGCATGGAGCAGAAGCAAAAAATATGCGGAGCCCCCAGGAAATATTCTCCTCCTTGCTTGGTCTAAGTGAGAAATCTAAGGGCAAGAAAAGCATGCCATCTCTCTCTTCCCCTCCTCTGCCAACTGGAAGTCACTCTGGACATGGAATTACAGCTGACCACTGGCAATGAGGTCGGGAATGAATGGCAATGACTGATAACCAGCCTGTCTAGTCAGGGACCCCCCCCACCACCACCACCAATTGGTCTCCGTGTCTGTGCCATGATCGAGGAAGTGGCAGCCCCTGATTTAATGCCTTTCAGTAAGGACATCAGCTGTTTACAGAACCGCAATTGAGCAAAGATCCAAAAATATTCAGCATGCCAGGAGAGCCAGCAGGAGACAACTCGGGATGTAATAATTCATCCTGCAAGTTTCTACTTCCTCTTAATTATTTCCTAGCAATCCCATCAACTCGGAAAACAAAACAAAACGAACTTGGAGTTATTTTTCAAAACAGCACACACGTCAAAATAAAAAAGTAAAAACTGACCACTGTAAAATCCCGCCCCACCACTAAGACTCCGTATATGCCTTCCTTTCTTCGGTCTGGTCTAATCCACATAGAACGTGTGGCCAGGGTAACACCTCACCCAGACACAGAAAGACTTACGTGATTCAAACTCCTTCACGGCTAACAACTTCTCGGAAGGGGTTCTCTCCGGGTGGATTTTCTAGTAAGTGGGGAAGAAATCACACAGACACAGATTTCAACAACTGGTGCAAAAAGCAGTGCTCTCACTTTCACGCTGACACGAGGGAAAAAGCAACAATTCTCAACAAAGTAAAGACAGCTGGCCAAGGAGTCTGCCACTGGGGCTCTGAGAGGGTGTGCCCACCATTCGAATCCAAGACTTTTGAAAAGCGTTTAAAAGCACCTGCCTCATTCCTGACACCCAGATAATGCTATGCACACAGTAGGCTCAAAAATGCTTGTTACAGGGAAGAACAGTGGCTAGGAAACAACTTTTTCGGACCCTGACTTAAAAGGGCTGCATCTACAGCTAAACCATCCCATTTATTAGTTCTCCTTCGAAAAAGGAACAAAATCAAACCCCCATCCATTTCACACTTTCTTTAAGCATAGGCGAAAATGATCTCAAATTCTGGGGTTTCAAAAAGAACACCTTCGGTTGTATCCGTGAGCCCAGATTCACTTGAAACGTGTTGCCGGCTTTGTTCTAGACACCCCAAGAGGAGCTGACAATAGTAAACCCGCCAGGCTTTGAGGACATGAATAAACTTGGTGTTGACAAGAGTTCAAACGCAGAGCTCAAGAGCTGGCCCAAGGCCGTGTCTTTGTAATCCGGCTATTCAATTTGGGGATACAGGTGGTCCAGCCAGGCACGCGCCCCTCCCTAGTGAACATGTTACACTTCCCCTTGGTAGTTGGGTAGCCGGTCTCCCTGAATCCTTTGCAAGCGACTAGCATGCAAACGGTCTGGTGTTTTTTAATCATCAAGTCCTAGAGAGATGAAAAGATGGCCAGGTAACTTTTCATTTAATAGACTGTTCGTAGTAGTAGTAATTACAATACAAGTTGAATGAAACTGGTATAAACTCATCAGAGCATTCAGACAACCCTCCTGGTGCCGAAACACCTCAAGAGTTCTTGTTTGGGAGCAGAAATCTTCCATTCACAGGATCCGTTTCTGTAAGATCAGTCATTTTGCCCGGGGAAACTCTTCATTCAGGCAAGGGCACCAGTTTCTTCTGAATTCTTCACCACAGCTCTTTGAATCATGTCAGGTGGCGGGGGTAAGAGAGAACCAGCAGACTGGTCACCCCGTCCTCCCGAGATCTTACAGATGGAATCTGATGGCCTATATGCCACCTCACCCATTTCCTCCTACCCTTTCCTTCTGTCCAAGGACTCGGCATATATTTAAATTGCTACTAAGGCTCCAAAAGCTAACCTCCTCCAGGGAAAGCAATTCTGATGTTTCAGTCTTGCCCTACAGGCAAGCCTTGAATGCCTTCGGTTACCCGGAGCTGGTGAAGGGGCATTTCAGCAAGCACCTGACCCGAGCTGAACAGAACGGAACGATGATCTCAGAGGTCGGAAATGTCCGCCTTCTGTTTACGATGCTGAGGCTCCTAACTCAGTCCAGGGACAGATCTGAGCTAATCGCAACTATGGCACCTGGTTTAGATTTTTTTTTTTTTTTTTTTAAGAAATAGAAAATTTTAATGGAGGGAGGTGGGGTGGAGGAAGCGATCAAGACGAGGAAAATGAAATTTCAGCTTTAAAAGATTTCCAGCACGGAGGCCCTGCCACCAGCTTATCGCTAGCTGGCAGCTCCGGGCAGCCTGTTTCACTGGGTCACAGGGACACGTCCTATAGGGCTTTTCCTCCCCTCCTTGCAGTGTGGCCCTGTGCTGATCAGGCATCTACGAGCATGCAGTCGGTAAGGACTGACCGAACGAGGGGAAAGGCTGGCCGGCCCTGGCTTCTTCTCTGGAGGGAACGGTCGATGGCTCTCAGGGACCCCGCCCTCCCCTCCTCTCCACAGGCCTTGTCTCTATGTACTCTTCCTTCTCCTTCTCCTCGAGTATGCCGTGCTTGTCACTCCACCCCACTCCCCGCCTGCTGAGCCAGGGCAGGTAAAGGACACAGAGAGGAACAGGGCACCGCACAGGACGGGGGGCAGGGGCACGCACTGTGTGTCAGGAGGAAAGGAGGGCACATCCCAAAGCATCCACGGCCAGCCTGGGTCCCTAGGTCACTCAAATTTACTGTTCCGTTTTCACACGGTAGTTTTCATTTAAAAATATGTATTTTTCATAAAAAATAGAAAACCTATGTATTTTTTCCCAAAAAAGCATCAAAAATAGAAAAACTACAAGCCCAGAATCTCGTTGTTGTGTCTCTGTTCCTGGCCTGGGATAAGCGACATCCCCGCTGCACAGGGCAAACAAACCAGCTGATGACGCCTGCAGGGTCGTTCCCGCCCCTGTCCGAACGGATGAGATGGGAAATGGGGTCCCCAAACGCTTGGTGACAGATGACCACCAGGGGTCACGTGCTCATCCTTCTGACCTTTAAGAAAAAATAAAATAAAACCCACTTGAACAAGATCCCAGTTCCTCACCTGTTTGGCCAGAATTCTTGCCGTCAGCCTTACAGTCTCTGAGGGATTCCAGTTTTCCCCGAAAACAACCATGGGAGAACATTCCAGCTTGTGCATGGGCCAATCTTCTTTCTGGGAAAGTTAAAAATATATATACATGTTACACACACACACACACACACAGAGCAATCAAGTTCAAGAAGAGAGGATACAGTTAAGTCCTCTTCATCAAGGTCAGGTGAAATATGTTTCCTTTTGGAAGACACAGTGATGCTCACAAAAGCTAGAGCTGAAAACATCCTTTAAGACAGATGTGGTGGTATAACCTTGACCCCGGCCTGGCCAAGACTGTTGGCAAGAGGAAATCTCCTCTGTGGTGTTCCACCGGGCATCTGGTATCTCGTATCCCCTCATTATTCCAAACAACACATACACCTTTCCATTATCTGCAGATGCTGTCAAGTCATAGGGGTGAGTGACTTGGGTACTGGCCACGGATGTGGCTCTGCTCCCTACGGTTCTGTTCTGGCTCTGTTCTCGCATCGGGGTAAATAACTGAGAGGTGGCCTGGTGCCCTTTCACAGGCGATACAAACGAAACACAAAAGGGCTTTGGCAAGGGCCCTCAGAGCCTGCCCAGGGCAACTCTTGGGAATATTTAGGAATGCAGACTTCCTAGAGACATTTTGATAAAAGAGGAAAGCTGAACTCCTTTCTATCAGCTGCCTTGATGTTTTCTGCCCCAGGCTGAGGGAGGAGAAGCACACGGGGTGCCGTGGAGGCCAGGGAAGAAGGCCCTGAGGGCTGGGGCGTGAAGGATGATGCTGATGCTGGTGATAGGTTAGCACGAGGTAACTGGGACCTGGCTGGACAGCATGGGCTCTGATGAAAACCAGGTGTGGTGGGAGGGCTGAGAGGCTGCCAGGAGCGGACTCAGTGGCACACATTCTTTGCCCTGGTGGACCTGGGTACCGCGGAGTTCTTCCTTCTGCCTTTCCGGCCTCACAAAATGGCCCGTCTGTTCTTTCAGATGCTCAGGCCAGATCCCAGCCCCCCGCCAAGTCCTCCTGGGCTCCTCCCTCTCCCTCACACTCCACAGTCACCACTCCTGTGAATCCATCCTGTCTGCCTTCAGAACACGTCAGCACTGGAGTTTCCAATGTGGCTCAGTGGAAACCAATCTGACTAGCATCCATGAGGACGCAGGTTGGATCCCTGGCCTCACTCAGTGGGTTAAGGATCTGGCGTTGCCGTGAGCTGTGGTGTAGGTCACAGGCTCGGCTCAGATCTGGCGTTGCTGTGGCATAGACCAGCAGCTACAACTCTGATTTGACCCCAACCTAGCCTGGGAACCTCCATATGCTACAGGTGCGGCCCTAAAATAAATAAATAAACAAATATTAAAAAAAAAAAAAAAGAACACATCAGCATCTGATCCCTTCTCACCCCCCATCTTTCTACTCTGTGGCAGACCTGACGCCCCCTTCCCGTGGCTGCCCCCTCTCCTTGTACCCAGACACCTGCTCCTGTGCCTGCTCCCCATGGGCTATGCCCCTGAGCAGCCAGAGTGATCAATTCTGCAAGACCCAGCTCAGAGCCTTCTCAGCCCAGCACAAAAAGCAGAGTCTTAGAGATGACCCACGAGGCCACACGTGGCAGGAGTCCCCTCCGCCACTCTGAGCTCATCACCCCTACCTCGAGCCCCTGCCTCAGTCCATACATGGCTGAGAGGTCTCCTTGCTGCTCCCTGAACAGACCGAGCTTGCTCCTACCTCAAGACCCCTTGCACTTGCTGCATTTCCTGGCTGGACGCCTCGTCCCCCAGACCCTCGCCTCCTTCCCTCCCTCCCGTCTCCATGTCTGGGCTCACACGTTGCCTTCTCAAGATACCTGCCGTGAGGTGCCATCAAAGCAGCACGTCCCCGTCAGCCCCCTTCCTTGCTCTATGTTTCTTCTTAGCACCTCTACCACCTGGCATACGACACACTAACCAGCTTTTTGGTTGACCATGTTGTCCCCGCCCCTACTGAAATAAAAGGGGCTTAACAGTCTGTTTTGAGGATGCCCGTGACCCCAGAACCTAGAACAGTGCCTGGCATTGACTAGGCAGCCAATAAAGTCGCTAAATGAGTGAAGCTGTCTCCGTCCGCCTGCCCCCACTCCAAGAAGGGAGGACACACGTTAGACAGTGATGCGATGCAGAGTCCGGAGCACAGACCCTTGGCTCAAGTTCCATGCCACGATGTTCTGCTGAGTTAAGTAACACTGTGCTGACCAGAACTAAGAGCAGGAAGAGAAAGAAATGACAAGATATGCACAGGGGAGAAGTGAGATCTGCTTTTAGCCAAAGCCTAAAATGAGAGCATGGTGATAAGGCAACAAGGCAGGAACAGGTGGGTCCTGCTCCCATCAGACAAACCAGCTCCCTCCCCAAATGCAAAGCAAAAAGGGAAAGACAAAGAGAGCTTCTGGCCTTGGGATGTCCAAGGGAGGTGAGGTCCACCAGCTGGGGACAGCTGGATACAGGTGACAAAAAAGAACACATCTCCACTGTGACCCCAGGAATGCTAAGAAAAGGCCTTTGCAGGGCCTTGATGATGCTGTTTTCTGAACCGTAGGTGGTGTCTTTGGTGTTTGACAATGAGATCTGGGAGTAAAGTTTAATGTTAACTTTCCTTCCTTTCTTTTTCTTCTTCTTTTTTTATGGCTTTATAGGGCTGCACATGTGGCATATGGAAGTTCCCAGGCTAGAGGTCGAATCAGAGCTGCAGCTGCCAGCCTTCCCTAGAACCACAGCAATGCCAGATCTGAGCCGTGTCTGGCACGGCTACTCCACAGCTCAGGGCAACGCTGGATCCTTAACTCACTGAGCGAGGCTAGGGATCGAACCTGAGTCTTCAAGGATACTAGTCGGATTCATTACTGCTGAGCCACAATGGGAACGCCTAACATTTCTTAATACGATTTATGCATTCTTAGAATTTATTCCTAGAATTAACAGTGACTTAATGTGAATATAAGTAACACCCAATGTTGACATGCATTGATGCTAACGTCCTCAAAGGGAAGGGGACCTAACCACAGGACAGGCTCTGGGGGCAGAGCAGAGAGCTGTCAAGCAAGAGGACACTGGTCTGGGGCTCGGGGAAACCTGCATTCTTCACCCGCCCTCTGCAGCGGAGCAGCTATGTGACGCCAGGCAGGCCTCTTAATCCCTCTGCATCTGCATCCTTGGCTGTCAATAACATGAAACTTGAGTTACTTAGCAGGTCCAGAAGTCTAAGTCTATGAGTTTACACCTTCCAGCAGTGATAATCAGACACAAAGCTTCAAGACTGCCCACAAACACAGGACCTTCAGAAGGCATAACGAGGCATTCGGGCAACCACAAAGGGTCGTCCTGAGGCTCCAATAAATAAGAGAACCCCAAGAAGCACTCAGACCAGTGCCTGGCACACAGTGCGCTCTCAACAAACGACGGTGACTGCTCATTTACTGCTTCCTTCATTCCTTCACTGAGCCTGCAACGGGCCCCGAGACAGACATGGGAGATGGCATCTCTGACTTCAAGTCGTTTATGACTACATCAGAACCCAAGGTCAAAGCAAGGGCATCTAGGGTGTGATACAGTCGCACACAGAGCAGGGAGATCAGAGAACCGGCTAAGTTCAAGAAGTGCAGAATCACATAAGTTCCATCAAGGGTGACTTAACCAGATAAGAAGAAGTTTTCACCTGCTGTCAGAAGGTGGAAATGACAGAGATGTACCACAAGGCACTACTCGCCTTTAATTCTTTTTTTTTTTTTCTTCTTTTTTTTTGGCCAGGTCTGCGGCCTGTGGAAATTCCTGGGCCAGGGATCAAAGCCATGCCAAAGCAATGACCCAAGCCACTGGAGTGACAAAGCCAGATCCTTAATCCGAGGAGCCCTCAGGGAATTCTTTGACTTTCATTCTTCAACAGCAACAACAACAAAAGTTGAGGGGAGAGGAGCCTGCAGTAGAAGTGTCAGCTGGGTTTGAGCACAGCCTGATACACTTCCTTCTGTCACAGAGATGGTCCACACACCTTAGAGAACCTGACAGGGGCAATTTGCCCCAATTTTGCCTAGAAGAAATTATAAACAATCAGATTGGACAAAATTGAAACAAAAAAAATTAAGCTAACCTAACAGATAGGAATAAAGGTTACCATGAATAGCGGGTTTTTTTTTTTTTTTTTTTTGCTTTGTGTTTTGTTTTTTAGTATTGGCAGTTCCACTGTACACAGAATGGTTCTATAACTATTACGCTTTTAAAAATGTTTTCTCCCATTTCCTCAAACTTTTTCTACTAGTGTTCTTCAAAATTCAAGCTGTTATTCCTTCCCTGATTGCAACCTTTAAAAATTTAATGTAAACCTCAGATGGATCCCATTTTCCAGGAAAGTAATACACAAATAAATGCACAGGAAAGATTCAAAAGGACATATGCCAAAGCATTACCAGTGATTTTCTCTGGAAGGATAAATTTATAAATTATGGATACTCTTTCTGTTCTTCTTTCAGTCTGTACTTTGATTTTTCTATCATGAGCACGGATTATTTGTGCAATAAATTTAAAGAATAAAATTCATGCAGCAGTAAGATAAGGGAACTTCTGGTTCCCCTTTTTAAAGTTCTGGTTCACTTTCAGCCCATGTAATTAATAATGGTTCTGCATGACTCTCCTTTCTCTGCATGGACAAACACACCTAAAGAGGGAGAAAGAGCCGCAAAATGGCCTCATGGTGCACCTGCATTTCCAGCACTGGAAGAAAAGAGTGTCTGTTGTGTCATCCAGTTTTCTGCTGCGCAAATGATACATTGTCTCCCTGCATAAAGAGACTGGACTGTTATTGTGAAGTCCCCTGTTCGGACTCTTGCATTTGGTGTTTCTCTTGCTCTGAGCTTTCAACCCAGACCAGGTCCACTTTTACACATGCATGTGTGATTTTCTGAACTGTGGAGCAGTATGCCTTGGTGATTTCTTAAAACGTGCAACGGTAAGAAAATGGCACAGATTTCTGCTCTCCACGACCCTTCTCTGCGAGAGGAAGAGGGCAAAAGGAAATCGGGGCTCTTGGAGTTCCTGTCGTGGCGCGGTGGTTAACGAATCCGACTAGGAACCATGAGGTGGCGGGTTCGGTCCCTGCCCTTGCTCAGTGGGTTAACGATCCGGCGTTGCCGTGAGCTGTGGTGTAGGTTACAGACGCGGCTCGGATCCTGCGTTGCTGTGGCTCTGGCGTAGGCCGGTGGCTACAGCTCCGATTCAACCCCTAGCCTGGGAACCTCCATATGCCGCGAGAGCAGCCCAAGAAAAAGGGCAAAAAGACAAAAAAAAAAAAAAGAAAAGAAATCGGGGCTCAGTGACCGCCTCACACAAAGATGACGGGCACTGCGGAAACTGTCCCCAGCCCAGGCACATTTGCTTTGTTTCCTGTTTCTGTAAAAGAGGGATGGGATGCACTCATTTATTCTTATACACCTTTTCCTAGGGGTCATGTTAAACACGCAGAAAAAAGAGTGGCTCTGTGGAAGGTGCTTCCTGTGTCTGCGATAAGAGAGCAAAGCGAACTTACCTGGGACTAAACCTATGACTCTGGTCCCATTCACTCATCACCCAAACGACAACCCGCCACGGGAGGATTTCTTAGACATTCTGTACACTTCAGGTACTTTCTAATCAATGATGAAAGTCAAGAATATTCTCGAGTCTTTGATCACATGCTCTCACACGTGCTTTGGAAAATCTCCATCAGGATAGGCTCCTTTCCACTTTCAAAAGCACACTCCTAGTCCCATCGCCTCCATTTATAAAACAAATCATCTTCTTCTATTTCTTGATGTTCGGAAATAATACTCCAGAAAGTTCAACTCCACAATGCTTCCCCTATGAAATAACTTGAAAAAAAAAAAAAAAACAACCAAAAAACCCACTCTTCCTCTTCAAACGTGTCACAATTTAATGAAAAAGTCTAAGTGGGTGACTAATACACTTAGCTTCCCAGGCATGTTTATAAAAATAAATATAGTTCATTAAAACTCACAGGTGACACACCAAGCCTAACGAAAAAGGAATTCTTCTTTCTTTTCTATTTCCTCTCATTACCTTTTCATGCATCATCAATTAAAATCTTTCCTCTGGCAGGATCCCACTGAGTCAAGGAAGCCAACAGGAGAGGAAAGGGGACAAGATAGAGCCAAATTTTATAACATAAAGCATGATCCTAAAGCCCTGCAATCAGAGAGGAGGGCTCGTGAGGACCTCCCGAGACGCTGTGTTCCGTGGAAGGACAGCCCCAGGGAGGAATGCAGAGGTTTCTGGAAAGACAAGAGCACTAGAAGGGGTCTTCCCTTTCACCTCCACGAAAGGCCACTTCTCCTAGAGGGTCCTCAGGCCCCCGAGCACAGTGCTGGAAAAGGGGCAAAGGCCACCGCCGGCCGTCTGCGGCTGTGTGACCTTGGGTGGGTTACCCGACCTCCGTGGGTGCTGTTTTCTTATCGATGGGTGACCTCCTTTCCAGCTCCCGCCCCCATCTGCTGTGTGGTACTGGTGGCCCCCTGGGGACTCCCGGTGGGAGGGGTCTGCCTTTAAAGGAGGCCCAGCTAAGGACCAGCAGCTGAGGGCCCTGTCTCAGGCAGAGAGTCGCTCAATCACCTTCCCCGTCTCACCGCTGCTCTCACTTGTGCCCCGTTTCATCCTGTAACACAGCTTCCACCTTGCTCCCATCCAAGTACTCCCTCGGGTGAACCCCTGAACACGTTATTTTTTTCATTTTTGGCGAGTCCATGGCAAATGGAGTTCCCAAGCCAAGGATCAGATGCAAGTTGCAGCTTCAGCAATGCCAGATCCTTTCATCCACTGTACTGGGCTGAGGCTCGAAGCTGCATCCTGGCGCTGCAGACTCCGTGCCAATCCCGTTGCATCACAACAGGATTGGCACGGTGAATACATTTTTACGTGGAGCAAATGCCCGGTTCCTCCCCAAGGATTTTAAGATGGAAGCCCTGGTACAGCCAGTTATTTCTAGGCACATACTTTGACTAAAACTTTATGACCCTTCTGCCTTATTATCAAACAATGCCCTGCGCTTGTTAAGTTCTTCGGTACTAAAGGGTGAAAAACCTCAATGGTGATGAGCCTCCACCTCCAACAAGAGGAGAGGGAAGAAACAAAAATGAAACTTACAGGTCACATCCAGCCTCACCTCCAGAAGTGAGTGGCTTCAGGAACTGTGGTGTCACTCGTCCTCGAGGAGGAGCCTTTGGTCCCGAGACACTTTACAGAGCATAAAATAACTGACCTGCAGAGCACTCTCCGGGACCAAGGGTGCCCTGGCCCACGAACTGGGTGGGGGGCAGGGAAGACTGCTCATCGCGAGGCTGGACACGGCAAGCTTGGCCCGGACCTCTCACGTCACTTAGGATTCCCGAAGCAGACCCCCTGTCCCGGGGTTCCCTGCTACAAGCCATCTCATTATGACCGGACCTGTACAATTCACCTACAGGAAGAGAAATGTACAGGCTGTTGAGCTGCTTGATGTAAAGCAGTAATGAAGGGGCATTCTGGGAGTTCCCGTCGTGGTTCAGAGGTTAACAAATCCGACTAGGAACCATGAGGTGTGGGTTTGATCCCTGGCCTTGCTCAGAGGGTTGAGGATCCGGTGTTGCCATGAGCTGTGGTGTAGGCTGCAGACACGTCTTGGATCCTGCATTGCTGTGGCTCTGGCGTAGGCCGGCGGCTACAGCTCCGATTCGACCCCTAGCCTGTGGAACCTCCAAATGCCACGGGAGCGGCCCAAGAAATGGCAAAAAGACCAAAAAGGGGTTGGGGGGGCATCCTGTTCGCGCAGGTTGATGTCCTTGGTAACTGTGAACCTCCCAAGGCACAGTACCCACCACTGTGAGTCTGCAAATCTGGGAGACTAGGTCCTCACAGCAAGGGAGCCACCCTGAGACCCCAACCTGGACCATGATGACTCCTCAAAACAGTGCCACTCGGAAGACAGCTCAGTGGCACACTCGGAGACCCAGGCGCAGCTCGGCATCTCACTGATTCCCATGTTCTAGCGTATGCAGAGTTTACAGTTCCAAGAATTAAGACTCGCCCATAACAAGCATGACTCAGCGCACACCACTGGGGAGCTCAAGTTCTTAGAATCCATCTATTCTCTGAGGTGAAAAACAAACCTTCAATAAAGTATGCTGTGTGCTTTATTCTCTGCATAAAGCTAAGCTTCAGTGCAGCCTCAATTGCTGCACTGATATGATCTGTAAGCCCTCACACCTGCGCCTAGCATCACGGATAATATAGAACTGTCACATATCCATCACATCATTTGGTCCTTACAAGGCATCACGAGAGAGACCACTGTCCTCGTTGACATTCAAAGAAAGCGAGACTGTGATTTCCTCTGAATTGCCAAGAGCTCGTCAGATGCAGAGCTGGGCTATGTCCTCAGTCTTCTGGGTTATAATATAATACTCTGACCCCATGAGATTTACTAGTTTGCCTCTTTAAAGAACCAGAACGTAATGAGTTACTTTTTCGAGAAGGGTTTAACTTAAACATACAAACAGCTAACTTATCAGGCCTGGAACCAAATCATGCCATTCCCAGGGCTCACTGCTCTCTTCAATTGCACGGCAACCTAGCCACGGAATTCTCTACCCACGATCGACAGGAGCGAAGTATGATCCCTCTTCTTCAAAAGCAGCCAGAGTTCCCTTTGTGGCTCAGTGGTAACAAATCGGACTAGAATCCATGAGGACGTGGGTTCGATCCCTGGCCCCACTCAGTGGATCTGGTGTTGCTGTGAGCTGCAAGGTAGGTCACAGTCACAGCTCAGATCCTGAGCTGCCGTGGCTGTGGCACAGGCCGGCAGCTACAACTCCCAATTCGACTCCTAGCCTAGGAGCCTCCATATGCTGCGAGTGAGGCCCTAAAAAGCAAAAGCAGCCACACTCCCTGAAGGACAAGCCCACTGCCATCCTCGCTGCCCCACAGGCTGACATCCTCGGGAAGCCTGCCGTGGAGACACAGGGTGGTGGACATGCACGTGGCCTGCAAAGCTACGGCGGCTGTTCCCATGCCAATGGCTTGGCATATGCTTCCTACTGGCCAGGGGTGCCTGTGACAGGAGCCCCAGTGGTCAGATGAGACACTGGAGCTTAGCCACCTCTCCCACTGCTAACAACGCCCCGAGACCAGATGCACAGAAAGAAGAGAGACAACAATGAAACCTGGGTAATCAGAGGTGGACCCCGGCTGGGGACTGGAAGAACATCAGGTCTGGGAAGAACAGCAAATAAGAGGTGCAGATACAGACAAACCCCTGTCACTTAGAGCCACCGTTTAATGGCATGAACATTTCTAAGGAGTGTTAGCATTTTTAAAACAGACTGGAGTTCCCTGGTGGCCTAGCAGCTAAGGATTTAGCACTGTCACTGCTGTGGTAATGGGTGGTTCTATCCCCAAGAAATGCCACATGCCAGGGGCATGGTCAAAACTTAAAAATAAAATAAAAATTAAAATAGACTGGGCAGGGTATACAGAGATTGAAGATCCTATTCCCCCAAATTCAAATTGTTGGAATATGAGGAGTTCCCGTTGTGGCTCATTAGAAACGAATGTGACTAGTGTCCATGAGGATGCAGGTTCAATCCCTGGCCTTGCCCAGTGGGTTAAGGATCTGGTGTTGCCATGAGCTGTGGTGGAGGCTGGCAGCTACAGCTCCATTTCGACTCCTAGCCTGGGAACTTCTATATGCTACAGGTGTGGCACTAAGAAGATAAAAAAAAAAAAATCGAATTGTTGGAACATGGAACGCATTTTCTGTAAAATACCGGGAACATTTTGTAGACCTACATAGTCAAATAGAAAAGTTGGGAAATTCCACTCCTTGACCCTCAATGGGTCCACCAAGAGCTCCTCACACTCCCCCTGAGCTTCCCATCCCGGGGTTATAGGACTCCCGTGAGACGTATCCCTCAAGCCAGCTGGCCTGTGGCTTATATGCATCCCGCCTCCCCAACGCGTTCAGCCCCAACCGCTGCTGAGGCACCGCCCCTAGGTCTCCAGGTCCAAGTTCAGGGAAGCCTCCCCCACCCTCTGGCTATACACGAGCTGCGCCAGGGGCTCACCTAAGTCTAGCTGGAATCAGACTGGGTTAGAACAGCCTGAGGGTGACACGTGCCCTGCGAGAGGAATATATAAAGACCAGTGAGAGTAAAGATTAAAATGCTTTAAGGACAGCATTTAAACACTTTCCATTGGTCATCTCTGCATGTTCCATCTGTTGCTGGCAGCCTGGAGGGCAGACCGTCGACCTTGGCCATACACCTGCCGGTACCCAACATGGCTCTCTTTGGGTCTTTCCCACTTCACCAGTGCCTCATTTCTGATCCCATAGGTGGCCCCGAAATGATACTGCCCGTCCCTGGTTGCCTGTCGGTCCCGGGCCAGCACACAGGGGATCCAGCCTCATCCTACGCCACAACGAGGGTTTCCAGCTCTGGCTGCAGGAGGGCACGGGGACGCCCTGACAAGGAAGAGAAGGCCCCTGGGGTCTCTCGATCTTCAGAGGAAATGAGGCCCTCCCTGCCAGGTGGCCCAACACCTACCTGACACTCCACATTGCAGTAAAATGCCTGCTTGCATCTTCCACATTTGGACAATCCTTCTTTCCTTAAAAAACAGAAAGGGCACTGTAGTGGCGAGAGGCAGAGAAACGTGAAGCTGCACAATTTTATCATGCAATAGCAACAGCCATCTGGTCTGAAAGCAGAGCCAAGAGTCACCTTACCTTGCTCTCCCACTGATAAGTGGCATTTTCCCAAAGGAGAGTTTGACCAGATTCAACCCTTGAGTAGTGAGTGAGGCAAAGGTACATGTGCTAACATTTACCAACCCCGACAGCGTGAAGGGCACTTTCCAAAGAGACCAATGACATACCCTTTGACTCATCAGCCTGGCCTGGGACACTACAGCTGTGAATGTCACCTGTGCTATTATTCATTCGTCCGGGGTGAGCCAAAGGCTCTTATGTCCTGATTTTCTCACCTGCTAAAAAGGGACAGAAATAAACAAAGCCATCTTGGAAGCTGGAGTCTGTAAAGACGGAGGATGAAGGTCCACCTACTTGGGTGAAAACGCAATGTGAGTGACAGCCTCTAGGACTTAGAGACGCCAGTGATGCCGAAGAGAGCATGGAGCACATCAGTAATGCTAATGAGATCTGGAAGGCTACGTTCGAACACAGTGCAGCCCACAACAAGGACCTCCTGCATAGCCCAGGGAACCATAGTTAAGAGCTTATAATAATCCACGAGGGACAAGAACCCAAAAAAGACTAGTTACATATGCATCTGTATAACTGAATCACTTGGCTGTATACCTAAAAACTAACACAACGTAAACCAGCTACACTGTAATCTTTAAAAGAGAGAAGAAAAAGGAAGAAAATGCAACTCAGCAAGTGGGAACAGATTCTTGAATAAACTATTACTGGATCTGACTGGAACACATCTCCACCTCGCCCATGTACTACTGAGCGATTCTTCTGCCTCGTCACAATTCCCTCAGTCCTCCCCGTTCATTGCCACAGAGCACACGGATATCGCTGTTTCCAAACTGTTAGGTGTTGGTGCACTGGTTGACCAACCCGAGTTCTTCCAAAAACTGTGAAGCCATTGAAATAAACCACTGATGACAGAACTCCTAAAACAAATTTTTGAGGTTGGGGGGAGAACCCCATGATTCAATCAGAGCACTCTCTGCAAAGCGGATTCTCACCCACCGTGCCGAAGCCAGTCTGCTGACTTAGAGAAATGCTGATGCCGTGAAGGGCATGCCCGCTGCTGCCAGGGCTGCCCCCAGCCCTGCAGCGGTGCCCCGTCATGCCCAACCCCCGTCTTCTGCAGTGCGCCCGGGGAGCTACTATCTTATGACATACACACGATCACGCTGCAGTGTCCGCCTCTGCTCTTTGTCAGCGAGTGGCAGTCACCACACTCCTCCCACGGAATCAGGAAAATGTTCCAAGAATGCTACTGTTGGAACAAAACAGACGGCCTTGCAGTTTTCATGACAGCACTTGGATTCCAAGAAGCAGACAGAAGAATGTGTGGGAGAAAAACGCATCTTGCAGTTGAGGTATAAATAAATATTCCAAGTTTGCACATCTCAGTGGTTCAAAAAGGAACCCACTAATTTGGCTGAGTGGAGTCTCTGGCCTGAAATCCCCTCGGAGGCTGCATCTGGGCGAGAGGCATGGTCCCTGCTCTCCTGTGTTTTACACTAAGGGGGAAAGGTCGGATGATGCGCCCAGCAACAACTGTGAAGTGACTGGTGAGCAAGCGTGAAGTGACACCGACCGCAAAGAAATGCCAAGGGGATGGAAGATAAGAGACGGGCAAAGCCAAGGAGGGAACTTCGAAAATTGTCTCCAAAAACAAGTGCCTTTGGAACGGGACAAGGGAAGGGGAGGCACCACCATTACAACAGCCCCCCCCCCCCCGCCGAGACAGCCACTTGCTAACGCAGGGTTTGCAGGGGGAGAACCACGTAACTCAGAATTTCACTGAAGCTACCAACTCTCCCCAACCACCCATCGTCTGCCCAGCTCCCGAGCAACCACAGAAAATTCTGTGTAATCTCAGGGGTCATGAGCCCCCTCCAGCCTATGCATGGACCAGTGAAGAGCCTCTGAAACCAGAATTAAGACCCCCTGACAAAAAAGATTAGGAAATTATCACAAAAATGTCTTGATGAGCCCTACACCACACCAAAAAAAGCAAGGATTAAATAGAGAACTCTTCTTGCACATGTGCCAGCAGTAAAGCTAATACTGAACCAAGGTTTATTTTCAGCCTCAAGGTAGCACCTCAGGGAAGAGAAAAAGCAATTGGGTCCTGCTGAGCTCAGGAAGAGCTCCAGTGGGATTTCAGCGAAATAATAAGTCCGCTGCAGGCCGGGCTTCATTCAGCAAGTCACCAAGTCCACAGCCACCAACCAGGATCACCAGGGAGAATGCGCTAACCTGTCAGACTGGTCATCAGTAATTCCTACTACCAACCCCGGTTCTTCGCCAGCTGTGGTCAGTAGACGGCCAAGGGTCTGGAGACCCTTGCGGGAGGTCCATGAGGTGAAAAAACTATTTCCAGAACGAAACTACTGCTCTCCTATCTTGACGTCTGGGCTCCACGTCCAGGGTGTGAGGTGCCTCAAGGGTGAAACCTGGGATGCTTTAGTGCAAATCAGAGCAGTGGCACCAAGCAGTCCCAGCAGTCCTCACCCCCGCACACTCCCAGGAGCGGGGGAAAAGCCAGTTTCACTTGACAATATCCCGAATGAAGCGGGAACCAATACTGACGTCCCTAAATCTGGACTCTTTGGTATTTTTTTTTTGTCTCTGTCTTTTCTAGGGCCGCACCCACGGCAGGTGGAGGTTCCCAGGCTAGGGGTCTAATCGGAGCTGTAGCCGCCGGCCTACACCACAGCCACAGCAACGCCAGATCCGAGCCCCGTCTGCGACCTACACCACAGCTCATGGCAACGCTGGATCCTTAACCCACTGGACAAGGCCAGGGATTGAACTCGCGACCTCATGGTTCCACGTCGGATTCGTTAACCACTGAGCCACAACGGGAACTCCGGAATGTATCTTTTCTGACATCGTGTAACGAAATGGGAAGAAGGCAGGAACTGTGGTTGTCTCACGAAGATCACCTGCAGCTGTAAACTGAACCAGCCACGGTTTTCTTGAAGTACCACTTTTACTTTAGACAAACTGGGCGCTCAGACTCGCGTGTGTGCAGATACATTATGAGAATGAACGACGCGAGCCCATTACGTCAAGGAAAACAATTGGTATTATCAGCGGCCGATGATAAATGTGGGCTTCCGAGCCCGAATGAGAATTCTGGAACATACATAATCTGCCGCCCTGAGCTCGACAATCTCTCATCTGAAGAGACTGGTGGTGGGATTAGCAACTGTGATGCTTTGTTATGGTTTGATGAAATCAAGTTTTAGAAAGTCTGTATCATTTACTGAGCCAATGTTTTCCAAATGACTAGTGTAGGATATTTGAAAAATTATACATGGCTAAAGGAATCAAAGTGCAAGACAGACTAAAGAATTTTAATAAAGCACATAAATTCACAAAAACGGCTTCAGATTGCACGCTACCACTAACTTTTGAGACAAAATTACTTATTGAGTTCTGGTGTTGAATTGAAGAATACCCCCAATTGGCTGAGAAGGCTATTAAAATACTCCTCTCCTTCCAATCACATATTTGAGGCCAGATTTTCTCCACATACTTCAACCAAAACACCATAATACCCCAGACTGAATTCAGAAGCATATCTGAAAATCCCCTTGTCTTCTGCAATCCAGGCATTAAAACAATTTCAAAAACTGTAAAACCACACTGTTCTAATTCCTTTGTTTTGGAAAACAGGCCTCTTAAAAAAAAGTTACATTAACAGGAATGGTTGTCATTTAAAATGAAATACCTTATAACAGTCTATTTTTAACTTTGAATACAGTAAATACTGATAAATATTACACCCCAGGTGAACAAAAAAAGCTCTTTGGAGTTGTCAATTTTTAAGGGTAGAGAAGGGTCCTAAGACCAAATAGTTCTGAAGTTACTGATCTTGCTTAATAATTCCACGACTCTATGAAGAAGTTATCATTCCCACTTTTCAAATGAAGACAGTGAGGATTCCAGAGGTGAAACATCTCACCCAATGTGGTCGTTTGCTAAGCAGGGAGCAGAATCAGAATTCACACATCAAGGTACGTATTTTGTCTCTTATGCTGCAAAAAAGTCCTTCCTTGAGTACTGTGACATTATCAAGGAGGATACACTACACGAAACAAAAATAATCTATGTGTCTGGAGAAGACAACAGTAATAACGAGGCATAAGCAAAGGCCTTCTTGACTCTGGTCCTACCCCGTCACTGCTCCTGGGCTGCAAAGATGCAGCAGGACGCATCCGGGCGAAAAGGAGACCTGGGGAGGGAGCACGACCACAAAAGAGGGTCTCAACCAACTATGACAGAGGCGTCCATGTCACCTGAGGCGGACTGGAGTGAAAATAAGGACTGATTTTGTGTTCCGCCTGTGCAAAGAAGGTCCCTCTGTCTCATTCAGTGTGGGAAATCCAGATGTTCCTCAGACACTAGGCCAGTCCCAGGGGGGCCGCGTCCTCTGGGAACTGGGTGAAAAGAGAACACGGCCGCTCTCGCCCACAACAGAAAAGCCTGGCCTGGTTCGGAGGCGCATTTTACTGGATAAAGATGCTCATGGGCACGTCTACCTGGCTGGGTGCGAATGTTCTCAGCCCAGAGTCTCCTGAGCCAGGCTGCCTTCAGAGGAGCAACGGAGAGAAGCTAAGCCAGTGGCTGACCGTGAAGGGCCTAAGCATCTACTTTGATCTACTTTGGTAATCTGTAGATGAAGTGGGTAGGATGGGCGAGAGAGGGCGGTTAAAATTATCCAGGTGTGTGATTCGTACCTTCCCACAGCTTGGCCTGGGGAGCGACGTTTCCTAAGTCTCATGGCTGAAGGCCAAGCTAAAATTTGCTGAAGCTGGTACCCGCCCTGCCTGTGAATGTACCTGAAGGAGAAAGGAGACAGATCCTGCGAGTGTTGGACTCTTGCTGACTGAGACGTGTAGCCAGAGAGACACTTCACATGGGATTTCCATTTCAGCAGGAGGACTACACAGGGCTTTCTCAAGCCACTCTGCTCGGGCAGCAGACACAGCTGTCAATCGTTCATGTGCAAAGCAACCTGACGTGCATCATCCAGGAGGCTGGGGGAGAGACGGCAAAATAAAGAAAACTGCCCGCAAAGATTAAGGCCACTGAGAGGGGAAATGAGGACGTGAAATAACCAAAAGGAAAGGAACTAAAGACGTGGACGGTGGATCACTTATAACCTCCCTGAATGGTTCTCAACCTCGGCGGCCTGTGCCTGCATGGGCTGGGCTTGGCAATTCTCTTCAGATTGGTCTGTGCTGGGACCTTCAGTGAACGACCCAGCAGATCTAATGCGCCTCCAGAAGGCAGAGCCACCAGCCTCACTCAGCCTAGGGTCACCCCTTTGGGCTGAGTGGTTTTTTGTGCACAGAATTTGCTGAAGACTCTTCTCTGCAAGGAGACGTAACAATGTAACTCTTCCCACAAATGACTGGCTGGCACAGGCTCTAGCAGGCTGTGTAGCTATCAGAGGGACGATGAACGTTTAGGTCAGAAGAAAGTGACAGACACGGCATTTTCTGACTGTGACAAGAAAGTATTCTAAAATCCCAGGTGCAAATGGTGCAAAAAGCAAGCCTCAGCCTTCTTCTACCTCCTCGGGATGGCGGCTTCACTATATAGGATGAATAGCTCCCTACCCCAAATCCTTTTTCCTTTCTGGCGCTCAAGATGCTGTGTGATCTTAGGAAAACTATCCATCGTTTCTGAACCTGTTTTCCCCACAGGTAGTGAGGAAAAGGTTTCCACTGCATAGGTTTGTTATGAAAATTAAATGAGAAAATAGGTATGAAGCGTAGCTAGCACGACTACATTTTTAATTAGCCTTCATTCTTTTGTGTGTATTTTTAAGTGAGGTCAACTCCTGAAATCTTTTCAGGACAGTCTCACTCAGACTTAGATTTAGAGGATTTGTTTCTAAAGCCTTTGTTTTACGGGCAAATTTCCACCCTGCTGTGAATGGAAGGGCTCTTTGAACTTAAGAAATGGTTCCATCCACAAAGGGAGGAAAGAGACGTTACAGGAAAATGCAAGTATCTGATTATCAGTAACTGGAACCGAACTTTGAAGACACGCTCCCATCATTTTGTACTGGAGAAGACACATGCAGTGATTAATTTTCTTGCTTTTAAAATTCGGGAGCCGTGAAGATCAACAAGTTAGGGTTGTAATTAACAACTCCTGCTAGTTAACGCATCGCCGCAGGTGCTGTGGGTCTAGATAAAAAGGATTTGATTCTGTAAGCTCCCTCCTTTCTGCTCCTGAAATGAATGCTTCGTGGGTTTTCCCCATGAAAGAGAAATGATACTGGCATGGAGGGGGTTTGCCATAACAATTACTTTTAACTAACGGTGACAGAAGAAGTGACAAGTAGGCGCTGTGGAACAGAGGCAGCCCCAGCGAAACGACAAAGAGAAAAGGAAAAAAGCCCCAGCGGCGCAATATAACTTCACCGTGGGTTGAAATAAGACAATCAGAAACAAAGTTAGCCTCCCACCCAGAGAGAGTGGTTACACTGGCAAATTCCTATTTGAGAGAAATAAAAATTGGAGGAATGGTGGCAGAACCCTATTGTAACCCTGGTCAGGGGACAAGGATAATACTAAGGGTATGGGTTTTTGTGTAACCGTCAAAGATGCTCCATGTAGCACTTTAATCCACAATGTAACAGTGAAACACGACCACGTGCTGCGGATGCTTCTTCCCAGAGCAGGGCTGGCTCTTCCCCCTTGGCACCCGGCTTTGTTCTGAGGCTTGTTAAAAGTTAGAGCCCGGGGTCTCCAGGGGAGGCAGGAAATATTTAGGGCAGGAAGGTAGCAACTAATAGGTTTTCCCAAATATTGGGAGAGGAGCTGTGATTTACAAGGAGAAAGCTGGGCTTGGCTGTCAGCCCTCCGTGGTTGGCCTTGCCGTAAAATGAGGACACGGGACCACAAAAGGTACAAAGTGTCCGCTGTCAGAAGAATGAGGTCTGAGGAGCGACGCAGTTAACAATACAGCGTTGTGCGCTGCAAAGGGGCTGAGAGGAGAGCTCCAGCCTTCTTGCCACACAGAAATAAGTGTCCCATGTGAGGCGCTGGATGTGTTAACTTCGTCATCAGGACACAGCGTCCATGTGTGTCATATCACCGTGCTGTACATTTAAATGTTCGCAATCATGTTTGACAATTATTCCTCAACAAAGCTAAAAAAAAATCTTGCAGACCTGACTCTGTACATCACTGATTCATGAAAAGTCAAGCCAAGCAATGCAGACACCAATTCGAGATTGGTTTTAATGCAGGCTGCAGATGAGATGAAATTTACCTCTGTCTTAGAGAAAAATGCATGAGGCTAATGGGTAGAGGAGAGAACTACACAGGCTGCAGAAGAGTGAACATCATCACTCATTTAAGCCTTTAGACAAACACCTACACAACCAAACCTTCTCCTGCAGGCCTGTCAAATCCCTAACAGCCGGGGCCTGCCGGGAGAACAGATGTATGTGCTTTTAAATTTAACATTCTTCTCTGAAACTCTTTCTATCTTAACTTTTGTGGGAGATCAGGACTGACACTTCCTTGCCGCCTGTCTTTAACTTCTCTGATGCCTACCGATTGGGAAGCTCACAAGGAAAGAAACGATGGATGTGCTTTTAATCCAGTTTTCTCAAAAAAGAACCGACAAGAAGAGCCACTATTTCCTGCAAGGGTACAATAAAGGACAGGTGTTATGGCCAGCGCTTGGTAAGGAAGATGACATGAGCTTCTCCTATGACTGCTGTTGCCCGACCGTCCACAACACCTAGGTAATTCCCTGGCAAGGAAACAGATAAAATCTAAGGTTATACAAATGTAACTACTGAAAAACTGAAAATGCTGCTAACTTCATTCTGTGCACAGAGTAGAAATGAACCATGTAAAAATACCCTTATAACCTAATGCCAAAGAGGAGTTCTGGAACACTGTCCGGCCCTCTGCAGCCCAACACTGAGTATCAACGTCCTGCACAAGAAGCACGTAGCCTGTTCTCTATCTTACCAAAAAATGCACCTTAACTGGTTACAGAAGAATTTTTTTTTTTTTTTTTTAAGGGCTGTCTCCGAGGCATATAGAGGTTCCCAGGCTAGGGGTCAAATCAGAGCTACAACTGCCACGTACGCCACAGCCACAGCCATGCCAGATCTGAGCCACATCTGCAACCTACACCACAGCTCACAGCAACACTGGATCCTTAACCCACAGAGCAAGGCCAGGGATTGAACCCATATCCTCATGGATACTAGTCAGATTCACTTCCGCTGCACCACAACAGTAACCCTGGGTACAGAAGAATTTTAAGAGGTGGCACTCTCATCCGCTTGGGTTTATGTTCCTACAGACAAACAATAAAAAAGCGAGCTGCCAATTTCCTTAGGTGAATTACCCCAATTTGGGACTTGACTTGGGTCACGCAAACTTAGCCGTCGTTGGATCAGATTCTTTCAATCTTTATTGATTTCATTTGCATTTCTCCACGAAGAACCCTTTTAATACTAAAAAAACCTGTCCAGGAGGCAGGAAAGAAATATGTTAATCGACTTCAGCCAAGTAATTTCTAAACAAAAGGCATTATTTCTTCTGTGCGAAGTACTGCACTAGGCTCGGGAGGAATGACATTTTTGTGAAAAAGAAAAAAAAAAAACGAGCTATTTGGGGAATTGAGCCCTACCTTCCTAAGGCTGGTAAATATAAATCTCAGGCAAAATGATTCTGCAGCCAAATGGTCCAGATGACACTGAATGGAGAGCAGGAAGCTACTCCTGGGACTGAGCTGTTTAAAGACACAGACGGGAGGCTGCGTACCGAGGATACTGTCTTATCTCGGAATCCCCAGGGTTAGAGCATGGTGCCCTTAATACTAGGATGCTCGATGCATGTAAACAGTACACTTGCAGAATAAGTATCAAGTAGTAACTAAATAAAATGAAGAGTTTTGCGGACTGGCGTCTCGAGGAAGCAGCATCATAAAAAGAGTTAACTACTGGGTACTTTGTGGCCCAGTAGTTAAGGATCCGGCACCGGTACTGAGATGGTGAGATGGTTCAGGTTGCCACTGCGGTGGTGCCAGTAAGAACTTCTGCATGCTGTGGGCACAGCCGAAAAAAAGACAGAGAGAGGGAGATGCAATGTGAGCTGATCTCTCTTGAGGCCAGACTTCGGGTAGAAGCCCTCACCCGGGATGGAGACAGAGGTTAAGGAACAGAATAACGCACAGAAAAGCAATCCGGGTTATGAAGAGACAAAGGGAAGAAATGACAAAGGGCAGAGCACCTTACTGGGTGCTGCAAAGGCCGCTCAGCTTGTGTTTAGGGCTTAAGTGAAAAAGCAGCGGGGGGATGAGGCTAGACAGGGCGGGAAGGGCACTTAGCAGGGAGGACCTGGATTCTGTCCTGAAGAAAACAGGGATCCATGACGGAGTTCGTGAGTATTTATAAGGATTCATTTTTTCAGAACAAACAGAGCTGTATCATATATAGATAGGTGACAAGCCCTGTCCCAAGAGCTGCTAGTAAAAATAAGATGCAGAAATGAGACTACTTGATGCATATTTACTGAGGTAATGGAGAGAGCCAGGCCTCAGGCTCAGTGCTGGGGCTAACACCTGCTTCTCGCATTCAGTGAGCACGTCTGACAAAGGAGGTGTGCACGAGGTAATGCTATGGGTGCAAAGGTGTGTGTGTGTGTGTATTATGCACTTACCACTGCAAGCAATTTGGGGCTGCAGTGGAGCTACCTCTGCAGAGCGAGCTGGCTCCAAACATCACCCCTGATGCCCAGCCCTGGGGCCTGGCCAGCAGGCAGCCCTGAGCCTACAGCGGGGGTCCATCAGGGCTGTTCCCTGGAGGTTCACAGAAAGCGAAGGTGCCTGCTTTTCCCCCTCTCTGTACCTAGAAAATATCCAGTGGTTGGGTGTCATGGGAGGCCTGATCATGAGCTGAAATCAATTAAATACTGAGTGAAAGAAGTAAACTGTTTCTAAATCTCTGCTTCTATGTGAGCCTCAACATTTTTAAGATGAGGGAAAAAAAAAAAAAACCCAAAGGTCTTTTGTTTTTTTTTTTTAAGTGGTATTTAGAAATATTTAGTCAGGCATAGGTATAGGCGAAATTCCATCAACTTCCCAAAAAACACCTACCCAGAGTGCTGCCATCTTAACCCAAGGCAGGAGCACTACAATTTCACTAAATCTAAACATTATCTGATCCAAGTTCTCCCTCCGTGTGCCTAAGTCAAGAGCCAGGGTGTCTTCTGGGTCAGCAGAGTTCTTCTCTACGACACACTCGGATTATGAGTATTCAACTAATAAAATAAAAAGCATATACTCAACCCTCAACCTTAAAGCCTCAACCACAAACTGCTGAGACGACAAAGTTCAAGGCACTACAGTGTCAACTAAAAATTGTCACTCATCACCTGGCACGACAGGAATGAAGTCACTGGCCGCTGCAGCCACGGACCTTCAACACACGGTGACAGCTCAGGAGCGAGGCATGCACGCGGGGCTCTGGGAAGAACTGGCAGAACAGGCCTTCGGATGGTCAAGAGATTTTGCAGGAGGCTTTCAGAGCCCAGAGGCGTGCCTCTTCTCCCGTCTCGAAAAGCACTGAAATCATTCATGGAGACACGTGTTCCTCACGACGAGCAGCAACCTTCTGCCAAAACGTGCGCCTGATGGCACTGTACCCCTCACCCAAATCACAGACACCAACCTCCCCAGCCGCCTCTGCTGAGGGAGCGGTTCCTCGGAGCCCTCCGAGGGGCTGGCTTCCGGCCTAGAGGCCTTATTTTGCCCCCAATGAAACTGAACTTGAAACTCTCACGTTGTGTTTTTTTTTTTTCTTTTTCAGTCGACAGTGGGTAAAATGATGACGAAAGCCCACAAGAACATAAGCTCTGTGCCAGCAGTGATTTTTTTGATCCTTTTCTTTAGAGCTGTTTCCAGTAAGTTGAGAACACAGAGCATGTGCCATAAATAGAAATACTTGCTGAATACATTAAGAACAGAACCCCTGCTCTCAGGGAGTTTATCCTCTGCTGGCAATGAAAGGTCTCTTGCCGTGGATTTTTTTTTTTTTTTTTTGTCTTTTTGCCATTTCTTGGGCCGCTCCCAAGGCATATGGAGGTTCCCAGGCTAGGGATCGAATCAGAGCTACAGCTGTCGGCCTACACCACAGCCACAGCAACATCAATCCCAACCACATCTTCGACCTATACCACACTCACGGAAACACCGGATCCTTAACCCACTGAGCGAAGCCGGGGATCAAACCCGCAACCTCATGGTTCCTAGTCAGATTCGATAACCACTGAGCCACAATGGGAACCCCCCCCCCCTTTTTTTTTGGCCGTGGAGGTTTTAAGAACACGGGGGCTATATCAATGTGGACAGCAATCACCACTCTGATACAGATTTGTGCAACTGAGGGGCAAGAGATTTTTCAGGGGGCACACGGGCACGTGTTTCCTACACACACAAAAGCATTGGGAGTTCCCATTGTGGTGCAGTGGAAACGAATCAGACTAGTGTCCACGAGGATGTGGGTTCGATCCCTGGCAACGCTAAGTGGGTCGGGGATCCAGCACTGCCGTGAGCTGTGGTGTAGATGGCAGATGCGGCTTGGATCCCACGTTGCTGAGGCTGTGGTATAGGCCGGAAGCTGCAGCTCTGGTTCAAGCCCTAGCCTGGGAACTTCCATATCTGGTGGGTGCGGCCCTAAAGAGAAAAAAAAAGACAAAGAGCAGCAGGGTGAGGGAAATCAACAAAATGCCAGCCCAAGAACCCACATCCCTTGAGGAGTCTTTCCTGGTCCTCACGGATTGAAGAGGAAAAGCTCTCCCGTCCAAGATCTTGTCATTTTGTCACAGATGGCAACATCATCCCTTTCGAGTGCCTGGATATAAAATCCTTGACATTTTTATACGGCTCGGATGAAAAACCTGCAGCTCGTTGGTCAGCCAGATATTTTTTCTACCTCTCTTCCCCCGGATACACCTGTCTTCAGGCCTGGGTATGAAGTCCGCTTCTCGGTGAGTGAGCGGTCCCTGTTTTTCCTCTCGTCCAGGGCAACTCCGTTCCCTGGGCACTGACCCACCTAGCCCATCCGAGGAAACCTGCAGATACACACGGGTGTCTTAGCACAGAATTCATTTTGGTTTCTAGGGACTTACAAACTTGCCAAAAATAAGCACTGATGGGTTCTTGGATCCACTCCTCTGAAAAGCTACTCCAATCCACTTTGATAATGTACATGCGATATTTCCACTCAGTCATCAGAAACCTCCTACTTTGTCCCTAAGATTTTATGTTAATCAGTTGGCACAGGGAGTTTCAGGGTATTTTCACATTTTTGATTGAAGAAAAAGCTGAGACACACAGCTGGATTCTCAGTAAATGCATGGACTAGAAAGATAAGTTGTTTCCTGAACCCTCGAGACTTTGGGGCATTATTTTCCCGCTAAATTGCATATTTCTGTCCTTCAGAGAAGTCTAGAAGAGATCTGATTTCCTTCTGTTCTATTGTGTTGGTGTGAACGCCTTTGCAATTGAAAAGGAGGCCTCTGAGGGTGGTAGGAACAGAGTCAGCAGAAGTTACACAAAGTGAGGTGTGTGGCTTTATGACTGGTTAGAGCGCCCGCCCGTGCTAATGAGGCCAAGGTCATGGGTTCAGCCCCTGAAAAGGCAGCTACTTCAGTTAATTCCCTGCTGGAGGACTGCACCCCTAAACTACCACAGATTTGCTAGAAATCCAGAGAGGTGACCCTTGGGGATGCGAGTGGGAGGGTGATGGTGACACAGAGAGGCTGAGGATGCAAATCAAATCCCTTAAGAGAGGCCAGAGACCTCAGGTCCCCAAACTGGCAGCTCTTCAGGGGTGAGGGGACTGCTCCAGAAACACCTGCTGCCAGGCTGACCAGAAGAGGGCTCAAAAAGTCTGCAGCTGGTCAAGTACAATCAGGGTGCTCTGTTCCAGGTCTGTCTGGTTCCCCGGGGGTGATCTGGACAGACATATTCCCACATTCAAAGTCAAGGAGGCAAAGCCTGAGAGGGGCTGCTCGTGAGAGGAACAGGAAATGGGAACATGCAATCAATAACACAGGAGAAATTCGTTTAAATCAAATTGGCCTTGCACAGATCAGATGAAAGCATGCCTTGAACTGAGAAATATGACTACTTCACTCTGCATCTGATGACCAGAGGAAAAAAAGGTGTGTGGGGGGGGGTGGGGGGGGGGAGTGACTTTAGTTATTGATGACTCTGGTTATATAAGGGATATTTGTAATTACTGATTGTCTTTTTGGGAAGCAGAAATAAAGTGGCATAAAATCCTAATTATTTTTGTATTTTCTTCATAGTGACAAGAAAAGGAAATGGGATATTAACCTCAGGCAAAAGAGCTAAGTCTCAAACTCCCAAATCAGGTTGCAACTTTCTTTGCAATTCTCTATTTCAAGTTCTGTAACAGCCAACTTTGCTGTCCCAGGTTCACACCAATTTTGAGACCTCCTGAAGACCAGCTGCTGCCCAACTACAGCCCCGAGCGCTGGATCTTCCCAAAGAAATTTAAGACATTTCTGAGCATCTTTTAAAGAATCTTCTGACAGTGTACCATCGGCCTGTTCTGCAGGAACCCTACCTGGTAGCCTGCACTTGAATAGCTGCACCATCAATGGTTTCCAAACCGCACCCATGTAACCAGGCACAGAACAAAGTTCTGAAGAACGGGTAGGTTTAAGAAAAAAAAGAGGGGGGGGGGTTATACTCTCAAGGTGCCCTACCAGAGGGCACAGAAACAAATTCTTCCCATGTAGCTATAAAGACTAAGATGGCAAACTTGACTTAGTCCAAGCACATTTAAAAATATCCCGAACCCACAAAAGGACCAAAGCCTCCTATTTCTTTTTACATTGTATCAGGGATTAATGGGCAATACAAAAGAATACATGGAATTCTTATGCAAATTCCAAAGCACTGCAATCAAAATATCTCTGAACCCCTCGCAGTGTGAGATATAAATCCAGGACCACGGGCTCAATTTATTTGTTGAACTTGTAAGAAGCAATGCTTTAATTTATTGAATTATCTCCTGGGAAAGGGGGAAGCAAAAGAAAAGAGATGATAAAAATTGCACTCGCTCCAGGCGAAATCGGAGGTGAATTAAGTCCTGGTGTCCCGGTGTGAACCACACAGTAGAGTCAGGTCAAAGGGGGCAGGGAAGGAAAAACCACACTCAGAAGAGAAAGACACGGTTCCCTCCATGAAGGTCACAGAGACTGGCCCTTAGAAGGCACTCGATAAATATCTGACCCCCCAACACGGGAAACAACCTAACCCACCCTACAGAACAGGGTTTCTCCTACAGCAAATGAAGTAAGGTCCCCTCAACACAAGCCATCCGTGGGAGGATCAAAATAAGAAAGGATCTGGAAATGCCTTATGAGCTGCGAAGAGCAACATGATTGAAAGGAATGCCATTTTATACCGGATTTTCAAATTTTTTGGATTGCGAGGATTCTGTGCAATTGCTTTGGGGAGGAAAAGGTGTTAGACGGTAGTTTTTAACTCGCCAGGGTTTGGGTTTCACTTCAGGAGAGCCTGCTGCTGTTCTGTTTCATCTCAAATCGTTTCCAAATGTGCAGCGTGGTCACTGAGCCCCGATACACAGTAACAGAAATTACGCTCCCTGCATGTGAAGAATGTGTGTGTTCTGGCCCCTGGCACATCTGACGTCCTACTGGACTGCTCCTTGCCACAGCTGCAAGAATCATGCTGCAAGCAGAGTGCAGAGAGGAGCCACAGCCTCCTTGCTAGGTGGAAAATTGTTTTCCTCCGTTTCTCTTTGCAAACATTTGTTTAAGCCTAGGGTAAAAAGAATATTAAAGGAAGCACTTTGGAGCTAGAAAAAGCTCTTAAAAAAAAAAAAAAAAAGGCTTTACCCATATAGGCTCATCAGATCATTTTCCACAGGTTTTGAAAAATACTAAAAACTGATTCCCAGACACCTATGATTAGACGGAGGGACCTGAAGTTGAAAACTGGTCCTTTTAACTCCGGGGTCAATGTGCCACTTGAAAGGTGACTGCACTGGCCAACAAGTTCTGGTGTTTTCTTCCGCGTACTGCCCACCCCCATAAAATATGTCCCTGAAATGAGAACATTTTATCACACTATTTAACATCTAGCCAACAGGGCTCATCCAACCAGTCTGCCCAAGTCTGCCCCCAGGCCAAGTGGGACAGCTCTCGAAGGGCTCGCGCTGGGCCCGCACTTGACCTCTGCTCTCTGGGGACCAGCTCAGTAGGTGGGTGGTGATGTGAAAAGCTTACAGATAAAGGGACCTGGGATTCCAGGGAAGTTAAGTAATTTGCCTTGAGATACAAACTGTCAGGAGGGGATGAAGCCAGAATCCAAACCCAGTCAACCCAGCACCCAAATACACAAAAACCTTGAAATCCTGTAACGCTGAAAGTGGCAACACGCTATCGCGTTATCTGATACACAGGTGGCTAACTGTATACTCTCTACTGCAACTTTCTGGAGGAAATCTGTATATTTTAGTCTTCCCCATCCATTACTTAAAAATACATGCAAAAGATGGAGGGGATCCTTTATTAGAGCCTGTGTCCAATCTGTCATTCAGAGAGAGCAAGACCATTTGAGAGCATCTCAAGTCCTCTCTCCCTTTACAGACTCTCCCGTTCTGGGAATCAGCAGACTCACAGCAGCCCCTACAGAAAACAAGCCCCTTCTGAGCAAAGCATCAGTGGGCCAGGTGCAATTTTATTTATTTATGTATTTATTTTGCTTTTTAGGGCCGCACCCACAGCATACGGAGGTTCCCAGGCTAGGGGTCTAATTGGAGCTGTAGCCGCTGGCCTACACCAAAGCCACGCCGGATCTGAACCTCATCTGCGACCTACACCACAGCTCACAGCCAGGGATGGTTCCTAGTCAGATGAGTTTCCGCTGTGCCAGGACGGGAACTCCAAGAGTTCACAGCTCTTAATAGTGACTGAGAGCAAAGCAAGATTAGTGCAGTTTGGTCAAACAAAGGTGAAAAGATGAATACTGCTACCCGAAAACACCTGGGGGCTATTACACCTGCTTGACTGCTGAATGAGGATGTTTCAAGCACAGGGTTTTCCTGGGGCAAACATCGTAATATTTAAACCACTCTGAGTGTGTCAGACAGAATATACATTCCCTGACACTGGGTGCCCACAGCTATCCTCCCAGGCAACTAAGTGGGCCTTCCTACTTTGCCCCTATAACCTGAATAAACCAACAACAAACACAATCTTCCTGCCTTTAAAGGACCCACGAACCAAGAGAATAAAAGATCGAGAGGGCACATCTGCGCACCTGAGGAACCGCACACACAGTGAGGACTCAAACGGAACACGGGGGTACAGACTGGTTCCTTTCGGACACAAATCTATCAAGTGTTCAGATATGTCAAACACCAAGTGAAATATAACATCAAAAACGTGCCGCAAAAACCTGACCAGGCCAACGTGCGTGTGTGTATATACACATAAAATGCGAAAGACAGATGTATTTTTAGGAGCTGCCTTCTGGCAGCTGAAGCAAGACACACGTCTTCCCAAGTGTCACCCCCCGAACTGGGAAAACGTGATACAAATCTAAAACTCCCAGAAACAAACCTTTGTCTGAATTGCCCTGACAGTAAAACCTAAGAGACCTTCCCGTTATATTTCAACTTAGAGAACATACTTATTCCTGACAAAAAATCACTTATTTTCCTTCAAATTAAGTCAAACCCTGACACAATGAATATGTTAAGGAAAAATCTCTAGGCTCGTTTGGCTTAAGCAATATTGTGCACCTCCAACGTCTGGCACAAGAAATGATACGGTGTCGTTTTCCTTCCATGGGATGGGAGGAGGGGGGTTCATAGTGGATTTCTGCCCTGTATGCTTCACTATTTGAGGATGCTGCTCTATCCCCAGGGGAACAGTGGGGACACAGACACAGTCCTCTAGGCCCGCAGAGTAATTTGTCCTCGGTCACATACAAACAGTTGACAGGGGAAATGGTGCTCAATCTGCAAGAATGAGTTACCCACTAATTCTAAACCAATCGGAGTTAACAGAAACCAGAGTGCAAAGCTGTTTCTCATTTCACAGGCATCATGACGTCATTATTTCCCGTGTACTATTTTAGTTGATTTCAAGCAAGTCCTTGGGGAGAGAGAGGAAAGGTGCAGTGGGTGCTGACAGCAGCTCACCTGAGGCAGAGGGTCCCGCTCCAATGCCTGGGGCAGCCCTGGCGAGGGGTCCAAGGCAACAGGGACACTAATGAATGTCATTCAGGAAAAGGGAAAAAGGCCAGTGTCATCACACATGGCTGGGTGATCTGTGAAGTGCCATCTGACTGCACCCTCCTGATCTATGGTCGGGGGTGTGCGTAGTAGATACCGTTAAGGAGGCTCACAGCGAAAGACCAGCATCTCAGCTCTGCTGCTCCACTGCGAACCCAGCTGGAGCCGATCTTTAATGCACCGGAGGAGTGGTCTGGTAACGGACCATCTGAGCACCTACCATGTGGCAAGGACCACCTTCTCTTCTCAAACAATAGAGCCCAGGAATCACCAGGAGCCCGATGGAGGGGGGCCCCTTCCGTGCTGGGTGACCTTGCTTTGCTCCTGCCACTCCAGACACCCACACTGCTTCAGACTCTGAGCCACAGCGAGGCTCAGAAGATCAAGGGACCAGACACAGCAGCCTTTTTAACTTTGGGAAAACCCAATGCTCACTTCACTCAAACGTCGCAAAGTGGTGCCATGACCCTTTAGCTCTTGGCTCACCAATTCAAAGAGCCACATCACATACAGCCCTTAAGCTGCCCACGGCATGATTCTGTGTCTAGTTCCTTTCCAGGTCCCCCCAAGCGGAAGACAGCTCTGGCAGGGAGTCTGGGCAAGATGACTATAGTATTTAGCTTTTGTCCCTTCTTTTGCTCTGTCTTATCGTGGAATAAGATGAACACATCTCAGAGATGGAGTACGCCAGCGTATGTTGGGCTTGCGCGGGCTGCAGACAGACCTGTACACCAAAGGTACCTGCAGACCTCAGGTGGGCTTAATCTAGCCCAGAATTCTCCATTTCAAAGATGAAGAAACTGAGGTTCAAAGAGCATAAAGTACCGGAAGGCCCTGTACAAGCTTAACTCCAAAGCCAGGCTTCCTGTCTCAGTACTACTGGGAACACTCAACTCGGGAGGAAATGGGTAGAACTGAAGACACTAGATTTCATTTTCGGAACGACAGACGTGAATACACATACGCAATCGCACTCTCTCGCTCAGGGCATTAGTTCTCTTGCCTGTAAAACGGAGAGTGTTTCATGGATGATTTCTAACCTGCCTTTCAGGTCTGAAACTGTCATGTGTTGCTGTATGTGAATACAAACACGAACGTATATACAGAATATGCCACAATTAAATACCAATTCCAACCACATGGTTTGCCAAATCCTGCCCCAGCAGCCGTGTCTTCCCAATCCCAAATCAGGATTAGATACATGGCACCAGTGCAGCCCCTCTGCACCCCAGGTGTGTGGTCAGTGCTCCTCTGGCTTCTCTCCAAACACCAAGCGCAGGGTGAGAAGAAATAAGAGGAACCAGGTACTTTACATGAAATATTAAGTGGCATTAAGTTCCTTGGAGGAAACGCGGCACGTGTGCGACAGAGCCGGCCTGTGGGGCACAGAACACACCGCAGAAAGCACAAGTTGAAGGTGACAGACTGCATGTAGCTGCGCAAACCTGGGGCCCCGCCAGCCACGCACCCCAGTGGGCAGCGTGTGCTGACGCTGGGAGCAAGGCCGGCTCCGCGCCCACGTTTGAGGGCAGGATTCTGCCCTCGCGGGTTTAGCATATTCCGCGGGAGCAGCTCGGAAAGCGTGCCGTGCAGGGCGTGCGAAGGGAACTTGGCTCCTCTTTCCTAACGCACGTGGCACAATCAGGCCTGGGGTTCAAGGGCGCCGCCCGCCCCCTCCCCCGAGCCGCGGGCACTAGGACCCCGCGCGCCGCGCGCACTTCCTCCCGCCGCGGTCCGCCCGCCCCGGCGGCGCCCCGGCTCCCGCCCGCCCGCCCGTCCGTGCGGGCCACCCTACCTGGCGAAGCAGAACTCGCAGTGGTTGCCCCGCTCGTTGACCGTGAGCACGTAGGCGTAGGCCGGGCAGGAGAAGAGCAAGTCTCCCACCTGGAAGGGCTGCAGGGCCCGCAGCCCCCGGCCCTTGCCCGGGCTGCAGAAGCGCTCCAGCCTGCCGTCGCCCTCGGCCCTCATGCTGGCGGCTGGGCTGGCGCGGAGGGGGCCCGGCGCCGGCGGAGCCCGCAGCGGCGGCTCCCTGCGAGCTGTTATTGGAGAAGCGTCACCCTGAGCGGCGGGGGGCGGGGTGGGAAGCCGCCCGGCAGACGCGGCGGCGGCGGCGGCGGCCACCGCTCCCCGGAAGGGACGGCGGCCCCGCCCGGTCCTCGCACGCCCCCGGGAGGCGGGGGAGAGGCCCGGCGGCCCCGCCTGGCGTGCGGGACCCTCGGCGGCCGCCCCGCACGCCCCCGGGGCCGCTTCCGGTGTGGCCGCCGCCGGGAGCGGCATCTCCCGCGGCTCCTAGAAGGAGGGCGGGAGGCGTCTCCGCCTCCGCGGCGTTTCCACGGAGCGCGCGGGACGCTGCCCGCTTTCCGGTGGGCGGGATGGGGTCGCCCACGGGGGCAGGTACCCTGCGCCCGTCCCGGGCTTGGCCTGTAGGAAGGCCGGTGATTATGAAATTGAAGGAGGCCAAGATGCTTTGCAACCTTGCGTGTGTCCTTGACAAGGACCATAGAAGGCGTCCTCTGGGAACACGGAAGAGAAATCGCAGTAAAAAAAAAAGTTTGATGTACTAAGATTAAAGAGTGCTTCCCCAAGGTTAAAAGTTTTTCAACCCGATGAGGCTTTAAACCTTCTAGGGAGTCTTCATCGTGAACCTACTCTTCCCTCTGCCCCCCTAGTGGAAGTTAATTACGTGGACGGAAAAGGAACTGCACCCGTCACCCTAACTCACTCGAAGCTTCTGCATACACGCAATGATGCGGAGGAGGCAGGAGACAACCTTGCCAGCAGGGAATTTAGACTTGTCGGGGGCAGTGGCGTGCTGTAGCCAGAACACACGGCTAGAATTGTGGTAGTTCTAATCGATTTGACCAGGCACTGTCATCTTAGAAAAATCTGTTAGGTTTTGAGCCACATAGAGGATTTAAAACAGGTAAAGCTCAAGGAACAGTGCTTTAGCACTTAAGTCCTATACACTTGTGTACTATTGGAGTTTTTCGTATGGGAAAGATATAATCTGTTCCATGTAAAGGCTGAAATTGATGCACATGCAGTTAAGGACTCAGTCGTGAAGACAGAATTTAGCAAAACACTAATACTTCAAACTCAAGTTTGACCTCAAACTATGGCACATGCCTAAGTTCAAGACTAATTTAACAAAGGGAAAGATGAATATGATTTGGAGTCATGAGATTATTAGAATTTTTGACACTTCAATAAAGTTCTAAAATGAATAAGCCTCTAATCCTCCCGAAAAGAATACATCATGGATACTCTCCCATTTAGGCATTTTAAGAAGCATTCACTGAGCACCTACTATGGCCAGTCCCTGGCATAGAAAGATGGGCAAAATGTAGGCCTAGGTCTTTTCATGTGACACATTCACAGCCCAACAATAATTACCAATAGTTAGTGACTATTATGGACCAGGCATTGTGCTCTGTGCCTTAGACACAGTATCCCATTTAATCTATAATTCCAACTGCCCAATGAGTTAGGCGTTATGTCTTCTATTTCCAAAACTAGGAAATCAAAACTCAGAATATCCAAGGCCACACAACTGAGCTGCAGAATTTGGTTTCAGCCTCCAGTCAGTCTGAACTTGAGGCCCATGCTCTTAACCCAAGTGTCCCTCTGCAAACAAAGACAGCTCTCTGAGGGAAGTGTCATTATGGTGGCTTGTACAAAGTGTTCTGTGACAATACAGGTAGAGAGTGACAGACTTACCCTGGGGAGTGAGGATTTGGTCAAGGCAAGTGCCATATTCAAGTAACACCAGAGTGGAACCTAAAAGACAGATGGGACTCTACAGGCGCAGGAAAGGAAAACAATTTTCTGGGCGGAGAAAATTGGGTGTAAAGACAGGGATTTGAAAAACAAAACAAAACAAAACACAAAACCAGTGGTGTGGAGCTGTGGAGCCCCAAGTACTGAGTAGAGCGTGAGTTCTCAAGAGAGGGCAGGAGGTGAGGCAGGAGCAGTAAAAGGGCAACCTTCTCGAGAGGTGAGTTTTGTCCCAGAGGCGGTGTAGGAGTCACTGAAAGTGTATAAGCAGAGGGTGCCATGATCAGCCCATAGACAGTTCTGCTGGCAGCTTTGCAGATAGACTAGAAGGGGACAGGACTGAACACAGGGCCGCCAGGTAAGGGAGCACTTGCAATATTGTAAATGAGAGTTGAGGAAAGCTGGAATCAAGGCGGAAGCATTAGGGAAAAGGGCAAACGTGTCCAGGATAATTCCACTTGCTTGCTTGGCATATGGTTTCACCACACGGGGAGAGATACGGCAGGCAGATAGTAGCGCCGGCTTTCTAGCTTTAGCCCGGTCAACCTTGTAGGCTCAAGACAGGAACCATAAATATCCTAGAATTTGGGGAACAAAAGAAGAAGCATTTTCTTGCTAATGAGGAAAGTGAGGCCCTGTGAAATTAAATAACTTGCCTAATAACCCAGTGGCAGAGCTGGCATGACACTGCACAGCATGTTCCGTCGACATTTATTTTCATTATTATTATTTTGCTTTTTAGGGCAATACAGCATGTGGAAGTTTCCATGCTAGGGGTCAAATCGGAGCTACAGCCGCCAGCCTACACCACAGCCACAGCAACGTCAGATCCAAGCTGTGTCTGCGACCTACACCACAGCTCACGGCAACACCGGATCCTTAACCCACTGAGCAAGGCCAGGGATTGAACTCGCGTCCTCATGAATACTAGTCGGGTTGGTTGACTGCTGAGCCATGAAGGGAACTCCCTCCTTTGACATTCACAGGCTTTCTGTGTTCTAGCAACAGTGATAAATGCTGGTGATAGAATGTAACAACAAAAAAACCTGACTTATTCCCTGTCCTTTCGAAGCTTTGTACAGTCTGGCAGAGGAAGCAGTCATTAATCAGATAATCACATAAACAAATACAAATTGTCAACAGTTTCGAGTGCTAGGGCAGTGCTTGCAGGATTTGACCTAGTCTAGGAACATTTTTTCAGAGAGAGTAATGCCTGAACTAAGATCCGAAGGATGAACAGAACTTAAGAGGAGGAGGGACAAGCATTCCAAGCAGAGGGAACAGCCTGTGTAACCAAACAGGACCCTACCATGAGCAGACCCTTCCCCCACACGTCCTTCACCTGAGTCTTGTCCGGAGAAAAACTTTAGTCTCCTAGGCCTTGCCTGAATTCCAGAGAGTGAATCTAATCAGAGAAGTGACAAAATTCGGAAAGGAGAAAATAGGTAAGCAAGAGAAAATAACAGCTTAGCCACTAAACAAAAGCCAAGGCTCTTCGGTTCCTCCTCAAGGGCTATAAGGTAATATTCTGAGCCGCATCCTTTGAGCTGCTTTGCAGATACTGAAACCCTCACCAGGTGGACGAAGTTAACTACATGCTGCCCACAAGCAGGTGGACCTCAGACCTGTTGGAACCAGAAGGTTGATGATCTTGACTCCTGATGACCTCACCTCAAACCCCCGAGAAGAATGTCCATGGGCTGATTATGCACCCCCAACCCGCTCCCGCACCCTGTCTTTAAAACCCTTCTCTGAAAGCTACTGGGGGAGGGGGGGTTGGGCCTTTGGAGCCCTAGCTGCCCGGAGTCCTTGCCTGGAGCCCTGCAATAAATGTTCACTTTCCTTCACCACAACCTGGTGTCAGGAGATTGGCTTTACTGCATGTGGGCGAGCAAACCCAAGTTTGGTTTGGTGACACCTGCGCAGTTTCATTGCTAGGAAGGAGTATGACCTGCATGAAAGGGTGACTAGAGCAGAGATAGAGGAAGTGTACTCTAGATGATTTTAGGAGGTAAGTCGGTCTTGCTGGACAACCCACAGGACTCTATTCTGATCAAAAAAGGCCTCTGGCCGATGCCAGACTATGTTAGACGAGCTTTAAGCCGGTCACCATACCTAACTGGATCTGACGATTGTGTTTGATTACAGGTGGATATTATAGACTAATGATACAATTTTCTTGAAGTTCCTGTCGTGGCGCAGTGATTAACAAATCTGACTAGGAACCATGAGGTTGCAGGTTCGATCTCTGGCCTTGCTCAGTGGGTTAAGGATCTGGCATTGCCGTGAGCTGTGGTGTAGGTCACAGAGGTGGCTCAGATCTGGCGTTGCTGTGGCCCTGGCGAAGGCTGGCAGCAAGAGCTCTGATTAGACCTCTAGCCTTGGAATCTTCATATGCCGCAGGTGCGGCCCTAAAAAGACCAAAAAAAAAAAAAAAAGAATTTTCCCAAACCTCAGAAGCTTTCTAAGTACATATCTACCTTGGCAAATCTTGGATAAATGTGGGGACTCTATAGTTTTTTAACTTTCTGATTTCTGGGGGTTCCAACCAGCATAGAAGTAAACAAACAATTAGAATACAGTAAACAACTCACTGTCAGGGATTAATTGGGCAAAATCATCTGCTTGTTTACGCTTTTCTACTGCAAGGCATTTTTTCCTCTTTCATTGAGAAAGATTTCCAACCGCTGAGCAAAACAACCATCTAACTGCTAAGATGTCTTTCCAGGTGAGTGGTGGCTGGAGCAGATGAATTCCTGTAATGCAGGCAACTCTGATGTAAGAACAGTGGAAAAGAAACAGCCTCATTTCAGAAAAATGCCAGGGCCGAGCTCCAGTGACTCGAGATGGAGAAATGGTCAGTGAAGCAACAGCCGTGCATTTAGGAGCTTAACTTCACGAAGAAAACTGTGTTTAAAATAAACTGCCAAGGAATGGCAACACACCAGCCCAGCAAACCAAACCGATGACAGCACTCTTAATGCAGCTCATACTTGTCAGCCAGCCACCCTGCATTCTCACATTCTGGGAAAGTTGCCTTCCAGCTGCCAGGGCCCCTCCACCTTGTCCGCTGCCTTCCACCCGGGGCTTGGAAGAAATGGAATTTGGAAGAAGTGTTTCAGCCACTTCACCTCACTGTAGCTCGAGAGAGGAGGACGATGAGTGACCCCCTTTGCTTAGCTTTTCTAACCCAGGGGTTGATCGAAGGCAGGAGTGACACCTGCCAACCGCAGATCAGCACATGATAGAAAAGGCTCTGGCCTGGGGAAACAAAGCCTCCACAGAGAAGGATACCAGTGAACCCAGACAATGGACCCTTACCTGGGGTCTGTACTTATAGGTGCATTTCATTGATTGATTTCTTATGATGGGCTTACACTGCCATAGACCCTTGTCATACAAAGGTGAAAAGACCAACATACACGCAAGCAGTCATGTAGTAGCCGAATAACGGCATCCCAAGATAGTGGCCCCAAAGCCCTGGAGCCTGTAACTGTTCCCTTCTCTGGTTTAAAGGCATCTTTCGGATGAGTTCAGTTGAGGGTCCTGAATGGGACGGTGTGGTTAGCCTGGATTATCCGGGTGGGCCTTCAGTGCAATCACAGGTGTCCTCACACAAACCTCCAGAGATTAAATACAGACCCAGAAACTGGAGGGGTGTGGCCACAAACTGGGGGACCCGGGACAGCCACCAGAAGCTGGAATAAGCAAGGAACCGATTTTCCCCTAGAGCTTCTGGAAGGAGTATGGCCCTGCTCAGACTTAGATTTCCAGCCAGGGATACTGATTTCGGACTTCTGGCCTCCAGAACCATGAGAATAAATTTCTGTTTTAAGTCACCCAGATTGCAGTAATGTGTCACAGCAGCCCTACAAAACTAAAACAAATTATAATACAATAAAAGTTTTAGTAAGGGGATGAACTAAGCGAAGTAGAAAGCCTTCCTAGAGGACAAGATATTTTAGCTCCTTCTAGAAGGAAGATTAAAGAGTGACCAAAGGAGGGGGGGGGGCCCAATTGGGATTAAGAACTTGAAGATGTAAATTTACCCAAGGAGGAGAGAACTTGACAACCCAGGGAAGCATTTTTCTCTTATTTAACAGACACTTGCGTGGCTCTTACTATGTACCAGGTGAACTTCAAAAATATAATCTTGGAGTTGCTGCTGTAGGAGTTCTCTTCGTGGCACAGAGGTTAACGAACCTGACTAGGATCCATAAGGATGCGGGTTCGATCCCTGGCCTCGCTCAGTGGGTTAAGGATCTGGCATTGCCATATTGCCGTGAGCTGTGGTGTAGGTTGAAGACGAAGCTCAGATCCCAAGTGGCTGTGGCTGGTGGCTACAGCTCTGATTCAACCCCTAGCCTGGGAACTTCCATATGCTTTGGGTGCAGCCCTAAAAAGCATAAAAAAAAAAAAAAAAAATCCGACTGCTGCAGCTCAGGTTACCATGGAGAACTTCCATCTACTGCAGCTGCAGCCATTAAATCAATCAATCAATCAATCACTGAATCCTCCTAACAACTTTAACAGATGAAGGCACTGACCCATTATAAAAGAAGAGTGGGGTGAGGATTGATTCTAAGCAGCCTATGTGTAATGAGTCCGTGCTCTGGACCACTGCATTGCACTGCCCTTCTATTTGGCCCAAGCTACAGCCCAAGGCAGGAGATCTTGGGTGAAGCTGGACTGGCACGAGTGGCCCCCTGATGAAGATCTATAAAGTCCTATGCATGGAAGTCAGGCCAGGGAAGGAATTTGGCTGCCATGCTCCAATTGTTGCTTTGGAAAGTCATTTTCATGGCTGAATGGAGGATACATCACAGGAGGGTGAGGACAGAGAGAGAAATAAGGAGTGTAATGCATTGCTGGTCCAGAAGAGAGATGTTGCTGGCATGAACGAGGGCGGTGACCATGGCGATGCAAAGAAGGGATATGGATTTGGAGAACTTTTCATTAACTGGACCTAGTGATTAAAATGCATGAAAGGGAAAGGAGAAAGGGGAATTTGAGCCATGCAAAAGTCTGTCCCGTGACAGCTGACATCACTTCCATCCATCCCTCACATTCATTTATGTCCTCTGAGTATTCTGCAAACAAGGTGTTGTTATTCCTTCCTTTCCTACATTGCTTGTCTAATCTCACTTCATTTCTATTCTTGTGATATTTGGAGCTGATGGCTTTATTCCTGGATTATTAAAGTAGCAGTAACATTTTGAGTTAGCCAAAGATCACACACAGCTCTGCATTTCCCTCTCAGCCCCTTACCGTTACCGAGGCACTGACTCAGAGAACAAATGACACTGTGGAACAGGAGGGAAAGGACTCTTGGGCTTCAGAGACCCAGGGCTCCAGTCACAGCAAATCCATGATGCTGCTGAAGCAAGGCCACCCTCTGCCCAGGAAGGATGCTTCAGAGCTTGGGTAAGAGGGAGAATTGGAAGGAAAGCCAGAGGGAAGTTGGGGCATTTATCTGAGTGAGGGGCACGCAGCTTAGTTTCCTTCCAGGCTGACCACTGGAGGAATGGGGTGACTCAACAAAAAATCCCATAGGTTGGAGGGCATTCAGAACAGAGGTAGCCTGTGTTCTAGTCTCTTGGCCCCCGAGTTTCTGGTGTATTGAAATGGGTACGTGGGAGAAATGGCTCAGAGGTCTCCCTCGGGATGCAGGAGAGTGAGCCACCCCCCAGGAAACTGATGTGACATTTCTACCACCCAGGGAAAAGGAAGGCTCATAATGAAAACTGCTCCAGTTTCTTAAGCACGTGCCTTTATTTATTTGTTTGTTTGTTTTTTAGGGCCACACCTGCGTCATGTGGAAGTTCCCAGGCTAGGGGTCAAATCCGAGCTACAGCTGCCAGCCTACACCACAGCCACGGCAATGATGGATCTGAGCCTCGTCTGCAACCTACATCACAGCCCATAGCAATGCCGGATCCCTGACCCACTGAGCAAGACCAGGGATTGAACCTGCATCCTCATGGATACTAGATGGGTTTGCTACTGCTGAGCCATGACAGGAACTCCAAACAGGTGCCTTTATAAAAGAGCTTCATCTATCTGGTCTCTCCCTACTGTGTCTATCTTAGTTACTAATGTCCAAGACGCTATCTTAAAAGAACTGCTGTATTTAAAAACTTTCTTGACGTACAGTTGCATGAGAATGTCATGTTCATTTCTGCTGTACGGCAAGATGACTCAGTAACACATATATTCTTTTTCATATTCTTTTCCATTATGGTTTAATCACAGGATATTGAGTAGAGTTCCCTGTGCTGTATAGTAGGACCTTGTATATCCATCCTCTATATACTGGTTTGCATCTGCTAATCCCTAACTCCCTAAAATAACTGCTTTAATAATAAAAATTTCTGTTGAAGAACTTTTAGTTGCTCTGTATATCATCAAGGTATATCATCAAGGACAAGCTCTTCTTTTTGACTTTAAAAAACCCTACTTCTAAGTGTCATACTCAGCTTGAGTTCTATCTATTCTGAGAAGCCTTCTCCAAATATTTCTGCCCATAATGGTTTCCATTTCTTTCTTTCTTTTTTTTTTTTCCCCTAGGGCCGCTCCCGCGGTATATGGAGTTCCCAGGCTAGGGGTCTAATCGGAGCTATAGCCACCGGCCTACGCCAGAGCCACAGCAACACAGGATCCAAGCCGTGTCTGCGACCTACACCTCAGCTCACAGCAACACCAGATCGTTAACCCACAGAGCAAGGGCAGGGACCGAACCCGCAACCCCATTGTTCCTAGTCGGATTCGTTAACCACTGTGCCACGACGGAAACTCCAAAATTTAATTTATATTTTTGTGGTCACACCCAGGGCATGCAGAAGTTCCCAGGCCAGGTATCGAACCCATGCCACTGTGGTAACCGGAGCCACTGCAATGACAACACCAGGTTCTTAACCCATTGAGCCACAAGAGAACTCCTCCATTTCTTAAGGTAAGTTTTATCTATCTGTCTTTCTTGGCATACAGTCAATGACTTTATATACATAACCCCATGTAAGTTAAAAGGTCTTTAAAAGAAGACTCTATGTATCATATTTATTTGTAGTCTCAGCACTTGTTATGTATTAGATTCTCATGTATTTTCTGGAATCATACGTGTTGGCTTCGAATGCTTACAAAGACCTACAGCCAGAGGCACGCATGTAATATGCTCTGTTGTCTCACTGGTAAGCAAAGGTGTGGACTGAACAGAAACTACCCTCTGCTTCCAGGCTGGAGCGCAGCGAGAACTGTCCTAATGCATAATTTACAGTCCTAACACCAGCGCCTTAGCTGCACTGCAGCATTTTTACTAGAGGCAGAGCCACAGAAGACACTACATCCGTGGGAGGAGAAAGCCAGCCAGAGAAAAGTACCTGAATAACAATTGAAGAGTCAGATTGATCAGTTCTCATACCATCAACCACGTTCTTTTGTATGTGGAGAGAAGGGGGGGGGAAGAGGTTTAAGCCAGGTTTGTTGTCATGGTGAAGGCAATATAATAATTTTAACTGGATGCTAAAAATTGAATGAAAAGGCAGCAAAGGCCCAAGGAAAGACTCGTTACTGACATAGTTGGTGCTGAACTAAACGTGTAAGCTTTTTTCTTTATCTCTGGAAAGTCTCACCACCTTTTTTCCCTATTAAAAAAAAAAAAAAAAAAGTACTGACTGACTATAACAAGGTTTAGAGGTTTTGGATACTTCCATCTTATTGAAAACTGTTAACAGCTTTCTTCCTTGGGTGGAGGCAGTGTCACTGGTGGCTGAAGGAGCAGGGCTGGTACAGGATTTGACCTTGTTACCAGAGGTTCATAACCTTGCCAGATCTTCAGTGCTTTATGCTCACTGTGAAATCCCCACTGATTTTTATGAGAGCAGAAGAGATGAGATAGGATATTTAAAGCTCGAGTCTACTGTTTTTACAGATTTAATGTTCACATAGAATTTGAATATATCCTCATAGTTTATTTTCTAAGAGGGAAGGAGAAACACAGGAGGAAAAAAGTCAATAGCTGTGAATTGAATTCTTGAAGAATCCATGCAAAAACAACTGGCATCATCTCGACTGCAAACTGTGGCAACACTTCGAAAAAAAACTTTTGGTTTCATTTTCCTTCCTATTGAGGGTTACAAATTAGTTAACATTTAATGTTTATTTGGGAACTTGTAAAAGTTTGAGGTAAATACAGTATTTTAAGCTGGGAAGAGGATTTGAATGTTGCTTGATTTAAAAAAATGAACTTATACAGGAGTACTTTTAAATACAGCAAATTTAAAAAAGAAAAACAGGAAAAAAATAAAAAAATAAATACAGCAAATTTAAGAACCCAATAAAAATTTTTTTCTTTTTCTTTTTTTTTTTTTGCTTTTTAGGGCCACACTTGCGGCATATGGATATTCCCAGGCTAGGGGTCAAATCCGAGCTGCAGCTGCCTGCCTACACCACAGCCACGGTCATGGGGGATCTGAGCTGTGTACGTGACCTACACCACAGCTCATAGCAACGCCGGATCCTTTAACCCACTGAGCAAGGCCAGCAATCAAACCCACATTCTCATGGATACTAGTCAGATTCATTATTACTAGTAATAAATTGGGGGATGGGAACACCCCCCAATAATTTTTTGAATGATTTTGGAAAATACACACAGGTAAAAAAAATTCTTGTCTAAACAAGCAGCCATTAGAAAAGGTTACTTTTAATAAAAATTTAAACATTCAGCCAGTTATTTCCCTGACACATTTCTAAAATATAGCACTTTGAATGCCGCAGATGCAATGTTCTTTTTTTGCTTGTATCCCCTGCTAGTTTTCCCCTCACCACAAGCTCTGTCTTTTCTCATTTTCAGGATTGTGCGAATTGAAATAAAAAAATTTGAAAACTGAAAAAAGAATAGATTACGTGGAAGAAAGGGAAAATGATTACTAAGTGTGGCTCTCAAGGTCAAAAGATAAACACACCAATGGCCGGCCGAGGCATGTTTTCCTTATTCACGCATTTACTGAAATGACAGTGCAAAGCACTCTCCTGGGTGCTATTGAGGAATCAAATTAGACCCAGATCTTGTCTTCCAGGGACTTAGAGCCTAGAAGGGGAAACATGATATATGATTAGATACGAAAATCTATTTAAAGTGTAAGCCTCACGTGGGCAAGGAATGTGGTCTGTTCTGTCCATTGCTATTGTCCAGGCAGTGCCTGCCACAAGGTGGGTGCTCAATAAGTATTTGTTGGATGAATGGATAATATGCAATGTAGAGAGTGTTGAGCCATTTAAGAACTGTAAAAAACAAAAATTGAAATTGGTAATAGGAGAGATAGGTAACTTCCAGCATCTTTGAAATTACCCATATATCTTATAGATAATTAGGCTGACAGGCCCCCCCCCCAACAGAAAATCTCCTATGCATTGCCATTGTTTTTCAAATTCATCAACTACCCTGCCGTCCTCTTCAAGTAAGATCATAAACACTTAAGTAAAAAAAATGCGTTATTTAACATGCTGCTAACGGAAACAAACTATAGAAAAAAATGTCTCTAGGTCCACTGATTATATAGGTCTATAAGCAATGTGTATTAACTTTGTAAAGTTTAGAAAACACATTTAAGCCCAGTGATTGCCAGGTAAAATTTTTGCTGCAGATCCTCCATACCTTTAAGTACATATAAATATATTACAACAAATATGACATCATATTGAAAATATCATTTTATAACCTGCTTCTTCCACTTAACATTTTGTACGTATCTTTCCATGACAAATATTTTTCTACATCATTTTAACGACTTGGTATTGTGATGTTTTGTAAATGAACGGTAATATATTTAACTAGTTCCTTGTTGGATACTGTTGATGTCCTTTTTTTTTTCTATTATAATGTTGAAATAAGCATCTGTGTCAAGTTACATGATCACATACATTCTTGAATAATTCATTAACACAAATCCTAAAACTAAATTGCTGGGTAAACTATACACAAATTTATGACTTTTGATACATTGCATGGAACCGATATAAAAATATATGTATGTATTTATTTGGTTATTGACTATAATAGTTACCATCTGTGAAGAGGATAGAAAAATAATTTAAACCCTTGCATAGCACTTCCTGCATTTCACGTACTTTTCAAAAAACTCGTTCTGGCTAAGATGAGATGTCTTAGGTAAAATCATCAGATTTTGGATAAAGGGATCCTACATATCATCTGGTCCCTAGATTTTATCCTAGAGTTGAGGAAATTGAAGCTCAAGTTGTTACATATCCTGTTCACAGTGACAGTTAACAAGGAGAGAGCCAATCCAATCCTGGCCCCAGGTAGTCTTCTGCCCCCAAGATGCTCACTGAAATTCAAGTTGTTCTTTAGATATGCAAATTATCACAACAGGAATGGGGATTTATGGAAATAAACAGATTATAATGTATGAGTTTTAACATGAATTTTGTTATGGCTGCTATTAGCAAGATAGACTATTTTAAAACAATTTTGTGGTGAAAGTGTTCACCTTGGAAACGCTTTCTATAAGACTGGTTTATTATTTGCAGTTTTATACTGATGGCCACCAAGTGCTGTGTAATTCTACTCAATGCTTATATTTCTTTATTATTTAAATACTGAAATAGCTTTATTGCTTTTTCTAAGACATATTCCTTGCACAAACAATAATAAGCAATAATAAAATATATAAAATACAAAGTGCAAATTATATATAATGGCACCAACTAAAAATAATTACTATAAACTTTTTGGTATATATCCTCATCTCTCTATCATATAGATATAATTTATACATAATTTATAGTATATTTAACTAATATCTACCTGTCAACTTATAGAGATAGCATACAAAATTTCAATATTCTAGAATCCACTTTTTCTCACACGTCACTGACATCTTTTAATGTCAATAAATATTAACCTTTTATTGCAAGCAGAATTCATTCAATCCACCTTGATGGATGTTAGGATTGTTTAGAGCTTTTAATTACTCAATGATGCTGCAAGAAATAATCTTTTAAATAGTTGTTTAAATATCTCTAATAAATAAGTTGCTTTTCTTTAGGGGAAATGTTACATGTAGTATTATTTCCTGGAGATTCACGATGCGCAGTCATGTATTAAGCAAATAGTTATTGGGCACCTACCAACTGTGCTAGGTGCCGGGATTAATATATTAAAGGCTCTGAAAATTCTTACAGGAAAGAAACCTTTTAATTTTTTTTTTTTAATTTAAGGCTTTCCAACTTTTCTTTTTAGCAATGGAAATCCTTCCTACCCCCTCCGCCTTTTAAAAATAGAACATCTACTTGTATTTCATTAATTTTATCTGGAGCAGAATTTGGAAAATGCTAAGCTAGTATCTTGCTGAAAACTACTAAGTGCCTGTACCTACGTGTCACTTTCCTAGGAACTCTGAAAAAATTGGAGGAATTATTTAGGGGAAAGATATATTCTGGGCATTTCAAAACAATGCATCCTTAATCTAAACTGCCAGATTATCTTTTAGAGTAAATAGTATTTTGGTATGAATAACTAAGTGGGATAGTGGAGTTTTGTTTTCTTTTTCTTTTCTTCTTTTTTTGTATGGCCACACCCACAGGATATAGAAGTTCCCAGGTCAGGGGCTGAATTTGAGCCACAGCTGTGACCTATGCCACAGCCATGGCAATGCTGGATCCTTTAACCTACGTGCTGGGTTGGGGGTCAAACCTGGTGCTTCTGCAGCAACCTGAGCTACTGCAGTCGGATTCTTAACCCACTGCACCACAGCAGGAACTTCTATTTTGTTTTCTTAATAGCATTCATATCATTAGAACAAAAGCATACTTAAATGTAGAAGGAGAATGTGGGATATACAGGCAGTTCGGTTTATCAGCAGATCTGTGGGGGAGAGGAGTAAGTCCAAGAGAGGGAAGAAATTATTTGAAGGAAATTAAAGGTAGAGGTTATGGAGATCATAAGGCAACATGTAAAATGATTAAAATAAAACATTTAAGAGAAAAAGGATACAAAATCCTCTTCCTAATATGTGAAAACCAATAAGAAAAAAAAAAACAAAAAACAAAGAAAAAACGGAGAAGGTAGAGGCATCCAGTGAAATAACAGTGTTTGGGTTGGGGTGCTTTTTTTCCCCTTACCTCTAATTGTCGTTTTCATTTTTATTTTTAAAATATATAATAAAATTGAAAAGAAAGGAAATACTAAAGGATCAGACAAAATTAGGAGAAGAGAGGCTTATGGAGGAGGAGGAAGATAGTGGCTGAGTTGAACAAAGGCAACAAATAGATTAAAGTGAATAAAGGTAGACGAGAGAACATTCCATTTGTCCTGGAGGAGATCATTAATGGCTCAAGTGCTGTGAAGTGGACAAAAGCCAGTCTGTAGTGGGGTCAGATGAGAGAACCAGAGAAGAATAATTTTTGTAGGACCTAGGATCATAATAATTCACTTAGAGGTTCCCCCCCAGCAACTCTGACTTTAGTTCTGGTTTTATCATGTTGGGATTTTGCCTATATCAGTTTTTTTTTTTTTTTTCCTCCTAGGAGCTGATAAATGAAAACCATTAAAAAAAAAGAAATCCTATGAGTAACTTTCTTTGCCCTTATATTTGAACTGAATAATAAAGAAATGGTAAATGCTCTTTCTGAGCTGTGCTAGAAATGCTACCATATAGAAATCTTAATAATATACCCTGCGCCTGCCATTTCAAAACATAAGAACTTGGTCGCCCAAGGTCATTTCAGATGCCTTTTTTCCTAAGTGATTTGTGTATATTTTATCCATAAAAGACAAATTATTATGAAAGGATATGAAATATAGGTTTAAGAAACTCAAAGAACAAAGTGAATTCTTTGCTCTTTGAATTTCTTAAAATTAAGTTCTTAAGACTCCTGCTGCTTACCTTCAAACAAGCAACCTTGAAACTACTCCATGAAACCTAGTTAAAGGACGAACCAAAGACTTTTCACTTATAAAGAAAAAACCTAGCACATGGGAGAGAGAACGTTCAAGTCTTCAGTATCCATACTTATTAACTAAATTGAATGCCTGTGGTGGGTCTCATGGGAGCACACAGTGGCAGCCTCTTTATATTACAACTCAGCCAGAAGTACTTATTCCCTTGTAATTAAGGCCAAGGGTGCAACCAGCGATGCAAATGAAAGCAGTTATGTGAGTGATTCCATTCCCTCAACATTTCTCAAGAGCTTGTGTGTTTGTGGCTGTGGGTTTGTTTGAAGTCCTTGTATGGCTCCCTCAGTTCTCCTTGGTACTAGAGGTCCAACCTCAGAAAAGAACAATAGCTAAGACTTGTACAGCACTTACTATCTGCCAGACACCGTTTTAGATGCATTAGGTGTGTTATTTTCATTGACGCTTCCAAAATTTTGCAAGGGTTCAACGTGAAACACTAGGTGCCCAGAAGATGATACTGAGGTTCAAATGCAAGGGATTTATCCCTGAGGTGGCCCTAGAAGAGACCCGTGTGGAGCGGGGGTAAGGAGGACAGGAAAGGGGGGCTGAGCCAAGTAAGGATGCATCAAAATCCTTCAGGGGCAACTCTGGGGTGCAGGTGAGGAAAGGGAGCATGGCTATCATTACCAACCAACAAGAGTGGCAAGGAATGGGGAGTGGAGAGGGAAGCCACGAAAGATGAGCGTATATCAGGGGCTTACCCAAGTTGATGGGTCAGAAACGCCTACGTTGTCTGCTCCAGGTAGATACAGAGGTACCTCGGAGATGTTACAGGTTCGATTCCAGGCCACTGCAATAAAGCAAATATAGCAATAAAGTGAGCCACACAAATCTTTTGATTTCCAGTGCACATAAAAGTTATTTTTACCCTCTACTGTAGTCTTTTATGTGTGCTGTAGCATTATGTCTAAAAAGACAATGTACAGACCTTAAGTAAACAATGATACTGTTTAGAAAATGGTGCCAATAGACTTGCTTGATGCAGGATTGTCACAAACCTTTGATTTGGAAAAAAAAAAAAATACAGTATCTGCAAAGCTCAACAAAACAAAGAACAATAAAAGAAGGTATGTCTGTGCTATTATCTCTACGTATCAGTTGAAACCACTGAGTCTAGCCCAAGATCTCGAAGCTTGTAAGTGGCACATCTGGGATTTGAAACTCAGCATTTGGATTCCCAAATGCTATGTGCTCAAACCTCGATGGATGGGATTAGAAAGATCCTATCTTGACAGTGTGACACGCTATCACAAAATTTTCCACAGTTTTCACAATGGACTGTGTAGCATAAACTATTTTTATTTCGTTGGGTTTCTAAAAATGCTGAAAGTATGTCTGAGGAGCAATCACTAATGATTTGTTGAACTAAGCTTCAGATAACCAAGCCCTCAAACCGAAGATCACAGAACAGACTAAAAAACTAGACAATTGGTATACTTCAAACGTACTGCTCCCGAACCACTCTAAGCAGTTGAAGCTGCCCAGTTCTCAGTGATTCCACAAGTCCTTCTTAACAAGATGTATTCACACAGATCCTGTTTGTACATAAGATAATATCAGTTTTAAAATGCTGATCTGATTTTCTATATATTCATCATCCTCTTAATCGCCTATTCTTTCAACAGTTTGTTTTCCTCTCCAAATCACCAAAGTGGTTTTTTTGTTTTGTTTCATTTTGTTTTGGTATAACAACATCTGTTTTCTGAAATATTCATTTTTTAAAAAACTTTTAAAGGAGTTCACTTTATTTTTGCTAAAGAAATTCTTTTTCTGTTTTAAAATGTGGAGTATGAAAAACAAAAAAACAAAAAAAAAAACAAAGACAAAAAAGAAGGCGTTCCCATCTTGGCTTGGTGGAAACAAATCTGCCTAGGAACCATGAAGCTGTGGGTTCGATCCCTGGCCTCCCTCAGTGGGTTGAGGATCTGGCATTGCCGTGACCTGTGGTGTAGGTCACAGATGAGGCTCAGATCCTGTGTTGCTGTGGCTGTGGCCTAGGCTGGCAGTAGCTCCGATTTGACCCCTAGCCTGGGAACCTCCATATTCTGTGGGTGTGGCCCTAAAAAGCAAACTAAATAAATAGATACATTAATTAATTAAATAAAATGTGGAGAATGTATTAGTACTTGTCTCTTTCCATTTCGTTAAAGAGGAAAAGCTGGTGCATAGAGGTGGGTAACCAATTAGGTCATCTCAAGACACTGAGAATAGCTGTGCTCGAGCAGGTGCTCAAGAGAGAAACAACCCAACCTGCATCAAGAAAATCAGCCAAAAGCTTGCTGGTCTAGAGAAGATGAGGCAGAGTTATAGGAGACTGGCTGAGCAAGGGCACTTAAAGGGGAAGGCTTAGAGGATGCAGACATTGTACAGGTTTCTTCCTGAGTGTTTTGGGTGAAGAGGGAAATAGTCCTTTTGTTGTTGTTGTTGCAGCTACTAACGTTCTGTGGGTGCCCTGCATCCTAGTCTCTGCTGCGCCACCATGATTGTTGAGGAGGGGAAGACTTGAATGCTCGCCCAAGATTCTGAGACCCTAGACAATGAAAGCTAACACCTCTATGACGCTTCTAGGGTGCAAAGGACTGTTCAAAGAGTCTTATACATATGAATGCCTTAAATTCTCCTAACAATGCTATGAGGTAGGTACTGCCAATACCCCCATTTTGCAGAAGAGGAAACTGAGGTCCAGAGAAAGGAACTTGTTCAAGACCCCATGGCTTGTTAGCTGTAGAGGCGGGATTCATGCCCAGGTTATCTGCTTTCAGAATCTATGACCTTACCCTCTGCCCTGGACTGAAATGTTGCACAGGTGCTAACAATGTTCCTGATAATTATTTGCAGTTTAATCTACTTGTGAATGTGCTGAACAAACTTTCGGAGACCTCTATTTCAACACTTGGTAATAGCTAAGCTCTAGGAGAAAACATGAATCCTGAGTGTTAACGAGAGATTTACCAAAAGGTCTTAGAGTCGCTGTGAAGTAGAAAGCCTTGGTACGCGTTTGGAAAGTGAAGAGGAGGAGGTGGCAGCCGCCCAGATGAGCTCTCTGTTCTGCTTGGAGAGGATGGTATTCCCTGCCCATGGGGAGCTGGCACTGGCAGCAGTTACATCAGAGTCACTCTCAACACTCAGCTTCTTGCTAAGAATTAAATCGCTGGAACCAGATCCAGTGAGTTTCACGTTACCATAGTTTGGATGAGAAGCGCACACCGATGTGATATATTTAGTCTTCAGAAACAGTGAAACCTCAGATTAGCTTTCTTACCAAAACGATGTTGTACGTCGGTATTCCTTGTGGTCATTTGCTTCATCTCCCAAAAAAGAATCGCACACCTCTTCCCTCCGCTGAGTAAAGCCCACCTCCTACCCGCTTTGTGGAGCCCCTCGCTCGCTGGGGAGGGTTCCCTCGCCTGGAGCCCAGAGCCGCTAGGGCCTCTGCCGCCCTCTAGAGGCGAGTCAGATCAAGACAGCTCATCTCTGAACCTTTCCCGTGGATTGCGCGCAGGTGCCACCCCTACCCTTCTTTTCAATCTCTAATCGATGCCATCTGTCAAGAGGGTGGATGAGGGGAAAACACTCTGAACTTCCAAAAACAATAATAGGACTTTATTGCATTCTCAGCTAGGCCTTTTATAGTTAGCCTGTGCCCCTTCCCCCCACCCCCTGAACCAGCCACTGGACAGAAATCTGTCAACGTTATTTGAAAACTGTAGCGTTAACACAGAGCATTTGCCAAACGCCAGGTACTACTGAAGTGCTTCCCATACACTAACCGGCTTAATCTGCATAGCAGTCCTGTGAGATGAGTTGTAGTTATCTCCATTTAATAAATCAGGGAGCTGAGGCCAAAAACTACTAAATATTCCTCACAGTACATGAGTAGTAGAGCTGGATTTATACTTCGGTGTGTCTAGCTGTGGACTAGGCTTGTAACTGCTTCATTGCACTGCCGATTTTATAGCTATTAATGTAGCAAAAGCCTAATTTTAAGGGGAAAGTTGTGGTGAAAATCTTTAACCTGAATCTAGTAATGAGACAATGATTGGGCTGGAAAATTCAAAATGTCAATGACACAACAGACAAAAAAGGAGAAGAAGGAGGAGAAGGACGGGGAGAAGGGGGAGGGGAGAGCGAGGGGGAAGGGGGAAAGAGCCAGGTGGCAAGGGAAGAGCAAGGGAGGAGAAACTACTTAAGAGATACAGCAAGGAAAAATAATACATAGTCTATGGCTATATCCTAAACATAAAAAAAGGCTGCAAACATTGGGAAATTGAGGAAATTTCAATATGAACTATATTGAGTCATCATATTATATTAATGTTAAATTCCTCGAATGTGACTCATTTATTGTGGTGATATAGGAGTATGTCCTTATTCTTAAGTGATGCTCAAGGATTTAGGGTGAAATGTTAGGAAATCAACAAATTGCTATCTAATGGTTCAGAAAAAAATTAAAATACATGTGAGAAAGGGAGAAAGCAAATGTGGCAAAATGTTAAAAATGATGGTATAGGATGTTCATTACACTGTTTTAAAAACTGGTTTAGAATTTGGAGAGTAAAAATTAGAGGAGAAATTGACTTCATCTCAAGATAAGAGCCAGCTAAGTCTATAGCCAGTGTATCTGCCTAAACCACCCCAAGTTAAACAAATGTAGGAAGTGTGCTGGGGCTGGAACCCGTGAGCAAGCTTTGAAATCTGTAGATGTGTGTTATGTGTGAGTGTATGAGATGCTAAAACTTATTTACTTATTGTTATTTATTTATTTATTTATTGGTCATGCCCACAGCATGGAGAAGTTCCCAGGCCGGGGACTGAACCCAAGCCACAGCAGTGACACAGCAGTGACACAGTGCTGGATTCTTAACCACGAGGTCACCAGGAAACTCCTAAAGCTTATTTATTAGTGTATTTCTATTAGTACTAGGTATTACATGCATTAGTCTGTATTTTAAAAATATATTCGCCTTTCCAACTAATGGAAAATAGAAAATTGTAAAGCCCTTTATAAAACTAAAAAAGGACTAATTTCAGTTCAGAATTACTCTGTTTTTGTCATCCACAAGTAAGGCATGCATAGTAGTCTACCTTTCCCATTTATTTATTGAGGAATTATGTATGGAATGTTTACCACATCCTGGGCACTGATCGATGTGTTTTGAGATACACACACGGACAAACCAAGATCTCCAAATGCATGGCGCTTAGCTTCTGGTGAGACAGAGAGACAATAAATATAACTAAATATAGTACAGAGAAGGCTGGGAAATGATCGTTGCCAAGGAAAAGTCGAAAAACAAAAGCGTGTGACAGGAAACTGAAACAGGTGGTTACAGAGAAGAGGGTTGGATCCCCAGGGTGGTTTCATTCAGATCTGACCTCGTGATGATCTGGAAGGAACAGGGAAGAAAGATCGTCGAAGGTGAGGGATGTCTGGTGTGGCTGGAGTGAGTGATCAAGGGGGAATGTGTAGACGGATATGAAGTCAGAGAGGAGACAGAGGGCCCTTCGCAGAGGTCAGCATGAAGTTGCTGGTTTCCATGTTGAGTAAAAATAGGAAGCCATGGATGATTTTGAACAGAGAAGTGATGGGATATGACTTCACATTTAAAAGAATCTGTCTCATAAGGAGACAGATGTGGGGGCAGGGTCCCCAGTTAGCAGGCTATTGCAAAGATCCAAGCAAGGCGTGACAGTGACTCCACCTAGGCTTATAGAATCGGCAGTGGAGAGACGTGATCAGATTCTAGGTACGTTTTGATGGTAGAGCCAACAGGAAAGATTTACTGATAAATTAGATGCCGTGTTTGAGAGAAGGAGATGAGTCAGGGTGACTTGGTGTTTCGTCCTGAGAACCAGAAAAATGAAGTTGTCTTCCACGGAGGTAGGGATGAGGAAGTCAAACAGATTTGGAAGGGAAAGACCAAGAGCTGAGTTTTGGACATGCTGAGTTTAAACTGTTAGACATCTAGAGAGAGATGTCAGAAAGGGGGTTGGAGATAGAAGTTATGAGATTATAGAGAAGTCAGGGTTGGAAATTTAAAACTGGTCATAGCTGCAGATGAATGGATAGGGATGTGGGGAGTGTGTGTGTGAGTGTATTCCTATATATGAACTATTACTCTGCCATAATAAAGAAAGAAACAGTGCCATCTGCAGCAACGTGGATGGACCTAGAGATTCTCATAAGTGAAGTCAGACAGAGGAAGACAAATATCACATGATATCATTTATATGTGGAATCTAAAATACAACACAAATAAACATTTGTGAAACAAACAGATTCGCAGACATAGAGAACAGACTTACGGTTGCTAAGGGGCAGGAGGGGTGGGAGAGGGATGGATTGGGAGTTTTGGGTTGGCAGATGCAAACTTTTTTCTTTTTTTTTTTGTCTTTTTGCTATTTCTTGGGCTGCTCCCGCGGCATATGGAGGTTCCCAGGCTAGAGGTCCAATCGGAGCTGTAGCCACCAGCCTACACCAGAGCCACATCTGCAACCTACACCACAGCTCAAGGCAACGCCGGATCGTTAACCCACTGAGCAAGGCCAGGGATCGAACCTGCAACCTCCTGGTTCCTAGTCGGATTCCTTAACCACTGCGCCACGAGAGGAACTCCAACAGATGCAAACTATTATAAATAGGATAGATAAACCACAAGGTCCTACTGGGTAGCACAGGGAACTATGCCCAATATCTTGTGATAAACCATAATGGAAAAGAATATACACGTGTGTGTGTGTGTATAACTGAATCCCTTTGCTGTACATGACATTGCACATCAACTAAACTTTAATAAAATAAAAACTGGCCATAATTTGTGTACAGAAGGTATTTGAGGCCATGAGCCTGCCTGGATAGGATGGCTGAGACAGTGAGTACGGATAAACAAGAGACTGTACCCTTGGAATTATTCTGTTGTATGTATTTATACTTGCTATATTTCTCCTTTTGTTTAGCAAATTATTACACTGCACAAAATAAAAGAGAAAATTGACAGTTACCTAAATAACTGAAGATAATCCATCAAGTAATTAAATTTGCAAAGTGTATTAATTTTCCTCCATTATCTGGTCTGAGTTTCTATAAATGTCTGCATTATTCAGACACTAGAACAGCTACAATTTGAGCTGCTTTATCCTCATGTTATTTAATCAATATTATATTAATCTTTAGGACAATAAAGTTCAAAAATGCTTTCAAGTAATTCTCTAGGTAATCTTCATCTGTATTTATCTTCTGAATTTAAATAAAATATTTGGTTGGAATATGGTTATTGTTTCCTTAATGTCTATGCCTGGGACTTGACAGTTCTCATTTTGGTGAGGTGGTAAACGGCTTTTAAAATTTTTGCCCAGGCAGACTACTATAATCAAGGGGAGAGAGGGAGAGAGATGGAAAGGCAAATTTCCAGGCAGAGATAAAGCTATGTAAATATATTTGTTGTTTCATCTAGTAATGACACTTTTTGAAGGTAAGGGGTCTTCTCTACTGCAGATAAGCCCATGCCATAAGTGCATTCCATTCAGATTTAAATTTTAGTGTCAGAACCCTTTTAACACTGTTCTGTAGTTAACTGGGTAAAAGTGGACAAGTTCAGGAGCATTGTTTTTCATACTGAACTCTGTAATGGTGCTTAGGCAATTTAGAAGATATAAGCATATAAGATTTGTCAGTAAAGATAAGACCAAATTAACCCAACTTTAAAAATAAGAGAATTTATTGACCCGTCTATAATAGAAAATATGGACCTAGTCAGGCTTCTGGGTTTATCAAGAATCTAATGGGTTTTTTGTTTTGTTTTGTTTTGTTTTTGTCATCTCTCTGCTCTGTCATCTAAGCCATCCACTGTGTTGTCTTTAGTCCAAAGTTGGCTCTCTTGGCAGGCCTAGCAAGGCTGCCAAAATAGCCAGGCTATTTGCTTTCTTGAAAATGCCCAAGGAGAAGGAATGCCTTCTTCATTTATCAGGCAAGTGATCTGAGCTTAGTGCCAATCCTTGTGGCCAGTAGAAGGCCATGTGCTGATGGTTTTAAGGTCTGGGTCACTCAGTGACCCAAGGATCGGATTCCCTCGACTTGCTTATATCTTTGGAGATGACAGCGGGGTCAATGTCCTTGGAAGCATGTGGCTGCTCCACAGGAGGGCTGGACGGGCACGTTGTTGGGGAAGTAGTCATCAGAAAATTTATGGGCCTGAATCATCCAGGTGATCAAAACTCAACTGACACTCGTTCCAATTTATGTTTTAGACTCAGCTTCCTAATCTGGACTCTATTTCTCTTGCTAGGGCCCTTCTCCATTTGGTAGTGACAGAAAACTAGCTATATCGAGTTAATGAAAAAAATTTAACTGAAACTCAGGAGACACGGACAGGAGGAAAATCTTTTACTTTACCTCATCTATTTTTTTTTTTTTTGTCCTGTCTTTTTAGGGCTACACTCACTGCATATGGAAGTTCCCAGGCTAGGGGTCAAATCAGAGCTGCAGCTGCTGGCCTACACCACAGCCACAGCAACATCAGATCCGAGCCATGTCTGTGACCTACACCACAGCTCACGGCAACGCCAGACCCTTAACCCACTGAGTGAGGCAAGGGATCGAACCCGTGACCTCGTGGATACTAGTCGGGTTTGTTACCACTGAGCCATGATAGGAACTCCTATTTCGCCTCATCTACTAGTCAATGTAAGCAGTTAATGTCTTGTTGCCTCTCTGGAGAATGTCTGTTTCCCCCCGTTACCAGAGCAGCTATACGGCAGCACATGCACAAACACCATTTTTATGTGAGCACTTCTCTGTCACTGATGTGGTTTAACAAATTTTTATGATAGAAGCTTATTTCGAAACACCTACAAGTTTCATTATATAGGTGATTCAGAGAAAGATGTATTTATGTCACTGTTCAATGGGAGAGACGAGAATTCAACAAATTCAAATTAATGAATTGAACATATACAACAGCTTCCTCCTAAAATCATAGTAAAGTGAAAGTAAAGGTGTTTTAGGGCATAAATCATCAAGGAAAAAGAGAATATGTGGACAGATAACAACAACAAAGTGTTGGAAGTTGGAAAGACAATGAATACGTACCAGACTGTGAAAACTGAAAGCTTGCAGTAGGAAAAGCACAGAAGCCACCTGATTTGAATCTCTAAACTGCAGAAGGCTCAGAAGCTGGCAGTATGAGGTGTCTTTGAAAGTGAAGATGTTGATGGGGCTGAAAACAGAATTGTCTGCAAGGCTGTTAAAGAATCAGAGAGGCCCCAGATCAGTATTCTCACCACTGCCCCTTTCTCCATTCCTCCACCCCACAACATGAAGGGAAGCAATTTATTTTCTGGAAGGTGAAAAGAGGACCTCTGGACTGGAGAACACCTGCACAGCTGAGAGCAGGAGCAGCCTCTAAAAACAGGATGATTAGAGCGATCATAAAAAGGGGAAGAATCTCAACTTTATCCCCTCAGCAAAGCTTCCAAAATGCCAGAAGCCAGGCAGGAGATCAGACGTCCCTTCTCTGAGCAATCTGACTAGCCCAAGAGCATAAACTTAAACAAGTTATAGACAAGGAGTTTCCATTGTGGCTCAGCAGTAACGAATCTGACTAATATCCATGAGGACGCAGATTTGATCCTTGGCCTGGCTCAGTGGGTTAAGGATCTGGTGTTGTCGTGAGCTGCAGGGTAGGCCACAGATGCAGCTTGGATACGATGTTGCTGTGGCTGTGGTGTAGGCTGGCAGCTGCAGCTCTGATTTGAACCCTAACCTGGGGACTTTCATATGCCACAGGTGCAGCCCTAAAAAGACAAAAAAAAAAAAAAAAAGGTACTGACAGCCAAGCATCCAGTAGTGAAAAGACCAAGCAAAATTATCTTAGAGTGAAATTCATCATTCACGAAGCCTCACTCCCTTACAACTTCCAGTGAGCACTTTTAGTTATCCATTTTAAAATATGAGCAGATTACCACACATTTAAGGACAAGCTCTAATAGGAAAGACAGAACAAATAACCAAAAAAGAAGTTTTGAGATAATAGAGACCACGTGTAGAGAAGAAAACTGTGAGAAGAAAAACTAGCATCAGAAATAAGTTTTTTAAATTACTCAATGAATTTTATTACATTTATAGTTGTACAATGATCATCACAAAGAAATAGGTTATTATATTTAAGAAACATGAACATGATGCTATGAAAAGAACATTCAGAAACTATAAAGGAATTCTTAAAATTAAAAATATGATTGCAGCAATAAAAATAAAGGAGAAAGTTAAAATAGTGGAAATATCCAATTAGTAAAATAATTTGACAAAAATAAAACATAGAAAAAAATTTAGTTTAGAATATCAGTCTAGGAATTCCTATATTTAAATAATAGGGGTTCCAAAAAGAGAAAATACACAAACATAAGGAATAGAAGTCACCAGAGAAATGATTCATGAAAATTCCCTATTACTTATTGAGTGAATCCACCAAGATCCTAGCATAATGGATAAAAATAGATCTATCTACCTCATGAGAGATCACCATAAAGTCTTACTGCACTGGAAACAAAGAGAAAATCATAAAGCTTCCAGAGGGAGCGAAAGGTGGGGACCAAATCACACACATAGAATGTTCTAATAGTACTTCAGTTAGCAATAACAACACTGGAAGTTAGCAGAGAATGGAATAATGTAATTCTGAGGGTAAATGATTTCCAACCTGGAATTTTATATCCTGCCAAACTATCATTCAGAGTAAAGACATTTTCTGACATACAACTTCTCAAAAAATATGATTTCTAGGAATCCTTTTCCCAGAACTCACTATGGGATACTGTATACCAAAATAAGGAAATAAGTCAAGAGGAATGATATGGTACTAGGACACATACAAAAGCAGAAAGAAGTTTCCTAGGATGCTAGTGATGGAGGATCATAGGACATCAGCTGTGCAATAGACATTAGAGCACCCAGTTCAGAATGGAATGAATCAGATGAAACTGGGAATATTCCTGATCTTGCTTTCTTTCAGAGATTTATACTTTTGGAAAATAATTTGTGGATGAACCTAAATGTGATAAGCATTTAGAAAACATACAGATGAAAAAGTCAAAGAGTCCTAGGAAAACAAAATGTTCAGAAAAGTAAATAGAATCCTAATATATTATATTCCATACTTTATTGAGTCTAAGATGCTATCAATTATAAAAGTTCCCAATATTTTAGACTACTAAGAAAGAAAAATCTCTGCAACCAAATGACACAATTACTTAACGTTAGTCTTGTGTGATGTGTGAATCAATGACATTAGTCTCTTGTTGCTTTGAAATTTCTTTCTTCTGTAATGAGATATTTAGTATATTTTCCTGTCTTCAGTTACATTGCTATGATAAGGTACCTTTCCATATTCTTATCAACCAGCATAAGATATCTTCTCTAGTCATAGGTATCATTTTTTCTCAGATCTATACAAAGTACTTGGTTATATTCTGCAAGAAAATACTGAATTGCTGTCATGCCTCCAATGACAAATACTGGCTTTATTACTAATAAATTTATGCTCCACTACTCTGGGTTTTTTTTTTGCCTTTTTATGAATGCAATAACATTTTCTTTCAATATTAATTCATAGTGTAATCTTTTTGAAGATATTGTGTATGGCAGTTTAAACTCAGCACATGTCGTGTCTATCATGTACAAACTCAACTGAAGTGATGATTTTATTAATAGCTTTGACCTAATTGTGGATATGCAATAACAACCCTACTGCCATAACTGTCTGGCTAACCATAAATGAAAGACATATCCGTATTTCAGAGATGTTAAAATGTGAGAAAAAAACTATTTAATAAAATAGCTCAGCTATGATTAGGGTATAAACAGTGAATATAAATTAGTCAAATGTTAAGATATAACCATATTGGGGGAATAGTGATGGGTGCAACATTGTTGAAAAAAAGCCAAGTTCTGAATTTTTGTGGTGAGGGAGCAATCGTTTATGCCTAATCTTGAAAACCCATGATGTACAAGTAAACATGTTATTAAAGATGATATTAACATGTATTAACTAAAACAATTGAGAGTGGTTGCCTCTGGATAGCAGTTCTGGGGTCAGGGGACTCTTTTTTTTTTTTTTAATAAAGTTTTGAACTATTCAAAATATTCTATGATGTATGTATAACTTTGATAAATATAAAATTTAAATTTGAAGTAAATCATTGACTCCTTAAGTAAATCAAGTAAATCATTGCTAACATAATTTTCCATTCTTAACAAATTATTTTGAAGTTTACAAGTCTTATTTGACATTTAAAAATCTCAGAAAGGGGAGTTCTCATCATGGCACAGTGGAAATGAATCTAAGAACCATAAGGTTGTGGGTTCAGTCCCTGGCCTTGCTCAGTGGGTTAAGGATCCAGCGTTGCCATGAGCTGTGGTGTGGCTTGCAGACAAGGCTTGGATCTGGCGTTGCTGTGGCTGTGGTGGAGGCCGGCAGCTATAGCTCTGATTAGACCCCAGCCTGGGAACTTCCATATGCTGCAGGTGTGGCCCTAAAAAAAAAAAAAAGAAAAAAGAAAAAAAATCTCAGAAATAATTTTCTAGTGGCAGACAACACACCAGATGTGATATAAAGTACACTGTGGGCCTATTACTTTAACGGAATTAGACTGAACAAGGAAAGAGACCCCTTGTGTTGTTACTGAAAATGAATTTTTGTATTTTGGTTCAGATATACTCTTACCCTGTGTGGAAATGATAAACTTCCTGTCTAAATATTTTACTGAAGAGAGCATTTATATCTAGAGTTATTTCCACCTCTGCATGTTGGTAATCCTAGCTGGCTGGGCTTTTCACCATCCCCACAGTTCTCTGCTTTATATACTTTGCAGATCAGTCTTTGTCTCGTGATGGATTATTGCTTTGTGAGTTCTTCCTCTGCTCGCATCTCAGATTTCTTAGTGAAGAGTCAGTATTTCCCACTTTTAATTAATCCACACACTGTTCATTAGTAACTATCAGAGCAGCATGATTTAATGGAAAAAACGTTGGACCAGGAATCAAGAGACTTGATTTCTGTTTAAAGCTGGGCCATTTGAGTGTCTCATCTCTCTGTGCTTTAGTTTTCTCACTTGTTAATGGAACAATTTAGAATAGGAACTCTCTAAGACGTCTTACAGGTATAATATGGTATGATTCTGGGCATATGCATTTATCTAAATGCTTGGGTACAAGATTAAATCACAGTATGAACAAATTGGGACTTTTTCTTATAGCTCTGAATATCAATATGTGCAACAGGTTGACAAATAAGGACTTAAAAGAAGGAACTAGAGAGACTTAAGTCACTGGACGAAGGAAATAACCAGGTAAGGAGCATACACCCTTCTTTAAAGTAAAGAACAAAGTTAATATTGCCTTCTATCTAGACTGGTAGGTCTAGCATGATATTCTAGGGATAAATGCTTCTTGACTGGTTGATAGGGCATATATTCCATATTTCTACACATTGCATCTAATTAAATCCACCACTTTAAATATGAATCCATTGGATTTTTATCCTGTTTGTTTTTATTCACTCTATGACGTCACCAGCCAAGGGAGAGGCTGACTTTGCAAAAGGCAGATGAATAACTGCCTTGAAAACATATGTTGTCTATACCGCATAAATTAAAGAATTAGGAACTTCCTGAAAATGATTTCAGATTACAACATAAAAATACTCAATGGATATACATAATGCACCGTCTAAGAAAAATATCCTCATTTCAGTTCTCGTATTTAATAAAAACACTGATAAACATTGCCTCTAATAATAAGAGTTACGCCAGCTCCAAAGGCCTTAAAGGATGAGGCAAGCGTGCTGCGTTTGCTTTGTTCAGTGATTTCAGGGAGTAGTGGGCAGATGACCTGCAATTAGAGGACAACCAACTTTTCCTGTCCCAGTTCTACTGCCTCTAGCCAATGTCATGCCATAAAGGGGAACCAGGTGAAAACACAGACTTATGGGAGTTCCCGTCATGGCTCAGTGGTAATGAACCTGACTAGGATCCATAAGGATGAAGGTTCAACTGAGCCCCAGCCTCACTCAATGGGTTAGGTATCCAGTGTTGTCGTGAGCTGTGGTGTAGGTTGCAGATGTGGCTTGGATCTGTAGTTGTTGTGGCTGTGGTGTAGGCCAGCAGGCCAGCAGCTGTAGCTCTGATTCGACCCCTAGCCTGGGAACTTCCATATACTGTGGGTTTGGACCTAAAAAGCAAAATGACGACAACAACCAAAACCAAAACAAAACAAAACAAAACAAACCCCACCAAAAACAAAACCAAAAAAACCCCCACAGACTTATTCCTGTCACTAGGAAAAGTAACCTGAAATGTCAACCATGTGTTCAAACAATCACACCTGACTTGTTATTTAAAGCCCTGAAATTGTACATGGGCCCAGTCACTACCTCAATGATTTTCACCATTTGATATACACTGGCACAGTCTGAAGATTTTTATTTTCAAATACATGTGCCTGAACCCTACCCCTTGATATTTTGCTCAATCTGTCTACAATCTATGTTTTTTGAAAGCTACACTAGATTCTGCTTCTCATATCAGTCAAAGATGAGAAAGACTGGTCTACATGACAAGTAACCCCTTCAATGAAATATTTCTGACGTGACCAATTTCCTTTAAAATCTCCCCGAATTCTAGACCTTTACTCTAAGATCTTTGGGAGGAAAAGGTTAGTGACCTGCTGTTAGCTTACCAAGCCATCAGCTATTTGTTTTGACAGTATTTCATTGCTTCAAGGAAAATAACTAGCTATAGTCTATTTTCATCATCTTCGTTCTTTTTCCTTTTTAGGCGGTTTTACTGAATTATTTATTCTGTATCCCTCAAAGGATGGGGAATAGGAAGATCCTTAAGTCTTGGGACATGACATACGAAAAAACAACAGGTAATATTTTACCAACACTTTTCAATATCTTATTTCCCCCTTTGGCTTCCCTTCGTTTATACGTGGGATCCATATCCATCACATGTGGTCATCTTCCAGAGATACTGTACAGTTTCAGAATCTCACATTTTTGGGGTTGATTTTTAGATACAGTAGGTAAGAAAAAGTCTAAGGGAAATTCAAGTTACAAGTAGATTTTCTTGGCTCCCCTTTCATTTTGTTTTCTATTATTCATGTCGAAAGGGTCATGAGAGTTGGGAATGGGGGGCAAAGGGACCAACGCTTGGAAAGTTTTGACAGACTTTTTTTAGTTAAGTCTTCTGCCCAGCAGCTCTCGGTGAATGGTGGGTCTTTGGCATGGATGCGAGGCTAGGTGACGAAACTCATTGCACAGGCAGTGCGGAGCCACAGGGCAACCCTAAAAGCCGGCGGGCCTGACTTGCTGTCTTCCACGGCGGAGCTCCTCTGCAGGCTCTTCACAGCCTTCGGATGGGCCACCTGCAAGTCTTCCTTCTGTTTTCACTTCAGGGCACGGACAGAGCCCTAGACTCCAGCCCCTAAAACACCTTCAGCCACCAAAGCTTTTCTTGGGCTTGATTTTAGCCCATCTTTCCCTGGACACATCCTTTCACTCACACACACATGCGCATACTTGCCTTTCCAATGAACGTGATGAAGGCAAGAGAAGGGAAGTTGATGGATCCCAGAGAACAGACAGATCCTGTCTTTTATCTCAAGTCTCTTTGCTTCTATGGTTCATGGGACTTTGGTTTTGGAGTCTCAGCCCAGCTCTAACGTTCACGCTGCCTATTACTGGTGGAAAAGGGGGGGAAGAAAAGAGCCGCTTCCCTGTCTCTTTGCCTTCATCTGCTGTGCACGTGGAAGTGTGTGCGGCTGACCCAAAGCTCGCTGGCATGTCAGCGTGCAGCCGCAGGGCGAGGGGCGTTTGATTTATAAATGGAATGTATAATAGGCACGATGCCTTCTGAGGCGAACGTTCATGGAAAAATCACATGCCGCTCACATGAGGGACCAAGATCTTTTTTTATTATTTTAATGAATTGAGTTTTTTCAGGGCACCAGGGAGATAAGAAGATACCTGCCAATAACCCTCTGATTGTGTCCCCGGCCAATGGGTGGGCTTCCACACGGCTACTCCTCTCGTCAATTGAGTTTGTGTGTTAAGTCAAGGTTTAGCTTTGGATGTGAAGCTCTCGCTCAAACAAAGCCACAGACGCTCCGACGGTGGAAACCATCGCATAATTCTCCTCTTTGTTTCTTTAAAGAGCACCGGGTTGGTAAAAAAATCCGTTTTGAGAAGACTCGGTCTGGAGATAATGATAGTGAAGATGAGAAAAGACAGCAGGTTGTAAGTTCTGGCCTAAGTTCGGAAAGAGGCCAAAAAAAAAAAAAAAAAAAACCCCGTTGAAAAGGCAATAAACGACAGCAAGGCCAACAGATCAACCAACATGAGAAAAACCAACAGGTAACAAGGGGCCTCTGGCACTTCTGAAGAATAGGGATCAATAGGAAAGGGTTTTGAATGAGACATAAAATGCTCCTTCCTGTCAGGGAGGAAGGGAGGTGTCTGGTGCTTGAGAAATGGGAAAAAAATGCAATTAAACCCCAGATATGAATAAAGATCAGGTGAGAGAGGATGTCACCCTGCGGCCTCTGGAACTGTGTTTCTGCTGCTTCCCCCACCGTATTTTTTCCCTGGAACAAAGGAACAGTGTTGTGGAAGAGTGGGCGCCAGGTACTTTAGGAAAACAAGACCCAGGGAAGCGGATGAAGGAGGACAAAGGCAGTTGCAGTTGCCGTCCCGGGCAGTGAACTGGAGGCAGCTGAGTCCCGACACAAACGGTGAAACCTCGGAGCCAGCAAGATGACCGAAGCATGGGAAGGAAAGAGGGAAGGTGATTCACAATAGCCTTTGAAAGACATGGGCTTCGGTGTTTATGTGTGTGTTGCACACTGCTTGGCCTTGGGGGGCCGCCTTTGTCCAGCGAGCCATTTCCCAGTTTGAAGGCAATAAACAGGAAAAGAGCTTGAAAGACGGCCACGGACGCCTGATACATCATGTTTGAGAGCAAACCTGAGATAAGGCCTTGGCTCTGAGAGGGCGACGGATGGAAGAATTGTCCCGGAGGAGGCTCGCTCATCCATCCCCCCTCCCTGACCCTAAGAGGGGGAGGCATGGCTGAAATGCTCCGGAAAGGGTTCCTTGTCATGAGGCTCCCCTTTCCACCACATCTGGGTCTGGGGTAATTTCATTTATGTTTACTGCAACCCTGGATACAGAGAGGACTAAAGAAATGAGCAAGGCCAACTGTAGGATAACTGAACCGTATAAACCCATGAGAAGTTCCCCTTTGGAGGCCTGTAGTCTGAATTTGTATCTATGCGCCTTCATAAAATCAAGCACATCAGGGGCCATCTTAAGTGAGATTATGGTCCCCTCATCTCGGGAATTTTCTTGGAAAATAGGATGCGAGATAAACTGTAAAAGAGGGTGATCATCACCTTTTTAGGGTGCCACTCTTAAAACGTCATCACTGTACCCCCCATGTAAGGTTCCCGATGCTCCCTTACTGAGCATAATGGCTCTGTCAGCACGGAATTTTCCTTCAATCATCGGCTGTGAACAATAAAACGGATTTTTCCTTAGCCCGATGAGGACCTACTCATATAACTATTTGGTCAGATTTTATTCTGGCAATGAAAAAACAGTAGCTCTGGAGGTGCTATGGAAGCATTTATTAGGAAATTCTGTTTCACACAGAAAACAAGAGCCTCTAAATATAAATTTTAAAGAATCCCCAAGTTATTTGGATCTCAAGCCCACGGAGTTGAGAGACCGGGTCAAATGGCACAAGAAAAGACCTAGAAGAATGAGAAACAAACTTGGCCAACAGAATTGTCTGAGGCACCAGTGCGCCCCTGAGTTGGCTCACCAGTGTTTCTGTGCAGTTAGCGGAAAATGAATGCCCTTCCTAATCTATCGGGGAGTCAGTGCTCCCGCTCTAGCCTCGGGAATGGAAAAGGGATTCAAGCCTTGTCCAGCTCAATCCCCAAAGCAGCATAGTTTCCACTGTGGAGCCTGGATCACTTGCAGATGAAAGGGTTCGTAGAAATGGGGCCATTGAGATGACAGCAAAAGCACTGGCACCGACTTGTTGTTGGAAAGGAAATGCACATTCAGAATCTCAACACATCCCAAGGTTGCTGTGACCTTATGTCTTCTGCAGAGGGCCAGCAGAGCAGCTCCGGAGAGCTTGAAGCCTATAGTCTCTTCCTTTGTTAGTTCAGTGGATATACAGAGGGTATTTATCGGTCTTCCCCGATTGGCCGTCTGGACTCCTTAGGTTGCACCATCACATGTTGAACCTGTTACCGGAATTTCCTGAAAAGAAAAGGCCATGCGGAGGTATTTGCTTTACATAGATGTCCGGGGTCCAGGTGCAGAGAAGCCATAACCACACATTACCTCTCCTTAACATTCGTTATTGGCAAATGCTTTTAAAATGTGTTAACTTGTTTAATAACTAGAGCATGATTATTTTCTTTGACTAGGCAGGAGGATGGAGAACTAAGTTCCTATCTTGTCTGTCGTCAGCCTATCATTGCCTAATACAGAGCAGAGCAGGTGGTGGGTGCGTGGTAAATGTTTGTTGAAGAATGAAAATATTGACTTAGGTTCAAAAGACATTTTAAATGTCTCATTAACAATGCATTTAGTTTCTCATGTAAAAAAAAAAAATTAGATGTTTAGGCTGGACAGGTCCACCTTGGCTGGATATCGGAGCAACGCTGGGGCTCGTTACAGGAACACATTCCCAGCCTCCTGCCCCATCAGCATCATCAGAATCTCCAGGTGTGGGTCCAGCAAAAGCAAGTGTGAAAACCAGTGAAGTAGATGAGCTCCGAAGGGTCTTCCATCTTCATGATTCTCTAAACTGGAAAGCTGCTTTAACACTTTGAAGTGTTTATTTGTCATTAACTCTCTGACCGATGGTTAAGTAAGGACACGGGGTTTTCAAGATTTTACCTATTCGAAGGGCAGATAGATAATACATCCTTGAAAGGAGCATGGAGGCAAAAAAACCAATCATATTTGATTTTCCAGTACCGCTTTCTACATTTTCCAAAGGATTATGACCATTGTAATCACTTGCATTTGTGTATTTTGTTGTCAATGGCTTCATCTCATTCTCTTGCGTGGTTTTGCACCGTAATTCCCCCCATTCTCATCATGTTTGTCGGCTGAGACCTACCCTGACAGGTCAGAGAGGAGAGAAGCAGAGGGGTAAAGGCACAGAGAGCAAGAAAGCAGTAAAAGGTAGCTTGTTGACCCTTTTGGTCATTCTGGGATTTTTGTACTGTCATCTGGCTAATTGCAATTTGGGAATTTATAGTTGTTCATCTTCCCTGAGTGAGCCACGTTTACTCTGCTGCTTTCTTGCCATGATTGATAATTAGCTGGTGACTTCTGTCCTTTGGAAATAGGCAAATTTGGAGTCACACTAGGTTGTTTTCACCACAGGGACGCTGCTGGGCCTTCCGGGCAGTCGTGACAGCTACAGGGCAAGATTCCAGACAAGACCTGATAAAGTCTTGTGGGGGTGGAAATAACTATTCCTGAAGATTTTTAAAAACATACAAATCAGAGATGGGAAAGGACAGTTTTTCCTTTATTTTTAAGTGAATATAGTGTGGGCCACTTTGGATTTAAGACCACATGAAATAAAAAACAAAGACTAGAAAGAAGCTGCAGCCAAGAAGATAGGAAACAGTTTTTATATCACCGATGGCAAAGTTGGGTGAGAATGTTTCTGAAGGAAAAATGAAGATTTGGGGGGATATTCCCAGAGGCAATTAATTAGACCTTATCTTGGAAAATTATGTGTGTGTGTGTGTGTGTGTGTGTGTTTGGGGGTTGGAAGTGAACTGGGGGGGGGGAATCAGTCTTTCTTAAAACTCACACAGCTACAAAGGAGGAGGAAAGGGTTATAAAATCACCTTGGCTAGATGTACCCAAGGAAAATCCCCAGGCCACCATAAGGCAACAGCAACAAGCCCTTTCCTCTCTTGTCTGGAGATAGGGTTTTGTGGAGAAGTATTCTGAAAGCCTCGGGCTGTGGGCAGGTGGATGTGAGCCTCTCGGAGACCTGGAGGAGAGCAGCATCACATCCTGGAGGCGGAAGAGGCAGCTGCGGACGGATGCGGGCAACGAAAGGCCTCCTGGGGCCACGAAGGACATTCGTGGTGGAGGACAAACTCAGGTGCATGAAACACACACACTCAATTACAACCCTATGAAAATACCTACGTCTGCTCTAACAAGATGGGAGAATCTTAAGATGGTATTAAAAGTTTCAAATTTCCTGTGTGTGTGTGTGTGTGCATGTGCAAAGTTGGTAAACATTTAAATTCTTTTAGAATAAAACATTAACAGCCAAAGTGATCAGAGTTCATTCATTCCACAAATATTGACTGAGAACCTCTTATCGTGCCAGGCGCTTTTCCAGCCTTTGGGCGGGCAGCAGTGGACAGGCTTCCCCTGTTCCCTCTCCTCAAGGCCGAAACACCAGCTTCCCTCGGATGGGTGCTCAGCCCTGGCCACCCAGAGCCTGGACACACGCAGCCTCCACAGCCGGGAAGCAGAGAAACGCCAGCTGGCTGACATCCTCAGTGGCATCTGAGTGAATGTTTTTATATACATTGTTTTCGGGCTGTCCTTGGAAAAATCATCCTTTCTAATGTAAATTAGCTTATTTACCGTCAGGAAGTAGAACCAGTCCCAATTCTTCCCCTTTGACACTACTTTGAATTACTAACGTGGCTGGTGAGGGTGCTTTCATTTCCCTCCTGCAGAGCTGTCAATTTGGGAAGCGCGTTGCTCCTCCCACAACACCAGGGGCAGAGAGAGAGCAGTCCAAATGCAAAGTCACACGGAACCAAGGTGAAGGGACTCTGAAGAGCTCACTGCGCTCATCTCTTTACACACACACACACTCCTGGAAATTGACATGAGGCTTTCGTGTCTGTGATAAAGAGATTTTGATTTCCTAGGTTACGTCGTACAGATCTGGAAACTCTAAAATGTGGCACCCATTAAGACATAGCATGACATTAAAAAAACATGCTGGGGCCATGTCTGCAACACTTCTTCAAGTGTTTAGGCCTTTGGCGTCAAAATCATCTAGATGGGTGGATGAAAGGGCAGAGTCCTAGAGATACTCCAGACCTGAGGAATCAATAGCTGGGGGTGTGTGGGGTGGGGTAGGTTGAGGGAAAGGCAGGGAGTTCTTAGCAATCTTCAGTTTCAATAAGCAGCCTGGAAAGTTCTGGCGCACCCCTATTTTATGATCAGGTGTTTTAGGGCATGAAACAAGAAGGCTCTGACACCTATTTCCAGTTGAAAGGTAGGGCCAAGAACAGTTTACCATCTGCCAAGAACCATTGCATCTTGTTGATGCTGCCTTTAGGCTGGTTCTTGGCATGGAAGCTGCTATGCATTGGAGAACCACCATTAACTTGGTTTGTAGGGTGATGGTAGGGGGGCCTAGCCCTTTCTCAAGGTCAAAGGGATCCTACACATTTGTGGGGTAAATAAGAACTTAGACTCATGTTACCTGGGGAAGGTCTGCTTTGGTGGTTAGTCTGTCCTGCCCTGTGGAGCCATCTGACATAGACTGATAGTCATTGCCTGATTGGCCCTGTTGGCCACGGAGGCAATTCCTAACTAAATGAGGGCTTTTCTCATTTACAAGCAGCAAGTCAAAATCCCCAAACATTTTCTTGTACAATTTTAGACTCAGTTTCTATTTAAAATTATTTGAAAATCTATATAAGAGAGTGTTACAGATCTAAAGTAAGACTTGTGAGGGTATGGTGTGACAATTATCCCACAGACGTCTCATTTTGGACAAGCCAGTCAACACCGGCATTAAGACCCCGGAAGAAGCCTGCAAGCTGATCTCTTGGGATTGATGCCTCCATCGGCCCCCTTCCTGCACAGGTTCCCGACTGTACCTTTCTTTCCTCTTCCCTTGGCTTTCTCCCTCTCAATGTCTTCTCTTAGAATGTTCTTGATCACATGATTGGCATTCTGATTTCCAAATGCTTCCCCCCCCATATAACTTTATATTTTCTCACTTTCCCCTCATCTTCTAGGCTTTACCAATTCTCAGAGGAGGAGTTTTTGAGGGTAATTCTAAAAACCATGGAGAGGAGGCCTGACTATGGGTCTGTCTTCGTTCCATGACCTTCTGCCCGCACCTCCTCCCTGAGGAGAGGAACGCAAATGAACAAAACAGACCTGTCTTAGAACAGGGCACTCAGGGAGTTCCCAGGTCATTATACTTGATTGAATAATGTTGATGATGATGACAGTGATGACGGTAAATGTTTATGGCCCCATCAGGTCTGCCTAACGCCACCAGAGCCTCCCTTTAATTGTCCCAGATGGAGTTCGGTCCTTTAGCAGTGGTACCCTCCCATCCAAAATGGCAGCATAAGTCAGTGATGGTGATTCCTCTCCCAACGTGCAGCTCATCAGCATCCCGTTAGACATGGGAGGGAGGAAGTGATACACTGAATACAAGACAGCTTGATAGAAAACTGGAATAGAAAGGCACCAAAAAACATTTATGAATGAATGAGTCCAGATGCAATCTTTGTAAATAACAATGGTCTGGAGGAAAAAAAAAAAGAAATGAAAGATTTATACCATTTAGATTCACGAGATTAGCTGAATTGATTTAATTAGCCTACTAATATTGTAGCATCGTAAAACAGAAAGCACTCAATAAATATTTGATGACTGCCTTGCAGAAAAGTGTGTTTTTGTTTTCCTCATTAAAATGTGTGAATAAACAAAGCTAAAAATATATTGTTCTCCATGTGGGAAGGCCATGATCACTAAAAATTAATCTGTTTCAAATATTTCCACAAATTATCAGCTACTCTTTAAGGACTCTAGGGATTGTTGACATTAACCAGGATTTCCAGGAAATCAAGATTTGATTCAAATTGAGAGATGTAAGATTTTATGAACCCAAAGATTTAAAAGGCATTAAAATAAATATTGACTAATCCCTCAGGGAAATCAGTCTAGGATTAGATTGTGTTCCTATGACAAATCAGAAATTCTCAAGGAAATGGATTAAAACACCATGCACATATTAAAATCTGCGTTTTATCTGGAAAATGTGAAGAATAATACTTGTAGGTTGATATTTTGTAAAATTTGTAATTCTTGTTTGCACAATTTACTCAATTATATTTAAATATTTAAATGACATTTAAATATAATATCATGCCAAGAACAATTGGCTATTCTGTTGATTTTTCAGGGGAAAATAATGCTTATATCTGAAAGTATATGATCCTAGAATGACATGGTGGTAAAGATGTTTATAGACTTTGTAGAGAAACCCTTCCCTTTTCATAGGGGAAACAGGGCTGAGGAGGACGAGAACTACTCTAAATTGTCCCCATAGTTCTTAGCAGATATGGTCGAAGTTTGAGGCCCTGGATTTATATCTTCCCCACAATTATCATCTTTGACCAAGGGCCCTTCAAAAGAGAGAAGCAACCAGCTGAGCTGCCTCTTGAAACGTCTCCTGATTATTTTAAGTCACTTTAATGCTAAAAATGTAATAGAAGAGGAAGAATTAATGCCTTGCAGGAGAAAGAACCAACTGTTCACTAAAGCCTAATGGAGTTTAGGGAAAAAAAAAAAAAAAAAAGACCCCATGGAGGGATCTGTGTAGCTACCAACAGACTCAAAAATAACAGTAATGATAACTAAAATATTTTCCGTGTGATAAACATTTTAAATATTTTTTACTTCATTCACTTTTTTTTTGTCTTTTTGCCATTTCTAGGGCCACTCCCGTGGCATGTGGAGGTTCCCAGGCTAGGGGTCTAATCAGAGCTGTAGGTACCAGCCTACGCCAGGGCCACAGCAACGTGGGATCCAAGCCGCGTCTGCAACCTACACCACAGCTCACGGCAATGCTGGATCCTTAACCTGCTGAGCAAGGGCAGGGACTGAACCCGCAACCTCATGGTTCCTAGTCGGATTCGTTAACCACTGCACCATGACGGGAACTCCTTTCATTCACTTTTGAGTAGCATGATTTCATTTAATCTTCCCAATAATCTCCTAAGATAATCAGTATAGTTATAACATGTGTTGTTATCTGCTGTAGATGAGAAAATAGGTCCAGACAAGGTAAGTATAACTTGCCTCTGGTTTTATAGCTGGTAAACCAGAATTTGAAACCAGGCAGTCTGACTATAGACCCTCCACCAGGCTTTTCATCTTTCCACTTACAGCCCACGGAGGAGGGAAATTTACTAGAAGACATTGAGGAGAAGGTCTGGGTGGCCTTGCTCCCAAAGCAGCTCATTTGGCGTCCCCAGGATTCAGTGAAAATCTATTATGAAACTACATCTGAGAAGCAACCCACCATTTCTCGTCAACCGTGAAATGAAAACTCCCACCCCGTAAAATACAACACAAACCCTGTGTTTTTGTTTGCTTACTTTGGTAATACCTTATTGACGAGGTTTCCTTAGCAGGGTCACTGTTTTTTTTTACTGGGCTACTTTGAAATATGAAGTTGGAGTGCTGTTTCTCAAACTCTGGTCTCAGAACTGCTTCACACTTGAAAATTGTTGAGGACTCCAAAGAAATTTTGTTTATGTGGGTTATTCCCATGAAGGAAAGTTAGAAATGAAAAGTGATCCTTTTTTTTTTTTTTTTAGCATTCCAGAATACACCATTCTAGTAGCTGTCAGAGGGCTGCTGTCAATGCACGGCTTCTGGAAAACTAGATTGTACATTCATGAAAGAGAAAAACAAAGCGATGGTATTATGAAAATAGTTCTGGTCACAGAGATGCTCACTGCCATAATGAGCACCTGTTATTACTGTTCACATTCTGGCTCTGGCAGTGACTAACCGGCCAAGTTGCTTCATCGCACGGGGATTCAGTTTCTTCATCTTTAACAAAGATTTTAAAAAATGGGGGGGGGCTGCACCCGCAGAAGTTCCCAGGCCGGGGATCAGACCTGCGCCACAGCCACAGCAGTGACACAGCCAGATCCTTACCTGCTAGGCCACCAGGGAATGTCTCAATTTCCTCATCTTACAAAGTGTGTAACAGTGTCAACACTAGGTTTGGTGTTAGTGTTCAATGACTAGTGTACATAAATACCATTGCAAGGTTCCAGGCAAGCCCTTGATTCTGGTAGCTGTTATTAACATGGGTTGTGTACCTGACTGAGATGTCCTGGCCCCCCAGCATCATTATGCAGCAGAGCAGAGAGGATCTGTCCCCAGAGAGTGTTACATTATCTGTCCTAACGGGGTCCTATCCAGACTGTTCTTCCATCCCCACGGTTTCCACACATTTCTGAGTCAAGTAATATTGTTTTAATAAAAATGCCCGTCTTCTAAAATAAATGTGACTGACAGAAAAAGATAACATAAAAGTTATTTAATATTTCTGTAATTTATGAGCAGAGTAAAAAGGAAGATTGACATATGTTGTTGACATCATTTAATTTTCATTACAAAATAAAATCTATTTTTGCAGAATGATCTATCCCATAAAAATGGTATTTGCGCAAAGGAAAAGTTTGACTCGAGAGCTATTACAACAAACACGACCAAAGTTAGCATCTCTGACATCCAAAACAGATCTTCAAGTGCAAGTTAATGGCATCCTTAAATTTAGGACCTATTTTGTGCATTAACATTCCAATAAAACAGGGGAGTTGGGAACTTGCTGAGACCTGATTCGATTCGGTAACTTATGAACAGCAATTTTTTTGTGGCGCAATGAGTATATTGTAAGGAATGCCTTGAAAAAAATATGGGGAAATGTTCAGAGGTGTAAATCTCATTTTGGCTCTATGTGTAATTAAGGGTAATGTGATAGTGATTGAAACTGAAATCCCCAGGAGATGCTTTTTCTTATTCTTGCCGTTAATAAGATGTCCATTTAATTAATTTAGTCACCAAAGAGCTGTGTTTATACATATATTAAGATTGACACATTGGGATTGAAATGTGCACAGAAATTGGTAACTGAATTGGGGGAAGGGCCAAGGATCACAAAAGTACCTAGATTTTGGAGAAAGTTAAAGAAAAAAGGCAAGTCAAAAGACTTTAAAATTTGTTCTCTAAAGCGGTATCTGTGGTGTGTCAACTCAATGAGTTCTAATAATTGCTTCACTGTCCCTAAGGGTCAGTGTTAGAGCCAGGCTCTCTGGAAGACCTAGCAACACCTGCTGGATGAGCCTAGCGAGGTCTGCCTGTGCTCACAGGGCTTCTGTATCCAATGGGTCTCGATTCTACCTACTTAAACATCCATATTTCAAGTCACGTGGATGAAGCTAGAGGACATGCTAAGTGAAATGAGGCAATCACAGGTGGATAACTACTACATATTCCACTTATATGGAATCTAAAACAGTCAAATTCACACAACTAGAGAGGAGGGGTGGTTGCCAGGGGCTGAAGTGAGGGGGCAATTGGAGCGCTGCTAATCAACGGGCATCAAATTTCAGTGAAGCAAGAGGAGTGAGTTCTAAAGATCTACTGTGTAATACTGAAACCACGGGTATCATATCATACACTTAAAATTTGAGATGGTAAAGTGTTCTTATCACAATAAAATAAAATAAATATTTTTTAATTGCTTCTTTTCTCTGAACATTCCAGATACATGTACTGTCTCCTGCCTCAGCCTAAGCAGACCTGAGGAAGGTACCTGCAGGGATTTCTTAGATTTGTGATCAGATATGAGGGATCCAGGGAGATCCCACGGAGTTTCCCTGTTACATGTTTTTCTAGTTAAGTAGTGTTTGGAGGAGCAGCTTAAGACCCCAACTAGCTGTAAATTATGGAAGCAGGATCTCCATGCGAGATTCCAGAGGACATCTTGCAAACAGATGGTAATGTTTGCTCTTATCCTATTGTTTTTAGAGAAATCTGCAATAGCAGGAAAAGCCAGATTATAAGCCAACAATGAAGGAGCGTCAATAATGAGTTACGCCAGGCGAGGAGCCTAAAATGACCCCTGCCAGGTGCTCCAGATGTTTCCTCTCGCCTTGTATCATCTCTTCAGTTTTATCTGGATTGAACTCAGGCCAGTTTCTTCCACCTAACAGCACACTTCCCTCACCCCCCAACCAATACTCTCTCTAAAGCCTTTACATAAGCCAGAGGCTAAGGATGGGAGAAGGGACACGTTGACAAAAGTGTTGGGCATACTTCAAGCAGTGTCTGTTTCACAAGTGTAAACACACGTCCTTACCTGTCCTCAACTCCCTGGGTGATATTTCCACACCATCTCCAGAAGCTGTTTTTGTACCCATGTCAATGGTCTTTCTGAATCTATACGGTAAAAAAAGATTTTTTCCCAGAGGACAGGAGATTGTTTATGTTGGAGCCAACCAGATATTTTGCAGGCTCCTGGATGTCGCTTTGGCCAGTGATGAGCGGATGTGAGCTTCTTCTGATATGCAGAGAAGAAGAGTGTAATGTTCTCACCATCCTGATGTCATCTCCGATTGTTATTTTTGTTGTACTTCTAAATAATAGGATTTCTGGCATAAAGACTTATCTCAGGAGTCAGCACAGTAGTGTTCTGAGATCAAGGGCCCTAATGATGATAGATTTAGACAGGTTGTGATTCTCTGACTAATTTGCTTTGAACAAAGTGAACACTTGGGAAAACCAAAATGCTATTCCCAAGATTTTACATCCTAACTGGAAATATAACAGGAAATATAGCGCAAAAAAAAAAAACAATTTATTCCCCACCTCTGAATGTCAAAATGGACTTCTTCAATTGTCCCTCAAGTGAATTAAAAAAAAAAAAAAGTGGTGACAGATAACTCATTATACTTCCTCTTTTTTTACACAAAAATTGTGAGACCTTGCAGTACCCCCCACTTCTTGCTAATGTACATGATTTTAAACTCTCTATATCATTGGGAATAGTGATTAATTTTCACGGTTTCCTTCTTTGTGATATATGTATGAATGTTAGTGTTTTTAGTCTCAACGTTAGGGAAGAGGTAGAAATAAAAACAAAACTAAACAAATGGGACCTGATCAAACTTACAAGCTTTTGCCCAGCAAAGGAAACCATTAAAAAAGAAAAAAATGAAAAGAAAACCTATAGGATGGGAGAAAATATTTTTAAATGATGCAACCGACAAGGACTTAATCTCCAAAATATACGAACAACGCATACAACTCAACAACAAAAAAACAAGCAACCCAATTGAAAAGTGGGCAGAAGACCTAAATAGACATTTCTCCAAAGAAGGCATATGGAAGGCCAGTGGGCACATGAATAGATGCTCGCATCACTAATTATTAGATAAACGTAAATCAAAACTAGTATGAGGTACCACCTCACATTAGTCAGAATAGACATCATTAATAAGTCTACAAATAACAAATGCTGGAGGAGTTCCCGTTGTGGCTCAGTGGTTAATGAATCCGACTAGGAACCATGAGGTTGTGGGTTCGATCCCTGGCCTTGCTCAGTGAGTTAAGGATCCGGCATTGCCGTGAGCTGTGGTGTAGGTTGCAGACTCGGCTCGGATCCTGCATTGCTGTGGCTCTGGCATAGGCCGGTGGCTATGGCTCCGATTTGACCCCTAGCCTGGGACCCTCCATATGCTGCAGGAGCAGCCCAAGAAATGGCAAAAAAAAAAATGCTGGAAAGAGTGTGGAGAAAAGGGAACCCTCCTACACCAAATGTAAATTGGTACAACCACTATGGAAAACAGTATGGAGGTTCCTCAAAAAACTAAGAACAGAATTGCCGTATCTAGCAATCCCACTTGTGAACATATATCTGGACAAAACTATAATTAAAAAAGATACATGCACCTGTATGTTCATAGTAGCACTATTCACAAGAGCCGAGACATGGAAACAACCTAAATGTCCATTGACAGATGAATGGATTAAGAAGATGTAGTATACACACACACACACACACACACACACACACACACAAAATGAAATACTACTCAGCCATAAAAAAGGACAAAATAATGCCATTTGCAGCAAGTAGAGATTATCATACTAAGTGATGTAAGTCAGAAAGAGAAGGAAAAATACCATATGATATCACTTACACATGGAATCTAAAATATGACACGAATGAACCTATCTACAAAACAGAAGCAGATCACGGGCATGGAAAGCAGACTTGTTGCCAAGGTGGAGGGGGAAGGAGAGGGATGGACTGGGAATTTTGGGTTGGGGGATGCAAAATATTATATTTAGAATGTATAAGCAACAAAGTCCTACTGTACAGCACAGGGAACTATATCCAGTCTCCTGGGTTATATATATATAACTGAATCGCTTTGCTGTCTAGCAGAAATTAGCACAATATTGTAAATGAATTATAGTTTTTTAAAAAATCATGGAGTTTCTTTTGTGGCTCAGTGGTCGACAAACACGACTAGGATCCATGAGGATGTGGGTTCGATCCCTGGCTTCGCTCAGTGGGTTAAGGATCCAGCGTTGCTGTGAGCTGTGGTGAAGGTCGAAGATGCAGCTTGGATCCTGCGTTGCTGTGGCTGTGGCTTAAGGCTGGCAGCTACAGCTCCGATTAGACCCCTAGCATGGGAACCTCCGTATGCCGCTGGTGCAGCCCTCAAAAGAAAAATAAAATAAAAGAAAAATAAATCAGGGAAGGGAAAAGTTCAGGCACAGTGGGGATGATTATTATTCCCAGTTGGGGTTAGCATTATTAGCTGCTATAATAAAGGACTATAGATAGGGAGCTAAAGCAGCAAAAATGTATTTTCTGAAGATCTGGAGGCTAGAAGTCCAAGAACAAAGTGTTGGTGGATTTAGTCTCTCCTGAGGTCTTTCTCCTTGCAGATGGCCTAGTTCTTCCTGTGTCCTCAGGACCATTCCTCCACGTGCACACGCTTCTGGTGTCTCTTCCTCTTAGAGGCTCAGCCGTCCTATTGGATTGGGGTCCACAGGTAGGAACCTCATTTAACCTTAATTACCTCATTGAAAGATTTACCTCTAAATAAAGTCCCACTGGGGCTTAGGGCATCAACATATGAATTGGGCAAGGGGTGGGGGGTACAATTTGGTCCATAATAGGGATGTTTCCCCTTTGATATATTTGACATACAACATTGTTCAAGTTTAAGGTGTACAATATAATGACTGAATGTATGTATACATGGGAAAATAATTATCATGTTCGTTAACATACATCACCTCACAGAGTTGAGCTCTTTTTAAAAAAATGTTATTTATTTATTTAAAAATTTAAAAATTTTTTTTGTCTTTTTGCCTTTTCTAGGGCAACTCCCGCAGCATATGGAGGTTCCCAGGCTAGGGGTCCAATCGGAGCTGTAGCCACCAGCCTACACCAGAGCCACAGCAACGCGGGATCCGAGCCGCGTCTGCAACCTACACCACAGCTCACGGCAACGCCAGATCCTTAACCCACTGAGCAAGGCCAGGGATCAAACCGCAACCTCATGGTTCCTAGTCGGATTCATTAACCACTGAGCCACGACGGGAACTCCAAATTTCTTTTTTTTTTAATTGATGTATACTTGACATAGGACGTTGTTTTAGTTTCTGGTGTACAGCAGAATGATTCAATATTTGTATACATTGCAAAACGATCGCTACCATAAGTCTAGTTAACATGCATCACCATGTAGAGTTACAGAATTTTTTTTCTTGGGATGAAAACTTTTAAGATCTACTCTCTTGGCAGCTTTCAAGTATACGATGCAGTATTGCTGACTGTAGTCGGATGCCACACATTACATCGCCAGACTTACTTATGCCATAACTGGACATCGTGCCTTATGACTCCCTTCATCCATTTCACCTACTTGCCTCTTCCTGCCTCTGATAACCAGCAATCTGTTCTCTATATCTATGTGCTTTGGCATTTTGTTTGTTTGGCTTTTAGATTCCATATATAAGTGAGATCATACAATATTTGTCATTCTCCGTCTGACTGACTTAGCGTAATGTCCTCAAGATCCAGCCCCATTGTCACAAATGGCGAAATGTCATTCTTTCTTCCTTTTTTTTTTTTGTTTTTGCTTTTTAGGGCCTCACTCATGGCATATGGAGGTTCCCAGGCTAGAGGCCGAATCAGAGCTGCAGCTGCTGGCCCACGCCACAGCCACAGCCACAGTAGATCCGAGCCAGCCACGTCTGTGACCTGCACCACAGCTCAGGGCAATGCCAGATCCTTAACCCACTGAGGGAGACCAGGGATTGAACCCACATCTTCAGGGATCCTAGTCGTATTTGTTAACCGCTGAGCCAGGAAAGGAACTCCTCTTCCTTTGTCTTTTTAGGACTGCTCCTGTGGGATGTGGAGTTTCCCAGGCTAAGGGTTGAATCAGAACTGTGGCCTCTGGCCTACATCACAAATACAGCAATGCCAGATCTAAGCCCCATCTGCGACCTACACCACAGCTCACGGCAATGTTGATCCTTCACCCACTGAGCGAGGTCAGGGATCAAACGTGCGTCCTTATGGGTGCTAGTTGGGTTTGTTTCTGCTGAGCCACGATGGGAATTCCTTCATTCCTTTTTTTTTTTTTTTTTAATTAGCTGAATAATATTCTTTTCTATATATGTCTGTGTGTGTGTATATATATATATGTGTGTGTGTGTGTGTGTGTGTGTGTGTGTGTATACACATGAAAAGAGGCTCAGCCTCCCTGTGTGTATATATATACATACACACACTGTATTTTCTTTATCCATCTATCCATCAGTGGACACTTACGTTATTTACATACCTTGGCTATTATAAACAATACTGCAATGAACATGCACTGGGGTGCATATATATTTTTAAGTTAATATTTTCATTTTCTTCAGATAAATACCCAGAAGTGAAATTGTTGGATCATAAAGTCGTGATCCCAACTTTACAGACAAGGAAGCTTTGGCTGGGAGTGGTTCGGTAAGGCGCCTAAAGCAGTGAGTCACAGAACCAACCAGTGTTGGAGACGGTGGCAAGCTCCCCCTGCCCTGCTGCAGGCATCGCTGGTTGCTTGGAGGACTGAAGAGGCGGTGTGGACAGTTCCGAGGACTGAGAGTTAACCTTGGTGTGGACATTTGGATTAAATGTCATAAAACCTTTAGAAGGCTTTGAATGAGTTTCTTCAAGATTGTTACTACCTTTCTCTAATTCCTTAGCCAGCAAAGTTCCCAAGATAGATCCTATTTCAGGGAGCTTGGTCCCTACCTGCTCTTTCGGGGAAGGTTGTTCAGAGGGTCTAAGACGGACCAGCTCCCGGGGGCTCCTCCACGAGAGGGGAAGGACCTGGGTGCTGCTGAGACCTCAGTACATCCCCCACCCACCCACCATGGGGGCAGCCAGCCCACGCACTGTCCCCTTTGGAAAAGGCTTCCTTTTTTTCTTTAAGCCAGTTTTCCGTATCTGTGTTGGTGCAAAGGAACACAAAGGTGTGACAGATGCTGGGCCACAGGCCCCATTCCGCAGGCCTGAGGCTGTCAGAGTATGGTAATATGATTGTTAGGGAGGCCATTAGAGCTATACTTGGAAACTACCCTTTACCTAGTCTGTTTCCTTAGATAATATAATTTTTGCACGAACAAGCCACACAAACTCTGCAGGCCTTATAGGGAACCTAATCTATGAAATGAAGAGAGTCGAAGAAAATAAAATGTAAGCTTTTTAAAATAAGTGCCTGCAAAATCCAAACTGTGTTTTTTTAAGGCAAGGCTCTGGAAGCCACTTAACCACACAGACCATAAGCCCTTCAAGGGCAGGGACCACCTCTTTAATTTCCTTTGATTCCCCCTAATGCTCGGTACTTAGCACTAAGCAGGTGTTCAGTAAGACTTGTTGGCTGTCAAGCCAAGTGCTAAGATGCAGAAGCTTTATTTGTGTGCACAGATCTGCGCTGGAGGCCATCCCTGCCAAAATAGGCCAGGGAATGAAAGATTCTATAATTAGACCTACAGCGTTGCACCAGGCACTCCATGTCCCTGCTTGTCAGTGTGTCCCCATGATGATGTAGTGACAGTTGCCAGTCTCTCTAGGGCCTGTGTTCAGCTAATGGGAATGTTAATTTCACTTTATTTATTTATTTATTTTTCTGATGGAGGAAAAACTCATCATTCAAATCCATCACTCAAGGGCTGTTTTGACAACTCAAGAAAGGAATCCCTGCCCCTCCGCTATCCCCATCCCCTTAAACTGAAAGCAGTGGGTTGAGGGTTTAAGTTAGAAAAAGGAGAAAAGGTCAGTCTGTAAAAATCCAACACATGTAGGCTGAGTCGCCTGAAAAAGGTAATAGACATATGATTTAATCCCATTTATGGAGAATTTATGATGTCAAAAATTTGGCTTTATCTTCACAAAACCCTCATGGCAATGCTAACATATTATTTGACCTTTTTACGGATGAGAAAATAGGTTCGGAGAGAGAAAATGGTCTGCTCAAGTTCACATAAGTGGTAACTGGTGAGCAAGATCATCTCTCTGGTGGCCAAATGGCTACACTTAATCTCGGTCTTCTCCTCTCCCCCACTTCTGTTTGTCTTTCCTGCTCCCAGTTTTATGGGAAGGGAGGGAGCAAGCACTGGTTTCTGCAGGTGCCTTCTCCTTGCCTTCAGTTTGTGCTACACAGAAAAATTAGTAGTTTTCTGAAAAAACATGCTAAGATTGTTCTGTTTGTAGGCAATTCTTTGTAGAGTTCTAGGAGCTGTACCTATTTCATAATTGTTTCCAGTGTTGTCCTCTTCCATCCCTATTACCTTAGTCAAAGAAAGAAAAAGAGCTAGCATTGGGAATAAGAGCAATCAGAAAGACATATCAATGTTTACCATGGAGAGTTATGCTCTGCCTGATCCTCATGACAAACCCTTGGAGGTGAGTAGGTCAGTATGGTTAACCTTGAATTTACACACCAGGAAGGGGAACCCTGCATTTTAAAGGACATGCTCAAGATCACTCAGATGGTGAAGAAAACACGGCATTCAAATCAGGATCATTGGCCCTAAGTTTAGGATTCTTGAAAATACAGGGGAGTGTGGTGTAAATACTCAATTCTCAGATCTTTCTAGGGGATTTGGGATGGATGGCAACCTGATTTCATCCCACTTCCCCATCATTCCGGACTCTAAACCTAGTTGCCAGTCTTGTTTCAAACAGCTGTGGGGCTGGCAGGATGCTCACAGCAATTAAGACCTCAGTCTCCGTGGGGATTCTGATAGATGGGAGAAGTCCCAAAGAGGAGACAAAGAAAAACAACCCCCTCAGGGCAGCCTTCAGCCAAATAGATGAAGGTCAAATAGAACAATGGAGCAAAATGGAGCAGCCTGGGAGATACAGATTTGAAGAAAATAAGACCACTGCAGGGAATTCAAGGATAGTTCAAAAAAGAATTTCCACCTAAAACCTGTGATTTGTGAATGAAAATGCTCAGTAGACAACGTGAAGGAGAAGATGGACACTATTGAAATTCAGATGAATGATTTGGAAGACCAGGTGGAAGAAAAAAATCTTAAAGCAAAAAACAAAAGCCAACCAACCCAAACAGACAAAAACACCAAGAAAAAACCGTCAGGAGGGTCAAGAAGAGACTTGGAGAATATACTCTGGATGGCAAACATGTGACTAAGGAGTGTAACAAGAAAATGAAAGAGATGGATAATAAAATAGAAGAGAGTCAATAATAAAACAAAGGATAGAACTTTTTGCTGGGTTGAGGCTGATAAAGGAATCTAAGAGGAGCCCATGGGTAATGGGTGGTTTCTCTAGTCCATGCGATTGAGAGTTTGATCAGTAAGAGTTATTATTTTGACCTGTTTCTATGTATTGAACACCATGTGTAATGTATAAACTTACAGTCTAAGGTATGAAGAGACATATGGGGAGAAATTTATATATAATTTGTATTGCTATATGTGAGTGTCAGTATTTATATGTATATCATATATCATAAAATATTTATTTATATCAATTTTTGTTTGTCCTCTCCTCCCTGTCCCACACCTCTGTCTCTTCTTACCTTAAACTCTAAGTTTAAAGGCAAGATCTGTACTTTTGCGTTCTATGGTGGCTTCTGTCTCAGAATCTAGAAGGTATTTAAGATTGCAGACTGATTTACTCTCATCTTGACCTTTCTGTTGCACTGTCTCTTTGTACTCTGGTTGGAACTTTCAGCCTTTAATAAGTATTTGTTGAATACTGACTGCTGAAGGAGGGAAAGAAACCATGAGAAATGATCCTGGGGAGTAGGACAGGCAAATATTTTTTCTCCTACAATCACAGCTGCCTCCTTCATGGGCAAAGTCGTGAAGGGGTCCGTAGTCCCGCACCTACCCACTTACCCATCCTGGCATTTGGACTTTACAGCTGCGCTGTCTAGCTCTCCTCGCCTGTCAATAGAGACACCCAATCCAAGTGCATACAAATGACTTCTTCCAGATGCAATCCCTCCTAAAGCTGATCGCTCTCATTCCTTTGGTTCAAATCTAAAAACAGGAGTTCCCTTTGTAGCTCAGCAGTTAAAGAACCCGACTAGTATCCATGAGGTTTCGGGTTTGATCCCTGGCCTCACTCAGTAGGTTAAGGATCCGGTATTGCTGTGGCTGTGGTGTAGGCCGGCAGCTACAACTCTGGTTGCACCCCTAGCCTGGGAACCTCCATATGCCATTGGTATAGCCCTAAAAAGACAAAAAAAAAAAAAAAAAAAATCTAAAAACAAAACCAAACAAATAAGGAGAGAAAGTGTTTGGGGTCAGGGTGCCTTTGGCGAGCTCCTCAAATGACAGGGATTGACCCCAGAAGAGTGATTTAATGGGAAATACTAGCAAGTTTGGAGGGCAGATCCTTCAACCCACAGCAAAGAGGCTGAGCCAATGATCTGTCACTTCAAGCAGCTCCCGGATGGCTAATCAGGCAGATTTCAGTACAGTTTCCTCCTCCCAACCCCCGCCCCCCAAATTGCCAGGCCCCAGGGTGCAAACCATGTAGAGGGTGTTCAGGCTTCTTTTTAAAATGGAGCCAAGAAAGGGCTGACAGATGAGCACACAGCATTGCCTGAAGGTATTCAACTGGGAGAAGCTGTGCAGAAAAGAAAGTAAGCAAACAGCTGAGAGGGCTTTCCATTAGTATTAGTTCAGGCATCAGAGGGAAGCCTGACAAGGCAATGAAACCAGCAGTTAAAGACCTGGGTTGCAGGAACCGCGGATAATAAGGCAGAATTAAAGAGCTGAAGACACAGAATCGCTGCCTCCCCAGAGGCAGGCCTCATGGCGCCCCACCAGGAGGATGAGGAGGCAGGTGCAGCGAGGGTGAGGAGAGGGGGCAGGAAGGGGCCATGCAGGCCAGCCTGCAACTGGCAGGAGAAAGTGGAAATCGAATTTTCTCCAGATTTCATTTACTCCACGTCCACACGGGAAACCTGGAGGCCGAAGCGGTGAAAGGCCTGCAGGAATGGGTCACGCTGCCTTTCTCTTTCCACCTGCCTCCCTGGGGGTTACGCGTCTGGTGCAAAGAGTGGGGTGAATGTTTGTAGATGCCAGTTGTTGCTACAAAGCGGGGTCCACCTTGAGGGGAGCCTTAACTGATGGTTGTTGCTCTGCGGCTTTATTCTCAAGACAGAGTCTGAAGCTAGTAAGTGACTGAAACTTAGGCGGGTCCTTTGAATTCTCTTCCCGACAAGGGGCTCGCCTTTTCCCATCAAGCTGGGTTAGCAGATCCCCCATCTGGTCACTCTTGATATCTAACCCAATTCCTCCTTCTCCACCGTCCCCCAGGTGATGTCTAATGGCCCCAACCTGCCTTCAACAGGAATCTTGTTAGGGTGACATAGCCAGAATCCCCCAAAGCTGTGATGTTCCCTCTCAGTAATGTCCCACCCCCTGACTCTTCCTCCCAGTCCCCCTTCTCACTGACCACACAACCCTCACTTTTCCCTACTGCGTTTAGCATTGAGCTCATCCCCCTCTCCTGCTGTAAAACCCCAAGGCAGTGGTCCCTATATGGATCTGAATGGTTGCCCTGAATAAGTCCGCCTTCCTGTTTCAAGAGTCGTGAATAATTTCTTTCTTTCATGGAAGAGCCAACTTGCTTGGCTTTTCCCTTCTCATTTTCATCTACTTACTTATTGATTTTATTTTTTCGATAGGCGTTGGCCAATGAATTCGCCCTCTGGAAGACAGTCCGCCTCCACCTCCACTTGTTTCCTCCCCACTCACTTTCTCAGGGCGGTTCAGGCACACTTTGGGTTAGAGCCCCATCCAGTATTTACACTGTTTTGAAGCCATCAGTGATGTGCACACTCAAGCTAGGCAGTACACCATGACTACGTTTCTTTTCCTGTGTGTCTTTTCCTTCAAGCACATCAGGGGTCTGCCCATTTCTTCCAGAAGACAGCTCTCTGAGGGCCTCCAAGCTGCTCCACCCTGAGCTTCAGCAGAGCTCTCCTCCTGGAATTTTCTTTCACCTGCATCTTGGGGGTTCCCTCTGTGTCCCTCCCGAGTTAGATCTCCTCTTTATGGGTTCATTATCTTCCTTTTCCTTGATCTACAAACTTCCTGAGAGAGGCTGCATGGAAGGAAAGTTCTCTGACCTTGGATGTCTACATATGTCTTTTTCACCCCCCTACTGTCATATCAGTTTGATAGTTGCAAACTGGGTAAAGAATTCTGGGTTGGGGACCTTTTCCCCTCAGAATTGTGAAACATTATGCTACTGTCCTACAGTAATTCCTAATCCTTTTGAATAAGTACATACTCTTTTTTTTCCCCTTTCCCAGTTATGTTTGGGTTCTCCTCTTAGTTCCCAATATCCTGAAATTTTACCAGGATGTGCCTTGCATTGCTTATTTTCTTTTACCGTTGCTGTCCTGAGTTTTCTAAATTGTTTCTGTGATGATTTCCCCCAGGAAAGAACATTTCTTGAAACAGTAGTTTGGAGTTTCACTGTTCCCATAGGGAAGAAAAAAAATAATTCCTTTTGTTTAAATTCATCTTTATACTATCAGCATCTTAGGAATAGCACTGGGCATTTGCTAAAATGGTACTCAACAATTGTAGTAAAATGAACCCAATGGAAATACGCTTCTTGAAAAGTTTAAGTCTTTGGATTTAATTTTTTTGTTTTTGTCTTTTGTCTTTTTTATGGCTGCACCTGCCACGTATGGAGGTTCCTAGGCTAGGGGTCTAATTGGAGCTACAGTTGCCAGCCTATGCCACAGCCACAGCAACGCCAGATCTGAGTCTGTGACCTACACCACAGCTCATGGTAACACTGGATCCTTAACCCACTGAGCAAGGCCAAGGATCAAACCTACCACCTCATGCTTCCTAGTCATTTCCACTGCACCACAATGGGAACTTGGATTTAAATTTATGGTGATGCTTCTTACATGGCTCAGCAAAAGCACAAGATGTTCAGAGAACTGAGAGACTGGCTCTGCGGGTGACCCCTTATTCCATCTGAGGGTTCAGTCAAGCCAGATGGTAGAATGACTACCCGTTAATGCAAGTGCTCCCCAGCCTCTCATGGCTTTCCCATGAGATATTCCTCCACAGCTAACTCATGCTTCTCTATTTCTTTCCACAACGATGCTGGATTTTCCAAGCTGGGGACATGGGGGAAAGTGGTGGTCAAGGAAGGAGGAAGGACAGGAGTCCACTAGTTTCCTGCTGAGTTGAGTTTCCGGCTAGTTTCCTGTCTAACCTGCCCTTAGAAAGAACTGCCTGCTAAGGCATACACTGAAGGCTGGGAGAGACCAGAGCTGAGGGTAGGGCCGGAAATGATGTGCAAACCTGTTGGGAAAATCCGAGGGAATGAAGATTAAGGGCAGGAACTGCTGAATTGAAGTGGAAATCCTTTGGGATGCTAATGAGTGAGGGGTAACATCTTTAACTCAAGATTTAAGTTTGAAACGCACCTGGTTATAGAGAAGAGGAATATTCAAACATCTTTAGAAAATGAACAGAAATAGCATTCTCACCATCCCTCCCCAAAAGTTCTGCACTTAATTTTGGAATTAGTAATAAGCAAGACATCTGGAAGGATCTGAACAGAAGGGTTTCTAAAGAATTTTGGCAGCTGGGCATACTTTTCTGCAAATGAACAGCAGGCATGACTTTCAAAAGTATTCTTTTCTGTCTAAAGAAACAGCCAAGGACTTGCCTTCCATTCTCTTTTCTTCCTTCCTTTTTTTTTCTTTTTTTTTGGGTCTTTTGTCTTTTTAGGGCTGCACCCGCATGTGGCATATGGAGGTTCCCAGGCTAGGGGTCAAATTGGAGCTACAGCTGCAGGCCTATGCCACAGCCACAGCAACACCAGAACCAAGCCGCGTCTGGAACCTACACCACAGCTCATGGCAACGCCAGATCCTTAACCCACTGAGTGAGGCCAGGGGTCAAACCCGCAACCTCATGGCTCCTAGTTGGATTCATTTCCTCTGTGCCATGAGAGGAACTCCCCATTCTCTTTTCCTTGGGTTATCTTTACCAACCACAAACTTTTTTAAAAAAAGGACTTTATCTTTGTAGAGCAATTTTAGATTCACAGCAAAATAAAGCAGGGCGATGGAGTGGAGAGCAATAGGGTGGCTATTTCATAGAGGGTGGTCAGGGAAGGCTTCTCTGATGAGAGACCTGAACACTGGCTAAACATCGGTCTGAGCTCCCATTGCACAGCGAGGGAGAGAACATTCTAGAACAGCAAGCTAAAGGCCCATGGTCAAAGAAAGAAAGGAGTATGGAGGATGACTCCTGGGTCTGGGGACTTTGCTAAGTGGTGGGGGGGGCACATTTACTGAGAAGGGTTGGCCCAGAGGAGGGACAGGAGGGGCAAGTTTGAGGAAGGTGGCCGGGCAGAAGAGTCCCAGTGTGGCCTGAAGTTGGTTGTGTCTATAGCCGGGGGAGGGGCTCAGAAAGGAGCCTGGGGCGCAGAGGAGGGGTCAGGGCTGGCTACCTAGTTTGGGCATCATCAGGCTCTCGCAGGTGTTTATCCTGGAGGCTGAGAATCTCCTGATCACTTAGCTGATTTTCTGGGGGGTTTTCTTTCTCCCTCATCTGAGTTATAGTTCCCTGTCTTTTCACTGTTACGTTTTTGGTGTGGTGACCTTTTTACAGATAATAGAGTTGTAGCCTCTCTTACTTCTGGTGTCTGCCCTCCTTGTAGCTGAAGTTGGTAAGGGGGCTTGCTGTAGGCTTCCCAATGGGAAGGACTGATGCCTGCCCACTGGTAGGTGGAGCTAATTGTTATCCCTCTGGTGGGTGGGGCTTAGTCTCTGGATGGGATTAGAGGCGGCTGTGTGCCTGGGGGGTCTTTAGGTAGCCTGTTTACAGATGGGGCAGTGATCCCACCTGGGTTGTTGTTTGCCCTGGGGCTCCACAGTGCTGATGGGTGGGGCCAGATTTTCCCAAAATGGCCACCTCCAGAGAAAGGCAGTCTGCTGAATGTTCTCGAGAGTTTTGCCTTCAATGTCCTTCCTTGCCCCACAAGAAGCCACATTCACCCCTGTTTTCCCAGGAGGTCCTCCAAGAACTGCCGTCAGGTTTGACCCAGATTCCTATGGAGACTTTACTTTGCCCTGGGACCCAGTGCGCGTGAAAGTCTGTGTGCACTTTTTAAGAATGGGGTCTCCGTTTCCCCCAGTCCCGGGGAGCTCCAGCGCACAAGCCCCACTGGCCTTCAATGCCAGATGCTCCGGGGGCTCTTTCTCCCAGTGCCAGACCCCCTCACGTGGGAGTTTGATGTGGGGCTCAGAACTCTTCACTCCTGTAGGTGAGTCTCTGTGAACCAGTTACTTTCCAGTCTGTGGGGCTTCCCACCCGGGGGTTGCTTATATCGCGAAATCGCCTCGCCCTTCCTACCTCTTGGTGTGGCCTCCTCTTTGTCTTCTGGAGTAGGATATCTTTTTGAAGGTTTCTGGTCCGTTTGGTTGAAGATTGCTCAGCCTTTAGTTGTGAATTGTGTTGATTTTAGGAGAGAAGTTGCGCTCCGGTCCTATTCAGCCATCTTAATCCCGTCTCTAGGAGATGTTTAAAGATAGGGAGCCGGGTGACTGCACCCGAGTGCGGGTAGCAGGGGAAACGGGGTCTCTGAGCCAAGGCCGTGCGAACATGTTTCTAAGTGTTGTCAACTTGCTCTTGAAAGAGGTTTGCCAATTTGCACTTATCAATACCTCGGGAGACGGCTGCTCTCAAAAGCAAGCTATTTAAGTGTGACCTTTATTTAACTGTAAATGAAACTGAGCCAATTTCCAATGTTTTATTGGCTGTTTTCTCTTTTTTAAAAAGATCCTGTGAACTGCATGCCTTTGCCCATATTACTGACTTGAGACGTGTTACTGAAATATGCATTTTATTAATTTATGAGGTTTTAGCATATCTGTATTTAAGAATATTCGTCCTTTGTCATATGTTTTGCAGCTTTTTACTTTTTCTTTTGATGTTTAAAACACTCTTTGCATTTCAGTAGCATAAAATTTTTATTTATTTATTTATTTATTTATTTTTTCCCACTGTACAGCAAGGGGGTCAGGTTATCCTTACATGTATACATTACAATTACATTTTTCCCCCACCCTTTCTTCTGTTGCAACATGAGTATCTAGACAAAGTTCTCAATGCTATTCAGCAGGATCTCCTTGTAAATCTATTCTAAGTTGTGTCTGATAAGCCCAAACTCCCGATCCCTCCCACTCTCTCTCCCTCCCATCAGGCAGCCACAAGTCTCTTCTCCAAGTCCATGATTTTCTTTTCTGAGGAGATGTTCATTTGTGCTGGATATTAGATTCCAGTTATAAGTGATATCATATGGTATTTGTCTTTGTCTTTCTGGCTCATTTCACTCAGGATGAGGTTCTCTAGCTCCATCCATGTTGCTGCAAATGGCATTATGTCATTCTTTTTTATGGCTGAGTAGTATTCCATTGTGTATATATACCACATCTTCCGAATCCAATCCTCTGTCGATGGACATTGGGTTGTTTCCATGTCTTGGCTATTGTGAATAGTTCAGTAGCATAAAATTTTTATATAATCAAGTTTAATAATATACTTCAGAGTTTCTGAGTTTTGCTTTTTTTTTTTTTAAATATTTAGAGAGGTCTTTTATCATCTAAGATGACAATCGAATTCCCTCAGGTTTCTTTTAATGCTTTTAAAGTTTCCAGGATATCTTTGGTTTCTCCTAATTGCTGTCCGAGCTACTCAGGAAATGAATCCACAGAACTAGCTTTCCTAGCCCATTTTGCAACAGCTGGCTGCTGGGGAATCAGGCAATAAATAGTGGCTGGCAAGCTTTGGATGGAACCCAGAGCCCGGCACCCATAGGTGCTTAATACACCTTGTTGAAGACTCGCCCTGCGAGCTTTTGTCTTAACTCCACAGCAGCGCAGCTCTTCAGATGCTGCCAAGTACTTTCCAGACATTATCGCTTGCACAGTCCCAAGATTTCCTGCAGTAGAAAGAGGTTGAGACCAAGGCCGGGGGTGGCTTGGTCAGCACTGGCCGGAGCTGGACGACAGCTTTATAGAGGAAACTGTTGGGGCGGTCCCTCCTCATGGTACTGGGACTCGGTGACTGGAGACTTTCAGTTGGTTACAGTTTCTCCTGGGGAGCCAGCTCGCTTCGAGGAAGAATTTGTTACTTTAAACGAACCATATTGTAGGCAAAATTCATTTTGCGGCACAAACTGGGAACTACCTGGGTGTCCCGCTGTGGTTTCCAGGTCCTTTTCTGGTCACGTTCTGCCATCTACCGGCCACAAGTCAAATTACTCCGGAGTTCCTTGAGATGATGCCTGTTAAGGGAGGTCCTATGCCTGTACCTTTGCTAATCTGAGACGCAATTTCCCCAACAGGTTGTGCTGTAATTCACGAGGACCCAAGATGTATTTCTCCCCAAATCACTGTTACCTGAGAAATCTTTTTTTTTCCCTTTGTCTGAGAGGTAGTATTTGAATTCTGACCATCTGGGTTTAAATCTTAGTTCAGTGATTTGTTGTCATGTGACCACAGGCAAGAAACTCAACTTCTGGAAGCCTCAGCTTCCTCATTTGTCACGCGGGCATACTGCTAGATCCTGTTTTGGCTCAGACAACATGAGTTCTCAAATGTAAAACACAGAGTTTCTGGGACTCAGAAACTCTAGATAAATGGCTGTCATTTGCTTGAAATCTGCACAGGTTTAGGCAGGCATTGGAACACAGTGAATTTCATAAATTAGTGGATTTTTAAATTTAAAAAACATTTTTATTTTTGTCTCGCCGGTGGCATGTGGACGTCCTCAGGGCAAGGACTGAACCTGAGCTACAGCAGTGATCAGAGCAAGAGCAGTGACAATGCTGGATCCTTAACCTGCTAAACCAGCAGGGAGCTCCATAGAAATTAGTTATTATTGCTAACCTATGCCCAATGTTTGTATTGGAATTGTGTTTCCAGACTATTTCCATTTTAACTCTTGAGACTCAGCTCAAAAGCTGCAGCTTCATACCTCCTTCTGGAATAATCCATCTTCCCTCTGAGCTCCCATAGCACAGCATCTAGACCTCTCTTGGACTGATGGCTTTCATTTTGGAAAGACCTGCCTGTATCCCTGAGGGAAAGAGCCAGTCTGATTCATCTTACAATACAATGTAATTTAGCAACTACTCAATAACTATTTGTTGAGAGGATGAGTGAATAATCTACTTTGATTCCCCTCAGCAACAGCAGATAGGAATTGCACCCATTCTACAGATGAGGAACTGGCTTTGGAGGCAGACAGAGGCTGTTTAAACTCCCCCTCCCAGCTTTGCAGCCTTCATTCACCTCTCTGCATGTGTCTCCTCATCTGAAAAATGGGAATGATAATATATTTCTTTCAGAATTATTATGAGGATATAAAGCCTGGAGCTTAGTACAGTACCTGTTATTATCATGAAACATACATTGTCCTGTTCTCAGGGGAAGTGTGGTCTAGTCCGGAGCTCTGAGATCAAAATAACAGTCATCACGATAATGATTCTGGAACAAGCAATGCCTTTGCACGTCAGACAGGAGAGTAAAGTAGAGAATCATCCCACCCAAATTCCATTACATCTGCTCAGTTTTCTTCAATGTACATTTATTAAGTGTCTACCGTGCCCCAGGCTGCATTTTCAGGGTAGTTCAATTCACAGGTTCTGGAGTCAGAGAGATCTGGGCTTCTGTCCCATCTGTGCCACTTACTGAAGTGTGACTTGGGGCAGTTATTTAACAAACACTCAGAGTTTGTCCCTGAGTGTCCTCAGTTATAGAATGAGGTTAATAGCACCTGCCTCACAGGTTGCTGTGAGGAATGAATGAAGGTGGTAGCAAGTCGCTGGCACATTGTAAGGGCTGAACCAAGTACAGTTGCTGTCACCACCCCCATTACCAGCAGCCATGGTGTAGCGTCAGGGATTAAAAAAACAAAGAAAAAAAAATATGACACATTTCCTGCCTCCAAGCACCTTCCAGTTCCTTCCGTCCTGGGCCCGTTTCTGATCTTTGAAGCCTTTCATATGTGATCCAGGCAGAGTACTGCCTCTTTGCCTAGAATGAGGGTAACATTTTTCTTGGGAAATTTACTCTCCCCTAATGACACCCACTTTGAGAACGTGTTTCCCTAGAGGCCCATGAACTTGGGACAGAAGTCTGAGGGTTTTACAGGACTGAAACTTACCTGATTGGGTCTTTAAAATAACACAAATGGACAGACTCAGAGATTAGGAGTCCCAACTTGCTGTATCCTTTAATATATATTTCACGTGTGGTTGTGGTTTATATAGTCGAGGGTATTCTAAAGGTCCATAAAATAAAATATGACAGAGCTGCTATTATATGGCATAGGAATCACCCAACTGAAGTAGCATTTTTAGCATGAAAGTGATATAAAAGTCATGAAGTGGGGAGTTCCCATCGTGGCTCAGTGGTTAACGAATCCGACTAGGAACCATGAGGTTGCGGGTTTGGTCCCTGCCCTTGCTCAGTGGGTTAACGATCCGGCGTTGCTGTGAGCTGTGGTGTAGGTTGCAGACGCGGCTCGGACCCTGTGTTGCTGTGGCTACAGCTCTGATTAGACCCCTAGCCTGGGAACCTCCATATGCCGAGGGAGCGGCCCAAGAAATAGCAAAAAAAAAAAAAAAAAAGTCATGAAGTGGGCTTCAGTAAAAGTTCTTAGTATCTGAACTCAGGGTAATGACTTTCACTCCTGGTTTATGAGAAAGAAAAGAAAAGAAAAAAGAACCCAAATAACCAACTATGAGATCTCATCAAGCTTCTTTAAGCTAAGAACTTTTGTGTGTGTGTGGTTGTTTTTTTTTTTTTTTTTTTTTTTGCCTTTTCTAGGGCTGCTCTTGCGGCACATGGAGGTTCCCAGGCTAGGGCTCGAATCGGAGCTGTAGCCACCGGCCTACGTCAGAGCCACAGCAACGCAGGATCAGAGCCACATCTGCAACCTACACCACAGGTCATGGCAACGCCAGATCCTTAACCCACTGAGCAGGGTCAAGGATTGAACCCGCAACCTCATGGTTCCTAGTTGGATTCGTTAACCACTGAGCCACGACAGGAACTCGTAAGCTAAGAATTTTGAATGGTGAAGGGTAACTGCTCAGAGGCAAGGGCTAGACCATCGGGCTCTCAAGTTTCTTTTGCTGTGTGTTTAGCTCCTTTGGTGGAAGGATGAGCGGGGCACGGAGCAGTTAAATGGGAGCCCGCATTAATTACAGGCCAGGTAGAGTTCTCCTAAGACTTTTTCCAAAACTGTCCCCTGCTATCAGCATCCACCAAGGAGAAGGACATCTGCGTATTTTTAGATAGAAAAGCACTGTCTCCTTGTCATTTTGTAGGAGACGCTTTTCTCTCTGCTTCCCTTCATTGGGTCTGGTGGTATCTCCGAAGAGAAAGCAGCTACCTGGTAAATAAAGATAAGCTGTGCTTATTAGCAGAGATTTGCAAGGGAAGAGGCTGTTTAAAAATGGATAAGGAGGTAATTGTGCTTCTCTGGCTCCAAAGCAGGGACTTGCTTTCCTCCGTCGGGACCCCACAGCCAGCGAGGAGCTGAACAAGTGTGCTGACCACCTTGGGGTGACCTGGAGTCTGGGGCACCCATCTGGGCTCAGCCGTGGGAGCCCTCAGGCCTGCAGAGTTGTCCGAGGGTAGGTCTCTCCCACGGAGAGCAGGCGGATGCTCGCCAGGAACGTGAGACGCCTTGGTTGTCAGATGGCCCTTTGGAAGAAAGGGGACAGTCGTGTGGTGCAGTCTCGGTGCCAGGCTCACTTCTGACGGAGCCACCTGTGTGGGGCTCCCCAGCCTCTCCCTCCACACAGCGGGCAAGGACTGGGCTGCTGCAGGGCCCCTGTACCAGGTCCCTCGGAAGGATCCAGGTAAATGATCAGTTACAGAACGGAAGGATGGTGGTACCTTCCTTGATGTTAGATGATGTTTAACATCTGGTTCAAAACAGTTCAATAAGCTCACCAGATGTTTCCACATGCACAGAAGTTTGCCACTGGGAAGACAAAGCCATCCCTAGACCGAATGTCTCATTTCCCGTCTCATCATTCTGGAGACCCTGGTCTGTTCTTCTATCGTGTTTGTATTTTATTATTTTATTTTATTTATTTTATTACGTTTGCTTTTGGATGTGAAGAACTTATCTGGGCCAAACTATACAGGCACCCAAGTTTTCGCTCTGACATTCATTTCCCAGCTTCTCCTGCCAGCTCCATCACAGGCACAGGAGGAAATGAAAGAGTCCTGTGCCTGGGGAACTAAGTCTGCTCTTTGTCCCCACATGAGCTCAGCTTATCCCGATTGTGCTGACTCTGTGGGATTCCCAGAAAAGAAAAGCCGGGGACAAAGCACCGGGAAAATGACCTGGTCCACTTGTGCCTGGCATCCTTCTCATAGCCCTGCTGCTGCCTGTAAGTAGCCCCCGGGGCAGAGCAAGGCAAGCTCGGAGAGGAGATATGCTGAGAACGTGGACGCCTTTGCAGCCCCCACGTTTTCTTCTCAGGCTGATTTCTGAGGCAGAGCAGATGTGTGCATCACACCTCAAACAGAGTCAGAACACAGAGCACAAAGCCTGAGTCCTAGGAGTTGGAGATGAATGGTCAACCCTCCGACCCACGTGACATTCTTGCTTATGGCATTTTAAACATCCTCTGGATCTCTGGTTCTATCTGAGGATGAGCTGTGAACAGAATGTTATTAAACTATCCATTTTCAGCTGTGATTTTAATTGCTTGGAAGTGTTGCAGTTCAGTTTTAAAATTTCCAGACTCTGTCTCTCTTCCTGGCACTTTCTCTTCAGGCTTCCTTTGCAGGAACAGTCAGAACTTAAATACTTGTAGAATAAACTTGCAACTCAAGAAACCCCTCAGGAGTTCCTGTCGTGGCGCAGTGGTTAAGGAATCCGATCAGGAACCATGAGGTTGCGGGTTCGATCCCTGGCCTTGCTCAGTGGATTAGGGATCTGGCATTGCTGTGCACTGTGGTGTGGGTCGCAGGTGCGGCTCGATCCTGAGTTGCTGTGTCTCTGGCGTGGGCTGGTGGCTACAGCTCCGATTAGACTCCTAGCCTGGGAACCTCCATATGCTGCAAGAGTGGCCCTAGAAAAGGCAAAAAGACAAAAAAAGAAAAGGGGAAAAAAAACCCCAGAAAACCCTCAGTCAGAGGTGGATTTATCATGAATGAATTTAGCTTAAGCTCCGGGGCTTCTCACTTTTATGGACGGCTTTCAAGGGTCCAGAGAGGGGACCTACCAGTGTATTCACCTGGTCTCCTATTTCTGTGAAATTTGTGCAAATAGGATCTTTTAAAAATAGAGTTTTTCTTAAGACCATCTCAATGACAGAAGTTTAGATTCCTAGCAAACTCTTATAGAAGGGTAATTCCTTATAAATGCCCATCTTCATCTTGGAAGGTATTCCAAGGTTAACTTGGAATAAAGAGAGGAATTTGGGGGCAATTGCTATTGTCCTCTCAATATGCAAAACATCATTTATTATACTTTGATTTGTCTTGAGGGAAGGAGCTGCAGGTGAAAGAATGATTTCCAGAGGGTTTCACAGTGCTGAGAAGAAAATAAGAGGTCATGTCCTGACAATAAGGGGTACCCCTTGATAGTTGGTAGGACATTAGCTATTGGCAAAAGGACCCCATGGCACATCTTCTGGACCCCTTTTTTGAGGACTGGAGAAATGAGAGGGATGTTTGATGGCTTAAGGGGTCTCAGATTTCCTTTCTCCTTTCATCGTCTAATTTTTTTTTTTTTTTTTTTTGTGGCAAAGCTTGGGCCTGGATGTTTCCTCTGATTGGCTTTGGTGAATCAAGTGGTTTTTAGAGCCACAGGAGGAAAAGCGTGTCCTTAGGGCAGTTTATGGGTTCAGGAGAGGGTTCCCTGAGAGCCTTGAGGCTGTGTTGCCTGAACCCAGATCTAGTCTTCATAAGCACATCACAACGGGGAAGCTTGAAGCAGCGCTAAAGGCAGGACATGGGAACCTCAAGTGCCCCAGGATTTAGTTCATATGGTCCCAATCTTTTACAAAAAATTTAAAGAAATTAAATTTTTTTTTTCATCGAAGTGCAGTTGATGTAGTGTTGCATTGGTTTCAGGTGTACGGCACAGTGATTCAGTTATCCATATGCACAGACCCATCCTTTTCAGATTCTTTTCCCGTGCAGGTTAGTACAGAATACTGAGTAGAGTTCCCTTATGCTGTCCCAATCTTTACCCTTTCTTTTTTCTCCTTGCTTCTTGCTGTGTGTTTGAAATTAATTTGATGAACCACATGATTGGAGCGTGTTAGTTTGCTCGGTGAGCCTTTCAGTCCTGTGACTCGGAGGTAGTTTGCCGGGTAATGTGCTTGGAGGCTACCATTGCATCACAGTAATTTCCCTGTAACAGGACAACATTAATCAAGGTTATTTAATGCTGGTAATGACTCCTCAATTTAAGAGGCTTAACAAACTCTTTTTTAGCTCAACCACAATCCAACAGGGAGGTTGCTTGTCAGGCGGCGTTCCTGGGTCGCTTTCCTCAAAGCTCTGACTTGGGGACATGGGACTCTTGCACTTTGTGGTTGTACCTCCTTGAAGTCCTTGGAATTCTCTTAAATAAACAGCAGAGAGAGTGGAGGGTTACATGTGGGAGGATTTTATGGGCCAGAACTAGAAGAGGCACACACTACACTCACCCATGATCTTGTTTTTTTGCCTTTTTTTTTTTTTTTTTTTTTTTTTGCCACACCCGTAGCATGCTGAAGTTCCCCAGGGCCAGGGATTGAACCCATGCCACAGCTGTAACCAGAGCTACAGCAGTGACTGCTGCATCCTTAACCTGCCAAACTACAAGGGAACTCCCTACACTCATCTTCTATTGGCTGAAATTAAGTCACAAGACTGTGCCCAAGTGCAAGGGAAGCTGGGAAATGAGGAGTTGTGATCAGGATGAAAAGGGGTTGTGAAGGATCAGCTAGCCTGTGCTGAAGTGTGATTACAAACCAACTATGAAGCAAAGGTGTGAAATCTTTATTCTTGAACATTAGCATTGCAAGCTTATTCTGGCTATTTCCTCCAGGGCCTGGATGTTGAAGCCAGTGGTTTCTTAGGCCAATTAAAAATGACATAGAGCTCATTTTAGAAAGATTAGAAAAATCTGATTCAGGCGACTGCTTGATATGTGTTGTAATCAATGGTGTACTATAGTGGTAGAATTCTGCTGAGTGGTAAGATGTGTGTGGCTCTCACAGGAGTTTCCTTGTGGCACAGCAGGTTAAAGATCCAGTGTCACTGCAGCAGCTTGGGTTGCTGCTGTGGCACAGGTTCAGTTCCTGGCTTGGGAACTTCCACATGCGTAGGGTGTGACTGAAAGAAAGAAAGGAAAGACTATATTGAATCATAGAGTAATTTATTTTTAAATATAAAAAAAAGATCTTTTGGCCATGCCTGTAGCACGCAAAATTTCCCAGGCCACAGCAGTAACCTGAACCATGGCAGTGACAATGCCAAAGCAAGTCCTCAACTGCTAGGCCACCAGGGAACTCCTGACTCATGAAATAATTTCAAGCAAAGAACTAAATAGAATTTTAGCATTGGAAGAAAGTTTAGAAATGATTTAATCCAAAGCTTTAATAGATGATGAAACGGAAAGCAAAGCAGAGGGAAAGTACCTTTCCTGAGCTCCAAGAATGCTTTGAGGTCAGTCTCTCCATGGAGATTCCACAGGGAAGCATAGTGACATGACTTACCCAAGGTCACACAGCTGCTGAGAGACATGAGACTGGGACCCAGAGCTTTCGTATTATGGGTCAATGTAGTCTTCACATAGGTTTAATTAAAACTTCCTCCCCCACCCCCTGCCTTGTACACATATATACATTTTTATGCTCTTCTTCCAAGTCATTCATGTGGGTTTAACTTACAGTCCACTGAAATGGAAGAAAGACATAATTACTCTCAAAATGTGAGGCCAGTAGGTCTGTGGTGTTACATCTGTAATAGCATCATTTTCACAGCTTGCATGCTATTTTGCAAATAGCGCCAAAGCATTCGCTTGGTGGTCACCATGTTCCAAGAGAAATGAGATATTCTTTCCACTGATCTGGAAAAGAGCAAGTTGCAGTGGCTGACTTCAGAATGACCCATTGTTCCAAGCCTAACAGGTGCAAGTTTCGACACTAAGGGTCAGATCTCGCTACCACTCGAGTTGCATGGATCACTGACCTTGAAAGGGGTCGGCACACACATCCGTGTGGGACCCGTACTTAGGAACCGTGATCACTAATTTGAATAGCTGTTTAGAGCTATGAGTGGCATTTAACAGGCACCCCTCCATTCTTTGGTGCTCACTGAAGAATCCCAGTCCTTCTCCTCCTGCTCATTAGAACTGACACTTCCCAGGCCAGAGGGATGACCAGGGTGAATCAGAGAGATGAGATCTTCATCCTGCAGGACAGAGTACAGTTTGGGGCCAGCTGGGGATGAAAGAAGGAACTACTGGCTGTTGGGACTTGGAGCTAATGATTCTGTCTCCATTACAACAAACACAGCTACATGGAATATCGCTAAGATACCTTGGTTTAAAAGTTAGATGATCTCAGAGCTCCCTGGTGGCTCAGTGGGTTAAGGATCCGGTGTTGTCACTGTTGTTGTGGCTCAGGTCTCTGCTGTGGCACAGGATGGATCCCTGGCCCAGGAACTTCCACATGCTGTGGGCGTGGCCAAAAAAGTTAAATGGTCCAATCAAGTCACTGTATAGTAGCCTGTTAAAAAGAATGAATCCTTCAGCCTCTGTGCATATACCACCTGCCCACTCTCAATATCTCAGCTCATCAGACATTTTCCCTCTGAAGCTGGTTTAATGTTCTGTTTACATTTTATTTACTTCACTTAGGGTGTAGTTTGCTTTTGTATACATGGTGGTCATATTTATCACTTTGGCTAATGCCTTGAAATCAAAATATAAAATAGGACCCTTCACAGGTTTTAACCATCCGACTGAATTTTGAAGGTACGTGGTAACTGTGTGGCTGTTTCATGGAGCAAATTTGTTTGCTGCTGGATGCAAATTAGGCATTTACCGCTCTCGGATCCCGCGGTTATAGTCAGTTACTCAACTGATCGTCTCCTGATGGACGAAAGGCAGAGGCACTACATGGAAGCATAGGAACAACTTCCCTTTGGCCTAAAGAGGTGAAATGGAAATGATTTTCTTGGGGTTTGATTATCTAGCTCGCCCATCTCTTTTGATGAAAGTAGATGCAGTTTACAGCTGCGGATGTGATTGTAAGGACGGGTGTCAGTGAGGAGGAAGGTCTCATACCTTCAGGGAGATCGTAAATGATCTTTTCCAAAGACAACGCTCTGGGAAGATTGCTATTATTTTGAAAACGTAGCACTGTGGCTTGCACAGGGTAGCTATTCATTATATTAACGAATGACTTCATTCATTCATTCAGCAGACTGTGGAGCACTTCTTTTGTTGTATGGAAGAAGGTTATTTTATTTTATATGTGATTTTTATTCTTTCCTTATAGTTGGTTTACAGTGTTTTGTCAATTTCTACTGTAGAGCAAAGTGACCTAGTCATACACACACACACACACACACACACACACACACACACACACACACGTTCTTTTTCTCACATTATCCTCCATCCTGTTCCATCACAAGTGACTAGATAGAGTTCCCTGTGCTATATAGCAGGATCTCATTGCTTATCTGTGGAGCATTTAAATGAAAGATGCTGGAATACAAAGTTGAGTGTGACATGATCCCAGCCTTCAAAGGGCTCACAATTTTTATTTATTTATTTATTTATTTTTCCCGCTGTACAGGATGGGGACCAAGTGACATATACATGTATACATTCTTTTTCCTCCCATTGTTGTGTTGCAATGTATCTAGACATAGTTCTCAATGCTACACAGCAGGATCTCATTGTAAATCCATTCCTAGAGCAGTAGTTTGCATCGGATAACCCCAAGCTCCCGATCCCTCCCACTCCCTCCCTCTCCCAGGGCTCACAATTTAGTGGAGGAGACAACCTCTGGCTACTATATGATGTGATAACGGTTTTGGTGGCCACATATATAAGCCTATGTACATGTGTATGTATATATGCCTTTATGCTCCCCTTCCCAGACATTCAGGTGAACTTTTTTAAAAAAGTAATTTTACAGTATAGTTGATTTATGTTCTATCAATTTCTGCTGTACAGCCAAGTGACTCAGTCATGCATATATATACATTTGATTTCTCAAATTATCTTCCATCATGTTTAGTCAGGTGAAGTTATATTACGGTTTTCTAGGCGACTGGGTGGGGGAGGGGTCCTGGGAGGGGAGTAGTGATGGGTTTTTCCAAGGAAACTCAGATAAGACACTGGGGGGAGGGGGGCTTTGCCCAAGGAGGGTGGGGAAGGTGTTCTGAGCAAAGGAAGCGCTTGACATGGAGGAACGGAGGAGTGAGTGAGAGAGGATTGGGGCGAAGAATGGTCTTAGTGAAGCCAGAGCATGAAGGACAGGTGGGCATGGTGTGTGACACCAAAATACATAAACCTGGGGAAGGTGGACGAGGAGGGTGGAAACCTCAGTCCACGTGCTCAAGAGGCAAGGGATGTGCACATCTATTCTTCTATTAATTGACTTATTTTTGAAATTGTCTTTCTGCCGTTTGAAGGAAGCCTAAGCGTCATCATTTTGGAATCCTCTTCCATTTCCTTGGTTCCCCTAAGTACCAGGTCCTTAGGTGACCTTGGTGGGTGTGGAGGATGGAGGTGTCAGGACTTCAGGTGTCAACTCTCCAGGCTGATATCCAATGAGGTGACTGTTATCCTGCCTGAGCCTCAGTCATTGGCTCTCCACGCTGCTGCTAGGCTATTTTCAGCAGGTTGCTCCAGGGGTCCTAAGACTTAACCTCTGGATCCCTGGCATTTTATGAGGCCATCTGAAGCCTGCTTGGGTTAATCACACTGCATCCACTTCTCTGAGCTTTAGCTGCCCATGTGGGGACTCTGCTGGGAAACGAGGCACGGAAACTCCTTTTTTAAAAACACTTTTGAATTAAAAAAAATTTTTTTTTGGCTGCCATGTGTAACTTCTCGAAGTGGGATCTCAGTTCCCAGACCTAGGATTAAATCTGAGCTGCAGTGGTGAAAGCACCAAATCCTAACCACTAGACCCCCAGGGAACTCCTCTGCATGGCAAAATAGCAGAATATAATGTCACTGAGAAGAGACAGAAAACTAAACTCCTAAGTGTAAATTGAGTATCCTTGCTGTTCCCCAAACAGAATTTTATAGTGTTTTCTTTCCTTACATACTTCCCAGGAAGACCGTTATTTTAATTTCATCTCTGGGTTGTTTCAATCTCTTTTGATGACAGTTATCAGCATGATTGAGATAAAAGTTGTTAATTATTTCCATACTGACCGAATCCACTTTTTTTCTTAAGATGAGGATGAACAAAATCCCTTCTTCAAAACTTGCTGCGGGATCATTTACTGGCTCAGAGGTGGCTCACCATCTTATCATGTGATTTCTTTGTGGAAGTGTCGGAAAACCAGATTCCATTCAAAACACGGTTTTGCCTCCATTGGTTATTGTATATTTACTTTTCCTGGGAATCTAGGTCTAGCAGTGCAATTAATGTTGATTCCGATGGGGTTCTCACGTGTTCAACCAGAATGGGATAAGCCAGGTACGGTTCATCACCCGTTGCTGAAATGCAGATGCCAGTGTTACGCATCAGGTGTCCAGAGGTGCAGGATTCTTTGAGAAGAATGCGTAACGAATCCCCCTTCTTCTGATGTTCAAGTCATTGCTGCCCAGCCCTCCTGTCCTCAACATGATAGCGAGCTTGCCTTTGATGTCCCCAAATCTCCGTATTTGTTTCATTTCCTTTTCCACAGCCACATCCTTATTTATCTTCCCTGTGTGTGTTTTGGGGATGTATCTACTTAGTGAAACGGCATTTTCAATAACCTCGTCTGCTTTTATGATGCTTCCATCAACCTTTCCCTTTTATTACACAAGTTGACCTGGGCGCCATCAAAGAAGCCAGGGGCCTTCAACGTACAGGACCCAGGTAACACATGGAGCGGTGGGAGTAAAATTTAACACTGAGGCTTGAGGCAGAAAGGACGAGAAATCATGGCTAGCGGGAGGAATAACAAGTGACCTGTGGTCTCACTGAGGCTGTGTTTCAGGAGGGATACATGTTTTTGGAAACAGGTTTGATGCAGAAGAAAATGACCTAGGAACCAAAACACAAGTATGGTGGTTCATTTTAGGGAACTGGGCTTGAGAGTAATGGAAACTGTAGCTTTCCAGTCTCAGATGCGTTCACCAGGTTTGTTTTGATTTGACTTGTATTGAAATCTATTACCATTCCTATTATGTGTTTTTTTTTTTTTTTTTCCTCTTTAGAAGCCCTCTCTGGTTCTGAGATTATGTTGGAATTAGTTTGGGTGGCGGGGGGAGGGCAGATGACTTTAAAAATTGGATGGCCTGATAGGAGGTTGTTTTGAATGGTTCATGGTTAGAGAGGGAGAGGCAAAGGGGAATTTGCCAATATTCTCATGTTAGGAAAGATTATTTGCAAGGAGTGAGATTTCAGAACCTGCTCATGTAAAGGGGACCTTCTAACCGGCAGAGCGTGCAGGGCAAGAGGAGGCTGGGAGGCAGGAACGGAGGAACTGGATGGAGGAGCTGTGAATGCCAGTGAGTGAGGGGGAACCTGATGCTTATTTTGAGGAAGCCGCTGCCCTGAACTTGTCCCCATCTGACACTCTTGGTGTCTTCTGAACTGGTCCATCATCAGTTATGGATAAAAGTCTGCCTTCCTCTTTTGTCCTGATCCATTGCTTTTTCCCTTTGGTGAATGAGGCCTGGGCCAGGTTCAGTAAACAACTGGGTCACAGGAAAAATAAGATGAAGGAAGAGAGTGTAAGTCAGTGGTGATATGGAAATGGTTTCCCTCAGATTATAGATAAATGCACATAAGTAATGCTATCCCACTCTCCCAGATTCCCATCCCTGGGAACTTCCTACTCAGTCAATTACCCTTGCTTTCCCTTGTCCCCAGCCGTGTGCGAAGTTCCTCTTCCTTCCACTGTGAGAATATGTCCTGCCTTGTCTTATTCTCCTTGTGGGCAGAGACTATGCCTTAGCTCTTTTTCATTTGCCTGTAACAAGTGCGTAAAACATTTTTTTTTTTCCTTTATAGGGCTGCACCCTCAGCATATGGAAGTTCCTAGGCTCAGGGTCACATTGGAGCTACAGCTGCCAGCCTACACCACAGCAACTCAGGATCGGATCAATGTCTGCAACCTATACCACAGCGCATGGCAATGCTGGCTCTTTAACCCACTGAGCAAAGCCAGGGATCGAACCTGCATCCTCATGGATACTAGTCTGGTTCATTACCGCTGAGCCACAACAGGAACACCCCAATACATATTTTTGAATCAAATATAGATTAAAGTGCCTGGAAGATATTGAAGTACGGATTCCATTTGGACTGAATTGTTACGCTCTGCTGCTCTCAGTTTGTAATGATCCCCTAGATATTTCTACACACACACGGGCACTAACCTCTACACATGCGCACATACTTGAAGGCAGTGGTCCGGAGAGGTTGGGCAGGCAGGCTCTGGAACTGCCTGCCTGGGCTCTGAATCTGAGGTTGATCAGTAGCCACTGTGTGATCTGGGGCGAGGTCTCCAACGTGTCCTGTTTAGGCATTCGCTTGTGTAACTTAGAGATGATGCTATAGCATCTGTATGGTAAGACAGTTGTCAGGATAAAATGATCGAACATATTTAAAACCCTTAGAGCAACCCCTTTCATCATGGAAAACATGCTAACTACTAGCTGTTGAATCACTGTCATTATTATTACGAACTTGCTTACAAATTCTTTCATCTGTGTGAGTCTGGGCTCTGATGCCAGATTACAGATTTCTTGTTACGTAGAGATTTTTTCTCTCTCTCTTGCATTTCCTAGTTCAGTCTTAAGCACAGAGTAAACTTTGCATAATTACATATTTCTTAATTGTTGGAATGAGGGTACTACTGAAGCCCAGAGAGTTCATGGTGTTTCAAAACATTTCCCTGAAACATTCCAGGCAGTAAAAGTGTAAAGGTAAATGATAGTTCTGAACCTCGAAGAATCCCATATTTGGTTGGAAAGGCCAGGGCCTCTGGAACTTTCTGAGATGGTAATAAGAAATATTTATAGCTATAGGCAAACGCTTTTTCAACAAATAGCATTAAAAAGAAACTATACATATTCCAAGTTCTAGCCAGGTTCATGTTTCAGGAGTGCTCAAGACTAGCACTGTTGATGAATTTAGGCAGATTTAAGTTTTTTCTTTGCTCTTGATTGTTTTCTTCTTCTTTTTAAGTGATGAGATTTGAACTTAAGTTCTGCATCATTTGCTGTGTCTTGAAATTTCTTATTTAGGTTATAATGATGGTTTCTATCTAGATGGTGCAGAAACTACCCTGGGAATGTTTAGTGTACATTTTCTGACTTTCTATTCACAGAGGAAAAGGAAGAGAGGGCCAGCAAGATTGCAGGACTGGAAATATATCTTCATCTCTTTTTCAAACATTTTGAGATGATGAGATTCGTATACATATTGCTAAAGAAATGCCTCCTTCACCATGAAACCATCAAATATTTCAGGAGAAATTAAATCCTTTAGACTCTGATTCTTTTACACTTGACTCATCAGAATCTTCTTTTGTAAGAGCAACTTGATAGCCAAGAAACCCCTGGAGGCTTTACTCTTGAACTAGGAGGTCATGATTTTGCCAGTGCTCATTGCAACTTGAACCGAGAGAAGCTCAAGTTCAACTTCAAATTTGGAACCCACAACCTTGAGTGAGTTATAGTGTCAGTAAAATCCATTCTCCTTGCACACTCACTCAGAAGCCATGCTTGGAATAGGATGGTCAATTTTAGAAAAGTATATGTGAGAAGTAAAAGAACTGTCAGGCCAGTCAAGAGATGTCCCATGGGCCAGCATTCTGGGAAAGCTAAGTGGAATTCTGAAGTCGTGGACACATGTGTCAACATGGGAAAAGGATGAAAACCATCAGGGGTATGGATGAGATGAACGGGTTTTGTAGCCTGAGCTCTCAATGCATTTCCCACAGTGAATACTGACTATATGTGTTCATTCTTTTCCAAATACTGATGGAGTCTGCGCCGTGAACAAATATTGCACAAATCCTGGAAATACAGAGGGAGCAAGGCAAAAGTGTCCCTTTCACCAAAGATAAACAAAGCTAGACACTCGTTACAGTGGGAAGGACAGACTTTAATCAGTAATAACTATTACAATGGGGAAGAGAGTCCAGCATAGTGTGATGACTGGATAGTTTAGAGGGAGGCTGGGGGAGTTGGGAGGGGAGTGAGAGGGGCCCCGTAGAGTTAGGGAAGGGAAAACTTACAGAGAGTGGGACAAGAGGTTGGTCCTGTCCCACGGACCTGTGGGAAGCCTATCTCGCTTTGCTAAATGTTGTCTGTCACAGTTAACCTCCTTCTCTCCAGAGGCAGGTGGTGGCTGGCACAAACAGTGAATTCTTTGGGCAGCCTTGCTTTTTCTTAGGTAGGGGCGGTTCGGAGTCATCTTAAGGGTATGGCCTTATGCTGTTAGAAACTAAATTAGTATTCATTCAAGTCTTTATAGGCCAAGATTGAGGACTAATTGAAAAGAGAACTCAGAGGGGAGTGACCAGAGATTTGGTCAAGAAGATATTTGCCTCTTCCCTGTGGATCTACATTCTTTCAGGAAATAAGAGAATAACACTTGAATCAAATCTTTAATTAGATCTTTGAATATCACTTTATGGTAAGAGTGCTGGTTCTAGATCTCAGATGCTCCTAGCAAGATGAGGCAACCTATCATGAAATTGACAGGGAAATTCATGCAAGGACCGCTCTGAGTCAGGTGTAACGTGTAAATGAAGTTTGTCTTATTTTACTCGTTTGTTTCACTGTCCTCAAAACATCTAAACTTTTTGTCTGAGCAGTTTACCATTCTTTTCCTTTCTTTCTTTTTTTTTTCTCTATACAGTCGCCCTGTGGCTCATGGAAGTTCCCAGGCTCGGGGTTGAAGTAGAGCTGCAGCTGCCAGCCTATGCCACCGCCACAGCCACAGCAACACTGGATCCGAGCTGCATCTGTGACCGACGCCTCTTGCGGCAACACTGGATCCTTAAACCCACTGAACGAGGCCAGGGATCAAACCCGCATCCTCATGGACACCATGCTGGGTTCTCAACCCACAGAGCCACAGTGGGAACTCCCAGTCTACCTTTCTACTTGACATCCTGAGATGAGCTATATATGTTGTATTCCGGATGTCTGGACGCTCTCAAATCCATGTTTGGATAGGTCATTTCAAATATGTGGACAAATCTTTCTTTCCCTATTTGGATTATGACAAGATGACTTGGACACTATCAGAACCAACTGCTGCCCCAAGTCTTGAAATAAATTCTTAGCTTGATCAGCCTTGCAGCACTACCTTCTTACTATTTTTGTATTTTCAAACTGGGAAATTCATCCTCGCAGGGGACAATAAACATATGAGCAAAAGGAGAACCTGAGTTCTGGTGCCAACCCTGTCACACTCTTTCTACGACATGGGACAAGGCAACTTTCTGGGGCTTCAGTTTCCTGCTCTCTGCTCAGCAGGACACAGTGAGATGTGCCCAGATGCAAGGGAGCTGTGAAGAGGAAACCATGCTATGCACAGGCTCGTCTCCATGAGTGTCGTAAGCATGAATCATGCTGCGAGCACATCGTACTGCATCAGGCACTTCAGTGGAAGCAAATTACACAAGACTTGGCTCCGACCCCTTAAGATATGATTGGTTCAAGTTGGGATGACATGAGGAATTAAAAGTGAAAGAGGGAGTGGTACTGGGGCTTTTGCTGTTGTCATTTTATGGGTTCTAGGAGGAGGGATTTTCCTCTGCCTTAAGCCCTGTATGTGAGGGCTAGAAAAACACAATTATATTTAAAATGCTCTTGAAATTTATTAGACTCTAAGGTGTGTGAGTCCCCATGGTGGCTCAGTGGGTTAAAAACCTGATATAGTATCTGTAGGATGCAGGCTTGATCCCTGGACTTGCTCAGTGGTTTAAGGATCTGCTGTTGCTACAAGCTGTGGTGTAGGTCCAAGATGCGGCTCAGATCTGGCTGTGGCAGGGGCCAGCCACTTCAGCTCTGATTCAACCTCTGGCCCAGGAACTTCCATATGCAGTAGGTGTGGCCATAAAAAGAAAAGAAGAAGAAGAAGAAGAATATGAGGTGCAAAGTAAGGGATGATCTGGCCACACACCCTAGGAGACTAGCCACCTGCTTCTTGGGTACAGCATTTGATGATCAGGGCCACGGGCCAGGTGGTGCCTCCTTCCATGGGGCCTTTGCCTGGCATGATGACTGATAGGCCCTGATTAGGGAACCTACATGTTCAGAAGAGCCTTTTCTCCTAGAGCCATGATGTGTCCAAAATGGATCAAAATCTCATTTCTTTTCTCCCTCTTTCCTTAAAAGGTTCACTGGAGTTATTTGTAAATTTGACAATGACTAAGGTTCAAAGTCCTGTTACTCCCCAGACCTTGACTTCTTGTCTCTTCTGGCCCCTTATCAATACTCTCTGGAGCTTGGGGCTTGGGACAATAAAAAGGAGCCAGGCGACACGGTCTGCCTCTCAGTGAGGTCCTAGGCATTCTAGACCTGGCATGCCAGGCTGCCTTCTCCTCCAGCTGCTGCCTCCTGATGAAGTGACAGCAGAGGGCTGAGTCACAGTGAGGGCAAAGCAGCTGAGGGGACAGGATACTTGGTGTCCCCAGTCCCTTTTCCTCTAATATGAAAATTACGCTGCATCCCTGCATTTGCAACCTCATAAGGATGTTAAGAACAGAAAATCTCACTGAAAAGACACATTTGATGGAAATTCTAGGCCTGATTTTCCTTTGGTTTGAAATGCCTGCTGTTGCAAAAGCAAGTGACCTTCCTTTGTTGATGAAATACCTTGAAAATCTCTTTCAGAGTCTGTAGCTGCCATATCCGACCAGGTACATCCTGTTCTCTCCCTCTGCTTCCTCGAGGAATGCCTCAGGACCACACTGGAACAAGCAAATGATAGGTTAAGGATGAAATGGGCCACCTCGCCAATATCCATAAATGGCTTTGTTTTTTCCCACAGCAAGGATGCCAGCTCAGTGTGTAGCCTGTGTCTGGAGACCAAAGGTGGGAGCCCTGGTCAAAGTGAACACAGGTGAGCTTTCAGATCCCAAAGGAGCACAATGACAACAGTAAGGGTGGCTCACGTGTCTATCTTTCTTTTTAAAAATGATTTTATTTTTTAAATCTTTACTGAAGTGTAGTGGATTTTTAATGTGGCCATAATCTGCTGTACAGCAAAGTGATTCAGTTATGCGCGTAAACACGCATCCATCCTTTTTCAGATCTTTTTCCCCAAGTAGATTATTGTAGAACATTGGGTAGAGCTCTCTGTGCTGTGTGGCATGTTGTCTGTCTTGTTTTTGACCAATTTAATGTTTCACAAGGTCTTACGATCAGATGTGTCTACTTGGGGAAGAGATGCAACGTTAGTATTCCCGATTTGGTCCAAGCCGGCCTCTCTCTGATGTATTTGAGTAAATGAGAGTGTCAAGGACGGACATGCACATTTTAACCTGTATGAAATGATCTGGAGACAACAAAAACAAGAAGACCCACTAGGAATCTGCTGTCCTCTGGAGGAAATAAAATACGCACATGAAACACTGTGAAAATAAGTGCAAAACAACACACAGTCATGGACAAATGGATATATGGAGTCATTATTTTAATACTTTTGAAATCACAGAATTAATTATTTTTAAGAGTAGCATGAATTATTCTATACAAATTTAAGAAACACATAAAATAATGAAGATAAAAATAATTATTAACTGCGATCCACCATTCAGGGAAAAGAAAAGCAATCACTTAACCTCTTAATGTAATTATTTCCGATCTTTTTAAAGCTTGTAGACTTTCTTCATAGAAGAGTGATTCGCTCATTCTCTATGTACTCTTTTTAAAAAAAAAAAAAAACAGGGTGCAGTAAGTGCATTCACATTGTTGTGCAGCCAATTCTGATCTTTAAAAAAAGACATACGCGGCTATAAATTTGTGATTATATTTATTTTTACAAGTAATTTTTTTTCTCCTTGCATCAGAAATAATCCATGTTCAATACAGAAAACTTAGAGAATATCCATTATTCTAACACTAAGAAATAATGGTGTTAGAAGTTCCTGTTGTGGCTCAGTGGAAACGAATCTGACTAGGAACCGAGAGGATGTAGGTTTGATTCCTGGCCTCACTCAGTGGGTTAAGGATTGTTGCCGTGAGCTCTGGTGTAGGTCGCAGATGAGGCTTGGATCTGGCGTTGCTGTGGCTGTGGTGTAGGTCTGCAGCTGTAGCTCTGATTTGACCCCTTGCCTGAGAACCTCCATATGCCACAGGCATGGCCCTAAGAAAACAAACAAACAAACAAAAAAGAGTTAAATTTTACTGGTTACCTTCCAGCCTTTTTCCATGTGAATACAAGAATTGTGTAGATATGTATGTAGACAGATTTAGCATTTGAATTTATAAAGACAAAATTATATCAAAGGTATCAAATGCCTTTTCCTTTCAGATTATTTTGTGAATTATCCCATGAAAATACACCTGTACACACAGTCTTGTTGCCCGATTTTCTTTTCTTTTTTCATTATATTTTTGGTTTCTTGTCATGAAAAGGCTGGAGTAATTTAAGGTAAAGGGAGGGGTCCGATTTATCAGGGAGGGCTTTCTGGAGGAGGTGAGCAGGCGACCGGGGGAGAAGTGGGAGCCAGCCCTGCATCCCCTTCATCTCCTGCCAACTTGTTGGCTCTCTGTCCTGCTGCTCTGGCCTCTGAGGCATTTACAGATGGCAGGCTGCATTCAGTATCTGGGGAAAGTTCCCTGGGTTGTAATGAAACGGGCTGGCCCAACTGTTGAAAATTAGGCTTCCTCCTTCCTGCTTGCTGGCTGAAAATGTCTTCTCTTCAGGTTGGAAGATAATAATGCTCTCGTTGAGCGCTGAGGGCCAGAGGAGATGAGATTGAAAGGCAAATATGTATTTGCTGCCTCTAATATTATGTTTCAAGGTACACAAGGGGGTTTACACATACTCCTTAAAATAGGAAATAATTTCAAACAAATTAGTAACAAGTAGGAAGTAGGCCAGGATACTTGAATTGCATCCTGGAGTCTGACAAGTGGAGACCCTGAGTTCATTCATAGTAGTCCTCTTTAATCAGCGATTCATATAGATTGATATGTATCACTAATCATTTTATCTAGTAATCACACAGGCTGCAGACAAGCTGAGAGAATCGCTATCAGGGTATTGGGGGCAGTTACAATAGTGTTACATGTATACTAAGACCATAAAAATTCACTTATTTTATTTAATGACAAACTCTAAATATACGCATTTCTCAGTGGGAAGAGATGTGAGTAATTGTTTGTTTGTTTGTTTTTCGCTTTTGTCTTTTTAAGGCTGCACCTGAAGCATATGGAGGTTCCCGGGCTAGGGTTCAAATCAGAGCTGTAGCTGCCGGCCTACACCACAGCCACAGCAATGTGAGAACTGAGCCATATCTGCGATCTACACCACAGCTCATGGCAATGCTGGATCTCTAACCCACTGAGCAACACCAGGGATCAAACCCATGTCCTCATGGGTACTATTGGGTTCGTTAACCACTGAGCCACAACAGGAACTCGTGGTCTTGGTGGTGTTTTCTATTTCGTCCTAATTGATTGGCCGAGTGATTTTAGATAATCCCTCTGCTTTCTCTGTTTCTTGGGTTCCATTTCTGTGTAATGGGTTTAATTCTTTCCAGTTTACCTACTGTGAGTAGGTACTTGTGAGGCTCCAACTTGTTAACAGATAAGAAAACACTTTGAAAATTAAAAATGCCATGCAAAGATATTAATTAGGTGTGCAATTTTATGTTACAAGAATCCCATAAAATGGATTAGAAAGTGAATTAAGATTCACCACTCCAAAACTGGTTTTCTGTCTTGTCTGAAGTGGGTGACTAGCTATCATATTTGGAAATATGTGTAAAATTTTTCCTTGGTTCAGATATTTACATAAATTTATTAAGAACTTGAACACCCTTAAAAAGATACCACCAAAACATGCGCATCGTTAAAGACAGGAAAGTTATTCTCCATATAGCCTAATTTCATCTTTTTATAATGGTGTTGGAATTTGCATTATGGCATCTGACTGCTGTTTGGGGCAAGAATTCGGTCGTAGCCCCATCTCTGGTGCCTAGGTCAGGGTTTGCCCATGGTTGGCAGTCAATGTGTGTTAAATAAATGAATGAAAAGTAGTGCTATCCATGGGTTTTAGGTGTTTAGGAGGTAAAATAGTAAGTTCCTGACATCTATTAGGGAAATTTCTATATACCAGTTAGAGTGCTAGGACTTCAGCTCTGTATGCATAATATTTATCAAAAATCCTTGGTCAGGAATCCAAAATATGGCACAAATGGTCTATCAACAAAACAGAAAAGATTGTGGACCTGCAGGACAGGCTCATGTTTGCCAAGGGGGAGGGGGAGGGGTTGGGATGGATTGGGAATCTGGGGTTAGCAGATGAAAACTCTTGCATTTGGAGTGAACGGGCGGTGAGATCCTGCTGTGTAGCACGGGGAACTATATCTCTAATCACTTGTAATGGAACATGATGAGGATAATGTGAGAAAAAGAATGTTTATATATGTATGACTGGGTCACTTTGTTGTACAGCAGAAATGGACAGAACATTATAAATCAATCATAATAAAATATTTTTTTACATCCTTGGTAAAATGTCCTATAAGCCATTATGTGATAATAACTATGCTTCCCCATAAATGAAACATGGCGTGGGGGGCAGGTGCAGACCACAGACTCCTTTGCAAAATTCATCCAAGCAGTGGACACATATACCCGTCCACCTGTGCGCCCAGCAAATACCTGTCTATGAAATGAACATATGAACGCCGACACTAAATACACATATACACATTCAACATATATTCCTACTACCTTGTTGATTATAAAAACCAGTAATTGTGAGGTAAATTTGGAAGGAATAGACCTTGTTTTACAGTGGAAAAGAGCTATTGAGTGATGACTTAAGACAACACAGCCGATTAGCAGTGTCTGACTTCCCTGAATGGTTCCCTTGGGGTTCTGGAGCTCTGCCTGGGGCTGGAGTCCAGGAGCCTGGATGGAGTGGCCGAGTGGACACAAGTGGCATGTGTTTGTAGGCCATGGGTATAAAGCCTGAGTCCTAGTGATGCTGGTCCAAATGGCACAATCTAGGAGCTTGGGGGAAGTTGGGACAGGGGTGGTTTACGAGGCAGATCTTGGGGGGAGTCCCCAAACAACACTGTAGAAAGACTGAAGAGAGAGACAGCGAGGCATTTGTACCAGGGACTGCCATCCTGTCTGTTAAGATGGTCAGCTAGCTCTAAGTGCAGAATCAGGCCTAGATCTTGGGTGTTCTGACTCCTAGGTAATTTCTAAAGGCCAGCGCAACAAATCAGCACAGTCTGCTAGCAGGGCACTGTTCTTGGCATGTTCCAGAAGTACACCCCAAAAGCAAATGATCAGTGTGCAGTGGATGTGGCGGGCACCATGCTGATTCTGGTCCAGGAATAGGAGACTGATTCCCCAGCTAGAAGACCCCAAGCTGTCTGCTGCTTCCAGGCAATTGTCTCAGTTGAAGGACCCTTTCCCAGACTCTTGAATCCAATGACTTAAATAAGGAGAATAAAGATACAGCCCCCCTCTGCCCACTGTGAAGGGTCACCCTCAGAATGCCATGTGGAACGGATGGAGGACAGGATCTTGAACATCCCAGCTCATTTCTGCTTCCTTCCCTTTTCTTCCCCGGGTGTTGATCCCTGCAAGCTAATCCCCATCCCAGAGTCTGCTTCCCAGGCTCTGCTGTGCTTCCCTGACAGTCAGCTTGTCTTGCAGGAGATGGCGTTATAATAGTTTGACAGCATGATGCGAAGGTCATTGGGCTTGATGATAATATTGTCAGCTCTTTAAATTTTCAAAACATTTTGTACCAGGCTTTGATCATCTCAATGGCCTTGAGAGGTGAGCAGGCCAAGTTGTCGTTGTTGTTGTTGCCCATTTTGCAGATTTGGCAATCAATGCTCAACGGAGGGTTAGGGACAGGAACAAGAATCCATGACTCGTAAGTGGCAGAATAGGGACTGTGAACTGTGCTCTTTTGATCCCTGGTTTACTATCCTTATAAAATATATGAAAATGGGGTTGTCCTAGAAAAAGATAGAGATTTATGGGGACACGACAAGCAGGGGTGCAGGACACTTGTCATAAGGATCTACTGAAGTACAAATGACATGGCTTAGATGCCTAACCATGGAAAACTGCAGCAGCGGCGATGTGAGCTGGGGTGGGGGTGGGGGGGCTCTCGAGGATTGGTGGAGATGGGGGGAGGGGTTGTTGAGGATGCTTCCCTGTCTCTGAGATGAAAAGTGAAAAGGCAGAGCCTTCTGGTGACAGGTTCCGAGACTGGTAGCCCGAACCTCACACTGAAAAGCAAATTTTCTGTGCAAGATTTTGTGATCCTACATGAATCACACCATTTCTGTCAGGATATTAATCTTTTGATGATACGGGCATAATTCTCTCTTTGGTAATTCAAACTATCTGCATATTGTAGAGTTTATATATATAATTAAGTACCATAGAGATGCCATCCCCCCCCCCCCCCACCTCCATCACTTTCTGTGGCTATCGTGCAGGTTCACTCTTTTCCAAGCATCCACTGTCCTTGGCTGCGTGGCCCACTTCCAGCTTAGTCTCAGATTACAGTTATTTCTAACGTATTTCTGCGTGTTCTAAACATGCACAGGAGAGCACAGCGCAACCAGCCCAAGTTTTCTCACGGTTTCCTCTGCCCAAGCTGCCTTCTTTTGGGCCCCGAGCCGCAAGTAACAGGCAACCAGGCAGTTTTCTTTCGGGATGCACCCCGCGCCGCTCGCCTGCTGGTCCAGCTCGGCTCCTCTCTTGCCTCAGACCACACCGATGCGGCAGAGAGCAAAGACGCTGCGCTCGGGTGACCCGATGGGCGACCGCGGAGCGCGGCCACCGGCTCCACATTCCTATTAGGCAGTTAGCTGATTGCTCGCAGCCCGAGAGCGGTGCACGGGGACCGCGCTGCCTGCCCGCCTCTCCTGCAAATACAGGCATGTTCTCCGACTTTCATAGCTCCCTGGGTTCCCGTGAAAAACAACCACAGCCTTTCCGCAGCGTATTTCTCAAATACCGGCATCAGGGGATCGCAGAATTACAGCAACAAATGTTACGAGGTGCTATTTCCAAATAGACATGCGGAAAAAGATTCCAAATAGGACCATTAAATAATAATCCTCATTAAAAGCAAACCGAACCAAATGCAACCGTCCTTAAAAGTGTGTTCGAGGAAAAACACCAACATGTTTTAGGAGAAGATTAATAATTTGCTCATTAATTTTATTGGATAATGACTCATCATTGGTCTTTCCAGAGTCGCGCATTTTTTTAAATTAAAAATGCCTTTTAGAGTTTGCCGGTGCACTGTGCACATCAGGTGTGCAGAGAGCTTTTTAGCACGCGAAAAGGAATCACAGTATTAGACAATGTGCTATTTTTCTACCACAAGGCAGCCTTTCCTAAAACATTAATCTGCTGCAAAAAGATGCTCCTAATTTAGAAGAAATTAGAGGCAGAGTCTACTCAGCAAATACCTCAGCTAACACTTCATTAGTATGTATTTTCACATAATTCAATTAGCCAAAACACATACGCATGCTAGCAGTGCTGTTCCCTGCTCTGGGAGTGTCAGCAAGACTTTAAGCAGATCTGAAACAAAATTGCATAAATGGCATGTAAAGCTCTGTGCATACAAAGATACCTTCAGGGTTCTAATAAATTCATGAAACTTTTTAAAGTATGATTTCCTAGCAGGCAATCACTTTTAATTAACAGGATCACCTACAGCAACACATGTCCTTCAAAAACTTACATTATTTTTTCTTTTTGAATTTCAAAGTTTCTGTAGTAAAAGTTGAATAGCTGAGTAGCTTAACCTCAAAAGGATTCCAGGCTTTTATGACAGTTATAAATCACTGTGGTGCCTTCTTTATAAGAAGAAAAGATTCTTAACACAACAGAGAAAGAAGGAAATCTCTTTCTAGTCATAGCTAGAAGCAAGCATTTTCTCCAAAGGTCAAAAAACTTTTCCTCAGTTAAAGAATAATTTTAAGGACATTGCAGCTACTTGTTCAAGTAATCTCTTATAATTTACTTTATGAATTAAACATTCAATTTCCAGGATTGTGGTTTGACATGGGATGGACTCACCTCTTTCCGGAGCTGGCTTTGTACAGTTTTTCCTCTTTAGTTTTTAGTAAACAGGGGCCCTGGCTGAATATAGGGTCTTACTTAATGAGGCTTCGTCCACGTCCATGAGGGAAGTGAGACTCTATATACTTGCCAAAGGATTCAGTTGAGTGGTTCTTGCTATTTCTTTTTCAGGCCTTTGTTTCAAAGACAGGCATATGCTCATAGAATGTCTAGGGCTGCTGGTAAGGTTGAGGAAATCTGAAAAAGCAATCTGATGATTCTGGGTTGAGGGAGAGTACGGGACACCAAAATGAAACATCTTCACTTTCCAGTCCCTTGTCCTTGTCCTTAAGGAACCTGGGCAGTTGCCAAGTAAGGGTAAATGCCTGGCTATAACAGCATCATCTGGTCCCCCTCCCCACCTCCTGCATCCCAGCCCTAATTCCCCTCCCCCAATGCTCTTGTCCTCTTTCCTGGGAGACCCCTTTTTTGTTGTGGTTTCCCCAAATGTGAGGGGATAATCAGGTGGGAATTCTGGACGTGGAGGATTAGGATGATGTCTTCTGTCCTTCTGCCAAAGCTGGTAAAATAGCTGCAGGGTGGAGGTGGCAGTGTCAGGACCATAGGGGTGAGGCATGGGAGAGCAATCTTTGCAGGCAGATGCAGCAATATATCCAAGCCCTTCTCTCCCCACAGGCACTTCCTAAAGCCAGCCAACATCATTCCTTACCTGGGGCACCACAGCAGCTCCCCTGCTACTCGTCCTGTTTCTAGTATTGCTCCTCTCAAACCCATTCTTCATCTAGAGTTCATTTATTGGGTTTTTGCGGAATTAGCCGGGCTGCAGACTGTATTAGGTGTTAGGAACATAAGACCCTTTTAAAACAAATCTGACCATTTGCTTCAAGCTCAATTCTTTCAATAGTTTTCTCCCATCTTTAAGATAAAGTCTAAATTCCTTAATTTGGCACAAACCCCTTTCATGATCTTCCCCTCTGTTTATCTTTCCAGCCTCAACATTTGCCCTTTTGTACCCATCAATCTGATTTCTAGCTATAATGGACTATTTAGATAGGTCCGCCCTCCACCAAAGGGCCATTTTAGTCCTCATTCCCCCCATCCCACCCCAAACTTGGCTTTTTAGTCCCAGTCTTTGGAAGATCTCTTTCCCCTTTCCCTCAAATTGAGTCAAAAGCCATCCTAGTTAATACCTAGGAATTCATCAAAAACCACCTCTTCATATTCTCTTGGAAGTTCTTCTCTAACTTCCCCAAACCGTAGACCCTTCTAGGCCCCCTCAGCACCTGCTCTGTCCAACTTCAGTGACAGGTCTCCCTTTATTCAGTCAATATTTGTTGAGCATTTACTATATGCCAGGCACTGTTCTGCAGATACAATGATGCACAAGAGAGATCTATGTTCTAATGGAGAATATATATATATATATTTATATATATATCTATATATATAAATATATAGATATATATATCTCCAGGATAAGCCACTTTTCTGCCACCGTGATTTCAAATATGTAGGTAATTGTAGAACATCACAGACTGGCGCTTATATTTGGAAGGAGGAAAATGAATACAATAAAACTATTCAAATAAATAAGGAAATAACAGGCCTGTCTCGTACTTTCTGTGACCTTAGTCTGGGATCCTGTTAGCCGGCCCATTTGGCTCGCACACTAAGCCATGTGTTACAACGAAGTCTTCACCATATATCAAGTTGTTGTTTTAGTTTCCATAGGCCATTCCATTGTTTTATTTGTTAATTTGTACAGAGCTGAGCAAGGGAGAGGGCTGCCATGATTGGGCCCCTCAAAGACTTCAACACTGGTGAATATAGGTTGTAAATATTTTTTTTCCAATGCAGTTTGTTTCTTTATGTTGATTATGGTGTTTCTTTTCTGTAGAACATTTTTATTTTTATATAGTCAAATTTATGATTATTATTGTTGTGATTTATGATTTCTAGGTTTAGGTCTTAATTAAGCTCTTCTCATTCTTAAATTTTGAAAAGTGTCCATTGGTTTTACTTAAAAGAGTTATTTTTTTAGAGCGATTTGAGGTTCACAGCATAACTGGAGGATACAGATATTGCCCATGTAATCCTGGACCCCACACATGCAGGACACCCCCATGTCAACATCACTCACCCACGTGGTACATTTATTACAGTTGATGAACTTACAGTGACACATCATTATTCCCCAAATCCATAGTTTACATGGGGTTACTCTCTTGGTGTTTTACATTCTATAGGTTTGGAAAAATGTATAATATCATGTACCTGTCATGATAGAGTATTTTCACTGCTCTAAAAAATCCTTTTTTTTTTTTTTTTTTTTTTCCTTGGAGCTTATGTTCTGTCTGAGCAGGTTAAGAATCTGACATAGACATAGTGTCTGTGTGGATGTGGGTTCATTCCCTGGCCTTGTTCGGTGGGTTAAGGATCTGGTATTGCTGCAAGCCACAGCATGGGTGGCAGATGCCGCTCGGATCCAGGGTTGCCATGGCTGTGACCTAGGCTGGCAGCTGCAGCTCTGATTCGACCCCTAGCCTGGGAACTTCCATATGCTGCAGTTATGGCCCTTGAAAGAAAAAAAAGAAAACCCTTTTTTTTTTCCCCCTGGTACTTATAACATTTTCTTTTTTACGTTTTAGTTATTTGGTCTATCTGGAATTTATTTTTGGTGTAAAATGGTAGAAATCCAATGTGATTCCTTCCCCGCTCACCAGCTTCATTAGGTAGAAGTGATACATAAAATTGTTATTTATTTAAAGTATACAATCTGATGATTAGATAGACATAATCTACATTGTGAAAGAATTCTCACAACCAAGTTAATTTACACATCTGTGACCTTTATTTATTCATTTTTGATGAGAATGTCTAAGGTCGACTCTCAAAGAAAATTTGTTACACAATACGTGTTATTAACTGTAGTCACCATGTTACACATTAGATCCTCAGAACTTGCTCATCTTAGAACCACAAGTTTGTATCCTTTTATCAAACTCTCACTAGTTCATCCACCCCCCAGCTCCTAGTAACAATCATCCTATTCTCTGTTTCTTTAGGTTCAAAAAAAAATTCTTTTTTTTAGATTCACATATAAGTGACATTATGCAGTGTTTGTCTTTTTCTCTCTGGCTTATTTCTCATAGCATCATGCCCTCTGGGTTCATCCATATTGTTGCAAATGGCAGGATTTCATTCTTTGTGAGGGTGAATAGTATTCCACGGTGTGTATACATCTTTATCTTTTCATCCTTCAATGGACACTGGCTATTGTGTATGATGCCACAGCGAACATGAAAGTACAGACACCTCTTCAAGATTGTAATTTCTCTTCCTTTTATCTGCACAAAAGTGTGGTTCCTAGGTCATATGATAGTTCTTTTTTTTTTAATATTTAAAGGAAGCTTCATTCTTCTTTTCATAGTGGCTATACCAATTTACAATAGTGCACAAGCATGCCCATTTCTCCACATCCTCACTAGCTTTGATAGCTCTTGGTTTTTTGATAGTGGACATCCTAACAGGTACGAGGTGATATTTCATTGTGGTTTCGATTTGCATATTACTATGATTAATGACGCTGTTCACCATTTTATGTACCTGTTGCCCATTTGTATGTCTTCTCTGGAAAAATGTCTATTATCCATGTCCCTTATCCATTTTTAATGGGGTTATTTGTTTATTCTTGATTTTCTGTCTGGATGATCTATTAATTGTTAAAAGAGAGGTATTGATATCTCCTACTATTCTTTTATTACAGTCTATTTCTCCCTCCAAATATTTGCTTTATATATTTAGGTGCTCCAATGTATGGTGTGTAAATATTTGCAATCGTCATGTCTTTTAATGAACTGACCACTTATCATTATCTAATGACCTCGTTTGTATCTTGTTACAGTTTTTGGCTTAAAGTCTGTTTTGTCTGATATAAGCATAGCTACCCCTGCTTTCTTTAGATTTCCATTTGCAAGTAATATTTTTTCCATCTCTTCACTTTCAGCATAAGTGAATCTCTTGTATAATTGATTCTTATGTTTTAAAATACATTCAGCCAATCCATATTTTTTATTGGAGCATTTTAGTCCATTTACATTTATAGCAGTTATAAATAGATATGGACATATTACTGCCATTTTGTTAATTGTTTTATAATTTCTTGGTTCTCTTTCTCCTTTCTTACTTTTTTTCATGATTTGATGCTTTTCTGTAGTGGTATGCTTTGGGTCCTTTCTCTATTGTTTGTGTATTTACCCATTAATTTTTGTTTTGTAGTTATCATGAGGTTTACATTAAACATCTTATGGTTATAACAGTCCATTTTAAGCTGATAATGATTCAAATTTGAATGAATAACAATTCTGCATATTTATAATTCCCTGTTTTATGTTTTTGATGTCATAATTTACATCTTTTTATATTGCATGTCTATTACCAAATTATTGTAGCTATATTTATTTTTAATACTTTTGCCTTTTACATTTACAGGAGAATTATAAGTGATTTACACACCACCATTATAATATTAGAATATTCTTATTTTATTATATATTTATCTATCACTGAGTTTTGTATTTTATATGTTTTCATGTTACTAGTGTCCTTTCATTTCAATCTGAAAAATTCCCTTTAACATCTCTTGCAAGGCTGGTCTAGCGAGGTTGAATTACTTCAAATTTTATTTGAGAAACTATCTCTCCTTCGATTCTGAAAAACAATTTTCCTAGGTAGAGTGTTCTTGATTGGCAATCCCCCCACCCCTCCAGCGTTTTGAAGACATGATTCCTCTGTCTGCAAGATTTCTGCTGAAAAATCTGTGTATAATTTTATAGGGGTTCCCTTGTATGTAACAATTGTTTTTCTCTTGCTGCTTTTAAGATTCTCTGCTTGTCTTTAACTTTTGAAAATTTAATTATAATGTTGTCTTCTTTAGGCATCTTTGGATTCATCTTGTTTGGAACTCTTTGGGATTCCTGGATTTCCATGTCTGTTTCTTTCCCTAGGTTTGTAAAAATTTCAGCCATTATTTCTTTTTTTTTTCTTTTTTTGCCTTTTTGTCTTTTTAAGGCCATACCAGCAGCATACAGAGGTTCCCAGGATAGGGATCCAATCGGAGCTACAGCTGCCAGCCACAGCCACAGCCACAGCAACTCCAGATCCGAGCCTCATCTGTGACCTACACCACAGCTCACGGCTATGCTGGATCCTTAACCCACTGAGCAAGACCAGGGATCAAACCCTCAATCTCATGGTCCTAGTCAGACTTGTTTCCACTTCACCATGATGGGAACTCCCTATCTTTTTCTTTTTTTGATCACACCTGCAGCATGTAGAAGTTCCTAGGCCAGGGATCAAATCTACACCACAGCACCAACCTGAGATGCTGCAGTGAAAATGCCATATCCTTAATCTGCTGAGCCACATGGGAACTCCAGCCATTATTTCTTTGAATAAGTTTTCTGCTACTTTCTCTCTTTTCCTTCTGGATACCTATAATGTCTATGTAAGTCCACTTGATGCTGTCTTATTACCTTAAGGTACTTTCACTCTTTTTTCATTCTTTTTGTTTGTTTGTTTTTTTCTCTGAATGAATGTTTTCCACTGCCCTGTATTTGCCTTCACTAATCCTTTATTCCACATGTCCTGGTCTGCTGTTGGACCCCTCTGTTGAAATTTTTTGTTCAGTTCTATGATTTCTGTTTGGTAACTTTTAAAATGCTTTCTATTTTTCTGTTGAAATTTTCACCTTGTTCATGCCTTGCTCTCTTGACCTCAAGGCTCATCTTTTTTTTTTTTTTTTTTTTCTATTTCTTTGGGCCGCTCCCGCGGCATATGGAGGTTCCCAGGCTAGGGGTCGAATCGGAGCTGCAGCCACTGGCCTATGCCAGAGCCACAGCAATGCAGGATCCGAGCCACGTCTGCAACCTACACCACAGCTCACGGCGACGCCGGATCATTAACCCACTGAGCAAGGGCAGGGACCGAACCCGCAACCTCATGGTTCCTAGTCGGATTTGTTAACCACTGCGCCATGACAGGAACTCCAGGGCTCATCTTTTTGACCTTTCTTTTGAACTCTCTGTTCAGTAAGTTTATCTCTACTTCATTAAAGTCAGTTTCTGGGGATTTATCTTATTTGTTTGTAACAGACTCCCCTGTTTCTCTCCCCCTCCCCCCTTTTTAAACTTTCTGTATCAGTTTCTACAAATTAGATTAAAAAAACCACATCTGCCAGTCTTGACAGATTGGCCTAACATAAGAGATGAACCTAATCATCTTGGCCTGAGCTCCTAGTAGCCTCTCATTTGTGGCTAAGTCACCATCTTTGTTCTTCGTATTTCCCAGTAGATGTATCCCAAAGATATGGGACATGCCCACACAACACTGAAGCTCCCAGAGAGCTACTAATTATGCCCTTCTTCACCTCCCTGGTGTAGGCTAATTAGAAACAAGTTCTTCAGGCAGCAGCTGGGAAAGTCATAACATTAGGTATGCTGCCTGGTCCCTGTTGGAAAGAAACCAAGAGCTAAGTGGTTTTGGCTTTTTCTTTTCCCCATTCTGTGCTGAGTCAGAGGGAATAGTTACAGAGAGTGCTTGTGCATCAAATAGAACTGCCTCTTTATTTTGAGTGGTCCAGGGGATTCATGAGTGTTGATCCCCATCAGCTCCCAGAGCTAAGTGATTTGAGACCCAGGTCTCCAGGTGGAAGCTGTAAGTGTTAGAGTGGTAGAGTATGGATAAGGTCTTTCCAAGGAGAAGCCAGAGAGTTGATTTTATCATTGGAGTGAACCAGGAGGAGGTGGTAGGCAATGTTCCCACCAACTCAGGTTCCCAGGGGATCCAAGGCAGCTGTTGGATGTAGGCTATGGGAAGCCAGAAAACTCAGGTAGCAGCTGGGAAAGTATGTGGTCAAGTCTCTTACCGGAAGAAGCTGGGAGGTGGGCACTTTTGCCTATTGACTCTGTATTGAGCCTGGCCGGGGATAGCTGCAGGAAGTGCCTGTGCTCCTCTTTAACAACTGCTTCTTTGTTTAATATGGGCTTATGGGACTCATAAATGCTTAGCTCAACTGGCTATTGGAGCTAGAGGATTGAGGGTCCATCCCTCATGTGGCAGTTGCAAAGTTTAGGGTATTAGATGTGTGGACAACCTCCTTCCAGGGAGAAGCTGGGGACTTGGTTTTACTGTCGAAGGAAGCTGGAGGGAGAGGGTGAGTAAAGTGCCCACTGGTTCTTCAGGTTCATAGAAGGATCCCAGTCAGCTCTCAGATGCAGGCTGACTAGAAGCCGTACCAGAATTTTCTTAGATATTTGGATGTATTTACTTTTGTTTTTCTGAAAATGTCGTTGTTTTTCCCTTAAATAATGGTTTAGCTGAATCCTCAGTTATAGCTGACCGTTATTTTCCTCTAGCATTGTGTAAAATAATGTTCCATTGATTTTGGTTTCCATTGTTGCTGTTAAAAAGTATATAATCAGGTGTTCCCATCGTGGTGCGGTGGAAATGAATCTGACTAGTATCCATGGGTTCAATTCCTGGCCTTGCTCAGAGGGTCGGGGATCCAGCACTGCTGAGTGCTGTGATGTAGATCACAGATGCAGCTTGGATCCCTTGTTGCTGTGTCTGTGTTGTAGGCTGGCAGCCATAGCTCCGATTTCGACCCCTAGCTTGGGAACTTCCATGTGTCGCGGGTGCAGCCCTTAAAAAGCAAAAAAAGAAAAAAAAGTATATAATCAATCTAATTATCATTCCCTATGAGTTGTGTGTCCTTTCTCTGTGGTTGCTTTTAAGAATTTATTTTTGCTTCTGATGTTTCGTTACGATACCTCTAGTGGAGGATTTCTTTTTATTTTTGCTGGGGGTTTGTTGTGATCTGAGGACTCATGTCTGTCAATTCTGGAAAGTAAGCAGTCGTTACCGTCCCTCTCACATTGGCTCTACTCGTTTCTTCTGGAAATCTAACCTCTTCATTTTATCTTTCTGTTAATTGCTATCTACTTCTTCACTGGTCCATTTCTAGATTTCACAGTGTTACAGGGCTCAATCATTCATCTTCTCTTTCCAGATGAATTCATCTATTTTCTGCATTTAATTCCATTTCCATGCTGATAGCTCCTAAATTTTATTTTCTGCTCTTTCTTTCCTCCCTTTTGCTTGTGTATTTATTTTCTTACTTGCCATTTCCCTTTGGCTATCTCAGATTTAAGCTGTTCCTCTTCTAGTCTTCACCCACTTCAGATAATAGCTCCTTCCCCACCTTATTCATTCTATTCGTATGAGAAACCCAGGAGTTTGGCTTCCTGGTTCCCCTGTTCCTGCTCTCCAGTCAGGGTCTTGCAGGACTTTTTACATCTCCAGGAATACCATATCTGATCAATCAAAATGCTATACCTTTTAAACCTTTAAAATAATGTTCAGTCTGTGCTCTTCATTTATCTTTTTGGCCACCACTCTTATCCAAATCACCCTCATACGTCATCTAGGCTTCTGCAATAACTTCTAACTAGACTCTTGCATTCACTTATTTCTCCTTGAATCCTTTCTCCACTCAGTCATGGGAATTTTCTTCAGATGTAAATTAAGTTATGCTCCTGCTTAAAATGCTTTAACACCTTAATATTGCCCTTAAAATAAAAATATTAAAAGTTAATAATATGTCTTATAAGGATCTACACGATCTGGTCCCCTACTCAGGTTCTGTAACATCATTTAATGCCACTTGACTTACTGTGCTATAGCCACACTGAATTTCTCTTTCGTCTTTAAACAGTTATCAATTCATTGACTCTTAACTCCAGCTTTACCCTTCATTTCATGCTCTGCAAAAAAGGGAGACAGGACTTTAAAATATTTTTTCCTTGGGCAACTGGCACAATGTTACATCTTATCCTTGGAGGATGTAGGAAAGGCTTATCCGGTAGGAAGGATTTGGCTTCCTGGTTCCCCTGTTCCTGCTCTCCAGTCAGGGTCTTGCAGGACTTTCAGTTTATCTAGCACTGTACACCTGTACAATATGCACCTCCCAAGTGCCTCACACTTGCAGGGTGGGGAGTTTCGCCAGGACCAGGCTTCTGCAGTGCTCACAACCTCTTTACTGCCTGGCTCCTTCCATGTATGGTGACCAGTGATACTCGGCGACCAGTGGTTTCTCTTAGCACCTCCTTTGGGCCGTCCTGTTTGATGTGCCTCTAATGAAACACCTCCCAGTGGACATGTTTCCATGGTCCATCTAGAAGGTAGACTTCTAGCAAGTTCCATCCGTGTAGCACCACGTGACTTCTCTGCCACTCAGTGAGGCACAAACATGCCCTCACTGCTATGAATCTCAGCTATGATCAGGGACTCCTCCTTGGGGGTTTTGTCTCAGCCCTGGTGTGTGTGTGTGTGTGTGTGTGTGAGGTAGGTCAGGTGGCTAATGGCTTCTCTTTATATCTGGTATTCTTATATTCTCTAAGGTTCTTTTTATTTTTACAAGCCAATGCCTTGTTATTTCAATTCTCACTGATATTTAATAATTTTTATTTTAAACATTTCCCATTTAAATCACAGTGAGGTTTTTCCATCTCTTGATCAGACCTGTGATTAGTACAGAATTGGTACCAGGAGGGGTCTCAGGAGATAAACTGATGATAGAGGATCTTGGGTTTGGTCTGGTCGTATCCTTAGGTTTGAGTGCAATGATGATCTTCCTTGCCAATAGGAAGTGGGATGCTAGCAATCTACATCATGCAATGATCTCACTTAAGCTGTCATTTGTGGTTGATTGTGATGAAATGCCAACAGAAGCACATGCCTTGGGAGCCCAGTTGGCTGTAGTTGACCATTCTGGCCAAAATGATTATAAGGACTGTGGATTGGAATAGATTTTTCTGAGTACACTTGAGTGACAACAAGGAGAAAATGTCAAGCTCAGATCCAATAACTCTCAGCTCAGATCATGGTCTAAGACTCAGAGTCTCCCTGACAGCCTTAAAAGAAGCTCTTATTTATTATAATTAAGAACAGATACTGCTGAAAAATCAAACACAAATTTAACTATGTGGTTTGCTGAATTACAAAGACAGTTGAATTTGTAGTCCTACCAATCGCTTCTCGGCCTTTTGGCTAAGATCAAGTGTAGTCCTACGAATTACTTGAGTGAAAGTTAGGGCATTAATTGTTAAGAAGGATCCTGAGGAGTTCCCGTCATGGCGCAGTGGTTAACGAATCCGACTAGGAACCATGAGGTTGCAGGTTCGATCCCTGCTCTTGCTCAGTGGGTTAACAATCCGGCGTTGCCGTGAGCTGTGGTGTATGTTGCAGACACGGCTTGGATCCTGCATTGCTGTGGCTCTGGCGTAGGCTGGCAGCTACAGCTCCGATTCAACCCCTAGCCTGGGAACCTCCATATGCAGCAGGAGCGGCCCAAGAAATGGCAAAAAGACAAAAAAAAAAAAAAAAGGATCCTGAAACATAGAATATGGCTGTTTTCATATGAAATTGATATTCTTGAAGTTAGCAGTAGAATTAAGTTTTCCTATGGTGGTCTTTATTACTCAAGCTTTATAATAAATCACAAAGTCAGGTAGTATAAATATTCCAATCAGAATGCTTTGAATAGTGTAGGTTCACTGCATTTTCATATTAATTTTAGATTCAGTTTTTCAATAAAAAAGCCTTCTGGGATTTTAATTGGATGCTGTTGACTATATAGCTCAATTTGGGGATAATTGATATGTTAATATTTCTCATGGACAGAATTGTGTCCCTCCAAATTCATATGTTGAGTCTCTAACCCTTATTCCCTCAGAATGTGACCTTATTTGGAAAAAGGAAAATTTTAGGTATAATTCGTTAAGATAAGATCACACTGAAGAAAGGCAGGCCTCTAACTCAATATGACTGCTGTCCTTATAGAAAAGTGGAAATTTTTACATATATATAGAATGCCATGTGAAGAATGCAGAAATTGGGGTGATGCTTCTAAAAATCAAGGAATGACAAAGATTGCCAGCAAACCACCAGAAGCTAGGAGAGAGGCACAAAATAGATTCTTCCTCACAGCCCTAAGGAGAAACCAACTCCTGCTGACACCTTGATATCAAACTTCTAGCCTCCAGATCTGTGACACAGTAAATTTTTGTTGTGTAGGCCAATCAGTCTGTGGTACTTCCTTATAGAAGCACCAGAAAACTCAACAGTAACACTGGGTTTTCCAGTCCACAGATATGGTATATCTTTTCAGTTATTTAGGGATTTAAAATTTTCTCTCAGCATTGTTTTCTAGTTTTCAGTGTATATATCTTGTGCACATTTCAAAAACTTGATGCTGTTGTAAATATTGATTTTTAGATTTCAGTTTCCATTTGTTTGTTGCTTGTATGTAGAAATAAACTGATTTTTGTGCATAGACCTTCTACTCTGTGACCATGTGAAATTTGCCTTATTGTTTTATGAACCATTTTTAAAGATTTATTAGGATTTTTCTATGTACACAATTGTGTTTCTTTTACTTACTTTATTGCTCTAGCTAGAAACACTAGTACAAATTTGAATAGATGTGAGAGAGGGCAGCCTTGCCTTGATCCCAGTCTTTCATAGGAAGACTTCAATCTTTTACTATGAAGTAGGATATTACCTTTAGGTTTTCTAAAAGTAGCCATTGTCTCAAGTTAGGAAGTTTCTTCTATTTGTCATTTTCTGAGATTTATTTTTAATCTTGAATGAGTGTTGAATTTTGTCAAATATTTTTATTGCATCTCTTGAAAAGATTACATGCCTTTTTCTTTTTAGTCTATTGATGTGGTGAGTTTCATTGATTCATCTTTGAATTTTATTTCAACCAAGCAATCCTGGCATGATCCCAACCTAGTCAAATATACAATATATTTTGTATATTGTTGGATTCTCTTTGCTAACATTTTGTTGAGGTTTTTTGTATTTCTGTAAATGAGAGAGATTGGTCTGTAGTTAGTTTTTGTCTTGTTTTGTCTTTGGCATTGTATCTTAAGTTTCACAAAATGAGTTGAGAAGTGTTTCTTCCTCCTCCACTTTCTTTAAGAGTTTTTATAGGATTGATATGATTTGTTGCCTAAATGTTTAATAGAATTCACCAGAAAAACAAACTAGGCCCAGAATTTTCTTTGTATGAAGGGTTTTAATTATTAATTCAACATATTTAATTGATACAGAGCTACTTAGGATTCTGTTTCTTCTAGTGTCAGCTTTGGTAGTTATCTTTCATAGAATGTTTGCATTTCACCTAAGTTGTACAATTTATGGGCATAAAGTTGTCTATAATATTCTCTCATTGGCCATTTAATGTTGATTTTTAATGATGTTTCCTCCATTGTGTCATTTCTTTTTTTTTTTTCCCAATATGTCTAGTTTGAATTTACTATAGTTTATTAATCTTTTTGCAGAACTAAATTTTGGACTTATTGATTTCTTTTATTATATACCCATACTATTTTATTGATTTTCTTTCTTATCTTTATCATTTCTTTTTTCTACTTACTTCAGGTTTAGAGTGTTCTACTTTTGCTAACTTCTTATAGTAGAAAGTTAGATAATTAGTTTTTAGGTTGTTATTTTTTTCAAATATATGCATGGGTGCACACATATTGGTTGGGTGTGCATATATTTAGGATATTTATGTATTGTTAGTTATTACATAAAAATACATAAGGTAGTAATGATTATAAAATGACATTCTTTAACCTGGGAACACTTTTTGTCCAGAGCTATATCTTGTGCGATATTAATATAGCTACTCCAAGTTATTCTGATAGGTATATTCTTGGTATGTATTTTTTCACTTTTATTTTTACCTATTTGTGTCTTTGTATCTAACATAAGTTACTTGCAAGCAGTATGTACTTTGGTCTTGACTTTTTATTCAGACTGATAATCTCAACATTTTATTTGGAATATGTAAGTAATTTATATTTAATATAATTATTGATATAGTTCTGTTTTAATATGTCATTTTACTATTTGTTTCCTATTTGTCAGTTTATATCTAGGTCTCTCTTATTTCCTCTTTTCTTACCTTCTTTTCAAGAAATTGACTATATATGAATATTCATTCCATTTAATCTATTAGCTACACATCTTCATTTTATTGTTTTTAGTGATTGCTTTAGGAGTCACCCTAGGTAGTTTAACTTGTCACATTCTACCTTCAAATACTATTTTACCATTTCATGCATAATGTAAGAACATTACAAGAATATACCTCCATTTCATTTTTTTCTTTATTTGTACTATTTTTACATTCATTTTATGTATAAATCCTAAAATGTATTTTTGTTTTTGTTCTAAGTAGTCAGTTATATTGTAATGAAACTAAAATACGAAAAAAGTATTTTATGTGTACCCACATACTACGTTGGGTATGGACATTGTTATCTTATGTTGTTGAAGATGTTGTTCCCTTGTCTTTCTCAAGTAGCGTAGGATTCTGGTCTGACAATTAGTTAAGCTAATTCAGGATCCTCTTGATTTTTTGGAGCTTATTTTTCAATTTAAAAGGGCTAGAGTAGTTTTTACTCTAAGGCTAAGTTCTGCCACTCAGATGAGACATTTCTAAAATCTATACTAAGTCTTGAATGAACTAAGTCTTCAACAAGTTCTCCATTTTGGCTGGTCAGACTTAAAATTCTTCCAGCAGTGTGTAAAATCTGAATTTTTTTTCAGTTTACACTTTCCAAATTTTCTCCATCTGGCCTTGTGGGTTTTCTCCCTGTGTATAAGTAGTATAGTCTTTGGGAGCAGATTCAAAGGATCTCTTATGCAGACTCTTTTAGCGCTTTTTCTGAAATTTTCTCTCCTCTCTGGAATTCTGCTCTATACATTCTAGCTACTTCACTTTCTCTGAACCCTTATGTCTGCATCCTCTACTCAGGATGATTGCTATGATCTCGTTTGGTACCCCTTCCTTGCACCGCAATCCAAAAATTTCCCCTAGGCAGATATTTTTTTTTTTTTTAAACTCAGGATCACGTATTTCACCTAGGACAGAGCACACATTCAAGCCAAAGACCGTGAGTCTCCAGAGGCCACGCCCCTTTTCCTAACCATGTCACCGGGCAACTCATGTTGGTCTTGTAGACTAAGGACTTAGAGGCCAGATGAGTGAAATGTCTTATAATCTGAATGAAGTGACCGTGCACATTATCACTGGCCAAAGATTAAAGAATTGAGTTTACAGACAAGCATTAAGGGAAAGCTAATGATGGCAAGGAATGGGAACACACATAATAGGTGGGATTATCCAATGACCTTTCAATACAGTAAATTCATGACTTATTACTTAAACTAATAGGCAACACAGACATATTAAGGTGGCCAGTTGAAAAAAAGAATGCTGTGGATATTCGCTTGACTGATCAAAACAGTCATCCTGAAATGTTTCTTCCCAAAGAGTTTAAGACAGTGATACCATTTTGATGGTCACTGAAAATATGTAGATTGCATTAGGAATCTTCACTGTTATTTCTCTATGGTTTTGTTGTTCTCTGTTTTACACTGGCTGATTCAAATAGTATTAACTGGAATAAGTCAGACAGCTCCATCTGGAAAATTCTGATAATAGCAAAAATATCTGCGTTCAAGTTTACTCATTGTATTTGCGAAGGATTTGTTGAGCAGGTACAAGTACCCATTCTCTCTGCTAATTTCAAATGATGTTTATCTATTCATTAAGGCCATTACTCAAATGACTTCTATTTAAAAAGTTCCCTTAGTGCAAACAACCAGTTGTAATTTTTAAAAAATAGTCTTACATGAAGACTTTTCACTAAGCCGTACTGGTCTTCCTCCCTTGTCAGACCGCATGCTGGTACTTTGCTATGTTTAGGGTCTTGTAGAAGGGATTTAAACTTGTATTATAAACATAACTTGTCTCTGAATGCTATCACCTCCCAGACAAATCTCCACTCTTCTGCATCGGAGAGTTGGATTCCTAAAGCTTACCAGAGACTTTCAGATTTTTGTTTTACTTGATGTTTTGGATCATCAGACAGGTAGGAGTCTCAGCGTCTCCTGTCTCAGCAGAGGCTGTTCTCTGTTCCCTATTTCTTCCCTGTCACAATCATCTTATTGAATGTCATGACCATCCAGCAGAACTCACCTGCTGTGTTGCTGAATGGACGAGTTTTTCAGAACTTTGCTGCTGAGAATTTCAAAGAGCTCAGGGGAAGAGAGATTTATCTGACTTTTCAAACTATCTAATAACTAAGACACCAAGTTTGCAGATACCTGAAGATCCAAAGGTGTTCTAGTTACCAGAAATATTTGATCAAGATATTGGAAAAGAGAAAAGGAGTAGAAAGAGAAATCGATGAAAAAATTATCATGCCTCTCTTTTAAACTCTAAAGAAATCATTGAGGATCACTTTCTAAATGTAACTGCCTGTGTTCAAGGTCACATGATTTATATACCTGGCTACCGTACCTGTATTTCTAGATCACTTTGGTTTGACTTCTGTAAGAATTGTCAAATTGTGCTGAACTTGAATGTGGAGATTTCTGGGGGCTCGTTCTATTTTAAGCATTATTGTGTGTGGATGGTGGACTGTACTACCAGCAAGGAGGGTGACCAGTTAACCATGGCTGCATAACAGACCGTCCCCAAAGGTAATATAGGAAGACAATAATTTATTATTTTTAATGATTCTCTAGTTTAGCAGGGTGGTATTTCTTCTCCACATGGTCTTATCTGGGAATGACTCATATGCTTGCCTCCTTCAGGGCCTGGATTTCTTCATGGAGTGATAACTGAGTTCCAAGAGAGCAAAAGCAGTGGCTGCCAAACTTAAGCTGGGCCTGCACATGGCATTCCTCCCACTGCATTCAATTGGTTAAAGAAAAATCACAAGGCTAGTGCAGGATTCAAGGGGAGGGGAGAGTTTCCATCTCTCCAGAGGAGAAGCAGCATGTGCACGAACTCAGGAGGAGCCTGAGGAGCCCGTTTTTGGAGATTAACATTCATACATCCAGGGAACCATCCTGGATCACCTTGCTTTATGTCCATGGCCCTGGAGTAATTAAAAGCACCCTTTTTTACTCTCAACGGGGTTTGGGTTTAGATGATATTTATAGGTTCATGCCATTGGTAAAATACCTTTTAGATCTAAAAGCTATAATACACATTCTAACTAGTAAGAATGTTTAACCATGGAGTTAACCGTGAGATTCAGGTTTCACTCTTGGCTTAATATCTAGTGAACGTTTTCCTCACATGAGGGCAAGGATGGCCTGGCAATTCCGTCTTTGTATTTCTGGGTCAGCTGCTTGTCCTATGGCTTTTGGGAAGAGGGCTTTGCATGTGTGAGGGCCCGAGACGCTAATGATCACAGCTTCTCAATCGCTGTGAAGGATGTTGGGTTATTTATATCAACGCTCTCCTAGCAGAGAAGATTAAAAACAGCAGAACTTGGCTGGAGCATAGTTCATGATTGCTTGTTCTAGCCATGCCTTGCTCAGATCACCTGCAACATAACCAAGGGATAAAGTTTTCCAGGAGGTGCCTTGGGCTGAAACTGTGAGGCAGGCCAAAGAGATGTAAACGTCCCAGTCTCTCCGCCTCTGCCTTTGGTGTCTCTGGGCCCTTTGGCTATGGCCCTGTTCTCAGCTGTCGTGCCTTCTTTGCCCATCAGCGCCTTCAGCAGAGAGGACACCCAGGCAGGGCCCTCTTTCCAGGCTTCTGGTCTTGCCTCATCCTCTCCCAATAGATGGCAATATGTGCTTGTCAGGTCCACCCACACAAATTTGGGGATTAGTGAAAGAAATAGCTATGACTCTGTTCTGCCTCTTGGGGAAATTATTCACATCGTGACACGAGACTTCTGTGGGTCAGACGTAATGTTCTTCGTTATCCCTTAACTGAAGGTGAAATTTCTCAGTGCACGTTGACTTAAAACTGTTTCCTCTCTGTAATCCTGAGGATACTCTTGTCCTCTTATCTCTGAGCATTCTCGGTATTTCTCTCGGGCACACTCACCCACTTGTTCTGTGTGCCTCTGTTTCCTTCTCCTTCCCTGTAGGGCTCGCCTTGCGCTGCAGTCCTGCCGGAAAACTTTTAGTAGGAGATTATAGCCCCTCAGGGATCAGTTTGGAATTAATTTTGCTGCCTTAATCCAGAGAGCTACTGTTAATCCATATATTTAGCAGTTCCTCAGGTTTATATTGGAGGAAAGTACAGTCTATGGACTGGTACCAACCTGCACAATGTTGGCAGCTGGTGCCCGAAGAGAGAAGCCCTGATACCGAAGCATGTATGCCCGTGACGAGCACTTCACCAGGCTCTGGAGTTTGTCCTCTGTCACCATCAGGGTCTACCTTTCCTGCCTGCTCTTAACACGGAGGAAACCAAACGCCAATTAAATATACACGCACACCCCCCCACACACAAACACACAAAAGCAAGGAAACAAGTTGTCACTACCTAGAATGGAGAATTTGTAATGAGTTTATGACAGCCTAAGAACCTCTGTGAGCAAAAGTTAGTGTTCATTCTTTCAAGGCACTGAGATTGGGGAGTAGTTTGTTGCTGGAGTGAAAGCTGATGACTACAAGAGATAATGAAATGAGAAGAAATTGTGCCGGAGACAGAGAAAGAAAATATGGTGCAAATCAACCAGACTGTGCAGGAAACCAAAATCAAGTTGAAATCTTCCATTTTCTACATGTAGTTGTTGGACTACCAAAGGAACCAAGCAAGGGAATAAAGAGAAATGAGAATTTCATTAATTTTTATATTGGCAATACAGATTTAGTTGAAGAACTGGAGCAAATATCTTTTAATGTTAGGCAGTGATTTAAAAGGTTGTTAAGAGGATGCCCATTATAACGGAACTAACATGGTTTGCTAGAAAAAGTTGTACGAGCCAGTATTTCTGACAATCCAGATGCATTCTGGGTCATGTTGCTTGCATAGTTTGCATTTGTTACTGGGAGACATGACTTCAGCAGATAACAATGACATTCTTTGGAATACTTCAAAGATTATGTACTATTCCATTTTCTAGATCCATCTAAAGATGAAACATCTTGATAGAAAATAGAAAGTTTGGCCTTAGAGCTACTCTTCGACTGACAAAGGGAATGCTAGCCAAATGCTGTTAAAGTAATTAGATTTAATTCAGACAAGATATGAGATTCACTAGAAGAGCTGAGCAAAAGAGTAGAAAACCCTCAGATGGAAAGCAAATGGCAGAGTTTGGTAGAAAATGAAATTAATTTTGAATTTTTGCTATGTACGGTTATTTGGTATAAATTGTAAATTGCTATTAATGTCCTAAACGATTATGAAACATTCAAATGGATATGTTTGGCTATTTCATTTTTTTAAGTGGCTCCAAATATATTTCAAATTATTAAGAAAGTAATTTTTCTTTATTGAAACTGCATGTGATACATGCAACAAAATGATATTTCAATTAAGAAATAGGGAGGAGTTCCTATTGCGGCTCAGTAGAAATGAATCTGACTAGTATCCATGAGGATGCGGATTCAATCCCTGGCCTTGCTCAGTGTGTTAAGGATCTGGCATTGCTGTGAGCTATGGTGTAGGTCACAGATGTGGCTCAGATCCCACACTGTTGTGGTGGTGGTGTAGGCCAGTGGCTGCTGCTCCAATTCGACCCCTCGCCTGGGAACCTCCGTATGCCGTGGGTGTAGCCCTAAAAAGGCAAAAAATTAAAAAAAAAAAAAAAGAAAGAAATAGGAAGGATAGAACAAGGAAAGGAGAATCTTTGCATGACTATGGAAAAAAAAAAAGAAACAAGGCGTAGTCACACTTGAAAAATGATGCATAAATTGAACGATATATCAAAATATTTTTGTTTTTTCTTTAAATATCCTAACACTGAAAAATCTGAATGAACTTAAGAAATACTGCATCACTTCAAGTTACTACTCCAGGGAATGATGAAAACTGCAAAATGAGTGATAATGTTTTGTGTGATAAACTTAAAACACTTCATAACATATTCTGCAACAAAGATAATTTTCATGCATAACTCCATTATAATGCTTATGCATAATATGTAAAATTCATGGTGCATTTCTGAATATCAGTTGCTTCAAGCATTTTTTAACTGACAATTCCACTTACTACTGCAAAGATTCTCCAAACTGAATTAATTTAAAAAATTATTTAAGAATAACAATGGCTCAAGAAAGGTTATCTAATTTGGCATTACTAAAAATAGAACATAAATTATGTGAAATTTTTTTTTTCTTTTTTGGTTATCCCGCAGCATATGGAGTTCCCAGGGCCAAGTAGCAACCAGCTGGTGATTTAACCTGCACCCTGGTGCTGCAGAGACACCGCCAAACTCCTATAAAAATCTTGACCAAGCAGTTAATTAGTGATTTTGCTGAAATGACAATGAGAGAAGTAAATATGATGGATGAATACAAATAATGTATGTAATATATATATTTTTTACTGGCTGAATTATTTCTTTTTTCTTTTTCTTTTTCCATCTTTTTGTCTTTTTAGGGCCACACCCATGGCATACGGAGGTTCCCAGGCTAGGGGTCTAATTGGAGCTGTAGCCACTGGCCTACGCCAGAGTCACAGCCATGCCAGATCCGAGCTGTGTCTGTGACCTACACCACAGCTCACGGCAACGCTGGATCCTTAACCCAGTGAGTGAGGCCAGTGATGGAACCCGCAACCTCATGGTTCCTAGTCAGATTCATTTCCGCTGCGCCACAACGGGAACTCCCTTTTTTTTTTTTCCCTGAAATATTTGTGACCCATCCGCCTAGACATGCTCCAGAGTAACCTGATATCTGATACTTAAACAGGTTTTGTGTGTGGGTGGTGTGTATGTTGTTGTGCAAATTTTAACCATGCAGATCTTTCCATGTTGTAAAGAAGTGTTTGTCAAGATAGGAGACGAGAACGTATTCCCTTTAAAAAATTTTTACCTGGATTTGTAACTTTTCAATATTTAGACTTATGGGCTGTGTGGACCTTAACTTGAACTCTTGTCCCTGACCCAGTAGATAACAGAGGTGCCTTAGTCAGAAGAACCATTTTTGAGACATTACTTTGCCTCTTAGGACCTGTGTCATGTTGAGCGAATCACTAACCTTCCCTGAACCCCCTTTCCCCCCATATGTGATAATGCATTTATGATAATATCTTACCCACTTGTCTCTTAGGGTTGTTGCGAAAGTCAGCTGACATGATGATGATGAAGATCATGATAGCAGCAGCAGCTGCAATACCTTTTGGGCCAACTGTGTGCTATTTATTAACTCTTGAAGCATCACAACGACCCTAGGAGGAGTACTGTTAATGTCCTCACCATGTAGAAGAGGGAGTTGAGGCTCAGAAAAGTTAGCAACTTGCCAGGACCACAGCTAGTAAATGGTGGAGATGCAAAGTGAACTCAGGTAGTCAGACTTGCCTTTTGTAAACCGCAAAGGACATTTCAGGTATATTGCCATTATTATCCATAGTCTGTGAAGCTTTTAACTTGTGTAGTTGTAATAGCTTATTTGGCATCTTGCATCATTAATTTGATGGTGGAATTCTTGCATTCCAACTCCTTGTGTAAGTTAGAGGGTTGTCCTGCTGGAGTTCGTGGTGTAAACAGAAAATTGATCTTGAAAATTTCAGTTGTCATTATTACTTTGGAAAAACTATTCAAAGGTTTGACTGGAGACGGATGCAATCTACGTGTTAGGCAAATATCACACAGGTCATGTAGTTCAAAGCCAAAACTCCTTTTAATGTATTCCTGGTACTTCAAGTGCTCTCAAGGTCTGCTAATTTGATTTGGTTTGCAGAAGAGATAGAAAAATGCTGCAAGATGAACTTATGACAAATCTGATAAATACCAATTCCGAATCAGATGACTAGCTCAAAAATTGTGAGGGGTAGAGTTCTGTAGTCCCTAAAAAACTCCAGTTTATAAAACACAGTGCATACTTTTTCCCAATAAAATGCAGTAGTAGATAACTAAAACATTTAAGTTCCCGTCAGACCCTCAATAGCCTTAGAAATAGACAAATAATTTAGGACGTTCTGTTAAAAGTCTGTTCTGGCCACTCTACCTACATCATATCATATGATTAAAGTAGTTGAGCCAAAATATAAATTCATCTTAATCTGAAAACTTAGCATCTCTGTATTATTTCTGCCTATGGAAGGAAGAGAACCAAACTTTATAAACCTACAGATGCCTCTGGTCATTTGGGCTCCCTCACCAGAAACAAATACATTTCAGTTATTAATGGATTGCGTAGCTGTCATGTGCAACTCAGTTATTAATGGGTCTTGGCAGGTTGGAAAAGGACTAAATGGAAAAGTTCTAAAAGTACTAAAGGGACCTGTGGGGTCTCTTCTACTGAATTTGCTAATCTTAACTCTGGGGCAATCAAGGCTCCCTGTAATCATATCTATATATTGACCATTGGATATGTATGTAAAAAGATGGGCACAGGATTTTAAATCAAAATTGAGGCACTCAAATAAAATTTCCCCCCACTAGTTTTCCCCAAGTAAGTGTCTTAGGATACCACACCCTTATTCCTTACTTAGCTTTTTTCAAATATTTCTTCCGAGAAAATTATGCTGGAATTCTTCTGGTATTTGGAGCCAGGTTTTGGGAATTATTTTTGCTGGTGTTTGAGAAGCTTAGGAAAATTGGTTACTATTTCAACCACACTCCCTCTTTTGACCACAATTGTTTTGAACAATGATACCATCATTGCAGTAAAAGTCTGGCTTCCCAACAGGACTGCAGGAGTCATTGGGCTGTGGCAGTGCTGGAGCATTCATTAAGGGGAATTGAGAACATTCAGCAGTATCTGTGATGGGAGGGTAATGAGTGTTACATGAAAAAAAGGTTTGTGTTCAAACAAATTTGGGAAACATTGCTTAAGAAGGTCCAAAGTGTACATTTCCCTATGCTGCAGGACTTATCAGAACATTTAGTATGTTAATGGGCATTGTGGACTTGATATAGGATTATTTAAAGCATCTAGCTGATGAATTTTCTGTGGAACACACAGAATCGAGGACAGATGCTTGTAGTAACACTTCACATTTCATAGTCTATCCGCCCAAACAGAGCTCAGAAAATAGGGAGTGAGAAAAGGATGGAAGAGAAATCACTGAGCCACACTGTCTGTCCCTTTCTTCCTCAAATGCAGGAACATGAATGGCTCCTCTCTGTCCATCACTTTCTTTTTTTTCCTCCAAGAACAAGAAGCAAGGCACTTGGAACAAACAAACCTGCTTGTGCAAAGAATCAGGTGCAGTGGTTCTGAGTGGCTTTAAGGCTCTCGCCTGAATTAAAGGCGAAGCCACATAAGAGGAAATGAAAGAGTCTGCTCAGAGATCAAATGAAGCATTTGTATAGGACCTTATTCAAAATGGATACAAATGCATCAATTCTTCAGAATTATAGGTGAATCAAAGGAAAATTACATCCAAGAAGATAAAGCAGCAGCCAGCAGTCTAACCACGTATGGAGCAGAGATGCAACTTTGAAGCTTCTGGCCTGGCGTGCCAAAGAGCCAGATGTGGCAGGTGGAATTATAGCAGCTCCAGCTCAGCATCTGGAGAGTATAAATCTGTCCTACAGAAAATTAAGAGGTACACGAGAAAGTGGTGGGAATGACCAGTTGAATATATATTTTTGAAAGGAAAGTCACTTTGAAGAACATAGAACATTTAAAAAAAATAAAATTAAATCTAGGTTCAATATTCCTCTATTTATTGGTGGTGCTGAGAAAGGACCATATATGGGGATTCTTTAAGCTCCAAAATAGCAAACCCCTATGATTCCCTCTTCTCTGGGAGAGAAAGAGAGGAAGAGGGAGAGAGAGATTTGGGCGGGAATCTAAGGTAGGATTATGTTACTGTGTAAACATAAAGCAAGCATGATGCGTCCAGTCCGAGCCTGTCATTCATAATTAGGACCCTTCTTTGGTCACTTACCAGCCTAAAAAAATTTTTGTGTGTGTGTGCATATATTCCTTGAGGCTTCTTTCTACTGATTGGAGACTCGTGATTTTCTCCCCTATTACCAGAAAGATGTGCAGTAAATGAAATAGTTGCCACAGACACAAACAGTTTCATAAAGATGCTACACAACAGTCCCATTCCTGCATGACTGGTAAGCGTTCATCTAGATCGCAGAACCTTCTGGCTTTCTAGGGACCTTAGAGATCCTCTGGTCAATCCTCTCACATTTTGGTCGAAGTCACAAGTGAGAAACAGCAAAGACGGTGATGTGTGTGAGGAAGGTTTGGTGAGTGGCAGAGTCTGGGTTGGGGTGGGTGGGCCTTGGGGTCCCGACTCCCAGTCTTCTCCACGCTTCCTGTGTGACATGGAGATGTCAACCTTCTTCCCTAACATGTAGCTCTTCCCCGGCCCACCACCACATAGTGGGAAGAGAGGTGAATGCAGGCACGTGGTGTCTTGAGTCCCAAGACGTCCTGCTTGACAACGGGTAGGCACTGTGTGCCTCTTTTCTAAAGTAAAGAATCTGAAAGAGAATGGATGTGTGTACACGTATAATGGAATCCCTTTGTTGTGCAGCAGAAATGATCTCACAAACTTGTAAAGCAACTATGCTTCAATAAAATGTTAAGAAATGAGAAAAAACTAAAGAAGAAGATGAGAAAAGGGCTTACATCAAAGTGTTGGGCGAGGGCGAAGGTAATTAGCAGAACATACTTTCCCTGGGACCTTCTTCTGCGAGGTGACAGAGACTCCTTCCCCAGGCACCTGCAATCATTTGGGATATTCCAAGTGGGGAGGATGGAGAACCAACTAACTTGGTAGGAACTGCAATTTCGGCCAATAATCTCATCTGATTTAGATCTCCTGGATCAGAACCCACTTAAAGGAACCCTTAAAGTGCTCTCACAGCTGGGTCTTGTGACCCTTACAACTGACCCTCACAACTGACTCCCCTCGAGGTAGGCAGGTAGGCAGGCAGGATGCGTGTGATCATGCCCATTTGCAGGTAAGACAATGGAGATTCTGTGATGTCAAATGCCTTGCCCGGGGGCAGGGTTTAAACTCTGTGCCTCTCAAAAGCATGTTGCCTATGCCTGAGAGCTACCCCTGGGGCCAGGGTGTGATGACGGGCAACAGGCATGGGGGTGGGGGGGGGGACCCCCAGGATGGTGCTTTCTCCAAATGAGGTCCGCTGTGGGTTAAGAACCTGGTCCCTGCTTCTGGAGAGGAAGTGTCAGGTTAAAGAGATGACGGAAGAGATGGGTGACACAGGGTGGCGAATTGGTGCGGGGCTCTTGGAGACAGCTGAGAGATTGGGACTGCGCGTGACAGGCAAGAGAGTCTGCTGCTGGGGTCTTGACACTGTGGTGGAGGCCGTGGCACTCGAGGAGGAAGATCCCGCCAGATAACAGCAGCCACACTGGCCACAGTCGCATCAACATCCTTCCTGAGCCTCATCTCGGGGGCTTCCAAATGCTGCCTGTCACCGTGGGAAAGATAAAAAGCCTTCTCACTTGGAATCTGGCCAGCTAATCTCGGAGCTCCAGTTCAAGGAGCAGGCCAGATGTGTCCTAGCAAGGAAATACTACATGTTTGGACAAAGGCTTGTTCAGGTATAAAATATGGCTCTGGGGTAGGTGACAATTCCTACCACATGTGTAAGAAGAGAGACTTGCAAGCTGGTTAGCGTTGCTGCTGCCTTCTCCGCCTATAGGAAAAATATGCTTCCCAGCTCTGCACATCCCAGGGAGCTCAGTGTGTGCTCAGTTCTCTAAGCATCCAGGGGTTAGCACGCTTTTCTTTGGGATCAGCATCCATTTCTTAACTTCTAGTGAAACCTTATTAACTGGAAGGTACATATGGGCTTCTTGCTGACACCTTATATAGCACGTAGGCCGAAGGACAAAGAGCTGAGTTTAGAACCAGATAGTCCAAATTCTGTCTGTGTAACTTCTGAGGATTCCCCAACTGTAAATTCATCTTAAGCAAAATGTTTATAAGACAGCCAGTGTTCAATAAATTCATGTATTTGGCTAAGGGTGTGCACAACAATTGAGATGGGAGCTTTTCTTTCCAGATGTATAACCTTATACTTTTTCTGTCCTTCTGCGAGTGTCCTTAAGGAAGATGTCTGGAGTGACACTGGGTGTCTGTGTTGTGACAGTACTTGGGTAATTTTGCTGAGCAGCTCTGGTGATGAACCACTGTGAAAAGTTTGTGCTGTTGCTTTATAGGGTAATGAAGAACTGAGCCCATTGACTCTGCACCTTAAATTGTCTGCATACAAATACCGTAATTGCTGTATTTTATGGTAGCCTTAGCTATTCATGAATGCACGTTCTCTATCTGAAAATTGTTTAATATTCAGTTTCCTGCAACCATTAATATTTTAAAAAATTGTATTTATATCCCATTTTATTCCACAAAAGATTCACAGTGACTCTGATAAAACTTTATGTAGAATCAACTATAATTCTGATTGACCTTTATACCTAATCAGTTTAAAATAAAGATGTTTTCTCACTTTTGAGTATTAATGTTTCTCCCAAAGTTCAATCCGCTGAACCTGCGCCCTCTCTTTTTTTTTTTTTTTTGTCTTTTCAGGGCCACACCCACAACATATGAAGGTTCCCAGGCTAGGGGTCGAATTGGAGCTGCAGCTGCCAGTCTATACCACAGCCACAGCAACGTGGGATCTGAGGTGCAGCTGCAACCTACACCACAGCTCATGGCCATGCTGGATCCTTAACCCACTGATTGAGGCCAGGGATCGAACCTGTGTCCTCATGGTTACTAGTCAGATTCGTTTCCACTGCACCACGGCAGGAACTCCCCACCTCTTTTCTTAGTTTCTCTCCAAGGACAGATATGGCAAAAATGGTGAATTGTAATAGGTCTTGGGATCACCCTAATAGAAAAACAGAAAACTCCAGATTGCAGAGGCTGTGTCAGAGTCTATCAAAAGGATTTGGTGCAAGACCAAGGCAGAGGAAGGCCTGAATAGGAATACAAATGAGCTCATTGTCATGTCAATTTCTCATCCTCAATGACTGTTCAATTTCCCCACTGCCATAGGTTCACCTTTGCCCTCTCAGTAGTAGAATAGGTTGCCAGGAAAAGCCATTCTCCCAGAATCTCATCTACCTACCTTTCCTGAAATATTACTTTGGAAGGAAAGAAGAAAAAGTCCACTTGTTGAGCGCCAAGTATTCTAGAGGTTGTCTTAGTTTGAAACTTTAAACATCTGTCTGAGAAGCAGGGAATGAACCAGGGTAGAGTTACAAAAAGCAACTTAAACCCTTGAACAAATAAAACGCTCTGAATACATAAAATTCCAAATAACACTCAGGACTTAATTGTGTGGCCTTGTTGTTGCCATTCCCTCTCTCCTTGCAGGCCCATAAAATCCCCCGTCTGGCTGTGACACACCCCTGTCTCAGACCCATCCTCAGACCCATCCGTTATTTCGGTTCTGTGTGTGGCCCCGTCACACAGCACTGGTTACTTTCTGAAACACAGCTGATAAACTAATTACCAAGGATGCACATGCACAGATCTTCCATTTACATGTGCTTGAGGCGCAGTGTGCTTGTCTTCGAATTTTCTCCATATTTCTATTCCTTATGGCTAAGAATGAGAGCGTCATTGTCCCCAGCTTATGAGGGCAGAGGGCCATTTGGGCTGCACACCCATCCTGCAGGCAAGGTTCTTCTAAGCATCACAGTTGCATGTGGATTGGTTACTTTAAGGCATTTCATAAACATGGGGTTACAAGCACAAAAACGAGCTGTTATATTTTTATTAAAGATTTTTGCACACTTTTGTAAGTGTAGGGAAAGAGGTTCAATTTTATTTTATTTTTATTTTTTTAATTAATTTTTTTTTTGTTTGCCTTTTCTAGGGCCACTCCTGCACCATATGGAGGTTCCCAGGCTAGGGGTCAAATCGGAGCTGCAGCCACTGGCCTAAGCCAGAGCCACAGCAATGCGGGGTCTGAGTCGCGTCTGTGACTCACAGCAATTCCGGATCCTGAACCCACTGAGCAAGGGCAGGGACCGAACCCGCAACCTCATGGTTCCTAGTTGGATTCGTTTCTGCTGTGCCATGATGGGAACTCCAAGAGGTTCAATTTTAAAAATCACCTTTAAAAAGGATTACAAAACTTTCAGTATCTTTTTTTTTTTTTTTTGCTTTTTAGGGCCGCACCTGTGGCACATGGAAGTTCCCAGGCTGGGGGTTGAATTGGACCTGTTGCTGCCGGCCTACACAACCACAGCAATGCCAGTTCACCAACTGAACTGAGTGAGGCCAGGGATCAAACCCGCATCCTCATGGATACCAGTCGGATTCATTTCCACTGCGCCACAATGAGAACTCCCCATTTTCAGTATTTAAATTTTTTTGTATGTCAGCTAAAATTTTGTCAGAATTCATGACTCCTTCTCAGCTGTCATTTGATTCTTGTTTTTTTCCACATGAGCTATGCAATTGTTTGTGAATCACTTGCAAGACTCATCACTTCTCTCCCAGATCCCACATGACTTACTTTTCATACCAACGTCTAAAATTGGTTTCAAATGGCTTTTTGTTGAATAAAGGGTTGTTAAAAGGAGCATTTCTTTGACTAGGTTAAACTGATTAGAGTTTCTATGTCCTTCTTAGTTATTAGTAACTCGTTGTATTATTCTCAATATAAACTGGTGTTTTCCAACTGTGAACGTATTCCTTAGCGGGTATTGGAGTCAATTAAGTGAATCATGATTGGCATTTAAAGAAAAGGAATAAATGAAATAGACTACAAAATGTAAAATTATCTTGTGGGACTTTCAGGGGTGTCTGTGCGTGCGTGCGTGCGTGCATGTGTGTGCGCGTGTGTGTGTGTTTACCGGGAGGGGGTATGATCCTGCGGATCATGGTGAAAATATTTGAAAAATACTGACGTAAATGACTTGTTTTAAAAATGTGTTCCTCAAACTCTAGGGTTTCAGAAAAGGTGCTTGAGATGGTTGGAAGGTAGGTTCTGCCTTTCCTCCATTAAAACACTCTTTTGTTTTATGTACTAGGGGTACTGCATAAAACCCCATTTCACTTGGAGAAATGATGCTGCTTCTAAATTGTGAAAATCACCGGTCTATACTGACTGTGACCATCTCTCTGTTGAGAGTTGCCTTGTTCTTCCTAAGAAGAAATTATTTTCACTGGTCCCCAGGCTTCTTCAAAACGACACTTTCCCACTTCCTCGTAGGTTGTATTTTTCCCAGCTTTCCATAATTCCTATTATGTTTGGGTATCTCCTTTCTCATTTCTGCCCCCCTTCACAAATCTGGGGAACAACTGGGCCCAGCCGTCCCTGTTAAATGGTCTAGTTTAGGTCTTTACACCCCAGCATAGGTTTCCACCTACCCCTGTGGTAGCTTTTCATTTTGCTGCATCTTCCAAATCTGAGTAAGGGGATCTTTATTCAAATAGAAGCCAAGGTTAGCCACACCCACCTAGCTTTCTCTACACCTGTTCTCCCCAGCTTGTAACATTAAGGGCCTGTCGTTTTTTGTTTTTTCTTTTTGTTGGTTTTTTGGATACTTACTAATGTTAAAGAACGTTGAAGTGAATCACAAGTCAACAGAACAACAGAATTTTAGGCTTGAATAGGATATAAACATCATTTATTCAAACTGCGTAGTAAGCATATTAGGAAACTGAGGCCCAGCTAACTAGCCCAAGGCCACACAGCTTCCATTCCCTTCTTCTTAGAAGCCTCATCCTAAAACACCACTACGTTACTCAACTAACCGTCATCTATTAAGCATGAAATATTTATACCCTAAGCAGTGGCTTTAGAACTTTTCAACTGCCGTTCAATACGGATAAACACATATATGATCAAGTCAACATATAATGAAATAAGAATTTCACAAAACAATACATACCCTTACAACAAATGGTGCATTTTTCTGTTTATGTCTTAGGTATATGTGACACATATACCTATAGCACAGAATCCAAAATTCTCCCCTCAAGTAAGATAGAAAGTTACTCTTTCTCATAAAATAATTTAATGTTGAGTTATTCAGGACCAGCTCAATGGTTTTGCCTGACGAGAGTATTCAAGGGCACAGTTCCTTCTATTTTGTTGTCTCCTATCTCTAAAGGGCTGTCCTTATTGAGTTGGTTGGATTTGATTCACCTGCACATCCAGATTCTAGCCTACAGCGAGGAAAGAGTGGAAATTCAGGCCAAATAGGTGTGCCTTTAGAGGATGGCCTGGAAATTGCCTGCGCATATCTCACTGGTCCAAATTTAACCTTGTGGCAATACCTGCAAATTTATCCAGCGTATCGTCATAGGGCTGGGTAAAACTCAGGATGTATTTCTGGAAGGATAAAGAGTAAAGGGATACTGGTTAAAAAGCAGTGGTGTCTGCTACTATTCCATTTCATTCCATTCCACATTTGCTGAGGTGACCTACTAAATGGATTTCATAACCCGCCAATAGGTGACAATATACAGCTTTAAGATCATTATCGGGGAAGTTCCTGCTGGGGTGCAGTGGGTTAAAAATCCCACTGCATGGCTCGGGTCACTGCCAGCCAGGCACAGTGGGTTATAGGATCTGGCACTGCTGCAACTGAGGTATAGGTTGCAGCTATGGCTTGAATTCAGTCCCTGGCCTGGGAACTTCCATATGTCCTGGGTGCAGACATAAAAAATAGTCATTACTGGAGTTCCCGTCGTGGCTCAGTGGAAATGAAACTGACAAGCATCCATCAGGATGCAGGTTCGATCCCTGGCCTTGCTCGTTGGGTTAAGGATCTGGCATTGTCATGAGCTGTGGTATAGGTCGCAGACACAGCTCGGATCTGGTGTTGACATTTAATTCTTAGTTTGGCTGGACATAAAATTCTAGGTTAAGAATGATTTTCCTTCAAAAATTTGAAGATATGGTTCCATTGTTTGCTGGGACTTGAAATTGCTGTGGACAAGTCTGGTACTACGCTGATGCTTGATCCAGTGAAGGAAGCTGGCTTTTCTCTCTGGAATTTTGTAGGCATTTTCTTTGTTTTTAGTGTGCTAAAATCTTACAGCGGCTTGCTTCAGTGCACCGGGTTTTCTCTTTTTTTCTTTTTCTTTTTTTTGTCTTTTTTGCTATTTCTTGGGCCGCTCCCACGGCATATGGAGGTTCCCAGACTAGGGGTGGAATCGGAGCCGTAGCCACCAGCCTACGCCAGAGCCACAGCAATGCAGGATCCGAGCCGCGTCTGCAACCTACACCACAGCTCACGGCAACGCCGGATCATTAACCCACTGAGCAAGGGCAGGGACCGAACCCGCAACCTCATGGTTCGTAGTCTGATTCGTTAACCACTGCGCCACGACGCGAACTCCCATCGGGTTTTCTTTACTGTTGAGACCAGTGTATTCTATAAATCTGGTAAATCACATCCCTTTTCTCCTGGGAGATTTTTCTCCCATTGTTCCATGAATTATTTTTCTCCCTTCATTTTTCTCTCTTCTCCCTTTTCTGAATTCTAATTATTATTATTATATTTGAGCTCATGGACTGATCTTTAAACTTTATATTTTTTGTGATTAATTTTCCTCTTTTGCCTCAATTCATCTTTTAATACCTCTGACTTTTTTTTCTCCCCATCATCAGATTTCTTTAAAATTTTCCAAGCTAGCCCTCTTTATCTCTCTTTTGTTCCTTTTTTTTTTTTTTTTTTTTTTTTTTTGAGACTCTCTGTGAACGTATTAGTGTTTCCTTGGGTGTGTGTTGTTTCTTTTGGTGTGGCCACTGCTTCTCTGAGTGGCTTTTCTCCTGGTTGCTTTGTCCCCTTGGCTGGCTGCTCACATTCGAGACTGAGGCTGCCGAATGCCACGAGGAAACTGTGAAGCTAGAGGGCTTCCCTGTCAAGTGAGCTGGCAGGGACTTTCCTCTGGGGAAACGCAGCATCAGTGCCTTTAGGTCCTCTTCCGCAGGTGCCCTAGAGAAGAGTCTTGCAGTTTCCTGCTGGGGGGACTCTGGGAGCCCCGTGCAGAAGGAGGAGGGCTGAGAGGCAGGCAGGTGGGTCTCAGTTTTCCTTATAGGAACTGTCTGCTGGACCTGCTGTTGTCACTGCACTACCCCCGACCCCCAGTGTACAGCCTGTTCCCAGGTTTTCTCTCTAGCGAGTAAGCCTTCAGTCCTCAGCTGGAGTACGGAGGAGCCTGGTGCTTCCCAAGCAGAGTTTCCACCAGTTCTCCTTTTTCAGACCTACCTTCAACCCTGCTTCCAGAGGCACCTGGTTCCTCCAGGCCAGGAACCTGCACAGGTTCAGAGTTTAAGTCAGGTAACCTCTGTGTTTTCCTTACTTTGGGGTAAAGAGGCAGTTTTCTTGAATTGGCCATAAGTTATTACTTGGACATCTGCTTTCTAGATACCAAAATATAATTTTGAGTCTTTCTCCCCCCCATTTTATTTGTCCTAGTGGGTTTTTTCCTTAAAAACAAAACAAAACCCACCTTGTGTCTATTACATTAGAGGAGTTTCTGAGGGAAGCAGAGGTTCAATGCATGTATTCAGTTGCTTTGTGTACCAGCTATGTTTAGGCCTCTTGAATTATTTTCAATAAGTAGCTTTAACCCTTTCTTTACTTTTCCTCTCCACAATCCTTCAAAAATTATTGTTAAATAATTTAAAGGTGTTTTTATAATTTTATCTTTGTTCTTCAGCAGAAGTGCTTTTGAACTTTGAAAGGTTCTGTGTGCCTTGTAGAGAAGGAAGAAAATGGATAAGAACCAGTTAATCCTCAAACTCAATTATCATCTCTTGAATTACTGAGAGGTGATTGGATCTAACATTTTAGAGGATTAACAAGTAAAAAAATAGATCTGAACGTTGCAATTTGTACAGCTTGCCTTGCTCCCCCCCCCCCTTCCCCTGGCATTACGAAATATTTATGGGAGGAAAAAAAAAACAACTCTGCCTGTTAAAGTGTCTGACCTTCCGTTATTGGCCCTGAAAATAAGTAAATAGGAGTTGTGGTGTGGTTCCTGGGGCTGACAGAAACATGCCCCCATGGCTGTGTGGCTTTTCTCTTTACTCAGAAGAAGAGATAGGAAACTTGAGAATGTGCCCATACTGCTAGAACCGTGAGATTCAGTGGCACCCGAATTTCCCGGATTCACACTTTCACGGAAGCATCTCAGTGGAAATGAATTGCCGCTCAGCATCCTCATCATTATTTTCTAGCGGAGGGCAGCAGCTGCAGAGGAGGCGATTTGGGAAAAGTGCGTGAGATTTGGCACCACACAAACCTATAGGACCGCGATGCAACTTCCAGCGCCGCCGTTGAGTAGCCCTGGGGATTAGAACCATGCACTTAGCGGCCCTGCGCTGCACCTCCTGGTCTCTACGTTAAGAACGATAACGTCTTCTTTGAAGGATTAGAGATGAGGCTTGTAGATCTCCCAGCACACCGTCTAACGCCTAATAAGTGCCCAGGAGACGTCGTTGTTCTGTGCTGATGGCAGTGGGCAAACACGTGGAGATGTCTCCCAAGAAGACGAGTAGATTTCCCCCTGGTGGGCTCGAGGAATATACAAAGTAGCCTGGGGGCCGGAAGTCTAGGAAGAAAGGACGGAAAGAACGAGAAAAGCAAGCGGAGAGGGAGAGCGAGCGAGCCAAAGAGAGAGCGAGCACGAGCGGGCGCTCCATTGGGAATAATATCTTCTCTCTTCTGGAGAAACGGTTCCATGCGAACTATCCCAGATCAGCGAAGCAGGGAGGTGGGGAAGTAGGGCGTGTAATTCATGTTGCGGTCCATCGGGATGGAGCAAGGCTCCTCCGCTTCACAGCAGCTCATCTCTCGAGCTTCACTGACATAGTGTGCTGAGCCCTCCTGCTTGCGAACAATAACGCCCCTCCTCACCGCCAGCAAACAGACCTCCCCTCTCCCCAGTCATAAACTCCAAAGGCTCCAGAAATGAACGTGGAGTTAATTTTAGCAGAGACAAAACACATGACGTTGTCTGAACTGGAGGGAAACTGAGACGGTACCTGGGGTCACATTAAGTAGGGCAGAAGCAGCAGCCGGATAGATACACCAAGAGATTTGAGATCTCTCCACGGTACAGCGACTTTGGGGGTGTGTGGGCATCTGTATATAAACACCGTGTATGTGTGTGTTACGCACATGAAGATGTACCCATCCCTGCCACCAGCAGCTTTATCGGGACAGTGCCTGGAGCGATTGAGGACAGAGCAGGAGGCAGGGGCGTGGAGAGATCCCCCGCCCTGAACTGCAGACGTTGGTCTAGGATGCGGGCCTCCAGCCTCTCCTCCTCTCCTCCCTCCTCTTGCTCTTGACTTAAGCTGCTTTAGACACAGACAACCCATGGCTCCCACATTGTTTTAAAGCATGAAAAGTAACAAGATTGCCTTGAGATCCTTTGTTCAGAAAGCCTTGAAAAAGAATCCGTGTGTGAAGCTGAGCACCAGGAATTAAAAAAAAAAGAGAGAAAAAGAAAGAAAAAAAGAACCCAATCCTTGGTGGTTCACTTGCCCACACCAAGGTATTAACTCTTGTTTCTTTTCTTTCTAGTAGTCATAAAATAAGCTTCCTCTGGATGGAAGTCCCTTTGCTCTGAAGCCACTGGTTTTAACAAGAGACCGCTGCCTTATAAAGAAAGCAGCCACACTCTCCAAGCCTTTACTTTTCTTTGTGGCTCGTTTTATGGGCCACCACAAGCAGGTTGCTCTACGCTACTGCCTACAATCGAAGGTTTTTGAATAGCAGGGAAGTTAGCGTGAGTGGCATCTGTCCCTGGAGTGACATAGAACGTGGCCCCAATGTGTGACTTCAGGTAGAAGTGCGAATTGTGGAATTTGATTTTTGAGTCAAGTTCTTTTTAAAGGCTGAAGCATTTATCAGAATAAGCACAACCCACGTCTGATAAATGGGATCACATCTGGCTCCATCGCTGACACAAACCTCCCAGTATTCATTACTCGGAGAGTTAAAGCTGGGAAGGGAGTGGGACATTATTTATAGTGATCTTTGCTAAGTAAATCATTTAAAAAATGGCTTTCCAAATGTAATATTTCCCTTTTAAGAAGCCCTCCAGAATTAAAGGGGCTTTACAATGAAACATGAAACATATTGCAGGGAGAGAGACAGAAGCCGTCTTGATTAATGCCCACGATTATCAGCGATGCAAATCACTTTCACTTATTAAGTCTTGTTTAATATCCTAATGAAGGCTTCTGAGCAGATTTGGTAATTCCAGAGAAAGTGACTGTGAACTAATGCCCTTTCAGCATGTTGAGAATGAGCAGCAGTATAAAGAAAACCTCATTTACCATAATTCCTCCCCTGCCCAGGACCCTTTTTCAGCTTCTCCTTCGCAGCAGGAGACAATTAACCTTTTCAGTGCCAGAAGTGATTCCCAGCACATTCCAGCTGCGAAGGCCAGCAGGGTCAGAGGAAGCTCGAAGTTCTCTTTAGTTTTCACTTCCATAGAACAGTTCTAAGAAACCGGACTGCGGAGTAGTAGGGATTTGAAATGTAGCTGCCGGGTTCTGTTATTTGACGTGGGTACGTGTGGTATCTTGCACCAAAGTCTTTTCAAATGCCAACCCCAGGCATGGCATTGCTTATTCAGCTGGAATCAAAGACTCCCAGAAATGAAAGCAGACACGGCCGAAGAAAAGCCTGTTCCTTCTCGAAATCCTGGCCTTCCTTTGTGATCTGTAGGAAGCAGGTTTTATTGAGGTTGGAAGTCTGGGAGGTCGCGATGGGGGTGGTGACGGAGGGGTTGGCCTTGGGCTTTCTTTTACAGCTGGGCTCCCACTTTGTGCCCCGCTTGCACTTGGGCCCTAGAGATGGCCCAGGCTGGGGCTCGTGCTGGGCCCGTCTGCCTGGATGGGCACATGCACCTGTGGACCCAGGGTGACTTCCTGACGTCACCACTTCTTGTTTCCAGAAGCAGTGTAGCAATGAGGCAGAGAAGAACCCGGCTGGAGCAGATGGAAGTGACAAGGCCACAGGGCCAGTGATGACGGGTCTTCTGTACTCAGGCCCCCTGCAGGGCCCCTGGGGGAGGGCCCTCCAGTGAGCCATCCCCTCTGACTTTCAGGAACACACTTTTGCCCCTCTCCCACCCTCCACAGCCTCATTCCAGCCCGTCCCATTATCCTATCTATGTTGTATGCCTCTCTGAGTCCACAGCAATCATAATCCAACTGATATCCACTGAGGATTCATTAGAGCCCAGGCACTATTCTAGAAGTGTTACATTAATGAACTGATTTTGTTCTCAAACAATCCATTTTACAGATGAGGAAGCTGAGGCACAGAGAATCAAATCAACAGGTCCAAATTCTTGCAGCTTGGAGGTGGGGTGGTCAGGGTCCGAATGCAGTCAGTTTGCTCTGATCCCACCTTCTGCACCCACAGCCACTCAGGGCTGCTCAGTGGTTGCACGCAGGAGGGCACAGTAAATATTGCACAAGTGGGCAAATCTGTGTGGGGGGCAGTGCTTTCTGCCTGCCTGCACACGAAGAGGGTTTTTCTGCAAAGCAAGTCAAAACGGGTGTAAGGGTGCTTTATAAATGGAAAAGCATGAAACACGTAGAGCTTATTGTAATAATTAAATATATTTAATGACAATGAAAGTAGAAATGTCTTAGACACAGTTGAAGGAGCATCTGTGAAAATAGTCACCACCTGTTCTCGGGCCGTTCTGTGTACGTTCTATGAAATGGCTCGCAGATTTCTAGACGGCGACCCCCTGTCACACTTTCAGGTTAATGGTATCTAAACAATCTTTGCTTCTACTTCATTCTGAATTCTTTCTTTCTTTGTTTCTTTTTTTTACTATTGTGTTTCTTTTTTATTTTTTAAAATTGTGGAAAATAGACATTAAATATATCATTTTAGGGGTAAAGATGAGTGGCAATAAATACGTTCATATCGTTGTGCAACCTTTGCTACCATCCATCTCCAGAAGTTCTTTTACCTTCCGAGATGGAAGCTGTACCCATTAAACAATAACCCCCCCTTTTCCCTTCTCCCAGTCCTGGAAACCAATGCTACTTTCTGTTTCTATGAATGTGACTGCTCCAGGTACCTCATGTAAGTGGAATCATACAGTATTTATCCTTATGTGACTGGCTTATTTCACTCAGCATAATATCCTCAGGGTTTAGCAATGCTATAGCCTGTATCCAAATTTCATTTTTAAAGACTGAATGGTATTCTATTTTATATATGTGTGTATATATACATGACACTTTGCTTATTCGTCCATTTGTCAATGGCCACTTGGATTTTTTTCCCCCACTTTCTGCTATTGTGAATAACGCTGCTATGAAAACAGGTGTACAGATAGCTGTGTGAGTCCCTGATTCAATTCTTTTGGGTATATACCTAGCAGTGGAATTCTGTTTTTAATTTTTTGAGGAACAATGAAAACATTCTCCACAGCAGCTGCACCATTTTACATTTCCACAAGCAGTGAACAAGAGTTCCCTCCTTCTCTATCTCCTCACCCACATCTGCTATTTTCTGTTTTTTCTTTCCTTTCTTCCTTCCTTCCTTTCTTTCTTTTTTTTTTAAATAGCCTTCCTAGTGAATGTGAACTAGGTCACTGAATTTTTGAATGGTTTCAATTTTTCGTGTTCATCTTTCATATCTCTGAGTTAATCTTCATCTTCAAAACAAGTTTTGCCATATTAAAGAGACTTGATTCTGTTATTTTTAATTCCTTCATTATTTTTTTATTACTCAATGAATTTATTACATTTATGGTTGTACAATGATCATCACAATCCAATTTTATAGGATTTCCATCCCACAACCCCAGCACATCCCCCCACCCCACCAACTGTCTCCTTTGGAAACCATGTTTTTCAAAGTCTGTGAGTCAGCATCTGTTCTGCAAAGAAGTTCTTTCTGTCCTTTTTTCAGATTCCACATGTCAGTGAAAGCATTGGATGTTGGTGTCTCATTGTATGGCTGACTTCACTTAGCATATAATTTCTAGGTCCACCGATGTTCCTAAAAATGCCAGTATTTCGTTCCTTTTAATGGCCGAGTAATATTCCATTGTGTATATGTACCACATCTTCTTGATCCACTCCTCTGTCGATGGGCATTTAGGTTGTTTCCATATCTTGGCTATTGAAAATAGTGCTGCAATGAGCATCTTTGCAAATGAATCGACTGACAAGAGATTAATCTCCAAACCTCCTACCGCTCAATACCTTCATTCTTTTATTTATCAGCCTTCAAGTAGATGGCTCAACATGTGCCAGCTACTGTCCTAGGTGCTGGACAATCTGGAGAGTAGAACCATTTCCATTCTCTGGGATTCAAGGTTGAGTCTTGTCACATAGCACATAATCATGGCAGTTGGTTACCCAAAGGTATAGATTATCCCATTTATAGCCAATTTGAAAATATCATTTGGATTGTATATGACAAAGACATAATTATGCAGAACCCTGAAATTTTTACTCCTAGAAATTCAAGTTTTCTGAATACACAAGAGCTTGACTCTATAGGCCATTGTGTTTTAAAAATTTTTTTTTATTAAAGTATAGTTGATTTATGATGTTCTTTCAATTTCTGTTGTATAGAAAAGTGACCCAGTCCTACATATATATAAATTCTTTTTTTTTTAATGCTGTCTTCCATCACGTTCCAATCCAAGAGACTGGACATAGTTCCCTGTGCTGTATGCTAGGACACCATTGCTTATCCATTCCAAATGTTTTCTTTTTTAAATGAACTTTTGTTTCAGATTTGTTGCAAAGTTGGTATAGTGAGTTCCCATAAATCCCAAACCCTATTATTAACATCTTTCATTAAGATGGTACATTCGTCACAATTAATGAACCAATACCGATATAGTATTATTATTATTATCATTATTATTAATTTGGCTGTGACCCTAGCATGTGGAAGTTCTGGGGCCAGGGCCTGAACTTGTGCCATATCTGTGACCTGAGCGACAGCAGTGCCAACATGGGATCCTTAACCTGCTGAGCCACCAGGGAACACCTGATACATTATTATTAACTGAAGTCCCTAGCTTGCTCAGGTTTTCCTAATTTTTACCTAATTTTTTTTTCTAAAATTCCCACTTATGACACCACATTGCACTTCGTCGTCATATTTCCTTAGGCTCCATGTGACTGTGAATTTCTCAGACCTTCCTTGTTTTTGATGACCTTGACAGTTCTCCATCAGGATTTGTCTGAGGCTTTCCTCACGATTCGACTGAGGTTATGGGTTTTTGAGAGGAAGATCATAGAGATAAGGTGCATTTTCATCACATCACATCAAGGAGATGTATCAACATAATTTATCACTGCTGGCATTGACCCGGATTGCTTAGCTGAGGTCGTTTTGGTCATGTTTCTCTACTGTAAAGTTTGTCTCCGGTACTCTTGGGAAGGAAGCGCATCACGATTCGCCCACACTTAAAGAAGGGAAATTATGCTCTGTCTCCTTGAGAGTGCTTATCTACTTAAATTATTTGGAGTTCTTCTGCATGGGTGACTCATTTATCCTCTCAGATTAATTATTCAATCATTTATTTATACTAGTATGACTCGTGGATATTTATTTTACACTTTGGGTCATTAATCTAGTACTACTTGATTTTGTTGCTCCAGCTCTGGCCACTGGGAACTCTTTTAGCCAGCTCCCGGGTCCCTTCACTGTCCTCACCCATCATTGTGGGTTTGGGGTTTGTTTGTAAGCCCTTCCTTCTTTTCTGGCCCTATGGATTGCTCCAGGCTCCTCTTTTGTATTGTGTGGGTTCTAGAATCAGCCATTCCTGCAAGCATCCCTGGTTCCTTCGATTGGAGAACAGTATGGGAAATCAGGATCTAGGTGCCAGGTGTGTTTGTGGTCATTGCATATGGGCCCTTTCAGCTGCAAAGGAGACACATGTGTGTAAATAGGCCCTCAATGTTGATGACTATTTTATCTGTTTTGCCATTTCTTGGGCCGCTCTCGCAGCATATGGAGGTTCCCAGGCTAGGGGTCTAATCAGAGCTGTAGCCGCCAGCCTACACCACAGCCACAGCAATGCGGGATCCGAGCCGTGTCTGCAACCTACACCACAGCTCACGGCAACGCCGGATCGTTAACCCACTGAGCAAGGCTAGGGATCAAACCCGCAACCTCATGGTGCCTAGTCAGATTCGTTAACCACTGCGCCATGACAGGAACTCCCCTTGATGACTATTTTAGACATTTTGGATGAAACTATGGTTAAATATGTTAGGTGTTTTCCTGCATTCAGTGACAGAATATAATCAACGTAATTTTTAGTGATAATATCTTTTTAACATTTAAAAAATTGACATATAGGGAGTTCTTGTTGTGGCACAGAGGAAGCATATCTGACTGGGAACCATGAGGTTGCGGGTTCAATCCCTGGCCTTGCTCAGTGGGTTAAGGATCTGGTGTTGCTGTGACCTGTGGTGTAGGTTGCAGATGTAGCTTGGATCTGGCATTGCTGTGGCTATAGCACAGTCTGGCAGTTGTAGCTCCGATTCAACCCCTAGCCTGGGAACCTCCATATGTTGCAGGTACGGTCCTAAAAAGCAAAAAAAAAAAAAAAAAAAGTATGGTTGATTTATAGTGTTGCAGGTGTACAGCAAAGTGATTCAGTTATATGTATGTCTATATATATTCTTTTTCAGATTCTTTTCCATTATAGGTTATTATAAAATATTGAATATAGTTCCCCGCACTATTCGGTAGGTTCTTTCTGGATATCTATTTTATCTATAATAGTGCGTATCTGGTTAATCAACATGATTTAACCTGTTCTTGGGATCTCGGGTATTGGCCTAAATGGAGGTTCCCTGGCCACGATGCAGTGACTGCCCTCAGCTCCTGGCAAACTTTGAAAGCTTGTTTGTATGTCGTGGTGCCATGCTGTGGTCCCATTTGAATTCTGTAGCTTTTTGTAATCTCTCTGATTTTTTCCCTTACATCTAGTTTGCTGCTTATCATCTGCAGTCTCCTAGTAATCAGATAACCAAGTTTGGTCAACCTATTCATAAAGGAAAAGCAAAGAGGTACTGAGTAAGGGCCAGATGTTCACTCTGGTAAATAAAATGGATCGTGTAACATAGATTTTAGACTGTGCAGAAAAATCTCCTTTCCTTCTTCTTTTTTTTTTTTTTTCCTACACCCTGTTTTTCACCTATGCCCTTGTTGGACAATGGTACTGAATTGTTGAGGTCAAATGCATATTTTCATTGCAAACATATGTGGGATATAGGTTTGTCCACGTAGCCCCGTATCTAGGCCCTCGAATTCTAGTTAAGTAGCTCTAAGTGCAGTGAAGGAGCAGCAGACCTGAAGCCACTAAACTTGAAAAGCATTCGAGTCCTTGCTCTCTTGCTCTGACTCAGCCAAGCCCTTCAGGCTCTCTGGGCCCAAGTTATCAGGTAGAAAAGAAAAGAGTTAGCCTTGAACGCCTAGGTTCCTTTCCAGCTTTAGCATACTGTGACTTCTGAGTGAGTTTTATTAATCTTAAAAGAACAATGTGATCAAATGGGCTTGAGAGCATCTAATCTCAGCTAAGCTGCTTTCAGACTGAGTGACCTTGGGAAAAGTGGCTCTAAAAATACCTGCCTCAGAAACACACATGTGTACATGTAGGCACTTATTATATAATAGAGGAGGCACCACAAATCAAGAGGGGACGCATGAACTGTATGTAGACAATATTGGGAAAGTGGTTCAGTCTACGAAAGGAAAATAAAACTAGACCTCCACATGAGGTCACTGGATGGACGAAAGTCCTAAATGAGAAAGATTAAACTGATAAATTGATAGAAGAAAGTGGAGAAAAATATCCTTGTGATAGGGATGAGTAAGGTCTTTAAATGAATGTCAAAACACAAATCTTAAAGCTCCCCCCACCCCAAGAGAGATGGCATTGATTTCATCCCAGTTAGATCTATGCCACTAACATGGATGGATCTGGGAAGTGGGAAACAAGTAGAGAACAGAATATAATAGGTAACAATATCATCTGCAAAGTTAGAAACCTTAGAACATTAGGAACCAGGAATTTATATTTTGCAAGAACACATTCAAGTGAAAGGACAGACTTTAAGAAGGTTGAAGTCTCCGAGAGGAGAGAGGATGGGCTTTGCACTGTTTTCTGATGATCATATATGTGTCCCATACAGATATAAATGGAACACACACACACACCTTTACTGTTTGTTTGCATGAGTATCGCTTGCTTACCTGGGATTGTGTACTTTGAGTTTCCCAAAGGCAGGAATTAGCACAGTGTAGGCATCTGTCTTGGTGGGATGAATGAATACATGGACCACTTGCTGCTTCACTGGGATTTTGTGGGGATAACTGCAGATAACAGACACAAATACTCTGAGACTTTCAAGGCTGTTGGTCTGGAGTGATCCTTAGGATTCATCTGGCCCAATGGTTACCAGACCTCTGGATTTCATAGGTAGGTTTAAGAGTAGGTGGATGAACTGAAAACATAAAAAGTTGCATACGCTCAAGTCAGCCTGTTCCCAAACTCAGGTACGGACTCAAAACCCCATCGTGGTCATTTTACAGAAGAAAGGGCTTTTTAACATCACTAGGTAAGACAAATATCAAGTACTATGGAAATTAAAAGAGCCATTGAGATACAGTGAGAATATCAGAACAGTCTTCTGAGAGAAGCTAATGGTCGAACGAGGCTATGAATGATGGGTTTTTTAATGTCAGCAAAGTGGAAATTTTTAAATAAAGAATAGCACTTTGGATCAAGTATTTAGCTTAATGAAAACTTTACGGCATTCTCCCCATTTTTCTCACTTCTCCATGGCAACTTCAACGCAACCTGGACCATGAGCCAAGGAACTGATTCAGTTTCAGAGAGCTGGCGTTTTCGCTCATTCTGATAGAGCTAGAGCTGCGATTCAAGCTCTGACTCACAAGAAAGCTGCTTCCAACCCAGCACACTAAGTTCTTCTGAAAGAAGCTCACAAGATCCTACGAAGTCCTGGTGGAAATTCCCTGGGTCAGCTGGCAGATATTAAAAAAGAAAATTTCTTGTGATCCATTGAAGGGCAAGAAGTGCTTTGAACTCAGGCTGGAGAGGAACTTGAATTCATGGTGGGCACATCCCAGACCTGTTGCTATGGCACCTGAAATAAATGAGTCACAGGGGAAACACAGTGGGGATGGTGAAGCTATATGTGCAAATCCAGGGTTGGTTACCCAGCCAGCCAACAATGATAAGCTGCCCTTCGGCCATAAACCTGACCCAGCTGTGGGGTGTGAGCCAGCCAGTGTGGAGGAAGGGAGAAGGTTTGTTTCCTATTGGCATCGAGTCCTTTTGAACTTTGATCTTCCTCAAATTGTCCTTATGTGATAAATGCAGGGTCCCAAAAGCCGAAGAGAGTAAGTAAGAGAATGCTATGCATGAGCCATCTAAAACAACAGACCTCAGTATGAGCTAGGGAACAGCTATTCCACTGCAAGAAAAGCAATCAAGACAGATGTGCAATTAGACAATGCACCAATTCTGGGTCCTCTGAAAGCATTGGATGAGGGTAAACAAACAGTGGAGGTGATTCCTTCATCTCCTATGATTCACTTTTGAATGTTCCAGTTCGTCCATAATTTAAAAGGATAAACACACCAAAGAGACCTTTAAGTGTTGTTTATGTTTCTGATGCATTTGCTGGAGCCCGAGAAAGAGGAACTCATGGTGGCCACGTGAGGGGCCTTAGAGCTCTTTCTCATCCCAATAGCTGCCCTAGTTTCAGTCATGAAGAGTAGTCAGGTAGCCGGCAGTTTTGAATTACCGGAGACTCTAGTAGGACCAAACAAAAGTTTTGTGAAGAAGAATCAAGAACTCAGTAAAAAGGACTTCCTGTTGTGGCACAGTGGGTTAAGAATCCCAGTGCAGTGGCTTGGGTCACTGCAGAGGTGTGGGTTCCATCCCTGGCGCTGCACAGGGGGTTAAGGGATCCAGAGGTGCCACAGCTGCAGTGTAGGTTGCAGCTGTGGCTCAGATTCAGTCCCTGACCTGGGAACTTCCATGTGGTGTGGGCGTGGCCATTAAAAAAATAAAGAACTCAGTAAAAGAACATGGGTGCACATGCACCCCCCAGCACACACACAAACACACACACACACACACACTCATGAGAGTCCTGTCACCCACAAAAACTGTGTGGACAGAGGCAAAGCGAAGGGAAAAGTAAAACTTAGGAGCAGAAAGAAAAACAACACACTTTTGCTGTTGCATGATTCAAATTGGCTAATTACAGCTATACTAAACGTACAAAGTTTTCTTGAGGGGAAAATACATGTTTCCCACATTAAAAGCTTTAATAGGACTCGCAGCATGAACGGAGGAAGACTCCAAAGGAGATGAATGACAGCATTAGTGAGGAATTGATTTCAAGAGGGCCCGAGGATGCTTTTGTGATGGAAGGTATTCAAGCCCACATGGGCTTAGAGCCCTGTGTACCTAAGGATCTCTAGGGTGCCACCTTCACCCCCCTACACACACTGGTTTTCTGCAGGCCAAGGATGATCTCTGAAACCTAACGGCCTTCCTTCACCATGCCCTCTCCCCTTCAATTCACCAAGCAGATCACGGCCAGATCAGCTCTCCTGAAGCCAGCCCTAACAGAGAGTGCTTTCTTGCTCATGATTCTTCCATTGCTCTCCTTTGTCCAGCAAATGAAATACGTTCCTAGCTCTCTCATTCTTTTCTCCACTTTAGTCAAATGAGCTGCTCTCCATTTGACTGAGGGAGTCTAGACTCCCTCCTGATCTTGCTTTCTGAACCACACCTGCCTTCCAGGAGCCCCAGCCCCGCTGGGGAATTCTCGTCCACCTTTCGAGGCCTATTCTGACTATTGCTATCAGATGTCTTATCTATTCTGAAGGAAATGTTAATTCCTATAGTAATTTATATTCATCTAGAATTATCCAGAATTATACTTATTTATGTAGATAATTCTATTTATATAATTATACAATATGGATAAATGATTGTGTTTATAATTAAATATCTATATTTATCTATAATTATTATCTCTGTATAAATTATGGCATTGATCACCCCTCCTCTTGCATTATAAGCAAGATTGCTTTAAATAGTATCTTTTTTACTAAATTGAAAACTGCCTGACTGGGCCTTTCGTATTTATCTTTTTTTTTTTCTTTCTTTCACTTTTTATTGGGAAACGTAGCCCATGATTATAAAAGAACACACAGCCTAATTACATTGTTTAATACATTATTACAAAGGAAACAGGGAGTAAACAGCCCTCAGGTTGAGAAGGAAAACATTAGGGTACAAATGAACTTATTTACAAAACAGAAACATACTCACAGACACAGAAAACAAACTTATGGTTACCAGAGGGGAGAAGAGGGATAAATTAGAAGATTGGGATGAAAATATACATACTACTGTATATAAATTAGATAACCACAAGGACTACTATATGGCACAGGGAAATATACTGAATATCTTGCAATAACCTGTAATGGAAGAGAAGGTAAAAACAAGAATATATATATATATAACTGAGTCACTTTACACTTGAAACTAACACATTATTTTTTCTTAATTAAAAATACTTTATTGCTAATAATGCCAAAATGATTACAATAGCAACAACAAAGTTGACTGATCACCAATCATCAGAACAATTAAAACAATAATGAAAATGGTTGAAATATTTTGAGAATCAACCAAATGGGACCCAGAGACATGAAGTGACCCATTTCAATGAAAATGTGAATTTTTTTTTAAATTTAAAAAGAAAAAAAAACCTCGTTGGCACTCTGAAGCCCCCATCATTTGCCCCCACATAGCCCTTCCCTCCTTCACATTCACTTCTGTCTTCTCTTTAGCACCTGCCCCAGAAGCGGACTTAGGAAGAGGTCGCAGAAAGCTTGAAGGACGAGGAACAGACAACGAGGTAGGAGGTGCAGCCCAACATCAGCTGAATTCATTATAATCCCTGGATAAAGGGCCCGAACGTCCCTCTCCTGCTCAATGGTAGGTCAGGAAATCTCTTGCTATATGAAAGATGCATACTCCGCACTCACGGCTGTTATTTAAGGAGCACCTACGGGGTGAAGCCTGCTCAGCACCAGGGGATCAAAGTCCTGAGCAAGGAAAGGCACTGCTTTGTTAAGAAGTATTCTGAGCTGTCAGGAAGTGAGAGACAAATAGTGGCTCCCTGGGGTGGGGGTCTAACAGGGCCCTAGGAGCCTCGCAGGCACCTCATTCTTGGGAACGGTGACAGGGAAGGACTCTGGCTGTCGTTGTACTCCGGGTAAAGTCGGGATCCTGAGGTTGAATCTGATTTTCAGGATTTCTCAGAAGCTCCAAAGCGAGCAAACATCTAGAATGATCTCAGGGTACCAGAAGCAGGGATGATAACAGCGTCTCATGCCATCTTGTTGCTGTGACCAGTCACCTTTTCAATATTTATGTTTTATTTTTATCTCCGTATTAGAGAGGCATTATTTGTGCACAGGCTGTTAAAAACAGTTCTGAGGGAAACACACTTCCAGCTGTTTCCTCCTGTTTTCCATCTGCTGCATTTATGCATCTTTGTATGCATTTAACTGTTGCCTGTCGGTGTAATTGGGATTTTACTGAGGACAGGGGAAAAAAATTCCCTAAGGGAGGGTGGTTGGTTCAACTGATCTGAAAGAGATTATCTAGGTTAGTCGCTCATAAACCTTAAACTTTCAAGTAGAACAATCAAATAGACACCAAGTAACTTTAAGTTGTAAGAGTTAACTTGCTTCAGTTGTATCTTTGTATTCCTATATTTATGTATCAGCTACTCTTTCTCCCATTTAATCTTAAATATGTAAATCCTCAATTTATCTGGAATTACTTAGTGAAAGGCTGATGTGTGAGTGTGGCAGATTATAATATTCCATCGCCACCCCTGATCCTCTTTACTCCTTATTCTTTTCATAGCAGATCAAAAAAGCTGTGTGCATGCCACAAGAATATATTATTTTAAGAGACTCGGACTTAGAAATTGATTTCCTTGATGAGAAAAAGAAAAGTCTCCTTCTGACCCGAGGGTCACTTCATAATCCTGTCACTCTACATCAAAAAAGCCCCTTTCCCCCCCCTTTTCGGAGAAGATGAGAATATTTCTGAAAAGGAATTAATTTTTTTCAGCTACCGTAAAAACAGTGGCTTGCAGACTTAGCCATCCTGAGAAGAAGGGACTTATTCCCAATGCATCTCCTGTGATTAGAACAAGCTCCTCCTGACATATTTTAGGGTCAGGTGATTTTCAAGGGAAATTGTGATTTGTACCATAGAGTGAAATTGATATTCTATTTTATTGATGATTTTTAAGGCTTAAGTGAGAGGCTTTTTTTTTTTTTTTTTTTTTTGTAAAGGGATTTCACTGCTTTCAAATATGTAACAGTGATAGTGGAAGGAAGCAGGCTCTTATCACGGGTGGATTTAAATTAAGAGGCTATTCAACAGCACGTGATTTCCATCACCTTCTGATTGAGGTTCAACTGACAACACTGCAGTCTGTGTTTTAGGAAGTTTTAGGAATGCCGGCCCCTGTCCCTGAACCTGTCGGGTTAGGGCAGTGGTTTTTCAGTCCCTTTGCAAATTTGAGCCACCTGGAGTGCTTTCCAAACCACTGAGGCCCCAGCTCCACCTCTGGACATTTGGATGCCATTGATCTGGAGCCTGAGCCTCACAGTGTTTGAAAAGCTTCCCAAAGTGATTCGAATGAGCAGGCAGGGTTGAGGACCACTGAAACAGTATCCTCCGAAACCGCATGGCAGTCTTTTATCAGTAAGGATCTGTTACAGCAGTCTAATATTTGCATTTTTAGACTTCATTCTTTGACTTGCTTGCCTATAGGTGTCCTGATGGAGGATTTCTCATCCCTTTACTAATGTGAAGCCATGGAGCATCTATTTGAATCCCTCAAATTAATACTTTAGTGTTCATTTTACTGATGGATATAATGAGGTTCATTTTTTTTTTCTCAATTTAGGATATGTATTCACATGTGCTGCATATGGAGATTCTCAGGCTTGGGGTCAAGTATACACACACACACACTCATGTATACAGTTGACCCTTGAACAACACAGCGGGGCTAGGGGGTGCCGGACTCCAAGCAGTCTAAAGTCCTCATTAATTTATCATTGGCCCCGCTGTATCTGAGGTTCTGTATTCAGATTCAACCAACCATGGATTGTGTACTACTGTATTTTGTATTCAGTGAAAAAAAATCTTTGTATATGTGAACCCTGCATTGTTTAAGGGTCAACTGTACTAAAATAAAAGACTTAACGTGTGCTGAGGTATTAGACAAATAATGGAATTGAAGTTTCTTTCCTGCTCTTTTTAAGCCCCATCCCAAATTATCTTTGCCCCAGGCGCCAGAAATTCTACCATTACTGATTCATTTCTTGGTTTCAAACTGTTACTGCAGCCAGTAATCTTTAAAGGTCATTTGATTCCTGAGGCGATGGCATCAGACAGGACTAGTTCCTAGTGCCCTAGCAGGAAAGAATGTATCAGATCCTCTGGACACAGGGTCAAGGAGACAGGAGTTCCCTTTGTGGCTCAGCGGTTAACCAACCCAACTAGTATCCATGAGGATGTGGGTTCAGTCCCTGGCCTCGCTCACTGGGGTAAGGATCCGGCATTGCCATGAGCTGTGGTGTAGATCGCAGACGTGGCTCGGATCCTGCGTTGCTGTGGCTGTGGTGTAGGCCGGCAGATGCAGCTCTGACTTGACTCCTAGCCTGAGAACCTCCATATGCAGCACATGTGACCCTAAAAGGACAAAAGACAAAAGAAAACAAAACAGGGTCAAGGAGAAAGACCTGGTTAAGGTGTGACTTCACAGGAGAGTAACCTCCCCTGGGGCCTGGGATGCTGTGCTTAGCAGGGCCCTGCGCTTGGCTTACACTCTGCTCTTACCATGTTGAAATTCTTGATAATAATTTTTTAAGCAGGGGTCCCTCTGGTCCTAGGTGTTGCCCCCAAGGATAAACTGTGGGTTTGCCTCCAGTGAGGCCTCTGCCAGGGACTGAGTGCACACAGAGAGAGTTAGAGTCGTGAAACCTGTGGGAGAATTAGAGTTCCTACAGCTGCAAGTAACCAGAGATGAGGGGCTTGGGCAAACACCCACCATTACAGAGGGTGCTTAGATGGACATATGTGGTGCCATTGCCAGTCCACAGTGACACTGTGGACAACTGTTCATTTATAAACATTGAACAAATGTTAACAATAAGTCTGGCACTAGGCTAAGCCTTCCCTGCTAAGTGCACACTCAGCCGTGAAATAGTGGACTACGACACATGGAGAAAGTGCTGGGGCACAGACTGCAGGAGGTGCCAGGGGAACCTAACTCAACCTGCTAGGGTCAGGGAAGGCAGGATGCTTATGCTCAGGTAGAAGGGTAACTAGTAATTGGCCATATGAAGAGGAGGAATTAGAACATCCTAGGTGGAGGGAGCAGCAGGTGCAGAGACAAAGGAGCGTGAGAGAAAACTACCTTAGAGGACACGGAATGAAGCTCTTTGTGGCTGGAGAAGCCAGGAAGAGGGGGAGTGTTGAGAGATGACTTTGGAGAGGTAGACGGGGGTACGGGGACGGAGGGGCTAAGTCATCAAAGAGAAGCCGAGTGATCATTTCACTAGACCACAGAACTAAGTCACACCTTTGCAGGCGTTGTATCACTGCATCCTCACAACGACCTTATGGATAGGTCCAGTTGTTAACCCCATTTTATAGAAGAGGAACCTGTGACTTAGATAAATAACTTGCCCAAACCAACGCAGCTAGTAAATGGTAGAATTAGGATTTAACTGTAGAAGTGTCCCTACAGAAGGCTGAAGCCCCAAACCACTGCGTCACCTAGTTAAGAAATTGAGACTTTAACCTTAAAGAAATGGGAAATTATGAAAGGACTTTAAATAGGTGACATAGAGAGCTTTGTATTTTAGGAGGCAATCCTGGCTACAATACTCTGAGTTTCATTCAGTGATTCTAGGGTTCATTTTGTCAGTTGATGGACTCTTGCCTTGCCATCTTCCTCCTTTGGCCCAAATTGGTACCTTGCTTTCTACACTGGATAAAACTGGGGGGGGGGGGCAGAGACCATGGAACTCAAGGCTGGCAATGAAGATCCCAGCTTGCCTGTGGTAATTCAGCTTCATATGGAGAATTATCTCTATATTGCAGGCTGATATATATAAGACAAGAAATAAAATGGGGAGTTCCCCTTGTGGCTCAGTGGTAATGAACCCAACTTGTATCTATGAGGACACAGGTTCGATCCCTGGCCTCGCTCAGTGGGTTGGGGATCCCACATTGCTGCGAGCTGTGGTATAGGTCGCAGACATGGCTCGCATCCAGCATTGCTGTGGCTGTGGCATAGCTCTGATGAGACCTCTAGGCTGGGAACTTCCATATGTCTTGGGTGTGGCCCTAAAAAGACAAGAAAAAGAAAGAAAGAAAGAAAGAAAGAAAGAAAGAGAGAAAGAAAGAAAGAAAGGAAGAAAGGAAGGAAGGAAGGAAGAAAAGAAAAGAAAAGAAAAGAAAGAAATCTCAAGTGGTAATTCACCTTGTGTAATTAAAAAAAAAAAAAAGTCGTCACAGATCCTCACAAAATTCGGTAGAAACAAACACACATACACAAATATTAAAAAACCAAATTAAAATGCTCTCTAATCATGTCTTCTGTTCCCTACACGGAGTGTTTTTTTCTGGCACTTCCTTTCCAAACCTCTTTGAGGAATTCTCCACCCACCATGCCCATCTCTTCCCCTAGAGCTTTTTCCAGGAGCCACTGTCTTTTCAACTCTGAGGCTTTCTGTACCTGATATTCTCAACTTCAGTTCTTTCAGAGAAGTAGCATGATCAATGGCAGAGTCCTTTGGGGTCTGCCGTACCTGGGTTCAAGTCTCAGGAGTCTTTGACCGCATGGCTCTGCGTCTGCATTTCCTCGCCATAAAAATGGAAGTTAGTATCAACCCGGAAGGTTTGCCCGTGATCAAGTGAATCAAAGCATTTGAGAGGATTTGGTCCCTTGTAGGTTGGTTACCTGTTGGTTGAGTCCTCTTCCTTCCTTCCAACTGAGACCAGTTCAGGTGCCTTGTCCATTAACATTTCTCTCCAATCCACAATCTGTCCCCACGACCTTTCCCAACCCAGACTCCTCTTCACTCGCTGTCCTTCCAGCAATCGTAGACCCTGTGGTTATGCCTGGCTTTGCAAGTGGTTTAATCCTTTTCATGGGTATATTGGACAGAAGCCAAGTCCGATCAAATTTTTGGACATCCTACAGTGTGCACTACAGGGGTCTGTACGCAGAAGGAAAGTCACAAATGTAGCATTCGTTGGCCATCAGCGGGAAGGGGCACACATAATGTGGAGGGGACGGGATGGTTTCTCACATTAATGTTAATGAAATAATAATTCACCAGAATGCTTTAAGCTTTTTATTTTTTTTGCTTATTCAGGGCTACTGACTCTGCCCATGGCTTCTTATTTATCAGTTAATGTATCACCATTATCACTTTCCTCGAAAGCTTGTTGAAATACAAGCTCACTATTCTTTGTTCGAGAAGAGGCAATGTGATTACCCTCGATTTTTATAGAAGAGTCCTCAGCAAATCTTTCGGGATGTGGGGTTGTCATTAACTCCAAACGTAGGAACAGGCAAATTTTTTGTTTCTTTTCTTTTCTTCGATTTGCACGTAATGCTGTTGGAGACAAGAAACAAAGAGAGGGAGAGTGGAAGGAGAGCAGAACTGTTTGGCTGTGTCTCACCAGGCGGGTCCTCAGCAGCAGCCACAGCCATACCAGTGATCAGGCACATGGCACTTCCTGGGAGCCTGGCGCCATGGGAATCCTTGTAATCATCCTAATGGCCCACAGTAGGCGCTCTTCTCTTCTTCCCACTTTACAGATGAGGAAACTGTAGCACAGAGAGGTTAGGGAGGCGCTTAATTTTACTCAGCCACCAATGGCAGAACCAGTGTTCGACCTAGATAGTTGGTTCCAGAACCTGAGCTTGCCGTTGCTATGCTGCTGCTCAGGTAGTGAGTTACAATAAGAAAACCTTTTAATGATCAGTAGCCACATGGGAACACGTTGACTGAGGCTGGCCCCTTGTGTCATTTGAACATAGACTATAAGAGGGAAAGGCCAGGGCTCAGGAAGCCATGGGCTCTTATAGGACTGCACCAACCACTTGTCTCATCATGCTTCACCTTGCATTTGTGTGCCTGTGCGAGGATTACAGGAGAATATCTAGAAGCCCTTCATCCAGTGCTCTGTGTTCCCTGCTGCTCCGCAATAACCAGAGTTGTGTGGGGAGGGAGGGTCCTCCCTTTTCAGTCTGCCCCACTTTCCTGCCCTCTTTTTTTTTTTTTTTTTTTTAATTTTATGGCCACACCCACAGCATATGGAAGTTCCTGGGCCATGGATTGAATCTGAGCCACAGCCGTGGCAGCACCGGGTCCTTAAGCCTACTGCACTGTGCTGGGGATCGAACCTGCACCTCTGCAGCACCCTGATCTGCCACAGTCAAGATTCTTAACCCTCTGCACCAGGGCGGGAACTTCTGCCCTCCTGATGGTCGTCAATAATCCAGTAAAGCACTCCTTTCTCTTGAACAAGGAAATGACCTCAGAATGCTCTAGAAAACCACCTCCAATAGATGACAGCTGGCGTGGGGGATGAAACCTGTTTATTACACTTGCACTAGCCCACGGAGGTGGAAATCATGCCGTATTTGTGTTTCGTGCTGAGTCTATAGCTGGTCTTCAATGAAGGAATGATTGAATGAATGAATCCTTACGGAACTCAAGCCCATTTGCATTTACCATGGATTCTATGATGCCTCTGATGAAAACCAATGGTTTTCATCAAGGCAGAATATCTTCTTTAAACACAAGGATTAGCCTCTATGAAAAGAGAAATGTAAACAGGACTCTAATTAGAGAATTGACTAATTATTCTTCCCTGCTGAGGACATTAGCTGGGGTTTAGTTTTTCACTGTGACAGCCATACCACTTTCTCTTTATCTCCAGAAAGGGAAAAATTGACTGGAAAAAGATTCATTTCAATACCCTGATTCCTTTCCCACTCTCTTTCACCCTAAAAAAAAAAAAAAAGATATTCCAGCATGAAAGATCACAGACTCAGCCCAAAACAGTGGACCCAGGTTGATGGCATTCAGGAAACTGCTCACTCTTGGAGCCCCAACTGCTGAGGCAAAGATAAATCGGCAGGAAGATTTCTTTGGAATGATGTGAATTTAATGAATCATGAAAAATATCCCCAGCTGTTCTTAAATTTAAGGGAGATTGAGTGATAACAAAAGATAGTTTCCTTCCCTCTTAGATGTAGGTTGGAGCGGAAAGAGCTGTGGTAAAAAAAAAAAAAAAAAAAAAAAAACCCTGAGGCCAAAAGCTTGCCTTTTCTTTCCCCCTCTTCTATTGTTGAAGGGAAAAAAAGCTGTCTGCAGTCAGCAGCCACTGAAGGGCATGGTGAAGAGTGTGTGCTGTTACCAGACTTGAAGAATTCTCTACTCTGATTTCAAAGATCAGGCTGCCCTTCCAGGCAAACATTGAGAAAGTGGTGGGCTTTTCTCTTCCCCCTCCCCCCCCCCAACCACCCCGCTCCTCACATTTCATCCAACCCCTTATTAACACATTGACTGGCTGAAATGAAAAATAATGATTCTCCTTTTCCCCATCCCAGCTGCTGCAGCCCTGACTGTCCTAGTCCTCAAAATCCTTATTAACCCATTGATTAGGGTGGGCTCCATGCCTGTCCTCAGCTGGGAGATCTTAAGCCAGGCCATTGTGGGGTTGGCTGAACTTCAGGGATTCCCCACTGAGATCCAGGAGGTCTGTGCTGGAGGGCTTGCAAGGCATATGCGACGTCCCTTCTCTGCTCCCATGTCTCCTCCAGCCCGCTTCCTTGGCTGTCATGCCCCCGCCCATGCCAACATGCCATGGACTACCCAGGATGCCAGCCCTGGGCCCTGCTTCTCGCCTTACCTCCTTACCTGCAAAAGCACAAGGGTCCGGGAGGAAATGCCTCATCACCTCTGTTACCTTGGGGTCTGTTACCTGCCTAGATATATTTCCCTTTCCTTTAAGGTGGGTGAAAAGACCTAACAGATGGTAAGAAAGATTTTTTTCCCCTTTAGACAATGCTTAACTTCTAGGTATGCGTGAGAGAGGTATTTGAGAGAGAGGAAAGCTAGCTTCCCTGTGTAACTGATAGAAGGCGTTCAGAGAGGAGCATGGCTGAGACAGTGGATGATGGGCTGAATATTGATGATAAAGAGCAAAAGTGAAGACTTACACATTCCGTGTTAAATGCTTCTCATGTAGGATGCACCAAACGGGGGAGAAACCCGAACAAACAAGCTGAAAACAAACAGAAAAAAAACCCACACCCCCTCCAAGAAGTGGATAATTGTAATTGCCCATTGAACAAACTGAACCTCGTGAGATTTTAGTAGATAGAAAATTTACTGTTTTTCACTGCCCTCTCCAAACCCTGTTGGATCACTTTCCTTCCTACTAGATGATAAGTTAGGCAGATCCATATCCTGGCTTAGCCACTTTTACATATTAAAAAATAATATCAGTCAAGGTAGTATCATAAGGACAGAAGGATAGGTACCCTAGATCAATGGAACCCAGAAATAGCCCCACACAAGGACAGCCAATTGAGGTTTGAAGGTGCAAAATCAATTCCCTGGAAGAAGAGCCTTTTCAACAAGTGGTGCTGGAGCAACTGGGCATCCCAGGCAAAAAAGAAACCGACCCAAATTTCACATATTATACAAAATAAATAAATAAATAAATAAAAACTCATGGTGGATCATATATTTAAAAGTAAAATGTAAAACTACGAAACTTTTAGCAGAAAATTTAAGACAAGGTCTTTGAGTCCCAGGGCTTGGTGAAGAGTTTCTAGACATGACAGCAAAGCATGATCCTTCCTCATCTCTCTCATCTGCTAAGTCTGACCTCAGGAAGGCAAGACATGAGTAGGTGAAAAAGACAATGTCTTCTACCAGCGGGGCAGTCTGGAGTGGCGCCATGCACACCCCCCAGTGCTGGCTCTTCTCCTTCTTAGGCATCTTAGCAGGTTGTCTAGAGACACTGTTTGCCCATCGGGAACCTCTCCTGGTCCCCATTCCTCAGCACAGCAAGTCACCTTCCAGCTGACTGTATGTGACACTCCCCTTCTGCAGCTACAGGCACACCCAAGCCTCTTTCTGCTGAAGTCATCTTGCCCTGCCATTCAAGGCAGGCATGGAGAGCACACTTGGGCAGGGTCCTCGAAGGTGACTCAAGCCTGATTCACAGGAAAACTCAGCATCTGGCTGCTCCCCAGCCCCTGCCGCTCTTACTTTCCTTTTCATGAGAGCGAGTCTAAACCAAACTCTCATCTTGGGTTTTGTCAGGCAAGGGTCAGGCAACATGGACCATTTGTTCCCAAAGTGAGAACTCTCTCACTTTGCTCTTTACTAGCACCCAAGGGGTCTCCTCACTTGGCTTGAGGAGGGTGACCTCCTTTCCCTGTTTGTGTAGATGACCAGGAAGGAGACAAATCCATCCTGTCTACACTTATTCAAATCTGTTTCCTGGTCTTCTGGTACACATGGGCACGAGCGGGTGATGGGCTGTAGGACACATACTCGGTTTTGCCATCTGACAGTGAGCCCTGCATGGGTGGTTGGATTCCTCCTTCAGAACGCGGTGCTGCTTAGGACTTCCCGTTGTGGCTCAGGGGTTAACGAGTTTGACTTGTATCCATGAAGACTCGGGTTTGATCCCTGGCCTTGCTCAGTGGGTTAAGGATCTGGCATTGCCATGAGCTGTGGTATAGGTTGCAGACGAGGCTTCAATCTGGCATTGCTGTGGCCAGTGGCTACAGCTCCGATTGGACCCCTAGCCTCAGAACCTCTATGTGCTGCGAGTGTGGCCTTAAAAAAGACAAAAAAAAAAAAGAAAAAAAGAAACCCAAAAAACCAAAAATGGTGCTGCTTAACCCCTGTGGTCCTCAGTCCCACATTTGGGGTGGCTACCAAGATGCAGAGTAGACCGGGAATGTTTCGCGAAACACCCTGTTAAGTAACTTTATTCCCATTTTATAGTTGTAGATCCTGAGGTTCAAAATGGATAAGGAATTTGTGCAAAGCCCACAGCTATACAATGGCATGTGGATTTCAAGAACTCTGGGCTGTGGTCGGTGAGATATGGTAGCTGGGATGAAGAAAGGGCATATAATTATATTTAACTTTGCTAAGTCAGTGTGTTTTCAGAGAGTAGAGGAGAACTGGTTCGCCATGGTGCTAGCTGGGGATTAGAAAGGCAACAAAAAGTAAATTCTCTTTATAATGTGTTTCCCTGAGTCTCTTTGCCCTCTCATTCTAATTTTCCTGATTTCTGACACTTCCCACCACTCGCCCAGGAACACTCAGCTCTCTTGAGCAAAGTCTAGCCTCACCACGACTTAGGGGAAGAACTCAGACAGAGAAAGACAAATATTGCATAATAACATTTCGATGTGGAATCTAAAAGAGTACAAATGAATGTTTATGCGAAATAGAGACTCACAGATATGGAAAACAAACTAGTGCCACCAAAGGGAAGGGGAATGGGATGGGGGAGGGACAAATTAGGGGAATGGGGTTAAGAGATAAAAAGTACTCTATGTAAAGTAGATAAGCAGCAAGGCATATTGTATAGCACAGGGAATTACAGTCATTATCTTGCAGTAACTTTTAATGGCAGGCAATCTGTAAAAATACCGAATCACAATGTTGTACCCCTGAAACTAAAATAATATTGTAAATCAACTATACTTCAATTAAAAAACCCAAATTATAATTTAAATGGCTGTAACCAGGGGGCTTTGCAGGGGAGGAACTTCGTCTAGGAAGACAATTTCAAAATCAGAGGGTACGAGCTAGAAGGTACCTGCAAAAGAACACCGATTTGCCAAAATGTTGTGTACAAGAACCGGAACAGGGATTCGGGGGAGGGAAGAGCAGGGATGAGAGGACGGTGGTGGAGGAGAAGGAGGCCGGATGGGGCAGCAAGGCGGGCACTTGGATGTGCGGAGTGGAGCCCTGGTGAGGACCTTTGAGAACAAACGTGCCCGGTGACCATTTTGCTGTCCTTGGGGTGTCAACCATCTCCATCGCCTGACCTTCAGTTAAGGCTTCTGAACATCGATGCCTTTGTGTACACTGGTGGGGAGGAGAGAGATCAAGGGCAGCGCAGCCTTTCTGTGTCCAGGTTGGTGAGGAGCCCAGAGACGAGAAGCTGGGTAAAAAGAGGAGGACGGTCAAGAGCTTATGGAACACAAGCGGGGAGGTCAACGTGGTCCTGAGAGGTCCGCCCCCGGGAACGGGCCGTCTTGAGGAGGGCGTGCGGCTTCCTGCAGGACATCGCAGAGTCAGCTGGAGCTAATTTAACCCAAACCTCGTGTGACAGGGTGACGGCAGCTGACATCTGGGTTGCAATCAAAGAGTCGAAAATCCTCTTAAAAACATGCTGCGTAACTCTTTCCTCACTAGACTTCTTACCCAACGTGCTAGAAAAGAATGGTTTTGCAACTGCTTCTACGTCCTTTGAGGATGTAGAAGGTGCTAGAGAGGAACAAAATAAAGAAACACAAGAGAGAGTCAGATTCAGGGAGAGAGAAGCAAATGATGGGAGTAATAGGATAAACTGATGATCACTCACAATAATTAAGTTTGATCAGTGAGTTAGCAAAGAGCTAGTTCACTCTGTGTCTGTGTGTGTGTGTGTGTGTTGTAGGGCAGTGTTTCCCAAATTTTAATGTGCGCACCAGCCACTCAGGATCTTGTGGTGGCACAGACAGTGCTTGATGAGATTCTGCGCTGCCAGCAGCTTGCAGGAGATGCCACGGCCACTGGTCTGAATAAACAGGTTTTCAAGCACGAACCAGGCAGTAACTGCTAACCCAGAGGGTCATTAACGGGACCAAAAGAAAAAGGGAGAGATGGAAAATATCAGAGAGTAGGTGAGGGGAGAAGAGTGAGGGAAAGTGGAGGGAGAGAAGATTGAAAAACAACCCCCCCCCCCCGCCCCCCGCATAGAACCAGGTATCTCCAAGAAGGGATATAGGATATAGGAAGTCACCGGTGATGGTTCCAGATCTCCTTGATGTTTCCCACAAGGATGTGGGTGGCCTTGCCCTCTATTAAGTACCACATGTTTGTGCCCTAACAGTGCTTAAGTTTTAAAGGTGAAAAAGGAAACCTCTGATTCTCCAGTCACTCATCAGTATTAAATCATACGTGTTCCAGAAGACCAGTGCTAGCATTAATGCACATCCCCACCAGGAAGAAGAAAGCCGGGGCTCTGATGCACCTGTGTCCTGCATGGATGGAACTTACAATCTGAGGGAGACCATCAGACACAGCACGCATGGAAAATTACATCGCAAGTCAAGTAAATTATGCATGGAGCCTCATCCAGTCCATTTTACATTTAAAAAGGAACCTTGTCATCCATTTCACCGGTTTTCTACCATTTGTTGATGTAGGGAAGACAGACTTATCACCACAATTTCATGGAGGAGGAAAGGGAAACTCAGAGACGTCAGGTGCTGTGTCCAAGGTCACATGGCTAGTAAGCAGCTGAGCCTGTGCAAGGAATCTTTCCTTCTGGCTCCCATTTGGGTGGTCTTTCCACCAACCTCCCAACCTGAGGGTGGCGATGTTTCCCATACTTCAGTTCACCCATGGTCCTAGCTTCTGAGGCTTGGGTTTCTCAATCGCTCCGCATTTAATGGGTTTTGGGTTCAAAGTTACCTCCCTCATTCAAAATCTAAACCAGTTAAACAAATTTCCCAGAAAACCAAAATAATCTCTAAGCAAAGTCCACTGCCAGGTCACCTGTGCCTAAGTAGAAGGAATTTTCAGAATATAAGTCATTAAAAACAGGGGGGGAGGAGTTCTTGCCATGGTGCAGTGGGTTAAGAATCTGACTGCAGAGGCTCAGGTGGCTGCGGAGGTGTAAGCTGTGGCCCCTGGCCCAGGAACTTCCATATGTCACGGGTGTAGCCATAAAAAAAAACAAAACAAAAACAAAAAACAATGGGGAATAATGAAAGCCTTTTTGCAAACTTAATTTCTCGGTTGCATGCTCCTTGGGTTCCGAAACCCGCGTAGAGCCCAACTTCTCTTATAAATATGCATGTTCATGTGAAATGTCTATACGGAGACATATATGTTTGGGATCATTTTGCTAATCACTTGTAAAGAACTAACTCGTTCTTCCACTAATGACATCGCACTAATTTGACCCTACTGTTATTGTAAATTTGTAATATAATTAACCCTAAATACTTCTGTAATCTGACAATTTTAGTAAGTATAATGCAGCTGAATTTCCACCTAAATTGCTCAAACTGGCAATGCCTGCTTACAGTAACTTATAATGTGCATACAAGTTAACTAGTCAATTGGGATTTGCTTTGGGAGGGAGTCTGGTAGTGAATGGGGGTGGTGACAGTGATCCAAGTTTCATCTTTAGTGGAACTTTTTTGTGCTCCTCTTTGGTCCGTTAACAGAATGGTCCAGGGTCATCACCCCCATGTTGCTTCCTGATCTCAGGGTAGTAAATAGGAGTCCGTCGAAGGGCAGTCATACCACGTGCTAGAGATTCTGGTTCTTAATTCTTAATCCTGCCCCATCCCCTAAATACATTGCCATTCCCTCCTTTATAAGCCTTTCCCTCCATTCTACCGTTTCCCAGTCTTTTCATCATCTTAACACCTTAGCATTTTGGAATATGTATGGCTGAAATAAATAGTTACAAAAATCCAGATATTGGCGCTGTTTCGTTCTCATTCCCTATCTGATGCAGTAATTCTTGAAGGGATCCTCCAGGGTGGCTCTGAATCCTGGGGCTCTGAAATGCATAGTGCAGAAGGAGGCATGGTTCTTGGTAGGCTGGTAGGTGTCTGCCCTTCTGCTCGTGTCGCCTGTCCTGAGGCTGGATCACGCCATTTATGTGTGGGACTGAGAGGTGGCCCTTGGGTAGGTCTATGCCATGGTGGAGGTTGCAAAGGAGTTTGATGGAACCTGGACATTTCAGCCAGGGTTGCAGTGTTGCTGGGTGGGGCGGAGATGGAGGGGAGAGGAGAGGGAAGTGAACAAAACCACAGGCTATGGCCAGTTGTTCCAGAAGGCCCTGCACCAGTACAGAGCTCTAAGGAGCATGGGAATTTTAAATGAAAGTCTTTCAGGTTTATAAAGATACATTTATCTATGCAGGAAGACCGGGCATATTTTACTTAATAGTTTATTAGCTTGATTTATAGCTTTAAAAAACTCAGACATATGGCATGTAGGGCTCTACCTGTATTCTTGCCATAAGACCCACATGTTAGGAATAGAAAAAAAGGAGGTCCTAGGTCTGGCTTTTGTCTGGGCTATGAGAGTGTGGAGCTTATATTGCTGATACCAAAACACTCTGGAGATCCCGAACCACAACTACTTTCTCACACTCACCACTTTTGTGGATCAGAAATTCAGAATGGGTCCACAGCGAGGCCAGAGACTTGATGTCTGTGAACTCCCCTGTTGAGACTTGAAGGTGGCGCAGTGGCTGGGGACTGGAGTCACTGGAGACACCCTCACACATCTGGAGATTGATGTTCGTGGCTGGGAACCCTCTGGAGTTGCCAGTTGTGAAGATGTAGCATTTACCCAGAGCCTTTCCTTGTGGCTCCAGATTCCTCACGCTTCATGGCTGGGGTTCAGGACAAGTATCTCAGAAAAAAGGGAAAAAGACAAAGAAAATAGGCAGGAGCTGTCATGCCTTTTATCTCCTAGCCTTGGAAGTCACATGGCATCACTTCTGCCATGGTTAGCAATCCACCCAGATTCAAGGGGAGGAAATATGGACTTCACTTATCGATGGGAAGAATATCAAAAACACATTGTACAAAAGGCGTGTATGATGAAAGATATTGTTGAGGGTACTTTTTGGAAAAGCAATCTTCCACAGAGTTCTTGGCTCAAGAATACACAATGGAGAGGGATTCAGGAAGAGCTCTCTGGTCCAGGGTTTCCAGAAGCATATCGTGTGTTAACACAAGTGAAAGGCTTAGACTCGTGCTTTGGCATATGACAAGGCTCAGTAAATAGCAACTGCCCTCATCGTCACCATCATTGCCATCAACCTCGACATCAGCATCACCACCACAGCCATTATCACCACCGCCGTCATCACTGCCGTCAACCTTGTCATCAGCATCATCTCTGAGGAACCCACGGAGATGGTTCCTTTATCACAGGAGATAGGCTACTATGAAGCCCGTGCAATTTAAGTGAGGTTTTGGTTGTCCCTACATCATTCAGTGATAGTTCTCTACCTGAACTTGGGCTTCTGACTCCTCTTGGGGACCTACGAGGTAGGGTTTGGGGACCTTGTAAGGAATGAACCATGTGTTAAAACAGCATCGAGAGCCCAGGACATCAGCCACTGCTTCTGTTTCTCTGATGCTAATGACTTCAGAAGAGATTAAGTCAGTAGGTTTTTCAAGCATCCTTAAAAAAAAAAAAAAGAAAAAAAGCAAGCAATTAAAAAACTAATAACCATAAAAGAAACTTGAGGTTTCTTTTATAAGAAACCTCAAGTTTGGATAATTTAGATTAAAAAATTAGACTTTTTTTTTCATTTTGAAACAATGTGTCCTAAGTGAAGTAGCAAAACAAGTTTGTAGGAGAAGATGTTTAATTATGAGGAGCCAAACTTTTATCTAAACAAATATTGTATTTATAGAAAGGAAAAAGGTCACTTGTTCATTAAATCTAGTCTCCGGATACACACTTACCAATACTCTTATTTGATGGTGCTTAAATATTTGAAAAGTAAGCAATGTCTTTAAAGAACTCCTCTGTAATGCCAACCAGCCTTTTGAAAACTTGATTTTTCTGTAAAAACTCTGAAATTATGTTTGTCTAGCCCACATGTTTCGTTTTGTTTTCTTTTGTTGTTTCATTTTGGGTTGGTGTTTGGAGAGCTGATTCTCCCTGGAGGGAACAGAACCAAATCAGTCAATATCCACTGGTTCTCAGCCAAGCTGAGCTAACGGCAGGACATCTGAGGGGTAAAAGTGATCAAACATTGGTTTGTGCTTCTGTCTTAGTGAACCTCCGTGTTCGCTCTGGGGAGCCAGAAGCAACTTAGAGCGTCAAGAATATAGGTCAGCATTGCTTTATGTAACCGTCCCCCTTTTTGTTTTCAGATGGGAGAACAGGGCAAGGGTAACTGTTCATAGAGTTATTGAGCCTGTATTGAGCCTGGGGTCTGTCCAAGGAGACAGAGTCCAGTTGATGTTGGACGCTCATTGACTGGCGTCAGCAAATGAGAAGGATGGTGGTGAAATCTCCCTCTCAGGTGTGTTGGGCAAAAATAGCAGCTCACCTCTTGAGACCAACGACTGGACTTTCCTTTCTGAGGAAGTGTCTGGAACTAACCCTGTGATCATGGGTTTGTATGCCTCCGTTTCCTCACGTATGTGAAACGAGACTAATAGCATTTACCACATAGGATTCTTATAAGGAAAAAGAAGGAATACATGCAAAGAGCTTCCATCAGTGTCTTGCACGTAGCTGTCCTCACCAAATGCTACTGTTTCTCTACACCTGATACCAATGGCAGCCACTTATGGAAAACTTGCTCTGTGGCCGAACCGTGTTAAACTTGTGATGGATGTTACTTCCCTTTATCCTGACAACGACTCTGTGTGGGGGCTCCTTTCACCCCCTTTCCACAGATGAGAAAAGAGAGGGTGAAAGAATGGGGATTCTAACCCAGTTTTTTCTGTCACCAAACCTTGTGATCCTCCCTCCACGTGGCACCGTGTTACAAACAAAAGAAAATCACCTTGTCATAAGCATACTGGCTATTCCCTGAGAAGGCTAGGAGGTTATTCTCAGCCTGTAAACTGACGTGACAGAGCTGTGGCTGCCATTTTTTTCTGCATCAGCTCGCAGGGTGCTGTGTTCGGAAGATACTTGATAACGGCTTTCTGTTCTCCCCTGCGACTGTTGTTGCTGATGACGCTGATGTTGTAACCTCAGACCTATAGGCAGGGACCCTGCACACGAGCTCCAGCCTGAGCGTTGTGGGACACTCCGTGAAGGGTCGGGGGAGAGCAGACAGCCCCCAGAAATCCTCAATACTCCCCTCTTCCACGCCATGTTCAGCCAGAGTCAGATCAGCTTCTTTCGAGGTAACTTTCTGATCACACCTCTCTCCTCCCGTACTTCTCTCTCTCTCTCTCTCTATTTCTCTCAGATCGCAAAAGGGAGATTGATAGCTGGAATGGAAAAACCCATGATGTGGCCTCACCAATCCAGGTCTAGGCTGGGGTGGGGGAGATCCTCCTTCCTCATCTGTTTGTTTAAAGATAAAGAGGCCCTTTCAGTCCACGTGGGGTCCAGCAATTTAACCATAAACGATATTAATGGATGTCAGAAAGTACCTGCTCTCGTGGGCTGTGCGGGGAGGGACGTGAACCCTGATCTGTCTGGGCCCAGCTTCCCCAAAGCCCCTAATTTCAAAGTGTTGTCTTTTTAACTGCTTGTTCTAGTGTCTCATAGCTCAGGTTTAAAATGGAAAAAAAAAAAAAAATTGTTAAAGCCTTTTGTATTTCTAATGCACATATTAGATCCTGGAATTTCAGATCTGCCAATAACTCTCTCTGTTCCAAAGAAAAAAAAAGGTCATTTTTTTTTTTCCTTACTGGAATTTTTTCATTCCTTCCCACCCACCCCACCTCCATTTTTCATTTCCTCAGGAAACCAGTTCGTTGGAGACAGAGGGAAAGTTTTCCACCACACTTCCCCAAGCCTCCCCAGACTCATGCTCACCCAGAGAGCGGTTTCGCACCAAGAACACACGTCGCCATCGCCTTAGCCTTGCCCATAAAGACTTCTGTCTCCAGTTCTCCGGAGCATTTGGGAAGCCCCGGTGGTGAAGGCAGCCTTCATTCCTGCCGACAGTCACCCTCCAGGAACCCTTGGAGGTGCTCTGATTGGCCTCTGGGTGTCTGCCCTTTGCTCGACTGTCAATCAGTGAGGCAACATAGAGCCACTGTGGTGTCTCGGTGGTGTCCCCGCATGTGACTGTCCTGGGGGCTTCCTAGAGTGAAGGAAGTTTAAGTAGAGACTCTCAGCTGATTTTAGGAAGAACTATGGGAACGTCTTGCCCCCCCCTTTTTAATTTTTAGGGCAGCACCTGCAGCATATGGAGGTTCCCAGGCTAGGGGTCCAATCGGAGCTGCAGCTTCCAGCTTACACCACAGCCACAGCCACAGCAACACGGGACCCAAGCTACATCTGCAATCTCAACCACAACTCACGGCAACGCCAGATCCTTAACTCACTGAGCAAGGCCAGGGATTGAACCAGCATCCTCATGGATACTATCAGGTTCTTAACCCACTGAGCCACAATAGGAATTCCCCCCCCCCCTTTTTTTTCACCGAACAAATATTTGAGGATTTTTTACTACAAACTAAACAATGTTTCAGATGTTGGGGATATAAAGAGTGAACAAGAGACAAAATTCCTGCTCTCAAGTTTGCTTTCTCGTCGAGGGGGTGAGAGTGTTGAGTAGAGAAGGCAAAACGAAGAGGACATGATACAAAAAACCAAGAAAGCAAATAAATGGACATAATATATTTATTTCCTGATCAGAGCTAGGAAGAAATCACACAGCTTTTCAGAACAGTGACTAATCTCCTTTCTGCCTGCAGCTTTTGGGAAGCCTTCCTGTGCAGTCTCTAATTTTGGAATTGCTGACATACCTCTAGGCTCTGGGCATGCCATTAGTGGACGCCTTTGTCCCATCCAGAGCCAAGAGCCCACATTTCTCTCTGAAGATGGAGTTCAAAAAACTCTTGAGAGCAAGCTCTGAGGTTCACTGCCCTTCCACTAGCTCCCAGTTTCACTCAACCTGCTGAGGAACAGAGGAGGTGAAGAAATTGGAATGTTCTGGAAGCCACTCTCCACGCTATGGCCCCAAACAAATGGAGAGCTTTTTAAAACATTTGAGAGCAAAGGGGAAAATGAATAGAAGGAGAATTATTTCCAGCTGCAACGAAAACGTTACATTTCACCAAAAAGGGGTCCCCTGTGTTTCTCACCTTCCATGACTCATCAGGTATGGGGGGACCGAGTCAAATCTGGGTCCCAATCCAAGGCATCTGGGAAGCTTCCAGGGATGCTGACCTTTCGCTTTTCCTTCCGGCGGCCAACACACCGCATCTCAGTGCCGCGAGGGATCCTTCCCTGTGCGTCTTAGCTCGCCTTCTTGCTTTCCCTTCAGATATATCAAAGTGTTCTTGGGTTGAGAGGATGTCTCCAGGCCTTGGAGGCTGGGGAGGTTGTTGGAATCCGCGGTAGAAGTCCTTCTAAGACGGAGCTTACACTCTGCTTAGCAACCACCAGATGTCAGCAGCTCATCTGATTTCAGTTCTCCAGCCAAGGGGAAGACAACCCAGGGCGAAGGGAATGGCCGTCTTTGGCCGACATGGGCTTTTTCTGTTTCAGGTGGAACTTCAGCAAGTGGTCTGCTCTTAGGAAAAGTGCTAATAGCTCAAGCAGGATCCCAGTCGGAGGATGAAAAAGCCACTCGAACACCCTCTTGTGACGGGATTCTGGGGCTACCATCCTAATTTGATTTTCCTTTGTCAGCACCATTTGCAGATGGCAAAGATGTTTGTCAGGGAATGAGAGAAGGTTCATTGGGAAGATTTTTTGAGGCCCAGGGCAGCTAACTGGATACGTTGGCTTTTAAAGTTTCTTTAAAAAATGCAAAACCAGGAGTTCCCGTCGTGGCTCAGCGGAAACGAATCTGACTCGTATCCATGAGGACACAGATTCCATCCCTGGCCCTGCTCAGTGGGCTAAGGATCCAGCACTGCTGTGAGCTGGGGTGTAGGTCACAGATGCGGCTTGGATCCTGTGTTGCTGTGGCTGTGGTGTAGGCCAGCAGCTATAGCTCCAATTCAATCCTTAGCTTGGGAACCTTCATATGCCTCAGGTGCGGCCCTAAAAATAAAGGAAAGAAGGGAGTTCCTGTTGTGGCTCAGTGGAAATGAATCTGACCAGTGTCCATGAGGACGCAGGTTGGATCCCTGGCCTTGCTCAGTGGGTTAAGGATCCAGCGTTGTCAGGAGCTGTGGTGTAGGTTGCAGACATGGCTCGGATCCTGCATTGCTGTGGCTGTGGTGGAGGCTGGCAGCTGTAGCTCCAATTTGCCCCCTGGCCTGGGAATGTCCATATGCCGTGGATATGGCCAAGACTCTTAAGAAAACCTCTGTAAGAAGGAACAAAGAAGTCTGAAAGTGCAAACATTATTTAAAAGAAGGGCCACCGAGGAGTTCCCTTGTGGAGCAACAGGTTAAGGATCTGGTGTTGTCACTGCCGAGGCTCGAGTTGGTGCTGTGGCATGGGTTGGATGCCTGGCCTGGGAACTTTCACATGCTGTGGGAGTGGCCAAAAAAATAAAGAGGGGGCATAGATGAGGTACCCAAAGGGCAGGAAGTAATTAGGATCTGCTCCCGTGATAGGTGTTTATTTTGCAAAACCAAGTGAAGGAGCTATCAGTACAATAAAATGTGAGCCAAAGTACCTTGGGTGAATTGACATTCCATGTGGGGTAAAGTAAGGATACCATGAAATTGCTTAAAAAGCAAAGCAAAGAAAGTCCGTATAGCTAAAATGGCCCCAGGTTTTGTGAGATGGCCTGCCCATTCATCCCTGGGTTTCCCAGTCCCTCCATAATGTACTTTTCAGGAAGCCCAGCCCTGTGTGCAAATGCAGTACAATGACACTTATCAAAAATTCTCAGAGGATTTCCTGTTGTGGCTCAGCAGTAACAAACCTGACTAGTATCCATAGGATGCAGGTTCAATCCTGGGGCTTGCTCCGTGGGTTAGGGATCCTGCCAAGAGCTGCCATGAATGTGCTGTGGTGTAGGTTGCAGATGCTGCTCAGATCCTGCATTGCTGTGGCGTAGGCCAGCAGCTGCAGCTCCAATTGGACCCCTAGCCTGGGAACTCCCATATGCCACGGGTGTGGCCCTAAAAAACAAATAAATAAATAAATGCATACTGTTAAAAAAAAAAGTTCTCAGATTCCTAAGATCCTAGTGGCAGTGATTCTTTCCTTAGTGGACTTCCAATGTACTGTCACCCACTCTTCACTTTTATACTTCTCGTTCCTCTTATTGACTCTGTACCTCAATGTCAAATCTGTATCCCCCATGCTATTGAGTCTCTGTGTGGCCAGAAGTGGGAGAGGAAGGGTCAATGTTTCTTGTAGCAAGTCTCCCAGTGTGGAACCTGGTTATTACAAAATTAAAATATGGGACTGTACCTCCAAAGCCTGGCTTTCAGGCGGGGGCATGCCATTGACCAACAGGGCAGAACCCGCCTCTCCACCGACCTCCCCATCAACCTTACCTAGCCTTCCAACCACCCCCATGTGCCACAGCTTCCCTTCCTTTGAGCTTCGCCTCCTGTTACCTCTGTACACCGTCCTGCGGAATTTCCGTCCATCTCATTTAGACTCAACTGAGGTCTCAAAATCTACCTCCTCCCCAAAGCCTTTACCTATGTCTTTTGTCTTTTGCTTAAAACCCTCTGGACCCATTTACCCATTAAACACTATTTGTACCAATTCCCAGCCTGGGGAACCATCCTTCCTTCTGTCTGTAAAGACTGGACACTGCTAAGTGTCTGTGTAAGTGGGATCAGAGTACGTTTTTCTTTTTGAGACTGGCTTTATTTCCCTTAGCCAGTCTTATCTTCGAGATTCATGAATTTTGAAGTTTGTCTCAAAATTTCCGTCCTGTTTAAAGCTAAATATATTGTAACTTATAAATGTATCACATTATACAAATTTAAAACAAAAACAGAAACCCCTCCATCCTAATGTCATGCCACACCTCTTCTTTCCCAAGCACTGTGGCTGAGGATCTTTAGTTCGCTTAGTTAACAATCTAATATTCTATTGATACTTACATAAATACAACTATATATCAATAATTAATATCACAAATGATACATATTATATCACATTGCTATCTGTATTACATAAACTTATTTCTTCCACATTTTCTTCCAAAACTGATTAGGAATTTCTTGAAATTTAAAAATAATTTTTAGCCAAGCATTTTACAAATGGAAGGATGCTAAAGATATGTTTTGATTTTTTTTTTTTCCAATTTTTAGGGCCACACTTGTGGCATACGGAAGTTCCCAGGCTAGGGGTCAAATCAGAGCTGCAGCTGCCAGCCTATGCCACAGCCACAGCAATGCCAGATCCAAGCTCCGTCTGCGACCTACACCGCAGCTCATGCAATGCCAGGTCCTTTAACCTACTGAGTGAGGCCAGGGGTCAAACCTGAATCTTCATGGACATTAGCTGGGTTCTTAACCCGCTGAGCTGCAACGAGAACTCCTAAAAATACCTGTTAATTGAGAGTGAAATATTTTATTTGCTGATCTCAGTTTATGCGCTAAGGGCCCAAGGATGTGTCCTCAGAAGTAAGTTCTGGGGACAAACGTGAAGTAGAGCCTGGGCCCTGTGCTCCTCTCTTATTCACTGATCCCTCTGAGATCCTTACCTGAAGAAAGGCCCAGAGAGGTATAGGTTGTTCAGTCTCCACCCCCTTTCTCTGAAGGCTGTGCTTCCTCCAGACAATGAGGAATGCCAAGCCTCAATTCCCGGAGGGTAATTTGATCTGCTAATTATATGCAAAGACTCAGATCCCTAAAAGAGGGCTTGACTTTGTTGTCACCTGGGAAATGTCAACAAATGACATTATCTCCTTTTGAGCGAGCACTGTGGCTTCTGGCGGGGCAAGGAGAGTCAATAGGGAAGCGGGGTGAGTCAAGGGCCCTCAGGGTCACCAGGGACTGGGGTGGGTGGGGCACTTAATGGCTTTCTTCCTATGACTTTGTTCTTCTTGCTGAAATTTTAAAAATTCATCACGATTCTTTTACAAAGAGAATCTTGAAAGGAAAATCCCCTTTCTGTTGTCTAACTTGGAAACAGGAAGAGCTGTGCTAAAGCTTTGATGGGCATGTGTAGTATCATGACATGGCTCTTGCTGGCTTGACTAAGGCCATATCCAAAGCCGGGGTGGGCAATGGGGGGCTGCCCCCTCTCTGCCTCCTGCATAGATTAGACTGAGGTTGGATGAAAGGCAGGCAGGCAGTGTTTTGGTGAAGTCCATTCTGGTAACTTGTTTATTGCATCGAGCCAGAGCTTGCTGTGGGCTGTACATCCATTCTCTTATTTAATCCCTTGCACAACTTGTGAGATGTATTCTTATTTCTATTTTGTAGAAAAAGAAGGTGATGCTCAGAGCAACTTGCCCTGAGTGACACAACTGATAAAGGGAAGGGTTAGGGTTTAACCCGGGTGTCAAGTATTTTGGATTCCAGTCCTGATTTTGTGACTTAGAAAGGACAATTCATAAAACCTCTTTGAGCCTCTGTGTCCCTTCTTCAAATGAGGGGGCTAGGCTAGATGGTCTCGAGCTACACTGTCTAATAATGTGGTCACTTGTCACACGTGGTGGCCTCTGCCCTGAGAAAGACTGTAAGTGAATAACACACACTAGATTTCAAAGATCAGAAAGAAGAATGGGAGCTATCTCAGTAGGATTTTATTTATTTTTATTTTTTCCTTTTTATGGCTCCACCTGCAGCATATGGAAGTTCCCAGGCTAGGGTTCAAATCTGAGCTGCAGCTGCTGCCCGCCTATGCCACAGCCACAGCAATGCCAGATCTGAGCTGCGTCAGTGACCTGCACCATAGCTTGCGCCAACTCAGGATGTTTAATCCATTGATAGAGGCCAAGGATAGAACTCCCAGCCTCATGGACACTACGTTAGGTTCTTAACCTGCTGAGCCACAACAGGAACTCCACTTTCTTAAAAAAAAAAAAATAGTATTTTAAATATTAATTACATTTCAATGATAATTATATACATATATATAGCATATATATATGTTTACTCTATTTTTAGAAATAATTTTACTTGCTTATTTTTACTTTTTAAAAATACAGCTAGTAGAACACTTAAAGTTACATGTGTGGCTCCCATTTTTTTTTTTTTTTTCATGGCTGCACCTGGGGGGTATGGAAGTTCGAAGCCTAGGGGTTGAGTTGGAGCTACAGCTGCCGGCCTACACCACAGCCACAGCAACGCAGGATCCGAGGCATGTCTGTAACCTACACCACAATCTTGGCAACGCCGGATCCTTAACCCACTGAGTGAGGCCAGCGTTCGAACCCACGTCCTCATGGATCCTCATTGGATTTGTTTCCGCTGGGCCACAATGGGAACTCTGGAAGAAGGGTTTTTAAACTCTAACCTACCTAAGCAAAACGTAGGGAGTGCTTGTGAAAACTTCAGAGTCCTGGAACCCCGCGTTCTGGATCAGTAGATCTGAGTTGGCTCTGGAATTTGTAGTTTGCGCAGGCATTCTCATCTGCTACATCAGTATTCACTTGGGCCATTGGAGGAGTTTATTCCCTGGTGGCCCCGGTATCACCACTTTTCACACCGCAGCCGAGTGTGAAATATAAGTTAGAATATAGGTGGGAATTAAAATATGTTAGACTTGGTCACTCAGTTTCGCAAATCCTCCCGTGAGTACCCATCTCACTAGAGTAAAGGCTCAAGTCCCTACAGAGATTGGGATGCTCTGGGCCCTACTACCTCTTTCCTGCCATGCACTCCCTCTTCCACTCTGCCAGGGTCCAGCTGGCCTCCTTGTTGCACCTCCAACATCTCAGGCACACTCCAGCCTCAGGACTTGTGCTCTTGCAGGTCCTTCTTCCTGGTGGGCTCTCCTCCCAGATTCCTGCAGAGCTTACACCTTCACAGCCTTGTGGTCTTTGCTCAAGAGATGCCTTTTCAACAAACTCTCCCCTGACCCCCCTGCTGCAAATGACCACCCTCTTTCCACTGTTCATCCAGGACACCCCCTCTCCTCTTTCCCTGGTTGTTTTTCTCCAAAGCACTTATCATCTTCTGACTAATTATATTTGCACTTATTTATTTTGTTTGGTTTCTGTCTTGTCCCATTGGAGGGTAAGCTCCATGAGAGTTTCTCCAGAGCCTGGAGAGCTGCCTTGGACAGTAAGTGCTCCATAGAGATTTGTTAAATGAATGAACACACACTACACTTTGAGAAACTTTGTGGAATGTATGGATTGTGACATCGTTGCGCTAATGGGCAGCTGAGGTTCATGACGCTTCTCCAACACTTCAAATGCCTCGCATATGCAAACACCAAACTGGACCTTGTAAAGCAGCTGCCCTTCATGAAAAGAGAGCCTTCTAGAGCAGTATGGATGCCATAGATAAAAAAACAGCAGTCCTGAACCTCTGGGCCAGAAAAACAGGCCAGTTCATTGAAAAAGCAAGTGGAGTTTCAGAGAGAGAGAAAACAGTAATTACTAAAAATGATTCTTTTTGAGAGCTCTCTGTATCCTTAGGTTGTTCTGGAAAGTTTCTATAGAGGTTTCTGGATTTAGAAGAGTGGGCTCCAGATACAGATAGAGCAGGTCTGTCTGACTTTTTCCCAATGCCAACTTTTCTTCTTGGAGGAAGGAAGCGAGACTATGTTTGGCACTTCCTTCAGGCTCTGGAAATTGTCCTCTATCACCATCCGGATCAAACCTCTCCTGCTCACTCTTAACGCTGAAGGACTGAGTGAATTCCAAGTGCAGCTTGGTCCAGTGAGTCATATCCCCATTTCACATGACTTAGACCTTATTTAGCCAAGGACAATTACAAGCTTTTGGATGCATTGTATAAGAAGAGGGCAAAGGATGACCTAGAGGTAGATCTTGAGAATCCAGTTGGACTCTGCAAAGTGGGTTAGATGCAAGAAAATGGGTGTGGCAGTCGTGCACACATGCAATTGGAGGGCCTACAGCCTATCAGCCTTTGGGTGTATTTTTAAGGTGGGCTTGGACAGATAAGGACCATCGTGTTCCTGTCAGAAGACAGAGAAAAAAGGAAATGGAGATAATTGGCAGGGCAGTTGTTGGGGTTATTAACTCCGTGCATGGAGTCCAGGCAATTTAATTCTGTTATGACTACTTCACCGAATGTTAATGCTTGCTAACAAGGTATCAGCCACACACATGTTATAATATTCTGCTGTGGAGATGAATCCTCTCCTGGGTATACCTATGAGCACCTGAAAATATTTTGCTTTGTACATTCATGAAAGGCTGGAAGGTGTATTCCTTCTTCTAAGAGTTGTCAACTCACCAAAGTTTGGAAGGGGCATTGGGTCCTGAGAAGTTCAAATAGGAAACTCAGCACCAATCATCATTAGCTTTTTAAAAACTATTGTTTGTTTATCATTTTGTCACTGATATTTCTAGAATGACAATGAGAGATCGTCTGTCACAGAGGAAGCCAGATTAGACTAGTAAGAATGGTTTAAAGGGCTAACTGATCCTCTGGTATCCCAGGAACCATGAGACAAGAAGGATGCAAGGAAGTAGGTTCATTGCCTCCCCTACCCACGCCCTTTTGCAGGCACCCCCCCTGGTTTATTTCACTGGCTTATATTGGTAACATGCTGTCTGAATTGTCAAATCCAGTGGCTGATTCTCAGTCTATATCATACTCTGTCAGCAGCAGTTGGCAGAGTTGATCACGCCCATCAACTTGCAAACTTTAGGCATTCCTGTCGTGGCTCAGCAGAAGCAAATCTGACTAGCATCCATGAGGACGTGGGTTCGATCCCTGGCCTTGCTCGATGGGTTAAGTTTCCGGCGTTGCCATGAGCTGTGGTGTAGGTTGCAAATGCAGCTCAGATCTGGTGTTGCTGTGGCTGTGGTGTAGGCCAGCGGCTATAGCTCCAATTTAACCTCTACCCTTGGAACCTCCATATGTTGTGGGTGCAGCCCTAAAAAGACCAAACAAAACAAAACAAAAAAACAAAAAAAACTTGCAAACTTACCCCCAAATAAGTCCCTAATTTCTACACTCCCTCAAAAAAAAAAAAAAAATCTTGTAGTTTTCGTGTCTTAGTTAATGGTAATCCCCTCTCTCTAGCTGCTAAAAGCCAGAAAGAAAGCTTGGCGTCTTCTTTGACCCTTTCTCTCATATCCCACATCTGATCCATCAGAAAATTTAGTGAGTTCAAAATAGACCACTTGCCTACCCCCATCCCTCCGATATATTCTCAGGATAATAGCTGAAGTGATTTTTTTTTTTTTCTTTTTAGGGCCACACCTGTGGCATATGGAAGTTCCTGGGCTAGGGGTCAAATCAGAGCTGCAGCTGCCCAGCCTATGCCACAGCCATGGCAAGGTGGGATCCAAGCCACATCTGTGACCTATGCCAGATACTTAACCCACTGAGCAAGGCCAGGGATCGAACCTGCCTCCTCATGGACCTTATGTCGGGTTCTTAACCTGCTGAGCCACAACAGAAATTCCTAAAGTGATCTTTTTAACAGATAAGTCATCTCTGCTCGAAGCCTTCCAAAAGCTTTCCATCTCATTGGGCAACAGCCAGAGTTTTGCAGCGGCCCTAAAGTTTCTCTGTAATCTCTTCTCACCCCAGAAAGCTCTCTAACCTAATCTCCCATCACTGTCCATCTCTAGCCACACCGGCCCCTAGACTTGCTCAGAAATACAAGTCATGTTCTGGGCCTTTGCTTTTGCTGCACATTCAGCACTAGAAAGTTCTTCTTCCAAATAACTCCATGGCTGGTTTCCTCACTTCTTTCAAGGTCTCTGCTTAAATGTCACCTTACCTGTGAAGCCTTCCCTGCTCCCCTGAAAAATAGCCATCTGTCTTCGCCAGGTTTTTCTCTGTCAGGCAGGAATGATTGCAAATGGTAAAGAAAGCAGCCTCCACAGGCCGCTTAGCACCCCTTCCCATCACCTTCCTCAAGTTTCTCCTCTATTATGTTGTCTGACAATCTGACAGCATATGCATTTGCTTTTTAAAATTAGTTTATTTTATTGTCTGACTCCTTAAATTGACGTACAAGTGCCACAAGAATAAAGGGAGTTGGTCAATTGTGTTCATTGCTCTTTTCCAGTTGCCTGGAATATCATCTGGCACAAAGTGAGTGTCCAATGAATCTGTTGGAAAATGAATATACAAATAAAAAGCAGTCACTAGTAATTAGGGCACGCATAAAGATAGCCCTGCTGCAGACTGTGTCCCTCCAAAGTTCATCTGTGATGCCTAGCTCCCAGTGCGATGGTGTTCAGAAGTGGGGCCTCAGGGAGTTGGTTAGTTCATGAGGGCAGAGACCTCATGGTGGATTAGTATCCATTATTATTATTCTTTTTTGGCCACACCCGATGCATGCAGAGGTTCCCTGTCCAGGGATCGAACCCACACCATGGCAGTGACCTGAGCCACAAGAGTGACAATTCTGGATCCTTAACCCATTGAGCCACCAAGAAAACTCCTAGTGCCCATTATTAAAGACACCCCAGGATGCTCCCGCCCCCCCTTCCTCCACGTGAGGACACAGGGAGGAGGTGGCCTCTTTGAACTGGGAAGTGGGTTCTCACCAGACACTGGATCTGCTGGTGTCTTCATCTTGGACCTCCCAGCCTCCAGAACCGTGAGAAATGAAGTCCCATTATTTATCAGCCACCCAGTCTGCGGTGTTCTGTTATCACAGCCTCAATGGACAGAGGCAGGCCCTGTGAATTTAGGAGGGTTAGGAAGAGATGGTTGCCTTTGAGAACAAGCTTATAAGGGAGGTGGTAGTGTGGGTCTCCACGGAGAGCTTCCGCCACGTGCTTCCCGTCCAAGGCCCTTTGGACCTGTTTTTAACTCTTTCAGGGACGATAAGCGCTCTGTCTTCAGACATGACATTTAATCTTGCTAAGTCTTGGTTTTTCTCAACAGTAATGTGAGGATAATAATAGAACCTACTTTAGGATTTTTAGGAAGAAAACTCTGTTAAAAAGCACTTCGCATGGTGCCTGGGCGTAGTACATGCTCAATAAATGTTGCCGTGATTTTCGTCGTCTCTAATAAAACGTTGGTAGGATGTACCCTCCAACATCAGTAATGGCTAGCCCGAGGTTTGGGATTGTGGAGGCTTTCTCTTTTCTTCTTCTGGCTTTGATGTTACCATTTGTCTATAATGAACAAGTAGTATTCACCCTATGAAAACAAATGAGAATTATTGCTTTTTACAAAAGGAATTAGACCACTGCAGCTGTGTTGTGCTGGGGTTGGGTCAAGTGGACCAGTTTGAATGGGTCTGATGGTCTCCTCAGGTACTTATCAGCCTTTTCATTCTGCTATTTCTAAACCAAAGGCCAGCATGTAAGAGCCAGTGTTCGGAGGGCGCGTGTGGGAGGAGACAAGAGGAAGGGATGATGGGGAGAGGCCTGGAGCTTAGAAAACTAACGAGGGCCACATGCTGAAGTGGGGAACGTCTGCGTCCAGCTTTCCATGTCATGGCTTGGGGGTGGGGGTAACTTCAGAGGCCCAACCCTGGGAAAAAAGAAAACACAACTCCATTCTCTCACGAACACAATCTGAAAATGTGTTCGTGAGAGAAACTGGATTCAACGGTGTAGAAACTAAAGTTTCTCTGGAGGGAGATTATCCAATAGACATAGAATATAAGCCCTGGGCAAGTTTGAATTTTCTAGCCATCACATTTAGAAAGGAAAACAAACAGGTAACATTAATTTTAATAATAGATTTCATTTAACCCAACGCATATACTCAAAATATCATTTCAACATGTAATCAGTATACAAAGATTGAGATAGTTCACATGCTTTTTTTTTTTTTTTAAGTTTTAAATGTTTTCTTATTTATTTATTTATTTGACTGGGGCAACAGCATGCAGAAGTTCCCTGGCCAGGGATTCTACCTGTGTCACAGCAGTGACAATGGTGGATCCTTTAACTGCTAGGACACCAGGGAACTCCTCCTTAGTATTTTTTTTTAATTAAAATATAGTTAATTTACACAGTTGTGTTAGTTTCAAGTGTTTAAGTAAAGTGATTCACTTCTACCTATATAGATTCTTTTTCAGACTCTCTTCCATTACAGGTGATTACATAATACTGAATAGCGTTCCCTGAGTGTTGCAATAGGTCCTTGCCGTTTACCTATTTTATAGAGCTTGCATTCTTTTTATTTTTTGCACCAAGCCTTCCAAAGACAGTGTGTACTTTGCCTTTACAAGACCCCTCATCTCAGGCCAGCCGCCCTTCAAGTGCTCAACAGACCCCTGCAGACGGCGGCCATGGTCCGGGGTGTGCAGCTCTGGATCTCACGCTGTTGCCACGGAGGGAGCATCGGTGACTCCCGAGACTCAGCCAAAGCCTTTTCTTTCTTCTCTTCTCTCTTATCTCTGTTTCTCCTCAGAGGTCCTCGGGTGTGACTGGCCATGTTCTGCCAGGATCATTCTCCTATGTTGCCAACCTTTCCCAGAAAAGGAGAGTTTCCTGGAAAAGACAGGTCCTGTTGAGAAATACAGAGGGAGAGGCAGGCAGAGAGCCATCTTGAGGGCGCCCTGTGTCGCTTGGTGCTGTTGGAGTCTCCGAGTATTGTGGAGGAGAGCTGGTGGCCCGTGCAGCTGGGTTGAGAGACCCTCAAGGTCAGCAGAAGGCCTGAGCACAGCAGGGCAGCGAGAGGGGCTCTGGTTTGGCTACCTGGCCGAGAGGGTGACCTTCGCGAGCTTTTCCCACCTCCCAGCACTGCTTGCTCCCCCCCACTCCCCACGCCCACCTCTGTCCCCACACACAGAGGCCCTGTGTCCCTTTTCTCCCAACTAAAGGGAACCCAAGAGAAAGAAATATGTTTATTTTGCCTGGGGGGGCTCAAGTGGTATATTTGTCAGTGTTGGAGCTGGGGTTTAAACGTGACTTGCTAGTTCATTTGTCACGGGGGTGTGTTTATCTGTGTTTGGAAGATTTCATTTTTCCCACTGAAGAACTGCATAAATAGGTCTAATGAGCCTTGAGGGCTCTCATTTGCTTTCAGAGTTTCCAGCAAGCTGGGTAATCTCAGGGCATGCTTGCCTCTCCGGGTCCCATGCTGCCCACCTCGAGGAGGAAGGGGTGAAGTCCCGCCCTTCTCATCCCGTGGGGCGCTCTTGGCTTTGGGAAACCCAAGTTTCCCCCTTCAAGTTATGGGATGTTTAGCTAACACCATTTGTTTTTATACTTACGATAATCAACATCATCTTTTGTTTGTGTGGCTGGCAAAATACTCTCCAGATAGAAGAAAAGGGCAGATAAAAGAGAAGGAACAGAAGAGTGACACTGGGGCGCTGCGTGCTCAGAAGGAGATCCACCCTTCCATCAAGGCAGCGTCTGCTCCCAGCTCTTCTGGTTTTCTTCTGGTTTCGTCTTCTGTATCTAGTGATGGCAGAGGCAGACTGGCTTGGGGGGAAAGAGGGTGGACTTTGATTTGGTTCACTAGCCGTGTGACGAGACAATTTTTAAACTCTCTTGGAGCCCATTTTTTCCCATGTGTTTAACAAAAACAGGACTAAGCATTTCCACTTCACAGAATTGTTGTGAGGTTGAGATAATGTATTTAAGGACGTGGCCAGCCAAGTCTTGGTGTGGTTTAGTTTTCATTTTGCTTGTTGGCTTACTGTCTCTTTCTTTAATCCTCTGACTTTCAGGAGTCCGTGCTGAAGTTGGCTCCTGCTGGCTTTGTCAAACCAATTGCAGTCTTCTCTTTCCAATTCTGCACTCAGTCATGGGTCCAACCTTGAAACAGGCCGTGGTGGGAGCCTTTACACCATGGAAATAGGCAACCATAAATTCAAGCACTTTGTTTTTTATTTGACGAGTCATTGGTTAGACATTCCTGGCACACTGCTGGACCTGACCTTGCTCTTTCATTCAGGTTTACGCTGTTTTCATTGGAATTTGAGTATATTATTCATGCAGCAACTACTTATTTTGAGCCTACTCTACATAAGGGCTAGGCATAGAGTTTCTGGATAAAATATAGGCCATCAGTTAAATTTTAACTTTAGATAAACAATGAATAATAATATTTTCCTGTGAGCATATCCTATGCAATATTTGGGATATACTTATCCTAAAATTTCTTTTTTTTTTTAATTTAGTTGAATGTCCTGTATTTCTGTTTGCTAAATTATCCAATCTCATCTATGGAGAATTCAGTTACGTGAGATGCCGTTCCTGCATCCATGGTGCTTATGGTCTAGTAGGAGCGCCAGCCTTCTGAACTTGAAATCAGGGGATTCGTCTGGCACTTGCGACACTCTGATCCTCGTCCTCACCATCATGACCATGTCCTTTAGAGAATGTTGACTGAGCACCTGCTCTATGCTGGGCACTATTCTAGGTGGAGAGGCAGCGGTAGACAACCCCCCCCCGCGCATCTCTATTCTCACTGAGCTCCCCTCCCTCTGGTTTGGGAAAGACGAATAATAAATAAGATAAAAAGGTAAAAGACCACATATTCGTGGTGGAGAGGATACTAGAAAGCCCTGTGGAGACAGATAAACCAGGGAAGGGACCTATAGGAGGTCAGGGAACAGGGCTTTCTAAAAGAATGTTCCAGAGAGAGGGACTGGCAAGTACAAAGGCCCTTTGCTGGGTGCTGGCCACCTGCCAGGCCTGTGCTAAGCACTTCACTTCCATGATCTCATTTAGTCCAAGCGGTGGCCCTAGGTGGCAGGTATTTTTATTGCCCCTTTGCATGTGAGTCAAACGAAGACTTTTTTGAGAGGTTACATTTCTTGCACAAGGTCACCCAGCTACTCCGCGGCGGAGACTGCATCTTCCTCAGGACAGGCTGGTAACCACTGGGATTTCCTTTTCCACCAAGAGCAAATTTTAGAAGAGGCCCTTCTGAATTCACTCCACTCTCAACCTAGCTCTGGCTCTGGGACGGATCCTGAAAGAGGCTGGGGCAGCTCAGAGCCTTCAGAGCCTCAGCTGAGGGCGCTGCCCATCGCCCTTTGGTGAGTGGGGAGCAGACCTGGTCCACAGGACCATCCTTCCTTCCCCGCAGGTGCCATACCAGGGGCCATGGTGCCACAAGGCACAAGGGGTCCTCTGGCCGCCGCCTCTGCCCCACTGCCCTCTGCGGGCACAGGAGCCCTTCACAGGCCTCAGTGGAGCCCGTGTGCCTGGAGCTCCTCCCAGGGTGGCCAGACTGGCATCCGCCTCCTTTGTGGCTGGCTCAGTGGGCTTCTCTCTGCCCAGGAAGCGCCCTGGCCAGCCTTTGGAGCCTTCTCCCAGGCGGCAGGGGCCTGGCGGACACCCCAAGGGCCAACAGCCGCTGACCTTGCACCTAAAAAGAATACATTGTTTTCAAACACAGCTTCCTATTCCTGCCAGATAAACCCGCACATTAACAATGCGTCCAGGTTGTAAAATGTTGGCCAGGGTTTCTTTTTTAGCAGCGAACTTTTTGTCAAGAGATTGGCATTTTCCTCCCCATTCACCCCCGGCCGGCTCTGCTTTCAGGGCTGGGCGCTGGCCCCTGGGTGCCCAGAGTCACACACACACACTCGGCCGGCTCAGCCTTGCAGCGTTGATAACATTGTTATTATTAGACGTGGCCTCTGGAATCCTGGAGGTCATTCCCAAACAACGGTCCTTCTGGTGCAATGAAAGAGCAGCCCCGGTTATCGCGGCGGAGGCCCCGGATCCATTACCCCCTGGGCCTTTGGGTCCAGATGGCTCCTGGACAAGAAACCTCCAGAGAAAGTTATCCCCAGAACCAGCCTGGAACCCGTGCTGGGATCCGTGCCCCCGCCCCTTCCCCTCGCTGGTCCTAGTGCCCCGCGCATCCCCCCCCCCACCCCGCGCTCCCTCGATGCCCGGACCCGGGCCAGGCTGGACACCGGATTCCTTTCCCTCAGCTGGCTGGTTCCCTGACCCCAGCTTCGGCCCCAACCCATTGTCTGTGCTCTCAATGTCCCTTCTTTCCTGTCCCCCATCCAGGGTGCCCTGTATACCTTAGGTGTCCTTGAGCCCTGACTGCAGAAGTTCAATGCCTCTTGTTTGTTGATTTCTTCCTCGGGGTGCTTTCAGATCTGCCTATGACTTTATCGCAGCGGAAACGCCCTTAAGTTTTTTCATGTGCCTTCCCAGCCAGATCGTTCCTAAGCTGGGAACCTCCTGGTTGCCCATGTCATCTTTCAGGTGCTTGGTAATACCAGACTGTGAGGTCTCGGTGGGCAGAAAAAAAGGGTCTCTTTTACCCCCACTGAGGTATGAAATATTTGCAGTCAACTATGTAAAGTGCAATAATCTTAAGTATGTATATGTACACATTGAGTTCAGTTCAATATACATCTGTGTGTATATGCATATAGATATATTTATATATGCATGTATATATTTGTGTGTATATGTGTGTGTGTGTGTCTTTGCTAACCAATCCTCAGGTGAAGGTAAAGTGTTTCCAGATTCTTCCTACCTCTTCCCAGTCCATGCCGAGCCCTTATCCCACCCCCCATCCTCCCAGATAACCCATTTTGATATCTGAGATGTCTTAAATATCACTTCATCTTTTCATCCTACATAGCAAATGTTTGATAAACATGTTTTTCAAGTAAAATGTATTATGTTTTGTCCCCACTGTAGAGCACTGTACTCTGTTTGACTGCCTGGGATCTCGGTTCTTAATGGGTTAATCGAGTAAGCCTGGGGTTGTATTTCAGTAGCTTTACTCAGCGCTGGATTTAAACACAGTGGAAACCAAGTTAAGGGCAGTGCTGTTCTGTATATCAGGATGCCCACTGAGCCAAGGAGACCCATTTATTTTTAATTGAATTAAATTGCTCACAAAATGAAAGTAGCATACTTTCATTAATATTTAATTACATACAGTGTTAAACAATGATCACAAAGAAAACTTTGCAGCTTTTTTTTTGTCTCTGCTTTTTTTTTTATTACTTTGTTAAACAAGATACTTTTATTAGCTGTTTTATGCTTGGAATTTTAAGGGCCCTGCTCTTATACCACTCCAGAAGTACTTAATTGGCAGGATTCAGCTGAGTGAGGGGGTAGGTTAGCTGTGACGATGGCCACTGGCAGGTGTATGTGTGTGTGTGTGTGTGTGTGTGTGTGTACACATATATGCTTTAGTTCAGTTACTTGGCCAGAAGAAGATATTTGTGGGAGTAATCAGGGCCTCTAGCAAAGAGATAAAAGTCCGCATTCTGAATATCTTGGAGTCAATCAGCTATGCCTACTCTTCCAAAAAATTCTGTATATGAAGCCAGCCCTCTGCATCCACAGTTATGGAGGGCAGAATGTACTATGCCATTTTACAGAAAGAATTTTGGTATCTGCGGGTTGGGGGTGGGGAGGTCCTGGAACCAGTCTCTTGAAGATATGGAGGGATTACTGTACTGAAAAAAGAGATCCCATTTGCAAGAGATCATCCCAAAGGAAAAAGAGTTCTACTTTGCAGGGCAGCTTATTTCTGTGTTTTATCAGATTGTTCTCTGGGATCCGTGCCCCCCCCCCCCGCCACAGAGCAGTGATTCTCAAATTTCTGAGCACCTAAGAGGACCCCAAGGTGATTGATAATAGACTCCTTGACCCCATGGCCAGAAATTTTAATTCATAAGAGCCAGAGAATCTGTATTTACTGTCAGTATTCAAGGTGTTGATTCGGACAAAGAGTACTGGAAGCCCACACTGTGAGAAACAGCATCACGAAGATATGGAACAGAGTCAGGAACCATTTAGATTTATTTATAGCAATGGAATTGATTTTCATACTAAGCCTTATGCAGATCCCTTGGTGGCTTAGCGATTTAAGGATCCAGCGCTGTCCCTACTGTGGCTCAGATCACGCTTTGGTGTGGGTTCGATCCCTGGACCAGGAAATTCTGCATGCCACAGGTGCGGCCAAAAAAATGAGAGTAAAATAAAATGATGATGGGGTCCCTGGTCTTTCCTTTTCCGCTTTGTCACTCCTTAGCTTTTTCCCAGGGGTTGGAGCCACAGAGCTGTAGCACTTAGAGGTACTGTTTGGGAACCCATGAATGAGTCTTAGTGAATAAATAGAGGCTTTTGACGAGTTAGGGAAATTCACAACATCCTGCAAGAATTGTCAAAGATGTGTCCAAAGATAAAATGACTCCCCAGAGAAGTGGGATAAGGTTCTCTGTCATGAGAGGAGTCTAGGCAGTTCCTGGCTGCTACTTAACAGGCATGTTCATTTGTTTATCCATTCATTCAACGCAAGTGGACTGAATGACCACTCTGCAGTGTCAGCACTGGGGATGTGCTGTGGACAAGCTTACAGGTGACTTTGAACAGGTGAGCCTGTGTCGTAGTTGGGGGGACAGGGTTGGCGAATGAGAAGGCAAGCACCTAAGGGTTATGAAAGATGTAACAGATTATGCGTTAGAGAAGGTCTCCCGGAAGAAAGACACATGATAGGTGTCCCAGAAGGGACTAAACTCACACCTGAGCCTCGGCTCGTATGGCGCATTGTATCAATAAATATTTTTTGAATGAATGAATGAATGCAAACAGTTGGGCTTGAATGTTGGGTTTAGTCATCTAGAATAAATGTAACAGTAGGAGAGAATCCATGGAAGATCCTGAGCAGAAGAATTTATTGATGGTGGTATCTGAGGACAATTTGCACTAATAACTGATGTTCCTTCTGTGTTTTTCCTTTTTTCTTTTTTTGTCTTTTTTTTTTTTGTCTTTTTAGGGCTGTACCCACAACATATGGAGGTTCCCAGGCTAGGGGTAGAATTGTAGCTATTGCCACAGGCCTACACCACAGCCACAGCCATGCCAGATCCGAGCCGCCTCTGCGACCTACACCACAGCTCACGGCAATGTCGGATCCTTAACCTACTGAGCAAGGCCAGGGATCGAACCCACAACCTCATGGTTCCTAGTCATATATGCTTCCCACTGAGACATAATGGGAACTGCCCTTCTGTGTTTTTTCCATTTAAATTTTTATCTGGCAGGTTTCTAGTCATCTTTCTGGATCCAGTGTAGTAGATTTAGTCATAAAGGACTTGCTCTGACTTCTCAGGACACAGTGAAGTTTTGAATTGGTCTGGGGTTCTCTTCTGTGCCCACCGATTTTACTTTCTCCTCCATAACACTGGTTACTACTACATTTTTACACGTCTGTCTCTTGCCTGGACTGTGGCTTCTTTAGAGCAAGAATTGCAATGTCTAGAGTTCCCATTGTGGCACAGTGGGTTAAGGACCTGACATTGTCTCTGTGAGGATGCGTGTTTGATCCCTGGCCTCACTCAGCAGGTTCAGGATCTGGTGCTGCCATAAGCGGTGGCACAGGTTGCAGATAAGACTTGGATCCATTGTTGCTGTGGCTGTGGTGTAGGCTGTAGCTGCAGCTCTAATTCAACTCCAGGCCTGGGAACTTGCATATGCCACAAGTATGCAGTAAAAAGAAAAAAAAAAAGAATTGCAGTGTTAGCTTCGTGTCCCTCCTTCACTTAGCATTACATGTAGTCTTGTAACCAATAAGGGTTTAACTTCAACAACTGGAAAGTAGAAATCGCCGATTCTCTGAAGGTATATAAGTAGAGAAATAATTTATTGCCAAGAAAAAAGGACCTGTAAATGGGTCACTGGATTTCTATCTGACATCTTCAAGGTTCAGAAGGGTAGATGAGGTACCATATACCACATTTGAACAAGTTTTGTCCTTTCTTGAAATCATCAAACTTACTGTCACGAGAAAGGATAACTGCTACCATAAATTGAGCTCTCACCATATACCAAATACATACAGCTTAGCCACAGCACGTGAAAAAAAGTCAGAGATTTTAATGAACATAAAGCTCAACATAAAGAAATATTGCGAGTGACATCTCCCCTACCCCACCCCAAAAAGAAATGTGCTTTTAATAGGCATCATAGCAGCTCATGTTTAAAACGAAGGAGAGGATTGCCTTGTCTTATTCTACTGCATTTAAAACATGCATGAATGTGTCATCCAGATGCTATAGTTTAAAAAAGGAATAAAGTATAGAATGTTCTGTAGAAAGGTGTACAATCCCCAAAAAGCCTCAAAAACCAGTCTGATGAAGTGTGGTCGAGGGCCCAGGAGGAGAAAAAACTCAGTAGGGGAGCAAATATAGTCACTGTCACATATAAGACTTATCATTAGAAAAAAGATTAGATTTTTTTTTCCTGGATGACTCCATAGGATAGAGCTAGGAACAATGAGGAAGATGCCAGGAGACAGACGTTCACACAATTAAAGGGAGGACAATTCTAAGAGCGACTGTGATGGTAGGATGGGCAGCCTCAAGAGACAGTGAGGTCTTTTTCACTGGAGATGTCCAATCACAGGTGCACTGTCGCTTGGGAGGGGCGCTGCAGAGGCAGTTTCAGTGTTTGAATGGAGTCCAACCAAATGGTCCATGTTCACTCAGAGGTGGTCAGGTTTGATTCGTTGAGACTGGAAGCCTAGTGGCCTGGATGGGGCTATGGTGCACCTGACTAAATTTCAGAGCCATTGTGGATCCGCTCGGTGGGCAGAAGTATAGTATTAGCTGTGTCAACGAAAAAAAAAAATATTTTTTTTTTCAGGGAAGCCAAGGAAATATGAAATCTAAGTCAAGATTCTCTTTGCTCTATAAGGATATTTAAACCTGCAAGGTTTTCAAGATAAAGGGTAAAAATAAAGCCAAATGGAGTTACTATAAGCCTAGCTATAAGCTCTGATGACAACGTGGCAACATCAGGGAGTGGAGGGGATGGTTAGCCCGAGCTGTGACACCTGTGGGTTTGAGTCACAATTTTCCTGCACCACCCGAGAGTCAACACCCTCTGCGCACGGTACCCTTGCCTTATAAAGCTTTGAATTCATATCCTGGTCACCTCTACAGATCACAGTATCCTGAGTTAGGACCACGTGTGAATTAGGTTTGGAGCCTACGGAGCTCCTAACCTAGGCCTTTACATACAGATGGTCCCTAATGAATATTTCCTGCAGTAACTCATCCAACCTTTCTACTAAGGAGTTCCAAGGAATTGGTAATTTCAAGATGAAAAACCAATCCAACAGGTTATTTGGTATCATAGAGTTTATTATATATGTTTTAACCTTTCCAGTTGGAATGACTTTTCGGAGTATAGTCATCGTCATTGAAGAGTAAACAGCAGAGTGAAAAAACAATTCCCAGTTTCCAAAGAGAATTCACCCAGCCCCAGTTAAATGTATGAGCCATTTATCAAGAGCCTGCTATGTGACAGGCAACAGGTCAGATTTCACAGGGATTATAAAAACTGCTCAGATGTGAAACCTCCTGGTTAGAAGCTCTCGATACTATAAGACAAAGTGAAAACTGAACTGTCTTGAGCATCTTCGATGGTTGGTCCCACTTGATCTACTTTGCCTGTGGAAGTGACAAGGAACTTTGGGGGTTGAGGGTGAGCCACTTGAGAAAAAGGCAGGCGATTAAATGAGCGCTAGAACTCAGAAGGTGATGGACGCCGCAGCCCCCGTAGAAGGAATGGTTAGGGAATGTTCCCGGGTGACCTGAATGGATACATAGCTCTTAAACACAGAGAAGTGGAATATTTAGTTTTGTTGTCTGCTCTGAGGGCAATCGCATGGGCCCCTTGCCATTCCTCGTGAAATCTTCAGTTCGGTTGGTTCAATGGGCTTTGTTGGATGAGAGGTGTTTGGGGTAAAATTAAGCAAAGTGGTCTCAGCCTATTTTGGGGTCCATCTGGGATACCCAGTGTGATCCGCCTCAAAGGTGAGCTGTGAGGGAGATTGAAAATTCACCAGAAGCAGCAAATAGGAGCCAGAATGACTAGCTAAGATCTTACTAAGTAAAGACTCTGGAAACATTGAGAGAGAGAGAGACCCTGAGATTTCTCTTAGATGGAGAAAAGGGATTTGAGGCAAGCTTACAAGAACCACAAATCCTCCTTTAGCTGAGGGCTTGGGATTAGACAGGTAGCTGAAATATTGTTTCACAAAGAAAAGAGAAATATGGTTTGGTAAAGCAGTCAGATGTAAGTAGAGAAACAAGAATAATTCACAGCTATCATCAAAGCTTCCTTTGCAGATGTGAAAGACAACGGCAGTGCCATTGATAAGCAATAGCAAGAGAAGGCTTTGGACCAAACTGAATTAGCAACAATGGCAGAACGTTTTAGAGGAGACATCCTGGAGGACCCTGGAACTATAGGATCAAAGCTAAGTAAGATTTGGGATTGAAAATAGGAACATTAAGTTAGAGGGGATAATGGGAAGCCACAAAATGGAAAGTCTCAGGGAAATTGATGTGTGATATTCAAAATTAAGAGGTGATAGAAAGAGAAAGAGCTGATGGTTAGGGAGAAAGAGAAAGCAGGGAGCTAGGAGAAGAGCCCAGAAGTTAATATAATGGGAGCCCAGGAAGAAGTGTCATTCAGTAAGTGATTGATCAACAGTATCAAATGTACCAAAGATATGACAGAGGAAATAGATAAGGGAGAGCTTACTGGATTTGTATTAACCTGTGTAAAAAATATTTGCTTTTGTTCACAGACTTTAGAATTCAAACATCATGATCATAAGCAAATAATCCTGTTGTGATAAATGCAGGGACTACAGAAATATTTATAAGATACTCCTAGGAGTTCCCTGGTGGCTCAGTGGGTTAAGGATCTGACTTTGTCACTGCTGTGGCAAGGGTTCCATCCCTGGCCAAGGAACTTCTGCATGCTGTGGTTGTGGCCAACAAACAAAAATAAATCAAAAAGATACTCCTAAAGACTTTACAATCTGAAAGATAAGATTTGACCAGTCCAGACATATACACAGATTGAACAAGTCTAACAATATTTGCACAGCACAAGACATTTCCAAGTTCTGGCTTATAAATATTCCAAAAAAAAATTGATAAAGATAAATTTGAATTTAATTGAAAAATTTGGATTGCTCCTTAGAGTTCAACATAATAAAATGTCCCCCTGGAGATGAGACAAGGAGAACTCAAACCTAGTATCTAAGATGTATGTTCTAGAAAGGAACTAGTGTTTAACCCCATCTCCCCCCAGAAATCTAACACTTATGAACCTAGTTAAAAATAAATAAATAAATTGGCAAGTTGTATATCTGCCGCTGGTGCTTTGCGTAAATGATCAATATTCTGATGGCTGGACCTTCTTACTCTTCAGTGTCCTTCAGCCTTTTGCTGAGAATTTCTCAGGCCACCTGCCTCTGGGGATTTCTTGGTTTCTCTGACTTCCCCTCTTCTTCCTTCTTTTTGCTCTTTTACATTCCTCAATTCCTGTTCCTTTCGTTGTTTCTTGCACACAGAATTCCAGCTACTTCTCTGTTTTACGAGTCTTCACCTGTGGGACACAGGGAATCTATGCCACCGTTAACCAGACAGAAATGCTATTGTTCATTCCTTTGCAAGTAAGGCAAGCAGTTCCATAGAATTTGTGGAAGGGAGAAACTGAACACGAAGCACAAATTCCTTCTCCGTGTCCTATCTGCGTATTTCTGCGGAGGCTCTGTCAGCAGATTAGCTCATTGAGAATGTGTGGTGGTGGCCTTGACAAGGAGTCTAGGAGGCTCCATTTCTAGAGAGTGCAATTGACCAAGGCCTCTGAAATCAACAGCCCCCATTCACACTGGGGCTACTCCAGGGTGAGCTTCTCCCAGCCAGTGACTGGGTGCAACAGGGATACCCAGGCAGATTGCACCCTAGGGGACACCAGACTTCTCCGTTGGAGGAGGATTTCCCGAGGTCTTGCTGAACCTTCCTTAGACTGCATCATAGTCTAGGATGCTTCTGCCCACCCTATCTTCCTCCTCTTCTTCCCTTGGCGTCAGGTTTGCATCACTGTCTTGCAGCTCTTCCAGCTCTGCCTCACCATTTTCCACAACAGAGCTTTCCCCTAACAAAATCCTTCAACATGTAATCCTGTTTTGGTATCTTTTTCCCAGGGGGCTTGGACTAACACATGCGCCTAGTAGACGAGCAAGTCTTACTGTGTGGCTCCGAACCTGGGAGTCTCACGGACATTTGGTTCTGCTCACATAACCCGCATCGAAATAGTTGAATGAAAGTGATCTTAGGACCTGGTGGTAGCTAAACAAGCACATCTGGTGAAGAGTCAATACAAGTTTTCCTGCAACGTGATTAGAAAGTCCAGGTCTGGAAGACCTTTGCTGGGATTGTACCCTCCACTACCCTCCCTTCCCATTGTACTTCTCTCTTTTACTCACATTTCACACAAGAGATAGGATGGAGTGAACAGACATTGGCTAGGTAAGGTCTGATTCTCAGGTCTCTAAGAGATTTTTTTTCAACATTGCCTGCATATTTGCAGGAAAAGGTTGACTCAGTATTACTAGGAAATTGTCCTGACTCAAGAGAACAGAAAGTTGGAAATATTTGGTTTTCTACAAATGATCTATAAAACTGAGATAAAATTTTTCACTTATCAGATTGGCAAACATTTAAAAGATTGATCTCATCTAGTGTTGTGGAGAGGATAAGGAACTAAGCCACTTCTTTATACCGGTTAAGAGAATAAACAGGTGAAAACCTTTAGTAAGGTTAATTTATCAGGATCTATCAAAATTAATGATGGACACAACCTATGGTCCAGTAACACCATTTTGGAATATTTTTCTACAGAAATATTTGTACGGGAATACAAAGCTCTATATACAAGGATGTTCACTGCCTTTCATTATATTATCATTGTTATTGCAATAACACAGGAAGCAGTCTAAATGGCCAGCAAGATGAGACAGTTTAGGGAATTATACTATATCCATACCATGGAATACTATGCAGTTGTTAGCAGGGTGCCACTAGCCCAGAGGGCACCTTTTTGTAAATTAGAAAAAGATACCCTCTCCTCTGGGTAAACAAAGCCAAATGCCAGGAAGCATAGTTTGGTGAATGGAGCATGAGCTAGATTTTTAACTCCAGTTATCACCCCCTCCCATCTCTGCCAGGCACTTCATCCCAATGAAAAATCTGGACAATACTTAACAACACTGGCTTTTAAAAATAATAACACAGGAGTTCCCGTCATGGCGCAGTGGTTAATGAATCCGACTAGGAACCATGAGGTTGCGGGTTCGGTCCCTGCCCTTGCTCAGTGGGTTAATGATCCGGCGTTGCCGTGACCTGTGGTGTAGGTTGCAGATGCGGCTCGGATCCCGCGTTGCTGTGGCTCTGGCGTAGGCCGGCGGCTACAGCTCCGATTAGACCCCAGCCTGGGAACCTCCACATGCCGCAGGAGCGGCCCAAGAAATAGCAAAAAGACCAAAAATAATAATAATAATAACACAGTATTTTATATAATGACATGGAAAGCTCTCCATGACAGTGTCAACTCCTCTCCCACAAGAAAAGAAAAAAAAATTAAAAGAAAATTGGCAAATGCTATTATTTATTTCTGCATAGTAAATTTCCTCAAAACAGAGTGTATTAAGCAACAAATATTTATTATCGTACAGCTTCTGTGGGTTAGGATTCCTGGTGCAGCTTACCCCGGGTTGGTCCTCTGGCTCTGGGCCTCTCTAAAGGCTGCTGTCAAGATGTTGGCGGGGGCTGCAGTTCTCTCAAGGCTTGACCAAGGGAGGGTCAGCTTCCAAGTTCATGCCTGGGCTTGTTGGCAGGATTTACTTCCCTGTCTGCTGTTGCACGGAGGGCCTCAGACCCTCCGTGGCTGTTGGCGGGGGACCACTGTTAGGTTCTTGCCAGGTGGGCCTCTCCATAAGGCAACTTAAAACATGGTGGGCGGCTTTCCTTCAAGTGAGCATGGGAGCCAAGCCAGAGAAGGTGCCAGCAAGGTGGAGGTCACAATCCTTTAGAGCTGAACTTCAGCAGTGATAACCATCCCTTTTGCAGGATTCTCCTCTTCCGAAACAAGTCACTAGCTTCAGCCCACACGCAACAGGGAGGCGATCACACCAGGGCTTGCATATCAGGAGGCTGGGTGCATTCGGAACCGTTTTAGGATCCGCTTACCTCAGAATATGCACTGAACTCTAAATATGTAAACGTCTCCAAGGCAGAGAAGTGGAGACAGTTCTGCTTTTTTAACTATGATTCCAAACTTCAAGAGAAGTTGCAGGAGTAGTCCGGGGACCTCCCAGAGGTAAATACACACGTTTACCCAGATGATCCAGTGGTTTCCGTTTGGCCTCCTTGCTTTATCATTTCTTCTGTATATCTGGGAGCCTATTACCTTTTCTTTCTGGAAGATTTGAGCGTTAAGTTGGCAATACAGCGTCCTTTTATGTCTTAATAGCTCCGTGTTATTTTCTAACAAGGACGTTTCTTATATAACCATAGTCAAATATTTCAATGAACCAGACAACTAAACATTTTTGTTCATCTTTTATTGGGGTATAGTTGATTTACAATGTTGTATTAGCTGTGGGTTAATAGCAAAGTGAATCAGTTATATATCCATATATCTATTCTTTTGTTCCCATATAGATTATTACAGAACACGGGAGACCTCCCTGGGCTGGACCGTGGGTGCCTGTCATTATCTCCCCTTTACATAGTAACGAAGTGAACACTTCTTTTGACATTGTATCCCCCAGTCTCAATTATCTCTCCCTTTACTCACTGAAAAGTTGCCTGAGAAGTCCTAGCTTCAGAACAAGAAAATTAAACATTAATACCGTACTATTATAGATCCCTATCCAAATTTCATCCCATTTCTCAGGAATTCCATCATAGCTCTCTTTTTCTTCTTGGCCCAGGATCATGCATTTCATTTTGTGATCACGACTCTTTATTTTATTTTATTGTTTTTGTTGTTTTTTTTTTTGTCTTTTTTGCTATTTCTTGGGCTGCTCCTACAGCATATGGAGGTTCCCAGGCTGGGGGTCGAATCGGAGCTGTAGCCACCCGTCTAAGCCAGAGCCACAGCAACGTGGGATCCGAGCCGTGTCTGCAACCTACACCACAGCTCACGGCAATGCCAGATCATTAACCCACTGAGCAAGGGCAGGGACCGAACCCGCAACCTCATGGTTCCTAGTCGGATTCGTTAACCACTGCGCCACGACGGGAACTCCTCTTTAAGTTTCATTAAATCTGGAACAGATCCTCAGGCTTTCTATGTCTTTCTTGACCTTGATAGTTTTTGAAGAGTCCTGCTGAATCATTTTGGAAAAAATCCCTTAATTTGGATTTGTTTGCTCATAATTAGATTTAAGTTCCATACTTTCTGCAGGGATACTGCAAAAGCACAGTTAGCATTAAAAGCATTGTGCTTTTGGAGTTCCTGTTGTGGCTCGGTGGAAACAAATGCGACTAGGATCCATGAGGATGCAGTTCGATCCCTGGCTTCACTCATTTGGGGGTTGGGGGAATCCGGCGTTGCCATGAACTGTGGTGTAGGTCACAGACATGGCTCAGAGCCCATGTTGCTGTGGCTGTAGTGTAGACCATCAGATGTAGCTCTGATTCAACCCCTAGCCTGTGGGAACCTCCATATGCTGTGGGTGCAGTCCTAAAGACAAAAAAGAAAAAAGAAAAAAAGCATTGTGCTTTTAATAAACATATCATTAAAATTGGAGTTCCCGTCGTGGCGCAGTGGTTAACGAATCCGACTAGGAACCATGAGGTTGCGGGTTCAGTCCCTGCCCTTGCTCAGTGGGTTAACGATCCGGCGTTGCCGTGAGCTGTGGTGTAGGTTGCAGACGCGGCTTGGATCCCACGTTGCTGTGGCCCTGGCGTAGGCTGGTACCTACAGCTCCGATTCGACCCCTAGCCTGGGAACCTCCATATGCCGCGGGAGTGGCCCAAGAAATAGCAAAAAGACAAAAAAAAACACAAAAAAACAAAAAAATATTAAAATTGGCTTTATTTCAAATATATTACTGACAATTATTTCAACTTGTTATAATGAAGATTTACTTTTGTACATAAAATGAAAGATTTTTTACTACTAAAAAAATAAGAAACACTTTATTTTCGCCAATTGCACCACTGTTTCCCATGATAAATGATAGGACATTGCTTTGAGTGTTTACAGTGGACACTGACCATGGGTTTATTTATTCTCATCATCCTTCTGCTCACTGCATTCTCTCAGATGCTCTAAAGAAAAAGCCAGACGGGGGTGGCATTCATCATCGAAATGAATAAATACTTTGAAAATGAAGTCTTAACACAGAGAATGACCTACTAATCTTGAATGGCTATAACTGTGATGTGGATTTCAGCTGGGGATGCCGGCAAAAACGCAATTCCGGTTTATGCCAATATTACCTGGCCAATGATAACATTAGTTAGAGATTCAGCTAATCTTCAGAGGACAAGGAGAACTTTCTAATTTTAGCACCAGCATTTATTAGCTCTTCACATGAATGGGTGATTACTTTTAAACACCCCTGCTAGAGGAGTGATAACTAAACTTATGGCAGCATTATTTCTCAGCAAGTGGAAGAAAAGACATGGGGCTGGAAGAGGAGGAAGTCACATCAGAGACTGAATCTGAGAACACGTCTCTTTCGAAGACGTGTTGTTTCTCCATGACCCTCAAATGCCTTCTTTATGACTGTCATTCATGCACATTTTATGAAGCCTGGCCGTGGGACCTTGGCTTTCTGAACAAAAACCTCCCAGGTAGACCATGCATGACAGATCATCAGTGCAACTGGGCAGCACTAAACCTCTAGACAGCTTTTCATTTTGCAGTTGGAAAGGGTGAGGGGGGGGGGGGACGTTTTCTGGAACATTCCCATGGGCACCCGGCATTTGAACTCCTGTGCCCTCTTTAGCCATTTGCCGCATGGATCCAGTCACCAGCCTTGCTGCTGCGAAGCCCTGCCCATCAGGAAAGCTGGATTTTGAGCGTGGTCCATCTGGCTTGGTTGCACCCAGTGGTTGCTCTCTCTCTCTCTCAGGAGCACAGTGCCGAATTTTTTACCTCCATCGGCACCATTTCCCAGTATTCTCTTTCCCGACCGGCTTAGTGCTTGGTCTGGAGCCACTCGACTCACTTTCCACCCCCTTGATCCTCATCTTATTATCAGATTTTTCTCCCCGTCTCCTTAACGGGAGACTCGGGGGAAGGGATTGTTTTGGCTGGAATTTGACAAGGCACAGGTGGTTTTACCAGCTGCAAGTTCTTTAGTTCTTGTTGGCTGCTCACCAACCCTTGGTCTTTTCACAGTTCTTTCTGCGGTGGTGGAGGAGGAGGAGGGGCAGGAAGGGACAGTGGGTCCTTGATGTTGTCGTTCAACATCAGCAGCTGTCTCAGGTTGGCATTGAGTCCAGGGCGGTCCTTTTGGAAGGTTCTTTTTTTTTCCCCCAGATTTTTTCCCCCCCGGAGACTGGAGGAAGCTGACCGTCACGGCCACAAAAATGGCAGCTCAGCTTGTTTCTTGGTCACCTTCCCCAGGGTCTGAGGGCCACGCGTTTCTCCCTTGCACACGTCCTGGCTGCAGTCGTGCCTGGCTCCTGTGCACAGATCACAGCCACTTTCAGCTTCAGGGATTCAGGCTTGGACTCGGCTGCCCGCCTCTCCTCTCCCTGGCTGGTTGGAATCCAGTGACACCAGCATCGTCTCCCAAAATAGACGAAAATAACCCTCTGCTCCGTCTCTCAAATGCCTCTTTTTGAGGAAAGAAAAAAGGAATTTAAAACTTAAAAGCATTTTTCCTTCCTCCTTTTCGCTTCCAAGCATCTTTTTGATAGCAACAATAAAACACTTGAATGTGCCGGTTGACCTCCAGTGCCACCCCGTTCACTGTTCTCTTCTCAGCCTTTTTTATTTTGAAAACATTCATTGACCCCTTTCCTTAGTAAGGTTTCAAGCCCCTGCTCACATTTCCTCAGACTTTCCTTCCTGCGAGGCTCTGCTTAAAAAGCTTGGTTCTGCGCTCTCCTTGATGTGTGTGGGCGCTCGCCTCCCCCATTAATCTGAGCCCACGTGAAAGGGGACGCTAAGATGCCCCTTTATTGGTTAATTCCTCTCCCTCTTCTTTCCTCTGATCCTTCTGCTTCGTTCCTCCTTGCCCTCCTCCTCCCTAATCACCTCCTCTCTCAGCCCTTAGACAAACACTGCAATCTTCACGTTGGCTTTGCTGATGGAACCAAGGACTGTCGAGGAAAACCTCCAGGGGGCTGGGGGGCAAAGCCCAGTGTGGCCCCTCGGAACGTCCAGGGTCCCTGACATCTTCTCCCCCTGGCCCTTCTTCACAGCTGCGCAAGGTGCTGATTCCCCTCCCAGCCCCGGACTTAAATTACCCGATTGTCTCCTGGGACTCTGACCCTAAGCCCCCCCCACCTCCCCCTGTCGTCCCCACTGTGCTGTCTTCATCTATTACATGATTATTCTGTGTCGTTCCTAGTTCTGAAGAAAGCTATGGGAGACACATCCCGCTAAGTGCGCGTGCCTAGACTCGGGCTCTGCCAGCCCAGCAGCCCGGCCTCAGCTTCTCCAGAGAGTAGAAGTCCATTAGCTGTTTAATAAAGCTTTGTTGATATTCCTCCTCCTTCTGTTTGCTTTGCACACAGAGCATTACTTTGAAACCCAAATAGCCTGGAATGAGGTGAGGAAAGATATTAAGGTGGAAGCGTGGGGGTGTGTTTGTGGATGGTGGGACGAGGTTAGCAAAGCAGAAATATCAGTAGTGGGGAAGGAGGTGAGAAGAGGAAAGTTGGGGAATCTTTCTGCTTCCCAGATTGTCCAGGGGAAGGACAGGGTGGCATTGCTATGGATTCATAGATTCATAGAAACTCAGAGACACCTGCCATCAGATAAGTATAAACTCATATTCTAAAGCCCAGCATAAATGAGCTGGATTACCTACTGATCTGGATTTTCCGTACCTCTTTTTTTAATCTTCTTCAGCCAGAACAACCAGAATGGACATTATTTGATTTGGCCAGCACCAGCAGTTTTTTTTTTTTTTTTTTAAATCATAGTTCTGTTTTATATGTCACTGCACAGTATCCATCATACACCTGTCAATTCAACAGAGAAAATATGCATCTTTCCTACCTGTCTCTCTTTGCTTCAAGGGCCTAGCAACACTAATCTTGAGCAATATTCTTTTCCCAGTAAGAGCTCACATCCAATCTGAATGCTAAATAATGTTGTCACGAGGTTGCATGGGCACTGGTTAAGATCTATGCCCAAACTATAATGAATCTCTCTTCTACATAACTGTTATTGTGGCCAAAATTGGTGAGCAGCCCATCCTCAAGGGAGCAGTGGGAGGAGATGGGAATATTGTGTTGGATTCCGTCCTGGACATATCTTCGGCTAGACTCCTGGAGCAGTTTAAATCAAGGGCTGGGCTGAGCAGGCCTGAATGGCTTTCAAATGACAGATTTATGGAGGGAGGCCTAATTAGATCATGGTAATTTGTAGTACGACAGTATCTCGTGCTCAAGATCTGAAAGCAAAATTTCTGCCTTGATAGGTGGGCAAAACAAAGACCCACAAATGTCAAGGGAAAGTCTCAATTTCACAAAATAAATCCTTGGACAGCCCAGGATAAGAGCCACACCTTGCCTTTGGAAAACACGCTGCAGTTTTGCTCCACATTCATATAATTTTGCCTCACTTGGGCTGAACCGAATCCTGTGTGGGAAGCAGGAAGGGTGGCCGGGTTTTTTTTTCTCATTTTAGGGAAGAGGGAGATGGCGGCGCTGACTGGTTGAGTGACCTGCCCAAGATCAGAGTCTGTAGTGGGGTTGATGTTTGGGTACCCCACGTGGATGGACAGGGTTTCTGGAGACATGAAGCAGTGTGTCTCTAAGCAGTAAGAGAGGAAGGAAACCGTGAGATACTGAGATTCTGGGTCTAATGACTTGTCAGAAAGGAGCCTAGTGGAGGAATACAAGCACCAGAAAAGCCAAACTGGGGAATAGTAGCAGGAGACCTGGGGATGCATCCAGGTGGCTTCAAATGGATTGCAAACCCGTTTTAAGAGTATAACCTGGAGTTCCCATTGTGGCTCAGTGGTAAAGAACCTGACTAGTATCCATGAGGTTTCCGGTTCAATCCCTGGTCTTGCTCAGTGGGTTAAGGATCCAGCGTTGCTGTGAGCTGGGGCGTAGGTCACAGACGTGGCTCGGATCCTGTGTTGCTGTGGTGTAGGCCGGCAGCTGTAGCTCCGGTGTGACCCCTAGCCTGGAAACTTCCATATGCTGCAACTGTGGTCCTTAAAATAATACATAAATAAATAAATAAATCGATAGATAGATAAATAAATAAAAGGAGTATAGCCTTCCCCTGGTGTCCTTGAGGGATTCGTTCTGAGACCCCTGAGGATATCAAAATCTCTGGATGTTCAAGTCCCTTATATAAAATGACACAGTATTTGCATGTAACCTATGCCCATGCTTTAAATCATACCTAAATTACTTTTAATATCTAAGGTGATGTGAATGCCATGTAAATCATTATAAACATAATGTAAACGCTATGTAAGTAGTTGGCAGCATGGGAAAGTCAAGTTTTGCTTTTTGGAACTTCTTGGATTTTTTTTTTTTCCTGAATATTTTGAATCCCCAGATGGTTGAATCTGAAGATGAGGAACCCACAGTTAACAGCGTGCCGACTGTATGCAAAAGCCTTGCGTTTGCATACATGGTGTCACCTTGGCAAAAAAAAAAAAAAAAAAAAACTATTTTATGTATTTGGCCATCAGGGAACTGTGGTGGCATGTCAGTCAGTCATTTTGTAGCTGCCACCAGAGCAGGTGCAGAGACAACAGTGGGTGGGATTCCAGAGTGCTCTCCCACGGCCTCTCCTCTGCAGGATCACGGAGAATCGCCCGACCTGCCTGATGAGATTGTCCATCCCAGGTGACCATTCATTCATTTAATTTTATTGGGCCTCCACTTCCTATTGGTCTCTAACATTGAGGTTAAGGTGATGGGTTTTGCCTTCACGCAGCTTACCTGCCAGCGAGAGGGCTGTAACATGTGCCTATATTATAAGGAGCAAGGGTAAGGTGGTACCTGTAACAAAAAAGCCTTGTCTTGGTACCTTGTTTCTACGCGAGCCCAGAAGAGATATCACCCAGGTCTGTCTCTCTCTCTTTTTTTTTTTTTTACAGCTGCACCTGCAGTATATGGAGGTTCCCAGGCCAGAGGTCAAATCAGAGCTGCAGCTGCTGGTCTCCAGCACAGCCACAGCAACGCCGGATCTGAGCAATGTCTGCGACTTACACTACAGCTTGCGGCAAGGCCAGATCCTCAACCCACTGAGCGAGGCCAGGGATCGAACCTGAATCCTCATGCACACTATGTTGGATACTTAACCTGCTAAGTCACCATGGGAACCCCCCATAGGTCTTGTAAGAGGGTCAGACTGAACCTTATTCTTGTTGGTTCCCCCAGTACCAGTCTGCACATGGCTGGTGCTCATCAAAATTTGTTGACATGCAAATGATGGTTTCCTCTCTGTCTTTCGTTCCTTAAGCTCTCCTACTGAGACTGATGTCAGCAGGCAACAGACCTACATCAGTAGTTTGAGTGCTTGTTTATTTTTCTTTTTTGATGTCTCTGTCTTTCCATCCCTCTCTCTTCCTGTCTCCGTCTAGCTCTCTCTCACTCAATCTAAATGTGAATATTCTGCCGTTTGGAGATGGAACCACTACCCAACATGATTAAAAGCAAATGGCAGAATTTGCAGCAACGTGGATGGACTTAGAGAGGATCATGTTAAGTGGAGGAAGTCAGAGAAAGACAAGGATCATACCATACTACTTATACGTGAAATCTAAAATATGATATCAATGCATTTATTTATAAAACAGGGGTAAACTTGCAGACATAGGAAACAAACTTATGGTTACCAGAGGGAATGGGGGGAATAAATTAGGAGTTTAGGATTAATGTATACACATTACTATATATAAACAAACAACTAGGATCTACTGCATAACGCAGAACTATATTGAATACCTTGTAATAACCTATAATGGAAAAAGAATCTGAAAAATAATACATATATATGCATAACTGAATCACTTTGCTGTACACTCAAAGCTAATGCAACTTTGTGAATTAACCATACTTCTGTTTAAAAATGGTTATAAAACGTACCATTCTGCCCATGTTTTCCTCTAGGAGTTTTATAATATCTAGCCTTACATTTAGATCTTTAATTCATTTTGAGGTTATTTTTGTGTGTGGTGTTAGAGAATGTTCTCTTACAACTCAACAACAAAACAAAAACAAACAACCCAACAGAAAAATGGGTAGAAGGCCTAAATAGACATTGTTCAAAAGAAGATAAATACAGATGGCCAGTAGGCCCAAGAAAAAATGCTCAACATCACTTAATATCAGAGACATGCAAACCAAAACTACAATGTGGTACCGCCTCACCCTGGTCAGAATGGCCATCATTAACAAGTCTACAAATAAATGCTGGAGGGGGTATGGAGAAAAGGGAACCCTCCTGCACTGTTGGTGGGAAGGTGAATTGGTACAACCACTGTAGAAAACAGTATGATGGCTCCTCAGAAAACTAAATATAGAACTACCATATGATCCAGCAATCCCATTCCTGGGCATATATCTGAACAAAACTTTCATTCAAAAAAATACATGCACCCTTATATTCACAGCAGTATTGTCCACAACAGTCAAGACAAGAAACAATCTAAATGTCCATTGACAGACGAATGGATTAAGAAGATGTGGTACATACATACAATGGAATACTACTCAGCCATGAAAAAGAACAAAATAATGCCATCTGCAGCAACAAGGATGGAAATAGAGATTCTCAGACTAACTAAAGCAAGTCAGAAAGAGAAAGAAAAATAAAATATGGTATCGCTTATGTGTGGAATCTAAAATATGGCACAAATGAACTTATCTACAACACAGAAACAGACTCGCAGACATAGAGAACAGACTTGTGGTTGTCAAGGAGGAGGGGAAAGAATTGAGATGGATGATGAGTTTGGGACTGGTAGATGCAAACTTACATTTAGAAGGGATGAGCAATGAAATCCTACTGTATATGGCATAGGGAATTACATCCAGTCTCTTGGGGTGGGCCATAATGTAAGATAATAGGAGAAAAAGTATATATATTATACATATATCTGTGTAACTGAGTCACTATGCTGTATGGCAGAAATTGACTCAACACTGTAAATCAACTATACCCTAATAAAAGTTAAATTTGATTTAAAAAATGGTTATAAAGAATAAAAAAGCAAAGGGCAGAGTTTTATTTCCTAATACTTAAATGTCCCCAGCATCTTAGGGCAAGTTTTGTATCCAGCTTTACACATTTTAGCAAATCCAAATATCTTCATTCCTAGGGAATCAAGAAGAAAAAGCTGAGTTTCTTAGTCTGAGGTCACATCATGTGGTCCTCAGCCCAGGCTTATCCTGCCTCCTCCTTAGAATTCAACCCAACTGGGCAGATAATGGGTAGAAGATGGTTTGGGGGGACCCGCGGAATCTTGAGACAGCCTCTCCTGACTGTTTAAGCACATGGATTATGACAAAAATCACAAAGTGCAGACTTGGCAGATTCTCCCAGAGCAGGAGGGGAAGGTGATAGCCTTCTCCAGAGTCAGAGGAGGGATGGGTATTGAATAAATCACAACAAATATGTGATATGTCCCGCGAATGATATGAAAAATTAAATACAAAGAAAAGTGAAGACAGGACTTAAATGTCAGAGCTGTGGAGAGGGTGAAGGGGGAGGTAGTGTGGGGGGGGAGAGGCAGCAGGGGGGAGGGGGCAGAGTGCTAAATTTGTGCAAAGAAAAACACTGATGCTATGCCTAGTCTGAAAGATGACATGTTTCCCTGGTCCAGATGGCAGTTTTTTTAGCATTTTCCTTGCATTTTCTGATTGAACAGACTTCGCTCGGAGGCTATTATTAATGTTAGAACTCGGGGGCCCGGGCTCCTGTTTTCTTGCCAATGCAGGTTGACCCTGCTGTTCAGGGGAAGGGGAGTTCAGAGTCTCAGAGAGCAGCAGCAGCTTGTGCTTCTGGGGAGATGGAAGGTTACTCCCGGCAGCCGATTCTGCCACGCCATAAAATGGAAGGACCTTGGCTCCCCGTATGAATTCTCTTTGTGATTTGGAAGACAAATACCTCCGCTGAGTTGTCTGTGAACAGGTGCTGCAGATGGCTGGACCCCGCTCTTACAGGCTGTGTTGGAAGCGAGGGAGGCTATTTTACTCTTCTGTGGCCCTGCTAAGTCGTTAGCGAAGGGTGGGCACTCAGGAGATAATGAGTTATTTGTAATATAAGTAACTTGGGGTGGGAGACGGGGAGGGGTGGAGGCCGCCATGGAAGGTCTCCCTGTGAACAGATCATAAAGTTACTCCAGGGATAAAGTCACCGTGAGGCTTCAAAATGTGTCATGATTTCATTTGCCACAAGGCACCAGTTGGATACTTTTGCTTCCGGAATCCCAGGCAGTCGGGAATTCCTCAGAATCCTTCCTCATCTTGATATTGGAATTCAGGGCTATCTTTCTAAGGGCAAAGGACTTCAAGGGAAGCCAAAAAGGAAGGGGTCAAATATCACCTTCCAGAGTGGATGGCTCTTCTTGAGATCTCTAGGTAATGATGGATGCCCAATGCCTTTGTTCGGAGATGTCAGCCTGTGAATAAGAGGCAGAGCTCCCTTTTGGTTTTAGATGTCACTGATGTCTATTTATAGTCATGGCCAAATGTGACCTCATCCTCTAGGTTCTGCAAGCTCAGCAAAGCTAGGCCAGGCTCACCTGGCCACAGGTCTCTGAGGAGCACCCCAGATGCTGCAGTGTGTCCTGTCAGCAATGCCAAGGTTTTGCTCTTTTTGCTCCTCCTCAAATGCCTCACAGCTCAGCACGTCAGAGGACAAGGTGAGCGGAGGATCCATCTTTGAAATCAGAAATCACATAGAAGTCCCCAAATACGTGCAAGAGCTGTTGTGTTTTCCTTTTCCTTCCCTCCTTCATTTTTTCCCTGTCTCCCTTTCTTTCTTCCTGCAATCCTCTGCTTTCCTTGTCCTTTCTTGTTTTCTTTTCCATTTTGGAAGACTAGAATGGAGAGGGAAGAAGATGGTGAAACTATGAAGAATTGGATAAAGCGCTGATGGAAGGGTCCTGGAGACCCAGGCAGACAACACATCTGTAAAAACGTGTCAGAAAATGGATCGTCTTGGGATGAATCCTGCTGCTAGTGAGCTCACCCTAATTTCCCAGTTCATTTCTTGGGATCCCTTGTTCATCCAGCCAATACTCCCATGCTCTGCTCCCTCTGAAGTCAGCTTCTATCCATTACCCGGAGTTTTTCATCCTTGGTTTGAGAAAAACGGACTTAGCGGTAAAGCTAGAGTTTTATATCGAAGACTGACTCCATTTCTATGACATGATCTACTTCGTTGAAGTCAATGAACATTTTTCCTTCTCTGAATCCAAGAATCTTTACTAAGCCATCAAAGGGAGCTGGCTCTAGAGATCCCTTCCTTCATATTTCAGTCAATACATGTTTTTTCACTCCTGCCTGAAGCACGTGCCCTCAAGTCTACAAAGCCATAGGAATCATAGATTCAGCTGAGAAATCAGTAGAGAAATGTTATTGTTCAGTTGTTATTGTTCAGTTGTGAGCTATGCATTGATGTGGCCAGGAGGGGTGACATAGTATGACGCCTTGCTTAAATGTGGTCCCTGCCCCGCAGTGAACCAACATGGACTGAACTGTAGGTGCTCAGAGAATCCCATGAAACCTTGGGGAAACGACACCCCAGTGAAGAGTGTTCTGCAGTGGCTGAGAGGAGGCCAATGATCTTAGTCCTGGGAAGAGGGTACAGGTGATGCCCTCAACGTCTTAACAGCAAAAACCACATTTAAACCACATCTGTGCCATCACAAATATGTATTCCAGAGTGAAACTTACCTTGATTTGAAAATATGTGTTTAAAGAGTTTTTCTAAGATGAGGATGACCCAACAAGAAGCTGAACAAAATCAGGGAGTAAAAAATGTGCATTAAGAAAATAGCAAAACAAATATTCCTCTTTCACTGAGGTCCCCATCAGCTAAAATCCCAAGCAGCTCCTTTGATTTCATTTTTGGTAATTGCAACAGAAAATTGCATCTGGACCGGCAATGTGTATACCATGCTTCAGCCCAGTGTGCTTACAAATTGCCAAGTTACAGCAAAGCCCCAGCAGAAAGGATAGAGAGTTCTCACAGTAATACTGGCACGCCTTGAAGAGCAGTGCCATTTACTGACACTGTGTCCCAGGAAAAAGAAATGAGCTGGAAACTGTACATCAGGGTTATCATCAATGTCAACCGAGTTCTGATTTTTCTTCTCACCCCCCCCAATAATTTGGCTTTCAAAATTGCATCTGCTGTTCTCTCTTTGGTAGATACAAAAAATATGCAGCATCTAATGGGAATTCTCCTTTTTTCCCCTCCTGGAAATTTGTTCTTTGGGAGATAAATTTGGATATTGAACTGAAGCAGTAGGAAAAACATTACAGACAAATCACTATCACCTGTGGGGGAGGAAGGGACAAATCCATTCTTGAGAGCTAGACTAGACATATTTGAGGAAAGATTTAATTCCATGCTGGTTTCCCTGTCCCACCCAGAACTCTCTTGGTGGTTCCCCCAGGCTGTCAGTAAATATGTTTCTAGAAATCCAAACTTATTTTGGTATTTACCTGAGTGGAGCAGGAATACTTCTTAACCCCATAGCATTGCCTTTGGCATACTGCACCAGGGGAGTTAATATATCTCTGTAATTGTGAGCGATCTAGAATTCACTGGCGCTAAAGGTGCATGTTAGACCATGCTCTCTTCGGGAGCAGTGGTGGCCAGCTTTGGGTTAGTGAATCCCTGTGTCCGTGTAGCATCATCTGTGTAAGGAGTTAATGTCACAGGATGCTGGGGGTCCTAAGAGGGACCTCCTCCCTAAAAGGTTGGGGATATGTTCCGGAACACAGAACTTTCAGGGTTTACTCTCGGGCTGGTTTCACTTGAAGAATTCAGAGTCTGATCCTCTCCCTGACAAAAATCCAACAACCACATGACACATACACATCCCAAAGACTAAACAGCAATAGCATGTTTTTGAGTGTACGTGTTTTAGTTTGTTGCTTTTGTATTTACACCTCATCTATACATCTGGGCCAGCTTGAAAAAAAAAATTACACCACTTAATCACAGACAATCATTTCAAACAACTATTGACTCATTCCTTTGGTGGTTTTCCAAATAAAAGTTGTTTGACGAAAATCAACTATGGTTTCACGCTCTTCCCTACAAAGGTGAACAAAAACAGACTATTTCTGGAACAATCTGGCCAATAACAGGTGTCTACTGAAGATAATTTCACTTATGTATAGGCTGCAAATAATTATACCTTGATAATAATAGTTGTCTTCCCGAAAATACAGTATGGTTTGTTCTTTGAAAACCTTTGCGACGACACGAGTACGAAGTGGTTACATAGTAAAAATTCCCACTAAAACAGGAAAACAGTTGGAAAATAGGCACAGTCTGGTGCTTTTAATATAGTCATCACTGTGCAAGATATCAGTGCCCGGTCCTCTAAATAGTGATCAGTCAGCTACATCACGCCAAAGTGGGTTTCTATCAATACTGAGGTTGTCTTCGCTCTGTCTCTCCTGACCCTGACTAGGAAGGGAAGGCGAGCTTGGGCACACCTGATGGCTGCTTGCCGTCACGCAGCCGTGGGAAGGGCAAGGGTACTGAAGCAGCGGAATCAATCACCGGACTCATTAACCCAGCCGCCTCCCACCCCTCCCATGAGCTCCCCAGCCTTCCAACCTGAGCACCCCCCCGCCCCACCTCTGTCATCCAGACTCACCCAAATCACCTTCAAGGGCCTGTGCACCTGCTCACTACACCACAGTTCCCTCCTGGTCCCTTGCGAATGGGCAGCAGCTACTTCGAAGATTTCCAAAATCAAACCTTCACTTCCCCCAACACATGCACACACATGCACAGCCATGCACGTGCGTGCGCGTGCACACACACACACACACACACACACACACACACACACTGTTAAGATTCCACCAGTGCCGGCATTGTGGACAGAGGCCCCCCTGCTCCCGGTTCCTAGTCCCCCTTCCTCTCTGCCCCCAACACCCCAAGCCTTTCTCTCTAGCCGGCCGAGGACACCACGCTGCCCACATTCTGCGACCTGCATGGCCACTGCCTTCGGTCTCTCTTGCTTGAAAGCGGCTGCCTCCCATCAGGGCTCTGTTTGCCAGCCCTGTACTGTACTTCATTAGGCAGCTCTCTTTAATGGTTTCAACAAAAGCCATCATTTTAGCCCAACTGCCTTGACTAAATTAAAATTTCCAATCTCTGTTTGAGTGCTCTGCAACCGATGTATACATAAGCAAAACTGGTCAACATCTGCCAGGGGGTTGGCCAAAAGTTCTGTAAAGATGTACTTCCCATTCCTGAAGCATGTGCAAAGTAACAGCGTCCTCATCCTCCTGAGAGCTCTCATGGTTTTACTTCACCATTTGTTCAAACACACTTTAGCGGCTTCGAAGCCATCCAGTTGATTCTCCCCTTGGTTGCCGTTTTATCTGTAGTGTCATTTTGAGTAATTGGGGTATGGTAGCTGATCAACTTACAGGTTTCTCATTGGCAGAAAGGGACCATATTGGCACCAAGAAAGAATATGATGGGTCCTCTCGGTGCATAAGCAAGTGTCCCTCTCTTGCACTTGGCTACCCAAGGCCATTAGGAAATAAGCTTAATAAAGCCTCCAAGTGTATATATGTCTTCGCTCTTCCCAGGCACAGGGAGGCGCCTATAGAAGAAACACCGCACACCAACGTGGAAAGATGGTCAATGTACATATTTAGTCAGTGATCTGTGAAAGTTTTTGAATTAGTTTTTAAAGCTTTGTTAAGACCAGAACGCACAGATGTTGAAAACAAGTTCAGATGTAGCGACAGATGGTATTTGATTATGAAGCAGACTGTTCATATAATACAAAGATGCTGCTTCTGCCATACACAAGTAACTGCAGAGAGTGCAGTAGAAATTTTGGAAGGCAGGCGCTTCGAGAGGGTCTTTGTGCAGCAATAACTTTCCCATTTTCCAGCAGTGCTAGAATTGGGATAATTTCCCCCTTTTCTTTTCAATCAGAGCCTCTCTCTGCTCTTCCATGCCCCGCCTCCCCTTTCCAGCCTCTCTCACTCCAGCCTTACAAACTCCTCCCTCCCTTTGGTGAATTGTCTCACCTTGCACCGCGTCTTTCAGTCTTTCACAACCGTGGGGTCGATCAGAGGATGCATGGCCTCATCCAAGGCCAACCCGTGCCCAGAGTTAGGGGAAAATAGGAAGCGGCTGCCAAGGTTCCTGTCGTCAAAGGAAAAAAGACTTCATCGTTCATGCTTTGCAATGAGAGCGTGACCTTTAAACAGAATCCAGGTTGTGACTTCAGGCATGCTGAGGTTGCTGCTAGCCCAGCACGGGCATCAGTGAGACTCAGCTGCCTTTTCTGTAAAATGGGAATAACATTGGCCCCACTGACCTCTTTGAAGTGCCCAGAAGATCACATAGGATGCCGGATTAGAAAGCATCTTGGAAAATAGAAAGTCAGCGTCTGAAAATGGGAGGGCATTGCGTCTTAGCTGAAGGGAGAAATCACCCTGGCCCTTGGGAATTCTCAATCGGAAATTCACCCTCCTTGCCTGTAGGTCCTAGAAAGAGGCCGTGTATCAGAAGTTGGGCTTATTAAATGCTGCAAAGTCAGCAGAACTCCAGGCTGGAGAGGTACGCCCTCCAAATGGTTATTTCACTTTTTCCAGACTAGGGGCTTTGGGGGATCAGTGATTTAGAGATGGTGGCACCATCAGGAGCTGGCCAGCGATAGAACCTACTCAGCAGGGAGGTCCTGAGCGTAGTGCCAGGAAATAGACACACTTGGAAAAGCAGAATGTGGGCTCCACAGCCTCTGTCTCAGCCTCCTTCAGAGGCCAAGCTTTCAGGTCTAGGTGAGTTACTAGGCCTCATTTTCAAAGTTTTTATGGTCCAGTGACTTTTCTTTCTCAACACAGTTGTGCCCTGGGTTGGTGTTATGGTGGGGGAGGGGAGGAACGGGAAGGGGGGCGAGGGCAGCGCAGCCTCCTTCCTGCACGCTTGCAAGCCCACCGCCCATCCCCGCAATCCAAGTCTCTTGTTTTGAAGAGCTTACTCTGTGCCAAATAATATTTACCAAACACAGATGAGCCACAGGAGAAGAAGGAAAGAACCAGGGTGCCAAGATGACTTGGAGGTTTCCAGGGGAAGGGATGGGCGGAGAGCAGCTCGGGGTGGATGAGAATGCAAACGGGAGTTGTCAGGTATCCTCCTCGGGTGGAAGTCTGTCCTGTGATTTTTACATGCTGCTCCTACAGAAACCTCTTTTTTATTTTTCTCTCTTTCGGCTGCCCCTCAGAATGTGGAGGTCCCAGGTCAGGGATCAGATCTGAGCCACAGTTGCAGCCTATGCTGTATCTGCGGCAACACCACATCCTTAACCCACTGTGCCTGCCAGGGATCGAACCTGTGTCCCAGCGCTCCAGAGATGCTGCCAATCCTGCTGCACTACAGTAGGAACTCCAAAAATCCTCTTCTTTTTGGTTAACTCCATTTGTTCTCTGGTGAAAGAAATCAATCAAGTTTTTATTAAGACTGAAACGGATGGGACACTAAGTTAAAATAAATGCCCTGGCGCTAGATTGGCCAATAAGAAAAAGGATTTAAGATTGTGTCTCCAAGTTGCAAATGTATGTGCAAGCCCTCTGTTTCTGGATGGCAGGCAGGATGGCTGACATGATTTACAGGTCTCAGTCCAGAATGAAAATGTGTGTCTCTTTGTTCAAGAATCATAAAGAATGTCAAGCGGGTGCCAGCAGAGCAGTAAAGCAAACGTGGGACTCTCGTAGGTGTGGGACCCTGGGCGGCCGTGAGGGTCTCGCCCCTAGGAAGCTGGCCTGGGTTGAGAGGAGGGATGGAACGGCGACCTTCTCTCGTTGCCTCTGTCTAGAATTTCAGCACTCTGCTCAGGAGAGCTCTGTGGTTTGACTCGCAGTTGATTGAACTGTGAGACATTATCAGATGATCTGCAAGTCTATTCTGCAAGTCCATGATTTGCAGAATAGACTTGTGGTTGCCAAGGGGGAGGGGGAGGGCATGGGCTGGTTGGGGAGCTTGGGGTTAGCAGATACAAACTATTGCCTTTGGAATGGATTAACAATGAGATCCTGCTGTGTAGCCCTGGGAACCATGTCTAGTCACTTATGATGGAGCATGATCATGTGCGAAAATAGAATGTGTACATGTATGTGTCACTGGGTCACCATGCTGTACAGTAGGAAAAAAAATCATATTGGGGAAATAACTATTAAAAAAAAAAAAAAGGATGATCCAGAATGAGGAGGAGGAACACGGAAGGCGCCAGTCACGGAAGGCAAACATGCAAGGAAGCAGGCTGGGCAAGGCTTCCGAAGTGCTGGGTTTGCTCTCAAATCCTAACGTTAATCAGACTTATGAACTTACCCGGGAGAGAGGAAGAATCAGACCTTCCTGCTCTGGAGTCTCCCAGGGTCGTGCTGAGCCTGAGGCTGCAGAGGTGAATGTCATAGTGTAAAGCACAGAGGCGGGCAAGTTGCTGCTCCAGGTTCAGGCCCCGGGTGCTTGGGGGGTGGGGGGCCGGGGGGGGTGAAGTGATGGACTAACCACCAGTCAGGGTTGGCGAGGCACCCTTGTGGTGGGCACCAGCGCTACCACCGTCCTATCAGGGGACACTGGTGATTCAAATCAGACCGCTGGATCCTCTCTCTGAATATTCGACTGAGTAGTACCCATTCCCCAGACTTGGTAAGAACTTTTAATGCAGATTTGTGGGCGGTCCATCGACCCCTCATGAAGGTTCACTTGAGTAATGAAACCAGCTCCAGGAGAGGCTATGTTAGCCCATGAGAAATAGAAATAATAGTGAACTTGATGAGCAGAAACAGTGTCACTCTGCTGATGAATCAGTGCTATTCAATTAAAGAGCTCCTTTAAATAGCAAGACCCAGCTCCTAATCCGGAGTAGGGATGCGGGAGGGTGTCTGGCCCTGGCTCGGGCTCTGTTGTGTGTTCTTGATCCTTTTCTCTGAGAGCTTTTTTGGAGGAGAACTCATCAGGTCCCTCCCCCACGAGCCACCGTCCCTCCCACACTGAGGGTCAGAATCTCCAAGGAACATATTTCAGTCGCCTTGGCTGGGACTCTATCTGAGGAAAGAAGATGTAAATAACTTAGTTTTTCCAGATGAGCCTGATTCAAGTGTCCTGCTCTTGGGGTAAACTGCCTCCATTCAAGCGACAGCACCCAGCGGGTCCATGCCCCAATTCCTGCCCGTAGCATCGATGAGATGATGAATTTGTGTTGCTTTAAGTCCCAAAGAGTATGGTAATTTGTCCTGCAGCCATAGAACACCAATATGTATTACGATATTTTATTATCACATAGTAATAGCTAGTAATAGACACTTACTGAGTGTCTACTTAGCTTTGTACTAAGGTATTTACCTGTGTTCTCTTAATTCTCCCAACAACCTGGTGATGGAGGTCTTTAAAGGCTGTTTTAGAGACAATGAACCTGAGGTTCAGGTAACTTGCTCAAGAGCACAGACAGAATAAGAGCAGGATGAAGGATTTGAACCCAGGTCTGTCCTGTCTAGAGTTCAGGTCAACAAAGCATGAAGGCAATTCTTTTAAATTGTGATTTCTTCCTTTCTTTTCCATCCTCCATCCAATCCATTGACTTTTGGTCCCATGTCAAGATCAGGCTGTGTGCTTGAGTTTAGTTTCTCTCTCTTCACTGTAATTTCTGCAAAGTGCTTGAGAAACCTAGCCCACCCACAGCCTAAAGAACGCCAGGCCCTGGGTGCCAAGCCTTCCTTCAGAGACACGCAGCACCCGGGCATGACCTGACAGGACCCTCCTGACAGTCACTTTGGCTGCCTTCTGGGCCGATGTCCCCAGAGCTGTAATACCTTAGGCTCCAGCAGTTCTGCTCAAGAGCAACTGCCTCTGGTGTCCCCACCACCTATGGGACACTGCAGTGTGAATTCATTCTCTATGGCTAGGTGACAAACTACCACACAGCGAGTGGTACAGTGGGCAAACACATGACATGGTGCAGACAATGGGAGGGCTTTGCAGTCAGATATATTTGGATCTAAGTTCAGGATTTCTTAAGCCTCCTACTTACTGGCACTTAGCTTAGAACCAGTATGTAGAGGACATTTCTTAAAATTTGTGGAACAAATAAACGAAGTTAAGAAATACTCATGGAGTTCCCGTCATGGCGCAGTGGTTAACGAATCCGACTAGGAACCATGAGGTTGCGGGTTCGGTCCCTGCCCTTGCTCAGTGGGTTAATGATCCGGCGTTGCCGTGAGCTGTGGTGTAGGTTGCAGACGTGGCTCGGATCCCGCGTTGCTGTGGCTCTGGCGTAGGCCGGTGGCTACAGCTCCGATTCAACCCCTAGCCTGGGAACCTCCATACGCTGCGGGAGCGGCCCAAGAAATAGTAACAACAACAACAACAACAACAACAACAACAATAACAACAACAAAAAAAGACAAAAAAAAAAAGAAATACTCTTGATGATCCTGCTGTGTAGCCCTGGGAACCATGTCTAGTCACTTATGATGGAGCATGGTCATGTGCGAAAATAGAATGTGTACATGTATGTGTCACTGGGTCACCATGCTGTACAATAGGAAAAAAATGGATTGGGGAAATAACTATTAAAAAATATAATAATAAGAAATACACATGATGTCATCAAGATGGCGGAAGAGGAAGCCTCAGGCCTTGTTCTTTCATGGAAACACTGATTTAACAACATTACATGGTGAAGAAAGAGAAAGTCAAGAAGTATTGTTAGAGTTTTTGGGTATTTTCTTTTCTTTTCTTTTTTGTCTTTTTGAGGGCTGCACCTGCGGCACATGGAGGTTCCCAGGCTAGGGGTCTAATCAGAGCTACAGCTGCCGGCCAATACCACAGCCACAGCAACACCATATCCGAGCCGCATCTGCAATCTACACCACAGCTCCTGGCAATGCCAGATCCTTAACCCACTGAGCGAGGTCAGGGATCGAACCCGCAACCTCATGGTTCCCAGCAAGATTTGTTTCCGCTGTGCCACGATGGGAACTCCTAGGTATTTCTTATCACTTGAGAGTTAAGAAAAGTCAAGTGCATTTGGCAGCCTTAGTGAAATGCATCTGTACTGATTTATGTATTTTATGATTGAAATTGTTTTATGATGTGGGAACTGATTTATTTATAAGGCCTTTTAAAGTTACAGGTAATAAATCATGTTTAGTTACACATTGAAAAAAATCACTTTCATAGAAAAGTACATTTGGCAACTTGAATGTCTTATCTCAGAGTTTCCATGTGGAGCTGGGTTAGCTGGGTCCTCTCCTCAAGGTCTCACCAGGCTGAAATCAAGGCATGGGCCAGGACCATGATCTCATGCAAGGTTTGAGGGTCTCATACAAGCTCTCCAGTTGTTGGCAGAATTCAGTTCCTTGTGGTCATAGTACTAAAGGGACCATGTTCTTGCTGGATGCTGACTAGGGACCATTTTCAAGTCCTGGGGGCTGCCATCAGGTCCTTGCCATGTGGCCCCTATATAGACAGTTCACAACATGGCATTTACTTTTTCAAGACCAGCAGGAAAATCTCTTTTTAAGGGCTCACCTAATTAGTCCAGGCACAGTCTAGGATAACTTTCTCTTGATTAACTCAAAGTCAACTGCTTAGGGACCTTAATCACATCTGCAAAGAACTTTCATATTTGCCATATAATGCAACACAGCTGTGGGAGTGAGAGCTCATCCTGTTCATCCCGCACACAAATAAGGGACCATACAAGACATGTCCCTAAGGGATGGGAATCTTGGGAGTGCCTGAATATTGCCAGCCACACAGAACATTAAGAGAGCGCAGCCCTCTCTGAGGACTAAAGGACCCTGAGGGGTTAGGATGTAGCAGATGTAATTCTTGAAGGTGCCTGAGGGAACTTGCAAGTGGATGATGACAGCCGCATGTCATGGTCCTCCAAGGCAACGAATAATGCTGATAGCTTGGGATTCTCTAGTTCAGAGAAACCCAGGACTTTCATTTCACACATTCCCAGTTTTCAGTAACACATTTTCATCCATGCATTTTATTCTTCTTAATTATACTGGGGCAAAAATTATTACTATTTTTTTCAGGAAAATTTTTATTTTGAGGGTTTGCAATTGTCCTTCTTTCCCCTGTTTTCTAATATGGAGTAATTATGGATTTTAGAAGCAGTTCTCAGGCTCTCCTTTGTTGTGGAAAACCTAGGTAATGGGCATATGACAGAGAATATGAAAGAAATACACCCAGGCATTTCACAGGCTAATGTAGCAGTTAAGAGCACAAGTTCTGGAGCCAGACAGATGAGGTTTAAATCTCAAATTTTCCACTTACTAGCTGGGTGGCCTTGGGCAAATCATTTCTTTCTATGTCTATATCTTCATGTTTTGGGTGTAATAATAGTATCTATCCTACCTGATTGTGAAGATTAAACGAGTTGATATGTGTAAACTGGAACAGCGCCTAGGATACTGTAACTCGATGGAAGCATTTCTTATCATTACCATTCACAGAGTAAAGTGCTGTAAGAGAAGGAGGGGAAGGGTGGGAAAATGTTTACACAAGAATTTGGGGAGCTTGGGAATGGAAAGTAGGAGTAGAGAGAGAGGGAGTTTCAGGGAGCTGATGCTGACATAGGGGAGATTTTAGAAGGGGCAGAGATGGAGAAGGAGAAATTTTGACATGTTTGTTGTGCTTTCACAGTTCATTTTGTCGTGTGGCATTTCATCCGAGGATTGTGTGAAGATTTGAAGTGCTTTTAATTACTGTATTGTTTCAAGAGAGAATTTCTTTAAATGCCCTATTGGGTTTAGACTGGGCACGTTAAACTAGAGATGCTCAGTGGATGTCTGAGAGGGAACGTTAGACAGACAGTTGGAAGTAAGAGTTCTGGGAGCCCACCCAGCTGGAGCAACGCATTTGGGAGTTGCCTGCGTATAGGTGGTATTTCAAGCCATGAGACTGGTAAGATCACTTGGGGGTTGTCCACACTGGAGGGAAATCTGATAACAAGTTTGGATCTTACCTTTGTAACCTTAAATATCATCTTTAAATCCCTAGTTCTGGTTCTAACACCTTTACACTGTGTCTTTAGACTCCACCTCCTAACTTTGGCCAATCATACCTGGGCTTTTTCTTGGCCAACATTGAAAACATTTACATTCTTCTCTGCAACCACCTTTTAGTTCTCTATCAGGTCCACATGCGGATCCTCAGCGGCAACAAGCAGTAAACACCGTTGATGTTATTGAAGTGTGTCTTGGGAGTTGGACAACCCTAAGCCAAGCTGAGTGTCATGAATACATTTCCTTCTTTACTGCTTCAAACCATTCGTTAAATAGTTGTTGACTCCCGGCTCCATCACAGGCATTGTTTTAGTTGTTAGCATATCATACAAAACAAATTGCTTGCCCTCATCACATTTACCTTCCTGCATAGACGACTCCATATCACTTGAGAAAGAATGTTTCTAGAGTACATTCAAAAGTATTCTCTTTTGGAAAACCCTCTTTTTATCCCTTTTATCAGATTTTTTGTTGTTGTTGTTGGATATTATTATCACTACACCAGCTTTCTTTTAGTTAGTGTTGGCATGGTCTATATTTTTCTAAAATGCATTATCTTCACATAATTTATCAGTTGCTTAAAATCATGCTGTTTTATTTTTCTTTAATTTCACCTTCTTATATTTTTGTTTCGTCTATTTACTTTTTATTCTCTCGGAGTTTCCCTTTGTTGTTTTTTTTCCCTGTTATGAGATGAAACATAATTTCATTATCATTTCACAAATATTTTCCAGCTTCTTACTCATTCTGCCCATTATGCAGACTCTTTTTAACTTTTCTCAAGCCATCTTTTATGGAACTATTGACTTCCTGTTCTAATTGGAACTAATTGTATTCTAAGCTTGCTGCACAGCTGTCAACCCGTCTTGTATATAATCCCTAGATTTTAGTTTTTATTCCACATCTTCCTCTTTTTTGGTTTTCAGCTTCATTCTGTTTGAATATAAGATATCTCGGGTAAATAGTTCAGAAAGAATACACAGAAAATAAGTTTTTGAATTGATGCACATTGAATCTTTAATCTTTTTTTTTTTTTTGGTCTTTTTTGTCTTTTTAGGGCTACACCCATGGCATATGGAGGTTCCCAGGCGAGGGGTTGAATTGGAGCTGTAGCCGTCAACCTACACCACAGCCACAGCAACACAGGATCCAAGCTGCATCTGTGGCCTGCACCACAGCTCATGGCGACGCTGGATCCTTAATCCACTGAGCAAGGCCAGGGATCAAACTCGAATCCTCATGGATACTAGTTGGGTTCATTAATTGCTGAGCCATGATGGGAACTTCCGAATCTTTAGTCGTATGTTTAATTAATAATTTGGATTAATATACCCTAGGTTTTCATAGTCAATACCTGAATAGTACTTTAGGGAGTAAGAAAGAATTCAAGCAATAAAGAAGAAAAGAAAACCATTTAGGCAGTGGAAACAGCTATGCAAATGTACTAAGACATGGAATAACAGAGTATGTATTGAGAACCTCAATCCATTCAATATTATAGGGACATAAATGGCAAGAATTAGAGGGATGGGAGAAAGTAGTGGGAGATACAGCAGAAGGAAGAGGTAGAGGTAGTCTCCTAAGGGTCATGTCTGCCATGCTAAGGGGATTGGACCTAATTCTCCTTCTTTTTTTTTTTTTCTTTTTTGTTGTTGTTGTTGCTATTTCTTGGGCCGCTCCCGCGGCATATGGAGGTTCCCAGGCTAGGGGTTGAATCGGAGCTGTAGCCACCGGCCTACGCCAGAGCCACAGCAACACCACGTCTGCAACCTCCACCACAGCTCACGGCGACGCCGGATCATTAACCCACTGAGCAAGGGCAGGGACCGAACCCACAACCTCATGGTTCCTAGTCACATCAACATGGGATCAAAGCCCCGTCTTCGACCTACACCATAGCTCACAGCAACACCAGATCCTTAACCCACTGAGTGAGGCCAGGGATCGAACCTGTGTCCTAGTGGATGCTAGTCAGATTGGTTTCCGCTGAGCCATGACGGGAACTCCTGGATCTAATTCTGAAGTGAAAGGGAACACCAGATTAGCCTTAATCTGGGAAATACCAGAGATGTGATAGACAAAGACTGATTGCTTATTACGGTTGAGTGGAGGATGGCCATGAGATTGGAAGAAAAGGGACCAGCCCAAAAAAAGCACTCATTAGAGCAGGAGTGGAGAATGAATGGTAGGGAAGTAGCCAGGGACAGATCATAAGGTGTATGACGAGCCACCCCAAGGAGTTAGAACTTTATTCTGGAGCAATGGTAAAACTCCAGATTTTGAAGAGGGGGATAGATGAATGCTTTAGAAAAAAATCTCTGTGGATATAGTACAGGAGAAGGAATTCATGATGGGGTGGAAAGACTGCAGGTAAAATGGCCAATCATGATATTGTTTACTTCTTGCCACTGTCGAATCAGAGGTCAGAGTTGGTGGGGACCTGAGTTAAGAACTGTGGCAGAGAGAAGGGACCAGATCTGAGTGACATAAGGAGTGTGAGTGGACAGCCGGGTAGCGGTTAATTAGATGCCGGGATTGAGGGAAGAAAGACGGAAGGATTCCTGGCTTCTCAGTTTGGGCCAGAAGATGGGTGGGCGAGAAGACAGTTTAGGAGGAAGGATGCCATAATATGGGTTAGAGGAGATTAGTCAGTGTGGCTCTTGACTATAAATTGCTTTTATCTGTCAGCAGAAGCAAAAAATAATAATAATAAATAAAAATAACAACAGCCAAGAGTTTTTCCTCCTCCAGTGTAAGAGAGCATCCACACCACACAAGCCCCCCTGGAAACATCCTCTCTTTGGCTCCCTGGCTCTAGAGCCTTCAAATGTTCCCTCTTTCCTCCAAACACAGGGCCTACTTGTCTCCCTGATGAGAGTATAAACTCTGTCGGGAGAAGATCCACGTTTGCTTTGCTCACGGCTGTTTCCACGAAGCCTAGAACGAATGTTTGTTGAAGGAATGAAAGACAATGCCCTGAAGCATAGTGTGGCTGTGTCTGCAGAGCAATGACTCTTCTCTGACAACTCTCAGCAGCCGCTGGAGAGGTTGCAGGGCTGATTCCCAGACAGCCGTTTACCATGGGCCATTGGGGTACACAGTTCAGGCAAAGCTGTAACCTCAAGGCCTCCAGGACCGCTTCAGGTTCTGCACAGGGGAAGCCACACTTGCTGCCAGCTCACCCTGGGCATTGCCCTGCAGGAGACTTGCAGTCTTGCCTGGAAGATGAGGGGGCACACACAACTGAAGTGCTTTCCTGCGGGCACGTTCGCCGTCTCGTAGACCCTGAGCTCCCAAGGGTCGCCTGGGTCTTGTCCATGACCTTCCCTGGACCAAGCTGAGGGCTGGGCACATAAGATGTGCTCAACACGTATGCATTAAACAGGCCAGTGTGTACATTAGGATGGAGCTACTGATCTGCATCTTATGTTGTTTTAAAGTAAGATTTCTTTTCTTTTTTTTTAAAATTGTTTTAGAGAGTTCCCTTCATGGGTCAGCCGTTCACAAACCCAACTAGCATCCATGAGGATGCGGGTTCAATCCCTGGCCTTGTTCAGTGGGTTAAGGATCTGGCATTGCCATGAGCTGTGGTGTAGGTCACAGACCTCGCTCGGATTTGGGGTTGCTGTGGCTGTGGCATGGGCCAACTGCTGTTGCTTGGATTCGGCCCCTAGCCTGTGAACTTCCACATGCTGCAGGTGCAGCCCTAAAAAAAAGAGCAAAAAATTGTTTTAAAATTATAAAGACAATAAAGTTCATAAACATTCAAATAGTAAAAAAGATTATACAATAAAAAGTGAGAGCTACTCTTCACTTTTCTAACTCTCAAATATCTATCTTTTATCTATCATTTATCTGTATCTATCATACCTATTTGTCTATTTTTATCAATCTGTCATATCTGTCAATATATCCATTAATCTATCATCTCTATCATATGTATGTATGTATGTATCTGTTCTATTATCTATCTGTCTGTCTGTCTGTCTATCCATCTATCTATCTGATCTATCTCTTTCTGGTAGAAATTGGTCCAAAACATTTAGAATCAAGCAGTAGGCAAAACATTTTCTTTTATAATGTGCCCCAGCCCCGCATCCAGCAGGGATGGCTGAACATCTAAACCTGATTACCTGAGGGGACTCTCTCTCTGCCTTGAGGTTGATCAAGGGCTTATCCAGTAAGATTGAGGATGGGCCATGGGTCTTGAGTCAGCTATGCTTCTGTACTGTTTCCCGCGAACAAGGCTAAAGGCTACTGAGGCAGGTGGGTCTGCTGGGCATCGCTGCCACTGTGACATGCCTAGTGGCTGACATCTTTGCTTCTGCTGTCAACACTCTGTTCCCCACAGGCAGCTGTGTAGCAATTCCACCCATCCCTCTACTTCAGGGGAGCAGGTCTCTCCTCTCCTCACCCAAATCCTAAGTTCCCATCTCCTCTGAGTCCCCAGGGCATGGAGTTGGTCTACACTCCTTTCTCCTTGAGACACAAAAGTTTCCATCCTTTTTTTCCCCTTAGGGATAGTGCTTTCAACCCATAGATCTGACGGTTAAAGACAAGTAAAACCCCCTGGAATGAGTGAGCCAAATTCGGAACTTAAAGACCAGACCGTCCTTAAAGGGAAAGCAAAAATAATTCTATTCCTCCTTCTTCTCCTCCCTCTTCATTTCCCTTTAAGACAGGTACATAAGAAAGGCATCAAATTCTCAATTACTCATTCTGTTAGACATATAGAGAAATACAATTTTAAATAGAAGCGGGATTATATGAATTACTGTATTTTATCAAGTCTGAAATGCATCCATTGTGATGCATACCATTATTTTATGTTTTACTAAAAGGAAATAAATGCTACCTACTATAATTATTAGATACTCTAGATTGTGTGATGCTTCACAGTTTCAGACATGTTGAAATGGGAAAATGATTTTTAGAATCAACAAAATATTGTACTACATTATTCTACTGCTAAACTTTTCTAGGTAGTAATTTGCCTTGGAGATTTTTCTGTGTTGATATATAAAGATCTACTTTATTTGAAAAATCACTCTAGGAGTTCCTGTCGTGGCGCAGTGGTTAACCAATCTGACTAGGAACCATGAGGTTGCGGGGTCGATCCCTGGCCTCCCTCAGTGGATTAAGGATCTGGCGTTGTCGTGAGCTGTGGTGTAGGTCGCAGATGCGGCTCCAATCCTGTGTTGCTATGGCTGTGGCGTAGGCCGGCGACTACAGCTCCAATTAGACCCCTAGCCTGGGAACCTCCCTATGCCGCGGGAGTGGCCCTAGAAAAGGCAGAAAGACAAAAAATAAATAAATAAATAAATAAAAATCACTCTATAGTATCCCACATAAGGATATAAAATAATTCATTTAATCATTCAACTACTGAGAGATTTTTTTGAATTTGAAAACAGTGCTTTAATGAAGACATATATTTTATGCATTTTGTGAATATTTCCAGTTCTAGATGTAGAATTATTAGATCATATTAAATTTTGACAGTTACTGTCAATTTGTCTTCTAAAGAAAATCTATTTATAATCCCACAGTAACGTCTGGAAGAGCCCAATTCCCCATGCACTTGTCAAAACTGAATGATATCTATATTTTCCATTTTTCTAATCTGATTGGCAAAAATACTAATTTTTTTGAATTGGTATCTCTCTGACTGCCAGCAAAGTTGAGTATATTTTCAGATATTCATTAACTTCTTTCATTTCTTCTCTGGCATTTTGACTATTTATATCCTTTGATCATTTTACTATCAAGTGGCACAATTTTTTTATTGATTTATAGATGCATTTTATTTTATATTAAGGCTAAGGGTCCATATACAGTGTATATATGTGTGAATATATATTTTAAACTCTTGTCTATCAATAATTTATTTTTGCACATGTTATGAGATGGAAACCCGAATTTGTTTTTTCCAAATCATTAGTAAATCATCCTAATGCTATTTGTTGAATGGTTTATTTTTTCCTCCTGACTTGAAAGTTGTCTTTACTGAAGACCAAATTCTTATGTTTCCTGTGTATCTGTTTCTGGATTTTCTAATCTGCTTTCTTGAACTATTTTCTTCAATCCTTGTGTTAATAACATAGTATTTAATTATTGTAACTTTGTATTTTGTTTCTCTATCTATTGGAGCAAGCCATAGGAAAAAAATAGATAGAAATATACATTAATTTTTCCAAATATTTATTGAATGTCTCCTATGTGCTGGGCTTTAAGTCCTTGAGTGTATCTAACAAATCTACTAAATCTTAATATAATTTTAACAGTTTTAAAATTTTTCTTGGCTTTTTTTTGGTGGCATTTTTCTTTTTTAGGTGAAGTTTAAAATTGTTTATTAAGTCCATTTAGTCCTCTAAATTTGATTGGGACTACATTAATTTATAGAGTAAATTGACTGCATTGATTTTTAAAGTTATTGAGAAAATTAGACAAATTAATATATCATTTTGAAACTTTCTATTCAAAAAATTACCCAACATTTACATGCCCCAGTTTCCTTTTTTAAAAAAAATGAGCATAGTAATAATAATATCTCATAAAATTTCTGAGGTTAAAGAGAGCATCTAGACAATTCCTGCCACAGTATAAGAACATAATAAGGGGAGTTACTGTGGTGGCGCAGCAGAAACGAATCCAACTAGGAACCATGAGGTTGCAGGTTCGATCCCTGGCCTCCCTCAGTGGGTTAAGGATCTGGCGTTGTCGTGAGCTGTGGTGTAGATTGCAGATGCGGCTCAGATCTGGTGTTGCTGTGGCTGTGGTGTGGGCTGGTAGCTACAGCTCCGATTAGACGCCTAGCCTGGGAACCTCCATATGCTGTGCGTGCGGCCCTAAAAAGACAAAAACAAACAAACAAAAACAAACAAAAAAAAACCAACATAATAAATGGTACTGTTACACCATTATTATTGTTATCATTATTGTCTCAGTATTTTTTAAATCTTCCTTATGTCTTTACAGTACCATTTTATAGCCTTATTCCTAGTATTTTACAGGTTTGGTTGTTATTTTATTTCCATTTTTTGTTCTACTTGTTTCTTAACCTGTAGAACAATAAATGGAAATGTGTGTTAATTGGCCACATATTTAATGAGTGCCCTGTCCAGGAGATTTATCAGTTAGTTTACTGGGTACCATTCCTCCCTCCAGTCTAGCTCTGGGGATACTGGGAATCACCAAGACTGAAGAAACAGAGGCCAAATTCATGACTTCCTCTCAAGGCTGATGGGTTATCACTCCAAAATCAAACACAAATAGGCTTTCAATGTTCAATTGTTCATATTAATCTTCTCTCTGACCAGATTGTGTACAGTGGAGAATTGACTGTATTGCATATGGAAGTAATTATTGCCATCAGAACCTTTGAAGACTGGCTTATACAAAATACACATTGGACCATCTACTTTGCAAATAGCCATTAATCGAAAGGTTAGGAGGCAAGTTTGTTTTGGGACACCTGGGAGAACTCAGGGTGCCCAACAAGAGGATATGGCTTGGTGGATTCCAGCCATTCCCAGAATGCTAAGAGAGGAAGTGGCGAATGGTTACATAATGTACTAGAATTTTTAGATACAGTCGTTTCAAACAAGAGGTAGTGTTGGAGCACAGCAGCTGAGGCTGTGTGAGTCTGAAAGGGTATCACTTCTCCTTGAAATTGTCCAGGAGATTTATCAGTTAGTTTACTGGGTAACCAAGTGACAACATGAATATCAACGGAAGAATACGATGGCCTTTATGGGGTTGAGATGAAAAGGCTCCCCAAACAAAGGTCTCCACATGAAGATTTTTTGTGGGGACTGTGTCCAGGTCTAGGAAGCAGGCATACAATGTATATATTTGCCTTCTTTCAAATGTCGCTGGAGCTCACTCAGTTTATACTCAGATCATTTCAAAGTGACTATTGCTATCCTGAACAGGGTTTAACCTTCATTTTCTCTATTCTTTCTTCCCATGATGGTGGCCCCTCCAGTGTCACTGGCCTGATTCCACTATGTCAGATGTATGCAGCAGAGAAAGGGGATACACCAGCAGCTGGAGGAGCTGAGCGGAAGGAAGGAGACGAAAACATATTAATCCCATTTTAAGCAACAGGCACTGTGTGAAGTGGTTTCGGATACAATGCCATAGTTAATCCTCGTGGCTATATCTTGCAAGGAGAGCTTTGTTATGGTTATTTTTTTCACGTAGGAAGAAACTGAGTCTTGGAGAAATTAAGATTTGAACCAGGGTCTGTTTATCTCCAAAACCCATGGGTCAGAAGTGCCAGTTCATTCTCACTTCCAATTAGAACTACTAGACTTAGGCCAGGTCTTCAGGAGTTCTGAAGGCAAGAATTATGTAACGTTGAAACCAGAGATGAGTCTCAACTAAGCTGGACCTAGCCACTTAGCAATGTGTTTCTTTTCTCTCTCTCTCTCTCTCTCTTTTTTTTTTTTTTGGCCATGCCTGTGACATGAGGAAGTCCCTGGGCCGGGGATCGAACCCTTGCCATGGCAGCAACCAGAGCCACAACAGTGACAATGCCACATCCTTAACCCTCCGCGCCACTGGGGAACTCCAGCAGGGTGTTTCTTTACTGGCAAAACATTCTGTCAAGCGCTCCCCTGATGGGCAAGTCAAAAATGTTTCCTACAGAATGAAGACTTAAAGCCATCATGGGAATGCTGCTACCTTCCTCTTTCAGCTTCAAAATCTACTTGCTGGAACCAGGTCATGGGCTTGTAGAACTTTCTATCTACAGTTTTGCTTGGTGTGTTAAGATCAGACGAACAGGGCTGAGGAAGCTGTAGGCAGACAGAATTAGTGATAATTCTTTCCCACAATACTGCACTCCATTCTTTTAACATACCTCAAGTGCATGCCCTCGGCCAAAACAGATCTGGCAAGGGGGAGATTAACAATGATGACAAAAATAGTCCCTGACTTGATAAAACAAATATCAACTGGGTCAGGGGACAAGAACTGCCCATAACCAACCTTGGGATCTGATATGCTCTTCATTAGGACAGGATTGCACCATCTTAAGTATTTCACCTCATGCTAACTCTGAAGTTAGCTCTTCTACCGCTGCCCTTGAACTTAGTCAATATTTGCAAACTGCGGGGACCAAAAGAGGATACAGATCAGCAAGAGGGGTAAAAGTAAGATATTCTGGAATAACTTTTTTTGGTTGTCTGTGAGTTCATCATTCCCTGTTTGTTGATCTTGCAGAACCGAACTCCAGAGAGGTTACCCAGGTAGATGTTTTATGGACTGTCGTGTGCGTCGTGGGGTGGAAGGTGGCTGCAGTGGCCATGGTAGATTTTCATTGAATAGAAGGCGGCTTTGTCTGGGTCTGGGCTCCCTAATTTCCTCTCAAGATAAAGATGAGCTCATTTGAACCTATCCGTCTCCAGATCAGTAAACACTCTGCATGGGTCAGATTCCAGCCCTGGACCCTGGGCTCCTGCACTTCGGGAGCCCATTGATTTTCCCTTCCTGAGGCTTTAGGGTGAGAGGTCAGGGCAGGTGGGGGTGTGGGTGGCCTAGATTTCCTCTGCCTCCCAGCTCTGCCTCCATACACGCTCTGCCTGAGGCTCCAATTCCCAGCAGTGTGAGCATCTCATCTCACTAAGTCCAGAGCGAGTTTCAGCATCTTAGGATGCACGCTCCACCCTCTCCTCTGCCACCCCACATTCCCCTCTACACAGGCTGTGATTTCCTGCCATCTGTGTCATAGGTTCATTTCTTTTCTGATCACTCCCCCTAAACTCTGGTCTTCCAAAATAACTTTCTGTACGTCTTTCCTTACTTCTTCCTCATTTGTGGTAGGGAACTGCCAGCCCGTCACACTGCCACGCCAGCATCACACTGACCCAAGCCACACAGCATGTGCCTTGTATTGTATGTGCTGCCTTCCACACCCACCCACCTGGAGCGCCTTTTTAGGAGGGGGCAGAGCTCACTCCTGGGTGTGTAGCAGGTGCTCAGTGAGGGTCAATTCAGGCTGTTAAATTGAGGAAAAAAAGAAAAAGGAAAAAGGCACCAATGGTGCATTTAACATGTCAATAACCACTCTCTGGGGACAGTTATGGCTCCAAAACCAAAACCCAAAAGTTAACAATACATCTTCCTTCCTTCCTTTCTTTCTTCTTCTTATTTTTTAAATTTTTTTTATTTTTTTGTTTTTTTTAAGTCTGCACCCAGGGCATATGGAGGTTCCCAGCTTGGGGCTGAATCGAGCTGCAGCTGCTGGCCACAGCCACAGCCACAGCCACAGCCACAGCCACAGCCACGTGGATCTGAGCTGCAAAAAGAGAGGATCAAGGATGTGGCCCAGAGGACACGGGTCCATCCTCCTCCCTGAGCACGATGGCCCAGAGACCCTCTGGGCCTGACCTCCTACTGTCCTCCCTGCGGCCCGCACCGTGGTCTAATGAAAAGGACGCATGTCTGCAGGTCAGGCCACTGAAGCTGGTCCCAGTGGGACCGCTTGTATGGCCTTGGACAAGGGGTGTTCCCCACTCTGGCCTTGCTTCCTTTTTTTTTTTTTTGGTCTTTTTAGGGCCGCACCCACAGCATATGGAAGTTTCCCAGGCTAGGGATTGAATTGGAGCTGTAGCTGCCTGCCTACACCACAGCCACAATAACATGGGATCCGAGCCATGTCTGTGACCTACACTACAGCTCATAACAACGCCGGATCCTTAACCTACTGAGTGAAGCCAGGGATGGAACCCGCATCATCATGGGTACTAGCGAGGTTGGTAACCTGCTGAGCCACAGCGGGATTCTGACACTACATTTTTCTACCTGACCTCCCCCTGCCCCTTACTGTTCATGGAGCACATTCTTTTTTGCTTTGCTTTGTTTTGTTTCGTTTTGTTCAATGGCCACACCTGCGGCATATGGAATTTCCTGGGCCAGGGATTGAATCGGAGCCATAACTGTGACCTACCCCATAGCTGTAGCAACACTGGATCCTTCACCTACTGCACACAGTGGGAACTCCCAGTGGGGCACATTCTATATCAGGCACTTCACACGGTACATCTCATTTGCTCCTCAGTTTGAGAGGTAGGTGTTATTTTATGAAAACGAATGATGAATCAAAAAGACTGAAAACCTGAAAAGTCATGGATCAGGCTACAGATGCGGGTCCTGTCTGGTGGCTCTATGCCTCCTACTTTCTTCAGGAGCCCCCAACAGCTGGGCAGGGCACGCTGCCCACTGGACAGCAAAGCAAGACCGGGGGATGCAGGGCCTTGATTCCCCTCTGAAGGGAAGAGCATGCTTTCCCGCTGTGCTTTTGTCTCGTATATATGCCTCTTAGAAACAAAAGTTGTGCTTGATCACTGAAAAAAATCCACACTACAGAAATGTGTAAGATAAATGTGACAGTTACCCCCTCATCTAAGTGCTTCTTGGTCTATTTCTCGTCCTCAAAAGTAGCATTTACTATGGTGGCGTGTGTGTGTGTGTGTGTGTGCACTCCTCTGCACCAGCGTGCGTGAGCTGCATAGATACAAAGAAAGATAGCAACGTAAAAATCCCCGCCAGACTGGGGTCATGTCACATGAACATTTTCCTACATTTACTGTTAAAACTCGAAGACAGAGAAAGACAAATATATGAGATCAGATCACTAATACATGGAATTTAACAAAACAATGTACAAAAAGACTTACAAAACAGAAACAGACTCCAAGTTTTGCAACCAAATTTATAGTTACCAAAGGGGAAATGTGGGGCAGGAAGGGAACATTAGGGGACTGGGATTGACACATCACTGTACATAAAAAAGGTAGGTAACTAGGACCTACTGTATAGCACAGTGCAATCTACTCAATACTGTGTGATAACCTATATGGGAAAAGAATCTGAAAGAGAATGGAGATGTGTATATGCATAACGGATGTACTTTGCTGTACACCTGAAACTAACACAACTTTCTAGGTCAACTACACGCCAATACAATGTATTAAGAAAAAACTCAACAACATATTGTGGATAATTCTCTTTTTCACTACACAGCGGTAGCTCACCCACAAACTTCTAATAGATACATAATATTCCATAGGCCATGGAATCAAAATATCAATCTTAAAAGTGAAATCACAAATGGAAACTTTGGAAAAAGCCAGATGCAGTTTTTGAGTGGCTGTGGTGACGTATTAGGAAGATGGTTATTCTTGGGGTCAGTTCTACCCAAGTTAAGTTCACCGGAAACAAGCACAAAGTAACACAATTGAACAGTTGGCCTTGTGATGGACATTTAATTTGTCTCCCATTTTCCATTATAACAGACAATCCTGCGTGCGTATTCCTGAACATGGCACATAAAATTTAGACAGATTAGCTGAGGTTGTCCAGCTTCAAACCAATATCTGTGACTTTTGAATTTTTAAACAGGGTCTTAAAACTCAGGGTTAAGACAAGAGTCTTGAAAGTCAAGGCTTTTCATTTGCCACAGCCTGACTCTTTTTTGTGATAGAAAAGAGTATTTTTAGTTTTCCAAGTTAAGCCAAAGGAATCAAGGCGTAAAGCCTCATCCTCGACAAAGGATAGAGGGATAACAGATGAGGAGGTGGCCTGGGCCACCTTCACTGATTGGATGTTTTCCTGGACCAGGGGACAAAATGCTAAAGAGAAGAGGGACTTAATCAGACTCTTTCCCTACAAAGGGGCCCTGCCCTTTCTGTCCTGGGCTGAGCCTGGGGTTTGGGTGCCAGAGATGGAATCGCCAAGTACGTTTGGAGCATAGAATAAGGGATTTGTATCTATGCTGTGTCTGGCATCTAGAATATAGTAGCCATGCAGACACGCCTTGGGCCAATGTAACATGGCTACAGTAGGGTACAGACTTTACAGCACCAGGGACAGAGGGCATAAACCTCTGAGTGGCTTGTGAAGAGTCCACCATTCATGTATCAAGAGCACTGGAGGAAATACAATGGGGAAGAAAGTCAGCCAGTGAAGGCCTCAGGATGCCTCCGGGAAAGTGATATGAACCCTGCAGGCCGGAAATCCAAAGCAATAATGGCCATTTTAGCAAACAAGACATCCTACCCTCATGACACGTTAGAGGCTCAGGACTCCTGGCTCAAGGACTAGAGGACCTGGCACTATTAAACATCAGCCAAGAACCAGAAGCCTCCTTGCTCACACCCAGAAGCTTAGATGCCACCCCATGGGAAAGGAGCAGAAGATGATGGAACTTCATCTGAAAAGGTTGAGCACATCTGAGAAGTGACAAGGTTATTTTCTACCATCAGACAAAAAAGGAGCTTAAGGTAGAGACTGAGCTATAGAAGAAAAAACAAAAACAAAAAAACCCCACACATTCCAACTTAGCTGGATATGTGCCTCTCTGATTCCTGTCTGCTTATGTGTCTAATTATCTCCATAAGGTTGATAGCTAGATGGGGCATTGGTGAGGCAAAAGCATGCACATTAAAAAAAAAAAAAAAAAGATACTGCCAAAGTTCTAAGCAATGGCACCTCTCATAAGTTTCACCAGGTGGCCTGGGGTCAGTGCTGGCCAAGTCAATGCTTCTTTAGAGCCTGGTACCTTATATTTTCCTCTTATAATATAGGCTCTAATTTTAAGTCAATATTCCCAAAAATGAAAAAGTCACAATTTCTTTTATGTCAAATAAATAGCCTATCTTTTTTTTTTGTCTTTTGATGTTGTTATTGTTGTTGTTGTTGCTATTTCTTGGGCTGCTCCCGCGGCATATGGAGGTTCCCAGGCTAGGGGTTGAATTGGAGCTGTAGCCACTGGCCTGCGCCAGAGCCACAGCAACGCGGGATCCGAGCCGCGTCTGCAACCTACACCACAGCTCACGGCAACGCCGGATCGTTAACCCACTGAGCAAGGGCAGGGACCGAACCCGCAACCTCATGGTTCCTAGTCGGATTCGTTAACCACTGTGCCACGACGGGAACTCCTAAATAGCCTATCTTTAATTAGCATATTACTTTAATTGATGTCTTTTCCTTTTTCTTCTTTTTAAAAAAAGTTTTATGAAGTACAATTGACTTAAAATGTGTTAGTTTCAGGTGTATAGCAAGGTGGATCAGCTATGCATATACATGTATCCATTCTTTTTTAGATTATTTTCCCTTACAGGTTATTACAAATTATTGAGTATAGTTCCCTGTGCTATATAGTAGGTCCTTGTTCCTTGTCCGTCTTCTCTTTTTTTAAAAAGAAATTATTGAAGGAAATCCTTAAATTTCTACTAGATGAATCTGACGTTTCCTAAAGACTCTGAATTCCAAAAAGACATATTAGAATGAGACATGGCCTCTGAATTAGGCAACCTGGCAAATTGAAATGACTGAAAGAGCAAAGGCTACTTGGCCCCAGTAAAAGAAAAAATTAGGAGGCAATAAATAGCATGTGGTGATTGAGTTAGCTGACAGTCTCAAAAGATATTTTTTTCCCTTGTCATTAGAAGGTAGAAAAAAGCAAACCAATGTATAAATAAACTTTTTCCTGCTTCTCACCCAGAAAAGCAGTGAATCCAGATCTTCCTTCACCCTAGTTTGCTACAATTAATAAGCACTGCTTGTTTATAGTATAGCCTTTTTTTTCTTTTTTTAACTATACTAATGGATTGAATTGGCTTATATTTTTATTTAGGATTTTCCAACTGTAATAAATGTGAGCTTCAAAAACCAAATACATATGTGTGCGTATGTACCTATATGTAGTTTGAATGATTTATCCAATATTTTAAAATATTTTCTAGAATTCACCCATAAAACCATGAAGGCTGAGTGCCTTTGAAGAAGGAGAAGAGATCCTGGTTTTGTTTTATTTTTTGAACATTTTCAATTTCTTTTAAGACTTTGGTTCTATTAACATTTTCTACTTCTAAATTTCAATACCTTCTTTCTGCTTAAAAATGTATCCAGTTCACTGGGATTTCCTGCATATCTAGCCATAATGTTGATTCTATAAATTCTTGGGTACTGGAGTTCCGTCGTGGCTCAGTGGTTAACGAATCTGACTAGGAACCATGAGGTTGGGAGTTCGATCCCTGACCTTGCTCAGTGGGTTAAGGATCCTGCATTGCCAGGAGCTGTGGTGTAGGTTGCAGACATGGCTTGGATCCCACATTGCTGTGGCTGTGGCGTAGGCCGGCAGCTACAGCTCTGATTAGATTAGTCCCTTAGCCTGGGAACGCCATATGCCACAGGAGCGGCCCTAGAAAAGGCAAAAAGACAAAAATAAATAAACAAACAAACAAATAAATAAATAAATAAATTCATTCTTCGTACTGAATGGAGAAAAGCCATAAATCATCCTCAGCTGGGAATCTACCTGTTCCTCATAATTTTGTCTAGAATGCAGATACCTACGCTCAGATGCACGTGCTCAGACCATGCTTGGACACATGCTCATGAACCTTAGTCTGTGTCAGACTTCAAGACTCTCTTGCTCAACGTCATTGTCAGCTACTGGGCTATCAACAAGGATTTAGAGAAAACACTTCTTCTGGTTACCAGCACTTTTCCCGTTGTGAATAATTGGAAATAGGTCCATTGATTTTTGAAATTATTTCCCAACAGGTCAAGGGTAACAACCGTGACAAAAAATCCATAGCTCCAATTTTCATGGTCTGGGGCTACTCACACCAAGGAATTTCCAATACCAGCAAAGCACAGAGTACTATTTGCACAAGCACTGGGGAAAACCCAGTGCTTTCTCCACCGGCAGATTTATTTGCAGAGACATAGGCATTTTTTCCAGGGTCGCTGCCAAACTATCTCCTGAGCCTGTCTAGCTAGCACCTGGGCCACTCAGCAGGGGGCTTTGCAAATAATCCCCTCCCCTTTGCCAGGGTAGAGCGATTGTTTCAGCCTGTTATGGCGCCTTAATCTTTCGAAGCTGCTCCACTCCTATTCGGGGGCCTTCCCAAGCATGACTGGCTGGAGGTGTGGCCACAGCTGCTATAGACCTGAGGCTGAGGGCAAGGGCCAAGGAAATAGCAGACATGGGAAGAAACTTTCAGTTCCTGGAGAACTTCTGTGTTCTTCAAAATTTGAATGTCCTGGGAGGCTGCCATGGGTCTGGGTGTAGTTCTGAGATCACAATTTTAAACAATATGGCAAGATGACAAAAGCCACCAGCTGAGGGAGAAGAAAGGGAACTAATAGTGATTCGGCACAAACCCACGGGCCAGGCAGGCTCTGTGCTGTTTCTATGGTAGAAAAATAATCTTTTTTTTTTTTTTTGATGATTTGAGAGAAGTCGCAAAAGCAACTTTTTTATTTTAATTTTCACATTCATCCTCAAAGACCTCTTCCTCTAGCCAGTGAGTGTTGTGTGGTTATTTGGCAGAGAACGCCTTTAAGTGAAGCTCCCGCAGAACTTATGGAATTTAACACTCACCTTTGTGCTTAGAGCTCTGCTCTATCATATCTGATGAGATCGTTGTTGTTCTAAGCAGAGAATCCCCTTTTGATTGTACCCCAATATAAAGATGAAGCGTCTTTGGCTACAAGAAGAGGTCCCCATCTGGTTCCCCCCACCCCTCCCCAAGATAAGAATCTCAGGAGTAAAAATCCCTGAGGTAGATTTTCTCTACAATTTCTTCAGCACTAATTATTTTCCTCGGTTACCAGAAAAACAAAGCCATGTCCACTGGAGAAGGGTTCCTCCCTCTGAGTGACTTGGGAGACATTTGGAAGGGCTCTATGATCACGGGCAGGAAACAAGCCCTGGAGAGAGAAGGAAGGATGCTCTGAAGATGATACTGAGTTTAGGCAAGGTGTATCCGTGAGTGACACCGCTCAAAAGTCCTGGCCTTGTGATCAGTGGGGAAGGCCTCCAGCCCCTCATCCCTCAGGTGAACTTGGACCTAATATGTAAAGTGTATTCCTGTGCACCATGTAGCTTTTTATGCATATACCACTGGATGAGAAATATACCAAGCCAGGGATAGCTTCACGTTAACTTTATGAACAGAGAGGGAGGCCTGGGGCCACGTGGAAGCACTAGATGCTTGGCGATGGGCAGAGGCACCTCATGAAGGAAGACTGGATCCTGAACGGGGAGAGAAAGACCCAAAGTCACACTCGGCCAACTTCAGAATTTTGCCTTTGTCTTGCCCTGCAATTTAAACTGCCTTTCTTAGGCGAAAGAAAAACGTGTTAGCTTTTTTCTTTTTGCTCTTGGCATGTAGGAACCCTTTGGAGAAGGTCAGCATGGTGGCTGCACGGATGCATTCAGACTTTTGTAATTCTTTTGACTCTTATGGACACTCAGAGGTTAAGTGTTGTGCCCAGGTTTCCCAGGGAAGCTTCGCAAAGACTTTTAGAAATGAATTGATTAGAGGAAGGTCTCCAACACCCCAAGTAGGGCTCTCTGTTTTTCTTTTAGGGAGAAAGGTCACCCTTTAGATTTTGAACTCCGGTGTCTGGACCCTTCCTCCAAAGGCTGATATAGCTGGCGTGCGTCTTTTATTTCTTTGGGCTTTTTGTCTTTTGTGGGGTGGGGGGGCTGCACCTGCAGCACATGGAGGTTCCCAGGCTAGGGGTTAAATCGGAGCTGCAGCTGCCAGCCTACACCACAGCCACAGCAATGCAGGATCTGAGCAGCGTCTGAGACCTACACCACAGCTCACGGCAACGCCACATGCTTCACCCACTGAATGAGGCCAGAGATCGAACCTGCATCCTCATGGATACTAGTGGGGTTCGTTAGCACTGCACCACATGGGAACTCCCACCTTTTATTTCTTTAGAAATAGTTCACAATTTTGCTTGGATAGCACAGCGGCTCTTTCTAAAATCGTATCGGCTATTTTCCTTTAGAGACACTTCCCTTGTATTTTATGCCTTCAGAAGTGTTCAGAGACCCCCAGAACCTGGCGACGCATGGCAAATATTTGATGTTTTCTTATAACTTGTATTCAGGGACATCTATTCCTCACCTCAGCATGGGTGAGTAAATTAACTGCAAGGATGTGGTGATTTTTAGCTGTTAGTCTTTAAGAAAAACTTGTAAATCATGTATGATGATAGATGGAGATACAATGAGTAAAACCATCCTTTTCTTTACTACAAGTTGGGGAAGCTTTACAGTATAACATGGGCAGTGGCAGGCACTGAGACAGATGTAGGTGGAATGAGGTTTGCGGTCAGGATTCAGATCAATATCGAGAGTGGTGATACACACTAATCCAGACCATTGCTGTCAGAGACATAAAAGCAATGATTTGAAGCTGGGTTTTTTTTGCTTTTTAGGGCTGCACTCCCAGCATATGGAAGTTCCCAGGCCAGGGATCCAATTGGAGCTACAGCTGCTGGCCTACGCTGCAGCTACAGCTGCAGCAATGCCAGATCCAAGCCGTGTATGCGACCTACACCACAGTTCATGGCAATGCCGAAACCTTAACCCACTGAAGGAGGCCAGGAATCGGACCTGCATCCTTGTGGATCCTAGTCAGGATTGTTAACTGCTGAGCCATGATGGGAACTCCCGAAGCTGTATTTTAATTAATTATTATTATTATTTTTTTTTTTTGCCATACCCACAGCATGTGGAAGTTCCCTCAGGGATGAAACCTGTGTCACAGCAGTGACAATGCTGGATCCTTAACCTGCTGAGCCACCAGGGAAGGCTGAAGCTATATTTTAATTAAACCTCCTATCAAAAAACATCACCACTTGCTGTAACTTCTTAGAGACTTAGTCGCTGCCCGGATTATCCAATCTGATTTAAAGCAAATCGGTACAAGGAACTACAAGAAGATGGAAGCCATGACATTACTGCAAATGCCCTCTTTCTTTCAAGAGCAGTTAGAAGGGAATGGGGGGGGGGATTCCTTTTTTTTCCTCTAAGCAGGGGATAAAAAATTTGGCATAGAGGGACAAAGGCATGCTCTTTGGCACAATTTAGTTAGGAAGGCTGGAATTTAAATTTGTGCCATGCATAGAAAAAGAGCTGAAAGCGGAAAAATACTGTTATCATTTAATAGTTTTGAGAATGCATTGATTCTAAGCACCCTCATGACAACAGGGTTCAAATATAAAGCTTTCATCATTGAAGAGAAAGCAAAAGAAGATGAAGACTCCGTCATATGGTGGAGGGAAAGGGAGGTGCAACTGTGAATGACCTTTAGCAGGTCAACTGCAAGTAGGCAAATGATTTCTGCTGATTCTTCGTGTTCCTGATTGGAGGATCAAGGAGACATGACTTTAAACCAAAGCAAAAGAGATGAAGGACATTTGCACAAGCCACCCACCCAATGTTCTTAGTATGAAACCCGCTGCCGATCATGTCTAAGGGTACATTGCAGAGAGGTTTTGAATTTACATGAGTACTTGGTTCGGCGTTCAGCCAGCGTAGAAACAACACAAGCTCTCACTCCCCAGATTTTAAGTAATATACTTGCCATCCTGTGACTCTGGGGGAAACATCGTTTCTTATTCTTCGAATCATTGAATCATGAGACATTCGCACTTGAGCTGAATTGAGCTCACGGTATCATTTTGAGCCAAAAACGTTTGTCGTTTTTAAATGTGGAGGGCTAAAGTGAAATCTGTGCGAAGAGGCTTCAGAAAGCAAGCGAGCCAATGAGTATAAGTGTCGGAAGTCACAAAGATCATTTCTAGGAGCTGCAGGTGTCCCTGTCAGGTGTGCAGCATGAAAAATCGTAATAAAAGGGCAACTCCATAACTGGTACTACGGTCACAACTAGCCTGCTGTCCTACAGTTGGACAGAGGCCCCAAAACTGAATGTCACGTGTTTTTAAAAAAAATCAAACGGCACTGAGCTTGTAATGTATATTTTATTTTGCACAAGCTTGCATATATACTGCACATACATTCAGTTTAAGAGAAGATGGAAGGCACACAAGGCAGTTGGACTACTGTATCCTTTAAGTGGTACAAAGCAAAAGGTAAAAGTTTGGAGAGTGTACAAAAGCTTAAACACACAAAGTAAAACCCCCGTCCCCCCCTCCCCCCCCAACAACTTTTTTTTTCCTGTTTTAAAATTTAGTAGCTGCCAAACTAAATTTTTTACTTTAACTTTAAAATCAATTGTCTACTGCACCTTTTTATTTACTTTTTAATATGGACAGGGAGTCTCATTTTTTTTTTATCATATCAATTAATATTACAGTACATCCTTGGTAATACAAAATTGTACACCTTCATCAAATAAATTAGGATAAATTAAACCAATAAATTATGCAAAGTCTTCAGAACAATAGACAACAACAAAAATCCACAATTGAAATTGCCTCTAGCTAAAAAAAAATCAAAAATTGACTTTATCAGTTCAGTTATTGTACTATATTCAAATCAAAGGGTCTTTATTACAAAAAAAAAGCTTAATAATGCTATTTACAACATATTGCTAAATAATATAAAGGCAGTGTTTTGTCACGGTTTATACTATATACAGATGAGAAATGGCTGGGACAATATTGGGAGAAGCCATGACCTTTGATTCTTCTAGGTATCGCTGAGACCAATCCCAAATATATTTGCTTTTCTAATGCTCATATCGAAGTGGTAATATACAATTTTAAAATGCTTTTTCCCCCCTAGGGAGAGGATTCAAATATTTTAAAAATAAGGAATGAATCCATTTTCACAAAAGAGGGCCAGTCTGTTTGCCTTCTCTGCTCCTGTTTGGGCATGACTGGGGGTGTTAGATTTGAGAGAGGGCTCAGTTGAAAAGACTCAAAGTCCAGATGCTTCCAGCTTCTGTTATATTCTTAGAAGGATGACTATAAGAAGATGCAAAGGTTAAATACCAGTTTTGATCCCAGCTCTGAAGAACGAGCATTTTAGCTTTAGACTTAGAGATGGTTTACAACCAACAGATCTACAGAAGACAAAACTGCATTTCCTTCAACGTCACATGTAAGTGCAATACAGTAACTGCTTACTCATATAAACCAGTTACGTTCTTTAAGGGGAGCTTTTTGAAAACAATGTTTCTTGTCATTTGCAAACACAGAGTTTGTACCAGAACGAAACATTTGTACTATTCACACCAATGAAGATTCTATAATATACATGGCAAAGAGATTCTGCTCTGTTCTCACATGTACACTGCTTCTTTCCGGGGAATCTGTAAACTACGTTGTCTCTGATGAATTTATGATTGCTTCTGGGGGACATCCTATTTGTAAAGCCCCCTAAATCTTTAGCTTTATGACTTACTATTAACTTGTATGTGTATGCACGGGTGTGGGGGGCGGGGAGAGGGTTTACATACTAAATGCCTTCATGTACACAGAAAAGAAATTTCATAAATTTACAGAAACTGCATTACTCTTGCCCTTGACATCTGATGAAAGAGACTGTTATCTTTTAAAAGTAGAGAGCAGGATTTTCAAGAATGCTTTCAACTGTCTATACAGTCACCGAAGTGTTCCTAAAAAATTCAACAGATGTTGTGAGAATGTAGTTATTTATTAAAATCTCATGTCTTACGTAACAACAGCCATGGGGTTAAATATTTACATTGCTTTATAAAAGTTCCCCTCTTGGTTTAGTGTTTTCGTTTTGCTATTTTTTTTTTTTGTTGTTTTTAAAATTTTAAAAAATGATATTCACCCACATCCTTAGCACAGCAACAAAGATTCTGCAAACATAAAACACTTTAATTAAATAATACTTGGAGGCACAAAGCAAACTTCAGAAATATGTGGGTGAACATTTCCTTAAATAATGACTACATTCTACCATCTTCCACGTTGTTTTACCATTTAATGCGAAACGTCCTCATTAAACAGCCAGAGATACAGTAAGAATTAAATGTTTTGTTGTTGCAAATAGAACATTCTTTTCACAAAACATAACAAATGTCTAAAATAGGTCCTTAAATCTAGATAGGAAAAGGTAAGCTTTCCACTTCACACGCAGATATATATGTATATTTTTACATGTGTGTATATGTGTGTATGTGTTTTTATGTTCACACATCTGCACACACATATATAGCACATGGTATGAAATATTGCTTCTATACTACTTTTCATTAGGCTAAGAAAACACAAGATTTGCACCACAGTTACAAAAAATTGGCTTCTACAAGAATTTTCAAAACTCGAATGCTGCTCAAACAATTGAGGAAAAAATAATTTGCGGTATCAAACTGTTCTAAAAATTCTCTTCTTCAAAAACGTATTCTCCCGCTTTGTTTTAAAAAGACACAAAATATGCATAGCTATCAACGTTATGTCAAACAGCCAGAAAAAAAATCTAGTGTTTATTGCAGCTGTAGTAATTGGAAATAAAGTCAAAAAGATGAAATTGAAAGCCACAGAAGGCACAAGAACAATTGTACTGGTGGGAAAAAACTGGTATTTTGAAGGATTTTAAAAAATCCCCCCGCTGGTGCATTTAGGTCTAGGCACAGACTATAACCTCAAGTGTAGATGCAAAAATAATTTAGGGTTAGCAGAAAATAAGTGGAAATGCGGTATTTCAACAAGGACTTTAGACTTTGTTTCCCTTTGTAAACTGCCCCTCGTCCTTCACCCTCCCACCTCGGAAAGTGAACTTGCTCCTAAGCAGCCAATTTTTACTTGGTGAGAGTTGAGCTAAGATTTGAAAGACGGTGATTTTTTTCTTTTAAAAAAACCTGGTTAAAGAGGAGTTTCGAGAGACAGGCTTTTGTCATTTTCCAATGCTCCGGGAGGCACAAGATTTTACGGTTGTAAAAGAGAAAAAAAAAAAAATTCCTGAACGCAAAGTGATTGAGTTCTATTTCCAGGACAACAAGGTGAGCTGATCCTCACGCTGTAATTTCTACTCTGAAATCATTTCTATGCCTCGGTGAACATTGAGAGGATATTAACGTAGATTAGTGCATCAACATTTGGTTGTGAACACACTTTTGCTTAATTTGTCTATTTAAATTAGAAAGGCAGGGGAGACTAAAACTAATCAATGCTGAATTTGCCCCAGATCAAGAAGATACTAGCAATCTGTCTATATAGGTAAATACACAACAGTTTGGCCTGTTACCTTGCGAATGGTAACACAACGGTGATATGAATTACACGGAACAGCAAAGACCCAGCGTATACTGATGCGGACAATGGATGCCATACTCCTGGGCATGAAACAAGGCGAAAAGAGTGTGACCACAAGGTGAGATTGCTTCTCTACTTTGTGCTGATTGGATTTTTTGGTTTGCATTTTATTCCAATGGGATGATTATCCAAACCCTTTTTTTTTTTTTTTTTCCCCAAGCAAGCCGGAACAAGAACATATTGGATCTGATAGCTCTGTGTACGCTGAGAGTGCAAGCTGGGTGATGTGTTGGATGAAGCCAGGGGGTGTTCCAGCCTGTGCTTCTGAGATCTGCCCACATTGCGAGAGGCTGTGTCTCCTGAATGATGCAGGCATCACAGGACTACGCCGTTTCATTTAAAGTCAGCAAGTTTTAAGGCTTTGTGCTGACAATAATTGCCTTCATACATTCCTGTCCATCAGCAGAATTTATAAATGATGTCAAATTACAGCCATTGGGTCAGCTAGTCAGTCACATGGGTCAACCTGCATTCTCCAAAGTCAAATGCAATTTTTATAAAAATCAGGGGGAAAAATGGTATTTATGTTGTATGTGATCTAAAATACCAGGTTTGTTACCGTGTCACTGGAGGAGATGTAGATCAAGTTTCCTAAGGGGAGGGAGGGTTCTGGAAAACACTATTAGAATGAAAAAGGAATTCTTACTGCATCTGCACACAAAACCCAGCTACCAAAAACAAATGTGAATGCCCAAAGGCTCTTAAAAAGCAAGTATGGGAACGTTGGAACATCTTTGAAAAACTGGAAAAAAAAAAAAAAAGAAAAAGAAGAAGAAAAAGAAGAAAGAGGAGAACCATTGAAGAAAGCATGAAATAGCAGCTAGCTTTCTTATGTGTGCTGAAATTGTGTCTTTTGGGTAAACTCCCAAACTCTCCTATTCTCTACAAGCTTCTCAGGTTTTGGTCAATACTAGCTTCTGAATTAGAAGAGACTTTATCAATTGCCTTAAAACGCTGTACCTAAAATGAAGAAACACTTAATCGACTGTCACCACTTTGACCATCCATCAGGGTAGTGTGGAAATGTATATGAAAATAAGTCATTCTCTTACCAACTCCTCTAGGGAGGGGAAGATCAAGTCAACTAGCAGCTGTCAACAAACTTCTAGTGTAGGCAGGAATTTTATGGTCAGGCTGGGATGCCCTTTATCCCTTACCATAGAAAGGTGTTCAGAAAATAGTGTTTTGGCTTTTCTTTTTTTTTTTTTTAACCAAAAAAAAAAGTGTTAAATATTCAACAAATAATTGCTCTGTTAAAGCATATAAACAGAGTGGAGCAAAGAATAAATTTGAAACTTATGTGCCTTTTCATATCTGAAGCAAAGTAAATAGAAAATAACACGTTATAGGGGTTTTTCTCTATAAAGAATGATATCCACTCGCTTATTATCAAGAAGAGCCTGTTGCAAAATTTCGAGAGGCGACTAGAAATCACGCGAGTTTCTAGTCTCATCTTCAAAGAGTCAGTTTTGTACCGAATTGCTTTGCCTCCATAAGATACCAATCCTAGTTTGGGGTGTTTGCCATTTCTCTTAGGAAAGGCTTTTTGACAGTTAGTGATGATGTTTCTTTTTCAAATCTGGCCTTTTGGGCTACTTTTGAAAAGTGAACTATTCATCTGCCACTGGCATTATTTTTAAACATACGGATAAAAAGCTACTTACTGAGTTCAAACCAAACATTTCAGTTTATCACGTGGTTTCATTGCATTTTCCTATCTCCTTAGCCGTGAAAATAAAAGACACATCACTGAAGACATAGCTGCACTGTGTCACGGGTCTCCCTCCGCCAACCGCCAGTTGCAATAAACCATCAATCAAGCAAAAGCATCTTTAACAAATGCCCTCCCTTGCGAACACCGACGTTGCACACGCCAACATTCTTTTTTCCCTGAAACTTAACCCTATTTTAAGTCTCCACATGTTAAGGGCCTTGGGCAAAAGTAAACTAAAGGCGGAAGGAAAAGAACCATCCCCTTGCAATGGAAAACGGAAGAAAGTGAGAGGAAGATGATGAGGAGGAATTACCAGCCGATTTCAGAACATATCCATGCCTCCCATACACTTATACATGAACTCAAAATCTAGACACGTGTAACTTGGACATCCAAAGGGGACTGCGGCTACTCATACATTCCGAAAGAGTTGTTGAAATTTCTACTCATGAAGCAGCTCTTGTAGGCAGTTTGGGGATTTGAAAATCTCAGGGACTTCACTGTCCAGCTTGCAGATGACCTTGTATATGGCCTTCTTCCAGGAAGGATCAACATCTTTGCCTGCGATAATGGCATTGAAAAACTCCCGTAATGTGATCTGCGCAACTTCCAGGAATCTCTCTGGAACCTGCTGATACAAGGAGACAATGGCATTAATAAAGTTTTCAGTTTCAAGTCTCCAGTTCTTCAAAGGAAATTGAGCTAAGTTCTTTCTTTCAGAAAGGGGCTTACATGGCACCTGCATTTGCTAAAAATGGCCGGCCTCTATTCTCTTATGTAAAGTTGTTATATATAGCAGCATTGTAATGTGGGGTTGACAGCTTTGGAGAGTTTTAGAAAAAGACTCGTGCAAAGGATACATGCAGACCTTCTGAAAAACTGGGATTCCACTGTGCATATTTGGATAAAAAAGTTGGAACTTCTCACTTCATCCACTTGGTATATTTCAGAAGCAAGGCTCCACCTGATCGTTCAGAATCTGAACCATATTTCCATTATGAAAACAAAATGTGTTCTCAAAAGTAGACTAAGAAGTAGCCTTTGATATGAAAAATAAAAAAAAACCCTCACCGTAGATGAAGAAAATCAAAGTCTGTTTCCTGCTTGTATCAGATGGCTGTTGACTCAAATACTAAATTGTATATCAATGTAATTTACACTATAAATTGCAGGCAGGAGTTCCTGCAGTGGTGCAGCGGATATGAATCCAACTAGGAACCATCAGGTTGCGGGTTTGATCCCTGGCCTTGCTCAGTGGGTTAAGGATCCAGCCTTGTCATGAGCTGTGGTGTAGGTTGAAGATGTGGCTCAGATCCAGCATTGCTGTGGCTGTGGTGTAGGCTGGTGGCTGTAGCTCTGATTGGACCCCTAGCCTGGGAACCTCCATATGCTGCAGGTGCGGCCCTGAAAAAGATGAAAGACAAAAAAAAAAAAAAAAAAGTGCAGGCAGACCTCATTTCACTGTGCTGCTTGCTTCACTGTGCTTCGTAGGTGCTGTGTTTTCTGCAAACTGCAGGTTTGTGGCAACTGTGCGTTTGCGGAGCAAGTCTATGGGTGCCATTTTCCCAACAGTGTTAGTTCACTTCGTGTCTCGGTGTCACACTTTGGTAATCCCAATATTGCAAACTTTTTCGCTACTGTTAGATTTGTTATAGTGATCTGTGATCAGTGACCTCTGATATTACTCTTGTGAAAGGATCTGAGCTCACTGAAGGCTCAGATGATGTTTAGCATTTTTAGCAATTGAGTGTTTTTAAATTAAGGGATGCACTTTCTTTTTGGACATAATCTATTGCACTTTATAGGCTACAGGCTGGTGTTGATGTAACTTTTATATGCACGGGGAAAAAAATTCATGGGATTGGCTTTCTTGCGACATTCGCTTTATTGCGGTGGTCTGGACAGGGACCTGCACTATCTCCAAGGTATGCGTTACTCTCTCTACAACAAAAAGAGTAAGAGGATGACCCCAATGCCAAAACCCAAGATCCAAAATGTGTACGCAGTCCTAAAATCCTACATCGGAAGCTGCTTTGCCTTGAGATTAGAATGGCTCCACAAGAGAGTGACTTACTTAGCTGATAATAACAATAAACCCCAACATTTTTGGAGTGCTTCTTCTGGGTCAGGCACTGTGTTAGGTCCTGAAGGTGAATTATGCCATTCAGTTCCCCGCCAACTCTGTGATTATTAACCCCATTTTACAGTGAGAAAATTGAGGCTCACTTGTTCGGTCATGGGATTCCACGATAAACATTCTCCAACTATTCTTTTCAGAATCCTCTTGGTCAGTCCTTATCTTCCAAAGTGATTAATCTATGTGAGTGCGTGGTGTGTGCTTATTAATTGTCTGTTAGTCGTTGTTTATTTAATAGTCAGACCTCTTGTCTAGGAAAAGGAATAGCTCTTGATGTACATATTTAGCCTTCTTTGTAAGTTATCAGGTAAAGCATGGCCTGTCTTTCCCCACAACAAGATAAGAGATTCACAGAATCATTCTATGGACTCGTAACTGTCCAAGTAGATACCGACACTCTGTAGATTTCTTCTACTGGGGGTCCTTATACAGTAACAATGTTTTATTTTTATAGTAAGTGCAGACATAAGAAGTAAATGCACTGCAGCTGTATGTGTAGAGAGATCTGTCTACACATACACAGGAGGCAAAAGATTTTTGTCTCAGTTCAGACGTGCCATTTACCAAAGTAAAAGGGAGGCACTGTCCCTCTGAACATATTTGATCCCTGGCTCCCCCTCTTTTCGCAATCTGTGCAGTGGAACATTTTATAATGACGGTAACTGCTAAGAAAAAAACATGAAATGATCATCCGACATCCCTGCCTTACACATGTGGAGTTGGAGTAAGAAGTTCAGTGCTTCTCATGACAAGTCACCTGTCCTTTAAAAGAAACCCCAGGAACAAAAGGGGGGGGCCCCCCCTCTGGGGTCAACCAGAATCTAGAAAAGGTGCAAATTTTGGATAGCCCCTCCTCAAAACATACATATTGGCTAACTTCTTAGGACAAAATTCCGAACACCGCCTGGAAAATCATGGAAGCAACACCTTGTTCCCCATGAATGTGCCAACTCGCACATCCCCGTGGTCATTCCCTGCCGAGAATTCATCTACATTCTCTCCTGGACTTTGATGATTTTCTCCCAATCTCCTGCATAGACATGAGTATTTGTGGGACAGAAAGGGCCTGGAGGAACCATCAGCCCTCCCGCTCGCCTTATTCGACACACAAAGCCATTAAGCAGCCTTTTCGAGTACTCTTCCCTCTTCCCCAAAGCCGGTCCTTCACACTTTATCAAATGGGCATTATTGAGAGAGGGATTCTGGCTGGAGAACAGTTAGGCAGTGCAACTACCCACTCTAACTACTTGGTTTGGGAGCTGTTAGCCAAATGCTACAGAAACATAATCATCGGCATTTATTAAAATCAACATTTCGAGAAGTGTGGTTTTCCTGGCCATGGGCAAGAGATCCATGAAGGAGACCTATGTTCCTCGAATGCTCAGGGATGTGGCATGGTGTGGCAGAGAGCTGCAGGGGACGGGAGCAGGGCAGCTGCTGAGATGAAGTCAGAGAAGGCCAGAACCTCTTCCATTCCAAGGAACCCCTAGGAGATCTGGGGACCCAGGGGCCAAGGGAGCAGGGGCATTGTTCAAGACAGCCAGAGGAAGGAGAAGCTTCTAGAACAGCATCGGCACTTGTGCAGGGAGGGAAGAGTCGTTCTTGGGTTTGCCTGAGAACAAATCAAGGCTATTTCTTTGGGGGGGGTGCTGCCTTCACCCCGTTATTCTTATCATTCGCCATGCTGGTCAGTTGTCTTTACTGGGATTTGTCCTCTTCTAAACATTTGTTTCTTTTGACAGTAATCTTGGGCTGTCCTTTAAGATTTCTTGCATTTGTGGCTTGATGTTATTTAACTTTTCACTTACTTATATCTAATAGTAGTGAATTTATCATAAGATGTCTTTAGAAGAAAAGTCCTGTTTCAATTCTGTGTATCCCTCAAAATCCTTAACAGAATTCTTTTGCATCATCTTTGATAAATAGCTCATGAGACCCTGCCTTCGGTTTTGTTCCATTTAAAAAGGAATTTTATTTTATTTTTGGCCGTGCCCAAGCCATGTGGCAGTCCCCAGGCCGGGGATCAAACCCACACCACAGCAGTGACCAGAGCCACTGCAGTGATAAGGCTGGATCCTTAACCTGCTGTGCCACAGAACTCCAAACAAAGGTAATTTTAAAGTAATGATTAAAAAAGGAGAGAGAATTTAAAGAGTTGAACTAGATCTCAGGACTCATTTTATAGATGAAGAAACTGAGATTCTATGAGATAAAGAAATTATGAAATGGAGATGGATGGGAAGTAGCCTTTCAGGTGTTTTTCCACTAAGCCACGCTGGGTCCTTAATGCATTTTCAGTAATTCCTACTTAGATGAGGCGTCAAAACCTTGACAGTCTGTGGACTTGTGATTTTCAAAAACCCCAGAAGAGCCAGTAACTTCAAAATAAGTGGGAATGACACGAACGATTCTCAGAAGGAGACTCTGGTTAGTGGTGTATGTTTGGGAAGGGATGAATTCTTTGTGAACCAATGAAATGGCTTGCTAATTGCGTGCTTCCTTTGAGGCAATACTCAAGCCAAGGATTGGGCTAGACAAAAGAAAGTTATCATCAGGAGTTGGCGCAGCGGAAACGAGTCCGACTAGGAACCATGAGGTTGCAGGTTCAACCCCTGGCCTCGCTCAGTGGGTTAAAGATCCGGCGTTGCCGTGAGCTCTGGTGTAGGTCACAGATGCAGCTCAGATCTGGTGTTGCTGTGGCTGTGGCATAAGCCGGCAGCTGTAGCTCTGATTAGACCCCTAGCCTGGGAACCTCCCTATGCTGTGGGTGTGGCCCTAAAAAGACACACACACAAAAAAAGAAAAGAAAGTATGAAAAAAAGAAAAAGTTATCATGAGATCCTCTAATACCAGAGCAATTCCTCCTTTTTTGGAGACTCCAGAGAGGTAAATTGATAGGTAGCAACAGATCATCCATCCGAGAGGATGCCAAGGAATTCCATCCACAGGTAGACATATCACCCATGAAAAAGAGACCCGTATCTCTCTCCGCCAGAAAAGTTTCCCCAACTCCACTTAACAGGGTCATGGGGCGGGGGGTCCTCTCTGATGTTTTTTAGAGGGTATCTTAGAATTCAGGCTTATGCGAATGGTGTTGCCTGTATTTTTCTGTACCTCTTCACACCTAATGGATTTCCAATCACTAATAAACATCTGCAGAAAAGTCCTTAGTGACAAGTAATCCCTTATCTAGGTTTCTTTTAATAGAACCCAGCAATCTGCAGAATGAACCCTAGAGTATCTCCTCAGCATCAGGTGGTAACAGTCAATCAAGTCCCTGGAATGCAAGACAATGCCGGCCGCTGGGAGGGGGAGGGAAGGCCATGCCTCTGGACATGCCACAGGGGAAAACAAAGGGCTTCCAAAGTCTCTGGCTGGAACTCTGAAGCTATTGTGGGAGCCGCGGTGCTGAGTGTTCTTCAGGAGAGGAGAGTGGAAACTTTGCTTAGATAAAAGGCCTCCCGATATGGGAGCCTCACCCCAAATGGTCTTGCCTCTCCTTGCCTTGAGCTTTGGAGGAGCATATTTCCACGAGGAGGTACCTGGGGCTTGGCTATCAGCAGCCACCCATTTCCCCACAATCGTTTGTACTCAAGTCTCCTCAGAGCACAGGAGAGCCTTGGGGGCTTGGATGAAATGGGAAACATGGGAGGCTATTTTCAAGTCTGCTGTCTGTGGCTTGGTTGCAAGCCCACACACACACACACACACATGCACGGTGTGTTGGGTGGGTGGTTGTTTTGCTGTTCTTTTTTTTTTTTTTTTTTTTAATCAGAGTGAATGGCAAAGATGCATTTTCCCCCGTCTTCCTCCTCCTCTTCCCAGTTGCTTTACCTTCAAGGATGATTTGTTTTATTAAACTGACTGTCCCTAGCCTCTGCAGTACATAATAAAAGCCTGACATAGCAGGCTGCCTGCCTTCTGTGTCCTGCAGACACTCATCATAAGTGTCAGGACATACCAAGGTTAGCGGTCACTGGAAGTGTGCTCGCTGGCCCAAACCTTGCCAAACGCTCTTGGCAGCTGAATGAATGTCACAGAGAATAGAAGGGGAATTACAAAGGTTAAAAAGAAGACAGCCTCTCCTATTTTCTGGAGACAGAGAAGCTGATTTTTCACACCTCTGAAACATCCAGAGACTCATCCATCGGTCTCTCGCGGGGACCTAAACCTTGCCCCTTGCACAGCTCCCCGTGGATACCTTGCCTTCCTCCCTCCCCTTTAAAAATTGGTCCACTGGCCTAATTTCATCAGTGAAATGATCTTTGCTGAAACGGACAGAAAATAAACCAGGCGTAGACCTCTCTCTCTAGCCTTTCCCCCAGGGCCAAAGGCTCCGAGGGCTTATCAAGCTTATCAATCAGTAGCTTACAATCTTATCAAGGGAGATCATCTTCTGTTCATCTACTATTTTGTTCAACCTTCCAGGGGTGAAACAGAAAAGGAGACACACCTACGGGCAGAAGTGGATAACTGATGGAAAGGTAAAATCTTGGCCAGTATTTTGGTGAATTAGTTTGTGCGGGGGCTTTTCCTTCTTCTCGCTCCTCCATAAAAAAAACACTATAAAAGGGCACTAAAATGCTGACTGTAGAAGACAATGTCAAGGAGAAAAGGGTACTGGTATTTTGGATACTCTTCACTGCTCGCCTTGGAGAGAGAGTTATTCTTGTCACAAACCCTTTTGTCTGCATCTGCTGACTGCTTGCCTGTAGCCAGCAGCATACTTTAACTGTTTTGTCACCTCCTAACATCACATGCATCAGCTGTTGGGCTTTTGTTACGGGTATTGTAGAACTAATCCGCTGTGGCTGTTCCACTGTGCAGTAAATAAAACAGAAACGGGCTTCTCAGACAATTCTGCATGAATATTTCAGATGGCTTTTACAACTCCGATTCACAAAATCAAATAAATAAATAACTCCCACAGCCCCCCCCCTTCCCCCGGCCTCTACCCACACACAGAAACAAAACCCCTCAAACTAGACCCAGATGCCTCCAAGTCAACTGCATTGAAGGCACTGACTTGAGCCTTCAAGCAATTGTTTGAGTGACGTTGAAAGAACAGCTCTCTCTCAACTTCAGCACTGGGTTATTCATATTTATTAGTAGAGTTAAACACATCTGATTCTGAAAACTGGGTAAGTGGCTTTGAAAATCTTGAGAACTACTTTCTCCTTGGGCTTCCAAAAAAAAATATATATATATATATATATATATACATATGCTATCAGAAATATATAATTACAGTGGCTCTGTTAAACTGCTTTTATTGTTTCCATCTGCATTTTCTTCCCTTTCACTCATCTGAAAGGGGTCACAGGAAGATGCCTGTGTATCCAATTCACCCTAAGAGCCTCTCCAAAATGTTTAACCTGTATAGGAGCGCACAAGGAAAAGCAAACTTTAGGCTGGGACTTCCCAAACTGAATTGACACCATGAGTTCTCTTACAGGATGGAGAAGGTATTCATCATATACAGTGAGGACTTCTAAGGGTCTTGGGGGAGGTTAGAAGGAGACAGGGCACCTGGACGCGTCTGCAGGTGTGTGCACACACACGCATGCGCACTCAGATCCTAGGCCAGGCGACAAAGTTGCAGTCCTTCCGCGAGTATTCCTTCACCCTAGTATGCGCGACGCCTCTGAACAAACTCGCCCATCCCCGCCGTTTGTTAAGTCAATATTGATCAAGGAGAGACGTCTCTCCTGAGAGCGGGGGCACTAGCTGGGGACTTACGCTGCAGACGGAGCGGACTTAAATGGATAAACTCAGATCCTTTAGTAACTCCTCACAGAGATTACGAGACAAAAATGCAAGAACAGATGCGTTATTGCTGTTCCCCTTCTCTGCCAGAAGCAGAAGAGGGGAATCACGGGGTTAGGGAAGGTGGGCACAAGGGGCTGTTCCTAGGGTCTCCCCCCGCAGTCCTGCATGCATTTCTCCTGTGTGTACAGCTGGGGTCTAGCTGGTCCTTCAGGAGGGAAGAGCGGTGTGGGACGCTATCCCGAGAGAACGGCCGGATTGGGTGCCAACACCCTCTCTTTATGGGGAAGTTTCGGAGAGAACAAGCACGAATGCGCTTTGGGAAGTCTAAGTTATTATCCAAAGGGAAGGTGGTGGTTTGAACCTAAAGCACCAGCGCAATGCCTGGGAGCCCTCTCACTGTGATTAGTACATGTACGCGAGGCAGTGTTTGGAGAGATGCTTTGAGGAGGTTCGTGTGGGTGATTTGAGGGGCCGAATCAAGGCGCTGAGAAAAGCTGCTTTGTTTCCTAAGTTTTACTTCGGATGCTTCACCATAGCGACTAGAATCCTGTCCAGGGCTGGCCGATTGGCCACACGGGCCTCCCAGGGAAAACCGGTTTTAAAATCATCTCTAGAGACTAGGTGTTAGGTATTAGGCACTGAGCACCGTGGTCAAAGACTAGGTGTTATATTTAAGAGCTCCCACCAAATGGCTCCATGGTGTTTACATTTTAATAGGATGCTCGCACCTCTGTTTGGAAGGGCTGGAGTTAACCAGGGAGCACTGGCTACAAAAGTGCTTGCAGACGCCTGCCTGCCAGCCTACACCAAGTGAGGGCCAGGAAGATTCTGCAGCCACGACCGGGCTCCAGGCTAAAGTCTCTTTGACTCTGATGATACAGGTGGCCTCCAGCTTCCAGGGACCTTACGGGATTCGGTCAGTGTAACGCCCACACAGTTTTAGGCCTAAGAGTGGGCTCACCTCCTACTTGAGTGTTTTGCTCCTTAAATACATGAAGACTAAATGCTTAAAGGAAGTGGCTAGAGTTCAAGGCTGTCCTTAAAACAAAACAACAACCCAAAAAACCCCGCCTAGAGCGCCCCCCCCCCCCCGCCCCATGTTTCCTCAGTCTAAGCAAAGGAACACATGGCAATAACAGTCGGTATCATTTTTTTTTTATAAACCTTCAAAAGAACAATGTTCTGTTGAGCAAAATTCAGTAGCATTCTGTAAACATTAATTTAAGGAAATCAATAGACTCGGTGAGCTAGAGCCATATTGCAAGATAAACTGGCCAGAGTGCCACTTTGTCAAATAGATTTTCGTTTTCTCGGCCTGATAAAGACAGTTTCAAAACGGGGCAAACGTGTTGCAACCAAGGTTTGAAAAGTATGTGGCCTTCAAACAGTCTGCTCGTTCCTCCTACAAAGCTGGATAAACATACTTTAAAAATGATAAGATGGTTTCGAATTGATTTGGCTTTCACATTTTACATATAGTAGATTTCTTGGTTGTCTCACAGGAAAAGACCAAAACAAAACACCACGCATTCAGAATAGAAAATAAATGTACTTGGGAGAAGGGGTTAAATTATCTTGCGGAAAAAGAGCTCTGGGGGGAAGTGGCAGTTGATGCTTGACTTTAAAAAAAGAAAAGAAGAAAGAAATCTTTATTCATGCTGACCTGATGGGCAACAGGCCTTCTTGCCAAAATCCCAAAGCCAAACTCTCTAGTGGGTTTGGGATCAGAGGTTTCAGCTGGTGGAAGCTGCTCCCGTTCTGTGAGCACCGGGCAAGGTCACGTCAATGTGTAAGGGGCTGGGGGGTGGGGAAGCCGGCCCTCAGCCCTGGGGAGGGCTGGGGAGGGGCCCTGGGCGAGATCCTTGGACAGCTTCAAGGTTTCTTTCAGCCAGGCTGAAAGAGCTGCCGGGATCATTAGAAGAAAGGGCAAAAGGAAAGCCTGTCTCCTGTCTGTCGCCATGGCAGGGACCTACCTCGCGCATGTGGTGATACCCTTCCAACTTAAACTGCCCGCCATCCCCCAGTGCCACACCTGGCAGAGGAGCAGCTTGATAGGACACGGTGGACATGGTCCATGGGGGGGAAGGTAATAAAAAGAGCTAACAGCCACATGGAAACTGCAAGGAGGGAGGCTAAGGGTCCCCCTTGAAGGGACAATGGAACCAGCAGCCATGAAAAGGATGACAGGGAGTGGACTCTGGTCCTGTGGCGTGGGCGGTGAGGCCATCACCCCTCACAGGGACTTGCCTCAGCTGCCCAAGGAAGGGCAGAGGCCTGCCCTGAGGGATTTGTGTCCTCACCTGTTTGAGTCTTTATCTTTTAAGAGCGGGTGTTTGGAAACTACAGCATCCCCCATAAAATGCCTACAGCTTGCAGATGTTGATAACAGCTGCGATAAAAATACACTAGGATGGAGTATTTTGTATACTTACGACTTTCGCTGATAAAAAAGGTTTTGGCATCTATGCTACCTGTGAATGATGCGTGTACACATTTTACCCATGTAACCATTCCATTGACCCCTCTGCCTATAGCTATCAAGGTCCAAAAAAACCCTCTCTCCCACAGCCCCAGGAAAGGAAGTACGAGCTTGCTGGGAACAGAACGACACATGTCTTTATCATAAACGCTGTGAGATTGTCAACGTTACTTTGCGGGGCTGAAATCTGGCTCACCAAATGGGCTTAAAGTGGCTAGTTTCTTTGCTCGGGCTTGGAGGTCTCGGGGATGTTGGGAAATACAACGATGGTCGTGCTATTTGCTGTAAGGAAGTACGTTTGCCTTCGCGCCCAAACTCTGCACGTCTCAAAGAGGGACTCCACCTTTAAATGAGCATCAAGCAAAATGAAGCCAAAGCACAATCACAGAAAAAGCATCAAAACCTAAAACCTAATACTCTCTCTCATCCCTCTGCTCCCAGGATATTATGAAGATCTTCTCCCAGCTTAAAAACGAAAAGCGTGCTCTCTGCTGGAACTGCTCATCTGGCAGGTGGTTCAGGTAAGAGCTGGATGGAGACTATGGCATCAGAGGATCACAGTACTGGAACTTCAGGACTAGGAAGGATCTCAGTTCGTTTTCCACCCAAGACAGAAGCAGCCTCGGGCAGGGCTTGGTACCCTTTCTCTGCAAAGGGCTGGAGAGTAAATACAAAGGCTTGTGGGGCCACATTTGGTCTCTGCTGCATATTCTTCTTCTTTTCCACAACGCTTTACAAATGTAAAAACCCTTCTTAGCAAGGCTCACAAAAAACAGACTGAGTACCAGATCTGGCCGGGAGACCAGAGTTGGCCAACCCCTGTCCTTAGCCAAACTGAAGAGCTAACCACTCTTCTGAAGGCCTAATGCTCTTTCATTCTTCTCTAATCCCATGTCCCTCGCTGGGTCAGCACACTAGTTGTTCTTGCAAGGGTAGCTGGGATCAACTTCCCTGAATTCAACCTGCACTGTCATGCCACACCTCCGGGGCACGTAAGGTGGCCCATGTCTGCGGGAATAGTCCATGAGCCACCCACTGAGAGGCCAGGTCAGGCCCTGCTCCCCCTGGGAACTTTTCCTTGGGAGCTTTCAGGCCCGCAAATCTTCAGATGTACTAAAGGGAGGGAAGACTCTTCCCCTCCTTCCTGACATAGGGAATGAATCAGCTTTGACGGAGAGATAAGCAGTACACCTGTCACTCTGTGGTGTCAACTAACTTCCCCTCCAATCAGCCCCACGAAGGATGTGCCATCCGTCGCTGAGTTCAAAACAGGCTGATACCGCTGGGTGAGGTGGTAAAATAAATAGGGCCAAGCTTGGTGCCCTTCTTGGATGGGAGATTATTCAAAAACAACATGGCACAGACTCTCCAATATTGCACCAAGGGAAGCTGGGGCACAGATAATCCGTAGTTACTCCTGTTTCGTTGGAGAATGCATTACGTGATTGTTTTCTGCAGCAGATTTACCTTCGTAATTAAGCTTCGCCTAGGCTAACAGTGAAACTAGTCTGTGTGCCCTTTACCCGTGTTAACGGCGCCACGTGAGTCAGAGGCCTAGGGAGGGATTGCTAGGAAGTGGGGTTCGGGCAGGACAATGAGAACAGCACTGCTCCGAGTAAGCACCAAAGAAGGCACTGGAGCTCCAGAGGATCATGGAACAGAGCTCCGGAGAACACGAGAACACTGCTGACAAGGGCTTATGCATCCCCAATAACATCTGAGTTGCTTTGGGAAAGGACTGGGAAGAGAGGGGAAAAAGTCTGAGAAATTCCCTTTTGTATTTCTAAGGAATTCTTTGGGGCTTCTCCTCCACAACTACCCTGTGCAAAACGAAGGATGACCCATACTTCAAAAGCAACCCAAGAGTTTATAAAGGTCTTTGAAATTCCTTTTTCAAGAGGGGCAAATATCTGGGAACAGCAGAGAAACAAGATTCCAGAAGGGCCCCGGGAGTCTTTGAAAGTCCTCTAGAATCCTACCGACATCTTACGGGTTGGGTCTCGAGGTAATATTTGCGGTGGGAGGACTTAGGATGCTGTCAACACCTGGGACTGGCCCCGTGGAAGGCGATGTCAAGCCTCCACATACTGATTATTTTGTACACCTTCAGCTCACTTAAGATGATCAATCTTTGAAAAAATCCTCTATTAATAAAGGAAACGCAGTGGCCTTGACACCACAGCCTCCTTCTGCTTCCGATCACGCCTCTGCCTTCACCCCGACTCAGACCCCCACCTGGGTTCTCAGTGAATCCGTTACTTTTCCTAAAACTCATTTTCAGTATCAGCTTTTATTGTGAACTGTTAAGGTAGGCTAAAAAAAAAAAAAAAAAACCCACCAAAACCAAACAAAAACAGAGGTTGGGTACCATTACCACAAGAAAGATGAAAAATATATATCCACATGACCGTGTGAGGATTTGATACCTGCCAGCTACAAATGCACATGTACAAAATCCCAGTGGAAAAGGACCCCCATGGCAGATGACTATCATTGGGAGAATATGTAAAGGAAAGGACACGGCTGCTTTTGCAAAAATCACCAACCACGCCTAGCAGTGAAGGTAGTTCACTCAACAACTCCCTGAGAGAGGGCGAGATGTAGTTTATTACATAGACGTTAACATATAGGACACATGCTGAGTGTCTGGGTTGAGCTGTGGCCTGGGTAGAATGTGGGTGGGGACAGGTATGTTAGTTTGTTCAGGGCCACACCAGCTCCTGGAAAACTCAGAGGCATGCGGGCTCTCTCGGTGAATGTCCTCTCTGTTTGGGTGCCTTAGCCAACACAGCAAAGTGAGTACCAAATATAATGACAGTCAATTGTCCATGAAGTCGAAAAACCCATCTCTATGATCCCAGCAAGGGAATCAGCACATCTCCCAGGGCGCTGTTGAAAGATCTGCAAAGAGGGCCTTGGGACGACACTAACATGGGCACCCTGGAGACTTTGACGGAGATAATTAAGCCACAGCAGAGCCACAAGGGTGGAAGTGGCTCACGTGGGGGCCATCTGTATTCCCAGGGGCTCCTCAATCACAGCTTAAAGCTTTGCATCAGAGGCAGGCCTTAGAGAGAATGCAGAATGTCCTCTATTCTAGAACCACAGATTCTCAGAGCTAGACCAAAGCTCCATCGTTAATCTTATCACGTTACAGGTGAACAGAGTGGAGCCCAGTGAGGCAGGTGTTGCCAGAGACAGACCCTCCAACCTGGTGAAGGGTTCCCCCGTACCCTGTCATCTTGTCGCTGCCTTTCTTAACTGGTACCCATGATTCCAGAGGCCCGGAGCTGTTCCAGGCGGATGTCACCTTTATGGCCACACTTGGGGCAGGAGGAATCACTTTCTCTTTTCAAAACCAGTTTCGCATTGATTCTTTGTCCCAGTTCTGACGAGAACTCCCTGTTTGCTCTTCTGTTTGTTTGTTTTCCTATTTAGGGTCAGTAGGAAATGATGCAAGAGTTAGGCTCCTGACAGCAGGGACAAGGTAACTTTTATTTGGCCCTACAGATGAATGAAAGCAAATGCTTACACAGCATTTACTTTGTGCTCATGTGGTCATGGACATTCATGTAATTCTCACAAGAGCTCTGAGAGGTAGGCACTATCATGTCCCCCATTTTGCAGATGAGGACACTGAGGCAGGCACAGAGAGGCTGAGACACCTGCCAAGGGTTCACTTCAAGAAAGGGGCAGCCCTGGGATTTGATCTCAAAGACCGGTTCCAGAATCGATGCTCTTAAGGTCTATTACTGTTATTCGTCCAAGACCACTGCCATTGGAAAGACTCTCCCAAAGGAATTCCCTTTAAGACTCCAAGGTGATGCTTTTATATAAAATAACACCTACTTGTCAATGAACATGTTGCCTGCTTGAGAATAATACAGAGACCAGAATTTTTCTTGCTTTGGTGTCATTTTTATAGACTCAAGCCGGAGACTAAGGCTGTGTCTTCATGATGTCAAACACGCCAACGCTTTACCTACAACAAGGCTGAAAACATCTGCACGGCAGGGCGGATCCGTGCATTTTTTATTTGGCTGGATATGTTCCGTAGTCGTCATAATCAGATTTGCCAGGATACTTGCCAAGAGTCTCACAAATCGGTTTCATGGGATCATTGCAACCAGAAAAATGCTCCTGAGATGTTACTCAAGAAATCCAACTTCTGAGCATGAACTAACTTGTGGGGCAATCAAAAAAGTTCATCGGAGGTGTGCGGGAGGCACCATCCCCAGAACCGTGGGGTGGCTGCCCGCTGGACTCCTGCCCCTCTGTCCTGTAATTGTAACTGTCCCTCAGGAAAACACGGTCCTGCTGGAAGAGCATTACAGAAGGGCAGCTGAAATGATCAGGGGCAGCCCACTTACTGTGTGAGATTAGACTTTTAAAAGGATTAGAGCTCCTTAATCTGGAGAGATGAAGATTAAGAGGGAGTAATGATCAAAGTCTATCAAATCAGAAAGGAAATGGAGAGTATGGCGGCAGTCCTGTTCGCAAATCCCGGGATATTCTAACAAGGGCTATCCCTTTGGAGTCCCAGGGAAATCACTTTAACAGCCATGACAAGAAGATACTATTTTCACAGCAGGTAATACATTGAGAGAATTATTATCTTGAGGAGTGGTGTGTTCTGAGAATGGAGTTAGCTTTTTAAAAGGTTTAAATAAACCCAGGGTGATAAAACCATAATGATCAAATAATGGGAGGGTAGGAAGGTTCTGGGGATCTCTTGAGTCTTTTGAAAATGATTCCATTGATGACAGGCACCTGCTCTCCCAAGGTGCTCCCTGTCCAGGGCTGGTGGCCCATGGATCTGGTCCCTGCTCTCCTCGCTTGGTCAGCTGGCTTGTTCCTAACATCCGGAACAGGTCTCAGTGACTGGAAGGCTGGGAGATCTAGTGCGAAATGGCCACTCATTCCTGGGAGGGGGTTTTCTTGAACCCTTGGCTGGGTCTTTGCCCTAGGATTCCAAATTAGAATTCAGAACAATAGTCTGACCACGACTCTTCCTCCTTTCTGGACCCCTTAGCATTAACGCCTACACATTACTCAAACCTGGAGACGCTGGAAACATCTTAGGATGCAGCCGGTTGGGGAATAAAACTGGTTAAACTCTCTACTGGAGAAGCTCTTCCTAATGTGCTAACACAAATCAATTAATTCACATTTAAGGGGAAATTAAGCAGCCCAATTACAGAGTACCCATCACAGCCCAAGATATTAAGCTCTAAAATGTACTGCAGTGGATGAAGACATCAGCGCACCTTCACCAAAGCTGTGGCTCCGCCAAAAATACAGAATACGATTTGGGAGAAGGGTGTCCGCTTGTTTCCAAAACAGCCAAGCAGTCAGCCACTTTCCATACCTAATAATAGGTCATTGTTGGGGACTGGGGGGTTATGACAGCAGGAGGAGGGGGACCGGCCAGGGTTTGGGGAGGGGGCCGAGTGGAGACCAAGATTCCAGGCAGAGAAAAGAACCTTGAGATGAGGGTAACATGCTCGGCGACGCCTGAGGACTATCTTCCGGACTCACAGTTCAAAGTGCTTTCTGAAAACTGGTAAAATGTGGCCCCATGCAGGAGGACGTGAAAGAGCCAAGGAGCGGGGAGGGGTGCAGGGAGGCGGCGCTGTAGGAGAAAGGCGGCGGCCCCTACCTACCCTCCTAAGCTGTGAGCACTCCCTGGCTATCTTTTCACATTGCACGTCTGAAAACGTCTGTCCTCACCTGGGGGAGCTCTCGGAGGCACCATTCGTTTGGGGATGGGAACAGGAGCCAGGTGGTGAAGGGAGCCGGGGTTAAGGGGTAGAGTCGCCTGGTTTCGCGTGGCGCCCGTTAGGGGGCTCCGGGCAAGGATACCGGGACATCTGGAGTTCGGAAGTCGCGGGAAGTGGGGGGAAGAACCAGGAAGATGAATACGCGATCATCAGCCACACAAAAGAACGGAGCAAAAAGAAGCCTGGATTTGGGCACTCGCGTCTGGCAAGGAGGCCGCCAGCAGGACTAATGAAGCATTTGTGGTGCGGGACGATTGCCAGCGCAACAAAGAAGATGCGCTTGGGCTCTGCAGATGTGCCAGGGCCCCCAGAGCAAAATAATGACATAATCACCATCAGTGTCACAGACCAGACTGTACACAAGGTGACAGGGGAGGGGGGAGCTGTAATCCACTGGCGGCGAGGCCTCTCCGGGGCCTGCGGTGGCACCGCCTTGAGTCCCGGGATGCGGGCGCAAGTACCTGCCCAGCTCTCTGCAGCTGCATCTTTACATCCTAAGGTGAGGCTTGTCCCCACCGGAGGCGGCTGTTTTCATCCCATCCCGGCTCCCTCTGAGGAAGCCACAGAAATCTGAAGTGCTTAGGAGAGATCCGGACTGGGTGGAAAAGGCTGGAAAAAGAGGAGGAAGGGGGAGAAATGGAAGGAAAGAGTTTGGCGTCAACCTCCCTGTGCCTTCTAAGTCCTGGGCTCCAGCTTCCAGGAACCTACCCCTCGCTAGACAAGCTGAGGGTGAAACGTGAGCGGGGGTGTCAAGGTTTCCTGCTGCAAAGAAAAAGCAAGACGTATTTTGGGGAGCCTGGGAGAAGCACCTTGGAAATAAAGAGTCCAGCCCCCACCCCACCCCCAAATGAGTTCGAAAGCCACACGCGGCTGCCCCTGCCTGTGCCACACCAGGTCTCTCCGCCTGCCGGTCACCTGCCCTGGCTCCTGCTCCCTAAGGTGGGGTGTTAGTACAGCTGTCTGGCTTTTAAGTGACTTTTGTCAGTTTGAAAGTGAAAGTCTGTTTGAGGAGCTGAAAGAACAATAACCCAGAGGCCGGAAAGAAGGGCTGGCGACACAAAGGACTTAGGCTCCACTCGTGTCCCTTTTCATTGCTTCTAATGAAAGATTCATGAGAATAACTTTAATTTTTTATCACCCCGCCTTTTTGGTATGACTATATTAGTTGTGTCAACTTCCAGATACAGGTTCTCTTTAAACACCAAAGGGCCTGTTATGAAAGCGTCTTCAAAGAGCCACAGGGACAGAATTGATCCTGGCCATGCTGTAAGTCCCTGCCTCCAGAAGACAAGGCTCGGAGGGACATTCTTTACATGCAGTTCCCTTCGGCCTGGAGGTCTCTGGCTGGAGAACCCTCCAGCCAAGGGATCTTAAACCTTTCTGATGCTCTAGTTCAGCTGCTCCTTGGAAGAATGATTCTATTTGTTTTCTTGGCGTCCCTCTGTTTAACAGGAACCGTAGAATAATCATCATTAATCGCTCTCTTTTCCCTTTACTTTTCAAATAGCTGTCTCCACAGTGCATCTTTATTTTGTGTGGCAGCCAAAAGGGCGGGGGCAGGGGGGGGGGCGTTGGGGAACAGATTGTATTTGTTTTATGTCATGTCACCAAATAGCATTGAACGCTGGCTTGAGGCAATCATCGAAGGTGAAGGGATATTTTAAAACGAGGATAAGCCACTTTCAAGAACCAAAGTCCTCCGCCTCATCAAAAGGCATGTTTGCAAAAATCCTTATTCCTGCAAATGCAGACTGAGATGGTTCAGAGGGGTGAGCGAGTGCCCATCTTCTGCCTTATGGCTGAAAAAAATCCCCCAAACTGCAGAAGGCCAATAAAATCCTGGGGCGGGGGTGGGGGCAGGGAAGGAGAAAATTTGATTGAAAATGGTATCTGCCACGTGAAAAGGGATCATCAACTTCTGAACAAGCTCTGGCTTCCCGAAATGAGTTTGTTTAATCGAGGCGACACAAACAGGCTGGTTTTCAAAAGGTTGTTAGAACTTGTGCAGACATTTAATCCAGGATGGGCCAAACACAATGATACCATCCGGCTGAAAGCTCCAACCACCACCAGCGGCTCTGGGGCTCCCTTTCTCCTATTGATAACCCTTTGTGGGGCCAAGAGAAAGAGGCCAGGCGAGGGGAACTGCGTGTCAGACAATGGACCTCACTCCACGCACTGCCTCTGAACTTTCCCCGTCTCTGAAGGACAATTAATTACGAAGGCCTTAGGGGTAGGTCGAAGCAAGGGAGAACCCACGGCCGTCCCAGCACCGCGGCTGCCACCTCTGTGTCTGCTAAATGGCTTCGCCTGTTGGGGTACAGCCACCAAGAGAGCCAATAGATCACTGGGGGGGTCGGGGGGAGGGGGGGGAGGAAAGCAAAAGATTTTTTTTGTGTGTGCGCCTGCCCTTGTATAATTCTATTCTCACTGTGAACTCATCCATACACAAAACACAAGGACAATTTTTTTTTTTTTTTAAAGAGAGAAAAGCCACAGGGTAGGTTTGCCGCAGAAACGGCCTCTCAGTGGTGTGTTAAAAAGGATGGTCTTTTCACCACATCATTTCACAGAGGCAAAACAGACAAACACAAAGAGTTGAGACTTTTTCTCCGACATTAAATGGAGTAACTGATAAGGTCAGACATATGATACCTAAAGACATGAATCTGTGAACTCTTGAAGTCAAAGGGCCTCTCTGTGCCGAGGAACAATCTTTCAAAGGAAATAGATCATAGAACTCCACTGAATCCGCTTTAAACTTTATGAAGCAGGAGGAGAAAAAGCTCTAAGTAGGGAAGCTTGACAGAAGAGCCTTGAACTATTTTCTGAAGGAAAGATGAGACCCTCCCTAGGCTGCCACAAAACATCTTTTTTTTTTTTTTCTAAAGGCTCCTCTGAACTTTGATATGTGCCAAGACACTGCCATTGAAAGCTGTATAATTATGTGCTATAGCCACTGTAGAAAATGCTTTGTTCCCCCCAACAAAGGACAATAAGCAAAGCAAAGCGACATTACACTGTATCTTTTTCTTTAAGAATGTTGAGAAAGGTCATGCCATGCTCTAACTAATAAAGCTGTGGAGTAAGGAGGTTTTAAAGTTGATCTTCCTGTGCTTGAATGTAACCCAATGACAAAAAAGACACAGGGAGCTAAAAATGCAATGACATTCCCAAATAGATGATAAATCAATGGGCCCGCTTCATTATACTGATCAACATCTTGAGTCTCAAAAGGACAGCGGTGCAAAAACGAAGCTTCGGGCATGCAGTTCTCCCTCTGCCCCTGCCACCACCACCCCCATCCTTGCAGCCCCCTCCACCCAGCCTGGCGTCTGTACGGCTCCCCCCTTCAAATTTCAGGCGATCGTTCTGCACAAGGACTGTGTCCCCGGGCAGCCATGTGTGTACATATATTTAGAGAACATTCATTTGGTCGCTTAAAAGATCAATTTGGCTTGTCAGTGGTGGGACTGGCAGGGAAGGAAATGGTGAAGGTTTCTTTCCTCCTCACCACCCACCAAGAGTGCGTTGTGCGAGCATTTAAACGGCTCGGCGGCTTTGAGGCCAAAAGACTGCAACCGCAGTCAAAGGGTTTCACTCATGTGCCAGTTTTCCAAATGATCACTCATATTTAAGTATCTATTTGGAGCAGAGGGAAGCGCTTCCTAAATCCACCTGTCCTCATTTTTCTTGAAAGAGATGACAAGGCGCGTGAAAGACTTCCAACTGTACTAAATCTTCTCAAACGTGTGTTGGGTTGAGAGCGGGGGTGGGCTTGGTGGCGGGGTGGGGGGGGGGCACCTGAGGGCGGGGGGGCGGGGGAAGAGTCAGCGTGTGTGTTTACCTGTCCTATGTTCGCAGTGTGTGTGTGCTGGGGTGTGTGGGCGGGGGGGAGGCGAGGATGGCTGCCTTTTCCTTTTCTCTAAGAGGAAAGCGTGAAAACACAGAAGGAGGCCCGTGGAAGTAGCCTTCTTCCCTGTCATGTGACACTTAGGAAAAAAAAGGCACCACACAGGCTCCAGGATGGAGCATCTGCCCAGTGAGTTATCAGTATCTTTGGAAGTGACATTTACAAGCCTGCTGATCAGTGAATCAAGCTCTCCTTCCTCTGTGTGTTGAAGCCTTCCATCCAAAGCCTGGGTCTTTATGGAGGGTGAGGGAAGATTCTCACTCTTCCTGGGAGCTGGGACCCCACCCATAGGTCATCCCTGGCCAGCCAGTGCCGGCCCACGAGGGCTGACTGCAGCGGGGGAGGAGCTAGCTCATGGGACTGGAGAGTCAGAAGCAGTGCTCAGTGCAGCCTTGGAAACTGAGAGTGAGCCGGGCCTTGTTTCCTGCCTCTCTGGTGAGGCACACCAGAAACCAACCCTAAGTTCAAGGCATATGCCCCCCACCATCAGGAGGATCAGCCTGGATAAAGGTGTCGGTCACATGTTCTGCCCAACCTACACGCAGGCCATCCCAGACCCCCAGTCTCTCGGTTGTCCTGCCCTTCGCAGCGGCCAGCCTGCTGCCGTCAAACTGGCTGGATGGCTCCTGGAGCAATGCCTTTCACCTCTGTGCGACTTAGCTGCGTTCTTTGCAAAGACAGGTAAAGCCACCTTGGAAATGGACAGTGTGCATTACCTGCTACCCGGGCACAGCAGTGAGGGAAATACAGAAGTAATAAACTCCAACTCCTGTGGCCCGAAAGTCAGAGCTATCAGTGTGATTTAAAAACTGGGAAGGAATCCCAAACCTCCTTTGCCTCCCCATAAAAACCAATTTTGGAAGCTCTTCAAAGCGAAGGGAGAATGAAACATGGAAAATATATACCATAACACCTGGAAAGACAAATTTATTGTCACCAGTCTCATTCAACGTGAGAAGCAGGAGTGAACGAGGCGGCACGCCTCTCCCCACACCTTCTTGGACTCCCATCAGGAGCCAGACGCCCCCGACCCCATCCCAGCCAACTGGCTTCTTTGAGCACAAACTGGAAGCCTGGTTCACCCCCTCCACCCCCTGCAGTGTCTTCTTCCCCTGGGTCTTCTCAAGCTCTCACCACCCCAAGTCTGAAGGCTGTGCCAAGAATCTTGGCAATTGTGTAAACTGATACAAAAGGCAGAGCAATCTCTGCTGTCACTTAGAAGGTCCTGACTCATACAGGCCAGGAAACGCAGGGTCTAGAGGAGGAGGCAGACACAAGCCACTCCCTCCCAGCCCGTGATAAACCCTCCCCATCTGCTTGCTTTTCCCATAGGCCAGGGGTCAGCAGCCACTCTAGCCTTGAAAGCCATCAGCAGCAGGGGCTGGAGGGGGGTGGTGCTAAGCGGTGACAGAGGTGCCACCAGCGAGCTCTGACAGAGGCAGAGATGAGCGAAAAGCTGAAAAAAGACAAGGCTAAGAGGAGAGAGAGAAGGAAGGAGAAAGCCAGGGCCAGGGAGAGAAAGGCTTAGCCCCGTTCTCCCTGGCTCCCTCATCCCCCACCCATTGAGAACGACTTTAAAAACAGACTCAAGCTCTCGACAAGCCCCAGTTTTCCTTGTAGGAATATCCACATCATTGTGAGCACTCACATGAAATAAGTTAATAGTGGCAGAAGACTTAGAAGAGGGCCCAGAAGATAATACACCGTCAATAAACATCAGCTCTTTCATCATTGCCACAAACCATGGACTGAAGTGAAAAATGCAATCAAGAAGATGTCTCATTACTTGGCCAGCTAATACTCTGTCGGTTTAATATATTCCTGTGAATTAACTGGATCTTTAGGCATTACGGAGCTATAACTACAGTCTCTCTCCCAGATCCCACCTCTGTTTAAACATTTAAAAAGACAACTAGGTGTACACTTCCCAACTCTGCCATCCTCTTCACTTGCTCATATTAGACCATAGATTCCTTTGGCTTCATCTTTGGAAGAGAAACAGAGGCTGGAGTCAAGCAGGGCGCACAGTATCAGTTGAGGTATCAGCTCGAGGTGCTGGGTCTACTTCTAGCTGGCAGCCACGGCCCCCACTGGGAAAGCAACCATGATAAGCCCAGGGGCTTTTCAGGCATCTCACTTAAGCACTGACCTCCGCATACTAAGGCACAGAAAAGGAGGATGCTCTTATCTGAGGCTTCCGTTAGTAAATGCCCCAAATGGAGAGGCTCAATGGAAGACTATCTAGTGACACGAGGATCACGTGGGACAGTGGGTGTGCATGGGTGCACATGTGTGTGCATCGAGGAGGGGGCAGGGCAGAAGCCACGCTCCTCCGTGGTTCTAAGCGCATTTCCGGAAAGAGCTTAGTTTTAGTGAAGGAAGAAGGAGGCCCAGAATAGTCCACTAAACTTGTCTGAAGTCACATGAGAAGTGACAAAATTGCTCCCCGGGCCCCATCCTCTTTGCACTGAAGCAGTCTTAAAATAGACACTGCAGATAAAGGAGAGGTGGCCTGGCTGGCAGTGGATGTGATTCACAGAGAGAGGACTATCAGATGCTAATCATATTAAAGGAGGATTTAGATGATGCTAAATGGAGCAGCTCGTTGGGTACCTCTGGATGTCAGCCGTCCCCTGTTTGTGTCATGTTGGCCCTTGCGCTGGTGGGAGATTAAATCCAACCAGGTAAGGGTGAAACAACCCTAAAAAAGCCTAATGGGCCCTGGAAGGTCTGTTCCCTCCAGGATGTTCCTCAGGAAAAACACAGAAACCATTCCACGAGTCTTGGTCAATTCTTTTATGAAGCTTGACCCCTGTGGCCAAACGGATATTGGTCATCATTAACTGTTATTTGCTCACTAGCCCACCACGGAATTCTCTCAGCTCAAAGTTGACAGCAATAGACTCCTCAGAAAGGGGGCAAGGAGACGTGCTGCTTTTCATACGGTTTCTTAAAAATGTTTAGCCATAGTCCTATTCTTCAGCCTTGGAAGAAATCTGCTCGAGGGTTCCGTCCATAGAGTAAACCACAGAGACTTTCGAATACAAAAGCAGAAAGTACAAGAAGGAGCCTCACTTTTCATGTGTTCGGCCAAAGAAAAGCTTCGCTTATAACCCATTTGGCAAAAAAAATATACTGGTCTTGGACAGCAAAGAGAAATTGGTGGCCTGCAGTAAAAACACTTCCAACTTTCAAGGAAAACCCATGACTCTCCCACTGCTAAGCCTCCACATTCAGTTCTTTAGAAGCCACCCAAACTGATGTGTGTGGCTAAGAGCACGGGGAGACAGGTTCCCAAGGAAACGGTAAAAGGAGGGTGGGCAGTGGGGGTGAGGGCTGACTGACGAGCCCAGACCAAGTTGTCCTACTCTCCTTCGATGTTGAGAACTTCCTGGGAATTTGGGGGTACCTATTTCCTGTGTGAGCAAAGCAAGAGTATTACCATAAGGTCCCTGCATGAACAGAGGCGGGAGGAAAATTCCCATCCTCAAGATAATATAAGAAAAGGACCGACTCTATCAACCACAGCCAGTCCACTCCCATCATCGGGGTCAGGGGTTCAGCCCCCAGAAGCCCTGCCCCACTCCCTCCTCCAACTCTTGTTGCCTCAGTCAGCAGGGCTCAGCAGAATGCCTTTGTGGGTGCTGGGAAACGCACGAGAGTTGTTTCATAGAGAGTTGTCGTGCTGCAACAAAAATCGCTTGGGAGGCACCCTACCAGCCGGGAAAGGGATGCCTTCTTACATCCACTCATCCCACAGTGCTGCATAGATCCTGCTTTCTGGGAATCGCCTACACTGCTTCACAGGTACCTAGAACATGCTGCAGACATACAGATGTGTGTATGAGGCTGGATGAACGAGCGGGGCACGCCTGTGAAGCCACACGGGTGCAAGATGAACTCACGGAGCTTTCCTCCAGAAAGAACAAAAACAAACCAGAGAAAGATGTCGATGAATCTCTTATCATCTGTACTTAGTAAATTCTCATGCCATTGCTTCCATAAAGGAAACGAATGCTGGTGGAAGTTAGAAACCATGAAATCACTGCCCCCATCAATCTTTCTAGACTTTTAAAGAGAATAACTTCTGAAGCTATCAGCAAACACAGGGTAGGTCATTCCAATCCATGTGCCAGAACCTAAATATAAAAAAGGCCTATTGAGTAGGGACCTCTTCCTGGAAGGGAATCACTCTGGGTGTTCCCTGCTGCCATTTTCTTTGGCTTCTCCAGTGGCCACACGGTGGGTCTTCTACATGCAAGCAGCAGCGTGGGGAGTGGGGGAATGGGAAAGGAAACGGAGGGGGGTCAGCACCCAGGACTCTGTTGGGATCCACAGGGGGTGGGGAGGGCCCCTCATTGCGGTTCTACCTCTTGCCCCACTGGGGGATGTTGTATCAGATACCAGGGGAAAACAAAACCACAAAAACCAAAAAAACCAATTTGGGGCATTTCTAGAGAAAATACATTTTTTTTTTGAAAAGGGAGATGACCAAAAAAAAAAAAGATGAGTTCCTACCTCAAAGTCATTTGCTTTATTGTAGTGCATGTTCAGAGCCCTGTACAGCTCACAGTCTCTGGTTATAGACAGCTCTTCAGTACTGGTGACTCCATCGTTGATGGCTTGACGCGCGTACTTCTCCATCTGAATGTAGTAAAACTCACGGAAATTGCTAAACCACTTGATGAGCTGAGAGGTAATGCATCTGTTGAACTGTTAAATTTAAATGTTGAAAAGGATGAGAACATGGCCATTGTCTTCATTCACTCTTTAAGCATTTGAAGCATTTTTAAAGTTCCCCTCCCCTCCTTCCTTGGAAAGGCATGTTTTTAATGCCTCCAAAATGGCACCAAGAGGCGCAAGCGACGATATACTTACGGGACATTAGAGAACCGACCCACAGTGGAAATTGCGTCACGACCCTCCCCATCGCAAACGGAAACCTCACTCTAAATCAGATTTTCCTGAAGCTGAGTATCTTATTTGAAACATTGTTCTTCATCTTTCAGTAGAACAAATTGCATTTGTATACTTCTTATGGAAATTCGTTCAAGCCGTAAGGGTCCTGGGAAGGCGTTATATTCAAGTACCAGAGGTGGTGAGTCACGTGGCTCTACCATCTAGCATGATGTTTTCTTTTAGTAAGAGAATTTGTGTCACCCCATGACAGCCTCATTCAGTGCTGGAACATGGCTTTCACATAAAAGGGGAAGAATCTGGCACTTGCCTATTTTTCGGTAAGGGGTCAACCCACGGCCATCGGCTCTGACCCCATTAATGTCCGCACATGGGACTCACGTCCAGGGCTGTCTGGTCAGATCTCTGTACCTGTTCCCATCCCTCCTACAGCCTGCTGGAGAGAGAACCCGTGCCTTCCTGCCACTGGAGTCTATGCAGTTTGGGAGGTGTGGTTAAGACACAGAGCACAGCCAGCACAGGCAGAACCTTTATTACATTTTTTTCTTTTTTGTCTTTTTGTCTTTTTGCCATTTCTTGAGCCGCACCCGCGGCATATGGAGGTTCCCAGGCGAGGGGTCTAATCGGAGCTGTAGCCACTGGCCTACGCCAGAGCCACAGCAACGCAGGATCCGAGCCGCATCTGTGACCTACACAGCAGCTCACGGCAACGCCAGATCCCGAACCCACTGAGCAAGGCCAGGGATCGAACCCGCAACCTCATGGTTCCTAGTTGAGTTTGTTAACCACTGAGCCACAACGGGAACTCCAGAACCTTGATTACATTTTTTTTAAATGCCAAGTTACTACAACAGGATTAGGCTTTGAAACTTTGTTTACCAAGGTTTCCCCGCTGACCTTTTAAATGAAGATGTCTTCCTGGATTCACTGCAAATGATACCTTTCTGTCATTATTGACAGTCCTCTGTGCACGTAAAGGACAGATGCATCTCAACTTGCCAAGTCAAAACCAATAAATCCATAGCTTTATATCAGGCAGGCTGACAGACAACCCCCTGCCTTTTGTCATCACAGGCATCCCCTTCCCTGGGCCCCCAGAAAAAGAGGTACATTCATCAAAAATCAACAAAGACCACTTATCAAACACTGGCCATGAGAACATCCAGGCTCCCACAAGATGACAGCTAAAGTGTGTACCGGGGCTGTAATTACTACACAGAAAGTTGTTTCTATACTAGCCAAGATAATAAATGAATGAAAATTTATGGCAGAGAGTGGAAGTAACAAGGAAACAGAAGCAGGGAGACTGGTGTTTCTCCCAAAAGGCCAACTTGCATCATAATTGCCATGGAGTTGCAAGGGCCCTTACAGATAATTGACCAGAAAATGATTAAGTCATCAGCAAATCGCTTCTGCTTGCAAGAGTTCAAACATGTACTTAACCTATCCAAGAATTATATTTTCACTCTGTGTGTCTGCTCTGTCTCTATTCAGCCTTGCGGGGAACCCGATTAAAAAGACAACTGAAGGACCCCCGTTATCTGATCTTCTGGTTGCCGATTTCAATAGAACTTAAACCCATTACGATTTGCTGAACTTGGAGTTCTTTCCATTTTATCTCAGCAGTAAAATACACTGTCCAAATTTCCAGACACTGAGATAAGGACTACAGGCCCCCGTGACGGCTTACTGTTCCTTTTTAATTCTTTTAGAATAAGAAACAAAACATTACAAAATGATAGCAGGCTGTGCACTGGGGAATGAAAATTGCTTTGACATGGAGATTAGGCTTCTGCATTGTTACAAGACATTGTCTCATATGGACAAGAGTACTGTAGAGGAAAAAAATAGAAGGGTATTTTTTTTTTCTAGAATGGTCATGAATGACCTAATGGGGAAGGACAAAAAAGTAAGTGCACTTTGCCATTATTTAGGGATGGGACAGAAAGGGAGATTTAAAGCTTATTGTGAGCGAATGGAAATACCAGAGAGGAAGAATGGGCAAAAACAACAGCCTCCCCAAACAGGAGACAAGTGCAATGACCAGCACAACAGCTTGAAGAGCAGGGGCTGCCTCCACTAGGAGGGAACTGAGCCGCGTTCGGTTTTCGCTGCTGGCCACGCCAGAAGGCAGACCCCTTCTCTTTTCCAGCTCTTCACCTTGCGGGGCTGGGGGGGGGGGGGGGTCGGGGGGCTGCAGAGAAAAAGCATGCACCTTTAAAGAATTAATGCCCCCGATTCTGTAGGGGCTTCCAAGCAAAGGATCAATTGTTCTATCAAGGAAAGCTCTGTCGTGTTCCTGCAAAAACTAATCGCTACAATAAAGAGGCTGTGTTTCCACAGTGTACAAGTCTCTGTGACTTTGATTAATGCTTCCCACGGGACATCTCAGCCTCAATATGGGCTGAAGAAACTTCCTAAATATTCAATGAGCATGGTCAAAAGATGTATAAAACAAATCAATCTGACACCTTAATCTGGCCAGGCAGCAGTTGACTCGAGGGGTGGAGGGAACGAGAAACATCATTTAACACCGCGGCTTGAAAAGCCGTGAGCGTCTGTTCTTCAAAGCTAAAATGACACCGAATCTGTTGTACTTAGTGGTCTAAGAGTTATTAGTTTATACATGACAATCGGCACCCAGGGGCGCCCGGGAAGATGGTGGGGCCCGCGGAGCCTGGGCTTCAGTCCCCCTTTGGCCCCCTTGCCCTTCTCAAAGGATGGGAAGGCCTGATGAGCTGAGCTTTTTGTCTGGCTAAATGTTGTGCAGAGGAAATTAAGCTAGACCCTCTGCGGGAACGTGGCAATTTGTGTAGATTCTTACTCTGGGAGTTAAGCTAAACTGGCCCTTGTTTCATTCTTCCTACATACCATCGCCCCGCACCGTGCAGCTGCTCTCGCCCAGCCAACATCTCGGGGCTGTGCGGGACTTCCTCCTGCCTCTTTCTTTCCAAGGTAATTTACAAGCGCTCACCTCCTTTCCAAACTGATGGTCACTGGTGGAGTGTCTCCCTTCCAAGAACAAACAGAAGGGAGGAGGATCGCCCTGGCAGGGTTCACCTTCTGGAGCTGGGTGGAGGATTAACTCCGCCCAGCATCGATCTCCCCGCTGGGCCTGGATGGACACCTGGGCTACACCTTAGTCATGACCCCAAATGCTTTCCGCTCCTGTTACGTCGCTCCGTTTCTTGCTTGCAAAATGAAATTCTGATCACTATTCGAAATGGAGTGACTTTATGATTTAGAAGGATCATTTCGCTCGAATTAGGAATTTCCTCTTCATATATGGGCCACAAACAAGTATATGCTTGTGTCACTGCGACAGGTATGACTTGGTCTGGAGACATATGAACATGTCCTTTCTAAAGATATACGGGCCAGGGGTTCACTTCTGATCAAACCCTACGGTCTCTCCTTCAATTTCTAGGGATCTCTCAATTCTGCTGTTTCTTGAATCTAGATTGAAATCGAATTTTCAATCATACCTTCCTAAATAGAGAAATACCTAGTTATTTCAGCCTGGCAAATAGGGATCCACATTTATATATTGATATCGTGATAGAGGTATGTTGTATACACACACTCACACACATATACAACACAACATACATATAGGTGAGTATATGCATTATCAACATTCAAATTCTGGATTTTCCTTAATGTTAAAGAAATCAAGAACGCTCTGCCATTGTTTTCTAGAAAGTTTCTGCAGCATCTTGCCTGGACTATCCACCCCTTCCTAAGCATGATTTCCCACCATCGCTAGCGTAAGCTCAGAGAATACAAATTCATTTATTACTAGCCAAAGAAAAAGCACAATTAGATAAGTTAAAAGTGTATAATTCATTCCAAAAACGAAAGAGAAATGACCTTTGGTGATTTTCTGCTTTGCATTATATGCCCTACTGTTTCCCCTCCATTAGAGTGGATAATTGGGAGTTAACCAGACTCATCTTCGCGCTAACAGCCTTCTCTCCCAGTGTGGACAGAGTATGGCTAGAATCTATAATCTGAATATTAGCACTTTTTAAAATGAAATAGGCACCCAGGTATTTAATTGTTATTTACGTAGAGTCGGGGATTATTTGCCAAACTGGATCACTAGGTGTATTTTAAAGGAATGGGAACAGTTTCTTGCTGGTTTTCACAACCAACAGCCTCGCCCACCCTTGCCCGTTCCCCTACCCCACATGCGTGTGCATGCACACACGCACAATCATGAATGCTGCTCATATTTACATGTAGTGTTGGGCAGTGCTGGGGAGCTTTGCTGGCTCAGAACGGCTATTGCTTTCCACCCCCCAGGTGGCTGCACTTCAAGGGTAGGCGAGTGATCCGTACTATGCGGTTCCTAAAGTTCTTGGGCCTCCTTTTGGCTGAAAGGTGCTATGTAGATAATACAAGGCAATGTCATTGTATCACAACACTGCAGATCACTGCACCAAGAGGCGTGAAGGCGCTAACATGGACACCGACAGGCACACAGATAGACACACACACACACACACACACACACACACAGGTGCACGTGTGCACCATAACAATTTTCTCCCTCTTTCCCATGTCCCCTCCTAGAACTGAAGTGTTGGGAGGATTCCCTGGAAGAAGAACTAGGCTGTAGAAGCTGGCTGGTCCTCAACCAGTTGACAAATGCCCTTCCATTTGTCAGTTTTAGATGCCCTTTCCCCTCGCCCCCCACGTCCAAACCCTTTCCTGGCCTTCGGTGGTCCATGGCACGTCTGGGGCTTCATGAGTCTTAACCTGCCGTTTAAGTCCCTGGCTTCCTCTGCCTTCCTCATCTGCCCGGTCTGCTGGCACCGAATGAGGAAGAAATGTGCCTTCCACTTGAGGAGCTCAGCCAGGGAAGGAGAAAGATAAAAGGCTGAGGTTGATACACAATTCAAAAGCAAACAGGAGGGAAAAGAGAACTTTTCTTACAAGGCCAAACAAAACATCAGTGAAGAAGACCAAAGGGGTCTGGCCTGCAAAAGGGCCAGTGAAGCCACTCGGGGCTTCGGGCACAAAGCACACTGCAGAGAGGAGACCCGGCAAGGAAGGGGCCCGTTTTGGCAGCTCGGCTCCTGGGTTCTCAGTGGCAGAAATAAGGACCTGTTGGGGGGGGTTGGGGGGGTGGGGTGGGGGGAAGAGCACCCCATCCTCCTGAACTCCTCTCAGCTAATGTAATGTTTATCAAGTTCCCCGGATAATGACACCAGGCGTGTCATTATCGTCATCAACACCCCATCTATGTTTTAAAAAGTTACAGATAATTAACACAACATCAAGTTGTTGCAAACAATTACTTAAAACCCACACACACAGGCACGCACACGTGCGTGCGCACACACACACACACACACCACAGAACCAGGAGGTCCCCATATTCTGTAGAATGAGGGAGGCTGCAGCTGTAGGCCGACAGCTTTCATATCCTCATTTGAATAATGTGTCCTGAATCTGTCACTTTATTCATTCTCCTTATGCTCAGTGTTCTCTACATCAACAACAAATTAAGTTGTAAATAAGAGACAATCATCACTTTTGTTTTTAAGCAGCTACTGCTTAGAGAATTTCAATGTAGGCGCCTTTCGACGTGGGGGTGGGGGGAGAGGTGCTAGAGTTTGCTCTCATAAGCACAAATATGGGGAAACTAACAGAAACAAAAACAGAAATTGTTTACTCTCGCTGAGGGGGAGGAAAAGGAAAACATTCTCGAAAGCACATCCCTCTGGTACCGATGAAATTTCTTCCAAGACGTTATGAAGACATGTCAAGATAGAGGCGAAGTTTCCTGGACTAGAGTGAAAATCCATGCGACCAGTCCTGGTCTTAAGACGCAAGGAGCCTCCTCGTTGCTTAGCCTGGTTTTAGACCAAAGGCCAAGTGCATTAAATCAATTACCACCCAGGTGTGCTCAGGAACCGGTTCCACACGCATCTCCATGAACTTCCAAGAGCTCAGATCACTACTTCGTGCACAGAAATGGAAAAAAAATTACTAATGAAACATGTGCTTACCTTCACATCAGAGAAGTAGGTCTTCAGCATATTGGAGCTGGGATAACGGGTATAAAAGAACATGAGCTTTGCTTTTTTCAAGTGATTGGGTGACAATCCTTCCTGCATGTAGGATGCAAGTGGTTAAGGAAACGAGCTCTTGAAACACAAGCACCTACCACCCCTTCCGTCACCCTCCCACCTACCACCCCGTTCAAGAATCTGGGGGCCCACCCAGCAGCTATGGGAATTCTGGGAGATAAATGGCACCAACCATGGAATCCATAGGTACCTTGTGGCATCTCGCACAAAATGACCATTGCCAAACGTAATGATGAGGAGGCACAATTTAGCTGCGGGATCTTGGCGACCCCGTGGAGTGGATGGCCACCCCCCCAACTCCCCCGCCGTTCGAGGTCCTTACTCACTAGCTATACGTTCACTTGTTGCTAAGGAGACAAATGCACCCAACAGGTACCACACAACTCTTATCATGAGAGTTTTTTTTTCTTCTTCTTCACAATTACAGTTCTGTTTGTTCTTCTCTCTGCTCTCTGCGGTTGACATCCAATTATTATACTAATGTACGTGAAAATATAAAATGCATTATTTTGAACACGGTTAGGCAAGCCTCACATTTTACCTTTTAGTACTAATATAATGGAGCATCTTGACTCACTTTTCTTCCTATCTTATTATTATATCCTTTTAATTGTTTCCTTTTTAATAATAGCTAAAACTTGGGAGGGGTGGTTGGGGCCCTGAGAGAACAGGGAGGGGGTGGCACTTTTGTTAAAGCAACGATCCAAAACCAAATACAATTTGCCTCTCCTGGATTTACAGTTAACTCCTTTGAGAGTGGCCCAGTGGTTGGGGCTAACAAATCAATAAATGTGGGTTAGCAGATCAATAAATGGCCACTTACCCAAAATAAGAAGGCCTATTTATCTGGAAACATCATTACCTTTTAGATCTGTAAACAGCAGCAACTAAAACAGTTCCCAAGAGAATGTGAGTCTAACCATAACAATCCAGGCTTCCTGATTCTCCCCCAGATTCTTGGCACTCTTCAGCAGACTCGGAGCTGGGATGGCTCTGGTCACATCTGTGCCGCAGCCTGGCCCTGCCATTTCCTCAGCAAATTAATGGCTTTATAATTTATCAGAAATGAAGATGCACGTGGAGAAAATCAATGTGGTCCCCCACAAGGTCAATTAAGGGTCCTTCCTAGAAGCTTCTCTAAGGATTTTCTCTTAAAAGAGAGTCTGGGAAAAAAAAAAAAAGAGAAACAGAAAAGAAAATACACACGGGTGGGTGTGTGCAACCCCCCCCCCCACATACACACAAACACACACACACTTGGCTCACACATCCAGCAAAAATTTCACACTATATGAAGCAAGGTCAAAGAAACACAGATATGTAGGAGAGGTTCTAAATGACCTCCGTCAAGTACAGCGTGACCAATCTTAGCAGGAGAGGGAAACCAGAACGTTACCAGAGAAGCATAATCAAATTAATATTGATAAGCTCTTGACTACTTACAACGGGGTGTTTAACCGAAGAGTCTGCTGAGAATTGGATCAATTAGCACCCCCTTTCATGGCACGCGATTTGAAAAGAGATCACCTGGGTTTGTAAATTGAAAAGTTAAATATTGTGCCTTTTGGTTTGGCTGCAGAGAGACACCGAAGGAAGAAATTGTGATTTTCTATCTGTAAGCCAAAGCAGCTTAACTGAACTTGTGTTTTTGTTTGAGATCCTTAATGATTACAAAGACGATAATTTATGACTGACATACTTCTTGTGCCAAGGGAAGAGCTGAAAGGCCTCCAGTAACCTCCATTAGACGGAGAGAGAACACTAAAGGAGCCGGCACACTTCAGGACCATCTGTCCAAATGGATAAGTGAAATAATAGTTGCAAGCTGTCTCCTATTGCCTCATGATAAGAGTTTTAGGCAAGTCCAAACTTCAACAAACATCCTCAGGTCTGGGTTCTAATCTGCTCTTTCAGACGGCTACATTCAAACAAACTTGTACATTTAATTATTAGTGGGGAAAAGTCCCAAATCTTTCCACAATGGGTCGCATACGAAACCAACAGTTTTGCTGTGGTTCTCAGACAATTACTGAGCTATCAAAACTTCCTGAAGCTTTCACAATCTTTAAATTATGCTAAGATGTTTCCATTCTTTTTATTAAAAAAAAAAAAAAAAAACCCAGCAAATTGCTCATCTTCTTTAGATTGGATTTAGGTTTTTTTTTTTTTTAATTTCATGAAACAAACAACATTCGAATTTGCATTTCTCAAGTTCATTTTTGCTTTAAAACGCTTCCTGTTGGTAATACTTGGAATTGATCAGTTGAACAAGAACACAGACTACGTCTCTATTTCTTGCTCATCGGGTAATGACGCTAAAATTCCCATAAAATATATGTTTCTAATAAACTATTAAAAATAGCTAATGAAAGATTTAAAAGCCAAGAGTTAGATAATCCTTTTTTTTTTTCTCCTCAAAATAAATCTGAACTGACCAATTGGTTAATTTCCCTTTTAAGTGCTTGTGCTGAAAAGCAACTGTTCTTCCAAGAAAGCACTAGCTGTTTCCAGGATACTTACACATGCACAATGACTCATGATGGAATAGATTCAGTAAACATACAGCTGTACTGAACACGAGCTAAGCTCCATTCAAGGCCAGGAAAGAAAATGAGCACAAATAAATATTAAGGAGGTAAAGGGGGGTGGGGGGAGGGGGGAGGGAACGCAAACAAGATCTGTCCCGGCAGCTCATGGGGCTTTGCCTCAATTCTCTTAGCCATAGCTTTGTGAAGACAGATGACATTCAATTCTATGTATAATGCAAAATAGACAATAACTGCTGAAACTTGAGACAGCTGCCAGGTGTAAAAAAAAAAAAGAAAGAAAGAAAGAAAAGAAAAAAAGGAAAAGAAAGAGGAAAAAAAAAAGATGATAAATCCATAAATTAATGAAAGACATCTGCTCCGGAATATAAAAGATCAGAGAGGTAGGGGACTGCAGCTGAACCTAAAGCAGTGTTCAAACAACCTGAGAATTTAAGTGTTGTCTGTTTACTAAGCACAATGTAACCTCACCTAAACAGCGCCGCTGAAGGAGCAGTGGAGGCAGCAAAAAGGCAAATGGGAGAATAATAGGTTGTGAAGGCTGCAGGCAGAAAATTCTTTTTTTTTTTCCAACTGAACCCTGAATTGTGGCGAGAGGTCTTACAGGCTGCCGTGCCAACCAAATGGACTGGGATTGCTTACCTCTTCTCAAACACATTGAGACCCGAAGAATTTTAGCTTTCTCTTTGACCTCTGATTTGCTCTGTTTCTAAGAGGCTTTCCCCCTTAGAAACCTTCAATGCGGAGAAAAGACCTAAACTCTCCCATTTAATAAAAGGGATAGAGCAAGTTCTTGCCCCACTAAAAAGTGTAACATAATTGGTGGGATGGGTAGTTCATGGAAATTTTTTAAAAATTCACTTATTTCATAATTTGGGCAGGGGGGGCGGGAGGGCAGGAATCCAGAGACTTCCAGTCTTTAACATACACGGTTCCCTATACCTAATACCCCTGCTAGAATTATACACATGGTTCCCTATACCTAATACCCCTGCTAGAATTATACACATGGTTCCCTATACCTAATACCCCTGCTAGAATTATACACATGGTTCCCTATACCTAATACCCCTGCTAGAATTATACACAGGGTTCCCTATACCTAATACCCCTGCTAGAATTACTAGGGCCCCACGTGACTTCCGAAAAATGTAAAAGACCCACTTCTATGGATTATTTCACCTTTTAGAAATTCATTTTTTCATTCAGGTTTTCCAGATGGATTGTCATTTCAAGTTGCTCAACCATCTTCCTTTTTAAATTTTGAGTCGTCTTAACATCCTCCCCTCAAAGTCGAGCAGGGAAAGCTGGCTGGCACGGAGAAGAGGCGGTTTCTTCACCTGCATGTCTTAAGCGCTTAGAACCCCACTCTTGTGCTTTACTTGGGTGCATGCAAATGTCGGAGGCCTGAACAAGGCTATTTTTCTTGAGATGCAAAGAGGGTGAATGACAAGGAACATCAGGAAGAAAGACAATTGGCTGGCTGGTTCTTTTGGAATTTGAATAAAACTTAATATTTGATTAAATAGACTCATTTGCAAAGATACGGAACATATTTTTTTTAATATCAAAGATGTGAGCTTTTGGAGCAGGTGCTACTAACATTCAATTTAACATGCACCCTTGACTACTTCCTTTCGATTAGAAGGGATTTCGAGGTGGTGTGCTCTGTTTTGTACAACCTAGAGGCCTAATGTGCTGAACTTAGGATGGATTGATCTGATAAGCTAGTGTTCTCAATCGTTCTTATCTTGGCTACTTTGTTCAAGGAAAGAGATGATGCCTTTTGGAGGGGGAAGGCTCATCCCTTAAGAATTCAATTCTCCATCGGAGTTTGGAAAGCCATGAGCTAAAAATCAAACCATAGGCATGATATTCCTGAAGGTACTGTTTCATCCCACTTCTCGTGTCTATTGATGTTTTCTAAGAATACCTGCAGAACAGGTTCAAATAGGGTCTTGTCTACCTACACTGAAGGAAGATCCCATGCTGTGATGGCCAGAGATTTCTTTAAACGAGAAGCTCGAGAATTTTGCCTAGACACCTTCAGGTAAGTCCAGGGGAGAACTCATTGCCATACAAGGATGGAGAAAAGGAGAAGGTCAACTCTCCCACCAAACATTCAGAATGGTGTGGACCATAGACAAGGCTGCTTGCCTATCTCCTTCCTGAGAAATCCTGCATCAGTGAGAGAAAAGGGCAGAAAGGCAAGGTAGTAGAGGGGGAAGCAGAAACAGAGGCTAAAAGGCCAGCAGTTGGGAAAGTAATCATTAATTGCAGCAAGAGGCCACCATTATTCAGCGACACAAAAGAAACAACTCCAGGTGTGAGCAACTAACATCTCACAGGAACACAGGTGTTTCCAGACCATCGAGGTTCCATAGAATCTTCCCCGGTAGGAGAAAGAGAAGTTGTTCCTCTGAAGAAGCAGCAGCCAGATTCTCTTTAAAGCCTTTGATATGTATGGGGAGAAAAGGAACGTCTTTCCATTCAAATCCTCAAAATTCCTCACGGGATTTAGAGGGGGTGAAACAAATGAGCACAAGCCAAAGCTTTTTTTTCTTAGAAGGCACAACTTACTTATAAAAAACAATCAAACAAACAAACAAAAAAGCAAGCAAAAAAACCCACAAGTATAATTTTCTGCATACAGTGACGTCCAATTAAAAAATCCACCTAAACTGGCATCTTGAGTTAAAGGGTTTAGGACAGCCTCAGAAGACAAAACCTGGCTTCAAATATTCACCCACATGGGCATGTCCCTTTCCTCTGTGTGTGTGTTTGTGAGAGAGAGAGGGGGGAGAAAAACAACCAGCACCATTTCATTACAACTGGCTTCAAAACAAAGTAAGGAATCTCTGAGAAGCAGCATGGGCTGTAGCCCTGGCCTGATGTGAAACCCAGAAGATGCACGCCTGCAAAGGGTAAAAAAAACCACTCAAGGCCTTGTGTCTTCTTTGCCTTTCTCATCACCACCAGCTATATCCCAATTTGAGCAATGTTTATGGCCTGCTTATGACAGGTAAGGCTTGGCGCATGGCGCAGCCTTGCTTCATAACTGGTGGATTAAACTTTAGATCTTTGAAAGGTAGACATTAAAACAGCAGCCAAACCAAGACTCGGTTTCTATGTACGACTTGAGTCCTTCAATCTTTCTCTCAAGACATTACTCTCGTCCTCTCTGGGGAAAGAGACTCTGTGTTTAACTGCCAAGTGGGTCTCGTACTTGCGGCTCCAATTTGCCTTATCAGAAATCTTCCCTGCTATCCGGAGTTGGCTGGAAGGATGCTCTCACTACCTAGGAAAACACATTTCCACCATATCGGGGACTTTGGCCTTACATGGCAGCCTCTGGAGTGGGCTCAGATGATGAAAATGTCCATCTCTCGTCATCAAGACGATTGCTCAAAATTCTCAATTTGGCAGTGGCCAATTTTAATTGCAGAATTTTACAACCGTCTGGCAATTTATGATACAAGAAACCTGCCTCGACTTGCCCCCAAATGTTACTATCCTACCCCCGAAAACATCAACAATCACAAGATTTTAAAAGATTTACTGAAAGGACCAATTTACAGAGAAAAAAAAGGGGGGAGGGAGTTAAAAATAGCTGGAGTTCAGGACAGGTCTAATAAAAAAAATATAACTGGCATCTCTACATAAAAGTCAGATTCCAAATATAAAAGAGACATAAAAAGAGGCATTTTAAAGTCGAATACAGCTGAGTTTTATATTTAATCGTGCTCTCTCGCTTTCCAAAATAATTTGCTTTGTGTATGTTGGGACAAAAGATTTCTGTGTATGGCTGAACAGAGGTTAATCATGCATAGAGGCAGCTGCACCAGACCCAGAGAACAGACCTTGGGTGAACGGGAGAGAGACGGATGCCGTCTGAATAAATCAGTACCTGTATATTTCCTTAAAAAAAAAAAAAAGACAAGAAAAAAAACCCCACACACCTCACTTAAAGAATCAGGAGAGACCCCAACTTCCCATCCACATCCATCTTTCTCCCACGGCTGCCTCCCCCCAGTAAAGCATTCCCCCCAAGATTTAATCAGGCCTTCTTTAAATGGACCAGGAGCCTCTCGGATGAGAGAATCCTTCTAATGGAATCTTAGGGATCTGAAAACGGACTTTTCTCTCTTTCCTCTATCATGAACCATACGACCTTAAAAAAAATCTGATCGAACTTAACATTACAGCGAGATTTTTTTCTTCCATCTCTACATCTGGTCTGGGGGCGGCGGGGGGGAGGAGAAGAAGATATTAGAGGAAGAAACAGCAGGAAAAAAAAAAAAAAGACTGCTGCGAAAGTACAGATTAAATGCTAGCACTCTGGGGCAACGCGCAACTTGTGAAAGTTGCCAAGAGGTGGGTTTTCTGGGACGCTTTTGTGCCACTGGAAGTGCCCCGCGCCTGTCGATGAGAGCCTGTTACTGCAAGACTGCAGTGTCAAGAAGATGCTCATCTACATTAGTCTAAACATTGTGTCACCCTGACCTTTGGGGAAAGCCTTTTTGTTGGTTGGTTTGGGTTTGTGCTCCTTGAGGGGCAAACGAAAGGATATTGCACTTCCCGAGTAAGGTGAGATTTCGGACATGTCTTGAAGATCTCCACACTCGGATTTGATGAGCGACAAGGAGAGCCCTTCTGCGGTGCTGGGTGGATGTGCTGGTGAACAAGGGTGGTGGCTCAGGTGGTGGGATGACATCTTGGTCCTCAGACTCGTGGTCTCCCTGGTTAAGTCTAGGGATTCGGGAGAGGCTCTGTCTTTCCCCGAGAAGGAGCCGGAGGGAGCACCTAACGGACTCTGAAACGGGTAGGCCATCAGGGGGAGGGGGAAGGGGTGGCGGAAGGTGGACGTGGTGAAGCCCGCGGTGGCCGACAGAGGCGACTGGTGCAGGGGCGGGTGGTGGCCGCCGGCGGGGGGGCCGGAGGCAGACTGGTCAGAGGAGTTTTTGCGGACCACCAGGGGCAGCGCTTCCGTCTGGTCGGTGGAACTGGGCATCTGCACGTTGCCGAAGGTGTCCAGGGGGTTCGGAATGATGACGTCGCCAAAGCACTGCAGGCGCTGGTTGGCGGTGTGGAAATTGTGGTTGTCCCCATTGACTGCGAATCTGGCCTGGGGGATCTGGAGCGGGGGGAAGACCTGAGGAACCTGGCGGGAGGGCTTGGCCGAGAAGACTTTGACCACAGTGTCCACAACTTGCGACATGGCAGTGTTCAGTTCCTGTTTCAAGGTCTCGGCCAAATGTTTGCCTTCGGGTTGTAAGGAGTTTGGCCCGTGGTCTCTTTCTTTGTTGCTGCCTTCCCGCTTCGGCTTGTTTTCTGCCATCTCCTGCTCCCTGATCAGGGCCCGGGCGCGGTCGATGAACTGCCCTGGGTCCAGCTCGCACATCTCATTATCCGACCTCCCCACGGAGTCCTGGGCCCTGGCATCCAGCATCTCCGAGCGCATGCTGTCTTCAGACAGGTTACCATCTTCATCATTTTCAGAATCAGTGCTGTCATAGATTTGGTAGAACTTTTCCTGCAGCTGGCGCAGCTGTTTCTGCATGTCCTCCAGCTGCTGTTTCAGCTGTCGGCGCTCCTCTCGCTTCTGTTCTTTGCGGGCTGAAACCAGCTGCTGGAAACTCTGTTGCTGCTGCTGGGGCAGCTTCTGCTTGCGTTTGTTTTCTCGGTAACTTTCTCGGGGACTCACAGACTGCGGGGCCATCTCTCTTTCATTTTCATTGCCCCTTAATGCCACGCTGGGGGAATGGCTCATACCTCGGATTATATTCTCAACCCGGGCGCGCTTTGCTCTCAGGTGCTCGTCACACAAGCGATCCATATCAAACTGGCTCATAGTAGGCCTGCCAAAAGGGGAAAGACACTCAGGGGGGCTGTCTCTTGAAGAGTTGCTGCATATATCCTCCTGATGTACTTCGGAGCCTGTACTAGAGAGACCGCTGGCTTGGAAACTGGGCTCCGTGCCACCATTTTTGTTCATGTTATTTTTCAACAGCTGGGAAATTATGGTTGCTCCTGGAAAAGGCATCATGGCATCTTCATACGAGTTCGCCCTCTTCAGCAGCTTGCGGAGTACATTTGACTTTTCCCCATCTGCATGCTGCACCACTGAATACTCAACATCCTGCTCGGAACCTTGGGGATTCATGGCACTAAAAAACGTTGCTCTTGCCTTAGCAAAAAATGCAGATGCTGTCCCTACCGTCCTTTTCACTCCAATGTCAACTCTTCTCCTCTTGGTTTGCCGGCTTAAGAGGGCTGTGCTGTCATGGTCAGGCATCACTGGACAGTTATTGTGCCATCTTCAAAAGCTCGTCAGCTGGGCACAGCTCAAGAATCCCGGGACCCTGGCCAACAGAACAAAAGGACTGATGAATCATTTTCTTTAAATTTCTCCAAATTTCCTGACCTCAATCCTGAATCAAATGCAAAATGCATAGGCTCTGGGATTTATGGCACATTACAATTATTGCAATTTATTATGCACTCTGCTTGAAATGAAACATTTTTAAATATTTCTGCTCCACTGGTTTAAGATGGATTAAGATTAAAAAAAAAAAAAAGCAAAAACTGCTTAAGCACCAGTAATATGATTCTCTTTCACAAATGCCTAAAATGATACTGTTTATCTTCAGAAGAAACAGTAGATTATAAGAACACAGCCTCTGACAACCGATTGATTAAATTTTGGGCATTGAGATTCATGTTACAAAAGAAGATAAAAGTGGTCTACACTTCAGAAATAAGGTTAAATTTTGAGGATGCATGAAATTTGGAGGAAAAATTCCATTTCTGCAAGAAAATTATTGTGGCTTTAATGCCAAGGAGGGAAAAAAAAAGCTCTAAAAATGCAAATATTTCATGCGCACCCTTTATTACTGAATTTTAAAATATTTTTGTCATATGTGAAACGGGAAAGAGAATACTCCCATCAGCATCTTTCCAACATAAATGGTCAATTTAACATGGAAATAAATGCACAAATACTCATTTCACAAGTCTGCTTATTTAGCACAGATAGGCGTTTTTGAGTGCTAAAATCACATGAGAAGATGTTATCTGTTGCTAGATTTTAATATAAGTATGGGAATATTTATAAATTTCCCTGATGTCTTTTTGATGACTGAAATTATTATAAAGTTGGACTCGGTGCAAAAGAAGGGCACTGTCCCATTTTAGAAATCAATATGTGGAAAACAATAAATTGAATGAGGCAAAAGGATAAATACCTCCTCTTCAGCACTAGGTATTTTTTCTATAAACTGCCAAAATCATACTTCAAATGCCTAAAGAAACTCTTTTTAACACAGGCCAGTTGTGACTCATTTCTTAGGCCAAATTAAAGGGGGGGGGACCCCAGGAAATAAAAAGACTGAAAGAAGATACATAAAGAAGAAAGAAAATAACATCAGTCAAACCTGTAAGAAAGGGACATCCCATCTCTGCCTATGAACTTCCATTGTTTCTTGAGAACACGATATGCAAAGAGAACATCTTTCCTCGCATTTTATAAAAGGCACTTGACATATTTTGAGACTTACGAACCAGTGATGCCAACCCCAAATTTGTATAAAACGTTAAGATGTCACATCTTTTTGCTTGCAACTAACGTTTTATGAAGAAAATAAAAATATTTTTCCCACAGCGTTTATCTAATATGAAACTTCACGTTTGCTTAACAGAGCACATCTTCACAATAACAGGGTCTATTGCCAAAGGCAGCGTGCAGAGTGTTTGGAAGAGCTCCCATCTCTTTCGGTTCACCTGTAAAAACATCTACGTGCTCCCTAGGACTGCATCTGTGGCTAGTTTTAAAGAATGACTATCCATGCAAATAGGCATAATTTCAGCATGAAATAACCTGTAAAAATCAAGAAATGCTCCATGCTTAGATGGCAACGTGCATTATTTTTTTTCAAGCAACAAAGATTTCCTCATGCAGTCCTTGTTCCCAGTTTTTATATGAAGATAGAACATTCAAAGAAAGCCTCTTTCAGTGTGTCAAGAAAGCAACAAGATGCTTCTTTATAGGTTTTCTGTATGCTTGTGGATGAAATACTTTTTGTATGTCTCAGGATAAAACTTGGAATGGAAACAGATCTTGAAAACTTCCAAGGAGGGGCCCAAACTGAATTCAGAATGATTGCGACTCCCCCTCACACATTAATAATTGAAATTGGTTTCAGGAATACGAAGATGTAATGGCAACTATTTCACTAGCACGTTAGATCTGATAAATCAGGTGTGGCTGTCAGGTGAGAGAAAGAAGAGGGGGAGACTGAGACAAACAAGAAAAAGGATGAATTATTTTAAAGATGAGACAGACTTGCATTTGTGGGGTGGGGGAGACTCTTTGCAAGGAAGATGTGTGTGTCTATCAGCTTTCCAAAAATGGAGTTTACTGCCATCATTTAAAATTTTTGCCTTTTCTTTCTCTGTGCAAATAATGTTCTCTTTACTATCCCCTGAAAATCACACAGAGCTCCAATCAAAACGTTCACAAACTTTCTCAGTATTTTTCTTCCCCTGTTCCTCTGAACATCCAATCTCGATTTTCCCCCTACTCATCCTTGCTCCCGGAAGAGCATCTCCACAACAGAGGCTCAGAAACGACACGCTGGTGTAAGAGATGAGCCCAAGGTCATCTCCAGCCATCCTTCCTTTTCCGACTGCCATTCACCTCTGCGTCAATTGTACTTCCTCCCATCTAGCCTAGGTATCAACAGCTGCATTCCCACCTCGTGCCTGAGCCAAGAGGAGGGCTGTGCTCTTCCTAAGGCTGAAAGAAATGATACTCTCATCTTCAGCCGAGAGTAAGTGTACCTAAAACAGGCTTGTTGGGTCCTTTAAGAAGAAAATATCCTATTCACTTCTTTCAGACTCACCACATGAAACTGATGTTTGCCATTCTCTTTCAACTGGTCATTCTTAGATTAAATGATTCGTTTCTGTGCTGGGCTACGAGCATGTATATACTTTTGGGGTTTATTGTAAAATATCAGCTGACACATAACCTTCAGGACAGAACAAATGGGAGAACTAGGCAAAGTTATACAATCCAGCAAGACAAGGCATTATATTAATAGGTATGAATAATTAAATGTACCTCTACCTATAGCTTTGACCTAAACTCAGAAATAAAGGTATAGCAGTCGCATACATTAGGATTATAACCCGTGGAGGTTATAGACGAGGTTAAATAATTAGAACTGGTTGACAGTAATACTTTATTAGCATTGTGTTCCATAAATAAGATATATATATATATGGATATATATATATATGAATATATTACCACATAGGAAAATGCATTGTGAACTGACTACAATGTAAGTTAAATCACTTGAAAACCCTCTCAAAGGCTCTTCTGTGATCGCCCCATTCAGAATTTAAAGAATGCTGTGCAATGAATTTATCATTGATATCATCCTGTCCATTAAGAGTTTAAAAATTCCTTTATTTCTCCATATATGTACTCAGCCACATCTCTCAACTACCATTATTCTTGATTCTCATTATATTTTAACATTCATATTTATTTTGAGTCTAACCAGGCAACGTGTGACATCTTTTGATCACCACTAGGGAGTATCAATACCAGCGAGTGTGCAGAAAAATAACAATGTGGAATTTGAATTCCAATGTATTATTGATCAGGTACACATATTCCATTCTCATAAACTCCTCTTCAATTAATATGAAAATCTACATGGAATATTTTTATTATTAAATATTGTGCTGTGTCACTTGGGCATCTAACTTCACAAATGCTGTCATAATTCCTATACAAGGGCTACCTTCGCTTGGCGGCTTCCTCCCAGAAAAAAGATAGGAACAGACATCCCAGTGTGATCGAGTCAGATTTTAACTACTCCAACCGAGTCTTCATTAAAATCTGAATTATCTGCAGAATGTCAGAGAATTTAACGTGGAGAATCCTAAGGAAGCTGAGGACAGTGTTAGGAGAAAAGAATTTTCAGGGAAGAAGTTCAAAGGAACACTGTCGTGTGATGGAGAAAGTGGTTCAATGCTCCGCTTTAAGAAAGAAGTCATTTGGGGAAGGGCAAGGAACTTTTATGCATCTATCTGGAGTCCAGATTCTGGACAAAGAAGTGCCCGCTGTGGTTATTATTCACATAGTTCAGTCAAATCTTTCACGAGATGGGGAAGTGGCAGGGTGGCATGGCTTCCTGCTTGGATTATTCAGATTATTGGTCCTTGTTGATAGAATGATGTGAAGACATTGTCGAAACCTCTCCTTTACTTCTTTTAGAAAACCACCTTTGAGTGGGCCTCTGATCTCCTTGGCTCAACCTGGCTATGAAATCTCAAGTGGAATGACACTAACAAAGAACATTGGAAATCTGTCTGGAAATCAGAAGTTCAGAAGGGAAATCAGATGATTTCATTTAGGAACTCCCCACCCCTGCCCCCTACCAAGCTGTCTCCTTTGCTGTATTTAAAAGTTCATTTCTGCCAATTAGCGACTTTTCCTTTGGAGATGTTTCGGCTTGCTGTCAGGTTAAGGAAGCCTTTGATGTTTATTGTGAAGAATCCGCTTGATATTAGCGAATGCTTAAATTAACTAAGATTGCATTTCAAAATCTCCTATCAGGCTTTAATATTTCCTATCATGAGAATTCTCAAATCATAACCATTTCACTCAAAATTCCTCCCTTCCATCAAAAACTCCATACATTTTCTGCCTGCAAAAGGAACACAGAACATTTACAGAGACATGCCTAAAATATTCATTTCTCCTTATTTAAAAAGCAGTCATTCACCAAATTAGTAAATAAAAAAAGAGAGTGAGAAATAACTTCATGAAAAAAACACACTTTCTGAAGAGAACGGAAATACTCTATGTGTCCTTTGAAGCTTTAGAAAACACCAGGCAATAAGGTTTGAGAAATTCCTTATGGATACATCCTTTCCCATTTATCCAGGTACATAATGAAAACCCAATAAGAATACATCATGCACAATCCATCTTCATATTCTAAAATCAGGAACATTTTATAATCTTTTGTTAATCCCGAACCTAAAAAGTCCTTCTATTACCAGTCGCAGATGCAAAACAATGCCTAGAAGAAATTCGTGCAAAAAGGCCTATTTCACTTTGAACAAATAAAGAGCAAGCCTGGTAGCTAGGTTATGTTTTAGGATTGTAAGGGCTACTTAGCAAGGAAAGATGCTGGGGAATGAATAAAGTGAGAACAAAGATGCATGACTTTTTCCCCACAAGGTGGTGATTAAACAAAACAGAATTCTGCATCATGGACACATAAAAATATCAGCAAGAGCCAAGCACAGATAACCCTTATTAAAAATAAAGCAAGGGAACATATCCCTAAATGACATTTTAATTACAAAAGAACTTCAAAAGCATGCAAGCAAAGTACTGGGAGGAACTTGCATGTTTAATTCGAAAGAATAAATGACACATACTCTCTCATTTTCATGAAACAATGACCATCACCCCAGCCACCAAACCAACCAACAAAAACCATTCGCCACCTAACCTATTTCTGTGCCACTCAAGAAGGAGCCTGTTTAACGAAAAATTTTAAAGGTCAGATTTTAAGAATCCAGATACACTGTTAACCCGGAATTCTCAATAGCTTCCCTCACACGTGAAGCCACGGTCCTTACCTTCGTCTGTGTCACCACGGTAGAGCCAGGTGCATGTTGTCGCACATGGACAGGGCAGCCAGATTACCCCCTCTCTCTTCCTCACCACCCACAGCCCATTGCGTTTGGCAAAGGCTCAGAAGTTCTTGCAAGACACTCTTCAGAGACCTGACTGCCTGCATCTTGCATCAAGTAGAAAAGCACAGTTTTCCTTCTCCATCAAAGTAAGAACCAGGACATCTGGCACATGTCTGGTACAATGACAGGCTCATTCTACTTTACGAGCGTATTTAACATATGACTTGAAAGAGTTCATGCACACACCCATTCTTTCTGGGCAGGGAAAAAGCAGCACGCTAAAAAGATAGGCTTTCACAACAGTAACACTTTCAAACTGACTTTGGTATTCTTGGCAGTTACACACACCACCCATGGATGTCCAACACCACACACACACACACACACACACACACACACACAAAAGACTGCTCTCACCACTCCTCCCAGGCTCTCCCCCCACGACACCCTCACAGACCTGGGAGACAGGCGCAAACAAGAGGGAAAAGCAAAGAGAAAGTCAATCTCTCTCCACCTGCTGCCTGAAGTGGGGGTACTTTCAGCTGCCTGGCCGACGGGAGCCTGAGACACAGCCTCGGCAGCAGCCTGCCAACATCCTTAAGGAAAATAAACAAACACATACCAACTTGTCCTCCCGCCCCCCTTCCAAACCAAAGAACTCACATGGCAGGGCTCACAACATGACAACAGCCCAGTTCCCATTAGTCTGGACAATCCTATTACCCAGGGCAACCATAAATTCATAAACCTCTGCAACCCTGGAGCATGCACTGTGGCCTGGAACTGTTCAGACGCACACAGACACAGAGGAAATTTGCACCTGTCTTTCTTGACACAACACACCTGTCAGGCCCTGCCCATGTGCAGGCTTGGGCTAATAGACCTCTGCCTAGTGAGGGTAGGAAAGGACATTTATTTTTTTGTAAAAGAAGATTATAGATGGGTGGGGCGGGGGGAAGAGCTAGAGAAAAGACTTCTAGCCTTGACTTTGAGAGAAGGCCACCCTGTGCTCGCACTGTTTTTATAAGCTCCAGGAGACAACACAGACCTTCTTGGAAAAATAAAAAACAGGCAGGTGAGTTCCCAGCCTTCCCCCAGGCAGAGTGGGTTCTGGATTGCCAAGAACAGCAGTTTCCCACTCCAACCTGCCTCCTTCAGCTATTGAAGACTGTCGCTCAACCCCTCCTCCCAGTTCTTCCCTCCGCCTGCCTGGAGGACTCTCAACTTCCGAAAAAAGCTCAAAAGTGGCGGGAGACCTGAGAGTCTCTCTCCAAAGCTACTCCCCTTTACCTCCCTCCTGCCCCCCTCCCACCTCACCCCTCCAACCCACAATCTCCACCTACGTACAGTTTTAACCGGAGGAGTAAGTGGCGGGCACATCAGAAGAACAAACAACTTGCTAAACTGGGCTCTGGGTGATGTTTTCCCCCGGACTTGCCCTCTGGTCCCCCTCCTTGTCTGTTCAGGCAAGATAGCAGCGCTTCCCGCCCCCTCACTATTCTTCCCTGTAACAATCACCCTCACCTCTCCTCTCCTCCCTCTCCGGCCCTCCGAAGTGGGGCAAAACCGTAGGTACCACCCAGACCCACCAAGATCAGATCCAAGCAGCCCAACCAACCGCGTCGACTGCCAGCGATGACTGTGAGCACATCCGCTGCCCCCACCCGGACCGCGATCCTTCTGTCCTCCCGCGGCGCTCCGGCCCCAGCCCCTCCACACCACGCGACCCCCTGAGGCTCCCGGGGCCATCTTACCCCCTACGCAACTTGACCCAGCCCCTGGGTCCTGGGAGCTCGGGAGAGGGGCGCCGCGCTCGTTTCCCGGGACCATCTCGCCACTGCTCCAAGCCGCATTTCAACATTTCGCCTTCGACAGCGGTTGGAGAGGAAAGTAATAGAGCGCCCCCCTCCTCCCTCTCCCTTCCTCCCGACTCCCTGGCCCTCTGCTGGGGTTAAAAAGGAGAAGTGAAAGGTATGCAAATGACAAGCAAATTGGAAGAGCCTGGAAGAAAGGCAGCTCTAATAAACAAGACAAAGAGAAAGGACGTGGGGACTAGCCCAGGAGTTTTCACCCGGGGAGATGGGAAGGATGGAGCTGGGAGGAGAGCGGGGACCCAGACGAACAAAAAGCAAGCCGGTCCCCCTCGCGGTCCTCTCTCCCGAGAAGAGAGGGCGAGAGAAAGAAGGAAAGGAAGCAAACGCCTCCTCACCCCCCAGAAACAGTACACAAAAGGTGACAAGATCAGCGACAAGTCCAGCACTCTCAGCCTCCCCCCGCCGCCACCACCACCCCCAAGCTGCCAGCAGGAAAGAGAAAGAAATAAAAGCCAAACGGATCACTTACTCTTAGGGACTGGGAGGAGCGGAGCGCTGAGTTCCACTGAGGCTCCAGCTCAGAAACTGTTTAGAGGCTATTTTATTAGGATTCATTTCAAGAGCACCATTTTATCCGGGGGGGGGGGGGGAGAGGTTTACACGGGTCTGAGTAACGGGAGTCTCTTTTCTTCTCTTCCCATTCAAGAACAAGCCGGTGCAAGTGATTCTGGAAAAGGGGAGGGGACTCGCGAGGGGAGAAGATACTTACGCGGTGCAGAGAGCAGTGGGACCGAGCCTTTTTTGCAGGCGGAGAGAGGAAAACACACGCGCGCACACACACGGTGAGATCTTGCGGGTGATGAATATGATAATTGGACCAGGGACGGTGAGTCCGTGCGGGAGCGCGCGAGCGGGCCGAGGGGGAGAGGGAGATGGGACAGCCAGAGTAGGATGGCCAGGGAGAGGAGAGGGGGCGAGGAGGGCAGCGAGGAGAGGGGAAGAGAAGAGGCGAGAGGAGGACCGCCGAGAATCGGAGAGAGGAGGAGAGGGAGGAGGAGGAGAGGAGAGGAGCGAAGCGGAGAGGGAGCGGGCGGACCCGGCGAGAGCTCTTTTGCGCCGCTCTGCTCTCCCCGGCTGCAATGGTGTATTATTTCCGAGCGCTCCCTCAGCTGAGGGCTCCGCTCCACAACAAGATTTACTTTAAGACACAGCTGAAGGAAACAGGAAGACTGCACGTCACAGTCTGACTGACGTACCCGGCCCCAGCACCCAATCGCGAGGCGCCTTCGGATTCAAGGGGGGATAGCGAGGCAAGAGAACTTGGGAGGAAAAAAAAATATATAAAAGGGGTGGGGGTGAGGGGCTGGGAGGAGAGGAGGGGAGAGGGGCCCCGCGCTCCCCTCCCCCGCCTCCATGCCCGGCCCCCACCCTCACCCTCGCCCAGCCGCTGCTTCGGGGCGCCGGGATCGCCGCGCCGGGGCCGGAGCGAGCCATCTGCGGGCACTGTGCAAAGCGGGCGGGCGACCGCGCCAGCGCCGCTCGGCTCACGATCGCTCTTCCAGGACGCAGGTCCTTTTTTTTTTTTTTTTTTTTCTTTTCTTTTTTTTTTCTTTTCCCTTCATTTCCCAGATACCGCTGATCAAGTTGGCCGAGCCGCCGAGCGAGTGAGCGCTCCTCGGACAGGGGTGGAGGAAGGCACGGAAAAGTATTACTGGAGAATAAGTGGGGGTTTGAGGGGTGGGGATGGCATCAGAGAAGGGAGTGGGGCTCCTCAAATCCTTTCACTTTTTAAACGATCATAGCTAGTATCAAGAATATGTGTCATCCTCCCTTCCTTTGAAAGGGGAGGTGGACAATAAAATACAGGTAGGTTTGGGATGAAAACAATAGGTGCTAGAGGTTTCACGCCGGCTTTATTGCATCTGATATTAGAAGACCAGTAGTAGCTGAATCCTAGTCAATCTCCGGTCAAAACTGTTAGGCAGAAGAAGATTTGTCCTTGGTTACCTCTGACAGCGTTGTTTGGATTGTAGGTACAGCAGCCTTTATGGAAAAAAAAATGTTGCAAACATTACCACACGATTACCGCTCAGTAACTCAGTCACCCCAGAATGATCAAAGAGAAGGGTTTCATAGAGGATTTACACAGTTTTGACGCCTAGGTAGCAAACTTTAAAGTTTCCTGGGTAAGAAATTTCAAACGCTTAAATTTCGGGCTTCTAAGTCAAGCCATAGAAAACTCACTTTGGTTTGACATTTCTTGGACGAAAAAGAGCCCGCAGGATTTCTTCAGATAAGGTGGCTCTTAAAGAACTTCTTGGGATTTGCAAGTTGCTATCGCTAAAGCGCAAGCTTCCAGCGGCAGCGAGAATGTCTCTTTCCCCGGGAACAGTAAACGGCTTTTAATAAAGCCACCGCGTTTATGACCTAAAGATCCTATAAAAGCTAGGACTTGCAAGGGCTGCGAAGCAGAAACATTCATACCTAGTCAATTAGACACTCCTTTTTTTGGTAGGATGGAGACAAGTGTGTTTCGTGTGTCCCTCGAATTTAATTAGATCAAAGGTTGAATCATGTTGCGCCTGTGACGACAGGATGTTTATGAAGTGTGTTACAAGTACACTGGCCCACCACGACCACCATCTTCTGCAACACACACACACACACACACACACACACACACACACTTTTTCTAGGACATTTACAATTTCAGTCTCAAATTCATCAAACTGTGAAGAAGTCTAATTTTGAATAAGAATAGTGATGCTAATACATTAGTTCGAGTCCTTACCCCGTAGGGAACTTTTGGCACGGGATTCAACCATTGAGAAGAAGAAAAAACAAAGTCAGGCCGGCCCGGTTAGGTGTTGGGGATAAGAAAAAAAGACTCGCTTGAACACCCCCAGCCTTCGTTTCTCCCCTTTCACCGCCTCCAAACACTCCCTCCACCCCATTAGGGAAACCACAGAGAGGCTGGCAAACACACCACTCATACTTCCAATAATCGACTATTGTATCAAGTGTTCTAATCGGGATGTGACAATTTAGGCTGGGGACAGAAATAATCTAGCAACGTGCCCATTAGATACAGAATGGCATAATGTCTCTATTGGTTGGGCCCTTTTCGAGGTAAGCGGGTGTACTGAGGGGAGAAATTTGGGTTCTGCGAAATGTATCAGGGCTACTTCCTTTCTTCTTTTTCGTCCTATTATTTTCTTCGAGTATCCCAGTAGGGCCTTGTTAGCGCCGGCCCACAAATAAACTGGCAGGAGTAAAGGACACATGCCCTCCACACCTTAAAACCATCTGCTCAGTCTGACATTTAAAAGGGAGAAGGGCAGGGAAGGAGGGGTGGGAGAAGGGGAAAGAAAGGAAGCTGAGAGGGAGAAAAGGTTCAGACTCGGGAAGGAAACGGCTTGAACTTTAGCCCAGAAGTTTATGTCAATTGCACCCAGCGCTCGGGCGCACGTTTTGCACACACTACGCCCGGGAACTGGCGGCAGCAAAAGTTCCCCGTGAGCCCCAGTAAGTCTTTTATCACTCCCGGGGGAAAGTAGGCCCGAGTTGAAGTCGGGGTAACCCGCTTGGCAAACGAGGAAGCTCCCCCACCCCCAGCCTCGGAGGCAGAGGCTCGCGGCTCGCCAGCTCTGCCGCGGCGGTTCGCAGCCCGCATTTGGGCGCAAGGGCGGCTTGTTGATAGAGGAGAGCGCGCGACGCTGGTTGAGCGAGCTCGGTCCGCAGCCCGGCTCCGCGAGCTGCGTCTGCGGAGCCCAGTCCTGTCCCCTAATGTCTGGGCGACGTACAGGCCAGACTCCTGGCAACCTCTCTCACCAGAGCTGCGGCGTTCTCCCGGGTCTCGGGCGGCCCTGGAGCAAGGCGAGAGGCCCGAGCCCCCTATCTCGGGCTACTCCCGGTTTGTTTTCTGATAGGAGCGAAGCGATCAGTCAGCCCGGAGACGAGGAGTCGCCTAGATATTGGCTCGGTCCCTGAAACCAGCGGCCAAGCCTAGGGTCAGTCCCTTTCTCCGCCCCATTGCCCACACGACCCCAATAACTTAAAAGTTAACACAAGTTCTGACCCATCTTCCAACAAACCCCATCCGTACGGGCTGCGTTTGCTTATTTATCTGTGTGTTCTTAGTCAAACTCTTGCCCTTATCGCCTATGCATCTGGTTCTGGGTGAAACACCCTTCGCCTGGACATTTCCTCCGTGTATTCCCCCCTCGGGGTTCTTGCTTAAAGCCAGTAGGTGCGGACAGGAGAGAAGACTGCATAGAAGTAATTTAAAACCTTACAACCAACCATCAGCAGATCCTCAACAAACCGATTCTAGGAATTTCGACCAGATCCAGTTGAGAGACAAACGTGGATATTTATTTCAGGAGGATGCTGGAGATCCAGCCTGGACACACATACCCCACCATCCACCACCACCCTGAAGAGAGGAAGAGAAAGAAATAAAAAAACAACTCTAGGGTGCAGGCCGGCCTGCTTCAGGCTGTCTAGAAGCAGACGGACTGACTGCCATATTCTCTCTCTGTCTCTCTCTCAACCCCTGTGCCCAGTGTGATGCCAAGTGCAACCTGGATTTGTTCTGAATTGGGGGGGGGGGAGTGAAATGCCAGGAGATCAGTAGCAAGTAGCAGCTGCAAGGTTTCTCTCCTGGGAACCCCACTGCTTAGAAGCCTCCGGAGTGATGTTTGTTTAACCAACAGCTTTCAAAGTAAACAGAAGCGAATCACTCCAGAGAAGTTGAAATATAACCCTTTCAAGAATTTGGGGTCAGGGTGCTGGCAGAAAAAGCATAAAGCCCCCACCCCCAAATCAGGGTCCACCACAAAGCCTAAAGGAGCCTAGAACTGTTAGAAAATTATACATTCATTGAAAGAGTTCATTTCAATAAAGAGGCCTCGAAGAAAATCACTCTTCTCCTGCAAACACACACCACCTGCGGGGAGAGGAGGCCGGTTGTAAGTGATGGAAGGGGCACACTACTACTGGATTTTATGGAGGTGGGAGAAAACGATCAAAGGGAGGTACGTTTGCTGCCCCAGAGTAGAAAGGAGTGGGCTGGGAGCTCTGCGTCGCCAACGCTGGCTTTGCCTCAGGCACCGAACTTTCCAATATCAAGATATTAACAGATGGTGGTGAGCACATGGAGGGCTGTTACTTACATAATCCAGCCACTCCGCCCGGTCGCGCTGAGCCCGGCGAGGCGCCCGCCAGGCCAGGCGCGCGCCATCCGAGGGGTGCTGCTGCCCGCCCCCCACCCCCGCCCCCAAATAACTTTGCCTTTCTCCAACCCCATCCGGCTCTTGGAGGGCTAGGATTTGAAGAGGACGTGATTTCAGAAACACACACACACACACACACACACACATCTGCTTGTGCATTATTTTCTTCAGTCCACATAGAGAAGCCAAGGGCAGAGGGGATGGAGGAGACGCTTTCGGGGAGAACTGGGCGCTTTTCCTCCGAATCCGGAGGCGCTAGGAAATGGAGTTCGCGCTATTTACACTCCTCCCTTTATGGTGCAGATTAGCACCTCTTTTTCTGTCCCTGAAATGCGAGGGCAGGCTCCGGCCGCAGCCGGGGGTGGGGGCGTGGGGATGGGTGTGAGTGCGAGGGGACGCCTCTGCACGCGGGGGCGCAGTGGGCAAAGTTACGCAAAGCCTCTGCGCACCGCTACACTTCGGAGGTTTGGCAGGTTTTAAGCCCCGGTTCTCGCAGGCGGGGAGCCCCTTTCTGGCGGCGCGGCGCCGGCTGCCTGCGGGCCTTTGGCACCTCCCGGAGGCCCTGTCCCTCCCCGTGTGCCTGTGGACCTCCGCGTGCGTGCGGGGGGATGGGTTTGGGTGATGAGCTTCCTCCCCGATGGCGACTAGGGGCGCCGAAACCCGCGAGAAACACGCCTGCGTGTGTTGGAAAAGTTTCGGGTCGGGAGGGAAGGCTGGGAGTCTCCTCTCCCGGCCCTCGGCGGGCGCGGCTTCTCCTCGCCGGCGGCTTTTGCTCCCGGTGCCCTCCTCCCTCCTAGCCAGCCCTTCCTTCCTCGCCTCGGCCCCGCGCTCGGTGTCGCGGCCTCTCGGGCCCGGAGACGACGTGCGCGAGAAGCGGCGGCCGGGGCGCCGCGCTGCGGACGGAGGGTGCGTCCCTCCCACCCGTGCGCTCCGTGGGGTGCGGGTCGCCCCGCCCCGACCCCGCAGTCCGGGCCTTTCCCCCGGGGCGGCCGCGGGCCGAGGAGCGCGCGCCGGGAGCCGAGGGCAGCCACCTGCTCCCCGCGGGGCGCGGAGCGGGGAACGTCCGACGCCGCCGAGCCCCTGCTGCGCGGCGGCCGCCCCCGCCCCTCGCCGCGCGCCTGTTGCTGCGGGGCCGAGGCTGCGGCGCGCTGGCAGCGGGTGGACTCGCTCAACCTGGGAGGTGGGGGCCACCGCCTGGGACCCGGGGAGGGGCGGGGACGCTTGGAGGGCTGGAGACCTCCCGTTCTGCCCACCCTCTTTATTGTATCAGGCTAAGGATATTTGGCACCGCTCCCAGCTTGCCTTTCTTTGGTCTTTCAAGTCAAGGATGTGAATTCGGAGGAGACGCTCTATTTTCAGGGGCTTTGATGGTAGGAGTTAAGTCATCCCTAAGGTCCATCTTACAAGGCTTTTATTCAGGACGCCGGCGAGTTAGAAATAAATAGGTGTGGGCCAGGCGCACAGAGGGAAAAAGAGAAGGAAGCTCCCGGTTTGGATTTATTTGGGGGAAGAGAGAGTGACTCTGGAAACTTGCATTTTGTTTAAATTAGGGCAAGACAGAGTTGAAAGCCAGATTTCTATAATTTTTCTAGTAATATTTCTTTTATGAAGTATCTAAGTGTCTGTTTGTCATCATTCTGAGATCAAAAGGAAAATCCATATGCTGCATAGTTTTTCGAAATTGCTATTTAAATATGTTTTAAATGTTTTATCCAACGTGGAGAAGGCCTCTCAGAGGCAAGCCTGGTGACAGGGATCGCGGGATGGTTTGATGGGGAGCAGCAGCTCCCCGAGATGGGTCAGTCAAGGAGAAGCCCCAAGGGAGCTTTTCAGAAATAGAGATTTCTGGGCCCACCTCAGCTAAGCAATCAGCTGGAGGACCTGGGAATCTGGGGGTCATGCTTGTTTCCAGTTACTGCTCAGCCAGTTGCAGGCCGTGGGACCCTGAGCGTGTCACTTTTTCACAGCCTCAGTTCTTTTTATCCAACTCCTAATTGTAGAGAGACTTACCTAAGTAATATTGTTCAGCACATGATTGGTGCTCAGTAAAAGTGGAACCTATTTGGTCTACGAATGTATGTCCTACAGACTTGCATTGGTCTGTACTCTTTCTGCACAGATTCCCCCCCACCACCAATATTTTGGTGAAGCCAACCAGATTGGCATTCAGTATGTAAGTGTCTGTACATTTTAGCTCATGCATAGTTTAGCATGCATAGTTGCCACTTTGGGCACTATATGCTCACCTTTCTCCTTTTCAGGCCATAAAATATAGAACTGGTGCATGTTCAGAAGCCAGGCCCTGTGCTCTTGGACTTAGAACTGTCCATTAGGCCCACTGGCAGGCAGGGGACATTTGCCAATCTGAAATCTGCTTTTTTTTTTTCTTTCTTTTAGTCCTTTCACCTTCCCCGTTTTATAAATGGCAAACCTTTCCTGAACAAGCTGTCCATCTGACCGCCAAAACCACAGGACAAGAATTTCTACTCAAGGGGGAAACAGCAAGAAAGAAAAAAAAGGTCACCATTCCTAGGTAATACTCAAACAAATGTATATCATCTGTCATATGTGTTTACATGTCTGAATGAACAACTTCCCCAAATCTATATCATGTAAAATATGACCCTTCCTAAAATTAGGCTGGATCCAGTGAATACAGGCATCATCCCCCAAGGCGGGTAAGGCAGAGCCCAGCCAGACAGCTGTGAGAAGGGGGCCGAAGATGGGTGGAAAGGGTTGGCTGTGACTCTACAGCCATGCAGGGGAGCAAAGCAAGAGGAGGGGGATGGGCTGAACAGGCAGCAAGCAGACCAAGAAAGCAGAGGATTTCTGAGCTGGAGATGAAGGTCGATGGCTCCTTAAACATCCTGAGGAAGGTGTTTGAGATAAGTACCCTGGGGACTTGGGGCGTCTGTGGGCCCAGCCCCTAGGCAATGAACCCAGGAGCTGGGTGTGGGCTGTCTGAGTGGGGGAAGCCCAAGCACCCCCCATCTAGGGTCTGTGGATGTCTTTGGGCCAGTGTGGAGGATTCCTGCTCTCTGCTTCCTGGGGGTGGAGTCCCCCGGGACTCTAGGGGACAAAACAAAGACCCTCCCGACAACTATACAGAAACACACATCTGGGACCAAGCTGTAGAGAGACAGGTACCAACTTCTAGCTCCCAAGCACCTTCTGGGTGGAAGAAGTACTTCTGTCTACACTGGTGGGGGAGGGGAGCAGGAGCAGAGGTGAGAGGAAGAGTTTGGAGGGGCAGGGCGGGGTAGGAGGGGAGAAAAGGGATGGGAAGGGAGAGCGTGTGTGTGTGTGTGTGTGTGTGTGTGTGTGTGTGTGTGTGTGTGTGTGTGTTGGGGAGGGGGGAGGGGAGAGTATAGGTGAAGCAGGCAGTGGAGGGGGGGCTGGGTGTCTCCAGGAAGATTCGTGGGGGGGTGGGGTGAGGGAGTAGGGTTCAGGGAGTGGATTTCTGGGAGAGGCAGGGGTGGCGGTGGGGGAGTCGAGGTCAGGAGCAGGGAAACGGTGGGGGGGGGCATGGGGATTTGCAGGAGGGGGCATGGGTTGTGAAGTGTGGTTTGAGGCGGAAGGGGAGGCAGGAGAGGAGGCCAGGCTGGAGGCCGGGGGAAGGCCGCTGCCTTGCCAGCTCCGGAGCCTCTGCAGGCACTTGCACACTCCCTGATCTTGGTTGGTGGGAAGGCCTCAGACATCTCTTCCCTATGCTCCCCCAGCCAGCAGCCGGGGCCCCCAGTGGGGGGCGCTGTGGGAAGGGGAGAGGAGCGCCTGCCTTCCCTGCCTTGGCCGCAGCCCCTCCGAGTGCAGGGTCCCCCCCAGCGCCCCACACTGGCGGCCGGGCATCCAGCTCCCTCCGTCAGGTTCCATCTCCTCTTCATCCCCATCCGCGGTCCAGGGTGGCTCCCTCCTCCCTCAGATGCCCCATCCTTTTCCCTCCCAGAGAAGGTGAGTTCATCTCTTGGTCTCCGCGCTCATCTTCTTCGCAGACGGTGCCTGGGGGAGGGGAGAGAGGGCAGGAGGGGGTGTAGAACCTTAAGTGAGCTCAAAGAAGATGGCATCATTCCGTTCAACCGATAATCACCATTGATTATTGCCAGCCACTGCTGAGAGTGGCCGTTGGTGACCCTTTTGAGGGACTGGAGTGGACCTGACAATTTGGGTTCTTATCCAGTGATCTCTCTGCATTGGATCTAGCCAGGTGTCTGAAACCTCAGCTAGGAACACTAGCAGAAAGGGATCTGAGTGAGGGGCAAAAGCGTCAACACCTCCTTCTCTAGATATTCCAGAGTGGTCTTTCAGTGACACTACGGGCGGGCGGGGAATAGGCCTGATGATAAGCAGTGGTAGATAATTCTAGCATCGACCGAGCACTTCCTAGGTCAGAACTATGCCGGATGCTTCACCCCCAGCACTTCCATTTTCTTCGTTCTAAAATGCCCGCAACTCACTGTAAACCAGCTACAATGAAAACACAAAATAAAATAAAATAAAAATCATTATATAAAAAAGTACAAATAAAATGCCGTAGGACACACCACCCATCTGAAGATGACTTTAGGGAGAAAAGAAAAACACAAGGACCTAAATGCACAATTGATTGTAAGACACATTGATTTCAGGAACATCATAAAATTGGAGAAAAAGTGAATCTTGGTAGTGAAGAAATAGGTACACTAGGTGTAGTTCTCCCTACAGCCCTGATGAGAATTCCCCCCCCCCACCCCGCCCTGTGTTGTATGGATGAATATAAAGAGACTGGGGAAGGTTTCGCCACCTGCTCAAGGCCCCAGAGCCAGTCAGTAGCAGTCAGAGCTGCAACTCAGGTTTGCCTGCCTTGGGAGTCAGAACAATCCCCCTGGGGGCCCTTGACCCTTTCGCCATCCACACCCCCCCCCCCACACACACACCCTCCAAACTGGGGTGGTTTCCAGGAGGAGAAGGTCACTCCTGGGGCGTGGGGGAGAGGTACAAAATCGTCAAATTACATTTTTCAGATTCAAATAAAGTCTTTAAAGGGCAAAAACCATGCATGCCAAGTTCTGCTGTGCGCGGCAGGAAGTCGAATTCAAGGGTCCCTGTATTGCAGAAAATAGAATTGTAAAAAATAAAAGGGGTGGGGGGAGAAAGTGAACGAAACTAATCCTATTAAACGTGGTAGCATGTTTTTGTGGCACGCAGAGAGAGATTAAGCACAGGAAAGGGGATAAGTACTGCTTCAGTTTCACTAAACTAATGTGACAACTTGTCATTGGAAATCTTTGCAGCTTGTTAGTGGATGACTAGCTGATTCAGAAGTGTTTTCTATCATTCCCTTTGTGTCGGCCAGGAGTTTTGTTTCTTTTTTCAATTTTCTTTCTTTTCCTGTTCCTTTCTTCCCCAGGCTGCTCTATTTTGCTTTTTAATCCTTCATGTCTCCTTCAAGTCAAAACATTTAGCTGGCTCTAATCAAGATTTGGTTTTGAAGATGCCCCTTGACCTGTCTTGCCCAGAAAAGCCCCAAAGGGGGACTCCGCTCCATCGCAACCCTGGGGTCTGTCCTGTGGCCTGAAAAACCGAGCTTCTGGGGAAAACCTCTCATTTCACATTTCATTTCTCTGCCCTCCGTCTCCGTCCCCCTTTCTCCTTTTCTTTGCGTATTTTTGGCTTCATCCTCTTATTCTTTCTTTTCTTTCTCCTCGTTTCTGTTTTCCCAATTTCCTTCTTCTCTCTTGCTTTCTGCCCATCTTTGCGTTCATCTTTTTCCTAGAATTTCTGTTTCGTCTTTAATGCTGATAACCCTCTTATTCTTTCTCTCCTCCAGACAGGACAGTTACACTGGTAGAGAAAAGCTATGACTCTTTCCTGGTGGTTTCCACCGGTTTCCATTAGTTGCCCGTGAAAGGGCCAGCGTCATGGGGAGGGGACCCAGGGCTGATCACAGACAGGCAGGGAACAAAAGGCGGGTCTACATCAGGAGGAGGAAAGAATTTGAGGCTTCGTCAGTGTCTTTCCAGAGCAGGTGTCCAGCTTGTTTGGAAGCGTGGCTAACTGTCCCTCTGTCCCCTGCCTTGGCATCACTCACTCCCACTCGCCTCCTCCCTCCCCGCTCCAGCTTACCCCACTGGCTTCCCACCAGAGGCGAGATGTTGAGTCAATGGAAAAACAACATTCGCCAACATTAAAGGGAGACTGTTTAGAAAAGGAAGGCCCTGCCGAGGTGCAGAGGAAGCCTGTACATTAACACGGGCCACCTCTTATCTGGGGCAGCTGGGCCCGAGCTGCCTGTGCTGATTCCCTGGCTTTGCCAAGAGGCCTTCTCGGCAGAGGGGCCGCCTGCCTCTCGAGATGGGGGGCTGCTTTTAGGCACAGGCATTGCCAGCACTTTTAGAGACCAAAAAACTGAAAACAAAAACAAAAGCAGAACCCCATGGCTTTTCTTCTAGGAACTTAACGGGAGAACCTGTGCCAATAAGCCAAAGTTTGCAAAAGTCAGGGCTGCTCTTGGCCTCTGTCTCTGGTCACCTCACCGTGACCCTGGCCCCTCTCAGCTCCAGTCCTTTTGAGGACTCCCGAGCACGGGAAGCACTGGCCACTCTGACCCGAACGTGAATTAAGGGAAAGGACAAGCTAAAGTGACCCGAAGGAGAAGAAGGAAAAGGCACGAGGGGAGGTTCAGCCTGGCTCTAAATTGCTTACCGTTAAGTCTTGAGCCAGCTCCTGATGGAAAGATAAGGTAAATCCCTAATCAGTCAATAATTAACCGAAGCTCCATTAATGGTCCAGTCAACCAAATCCCGCTGACACCTTCAAAACCCTGCCGGCATGGGAGGGTTAGGTGGGACCTCTTGACAGAAAGGTCTGTTTAGCCTGCCATCCTCTCCACGCACGGGTCATCGTAGAAAGGGGAAAATTATTCCTGTAGCTGCCGGTGAAATCTTTTCTTAGCTTAACTCTTTTGGATAACTTCTGGAAGTTTCACTTTTGGAAATCTCAGAGTGTGTGTGTGTGTGTGTGTGTGTGTGTTGTGTACCGAACAGCTTGGCAATCCGTTCATTTCCAGGTCGGTTTGCATCAAGTCCCGGGTGTGCTCTGAGGGGTCTGAGTGGTACGATGTTATTCTGTCTAGAGGCGCATATTCTCTCTCCCTGGCCGTCTCATCTCTGTCTCTGGTTTTTTCTTAGTGTCTATAGATATTTCTGTTCCTTGTTCCGCAGTGTTAGCTCCTCCTCAATTTGTGATAAAAGGAGAAATGTGTTGTAAGTAATAAGCAACCACCCAGCCCTACCAAAGCTGCAGATTATTCTTGAATTTTAAAGAAGTTGGGCTTTAACAGACTAATAAAGCTTTGATTTTGGTACTTCTGGTGGAATCCAGGTCTTTTTACTTCCTACGAAGCAAATTTTTAGGATGGTGGGTTTAGGCCTTACATTTTCTCTGCATTTAAATGTTTTACTGTTTGTTGTTTTGCTTTACTTTGTTGCTCTTCTGTGTAGCCTTTAGTGTGTTACCGTATGTTTGGAGGTAAACTATGAGATGAGAAAAATCAATGTACTCAGTGTAGTTTGAATTTTTCCTAAAGTCAAATTGTGGGTCATGATTGTATGTCACTTGATGAACTTCTAATGTTATCTGCTCAAGCCACTTGAAAAATTTTGTTCTTTTAGACATGGGAAGAATAGGGTATGAGAGTGTGGCTCACTATGAATCCATCTCTATCACAGGTAAAAAACCAACAGAAGGCACCTTTGGCTCCTAGGGTACCAGTGGTTATTCCTGCAAGTTGAAGATGGTTCATCCAGCTACACTTCTGTTGGTTCCACAGCTCAGCCTCTGCAATCACCAACGCATTATTTGCCTCTCCTCATAGAACTCAGTAGTCTGGGTGCTCAATTAATCTTTGGCTGCTTGGGGGAGTTGCCAATGGGTGGAAATTCCGCCAATGATCTGTGACACAAACATTAATTGAGTGGCATTTCTTTTTTCCCCAACTCATCCATCTGTCCTTTCCGATGCAACCTTTGAGTTTCAAAAGGGTAGAAGGCAAGCTTTCTTTCCAGCACTCATTTAGCCTAAGAAGACAACCTACGAAGTAGGCAATGTATTCTACTGTAGCCTTATAAATAACTCTGAAAGATTCACCAGCCTGAAGCAACATCTTAAATATAAAACCAATTACGTTCACCCTTTTTTCCCCTTTGCCCATTAAAACTTCCTGCTTTCATGAGGCAATCAGTAAATGGCTAGATCCATTGTTGCTAGAATCGGTAGGGGGTACAAGTGAGAGTGGAAAACGTAAGATAGAAACAGAAGTTTTTTAGAAAATTAGTCATTATTCATTGTAGGTAGACAAATCAAGGGCCCAGTTTTCATGCTGATTTTGGATTATTCTAAAACTTCAAAAAACATATCACTAATAAGAGTGGTTTTTTATTTATTTATTTATTTTTATTTTATTTTTTTGTCCCTTTAGGGCTACACCCATGGCACATGGAGGTTCCCAGGCAGGGGTTGAATCGGAACTATAGCTGCCATCCTACACCACAGCCACAGCAATGAGGGTTCCTTAGCCCTCTGAGCGAGGCTGGGGATTGAACCCACATCCTGATAGTTGCTGGTCTGGTTCCTTAACCACTGAGCCATGATGGGAGCTCCTGATAGGAGTGCTTTTAAGTAAAGCAAAAGGTATACATCAACTTGACTGTGTGGTGTTCCTGTTGCTCGAGTATGAAAATACAATTTTCACAAATGGAACCAGCATCTATTTTTCAATAGGTCGAAAGGCATTCATAATTGCACTAATCATTTTTGAGTATCGCACTAATGATAGGAAAATGTAGGTCTTGACATTGGCGCGTTTAGTTACATTCACTGTGAAAAAAATGTTGTTTACCCCTGGAGAATTTCTTAAGGAAAAGAAAAATCAATCTCCATCCATGAGCAATATTTTTCTCCCCTAGGGATATTGATTTGAACATTGACTTCACAATGGCTGAGTTATTTCCCTCAGACCCCTGCGATGAATTGTTAGGTGACATGTCTTGTATGCGACAGTGAACATGCGGTTTCTGGTATAGTAATCTCGTCAAGGAGATCCCAACTTTGGAGTTGTGGTTGGTTTGGAATAGTCCTGCTTTTGTCCATCTGGGTTGAATATTTCCGTGGGATACATTCCAAGTTTAAAAAGCGTCATCGCTCATCTTTCTGCTCTTTTAAGTGAAGTATAGCTTTTTCGATGCTTGGGAGGGAGAGTCAGGTGGCAGGGAATAATTCACTTCTCTGCTGGCTCCTCAACTGGGCACAGTCTCAGCTCGTGTGTGTGCGTGGGGCGGGGGGCGGGCAGTGACGCATGTGTCGTCATGTAAATGTCTTTGTGATTCCAATTTCTCCCTTTATGTGGATGGTACAATGTCTCTAATTTGAAAATGAAGCAGATTTTCAATTTACTAGAGAAACCAGGATGTAAAGGAACGTTGTGGAAGGCGGAGAAGAGGGAGAAGACTTGAAAGTGTAGAATTCTTGTTAGTGTGAATGGTCATTCTTTAATTTATCTGTTAGAATTTGGATATATATATAATATTTTTTTTTTTTTTTTTGCCACACTGGCAGCTTATGGGAGTTCCCTGGCCGGTGATTGAACCTGAAACACAGTAGTGACAATGTGGATCCTTAACCCACTGAGCCACCAGGGAACTCCTCTAATGTGTTTTCATAATGAGGTGTTTTTTTTGTTTGTTTGTTTGTTTTTGCTTTTTAGGGCCTCACCTGCGACATATGGAAGTCCCCAGGCTAGGGGTCAAATCAGAGCTACAGCTGCTGGCCTATACCACAGCCACAGCAACACGGGATCCAAGCTGCATCTGCGACCTTCACCACCACTCACAGCAACACCAGGTCCTTAACCCACTGAGCAAGGCCAGGGATCGAACCTGCATCCTCATGGATCCTAGTCAGATTCGTTTCCGCTGCACCACAATGAGAACTCCATAAGTTTCTTTAAAGTGCTTATTTATCCATCCATTTATTCTGTAATGATTATTCCTTTACATTTATTACAATTATTCCTTTACAACTGCCTATTCTGATATATTCCTAGCATCTGCCAGATGTGGTTCTCAGCCTTGGTGATAAGATAAAGAGGACCCATCTGAGGCATTCACCGTGTGGTTGCGAAGACATTCGGTCGGAGAGTTATGAATGCACATTGACACAAAACACTTTAGGAGCCCTGAGGCTTATCTTCATGGCCATTTAGGGCATCGAGGAAGCCTTCGGGGAGGAGCTGAGTGGACGTAATTAACGAAACAAGCCAGGACCTTAGGAGAGGAACAGATAGAAATCTGGTGAGAGAAATCTTAAGCAAGTTCACTGTACCTCTCCAGGCCTTAGTTTCTTGGTCTGCAAATTGGGAATAATAACAACATCTGCCTTTTGAGATGATTGTGAAAGTGAGATGATTGTGACAGTGAGATGATTGTGAAGAGTGAGATTGTGTGTGTGGCACAGAGGAGGCACGCCGTAGCATGTGCCAGAAGAAGGTATGACAAGAGTGACATTGTAGTACCGTCTGCCATACGAATCGGACACATCTGTATCGGGCACCTCACATGCAGCACATCTTCGTGCTGACTGGGTCCTGGGCAGGAGACCGGCAGTTGGTCCAGAGGCCCCATGAGGGTGAAATGAGGGTGGGAGGACAGGAAGGCATGGTCGCCTCTAGGCCGGGGGAGCCCGAGGTGGCCTCTTCCTGCTGGAGTGCAGAGCACCAGGGGAGGCCTGGCGGTGATCTGTCCAGGTTGTGGCAAGGATGGCCCAAAGCCGCAAGGGGACCAGCAGCTGTGTTCACTTGGGGCTTCTCAGTCCGGAGGCGTTTCTGTGAATGCGCACCTGCCTTTCTGTCACCTGGCTATGCTCACTCCATCTTCCTGCTGCTCTCGCGCTCCCCGGGCTGCCTGCTGTCGTGTGGGGCCTCTGCTGTGTCCTCAAAACGTATGACTGAGTCTTCAACCTTTTGTCTCCTTCTTCACATGCTGAAACCATCCAGCTATTTCTTATGCCCAGGTGACCTCAGAGTGCTCGGACTAAAATGCTTACTTGGGCGCTTATCACAGAGACTCATGACTTGAGAATTGCGGTCGGATCACGGCCTAAAACTCTTGGTATTGCTCTTAGGATGAAGTCCGAAATCCTGCATGTGTCCTCCAGGACGTGGCAGCATCTCGCTCCCGTCCACGGCTCCCGCCTCCTCTCTTGAAACGCTCCTCACATCCCCACGACACGGGCCCTATTTCCTGGCATTTCCAGCCCACGAACACCTTTCGACGTGTCGCTGCTGCTCTTTGAAAGGCCCACCCGACGCCTTCTCCAGACAGACCTCTCTCTCTAGTAGAGTCCTTTGCTCACGGAGTGCCTCCCTCATGTCCTGGGTTAGAAACCCTCATGAGAACGTGTTCGCCACAGCTGTAGTTTTCTTTTATTCTGCTTGTCATAATTGCATAAGTTATTTGCACATAAACCTTGTTCATCCCACACGCATTCTTCGAGCCCAGACCGTAAGCCGTCAAAGCGCTCATCACGTCGCTTGTATTTTCCTAAGTGAGGCAATGAATGAGAAACAAAGATATGATACAGTGTCAGGTAGTGACAGCCACTCTGGGAAAACGTTAAGCTGGTTGAGGGACAGAGAAGACTGAAGATCAGCTGGGGATGATAAAGACGAAGGACTTTTGATTGGCCCGTTCGGGATAGAATTCCCAGTCCCCAGCCTGTGCCCAGCATCTAGAAAGTACCTCACACATACTGGCTGAGTGAGAATCCTACCGGCTCAGGCAGCCACAAGGGGCGAAGGGTCGTGCCATGGGCTAAGTCAGGTGTGCAGGAGGCCTTGTTGCTCCCTAAGGCCCTGGCTGTGTCTGGGGCAGTGTAGACTGTGTGTTCACCCAACACCCCATAGGGATCCGCATCAAACCGAATTCCCTGTTCACGTTGATTAGAGCCACACCTTGTGTGCGGTCGCTCAGCCCACTTTCTTCATGGCTGAGGCAAACTTGCAACTGGCTGCTGAATGAAATATTGGCGCTTTGAAGAATTGGCGTTCTCACCAGTTTCTATTTGTATGGATGATCAGCCCTTTCTCAGGGAGGAGGAGGAGGAGAATTTTTTTTTTTTCTGTGATCTCTGTGCGTCTAAATGACTAATGAAGTCAATCTGGGCCTGGCAGGTTTTTGCCACGACTTGGACAGACGTTACGCCCATGATGTTGTGTTACTTCTCAGCTGGCCGGCTCCCTGGTTCCCACTGCAATGATCTCATTACTGGCATTTCATTTTCCAAGTGTCAGATCGTCCCCGTTTGTGTTGTGTGATGCCCCTGTGTGGCTTGGACGTGAGGCTCTGTCTGCCTCTTTTCTTGCAGCCAAGGTTAGCGTCTTGAAGAATATCTTTACGATTAAACATCTTCTATGTGCTTCGCTTTGTTTTCCTTTTGGTGAGATGGGGAGAGAGGGACATGCATGCACTCATAATTATCTTCTTTCGTTGGCAGGAAGGAACGTTTGGGACAGGGAGAGTTGCCATCCGGACAAATTGGGTCCATTCTCTAGACGTGGTTTGGATGAATTGAACCACGTGAAGGATGTGAGCAGCAGGAATGGGCTCCTCTTCTCTTTTCTGGACCCTAGGGCACCTTTTCTTTTGTGCTGTCACCTGGCTCCACGCCTCCCCCAGTGGTGGCCCTGTCTTTCCCTGCCCCCAGGGCCTCTTCTGGTTCTGCCCATCTATACAAGTCCAGGCTTTCCTTGAACCACTCTCTGGACTGGCAATGCCAATGGAAATCCATAGGTGAGGTTCGTTTTGGCTCGAATCCGTGCGGGTTTGACCGTCCCTCCTGCCTCTGTCTGTGCATGACTGTTTATCTCCAAGACCAGCTCCCCAGCTCCCCAGCAGAAAATCACATATTTTATATCTAGCAATAACCGCCTTCTTCAGCATCCTGAGCCAGGCACTCATCATGAGATCTTTGAAATAGTTGCTGCTCATGGGATTAAGAAAAAGGTGGAAGAGCAATAGAGGTTTTTTCCCTCCATTTCTACCCTGTTTCCTTCCATCTTATCCACGTGTACTGTATATTGATTTAGTTTTCACTTCGTGACTGTCTCCCTTCCCGTAAAGGTTGGGAAACACATCTGCCTTATGGACCAGGGTGTGCCTGATGTTGGCCAGAGGAAACAAGCCCAGTGAATCTCCACGGAGGAAAAGGAGCTTATTCAGGGTGGATTTCCACTCACCCTAAAGGAGCGAAATGGAGTCAAACTTTGGTGGGTTTTGTTTCCTGTGAGCCAATTCGTATGCACTGAGAAATTCAATTAACTGTATTCATCAATTTTTGTCTCTAGGTTTAGAGTCGTGAGGCTAAGGCCCAGAATTTCCGGTCCCACCCCTTTGGTGGCATGAAAAACAACAACAAGAAAAAAAAAAAAAAAACTTGGCATGTTACCCCAACCAGATTTTTTTTCTTTGTCTCCAAGAAGGCTCAGCTGAACGCTGGATTCCTTACCCAGTGCAACAATCAAAAACTCAGAAAACCTCAGCTGCCTCCGATGATGTCATAAAACCCTTAAGAATGCTCACTGCTGCGTTGGGCACAGGTCCAGCAAACACAATTCTTTCTGCCAGTTATTCAGGGTCTTTGACAGATTAGGTGGTCTTTTTTTTTTTTTTTTTCTTCTTCTTCTTCTTTTTTTTTTCATCCTCTTTAAAGGCAGTTCAGTTTACCTCTAAGCAAGACATTAGCTCCGGCTGCCCCAAATAACATTTTAATTGAAGTCTCAGTCCAAACAAATGCCCGGCCTCTTTATTAACCCCAACAGTGTAATTTTTCAACCTAAGACTGATGCAGGGGAAACTGTCTCACTTAAACTGCCATGCAATGGAACATGCCAGTTTTCCTCAATCAGTCTCTTTTCTGACCTTAATTTGAACCTTAATCTCTTTTAACCATGTTCTCTTTATTAGCTGCTCATAGCCGTGGCACAATACTAATTTTCCTGTTTTTAGACTATCAGTTTACAGAGGTATTTCGCTCCCCCTTCTGCCTACAAATGTATCCAAGATTTCATGGACCTTTTTGGGAAAGGAAAGATACTACTTAACCTTTTTTTTTTTTTTTTTTTTAAGGTTTAGTAATTTAAATAGCCGCTTTGCAAAATGGTCTGTAGAATTTTAGGCTGGTATTTTTTGAGGTACCTTACAGTTCAGGTATGAAAAATTATATACATTACTGTCAGAAAAACCTAAAAAACCTTTTAAATGGTTACAAAATATTTTCCATCAACAGATAGGTCCACACTCATAAAAATAGCATGGAAACTAAGGCTATTATCTTAGTAATTCAGGCAAAAACAATATGTTTTTATTAGAAACGTCTAATCTTTGGGGGGAGACCTGAATTATCCAGATAATTGCTTCAATTCCTTCCTTTTTTTAATGCTTAGATATAATCAATGAGTAAGGACAGAGGAAAATCATTTTTTCTTAATTATACCTTCCCATTTTTTGACATTGGTGAAATGATCCGAATTAAAAAGAAAAAAAAAATTCACCCTTTGCAATAACAATGAAAAAAAAATGTGTTTCTCTATTTGGAGTCTACCTTAATATAGCAGAACTATGTAGGTAGAAAAACAGTGCTTATGATCATGTGCTCAATTAGATTTATTATAGGTTTTTGTACTTTTTGGCATTAGCATGAAAGCATATTGGTTATTATTCTTTCTAACCTAATTGAAGGCTTTGTATCTCGTTACCCCTCTGTTCTCTGCTTCATACAATAGTTTGTTGATTGCAAAAATTACATTGCTGTGACTTTAAAGTCCTAGAACTAGAATTGTCATGGAAAGTTGGAGATTCAGCCTGGTGTTTGGAGGGCAAGGACCATGTGCCCTCTGGGTGTGAGGAAGTAGGCAGCTGGGAACAATGGCCTGTCCCCTGCAGTGTTCAGTGGCAGTAGGAGCGTGTTGGCACGATAAACTTTGCCTTCATTTCGCTGGCTCAAACAATTAGTGGGATTGAATCAGAGTTCTCCTGGATCACAGTTTATTATATGTTATTAAATTCCATTATTCGAGAAGTTGCTGCTACGATTATAAAACTTCTCATCGTCTCCAGCATCTCCCTTCTCTGTGTACTTTCTTTTATGTTTCTCTTCGGCTTCTCTGATAGACAAGGTTTCTTTTCTCTCTCTCTCTCCCTTTTTTTTTTTTTTTTCGTTTTCTTTCCCCTTGGTACTTATTTAAAGAGCTAAGAGCTAATTTGAAAATACATCTTTGAAAGGGCAACAAAAATGAGATGTGAAAAAAAATGGACCAAGATTCTTAATTAGTCCATTATTTGACACGCACGATTTAACATGGTATGCTTAGCATTGTGCATTCCCCAAAAGAACAAGGCTCTTTTTTTTTTTTTTTTTTATCCCAAACTTTAACTCCCTCTCATTCATTATATCCCTTCTTGTCACTTTCCATTAGCTGATCATGACATCCTTTGCTGGAAGGGCGAGCAAGCAGATTACTTCCAAACTGGTGTAAGTGACACTCAAAAGACTGGCCTAAAGGGGCTTCTGAGACAGCACCAAGCTCCTCAGCCCCTGGAGTTGGAGAATGTCATTTCAATAATGTCTCGGAGGCCACTGTCACATCATTTCGGTAGCAACTTGGCAACTTCTCAGAAGTGGCAGGATGGGGTCTTCTGCTGGAACTCATGAGTGGTAGCATCTAATGTTTTTACAGTTACTGATTATCACCTACTATATAATAATAATTATGATGGTATGTATTGTGCCAGTCCAAACCTTCTGTCCAGCACCGTGCATTTTACAGATGAGGAAACTGAGGACCAAAGAGATTGAATAACTTATCTGATGAGGGGCAGAGCTCGAATTTTAACTGAGGTCTGGCAGACGCCAACTTATGTCTTTTTCCATGAGAACAGGCTATATGCACCACACCAATGTCTGGGAAACCCAGCCTGTCTCCCTAAATCTAAAGGATAAAGAGGTAGTCAAAAGAATATTCGTGTTAATGCAACTGAAAAATATCCCGTCACCAGGCACTTCTCAGTGGGGGCAGGGGCTGACAATGAGTCAGCCAGGGATCATTGAACAGACTCAGATAGATTGTGTGACGAAAAGAAGAGGAGAATCTGATGCTTTGGTCAGATTAGCCCTGGAGATGAGAAGTGTCCCCCGGCCCATCGTCTCTGCCTCCCTCCATCCCTCCCCTCTTCCCAAAGGTCCCACCTCGGGAATCAGATCCTCAGCCTTGGAAGCTGTTGACCTGGGGAGAGCTGAATGGATGCAGATGGAAAGTGGGACCCAGTCAGTCACAGACAGCCAGGAACTCTGGTCTGAACAGCGCTAGGACGGATCCTGGCTGCCCCCCCGACCCTCCCTTCAGCTTCTGGCCTCTGGTGGGCTTTTGCTCCTGAGAAAAACGAGTTTTCTCCATCAACCAAGTTTCAGCTTCTTTCCTTCCTTAAGCAAGATTTAGCTTCTTTTCCCAGTGACCCTTCGAAACATTTTGACTATAAAATAGAGAATATGGAAATACAAAGCAAACATGAAAGGTCCTTTACTGTTCTGCCATCGGGGAGAAATGGATAGTCTCCTGGTACCTATCTTTCCAGGCAAGGCTATCCGTATCGTACATGCTGGGTGGTAAAGCTGAGTGGTTACAGGGATAGACTCTGAAGCCAGACCACCCATCTTTAAGTCTAGACACTGCCGTCAGCAATGTCACCCAACCCCTCTATTCCCCAGGGTTCTCACAGGTAACGTTCCTCCCTCAGTGTTGTGACCATGAGCTAATATTAGCGTGTGAAGCACCTGGCCCATGAGAACCACTTATTGCATCTTAGCTACTGTTACATATGTGTTGATCTCATGTTCTTCTCTTACTGGCTTTTGCTAACCATGCTCCAGCCTCCTCGGGTCCAAGCCCATAGATAACTTCATCCTCAGCCATGATTCTGTCTCTTTTCAGTCCATTTGGTTTGACCAGCTTCCCCCTCACACCGCTTCAGTGATTCTTCCAGGTCTCCATTCCTGTCCATTTAACCATAACTCTTAAATCAGCATTGCCAGCATCTTATTTCCACTCCTCTCTGATGGACACATTTCTGCCTGGATGCCCTGCTTACCCAGCCTGGCACCAAGGCAAAGCCTGAGCAGCCATCCTCATTCTCATCTGTCTTGAACTCCTTGAAGTGAGTACAGATGGAGGCAGTTTTAGGAACTGGTGATCACAGAGCAGCAGCAGCAGCAGCAGCAGCAGCAGCAGCAGCAGCAACCCTCAGCTGGGACTGTCAGTGACATATATATATATATATATATATATATAAATGCAAGGGCAAGTTTCTTGTTTAAACCATTTTAAATGTAAAAAAGAAGGTCATTATGAAGGTTTTAAAAAATCTTTTAAAAAATCCTCTTTGTCAAATCTATCTCAGTGATCATTGCACCACTGAGAAGGGAAACATGTACATTAAAAAATATATCCGTATTTTAACTTGGGGGTGTAGGAGATGGGAGAGCGGATGGCCAGCAACAGGAGTGGCGGGACAGGGACTTACATCGAGTGAAGCTGGGACCTTTCACGTGGACCTTTCAGACTAAAAAAAAAAAAAAAAAAAAAAAAGAACATGTTGATTTTACATGCCAAAGTCTTGAAAGGGCCTTGACGGCTCCCAGCTTTGGTGTATTTTTCCAGATGGCAGATGCCATTTTGTGTTTTGCATAAACTGACTAAATTTGCTTGCTCTTTGTACTTATTTCAGAGGCAACCATTCTTTGCTTTCAATAGGACAGAAGAGCTCCTTGGCACTGCACCCCTCCTGGTCTGGTGCGGGAGGAGTGGTAAAGGGACTCTTCTGAGGATCCCCAGGCGGCATCCCAAACTTGCTGCCTGCGCACTGAGGGGAGAGGTTGGGCCAGGGCTCTGGATTCTTATTACCTACGGATGTGATTCGTTTGTGAGCGAATCACAGAATGGAAGCAGTGCTGGAGAACTTTTGCAAGTTACTTTGCAGCGAACAATTGGGTTCGTGATGTTCTTATTTCACCTCCTCTGCAGCCTGCTAACTGCTGGTTGTATGATCCCTTAACTCAATGCCTTTGGGCTTCAGTTTCTGCACAAAAATTAAGATGATAGTAAAAATAACGCTTAACTCTTAGGATTTGCTGTGAGGATAATGAGTTATCCGTGTTATCCGGGCACTTAGAACAGTGCCCGGCGCATGGTAGGTGCCCAGGAAACTGTTGATCACTATCGTTGTGATTTCTTTCCAGGGCAATGTCGCTTTTTTCTGAGTTTCTCTCATTGACCCTGCCCTGCTCCCATCACCGTTATGCTAACTCTTTGGGTTATTTTATGGAAATAGGCTAGTGGTAGAGCGGTTACGCTGCAGGCTTTGCCGTCAAACATTGCCAAGTTGAAATACTTAAAGTGCTACTTAATAGCTATATCTTTTCAAAAAGTGACTCCGTTTCCTCATTTATAAAATAAGGACGATAATCACAGTAACTACCTCATAACATTTTTGAGACGTTTAAATGAGACCGTGCTTGCACAGTGTCTGGCAAGAATATACAGCATGGGGAGTTCCCGTCGTAGCTCAGTGGTTAACGAATCCGACTAGGAAGCGTGAGGTTGGGGGTTCGATCCCTGGCCTTGCTCAGTGGGTTAAGGATCCGGTGTTGCCAGGAGCTGTGGTGTAGGTTGCAGACACGGCTTGGATCCCGAGTTGCCATGGCTCTGGCGTAGGCCGGCAGCTACAGCTCTTATTAGACCCCTAGCCTGTGAACCTCCATATGCCACAGGAGCAGCCCAAGCAATGGCAAAAAAAAAAAAAAAAAAAAGAGAGAGAATATACAGCATAGTATGTATTATTATTTTTGCTGCTCCAAATATACTGGATAGGGCTCTTCTACCCCAAAATGCTTCTAGAAGCTGCCAAGGCTCCAGAGCTCTAGCTTTATGTCAGCTCCCCCACCAGAAAAAGAGGGCAAACACAGAAATAGAAAGATGCTGTGAGGCCATGACTTGACTGCAGCTCTTTGCCAAATCATGACACAGATTTGACAGAGTCAAGTATTGCTCAACGTGGATTTCAATTAAAGTTAGAAAACTCACACTTCTGAGCAGGCCAATACCAGCTCATTACACTGGGATTATTCCAAAGGGTAGGACTTATTGAGATGGGAACAAAAGCCTTATTCCTCTATCCTGCCCCACCCCCCACCCCCAAATAAAGCATAGAGTGAGAGAGGTTGTGAGGAAGAAAAAGTTACCTGTGCTGGTGACCTTTCATGGAGGTATGTGGCAATTGTACATTATGAAATATTCAAATTTTATATTTTCTTTCTTTTTTGCTTTTTAGGGCCACATCCCACAACATATGGAGGTTCCTGGGACAGGGGTCAAGTCAAAGCTACAGCTGCTGGCCTGCAGTATAGCTCATGGCAATGCCGGATCATCAACCCACTGAGCAAGGCCAGGGATCGAACCCACAACCTTATGGTTCCTAGTCAGATTCGTTTCCACTGTGCCACAATGGGAACTCCCTCAAATTTTATATTTTCAAAAATGTATTTATTTTTTCCCTCAAACTGAAAATGGATAGAAATTGCATCTGTAAGGGAGAGAAAACCCACTAAACAATATAACTGTGTTTATGGGACAGTTGAAAACTGTCTAAATCCCTTTTATCCTCAGTCTCTATATACAATCAAATAAAGAGAAAACAACCGAATGCTCAAAACTCTTGCCCCAAAGCCAGCACAGAACCTGAAAGAAGTGAAGAGCACGGGACAAGGAACTATAAAAACATCAACAGTCTTGCAGATATTTTGTTTGCCCTCCTAGATTTGTTTTGACCTCTCCCTTCCCCTGCCTGTGACTCCCAGCAGTAAAAATAAGATGGGATTTGAGCTGGAAGGAAAAGGCGCTGAGATGACTTCCTTTCTCAGTTCTGACAAGATAACAGCCTCGTCTTTGTTCTTGACCTCACGTTTAGACATTGCTGAGAACGTAGACTCCTGCAATTATCATTAATGGTAAAACAAGAGAGGAGCAAAGCTCACAGGAGGCAAAAGAGAGAAAGTGCTTGTCAAAGGAAAAAGGAAGAAAAGTTGGAAAGAATAGGAGGGCGCAATGTTATTAAAGTGGGGAAGAGAGCTTATGTAGTAGAAAAGATACCAGAGGACTTTATAGTCCTGTAGCGGAGGTGGCTAGCTGGCCCATCAAGACTTATCCTCTCCTTTCACAGAGCAGAGTTGCTTCTGGGAAGCAATTGCCTGGCCAGAGACTACATTTCCCAGCCTCCCTTGCACGGATGTGGGACTATGGACTAGCTCTTATCAGTGAAACAAGAGCTGAGCTGAAGAGGTATGTGTCACTTTGTCTCAGTTAAGACTGTATAGGTCCTCCCCCTCTCTCTCTCCCTCTCCCCACCCTTCTACCCATCCTCTGGCTGGATCATGCCAGGATGAACTCAATGCCATCCATATATAAGAGACGTAGAGCCCTCACATGGAAGGTATCCGGATTACAGAATCACCGTTGGAAGGGGAGCAGCCCAGCAAGGTGGCCCAATGAGGAATATCCACATTAGATGTTTTGTGAGTGAGAAATCCACTTTCATATGTTAAGGCATTGAGCTTTGGGGGATTGTTTGTTATACCAGCAAGCATTACTTGCCTTGACGAATACGGAAATTGATACCAGAAGGAAGCTCCAGAGGCAGTCGCTTTCTCTTTTCATCTTTGCTTAAAAACCAGTTAATCACTTCCTGATATCCTCTTTTTCTTCCATTATGTTGTCCAAGGCAGCCAATAACAAGCAACACATGCTGTTTTTCACCTATAAGCACGAGAGTCATGTGGTCTCACTTTTGAGTTACGAAAGGCAACAGTTTTGCTGACTGCTTTTCCGCTGTGTGATAGGGATCTCTGGCCATCCAGCCTAATGGATCTGCCTCTAGCAACTTGACCACAAAGTCAATGCCACACATGGTAGGGTATTGTTATAGGACCCCGCATCTGGTACCAAATAGAACAGTCAAGTTTAGTTGGAAAAATGGGAGCCTCTTGTGGCAGATAGGTTGTGCTCAACGAACCATTTCTTCTCCCTGGGTGCAAGGGGGCCACCACACTCCCCTCTCCCTTGTTATTTTATTTGGGCCCTGGGACCAGTTCTTTGTCATGGGAGGTTAGCAGGAGTCCTGGGCCCACCTTTGGTCCAGGGAGTTGAGTGCATGTGTACTTTCTGTGGATCTCTACCCCTCTTCCTCAGGGGTCTCGGAGGGGGGCATGTGTTTGGATAGTGTAGCTATGGGATAGAAGCCACTTAGCTTACATCCTGAACAAGAAATGACCTGTGTTTTTCAAAAAATAATTCAGTGTGAGTTGTTATTCTTTATTTTAAAAGGGTGTTTAGCAAAGATTTTTTTTTTAATTGTATGATTTTTAAAGATTGTACTTCATTTACAGTGATTAGAAAATATTGGCTATATTCTGGTGTTGTGCAGTACATCCTTGGAGCCTATCCTGCACTCGGTAGTTTGTACCTCCCACTCCACCATCCCTGTATTGCCCCTCCCAACATCCCCACTGGTATCCACTAGTCTGTTCTCTATATCTGTGAGTCTCTTTCTTTTTTTTATATTCACTAGTTTATTGTATTTTTAGATTCCACACATAAGTGATATTGTACAGTATTTGTCTTACTCTGACTTATTTCACTTAGCATGATGCCCTCCAAGTCCATCCACGTTGCTGCAAATAACAAAATTTCATTCTTTTTTATGGCTGAGTAGTGTTCTATTATATACATCTTCTTTATCCATTCATCTGTTGATGGACATGTAGGTTGCTTCCATGTCTTGGCAACTGTAAGTAATGCTGCTATGAACATTGCGGTGCATGTATTTCTCCTTTAACATTTTTGGGTAAGGAGTAGAAATAACCTGTATTTTGCTGTACTATTCGGGGTTTGAAGGTTGAAACTGAAATATCCCTGTCCCATTCTTACTAATATGTTTGAAGTAGTCCCTTCAGGGAGGAATTTGATATAAGCAAGGAGAGGTTTACAGAATCACTGGGCAAGCTGGCTGGGAAATAAAGGTTGGGTGTTAGCACCTTGTAAGTAACCTCAAGTGAAGAAATCACCAGGAAGCCAAGTTACCACTGATGACCTCAGTGGCCTGCAGCACTGAAAGGGGTGATTCTGAAGAGGACACTCAGGGGCTGACATCCAGCCCCAGGTCTGCCCACACACCTGCTTGTAGCTACTGATAGAGAGAAATGGTTTTTACTTTGATTACACCTCTCAATGGCAGGTTACACCAAGAACCCTACTGGCAAGGAAGCCTGGGAAATGTCGTTTATGGAGGCCCTGCCCTTGTGGTACAAAAGGACACTTAGGAGGACAAAGGTGGCACTTACTGAATCTCAACAAAAAATTTCTGGTACAAGTTCTCCTTGTTTTTCTCAGGAAATTCAGGTGGTCATTCCTCCATAACCTGTTTTCTCTTGAAAGCTCCTTGAGGTCAGATTATTATTATTTTTAAAAATTTTATGATTGTACCTGTGGCATATGGAAGTTCCTGGCCTAGGGATCGAATCCGAGTGGCAGCTGTGACCTATGCTGCAGCTGTGCCAGTGTGGGATCCTTTAACCCACTGTGGGGCCAGGGATTGAGCCCAAGCCTCTGCAAAAACCTGAGCTGCTGCGGCTGGATTCTTAACCCACAGCGGGAACTCCTTGAGGGCAGATCTTAATCCGTTCTCTATCCCCAGTGCCAGACAAAACCAGACAATAAATTATTCTGAGTTGATTTGAATGGGATGACAACAGAATCAATAGTAACTAAGAAAGTTCTCCCCGTGTGTTGGAGTTAGATTTGAAGATCATCTGTTAGTAGAATCTAATAATAATTCTTCCTAATGACAGCCCTAGATGCTGCCCCAGCTTAAGCCATTTTCCTTCCTAGCCTGCTCAAAGGCCATGAAGAGTTTCTTGCTCCACAAGTGGCCTTAAGCTTGAGTTCTGGGTCCTGTCCGCACAACCCAGAGTGGGAGGTTTTGACAATAGTTTGGTTTATTGGATCCATTGAGACTGTCGGTTACATATTTTTTGCTTTCACTGGCATTGTCAAGTTGGTTGTATAGAGTTAGTCAAAGCATTTCTTTCTTTATTCATGTGGTTCCAGACAGGCCCTTCATCCTCTGGCAGAGTTGGGTTCTCTTTGGGAATGTGGAGTTTATGCGTGCCCACTGGGTCTAGGTTTGCAATGTTCTAAGTGAAACGAAGGTAGAGTGGATTTGGGTGTTAGGTTTGGGTTCAGCCATCAGAAAAGGATACTTAGGAAGGGGAGGGCCAGACCCTGGTGTCGTTTCATCTGAGAAGACACAGGGTTAAAACTCCGGAAGATAAAAGACATCCTCTTGATATTTATTTTCCTCACCCCAAAAGGCTAAGACTATTGTGTCTATAGTAAAAACAATGGTGGAATGACTCAGACTTATTTACAACCATCAAAGAAATGAAAGATACAGATCATGTCACTAATTAATCTTTTTATCATTATCAAGTGGTGACTGTACCCAGCTGAAGTGAGCTGCGTGCATAATAGCACAATTATGGGGATGTGATGATGTCACAGCTGCTAGTGCCCAGCAGTTAGCCTCTCTTTTCCATTCCCACCCACCCTGATCTGTGGCTATATTTAGGTGTTTTATACTGTGTACCTGGACCACAGTCGACTTTACAAAATTAAAAGAATAGAAGAGTCAGAGTTTTCATAGGAAAAATCAGGCTTCACAATGTCTATCTCCCTTGGTGACCCATGTTCCTTCTTGGTTAATATATTTTCTCCTGTGTTGCACCTAGAATCATGGCTGAAACACAATCATGAGTTTACTTTGTGTAAAGGGAAGTAGGGCATTGAGCAATCATCTAATGAATACAGTCAAGATGGTTAGTGAATCTGGAAAATTCCACTCTCAAAAAAATGACTTTCTCTCCTCTGTAGCAGATTTCCTCTTGGCCTTAATTATCCACAGAGTTGTCCAGTTTTCTGGTAGTCTCTACCGTTGTTGACGTCACCTTAATAATTTATCTAATGGATCTCCCTGGGTTCACTTGGGAACCCTTTATTCTTAGTGGCTTCTTTTATCAATTAATTTATGTATTCAATAAACATTGAACACTGTTCCAGTTATCTATTGCTGTATAATAAGCTACCCTAAAACCTAGTGACTTAGTGCTGTAATTTATTATCATCATGTCTAGTTCTGGATGTGGATGGGCTCAGCTGGAGTTCCTCGTACAGTTCCGGTCAGTGGTAGCAAAGGCTAGAGTCCCCTGAAGGTTCGTTCACTCTGTGCCTGTCGCTGGGCTTTTCAGGAATCTCTTTCTCTCTGCGACGTTTAGCTTGGGCATCCTCAGAGCCTGTTGGTGGTTTTGGTCATCGGCCTTGTTACCTTGTGACCAGCTTTCTCTAGCACAAGTGTTCTAAAAAAAAATCCAAGTGGAAGTTGCAGAGCTTTTTTGGACCTGGCTGTGGATGCCGTGCAGATCACGTCTCTCTTCTGTTTGTCCAAGCAGTCACCAGCCAGCCCAGATTCCAGGAGCTGGAGAAATAGATTCTGCCTCACAATAAGTGGAGTGGCTTGTGCCTTCAAGGAAGGTGAGAACCCGTGGAGGTCATCTGAATCCAGGCTACCACAGGCACCTGCCATGTGACGGGCCCTCTGATAGGTGCAGGGGAAAAGTTGAAAAAACCGGGCACTGCCTCTGCCTTCGAGGAGATTAAAGTCTAGCTTAATTATCTTTAGTTTGATGTGATGGTTTTTACAGTCAAGTGCTGCACAGTAAATCTCAATGTCAAGTGTATTTGGTTCTGAAACTGGCAAAACAGCTGTTCTGATCATTTGTGGTCTGGTCATTTTGACTTTTTCAATCACCAAACTGAATGAAATTTGTGGTTCTCTAATCTATAGCTTGATAACCAATTTGATGAGCTGGCTCATCCCTGTATTTTTTAAAACATAGTCTGAGCAAAACTGGGAAATTCATCTGTGGCTTAACCTATTGACTTCCTGCTGAGCCAGGAGGCTGCATCTAGCTTTTTAGACTCGTAATAGGGCCTAGAAGAGAAGCTGAAAAGTCAGATTTTGCTTCTGATGAGCTTCTGTTCTTCGGGCAGTTCTGATCTCGTGCAGCTGAAGCAATGTGTGACAGTTTCGGAGCAAGAGGGGCACCCAGACAACTCCTGATAAACTAGGCTGGGTGGGATCTTTCAGCTTCCCTCCTGGGAATTGTCTTTTGGGGGAAAGGAATGGGTTATTTGCCTCAGTTTTCTTCTCTCTTGTCGTTAAAGGAAGGTGATTGAGGTTCGTTAAGTAAAAGGAGATTTCAGGACAGGAATGTTGACAGAAGAATCGGTGCTGTTCAGCAATTCTCAGATCTTATTGTTTTTGGCACAGTTTGTGTCCATGCAGGGTAACAGCTATGAGGGGCTGGGGGAGGGGGCTCATGATGACACAAGAGATCCCTTGACATTTCAGAGACAAAGGTCCAAACCTGAAAAGGTCCAAGAGAACACAGGATTCCCGGGCACCCTTGTCAAGCTCCCTGCTGTGAAATTCGTACCACACTGGGCTTTCTAGGTTATATGTGTCTCAGTGCCATCGCACGGAGTGTGAACAGGCATCACAGGCGATATTAGAGTAAATAAAGTCAGTAGAGTGAAATGACAACAATAATACATACTTGGCCTTAAAGACGAGACAGGTTCAAGCAAAACTAAACCGTGGCATCACTGTCATGTGGCAAGTCTCCTCCTATGACCGCCCTTCACTCAAGTTTTAGTGGCCTTGTAGCTCCTACTTCACCCCATGCATGTTTCTCTCACACTAGCGAATCTTGTGTCCCCTGGGTGTGATTACTAAATTAAACTTCTTTCCATTTCTCATGCCTATTTCTGTATCTATCTGAAATGGCTATGTCTACTTATCTGGAAATTCACAATAGATTTTAATGACATCCTGTTCTTCATTGGGCCAGCATATAGGTATTTACTGTGTTTTGTGTGAGGTTGTTATTTTGTGTCTGCTGATAGATACATCCCTTTATAACATTTCATGGGCACCTCCTTTCCCCAACTGGTTGGCAAACTGGCAGGCGTTTCCCTCTACACACAAACGTACATACATGTATGTAGCATGTATACACATGTACACACAGGAGAGACCTCTCAACACTGATCCACATGTTCCAAGCTCCAGTTGCCTCTTGTCCTTACAGGTTAAAATCAAGCAAATACCTTGATGATTTAGATCAAATACGTATTTTAATGGACTACTCAGATTTTTAAAGCACCTCAACTTCATACTCATAGAAACGAAAATAATCTAGATTGTTGCTCATCTTTCCTCCGGGAAAATTCTTTTCAGAAATCCATGAGAAACATAAGTACTTGAGTCTGCAAGTACTTGTGATTGATTATTTGAGGCAAAAGTGATTTTTCCCACCCCCTGGAATTATAGAAGTCTTACTTTTCAACTAGAGGCTACCAAGCCTTTGAATTTCCATGTTGACCTTGTGGGTGTCTATCAAGTTTTGTTTTTATTGATTGTGAGAGAGTTACAAGCATGGCTTGGAGGATTTAAGCTCTTTCCGTATAATGTCTAAATAGTGCCCCAGTTGGACTCCCTAAATGAACACACACTTTGAGTTGAAACGTGTGGTTGGCCTCTGGAAAAAAATCGCCTAACCATCGTGTCATCCCTGCTCTTCCCTCTTCCACCTAATTTGCTGTCGCTAAAACCCTTTTGTATACAATGTTTGGTGCTGCCCCTGTCTCTCCCTTAGACAGGAGCATCCCAACTTGCCAGATACCAGGGCCACCAGGAACCATTTTCCATTCTCCAAATCTCATGAATTATTTCGACATTCCCGATAATCACATTAACAGGGGACTAAAGTTTTCTTCTCATAATTAGGCTTCTACTTAGAAGGTAGATCCAGTTGGAAGCATTAACATCATAATGGGCCTTTTTCACATAAAATGACAAGGACTGAGAGCAGATCTTTTCTGGAAAACAGGTTTTGATGAGGGCAAGGTGGCGATTGAATTTGGGACAAAGGTAGCTCACCGCAGTCTTAAAGCCCTGGATTCAGAAGTAGGACATCCGTACCCTATGGAGAATCCAAAATGATCCATTGGCGTGCAGAAATCTTCTATTTATTTTAAGAGAAGATGTTAACTCTTCTCTTTATTTTAATTTTAAATTTCATCTTAAAGGGTTTTTTTGTTTGTTTTGGTTTTTTTGTTTGTTTTGGCATGTGTATTTTTTTGAGGCACACAATACTGAAATACACGTGTACCTTGTAAGTAAAAATACCCAGTTTGGATATGCCTCACGATCTTTTTATTGGCAGAGGGACATGATCTAAAAAGTTAGAAACCACTGCTTACAAAGAATGAATGTGAATGAGGCCCTCACGCTGCTACATGGAAGAACAGGAAATGGTTACAGAACAAGTATTCGCAACCTCAGAATTCTGACTCCAGTTATTCCTGATTTCAGTTCATTGATCAATAGGTAGTTTACTAACCCTCAACCTGACGCAGGACAGTCCCTTTTAAGATGTGGAGAAATTGCTCAATCTTAGGATGTTGACCGAAGAAAGTAGATTTTAATCATGCTTTTTTTTTTTTCATGTTGTTTTCTCAAGGGTCCCATGGGAACAGAAAGTTTTGAGGGTGTTTACTGTTTGTGCAAGATGACTGGTTGGGTAAAGAAGTCCAAAGTTTATTATCTGCAGAACAAATAAAGCCTGGGCAAAGGTAACTGAAATGAGCATCTCCCATCTTGTCCCTTCAGCATGTCTAAGGGGATGTTTGCCCCAAGGATTGTGTAACCGAGAACCAAATCCATGCAAGTCACACGGAGAGGAGGTGCCTTTTAGACTCCAACCCGTTAAAAATAGTCACTGACTTCTATCCTTCGTGCTTTGCTAGGCAGTTGATGGCGGTGCCTATACAAAATCATTTAAAAAAAATCTATTTGTGGGTGAGCTCCTTCTAACTATCCAGGTATTACTTGCCAGACAACATCTGAGGGGCTGAATTAGAGTTGTTTTCTCCGGAGTTCCCGTCGTGGCGTAGTGGTTGACGAATCCGACTAGGAACCATGCGGTTGCGGGTTCGGTCCCTGCCCTTGCTCAGTGGGTTAACGATCCGGCGTTGCCGTGAGCTGTGGTGTAGGTTGCAGACGCGGCTCGGATCCCGCGTTGCTGTGGCTCTGGCGTAGGCCAGTGGCTACAGCTCCGATTCAACCCCTAGCCTGGGAACCTCCATATGCCGCGGGAGCGGCCCAAGAAATAGCAACAACAACAACAATAACAACAACAACAACAAAAAGACAAAAAAACCCCAAAAAGAATTGTTTTCTCCTTCCCCGAAGGTAGACACAATGTGGTGCTAGGCAAATGCTGAAAAAAGTTGACTAATCCAGGGCTCATCTGGACTTTCGGTGGTGGTGGTGGTGGTGACAAGTGACAGCAAGGACACCTGGACTATTTTTGTGATGACCCCATGGTGCTCACTGACGAGTATTCAAAATGGACAACGTGGAGTGTGACACTGGGCTCTCTTTTAGAAGAGAACATCTGGGCATAAAGGTTGATGGAGAAGTGGGGATGTGGTTGGGTGGTTGAGCGTAAGAACTTATTGGGAAAAAATGCTTTGGGTCTCAGAGAGCCTTACTGACCAAATATTTACTTAATCATTCTCATTTTTTTGACTCTTTGTTGCTGTTTTTGTTGGAACGTGATGTCTATAAAGCCAGTCAAAGACGCATTTTATATAGTACAGTCATGCAGTGTGATAATAAACGAGCCAGAAGCCAATTATGGATAGAGGCTAAGTAAATGACAGAGTTGACCTTTCATTGCAAAATTAGGTTTTGCTGAGTTTTATACACTTTTTCCAAATACGTTTATCACCCGAAGACTTTTGCTCAAATAGATATTTAAGAGAGGGTTTGAACATTAAGAACAAAGCCATCAGATGGAGCCTCTCTGCCTCCTTTTTGGATGGTTGGAAAAAAATTCTAACAGAACTGATCATATGTTGTGGGAAATGCACAGAGAATTGCCTCTGTCCATGTAAGTGTATGTGGCTATGCAAGGTAACAACTAAAACTCGTTAGTGTCCAGAGTGTCCCAATAAACATAGCATTTACTATATAACTTTTTAAAAAGAAAGAAAAAAAAACCCCCCCAGTTTTCCAATATGGAAAAGATACATTCCCATTTCTGAAGCCTAAGTCATACGCTATGACCTTGGTTTGAAATTTCACTCATGACCAGCCATCCACGTGGAAAAACTAAATGCAGTACCCATTTAGTGTAGATATTTGCGAGTCCTAAAGACACGAGACATTGAACTGGGTGGTCAATGGGTGTGTAGATTCTGGACTCTCAAAGTCCAGGGCAGACAGTTATCTTTCTGAGTCTGTAAACTTGTAGTTTTTCCTGAAAACAATGACCTTTGGAGGGTCCACCAAGCTCTAGGATTCCGTTAGCCACCTGTCCAGCGCTTCCCACGCTGTGTGCACCGTCTCTTCTCCCTTTAAAAAGGAGCTCCTTTCGGAGAAAGGTTGGGAACTGGGAATGGGTGCATGTTGAGAGGAAAAGTGAGCTGCATGGGGCGAGATGATGGAACAGTTTGTGGTTCCAAAATAGCCTTGGAAACTTGCAGAGGCTCGCAGATGAGCCAATGGATAATAATAAAAACAATAGTTCTATACCCAGGGACACGAAGGCATTTGGTGAAGAAGATGACAGAATGGCAGAGAAAACGGGAGGGACAGAAGGACCGAGCTGAGAGAGCCAGAGCGAGGGTGCACAGGAGGCGCACGGCTGGCGGGCTGCAAGCTCAGAGGGCCTGCTTTTCCAATCTGGCACGGAGCTTGATGAGTCTGTTTATTCAGCTACGGTATCAGACGTTCCCTTTTCCTGCCCGAAGAAGTCCCCTTTGAAGAACTGCTCTGCTGGGGAGTAGTTTCCCCTTGGACGGGCTACTCCTGTTTTCAGACCTAAAGGAAAAGTGCTGGAAAGGCCACAAGAATGTTCTTTAAAGCGATATTCCAGCGCCACGTGAGGGGAGGATGAAATAGCAGTAAAAAGATTTATTTCCTGGTTGAGGTATTTTTTTCCCCTCTCATGTGAATTTCGTGCTGCACAAAGGTGTCACATGAATGCGACGGGGGTCAGATGTTGTTGGGTTCCCTCCAGATCTGTGTGGTCCGGTGGAGGCCGGGGGTTGGGGGGCGGGGAGGGCAGGGGCATCTCAAGCTTCTGTAGGCCTGGAGTGAGGAAGGCACCCCTGCGAGAGGCAGCGGGCATTCACTAGCACTGCCATTCGAGCCCTGCAAGGCTTTACTTGCAGAGGACTCAACGGTGGTGAATTACCAAGAGGACCAGCCTCTGCCTTCAAAGCAGAGCAGAGCCGAGACGTTTCGGGACTTGGGAGACAGGGCTCATAATCAGATCGGGTCATTCAGAAGTTGACATTTTTAAAAAATTTGTAAATGATTTTTATTTTTTTCGATTTTTAACTCTGGGGTTTGACGATGAATTTCTTCAATTTCAGTGCCTCTTTTGCCCTTGCAAAGAAGGTTTTCCTCTCGCTCTCACGTGGATCCTGTGAACTAGCTTGGGCAAGACGTCAGCCGTCTCAGTTTGCCTCCCTACCAGAGGGGCTGGCCCAGCGAGAGATGGTTCCCCAGCGTATTATGGGCAGGGGCACAACGGCAACCCAGGGCGCCTGACTCCTGGACCAGGTCTCTGTTCTCTGTGGTCTTGGGACCTGTACAAAGGGACGATGGGAGTTGCCGAGAAAAAGGCAGGTGACCTTCTCTGTCTCCTCCCAGGCCCATAGAAAGTTGCTGGGACTTTGAAGCCAGTGCTTTGCTGTGCCCGACCGTGCTCTCCAGGACTGGCCTGAGGGAGGAGATTCAAAGCGAAACCTTCAGAGGGGAAGCTCAGAGTCTAGTCCCTGTGGCTGCCCAAGCCTCTGGTGGGTTTGTTTGGTCTTTACCTGCACCGCATAAAGCAGGAGTTCTCCAGAATGAAAAGGGTCCTTTGATCCATCTCTGAGATGAACCCTTTGAGCGAGAGATGCCACTTCACGGCGAGGCCTGGCTTTCCCGGGGAGGGGATGGGACCCACACTCTCCCCCTGACTCCTTTTTGAGACCCTGACTCATGGTGAGGCTCAGGGCCTGGGAGCGAGGTTCAGGCAGGGCTTACTGGAGGATTAAGAGAGAACCAGCATTTTCTTCCGGGGAATATGGGTTTGTCTGCCAGGGCTCTGGGGAGAAACCAGAAGAGGGCTCGTTACGAGCTGCCTCTTCTGCTTTGATATACGCAGCCTTGTATTTTATCTGTTTCTGGGTGTTTGTCTCCTCTCTACACGTAGAGCTGAAGTCGCTCGACATTGAGCCGTATCTTGTAATTATTTGTATCCTCTGAGGCTTCCTGGTGCTTAAAATATCTGATGCGTGAATGGGAATCCATTTCCAGCCACCCCCTTATCCCACCGTCTCTCCGCCTGTGGCTTGAATCAGAACCACCTGGGAAACAGGCACACGTACTTTGAAATAAGGCCTGAGCTGAATCTCACATGAACCAAAGTTTAAGAATTGTTGCTTTATCCCTTTTCTCCTTGGCTTTGAGAGCTCTTGGTGACTTTGAGCAATGCTGTAACCACAAACACAGTCTCAGGTGTGCGGAGTGTTTTCTGATGTGCAAAGCTTGTTTCTCATGTGCGTCTCATTGAATCCTCCTGGAACGGGGCGAAGTTACTAACAATGAAGTGGGTTCTTTTCCCACTCACTTTGCAGACGAGGAGACAGAGGCATGCTGGTCTTTGACTCGCCCGGCCCGTTTGTGGCAGGGCCTGTGCTCATCCCCAGGCTTGTGAGTCCAGGTGCCGGGCTCTTACCCCGCAACCCCTGCAGCTCCGTGCCTTTGCTGGCATTGCTGTTTTTTGTTCGAAAGTGTTATTATTCCCGGAGTTCCGTTGTGGCTCAGCGGTAATGAACCTGACTAGTATCCATGAGGACGCTTGTTTGATCCCTGGCCTCGCTCAGTGGGCTAAGGATCCTGTGTGGCTGTGGTGTAGGCTGGCAGCTGCAGCTCTGATTTGACACCTAGCCTGGGGACTTTCATATGCCACGGGTGCGGCCCTCAAAAGACCAAAAAAAAAAAAAGAAGGTGTTTTTCCTGATGCAGCTGGCTGTCCACCCAGCTGGGGACAGTTACCGTGATAAAGATACGAAGCCGGGAGAAGCTAACACCGTCTGTATTCCTAGCAAAGCCTGGAGTAGGCCGAGCAGCTAAGGTAGGTAATGAGGTATCCTCTCGTGCAAATATTAGAGTACAGAATTTTTGTTCATTACTTAATTGGAAAAGCAGAACTGGGTACCTGGTAAGAGGTAAGTCAAAGGCCGGTCTGTGTGTTGGGTGACCTGTGCTCTCCTGACTTCCTTTTACTGGGAATGGGGAAGGGCTAGGAAGCAGGCTGAGCCCCTAGAATTTGCTGTGTGACCCGGATTCCCAAGGATGAGCGGTCCAGCTCTGTTGAGGCCGGCTGCGGTAGAGGTCTGGGAAGTTCCCAGCTAGGGCCAAACAGGTGCCCGAGGAAGAAGGGTGGGCCCGTGGAATGCTGCCAAGGTGAGTGGTTTTCCTCTCCCTTGATTTAAAGGGTCCAGAAGGCTCCAGAGTTCACTTGGCACTCAAGGGGACCCATAGCCACACTTGCAGAGGCAATATAGTGGTTGCTGCAGGGTATTCTCAACAGAACTTTCTGGATGGCTGTTTGCTCATTGGCGAGTGGCAATATGCAGACAGCCGTCAGGAATGGAGTCTCATCAACTGAAAGAAAAGATGGGCCTGAAACTTTTGCTCGTGCTCAATTCTCTTCCACCCAGCTGGGGAAGGAGCGCTTCTTTCATCGTGGAGTAATAGATGATTGATTTGACTGTACCCTGATTAGAAAAGGTTTCATTTTACTTGTGCATGGTACATGGAATTAGTTAAGGGTTGCACAGGAAAAGAAGTGATGGACCATTGTTCACATTAAATTATAATGACAGCCTTCCTAACCACTGTGTATTTATTATGTAAGAAAAGAAAATGTCTGGTAAAATTCTGTATAGGTTAATAACACCTTCATAATATACTCCTTCTTTTCTATTGACTTGAATAGCCCTCCTACTGACTTTTAATGGATTATTAGAGTTAATTACATCAATTGCAATATAATTGATTCTTAAATACTATGTAGAAACCTCATACAATTATGGAAAAACAAAAGTTATCTAGACATCTCAGATCAAAAAAGATTTGGAATTCCTGCACATTTAATTTCTGATAATCACTAGTCAGTTTGGACATTAAGATTGCATGGTGTCCTGTTTTCTCTTTGCTAGGTTTTGACAGAATTGATAGTTTTACAACATTTAACTCAATACGCATGGAAATATAAGATTAAAGCTGTGAATGCAATTTTTTTTTCCCTAAAAAAAGATCACATCATGGCTTAAAAGCTAAAATGTGTTACCTGCCTAACATTGACAGAAACAAACTCAAGGGAAAAATCAAAAGTGGATTTGATGTTGAGTTTTAGAAATCTCTTCTCCACAGGTGTAAAGATTCCTGTGGGTCTTAGGGTTTGTTACCTGAGGGCTTTAAAATATGACAAGGGGATGAATTGCCTAAAGGGGCAAAAAATTTCTCACATTTTATTACCAGACATGGGCTGTGTGTTCTAATGTCAAAACCACTGGCTGAAAAGTGAAACATCATTAATATCTGTTATTTGATGTCATACAGATCAAAAGAAGGCCGTATAATACAGTTGTTTGAATGCAACCTTTTCATTTTTAATGGATTTGGGAAAACCAGTTTGTGGGTATTGACATAGTTATAAATGTGAGTTTTCCAAGGGATTCTCCTGCTTCACAGATACAGATTTCTAGACCATTCTAAAATGGTCTACAAATGAATGTATAAAAGAGTGACAGCCTGATGCAGTGGTCAGGTCACTGGAATAGGCAGGCCCAATGCTTTCTGTTACCACTTAGCTCAGTGACTTACCCTGACTAGGTCTTAACGTCGGGGTGAAAAAGTCAGAGTGGGAGAGAGAGAGTAAGCGAAAGAGAACCTTTAAACTCTCCCTGGATGCTGCTGCCTTTGAAGTCCTGGTGCTCTCATTGTCTATAGTAACTCATTTGGTTCTCAGTAGAAGCTGCCTTATTTCAGCACGTACGTTGTGTATATCAATATGCCTCAGTATGTGCATGTGCACGTCTTATCTAGTTAACTTGGTTATAAGTTTCCAAGGGGCCATGGCACATACACCTCTATGTCCTCAGAACATACACTGCTGTTTCCTAGCACAGACCAGCTACTGTTTGAGCAGCCAATCCAAAGGGTTTCCACTTATTTCTGAAAATCTTGATATGATATAATAAGGATAATGACAAAACATACCATGCATTTATAAGGATAATGACAAAACCTCCCATGTAATATATTTTATCTGATGAAACTTTGAACTTTAAATCAGATGCATTTAAGATGTAAAATGTTACTCAGTTTTTTCATAAATTGAAATCCCATTTCCAGTAAAATTTTTAGTAAGAACTGCAGCACCCTATTCTAAAGATCATCTGGAAGGGCAGGGCATGACAGTAGCCATGAAAAACAAAAAATTAAAAGGACTGGGGACTGCTCTAGTAGTTATCAAAACAAACTATGTATTCATTGTTTTTAGTTTTTATTTAAGTACAATTGATTTACAGTGTTGTGTCAATTTCTGCTGTACAGCATAGTGACCTAGTCATACACATATATGCATTTTTTCTCTCATACTATCTTCCCATCCTGTTCTATCCCAAGAGACTGGATATAGTTCCCTGTGCTGTGCAGTAGGACCTCATTGCATGTCCATTCTAAATGTAATCATTGGCATCTTCCAACCCCAAACTCCCCATACAGTACACAATGATAATGACCCAATTAATACAAAAGTTCCGTGATGGAGAACTGAAATAACCAAAAGATTAAAGTCCGGAAACAGAACCTAGAATATAGGGGAATTTAACAGTTATTTTACAGAGGCATTTCAAATCCGTAGCTAAAGAGGAGACTGTTCAGAAAATGGTACTAGGAAAACTGGCTCTCCATCTGGACTCATACCATACGCAAAAGTAAATTCCAGATGGAATAAAGCTCTAAACATAAAAATCAAATCTATACAAGTACTGGAAGGAAATATGAACGAAGCTTTTTTACTATTCTTGGGTGAGAAGGTCTTTGTAAATAAGACGGGAAATCCAGAGGCCATTAAGGAAAAGCTCACAGAGTTAAAAATATATACACTGAAAGTTAAAAGAGAAATGGCAGTTCGGGAAAAAATATTTGAGTTAGACATGACCAAAGAAAGAGTCACTATCCACCATTCAAATAGTGCCGCAAGTTAATAATAAAAACATTAACTCACGTAAAATGGGCAAAAGATGTAAAATAAGCATTTCTCAGCAGACATTGCCAATAGCTAAGACACATTTGGAAAACATGCTCAACCTCATTAGCGGTGAAAGAAACTTGTCAGAAAAGAACACGAGTTGCCATATTCCCTGACCTATCAGATTGGCAAAAGGTGAGAGAGGGTAGATTGGATAGATCAGTTAAAATGAATGGATATGCTGTATATACTGCCAAGGATGGATGTCAGTCCTGGGCTGTTAGGTCAAAGAAGCCAGTTGCAGAATATTGTACCTTGTCTCATGTTATTTTGGTAATACTTCTGGAAACATGTATGAATATATTGTATAATTATTAAAAACTTTATGCATTGCAGATACATGACATGATCTCATATAGTAGCTGTCTCTTGGAACAGCACTAAGAGTTTAAGCATCTACCTCTATTCTTTGGATTACTTTTCAGCTGGAAAACATTCCTCTTATTATGCTTTATTTAACACTCATCAAGCTGAATAACTGGTCTTTAGGAGGCAGTTACAAGTCATTAGTTCATGGGGTGTAATTGAATTTGAGTATTATATGAACAGAGCGCGGTATTTTATGGAAATCTCGGTCAACTCTGATTAAATTCTTCAAATCAATCTTGTTGAATTGGGTCAGTTAAATAGGGATCTGGCTCCCTGCTGTCTTAGTCAAATCTTGTCCGGACTTCTTCAAACTTTAGGTTCCTAAGCTTTGTGCGACAGCTGTGGTAGATCTGTCTCCTCTGTCCCTTGTTGATTATTCCAAGGACACGTCTCACCTGCTTCATGGACACTCTGTGCGTTGGCTAAATCACAGCCTCCTGGAACCCAAGCCGCCAGTGGCATTAAATGAGTCAATATAAGTCAAGTCTTGTGATTAGTTTGAACTTGCTTCCAAGTTGTTTTGTTAGCAAGGAGTTAAACAAGTTCAGACCTTTGGTTGTATGGGTCTTTAAGGAAAGCTTTTTTTTCCCCCCATTCCAATGACTTCCTGTTCATGGGAAAATGAGAGGAAATGAACCTCTCACAGGAGGATGGACCCACCCTTTTCCAGTCGTGTGGCTAATTTGTCAGGTGTAATATTGGCACCTGGTGGCTTGTGTTGGCTTCCTGCCCTCCCTTGCTGGGGAAGTATCCAAATACTTGCAATAGGCGGTAGACGACTTCAAAGCCATTTGTAAGAGAAAGGATATTGTCATTAGAGAACTTAGTGGGGAATACTCCCAGTCATTTAGAGATGTCAAGATGAAAGGAAAATTTTAAAAACACATTATCTAGATTTTTGTCTGATGTATCATATAACCCGCTAAAACAAAGCAATGCAGTGGACTTAGCAATAATACATTTTTAAGAATATGTATATATTGATTGAAAGGTTAGTTTTCCTGTTTTTGAGAGATTAGCAAAGGTATCAATTATTTATAAGGAGGTAATGAACTGTTTCTTTTTTCTTAGTATTATTTTTTTTTCTTTTCTAGGGCCGCTCCCACGGCATCTGGAGGTTCCCAGGCTAGGGGTCTAATTGGAGTTGTAGCCACCGGCCTATGCCAGAGACACAGCAATGCGGGATCTGAGCTGCATCTGCAACCTACACCACAGCTCACGGCAATGCCAGATCCTTAAGCCACTCAGCGAGGCCAGGGATCAAACTGCAATCTCATGGTTCTTAGTTGGATTCATTCGTTAACCACTGAGCCACGACAGGAACTCCAATAATGAACTGTTTCTTTAAGGATACAATTCTTCTTGTTCTAAATCATGTTTAAATAGGTACTCTCTTCGTGCCAGCTAATGGAATTATATCCTTTGAAACAGAAGGGGAAACCACAGTAATATCAAGTGGATCTGAGAAGTGAAAAAGGACAATATGGATTTTCAGAATTCATTAGAAATTTTGGATGGCTAGAGCTGGTTCCGTTCCATACCTTTCAATTTGCAGCGGGAAATAATCACTGCCTTTTGAACGATGGCGTAGTTAATTGTCCAGCAATTCAAGGTAAATTTGTCCACAAATGGGGATTAACCAAAGTATAATCAGTGGTCATTAAACTGTAATCAATTCTACGTAACAAGGGAACTTCTGTTAGTTTTTATGATTAATGTAAACTCTATTGGCTTCAGTATCTGCAATTCTCACGGCAGAGTCAGCATTTGTGGACATGGAAAATAGACGGACTAAGCACACTTTCAAGGTGTCATCCGGTGTATGCCTCAGTCATGTGATCAGCAAGTATTTATTAAGTTCGTATGGGCCTAACATAGCATGAGAAAAGTTTCATATGTTATAAATTGAATAGATATTTGTTGAATGTCTACTCTATTGAAGAATATATAGGTGGATTTGCTCTGGCAGCCCCTGGAGACTTCCATGGGGGGAGAAAAAAATAAAAAATAATTTAAAAAAAGGTCTTCCATGGGGGGACAGTAAAGATGCATTGCATAGGGACCCCTCGACTCTGGGAGTTGACGGCAAATGCTTCATCTTCCCAGTGATCTTCCAATCTTCCGCCCTTTTACAGCTTAGTCTGGCAAACTTGAAACACATGAACTCCTAGATGTAATGCATTTTGTGGTATAAACTGTAAGTGGGGTGAGAGTTTAGAAAAGGGAGGATGAGTGAGATTGAAATTAACCTTTGAGGAGGAGGTTGGTTTGCTGAGTCTTGAGAATCACTAGTATTTAGACGACCCCCAAAGGAAAACAGTGGGCCTTTTGAGTGAATGGGAACTAGGAATGGGTGTAGAGGGGGTAGGTCCTTTGAGGACGTCCAGATGACGGTGGCACTGGTGGCAGGGTTCAGTGTGGAGGGAAAGAGTGTGGAGTGGGTCAGTGGGGATAACGTGAGTGGTCTGGTGAGCTCTGCAGAGGAATTTAGCTTTTGAAGAATGGGGTATGGGTAGGCTAATGTGATTTCCATAGTCATTGAGGAAGATTTTTCTGGCCATGATTTATAGAACGACTTCAGCAAGGAGAGGCTGTCAGCAGGGAGACAGCTATTAAGGGGACTCTTTAGGGAGCCAGGGTTAAGAGACAACCCCAGAGGGTGATGGGAGGAACGGATAGAGAAAAATGAGCTCAAGAGACATTTTGAAGGAAGGAGGAGGCTTGGGGCTGGGTGGCATTGGTTGTAGGGGTAGGGAGAAGGAAGAGAAGTCAAAGAGTTCCCCTTGTGGCTCAACAAGTTGAGGACTCAACAGTGTCTCTGTGGGGACACAGGTTCAATCCCGGGCCTCTCTCAATGGGTTAAGGATCCGGCATTGCCACAAACTGCAGCAGGGGCCACAAATGCGCCTTGGATCTCATGTTGCTGTGGTTGTGGCGTAGGTCTGCAGCTGCAGCTCTGATTTGCCCCCTAGGCTGGGAACTTCCATATGCTGCAGCTGCAAAATAAAAAACAAAAACAAAGGTAACTCCAAAATTTCTCTCCTCGAAGGCTGGGTGATGGATAACACCACTGAGCCCTTAATGAAGGGAAGTGAGGAATTCTGGTTTTAGGTTATATCTGGGACCAGCCGGGATGTCTGCAGGGACTATCCCGTCAGTAGTTTGGCTCCTAGTGAGTAGCCAAAAGGCCAGGAAAAAATCACTGCCTGTGAATCCAAAGACCACAGCCTGATTTTCATGGTTGCTCTCATCCAGCCCTATCCTACCTATTCACATTCATCTTCGTCGACCCCCCACCCTCCAGTCTGTACCCCTTCTCCTGGTCCAGCCGGTTAGCAAACTATGCTTTTTTTTTTTTTTTTTGGTCTTTGTGTCTAAATTCTTGCTCTTCTCCTCGCCTGGAACCCACTCCCTAAATCCCTAATTTTTTTTTTTTTTTTAATACATCTCCCTGTGTGTTAGGGCCAGCTCAGGTCCTTTCCATGTGAAGGAAAAACCTCCAGTGCTTACTCTTCTTTCTGTTTTTTGGAGTCCTGGAGCATTTAGAGCTTACACTGTTTGTAAACACTCAATCATATACATGTCTTGTTTAAGCAGGTCAAACACGAATACCTATCTTGTTTTGTCAGTAAAACTATAAAATGCCTCGAGGGTTAGGATCAATATTCCTCCAGCACCAGTGAGGAATTGTGTCTGACTGCTCCTCAACAGTAGCTTTCAGAAATTGGGAGCTGGATTTTTTCTCATAGATGAGAAGGATGGAGGCCAGTGATCCAAAACTGGTTTGGCAAATCACAATCAGAGCAGAGACCCAGCCTCCCACGACCTTTCCTTGTCACCACTCTTAGCTTGGATTAGTCCCTCCAGAATCACAAGCTGGCTGTCCTCACCAAGTGTAGTTATCCACGCTGCAGACAGAAGTGGGAAGGGGAGGGGCAGGCAGGCTTGACAACCTAATCAACCTCCTTTTTTATTTTTAATTTTTTGTGGTCTTTTTTTGTCTTTTTAGGGCCACACCTGCAGCCTATGGAGGTTCCCAGGCTAGGGATCCAATTGGAGATACAGCTCCCTGCCCACACCACAGCCACAGCAATGGCCAACACAGGATCAGAGCCACGTCTTCGACCTACACCACAGCTCACAGCAATGCCAGATCCTTAACCGAGTGAGCGAGGCCAGGGATCGAACCCACGACCTCATAATTCCTAGTCAGATTCGTTTCCAATGTGCCACGATGGGAACTCCCTAATCAACCTACTTTTAACCTGCTTCCCTAGAAGTTCCAGCCCACGAGTTCTGCTTCCATTTTGTTGGTCAGTAGTTAGATACATAGCCACTCCTGTTTGCAAGCAATGCTGCAAATGTTGTTTTTTTTCGGTTGGGCATATAGCCATCCTCAACAACATCTGGGTTATTTTAGTGAAGAGAAGGGCTGTTGGCAACTCATAGGCAGTCAGTTTTCTATGCTCTGTCTGTCTCTCTACTTCTTTCTGTGTGTGCATGCACACTTGTGTGTGTGTTCTTGTTCAGACACATATACCCAACCCATATATATGGAGAAAGAAAGATGATGCTATATCTCTGTATCTTTCTCTCTATATTTTTGAATGATAATGTATTGTATACATTGTCTGTGTATATACATAGAGATTTGTTATGTCTAGCTCTCTCTCTATATTTGAGTACACATACACACACAAGCTAGACATTGTTAAAACTGAGCAAAATCCAGTAAAACTTACAAGAAAGTAATCTGATGTATTAAATATGATGCCAATTGCCATGCCTGTTATAGCTGGGCATAAGTGGAGCTATTTTTACATAAATAACTATCGGTATTATTTGCACAAAGTTAAACCAAGGCTTTTTTATTGTTATGGTAGCTTTGATTAGTTTCCTAGTGCCTGTAATCAGCATCACTGTTGACAGGAATCTCTGAAAACTGGTCATACCCTCACATTTCTAAGAAGGGAAAAGTATTGAATTAGTGCATTGGGGTTAAGCTTCTGCATTCTCAAATTTCCCCTTGGTTTTCTTCCACTTGGATGATTTAACCGGTGATCCTTCCATTGTGTTCGTGACATATGTTTGAATGTTAGAATCATTATCAGCATGTATGAAAAGATGAAAATACACCAGAGGAAACTAAAAAGAAATCGGTTGACAAATCCAAAGTCAAGGCCAGGCTAACGTGTCTTAGAGAGCTTATAGAAGCATCCCCATGTGTTGGGTCTTCCACCGGTCACCGTTTGTACTGTGTTGCCCTTTCCCACCCTGACTGTTCCCTCTTGTGTATTCCCAAGGCAGTGACTCCATCCTTTTATGAGCAGAGGTGTGACTAGGACTCCGGTACAACTCCAGGTTCCATGCCCTTTCTGCCGTTACCCACAACAACAACAACAAAAGCAGCCACATGGGGTTGTGTAGAAATGTACGGAGACCCTCACCAACCACGTGGTATACAGAGTGAATATTATGACTCCTCTTTAGATAAGGAAACACTATGTAAAAACCATGGCAGATGGTGGAAGAGCAGCAGTTGAGACACTATCATTGTCTCATTGGTCACTGGAGGAGAGTTCCCCATGTATTGAATTAATAGCGCCTTTTTTTTTTTTTTTTGCCTTTTTAGGGCTGCACCTGCAGCATATGGAAGTTTCCAGGCCAGGGGTCGAATCAGAGGTACAGCTCCAGGTTCCATGCCCTTTCTGCCGTTACCCACAACAACAACAACCCTATGCCACAGCCTCAGGAACACAGGATCAGAGCTGCATCTGTGACCTACACCACAACTCACGGGCAATGCTGGATCCTTAACCCACTGAGCAAGGCCAGGGATCAAACCCATGTCCTCGTATCGTGGATACTGGTGGGGTTTGTTACCATTGAGCCACGCTGGGAACTCCCAATTGGTAGCTCTTAACCAAACCAACAGATCAGAATGCCCCAATCTGAACCCCTTGGATTAATCTATTGTGATGAGGTGACATTTGCTTGCAGGGCATTTCCTAGACACTCTTCCTGTTATTTAGTCTTAGCCGATGTAGTTATGTCTTGGTAGCGAAACAACCAAATGGATAAGAAATATAAAATTTACCGTATCCTCTTGCCATACCTCATTGCCTTCAATGTGGCACTTGAGCTTCTAATTTTCAAAGACAACATTATTGCTTAGGGTTTCGGCATCTCTTAATCTGCTGGCTGATGGAGTGTGTGGCAGGCATTTTCACACCAGGACCATATGTGATATAATTACCTAAGCATCACCAAGGAGCTAGGTATAGGACCCGTTGCATATCTCTTAAGGGGATGTCGGTGCTTAGGTAGCATAGATCAATGGCAGTGAAATAGTTAAAGACACTCAACATTAGTTGGAACTCCCTTGTTTGTTTTCTTTTGAAACCTTAAAGTTATCCAAATGGAGTGTTAATTTAGAGGGGAAAAAAAGAAGAAATGTTTTCTTGGGAGAAGACAATATTTTGAAATGTTTTTAATTTATGAGAGCCCGTTTCCTTCAGTCTCCCATTGCTGCATGAGGTTGAACAAATGTTAGCTGCAACTAATTAATTAAGTTTGCAGAAAGTAGCAGCAGGGGATTGGAAACTTGAAGTGGAAGTGAGCATTTTGACTGTAAACATGTTGCCTGCCTGAGAGACTATATCTGGATTGAGTGGTTGCTGAGTTATCCAAAGAAATGCATTATCTCTGGGAAAATCAGACTTGGCAGAGAGGAAAAAATAACAATGTCTCTTGCTGGCAAATCCGTTCATTTATTTCCTGGGTTCATCTCATGTGTTTTGCTTGGTTGCTGCCACACAATATTGCAGTGCCATCCTCCCTGTGTATGAAGGTGACACCACAGACTTGCCCTCAGAAAAAGAGGAACTAATATTTGCTGCGTGCTTTTTTCTGTGCTAGTCTCTTTTTTACATATATATTTTATTTCTTTATGTAGAGAAGATCCAGTGCTCTCATTTTATACATAAGGAAATTAAGACTTAAGAGAATTTAGGAATTCACTCAGGCTCAGTTTTAGGCAGTGGAACTGGGATTTGAATGCAGGTGATCTGACATTGGAGCTTTTTCAGCGGCAGCGGGATGCTTTCCGGGGGTACAGGGTGGGGAAGGGCTGCAGGGAGAATTGGCAGGCTCTTGCCTGGTTTCCCTTGTGGCTGAGGGAAGCTTAACTCGGGGGAAAGACCTAGGGCTGGGGAACCCAGAAAGGTGATTCTCAGACCTGAAGATGACCTGCATATCACATGGAGAAATACTGGGTTGGAGGCATTCCTGAGCAAGATTCCCTGAACTTGGATCCTGGTCCCTAGTCTCAGTGGGCTGGTTGCATCCCTTCTCTCAGGAATTTGAACCCAGACATCATATCAAAAAATGTGAGGGGCTTAAAGCAGAGAAGTCATGATACAGAAAGAGGGGCCTGGTCTGCCATAATGGACCCCAGGAAAGCCGAGGTGATAAGGGGGTGGAACAATCATGATTACTCATTGGAAGTTTTCAATAGAGAGAGGAGGCAAGAGCAGAGGCCAAGAGAGAAGTAAGAACAAAGCGAGGTGAGATGGAGTCAACCCCCAGCCCTTAGAGCTGTTTCTGTTCCAAGGGTCTTTGTGTTCCAGTCATGACACAGCTTATGCTGATCTTGTTATTACAAGCCTACCACTTCAATTTCATCATTTTGCTCTTTGCTCTGCCCACACTGGGCACTGTATCATTTAAAGGCTTGTAGAAGAAATATGTTAGAAATGAAATAGACCAATTCAAGATGCTGAAAAATGCTGGAATGTCTGAGGAGAATTGCACATAATTTTCGTAGAGATTAAATAAGACTTAAGTGCATGTCATCAGCCTTCTATTGGGTTTACAATGGGTATTGCTGATAAAATAATACAAAATAAAAATTTTGGTATCTAAAGCTGTACTTGGTAAAACATAGTAGAGCTAAAACTTGACTGGATGATGGATCTCCTTGACTAAGTTGAAATCTGCAAAATTTGAATGGGTAAAGTTAAATTTGGAAGCATCCTTGGTCACAGATGAAAGCTCATGATGGTCGATGCTGTGAATGATGTTATTTCGTATGGCCAAGAATACTGCTCAGTAAATCAAACCTCGGTATAACTTTGCACAGAAAAACAAAACTAGATAAAATCATATCAGTAAAATAAGAACAAAATAGAAAGATATTGGGAGAAGCCTGCCTATTCTATATAAAAATTCTTTGTGGGACTAATTTTGACTAATGGAAACTTCTGCTTCCATTAATAGTATGTTGTGGCAGGCTATTGGCTCCTGCTGTGAGAACTAGACAAAAGGGGATACATTACAAAAATTATATTTAAAACACTGGAGAACTAGGACACCTAAAGTATTAGATAAATTAAAATTCCAGGGAGTTCCCATCGTGGTGCAGTGGAAATGAATCTGACTAGCATTCATGAGGACGCAGGTTCAGTCCCTGGCCTTGCTCGGTGGGTTAAGGATCCGGCGTTGCCATGAGCTGTGGTGTAGGTTACAGACGTAGCTCTGATTCTGTGTTGGCATTGCTGTGGCTGTGGCTGTGGCGTAGGCAGGCACCTGTAGCTCTGATTGGACCCCTAGCCTGGGAGCCTCCATTTGCCTCGGGTGCAGCCCTAAAAAAGCAAAAAAAAAAAAAAAAAATCCAGAGGGAAGTTCCGTTTCTAGATTTGCTGAAATGATTGGCCATTTTCTTTCCTGAGGACAATTTCAAGTGTGGTCACAGGCTGAGGGGCAGTCAGCCTTGGCTTACATAGTGGGATTCTACTAGAGAAGACAAACCTGCCGAGCAAGCTGACAAGCTGGGATCTAGAAGAGCTCTCAATGTTTCAGCCAGTTTTCCAAGGATCATTGCCTGAGTGCTAGGGTCACCCAAGTCTGGGACAGTTTCCAGGCTGGGAAAGTAGACTGAAGTATCTCACTGCCTCAAAGTGTTTGGGGAACCCTCTAGATGAAAGGGCCTACAGGACACACTGTCCTTGAGATGTTCGCAAACAGACATGGACTGTTTCTAACTGAAGCTGCAGTCTAGGGCTGAGTCAGCTCGAGTCCTGATTGAATGGAGGCAATCAGTTCCTCTCCCTCTCTACTTTTCAGAGGAAGGCATAAGCCCTCCGAGGGAAATAACAAAGACTCCAGCCTCTGAGAATCTTTACACACAATGTCCGCCATACAATAAAATCTTATGAGGTTATCTGAAGAAGCAGAAAAATATGACTAGCAATCTAGGAAAAAAGCAAGTATGAGAAGCAAGCCCATAGATAATCTAGATGTTGGAGTTAGTTCAAAGGATTAAAATAACTATTATAAATATGTTAAAGTGGAGGAAACCATATACAAAAGAGATGTCCAACTGAGAATTTGAATCTGTATGAAGGACTCAATCAGCTATTCTATTACCTAAAAACGTTATATTTGATATGAAGAACTCAGGAGTTACCTCTGTGGCGCAGTGAGTTAAGAATTTGACTGCAGCGGCTTGGATCTTTGCAGAGGAGGTACAGGTTTGATCCCCAACCTGGCACAATGGGTTAAAGGATCTGGCATTGCCACAGTTGCATTGTGGGTCACAGCTGTGGCTCAAAATCAGTCTCTGGCCCAGGAACTTCCATATGCCGAGGTGGTCATTAAATTTTTTTTCATTGATTAGGTTTAATAGCATATTGGATGCAACAAAAGACAGGAGTAATACTCAAAGAAAATAACTAAACTGAATCATAAAAAAAATCAAAAGAACTGCATGGAACAGAAGAGATATACATGACACAGTCAAATGTTCTAATATATGTGTAATTGGAGTTCCATGGGGATAGGAAAGAGACAATAAGGAAGCAGAAATATTTGAAGAGATAATTGTTGAGCATTTTCCAAAAACTGATGAAAGACATCAACCTGTAGATTCAGGAGGCTCAGCAAACTCCTAGTGGGAGAAATTCAAAGAAAACTACTCTTAAGTACGTTATATTGAAACTGTTAAAAGCCAGATAAACACAGAACCAATAGAATTTGCTCTAGAGAATTGCTTCTTAGTGAAGATTTATTGATGTCAGCATTACTCTAATTAAAATGCTTACATTTACAAATCCAAAATCAACATGTTCTTGAGGTCAAATTGCAGGTGTAAAACCAAACCAGAATAAAAGACATCTTTTTTTCTGGCGTGTGTGGGTAGGTTTGTTCTTTGCAACCAAAGAACCTAACTGAAGTCCCCCTCTGAGTATTTCTACTTTACCAAGACTCTTCTTCCCTAACTGATCAATCTATCTTTTTGACTGAAGGTAGGGCTTTTAGTTATGCCTTTTTTTTTTTTCTTTTGGCATAATTTCTCTCTCTCTCTCTAATCCCAGAATTCCTAGATTTTCACAGGTGTATTTCTCTGGCTACAGAGTAACTGAGCTTCCCCAGGGGGTTCTGATGAGGGACCTGTCTTGGTTACTGACCCTGAAAAGCGGTGTTCAGCCAGACCCTTTGGCCTTTGAGGTCTGTTTACTATGGTTGGAACAAGCGGTCAGGAAGGAACAGTGTATCAGGTTGTGCTTGCTTTTCTGGATTTGCTTAAGTGGTTTTTAAAAATAGATGTTACACAAATATAACAGATTATGCCTAACTTGGGATAGTGGGAGCCTACTGCACCCCTGGAGATTGGTGCATTTCAACCAGTGTCCCATCTTGTGTGCGGATGAAGGGGTAGAGATCTCGTGTCTAATCTGGATATTCGGCAGCACCTGCAGTTTTCCAGGTAGGCCTTGCTGCAGGTCTTCAGATTGTTCTGTCTGCTTGCTTTTCCCTGTTCAGTTCTTGATACTAGTCAGACCTGGTCTGTATCCAAATCCCTGTGACGCATAGCCAGTCAGCCTGGAACTGTGCTCGTGTGCTCAGATCCGGAACCAAGTGTATAGGTACATGCCCCTTGCATATAACCTGCCTCATTATTCAGTTCTCCCACAGGTCTGGGCCACTCTTAAGACTAGTGGCCCTTTGATTTGGGGCCAAGATTTCCTTCCTAGCTCTTGCCATTCTCTCTCCCAGGAGCTAGATCCCGACCGAATAGCTGTTATCTGGGCTTCAACCAGTCCTGTGTGTCATGAGGTCATGAATATTGTTCATTCATTTATTATTTGTTGGTTTTGGCTTTTTTTTAATGGAAGCTGCCTTTTTTTTCTTCTTCTTTTTAGGGCTACACCTGCAGCATATGCAGTTCTTGAGCTAGGGGTCAAATCAGAGCTGCAGCTGCCAGCCTGTGCCACAGCCACAGCTGCACCAGATCCTTAACCCACTGAGCAAGTCCAGGGATCAAATCTGCATCCTCACAGACACTGTGTTGGGTTCTTAACCTGCTGAGCCACAATGGGAGCTTCCCATTATTTGTTTTTGTAAATATTTATATAAATATTTATCAATCACTTAGTATATGTCTTCCCCCCTCTTCGGTGCTGAAAATGTAGAGGGGAACAAAATGGTGTAACCCTTGTTCTCAGAGAGTTTACATTCTAGTGGGGAAGAAAGATACTAAGCCAATAACCAGACAAGTAAATATCCAGTTACAAACTGTGATGCATCCTATGATGGATGAGAACTAAATTCTCAGAGGAAGTAGCAGGCAGGATCTAATTTGGATTGGGTGGGGGTGAGGAAAGGTCTCCCGGAGTTAGCCAAGTGAGGACGATGAGAAAGGTGAGCAAATGCAGGTGAAAGGTCTCAGAGGTGGCACTGAGCTTGGCCTCTTTAATGACTTCCACAGTGGCCAGTGAGACGAGAGCACTGATTGCCAACCCTGACTGTGTGAGCATCCAGTGGCTGCCATAACTAATCCTCGCAAACATACGGCCTGCAACAACAGGACTTACTTTCTCATAGATCTGGAGGCCACAAGTACAAAAGAATATCCCCGGGGGCTAAAATCCAGGGCAGTGCTCCTTCCAGAGGCTTGAGGAGAGCCTTGCTGTTCCAGCCGTTCTTTACTGTTCCAGCTTTCGGTGGCTGCCCACATTCCTTCGCTTGTGGCCACAGCACTCCAGATCTTCAGATCTCTCTCTGCTCTACCTTCATGTCACCTTTTCTGCTGTGTTTCTCAAATCTCCCTCTGCCTCTCTTGTATAAGGACAACTGTGACTGTATTTGGAGCCCACCCAAATAATGTAGGGGAATCTTCCTAACTCCAGATCCTTAATCATATGAGCAAAATCCTTTTTTTTTTTTTTTTTTCATATCAGAAAACATCTATAGGTTTCAGGGACTAGGACCTGATATCTTTGGGGGCCATTATTCAGCCCATTACTCTGGATTGCTTTAGAATCCCTGGAGGAACTTTTATTTTTATTTTTAAAATTTTTTTACTTTTTATTTTTTTGCTTTGTAGGGCCATACGCCTGGCATATAGAAGCTCCCAGGCTAAGGGTTGACTCAAAGCTACAGCTGCAACGCGGGATCCGAGGTGCAACCTACACCACAGCTGATGGCAACCCCAGATCCTTAACCCCCTGAGCAAGGCCAGGGATCAAACCCATATCCTCATGGATGTTAATCGGGTTCGTTAACTGCTGAACCGTGAAGGGAACTCCCCTGGAGGAGCTTTTAAATCTGCATCGCCCACGCTCCACCTTGCATCACTTAAATCAGAATCTCTCTCTGAGGCTGGGGCATGGATATTTTTAAAAGCCTCCCCAGGCGATTCTGAAACAACTGCTAGACTCTGAGGCAGATAACGTTTGGCCTAGAGCATGATGAAGGAAGAGCAGGTGTAGTAACAGGCAGGATGTCATCACAATTTGGACACTTCTCCTGCTTTTAACCTGATGGGACCTGTTGGCCATCAATGCCGACTGAAGGAAGCCCTCACTGAATGGACCTCTTGGGAAGGTTTTGTGGTTTCACTTCACTGGGAGCATCTTGGCCCTGCCTCCTTCCATTCCTGCTTCTTCTTCGCCATCCATCTGACACTGAGGTCTTGGAGCACGTGATGCCTCAGTCTGCCCAAGTTCTAAAGACGGCATAGAGCTTACAAGTGAAGGGGGCTCAAACGTCGCTCATACTTAGCTGGCCTCACACAGATAGAGCTCACACGAATAGAGCTGGGCGCTCTGGAGCTGTAAGCCCAAGTCTGAAGATACCTTTGCACATTTGTAGGAAAAAACCAAAACCAAACAACTAAGGTTTGAACTACAAACAACCTTAGAGGCAGGCCCAGAACTGAGGAAGCATGTCAGAGCCTCCAGAACTCACTGCTTGTTTTAGCCGTAGAGAGGGGGTATTTTTCCTTTCTCACTGGACCCACTTATCTATGAAGATGCTGATGTTTTTCAGTGAATGTATTTGGGGAAAATGGTAATTGGGTCTATCAAGATCCCTGTGTTGATCTGCAGCTTTGGCGCTAAGGACAAACGTAGACTCGGAACCACATAGGCTTGTCACCTGGGAGCTACGAGAATGACCAGGGAATGTGCTAAGAATTTGATTGTCTGAGAACAAGAACCAATTTAGGGAGTTCCTCAGTAGCTATTTGCTAGTAGATCAGTGTTTTCAAAACCCAGTTACAAAGTCCCAAGCCCCACTCACCCCTGGACCACTAATATCAGGGAAGTCATCTTTGCTTTTACAAATCACTGAATTGTCTCCGGGGAGGCAAAGAGGCAATGATCTCCTCTTGGGGGCTGCTGTCTTTTTTACGGTCATCAGATCTTGTCATGGGCTCCAGCCACAGGGGAATGTTGGTAACACCTGGAAAAGCGAGGGTTGGGAATGTTTAACTGGAAATCCTTTGTGGATGGGTCTAAGATCTGTATAGCCTCTGTCCTTCTGGTGTGGAACACCTCCCTAGCACAGGGCCCCAACTGGTCTCCTGTTCTTTGTTGCCAACAACCATCTCAGCTTGGGCCAGACGTCGTGAAAAGATCCAGTAAAAGCACGATGCTTCATGTGGGGGGTCCTTCCGTGGTCTTCCTCTTTGTAGCTACCCTCTTGTCTCCATCATCACTTGCACCCCATTTTCTCCTATCACAATGCAAATATGAACTGTGTCTGTTTATTAGTGGGTTTCCTTCGGAATACTCTTTCAGTTTAGGGAGGCTGGGGGGGGGGGTTCTTTTCTGAATTTTTAGTGTTGCATATGCTCAATGCTCAAAGAAAGGTTTGACTTTCTGGTGGGCTCCCTTTCTGAACCTCTTTTTAAAGCTTCCTGTTGGACATACCCTTTCTTTTCCAAAATGGCAGTTTCGTGTCCTGTGAGACAGGAAACGCCTTTTCTCTTGATTGCCCCTTCTCAGTGGAAACCTATCAGGCACATGGCAATCACAAAGAATTCTTTCCTGCTAAGAAGTTGGGTGCTCCAGTCATACCTGTCTTATCTAGAAAGTGGTTCAATTATTTTCATCTCTGACAAAATGATGAACTTCAGAGGATTTGCCCAAGGAGAGAGAGTGGAAGGGTTGGCATGGCTAGCTTCACTACCCCCATGTGGAGTCAGAAACCTGAAAACAGCCTCGCTCTCAAGCATGCATTCCCCTCTTTGTCCGGGGAGTAACGATGGCTGAGGCGTTGGCATGCAGATACTTGCAGAGTGAAAATGGATACACTTCCCCAGCTCCTCATCCCTGGCCTGGAGGACAGCCTGCCAGCCGTGCATGCATGTTGGTTTGGCACTGAGACAAATGTTCCCTGGAGCATAGACTGAAACCACCAAACTGATATCACAGGGGACACCGGCCAAATCCTGACCTCGCTCTCTGCAGGTGAGAGGCTGTGGAATTAACCTGTGATGCTCTCCGGCTCCCGCCTGGTGGGTGGTCTGGATTTGGTTTTTTTTTTTTCTTTTTTTTCTTTTTAATGCCACATTTGAATCTCCTTGCTCTCCCCACCCGACTGGTATCTACCAGCCACAGAGCCACTCTGCCGGTCTTGGCTTGGGAACAGTGGGCAGTGACTTGGCTCCAAGAAATGGGCAAACCACACGATTTCTTCTTGCCCCTTGAGAGGGAAGGGCCACTCATGGGCTGTTCCAGCCTCGAGCCCGGGTGGCAGGGCCCTCGGGCTGGCATCGCTGGCATCTGTGGTCGCGGTCTGCTCCTTTTGCGTCCCTCTCTTCTGCATTTTTCCTCCCACCGTTCCAACTTCTCCCATCTCCCCCCCACCTTTTTTGTTTCCAACCCTTATTTATTCAGAGCTTCCAATATTCTAAGTTTTTCATGAATCCAGGGCTTTAATTTAGCATGTGGGGTGCTGGCGCTTCCAGCGAGCTGCTTGGGTCATTATTTCCAACGTGAAGGAATAAAGAGGCAGCAGGGTGCAGTGGACAGCATGGGGGCTGGAAGCCAGAAGGCCCCGTGCTAGTCCCTGTCTTGCATCTAAGCAGCTCTGGAACCCTGGCCGGCCTTGCCCTGGCTGCCAGGCTCCGTTTCCTCCCCAGAGGGATGGGGAATCGGGGCGAGATGATTTCTAAGGCTCGTCTCATTCTGTGATTCTGTGGAGCTCACTGGCCACGTGAAATCCACATTGGGTTGTGCCAGTGTCACTTTCCTTTGTGTTTTGAAAAACTATATTGTTACGAGGATGAATGAGGAGATGTGAGCAGAGTCCCTAAGCTCGATGTCTCCAATGCAGAAGACCGAGGGGAAAAACCTTCCTGGAAATCACTTTCCAGGGGCCATAGATTTAAAAAGGAAGAAAAAAAAAAATTACGCTTCCTGCCTTGACACGGGAAACGATGTTTCCCACCAGGATCCGAAAGCGATTCAAGTGGCATTTGTTGTTGTTTTTTTTTTTAAAAGATCCTCTTTCCGTACTGTAGCCTGAGCACCATGGACTTGTTAGAGTAAAATTGTACTTTTGGAAGGAAAAGGTTAAAGTTGGCTACTGATATTCATCAGGAGATGGATATTTAATCTTTAATCTCTTGTCCTAGGCCTCTACTTTGGATCAGCTCATTATCCCGAATAAACGATGTGTCATTCCCATTATTTATGTTTCACTGCAGCCAAAGTATCTGGACCTCGTTTTAGTAAGCGCCATTCATTTCGACCCATTCAGTATTAATCTCCCTGCTAACATCTTTCCTGTTCTATGTGCTGTCCCCTATTTGCTTTTATGTTTTCTGCAGAGTGTTTATAAAAGGATAATCTTTTACAAAGCAGACAGAATTTTTGTGTATAAACTGCTCTGTTTGAATGCCTCATTGATATACCATCTGAAAACTGAGGTGTTCAGCAAGATTAGCAAAGCCCTGAGCTACTGAGCTGCGGGAAAACATGAGAACCAGCGCCTTCTCTCCAGGAGGCAAAGGTGACGAAAGATGCCTTTGCCTTCTCAGGAGCCGCAAAAGCAGAGCCGTGGCCCACACGGGCCCCCATAGGCCCGGCTGCCTAGAAATGCCAGGGGTGCGAAGGAAGCAGCTCCGAAGTCCCTGGGAAAAGGGTCGAAGAGCGTGGGGGTCCTCTGACTTCTTTCCTGGAATTTCTTTTCTCAGAAAAATGCCATGATGCTGCACATACCACGCCACTGGGGAGTCCTCACTTTGGCGAGAGCCTTTGAGACGCTCCTGCCGATGCTCGGTTGTTCGGGGAGGTCCCATCCCGTGTGTTCTCCTGGTTCACCTTGCGGAAGGGGCGGTGGTGGGAACGAAGGAAGGGTCCCCGGCGGAGAACCGTCTCTCTCTGCCTCCTCCACCTCCTCTTTCCAGGGACTGGACCTCATCCAAGCCCCGGAGAGGAGGGAGGGATCCCTTCACTTCACAGCGGACAAAGAAGGGTCCTTTGTGGAATTTTGCATGGCATGGGGTCTCAATATGCCACCGATGCAAAGACTTAACAGATGGACTCTGAGAATAGGAATACATGCAAGGAAAAAAAATTCCAAAATATCAGTGAAAGGGGTTGCGAGTCTGGCCGCCGCAGGAGCTGAGCGCAGGGAGCCGCACCAAGCAAATGCTTTGGACCTTAGACAGGGGGAGTTCAGCTGGTAGAGAACCGTGGAAGCATCTGAAACACAAACTGTGCTTGGGTGTTTAGTTGGCCGTGTGGTGGGGGAAAAAAAATCCCAAGAAGCACAGTGCCAAAAATTATACGTGCCTTCAAAGAGTATTTTTTTTTTCCCCAACAAATTGATCACTTTGGTTGCTCAATAGCAAGGCTTGTTATTTTCTCAGCAATGCCCTTTGGGTACACGAGCATTTCTGCCTGCATTTCCCCGTGTATCAGGGAAAAGTTTGACACAGACATGTGGCAGTGCCATTTTAATGGCACAACCCCTTAAATACGAAGGGCCTGCCAGATCTCTTTGGAAGATCTATGCTCTAACAACACTCAGAATGTATCTGTCAAGACTCTCGCCGCAGTAAGCACTGTGCAGGACCTGGTTTGAGCGCCCAGATGCCATTGTGGGGGGTTTATTAGGGTGTTCGCTGGGATGGGTGCCCTTGCCTTGACCTGCTGTCCACACCAAGATGGGGGCTGACAGACATGTGGAGAGAACCTCGAATCCAGTTCTTTGGGGCCCTCTGTGTAGGCTCTGATCTCTTCCTCGCCACTTGGCAAGAAAGCTCTGTGCTTGCTGGGTTGGGGGGGTTGGGGGGGTGTGTGTGGAGGGACTGGGAGAGAATGGGGAATTCTTACAGTGAGCCTGGGTCAACTGTGACAGCCCAAAGAGTGGTTCTTTTTTTTTTTTTTTTTTTGGTCTTTTTGCCATTTCTTGGGCCGCTTCTGCTGCATATGGAGGTTCCCAGCCTAGGGGTCCAGTCAGAGCTATAGCCGCCAGCCTATGCCAGAGCCACAGCAACATGGGATCCAAGCCGTGTCTGCGACCTACACCACAGCTCATGGCAACGCCGGATCCTCAACCCTCTGAGCAAGGCCAGGGATCGAACCCACAAGCTCATAGTTCCTAGTCAGATTCGTTAACCACTGAGCCACGACGGGAACTCCAAAGGGTGGTTCTTACGACAGGGAGTCAGCCTCATGACCGTAGGGAAGTTCATGCTATGGGCTCCTTTGGCTGTGAAGAGCTACCTTAAGAAGATACAAAATAAGCTTCAGCTGTTTCAGAGGTATTGATCTCGGCAGTGCCCTGTTTTGGACTTCATTTTTCCTATTTTCCGTGACTTTTTTCTTCCACACTTGTATTTCTTTTTCAATTACATTTTTTGAGTTATAGTCAATTTACAATGTGTTAGTTTCAGGTGTATAGCAAAATGATTCATATATATACACATTATATATATGCTTTATATAGATGAAAGACATATATGTATATACTTTTTCAGATTCTTTTCCAACATAGGTTATTATAAGATAGTGAATATAGCTCCCTGTGCTATACAGTAGGTCCTTGTTTATTGTATTTAAAAATTTTGTTTATTTTATTGACAGAGTTGATTTACCATGTTGTGCTGATTTCTGCGGTACAGCAAAGTGATGCAGTTTTATATATATTTTTTCCCTATTCTTTTCCATTATGGTTTATCATAGAGCATTGAATATAGTTCCCTGTGCTATACAGTAGGTCCTTGTTTATTGTATTTAAAAAAATTTTTTTTAATTTATTTTATTGACAGAGTTGATTTACCACGTTGTGCTGATTTCTGCGGTACAGCAAAGTGATGCAGTTTTGTATATATTTTTTCCCTATTCTTTTCCATTATGGTTTGTCATAGAGCATTGAATATAGTTCCCTGTGCTGTACAGTAGGAGCTTGGTATTTATCCTTTCTTTATACAGTAGTTTGCACCTGTCAGGCAAACCTCGGTAATCCCAATACACTTCTCTTTCTTTCTTCTTCCCTTTTTTTTTTTCTCTTTAATTTTCTTTACCTCCCTCCCTCCTTCCCTTCATCTCTTTTTCTTCCTTCCTTGACCATTTCCAGCCCTCATCCTGGAGCCCTCAAGTATAGAACATGCCATCTTTGCTGCACAAGGGTCCCAACATCAGGAGGTAGCTATGGCCAACCCCCAAGTGTCTAACATAAGGATGTGGCATTTCAGCACCTGTCACTTATTAGCGGCTGCCTGAAGCCTTGTGTTGAGAGGACTCTGCGATCCGGGCTCCGAGGGAATGACTGTCCTGATCAACTGGATGTGACAGCAAAGGACAGGGGGGAAGAGGGGAGGAGGAGTGCTCGTGACAGAAACTTGCCATCCTGGGTCTAAATCAGGGTTTATCAACCACGGCACTGTTGACATTTGGACTGGATGATTCTTTGAGGTGGGGACCGCCCTGTGCACTGTAGGATGTTTCGCGGCATCCCCGGCTTCCACCCACTAGATGCCAGTAGCACCCCCACAGTGACAACTAAAACTGTCTCTAGACATTGCCAAATGTCCCCTGGGGGGTGAAATTGCCCCTGTTTTAAAACTGCTTGTCTAAATAATTACCACAAGGCCTAAATACAGGGATGTAAATGAGAAAGTTAAAGGGGCTGGAGGGAGGCAGGCTGTGTGAGAAACAGAAGGATGTGTGACGGCAGAGAAGTTCTGTGAGCTGTGCGACATTCCGCAGTTGTCAGGTCATATCCGCAGCTGGACCAGGACTCGGGACACAGAGCCTTAGAGCGCAGTAGGAAGGACTGGGGTTGGACTCTAGTTTCTCAGGCCTGAGGCTGGTGGAACCCTGCATCCCAGCGTCCATGAAGATGCCGCGTTGAGTGCTGGCGTTCTCAGTGTCCAAGGATGATGGTGCTCCTTGGGGCTCCCGAGGAGGCGGAAGGGCCCCAGGGCCGGGGAGCAGGAAGGAAGTTCCCCGAGAAGCCCTGGGAACCTTTAATGAGCAATGGGAGCTGGGACCCTAGGAGATGAGAGAAACGAGAATCACATCCATTTTAAACCTCCTTTATGGGAACTGGTTTATTCTCCTTAAATTTCCTGCCTTGATCTGAGTACGAACTGTGAGCAAATACTAATAGATTGGATAAAATAAACTGGTGGCTTTAGGATACATTCAGAGGGCCTGAATCTCTCCCGGACTCTGTTTCCATTTATGGAGCTGGAGTTTGAGCTTAGGTCGATTCAGGGAACGTGTGATGGGGTGGGAAGTTCTGGCTTTGACTTCAACTGTGCTCCTTGCTCAGAATCTGAGACAACAAGCAAATCATCACCTCCCTCTGGCCTCAGTAGGTATCTGTGAAATGGGGATAGTTTTTCCTGCTTAGAAGGTTGTCGTAAGGACCGAACGAGATGATATGCATCTCCTGCCTTCTCCAGGGGGCGGCACAGTTTAGAGGCCCCCAAAGAGTCCATTGCTTTCCTTCCTCCTCTTGTCCCCCTGAGCCTCGCAGTCACTCTCCTCCCGGAGGTTAAGAATGTGCAAAGGACAGAGACTTCTGGGTTCTGAGAAATGCTTCCTTGGAACTGCCTTCAGCCACATTCCAGCCACCTTCAGAACACTGAGAGCTTAGTAAGAGATGTGGAAGCATCAGATCGGACTGAAGGTTTGAGCTTAAGTTTATCCTGAGGCCCTGGGTCCTCTTGGCACCACCTGTGTTTGGAGGCAAAAACCTCCTCTTGCACCTGTTCGTATCTCAGTGCAGTTGGAGGGGGTGAGCCGCAACCAGGTCTTTAACACGGTGAGGTGCGTCTTTTTTCTCTTTTTTTTTGGCTGCACCCATGGCACGTGGAAGTTCCCAGGCCAGGGACCCAACTTGCACCACAGCTGTGACAGTGCCAGATCCTTAACCTGCTGGGCCACCAGGGAATATAGTGACTATGATACAAAAGGCACATTTCAAGGAACCAAGAGAGGATGTATGTATCGTCTCAGACCGTTTCCTTCCAGAAGCTCATAGGATTGAACCATGAAAGTGCCACTCTTCAGATAGGAAGGGGCTTTATGGAGGACATGAATCCAGCCCACTCTCTTCCTAGTTGGGGCCCTGGGGCTTGGGGAGCAGGGGTTTGCCTACCTAGCATGGCCGTCTTGTTAGAAGCAGTCTTGGACCCTGAGTCTGGCTCTCCCACATCCTTTCATCAGCCTGAGCTTACTGTGCCATCCTGGCAGGTTCTGCCCTGCGCCCAATGAGAGCTGTTTATGGGCTTCTGCCCTGCTTTATGGATTTAGCCCTTTCTTCCTCACGAGGCCAGGTTCACACATTTCTTCGACATCATCACTTCTGTCACTCCCAGGTACACATCTACTGCATTCATGTCACAGTTCTACTGCTTCCCCCTCTCCTAGACACTGGGCAAGTTTCTTAGCCTATATTAGCTCGATACTAGTCAAGTCTCTACAGAGAAGCAGTACCAGGAGGAGATCTTCCATCCATCCATCTATGAATTTTATAGACATATTATTCTCTCTTTCTCTCTCTATATATATATGAGAATATATATTCTCATATTCAAACATTCATATATATACATATGAATTGGAATTGGCTCACAAGTCCCCAGATCTGCAATTGACAGGCTGAAGATCCAGGAAGCACTGATATTTTAGAGTCCAACAGCTTTCAAAAAACTAATGCTCCAGCTCAGAGACAGTCAAGCAGGAGGTCCCCCTTACTCAAGGGAGGGTCAGCTTTTTGGTTTCTTCAGGCCTTCAACTGATTGAATGCGGCCCACCCACGTGAGGGAGAGCAGTCTGCTCTGTGCAATCTACCTACTTAAGTGTTAATCTCCTCCCGAAACACCCTCACAGAAACAAGTCGGCAGAATAACGTTTGACTGAATATCTGGGTACCCCATGGCCCAGTGAGGGTGACACAGATGCTTAATCCCCACAGGCTTCACACTCTCCATTTATGGAACAAAGGTCATGATCGTACTAATAAGGTCACTGAGAAGAACCCTCTCTGATCCTATGAGTTAATGAATATAAACATTGGTGAAAAGAGAGTGCCCTTATCGTTTCTCCAAAAATGCTGTCGTTATCGTGGGTTTTGTTGAAAGCACTTACAGATAGGGACTAAGATCCAGGCAGAGGGAGCTGAGGGTGCCGGGGAGGGTGGAGGGAGGCAGGGCTGGCTGCACGGCTGCGTAGCTGGTGTAGTCACTCGGGGCCCCACACGCAGAAAGGCCCTGTGCTTCTTTAATGCACTGCTGCGGCTATGTCACCTTGCTTCATAATTGTTGAACAAGGGCCCCGAGTTTTCATTTTGCCCAGGACCTCACAAATGATGTGGCTGGTTGCAGGCTGCAGAAATGGAGACTCTTTCAAACATGCCCAGAGAGGTGTGCGCGAGCTGGCTGGGCTCTGCCCCCTCCCAGGTCCCCCTCCCTCTGCTGCAGGATTCTGCCAGCATGAAAACTGCCACAAGACATTCATTTTTAATGACTCGTTATGGGCTTCTTAGCAATATATCTTTGGGTATTAAGGTGTGGAGTCAGAGGCTTAAAATGATTGATGTCTTAGCTCCACACAAGGGTCTCCCACTCGTACCCAGTGCCAGGTATCCACTTGGGAAATTTATGGGAGCTCTTGGCAGCCTAAGCGGCCATCAAATATTAATCAAAAATATGTAATAACTAATATATACTTAAAGAATTGAGGAAAATTAATATTCAAGGGAAGCATTCAGGGACCCATAAAAATAACAAATGCTAAAGAGACTCAGTCAAGGTTGGCAGGCTCGGAACTCAGCCTGCTCTCACACTTGCTTGGAGGTTCTGGGATTGCTGGCTGATTCTCACAGGCTGAGATGGCAGGAAGGGGGGTACTCGGTGCTTGTTCCGTTGGAGCTGGTCGCCTGCTGAGGAAAGGAGCAAACTTGTGCTTCAGGACACCCGTTTCTGCTGCTCCCTTCCTCTGTACCCCGTTCTCATAGCACCGAGCACGTCCGAGCTCAAGGGGCCGCTCATCCGCTATGGTTGCTCTTTCGGCAGCCCCTTGAGGACTGACTGTGTCTCAGCTCTCTTTGCCCTCTCAATACCTGGGACCGTGGCTTGCCTAACGTGTTGGGTGGACACATACAATCTCTCTGCTCTCGTGGGGCAAAATGGGCAAATTGCATTTTTACATGGCTCAACTTTAAGAAACGATGAAAATGGACCTGGCTTTTTTTTTTTTTTATCTTTTTAGGGCCACACCTGAGGCCCCCCCCCATATGGGGGTTCCCAGCCTAGGGGTCGAGGCAGAGCTGTAGCTGCCAGCCCACACCACAGCCGCAGCAACGCCAGATCCGAGCCGTGTCTGCAACCTACACCGAAGCTCACGGCAACGCTGGATCCTTAACCTACTGAGTGAGGCCAGGGATTGAACCTGCATCCTCATGGATACCAGGCAGATTCGTTTCTGCTGAGCCACAATGGGGACTCCTGGACCAGGCTTTTTTTAGTACAACTTTAAAATTAAAAATGAATGCCCTCCGTAGAGCAGGTTGGAAAAAATTCCGATAATTCTTGCTCTCAGCGACTGAAACTTCGGATGACCCCCATTGACAGCAAGCAGATGTCCAGTCATTTACTGGGGCAGTCCCATTTTGCAGTTTGCTGGCCAAAATAAAGGGGGGCAGACCTGCCTGAGCACGGGCCAAGTCAGCTCAGTGGTCTCCAGTTACTGCTTTCGGTCAAGAGAAAGTCTGTATAGGTTTTTCTTCCCTCTCATGTTTCTGGTCTTCAGCTCATTCTCACCACCACCCCGTGCCGGTCCTGCTTATTTTGGCAGCACTGGATATGCAATGGGTTGACGGGATTAACTTTTATTCACAAAATAAAAATGATTTAACCACAGAACTCAGAGGAGCAGGGCTGCCGTGAGTGGCCCTCCCAATCGTCTCTGTGGAAAGAGGGGATGCCCGGCTTCCCTGGGGACGAGTGATGCTCTTTGGTCCCCAGAGAGAAGCGGGTGTCGACTTGGAAGGGAGAGGTTCGTTCGGGTGTTGGACCACCGCGGCAGTTGCCCGTCTCTTCTGTTATTGTGGAAAATCAGGAGCAGAGCCTGTCACTTGTCATCTGTTCTTCGAGTGTAACCAACTTTTCTTCCATGGGCCATTTGGTGTGACTGTGAGTGATGGCTCTGGCTAAATGACACCATCCTGATGGTGGAGTAAACAGAAGTGATGCTGGAACAGGCGCCTTGGACGCAACCCGTGTTTTCAGAGAGCTGCCGAGGGGGCTCGGGACTGAGAGGAACGTGCAGCAGGCTTGGGACTGAGGTCTTGCGTGCACGCACCTCCTTTAATGCCTCTGAGCTCCCGAGGTACAGGCCGGGCTCCTGGGGGGAGAGAGACCTGAACACCCCCGCTTGCACTAGATTCCATGCAGGAGTTTAGAACATGCTTGAAATTTCAGTGTCTTTTAGCTCAGTGCCCTCATTTTCTAACCAGAGGCACAGAGAGGCCAAGTGGCTTGTCTTAGGTCATATGGCTGGTTCTGGCTGAGCTGAAACGAGAACCAGCTTTCCTGGCTCGTCTTTATGCATCCCTTCTACTTTGTCATATGTATGTCCCCATCCTCTTTCCTCTGGGCTTATGTACCATTGTTTTTGTCTTTTTAGGGCTGCATCTGCAGCATATGGAGGGTCCCAGGCTAGGGGTCAAATCTGAGCTGTAGCTGCTGGCCTGCACCACAGCCACAGCAACACAGGATCTGAGCCGCATCTGTGACTTACACCACAGCTCGTGGAAATATCAGATCCTTGACCCACCGAGCCGGGCTAGGGATCGAACCCGCGCCCTCGTGAATACTAGTCAGATTTGTTAACCGCTAAGCCACGACGGGTACTCCATATACCATTGTTTTAATAGCAACTGCTTGTTTTTTTGAGGTTTCAAGAAACCCTCTGCTGCCATATGAAATGTACACATCATTTGTAAAGCTTAATTTCAAAAATAGGAAAATGAGAAAAAATGCATTGAGAAACAGTCTGGCGTAGCGGATGGAAAAGTGAGTTCTGGATCTCAGGGAGACCGGGCTCCATTTCTGGCTCAATCCCTTCCCCTCATCTTGGGCAAGGTACTCCCTGTCTCTTAGTTTCATCATTTTGAGGCTAAAAATAATAGCTGCTCCAAGGGGGGACGTGACGAGGAATTGAGATAATATATGTAAATGCTTGGCACACAGTGCACAATAAATTTGGACTGTTATTATTTGTGTATGTGGTTGTGCACATACACTGGATCCGTGCACCAGGGAGGTGGGGAGGAGTCCTTCGGAGGGGGTAGCAGTTTGGGGAACGGCTGTGTGGTTCTTCTCTGTTTCAATTTGTCTGAGAAGATTTTTTTCTGAGATGTGGCACACTGCCATAACCCTGGGTTTCCAGAAGCATTTACTGGTCAGGCTCTAGGCAATCCTGACATCTGCTAATAAGCTACGCTGTTCTTCATATTTTTTGCCCTCTCCAGCATCCTCTCCCAGGATTGAATAAGCATTAAAAAGATAATTCATGCAAAGTGCAGCAAAGTGCCCTTTGTGGGTGCATATTTGCTTTGCACCTATCTGGCGTGTAGTAACTGCTCAGTAAACATCAGTGGCTCTCGTTATTGTATCCGTTATTGTGGAACTGTATGAGAGGTAAAGGAGCAAATTATTATTAATTTCACAAATAACTTTGGGTTCGTCTATCTGGATAGCTTATTAATTTCCCAAGGGTCTTCACAACCCAGTTGGGAGGAAGAGGATGTATCTTTCCATTGTACAGGTGTGGTGACCGAGTTCCTGAAAGGTGACATCACCAACAGGCAGTGACCTAAGAAGTCAGGGCCAGAACCAGGGCTGGAGTACAGACTTCCTGGCTCCTGACCCAGGTTCCCTTCTGCCATGCAGGCTTCATCGGCAGCTGGAGGGACCAGGGCGGGATCTGTTTCAGGACTCGCTCAGTTGCCCTTGAAAGTTTATCATCTATGACTGAGTGTTGATCAAAAACACACTGATTCCTGAGGAGACCTTACAGGATATCCTGTTGAGACTTTTCCTCTCTCTTTTTTTTTTTTTTGGTCAGTGCTTTGCTGGCCGATTAAAATTCAGCGGACCCCATTTGTAGGAAGTCTGATAAAATATTCTCTTCTCAGTTGCAGACAATTTCTCCATCTGCCACTTGGCCGAGAGAATCAGACTCAAACACCCTCATGAGAGAGGAGAGTGACATCAGGCAGAGGAAAGTATAGGAAAGAGCAAGGGGGTGTGGCTGGCACAGTGTCTACCTGTCTGATGGAGGTGACCAGTCCGTTCTATTAAGCAGCTGCTTTTTCTTCACCAGTTGACCAAATCCACCTAAAATTACTTTTGTCAATTATTTGGTATCTGGTAGATGCAGCTCTATGTATGCAGTGCATAGATTTTAAAGAAACAATAAACTTGAGTTTGGGCTGTGGGGTGTAAATGAGCTAGGGAAGGAAAAGATTGGTCCCCATATGAAGTGAGGTCAGAAAAACGGACTTGGGGAAAAAATAATGCAGTATGCTAAAGACATTGCAGGAAGTCAATGTAATCCACCTAAGGAGGCTTTCATAATACCCATTATTGGCAAAGAAATGTTTTGGGGTAGATAGAAAATGAAAAAGACATGGTCTTATATTAGAATTGGTGAGGAAAACATTCCTTCATTCAACAGTCCTCAGCAAGGCACTTTGCTGGATCCTGGAGATTTACAAGAGGAAATCTACTCTCTTGGACCCAAGGTCTTGGTGGAAGAGAGCAACAAGGCAAACATGACCAAAGTGTGGGATTAACCCTTAGAAGGGGGTAAAGAGGGTATGGTGATGGAGATTATCAGAGTGGCTGGGGTGGTGCTCTTTCAAATCAAGGAAGCCCTAAAGAAGCATTATTGGTAAAGGGAATTTCAAACAGAAAGATCTAAGAAGAAAAGCCCTGGTCTATTCTAGAAACTGCCTGAAAGAACGCGTAGTTGAGGTGTAGTGGGAAGAAAGATGATAAAGCCAAAACAGGAATCTAGATGAGAAACGACAGGATGGGACAGTTGGATGGAGACAAGTGGATAAATTCAAGATCTTTGTGGGGGGGGGGATGGTGGAGGGTGTTAAGATCAATGGCCTTGGCTGAGGGGTTGGATATGGGAGTCAAAACACACCTAGATTTCTGGATTAAGAACTGGATATCTGGCGGTGCCACTTACCATGACAGGAAGCCCAAAGAGGGAGTATCTTTGGAAGGGGTGGAATAGAGAATTCCATTTGGAGGCTGCATAGTTTGGGGAGAATGCCCAAGTAGATATGCTAAGTATGTGTGGTTATATATGATGGTCTGGATTCATGACATGTAAACTATCAATAGAGAAATAAACAGATAAGAGAAGTGCTAGGTGTATTCAGAGAATAAAGCAATTAATTCAGACTAGGGGTACATAAATGACCACAGGGATATATCAAGTTCAACAAAGACCATCAGCAAAGGAACAGGAAGCGGATAGGGAGGGAACTAGAGAAGTGCCTTTCTTTATATGATGAAAAGGTTGATGATGAGTGATCTTAAAGACTATAGTTCTAAATTTCTCCCCAGAGAATTTAACTAGGAGAAGGGACCAGGTGAGGTCTGCTCTATCACTGAGAAAACGAATATTCAAGCCACAGACTAAGAAAAAAATTGTAAGATGTATTATATATAAAAATTGTAATATATACATAATTGTAAGATATATATGATATGTATCATATATAAAGATCTCATATCCATAATATATAAAGAATTCCTACAAATCAACAAGAAGACAAAAAACTGGGCAAAAATCTTGAACAAACATTTCATAGAAGATCATGTACAAATAGAAGCAGATGAAAGCTGTTAGACACTAGGACAATATAAATGAAAATCATGGTGAGCTGCTATTTTACCCACATGAAAATGGCTAAAACCCAAAAGAGGGTCACTATACGTGTGAGCCTGTGGAGCAGCCAGAACTTTGATGTGTCTTTTGGCAGCAGTGTAAAAGGACACACCCCTTTGGAGAACTATTGGGTAATTTCTTAGAAAGTTGAACGTGTATGTACTCTATGACCCAGACGGTATCTAATTCTAATTCTAGATAAGAAAAATGAAAACGTATGTGCACAAAAGGAATCTTACAGAAACGAGGATAGTAATCTTAGTCATAAGAGCCAAAGACTGGAAACAGACTTAATTTCCACGGGCAGGAGAATGGGGAAATGAATGGTTTATCCGCACAGTGGTGTCCGATTCAGCAACACAAAAGAACAAGCTACTGAGAAATACAACATCTCAAAAATATGATTCGAGTGAAAGAAGCCAGACATAAAAATGTACTTGCTTTATGATTCCATGAACATGACAAAAAAAAATTTTTTTTTTTTGTCTTTTTAGGGCCACACCCACAACATATGGAGATTTCCAGGCTAGAGGTCCAATTGGAGCTGTAGCCACCAGCCTACACCACAGCCACAGCAACACGGGATCCGAGCTGCGTCTGTGACCTTCACCACAGCTCACGGCACTGCCAAATCCTTAACCCACTGAGTGAGGCCAGGGATCAAACCCGCATCCTCATAGATGCGAGTCGGATTCGTTTACCGCTGAGCCACAACAGGAATTCCAAGAACAGACAAAATTGATGTACAGTAATAGAAATCAGAAAGCGATTCCCTGGTAAGGGGCATAGGGAAACTTTCTAGGGTGGTGGAAATGGCCTCTCTTATTTAAGTGGTGGTTACAAGGTCTGTACAGTTGGTGAAACCCATTGACTGAATGCTCAAAATCTTAAGATCTTGTGTTTTATTATAAGTAACATATATCTATGAAAAACAATCTGGATAGTCTAATTTCAGAGCCTAAATTCTTAAAGTACTTCCCAATTTTAAGGGGACAAACAAGCAAGGGCTACACTGAGAAAATTTACTGAAGTAATATGGGTGAATTTAAGTTATTAGAGTCTGGGAGTTCCCGTTGTGGTGCAGCAGAAACAGATCCAAGTAGTATCCATGAGGAGATGAGGGTTCGATCCCTGGGCTTGGTCAGTGGATTGGGGATCCCACGTTGCTATGGCTGTGGCATAGGCTGGCAGCTGTAGCTCTGATTTGATCCCTAGCCTGGGAATTTCTATATGCTGTGGTGTGGCCCTAAAAAGCAAAAAAGTAAATAATAAATGAATAAAAAATAAATTAGTAGACTCTAATGGTCTTGCTTTCTGAGTAATGCCTGTGATGCCAGCCCACAGCTTCTCAGGTTGGTCTGTGTTCATGTGGACACGTTGACATGTGGTTGAATTGGAGTCATGCAATTGTTTATGTGGTTACAGTGCAATATGGCCCACACCTATGTAGCACCTATGGTATGCTAGGCCCTGGACGTGCTGTGTTTCCTAAAGTAGCCTGTTGGCTCCCAGGGGACAGGTGTTTTGGCACTGCTTTCTCTGGCTTCCTCCACAATATGGCTTGTTCTCTCCTTCACTGCCCACAGAATGATGTCTGCAGAGAGACGGTGCTGTGTAAATATTTGGTGAATGAATGGAAGAAGAAATGAGTTAATGATTCACATAGATTGTGTGAATATAAGAACTCAGTGTCTTATTTCTTTTTTAAAAATAAATGTTACCATATACTTGACATTAAAACAAAACAAAGCAAAACAAAACCCCTTACCAGTTTCTCTTCACTGTCTAAATCAAAGAATGGAATAAGCAAAGAAGATACAGAAAATAAAATGCTCTTAAATGTTCTTTATCTATAAAGATGTAGAAAATAAAGGGATATTTTCTGTCCCTTTTGCTTCTGGTATTGAAGGCCAAACTGATGACAACTGTTCTAGTGGTTGGACTTTGGATTATTAAAAAATATTTTGCAAGAAATAAGCTTGGCTTATGGAACCAACAATGAGATAACCTACTTTGGTCAGAGTGACAGCAACAGTTGATATTTCTGGGGGAAAACACTAACCAAAACAAGAACCAAAAAAAGTCCCTTCCAATCTCAAGAGGCAATGGGGTATAAAGGAGATTACACTTAGCTGAAGATGCCAACAGAGAGTCTTTGGAAGCTGAGTTTAGTGAGGGTCTTTTGTCAAAATTTACGAACAGTCAAGATTTCTTCCATGGCGTATAAAGTGGTAAAATAAAACATGCAATGAGTTTAAGTCTAGAATAGACTTGTAGAAATAAAACAGAATTAACCTGGGTCGAATGCTTCGTTCTCTGAATGCTTCTCTTAACACTGTGAATTAGCTAAGTGATACAAGAAAATAAGTTTAAGAATCACTGTGTTGAAAAATAGAATGTAATAAAAAATTTATGAGTCAGCAACCGGATTAAAAAAAAAACAACTCTAATTGTACAAATTTGATGAACAAGATGAAAACTTGTTAAATACTCGGAAATTTGGATGAAATAGGATTTTATGTTCTGAGTCTAAAATTAAAACACCCAGGCAGTATGTATTTGTTGAATATTTTTTAAATTTGAAATTAATTCATTATAAATTAATGAAGAAAATTAAGGACGCATTTCATCTCTGTCTTTCCATGGAATTTGCGATTTCCTCCAAGAATACCTAGTAAGAGAGCACAAATGTTGTTGTCTGGAGAATATAAATAGACACGAGGTGGCGGGGTAAGAGGGAGAGTTTCAGGAGAGGGAGAAGTTGGGGTTACATGAGCTTCATTACACTGTTTGACTGACATTGAACCACAGATTTGGTTTTGAGTTTCCTGACGACCACATTAAAAAGGGAAACACAATTTACTGGCATGATTTATAACAGAATGTACATTGATTGTAGGGACCTTAGGCAAAGAGTATCCTAACTAGGAAAAAACACAGCTCAAATGGCTAAAAGCAGTGTGTGTATGTGTGTGTTGATTACAGGAGACCAAACAACAAAATGGACAGTGTTTTCGATAACATCCCTTTAGTAACTAGAAGAGAGGATTTTCTGAAATTCCTTCTCCAGTGTCAAGCTGGAGGAAGGCAAGGCTACATACGAGGCCAAGCCAAATAAGGATGGGTTGGGCTGTAAATGAGCCACCAAGTCCTCCAGAGCAGGCTTCTCCTGTGGATTGAGCTGTGAAGAACTTGGAGGTACCTTCTCTGACACAGGTCTTCCGTGATTAGACAGCGTTAAACATCAGCTTCGAGAAGGAGAGTGTTGGCAGACGAATGAAACTTGAGAAGCCAAGCTAGGGGAGGAGGTTGCTCGTGGACAGTGGTGGGAAGTTGGCTGATGACTGTCCTTCTGTCCTTCGTAGTGACTCTCCGTAGCTGACGTGGTATCCTTGGGTTTGGCCATCCAGAGCTGTGGCATCACCTTTTGCTAACTGAGTAGCATGAGTGAAACCTCCTAATGTCTCTCTGGTCAGTTGCCGCATCCTACAGCAGTGCTGGGGAGGGAGAGCTTGCTCCCCACTCCTGACGGTTCTTTCTGTGCAGGAGGTGTGGCGTTCTGGATCCTCTCCTTGTTTGACTTACTTGCTCCAGTGGGGTGATTTAGTGGATTGACACATTTAGGAAAAATACCCCCCCCTTTGCTTTCTGGGGAGCTGTCTGCCTGCCTGCAGGAGGCATGCGACCTCTTCCCCCTCTCCATGGAACAGGCCATCTTCCCAGGTCCAGCATCCCTCTGCCTGGGAGAGCAATTCTGCGTAACTCTGGGGCATTCACACTAAGCAGTGTCTTGTCAGTGGGCCTTTATTGGGAATAAAGGTTTTATTTTGGCCTCCCTCTGCTACTCCTTTGTTTTGTTTTTCAGTTGTTCAGATCGCACGTGAAGCAGGGTGCTATTTATGGGCCCCTTTCCAGAGACCTCCCCCACCCCAGGACGGACTGTTTGTTTTAAAGTTTTATTGAAGAATAGTTAATTTACAAGGTTGTGATAATTTCTGCTATACAGCAAAGTGACCCAGCTATACATGCATACACATCCATTCTCTCTCAGATTCTTTCCCCACATAGATCACAGAATACTGGGTAGAGTTCCCTGTGCTATAGAGCAGGTCCCCGTTGGCCAATCATTCATGTACCTCAGTATGCATAGGCCAATCCCAAACCCCCAGTCCCTCCCTGCCACCTTTTTGGAAACCATAAATTTTTCAGAGTATGTGAGTCTGTTTCCGTTCTGCAACTAAGTTCATTTGTATCCTTTTTTGGATTCCACATATAGGTGATATCATGTGGTGTTTGTCTTTCACTGTCTGACTCACTTCGTTTAGGATGATAGTTTCTAGGTCCATCCATATTGTTGCAAATGGTATTATTTCATTCTTTTTTGTGGCTGACTTATATTCCTTTGTGTATATGTACCACATCTTCTTTATCCATTCCTCTGTTGATGGACATTTAGGTTGCTTCCATGTCTTGGCTATTGTAATAGTGCTGCAGTGAACACTGGGATACATGTATCCTTTTGAATTATGGTTTTCTCTGGATAGATGCCCAGGATTGGGATTCCTGGATCACATGGTAGAGAATGGCTGTCATCAAAATGTCTACAAACAATAAATGCTGGAGAGGGTGTGGAGAAAAGGGAACCCTCTTACACTGTTGGTGGGAATGTATGTTGGTGCAACCACTATGGAAAACAGCATGGAGGTTCCTCAAAAAACTAAAACTATAACTACCATAGGATTGACTATTTTTTAATCATGCCCATCTAGTCCTGGCTGTGGGGTCTAAATAAGATAATGAAATGGCACAGCCGTGGTATGGTGTGAACACTTTAATGCTGTTGGTTGTTTTCCTCTGATCCATTTAGTCTGGAGGTATAATTGAGTAACACAGATTGCAACATCCATTATAAGACGACAGCCTCTGACACTGAAAGAGAATCTGTAGAGTCTTAGGCACTTTACATCAAATCCTTACCTTCTGGTTTAAGGGACCTGCAGACACAGACAAATACATCTGTTTTTCTGGGGCGGCCTGCAGTGTCTTGCTCCTTAGAGTGACAGCATTGATGTTGGCTGCAGACGTGGCTACTATCTCAAGATTCTTCCCAGCACCACCATTGGGCTAGAGCCTGGTGGTGACATCCTTTGTTGGCCTCCAGGTAAAAAGCATGGGGTCTCTATAAGCAGGTGCCAACTTAATAAGTGTTAGGCATGGCCAGGTGTTAAGGGCCCTGTTGGACATGTGTGCAGGATAGAGAGGACGGCATTGTAGGCTTCCCCAGGTGGCTCTTGCTGTAGAAGACAGGGCTCACACAGACACCATTTCTGGAAACGTGGTTTCCCAGCATGGCTTTGCATGCCTTCTCCATCTGCTCCAGAAGCGTTGTTCTGGGCACCTTGACAGGAGGATTTGAAAGGAAAAGGGAGAACAACAACAACAACAAAAAAGTTTTATCATCTCCAGATACCTTCAGCTCAGGGATATGAATGAAAAACACTTACCTTGTGACCTTTCAGGCCTACTGCAGAAGGAGAACGGGAAAGTTAAAAAACCATTACAACAAACACAAAAGACACCGTCTTGTTTCTTTTCTGTCCTTATTTGCTCTTTATTTAAAAGGGACGAAAAAAAAAAAGAATTCTGGTATTTAAGCCAACCTGTTGACAGACAGTTTGCTCTGCTTTGATTTGCACTTCATTTGCATGAATAAGAAGTAGAGAGAGAGTGTTGAGACTTAGTGATATAAAAGCTATTAGAGGGGGCCTTGATCATTACCTTCTTTGTCAGAGGGCAATTGTATCTTGCTTTCAATCCCCAAATGCCATTTAAAACATTCCCCAAAGCTATGGAGATTGACAGAGTATGCAGATTCCTTCACTTTGGGGCATGCAGAGTCAACTGCAGACTGTAAAATTGACCAGATCCCAAAGTGAAAAAAAAAAAAAGTGACTTCTAGATGAATTAGAGTGTCTATGCAGTCAAGGACACACGGGGGACAGGCAGCATCATCCATTAGAGCCAGAAGCTGGGAAAGCCAAGAGGAAGAGCACAACCTTCCTCTTCCAAGGAAAACCTCCCTGGTCCTCACCAAGATGCACGCCCCGTCCATTCACGGTGGAAACAGTGCCAGGGAGGAAGGGGAGGGCAAGGAGGCACATCCCTTCCTTTCAGGACTTGACTCAAAGTTGCATGCATGGCGTCTACTCACGTTGCATTGCCCAGGCTAGCTGCAAGGGAGGTTGGAAAATGCCGTTTTTAATGTGTGACCACGTGCCAGGGTCTGCCCCTGTGAAAGAGAGGAGATGGTTACTGGTGTCTGGGTAACAGGCCTGGCCAGCAGGTTTGGGGAGAAACTGTTGGAGGGCTGCTCTTGCTTGCTTGGGAATGCAGAAAGCGGTATTCAGGTGGGTCAGGGGGCAAACCAAGTGATGAGCCTGGATGCTCCTTTTCCTGTAACTTCACATCTGGCAGGTTTTTGTTTGTTTGTTTTTTGTTTTTTTTTTGTGGTTTATGACTACTTCTAAGCCCATGTGTTCAGCCCCAGGTTACCTTGTATTTCTGAAGACTTGTTTTCAACTTTGGGTTAAGAACATATATTCATGGTCTTTTGTCAAATGATTCCATTTAATAACCATCAAGTGAGCAAATACTACAGACTACTGGACACATCAGCTGTGGGAACACAGTGCTCAAAGTGTCTGCCCTTAGGAGTCTTGCCATCCACATCAGGCTTTCTCAACCGGGAAACTCTTGGTATTTGGGGCTGGATAATTCTTTGTTGGATGGTGGTGGGCTCTACCCACTGGATGTCAGTAGCCACCCCCTCTTAGTTATGACAACAAAAAAATGTCTCAAAACGTTGCCAAATGTCCTTAGGGGAGGGGGTGCAGGGGCATAGCCCCTAGTTTAGAATCATTGATTTAAGGTGTAAGTTAGGTCACTGGATCTCAGTATATGAGTCCAAGGCCAGAAGCATCAGTGAAGATTTATCAGAGTCATCAGAAACTTGCTAGAAATGCAAATATTATATCCAACCCCAGAAGGACTGAATCAGAAACTCTAGGAATGGGACACAGGAATCTGTGCTCAAACAAGCTCTCCGGGTGATTCTGATGCTTCTGATTCTAACACTTGAGAACCACTGAGCCAGATTCTTCATTAACTGGTTTCAATTCAGTGAATTAAGTGGTACAGGAAGGCATATCCTAAATGCCATGGGAATCCAGAAAAAGGCAACTCATCCAACCTGTAGGAGTCAAAGGAAGCTTGTCAAGTAGGCAGATGTGATACCTGCATCGGGACGTTTGTGTAGAGAGTGAGCAAGTGAAAAAGTAGAGGAGGAATAAATAAATCTACCCAGGCCTGGAGCAGCAAAGTGCATTTAGTGTCACTAGACCCCAAAGTCCTCAGTCAGGCAGCTAGGCTTTGGGACACGAGGGGCAGGCGTGAACTTGGTTGGGAGGGGGGATCTGGCCTGGTATGTTGGACAGTTGTTTTTAGGCTGCTCAGCTTCAGAACCCTTGGTTGTGCCCACAACATGTGTAAGTTCCCAGGCCAGGGATCCAGTCTGAGGCACAGCAGTGACAACACCGAGTGCTTAATCACCAGGCCACCAGGGAACTCTTTTTTTTTAATTCATGAATCTTGTGGGAGACCAGGTTATTTTTGCCCTGGAAGAACTGCACTTTCAGAAGCCACTTCTCCCCTGCCCATTGGCAGCTAGGGTGAGGGCATGTACCTTAGGCCTGGTAGTCAGATGCCCCCTCCCAGACTTTGACTCTGGAGCTAGGAAGAAGAGATACATGGTACTCAAGCCAGTGACTGTGGCAATGTTGAGAACAGCATCCTCTTGTCATGTTTGGCTATGGAGTTCTGTCCAACATGAGCCATTGGCGTTCTCACCAAGGCAGTCCTTTGCCTGTGGGCCTGGCTGTCCAGGCTCCCTTGGTTCTTTCCCATTTTCTTATCTGTTTCTTCAGCCTTTCTAGTGATTCTGTGAATTACCTTTTAGTAAATTCCTTCTCCAGGGGTTCCTGCTGTGGCTCTATGGGTTAAGAACCCTGTTTAGCATCCATGAGGATGTGGGTTCAATCCCTGGTGTTGCTCAGTGGGTTAAGGATCTGCCATTGCCACAAGCTGCAACATATGTCGAAGATGCCCCTCAGATCCCTCGTTGCTGAGGCTGTGGCGTAGGGCAGCAACTGTAGCTCTGATTCGACTCCTAGCCTGGGAACTTCCATATGCCGCAGATGAAGTCCTAAAAAAAAAAAAAAAGGAAATCCTTCTCCATTTAGCTATTCACGGATCATCATCAGCTGGAGATGGTTTCTGTTGCTTGCAGCTAGGAATCCTGGATGTTACATGTGAGAAATGAAAAGCCTCTGCAGAAGGGCTATTTCCCACTTAACGTCTATACAAAAGGAGATGAAATAACGACACCAGTCATTTACTGAGCACATTCTCTTTCAGGCCCTTTACCTAGACTGTCCCTTAATCCTGGGAATATCCCTTGAGTTAGACGCCAGTGTCATCATCCTCATTTTATACATGGAAAGCTGAGTGTGGAACCCAGTCGTTCCGTCCTCAGAGCCTGTTTCCCTGACAGCCATGACCAAAGCCCCAGCCAAATCCCAAAGTTCCTTCAAGGCCCATACCACCTCAACCCCCTCCCGCAAATGACACCCCCTCTAAGCTCGCTTGTGTATCTGGCAGTCTTCCCCATATGTTTTATTTTACCCACATGGGGTATCTGCTCTCTGATTCGCATGATCAGGCACTCGTTTTCATGTCACCCTGGAGTTTTTTCATCTCTCTCTGATATCTTTCTCTTGTAACTACATCATAAGTGACCTGAGGGCTCGAATCAGAAGGTGGTCACAGGCCAGAAAGGTTGAGGACGTAGCTCTGACCTTGCAGTGTTGCAGTGGGCAGGGACAGTCTTTAAAATACTGAATTAAACAAGTGGTTCAAAAGCACACTGGCCAATCAAGGCAGCCAATGGCTATAAACATCTGAACTGCCTGCACTGTGCAAAGCATGGACTAGTAGCTCTAGCTGTTAAAAAAAAAAAAAAGATGAGTTCCTGTCCTGGCGTAGCAGAAATGAATCTGACTAGCATCCACGAGGATGCAGGTTTGCTCCCTGGTCTCTCTCAGTGGCTTAAGGATCTGGCGTTGCTGTGAGCTGTGGTGTGGGTTGCAGACACGGCTCGGATCTCATGTTGCTGTGGCTGTAAGGTAGGCTGGCAGCTGTAGCCCCAATTCGACCCCTGGCCTCGAAACCACCCTATGCTGCGGGTGCGGCCCTGAAAAGACAAGGGAAAAAAAAGTGATGGATTAAGTTCTTTTGTAAGTTGTACGGCGTGACAAACATTTCTAGCATTGTTTTTTTGCCCGTGTCTCTTTTTGCTGCCCCAAAGCCTGGTCTCATGAACTTGGTAGGTTCTTAATAAATCTCAGAATTAATGGAGGAATGAGTGGATAATCAACAGGATGCATGCTTCCAACCTTCTGTCAAAATCAGCAATTCCCTATTTTGGTTGAATGGGACACCCTGCATCATCTCCTTGATTGTTTGTTGGTGAGGGGGTCATGAATTTCTCAAAGAACCCCCACCCCCCACCGCCATCCTTAGCTTTGATTCACAGATTTGAACACATAGTGATGCGAGTCATACTGCATCTTCAGGGACATGGAGACATCGAGCTAAGGAAGCTGGCTCAGCAAGTCCAGTCTGCGCCTCCCTGGGTCCCCTGGCTCAGGTGAGGGGACAGGTGTCCTGCCATGCCCAGCCTCAGGAATGGGCTGACAACCTAGGGGCTCCGGGTGCAATTCTCCAACGAAAGCTGCCGCTTGAGAGCGCACCGAGTGGATGAGCCTCGATCGCCCCCGAGCCCACCCTACCTGCCTGGCACTCAGAGCCTGTTGCTGAAAGTTCTTTTTGTCCTTCTGTTCCGTCTTCCATCGCTCTCATGCCGACAGCTGCAGGAACACATGGAGGTTGCTTGGCAGCTGCTAGACACAGATGCTGGGCTCTGTAATGTACTTTTCCCCCCTCTGCTGCCGCTTCTGAGTGTTTCTCTGGCTGCCTGGATGTCTTCGTCCCTGCCTGCGGGAGGGGTGTATGCCGAGGTGCTAGTGGGGTGTGAAACCTTGGGGAACTGGTGCTGCTGAGCTGGCAAGATGGCTAAGTCCTCGAGATCGGCTTTGCCTTTTTCACACTCAAGTGTCATTTTTAACTGTTCTGCATGCCTGAGAATAATTTCAAGCTGGCCTGGAGGAAAATAATGACGGGGTGTCTTTTTCTCTGCACCCTCGAAGCCCCCGCCTTCAGCCAGGTCATTATTTCCGGGCTGCTTCCTTGCAGTGATCTCCCAGTTTAACGGGCCTCTTGGCCTCTCGCCGGCCCCTCTTCTCCCACCTTCTGTGGTGCTGCCACAGTGATTTTCCTGTAACCAAATCTGGCCACATCGCTTCTTCTTTTTTGAATCCTCGTAGCTTGGAAAATTAACGCTGAGCTTAGTGTGACTAAAAGGCCCTCCGTGACTCATCTCTGCTGCAGCCACAGCCATTCTGACCGAAACAAATCCGCTGGGTCTTAACTCGATCTTGCACTTGTATTCACACAGCCTGGGAATTTCTTCCTTCCTCTTCTGTGTGTTCACCTGGTTCGTTCCATCTCAGCCAGAGAGATCTCTAGGGCACTCTTTTCTAGGTGTAGCATCCCCCTTGGCCTGATTCTCGATGGGCCAAACTGGGGAAATTGCCAACAGGGCCATTTCTGTATGGAGATAACCCCTCAGGCAAAGCTGCTGCCGATGAAAGAGCCTACTCTGTGCCAGAGAGGATGCAATGAGCTCTCTGGTGGAGGCAAGTCCAGGACGTTAGAGGACTCAGACGCCTCTAATGCTGCTTTGGGAACCTCCCCAACTCCCTTCTCAGTTAATAGCTCTGCAATACTTTAATCGTGTTTTCAGTTTTTCTGTCTCCCGAACAATCTCAGAGTTTCTTGAAGGCATGGCCTACATCTTTCTTAAGCTGAATCCCTCCTGCCCACTCAGTGTCCAGCTCAGAACTTCAAGGAGCTTCTTTGGGCACATGTACCTCTACAAGTACATGGTTGTGTCCACCTGGAGAGACTCTTGCAAGACGCCTTTGCTCTGGGCCACCGTGTGTCTGTCCAGGTGAATGGTGACCCCAAGAAAGTGTGCTGGAATCCTCTTGCGTTGAAGGGCATGCGAAAGTACATGTGGGAAGTCAGGGCGCTTGCAGTGTCTGAAATTGTTGACCTTGTTCCTGGAAACTGGGGCCCTCGTCTCGGCCCCCTCATCTCTTCCCTCCCTCTTGAGCACCCCTTGCCTCTGACTTACTTCCCTTCTGCTTCTGGTCAGAGAAGGCATCCATGAAAGGAAATTGCATTTTATTTCAAAGTCATAGTTATATACATTAGAATTCTGATTTTTGGAGTTCCCTGGTGGCCTAGCAGTTGAGGATCTGCTGTTGTCACTGCTGTGGTTCATGTTCGATCCCTGGCCCGGGAACTTCTGCATGTTATGGGTGTGGCCAAAAAATTGATTTTTACCTTTGCATTATAGAGAAATTAGAAAGCTCTGTCAAGTGAGAAGGGAAAACAAACTTTTGCGTATTCTTCCCTCCCTGCCATTGAGGTGTTGGTGCACTCCCTCCAGACTTTGCTCTACACATATGTACAGAAAGTGTTGGAGTGAAGGCTTTGGATGCAGGCTGCCTGAGTCTGCATCTTGGCTTTACCACTTACTGGCTGGGTGACCTGGGCCATGTGGCTTACCTCTCTGTTTTTCCTCATGGCTCAGTGGGGTTCATAATGAGACTTAGGAGTTCCTGTCGTGGCTCAGCAGAAACGAATCTGACTAGCATCCATGAGGATGCTGGTTCGATCCCTGGCCTTGCTCAGTGGGTTTAGGATCCAGCATTGCCGTGAGCCGTGGTATAGGTTGCAGACAAGGCTCGGATCCCTTGTGGCTGTGGTGTAGGCCAGCAGCTACAGCTCAGATTTGACCCCTAGCCTGGGGACCTCCATATGTCTTAGAAGGGGGGACCCTAAAAAGACCAAAAAAAAAAAAAAGGCTTAGAGCACAGCGCTGTTGAGAGACTGAAAGAATCTATCAAGTGCTTACAACCGTACCTGGTGCGTAATAAGCATGAATGCATTTAATTAACAAATATTTTTTGAAGGCCTGTGTTATGCCAGGCACTTTTCTCGACAGTCTTTAACAGCCAAAGGAGCTGCTGCTATCAGGCAGCTTATATTCTGGTTTAACCACCCAGTACATTAACTCGTTTTGTTATTGAAAGAGAATCATGTTATATACTGTATGGAATCTGCTTTTCTCATTTACAGCATCTTGCTCTGTGTTATAGCATTTTTCGGTGTCATGAGATCTTGTATTATGCCTATAATAGTGATATAGTATTTCATTGGATGGATACCATATTTTATTGAATACTCTCCTTTTACTAGATATTTTAACAGTTTCCAACTCTTCACTGTTTTAAAAGCCAGTATGATGAAAGCCTGATACACATGTCTGTGTACACTGACCTGGGTATTCCATCAAGACAGAGTCTTGGAAGTGGCGTTACAGATCAGGAGGATGTGCACGTGTGAGGCTTTGGTGGAAGGTTCGCTTGGCTTCCTGTGAGCGTCATGTGCCAAATCGCCATCCTTTGTGCTCTAGGTGAGAGCGCAGTTCCTCATCCTCCCATCCAAACCAGTCCTGATGGGAGGGTTTTTCTATTCTTTCTACATTTGGCAAATTAGGGCAATTGGTATCGTGTCATTTTTTTATTTGAATTTTTTTAACTTCAAAGGTGAAGCTGATTATATGTGTGTGTGTGTGTGTGTGTGTGTGTATATATATATATATATATATAATCTATTTGTGGTTCTTATTTTCTCGTTGACCACTTGTGTCCTTTAAAGCCTCTGACACTAAGATGGTCTTGGATGTTGCTTACACTAAATAGCTTCTCTCTGAAAGACCTAGACCCTTGCCAAGCTTTGTGAGGCAATGGTTTCAAAGGACATGTGCCCAACCTTCTCTGTTATGAATTTGCATTTTCCACTAAAAATGTCTAATATGTTATAAATTTGACTTTTGTGCACTTTGGCAGTGATGTGGTTTTAATACTAATGAACCGCTTTTTGTACAGCATCTCAGGGAGAGCAGGGGTCACTTTGCACAGGCCGAAAGACGCTAGGTGTTACCTGCTTGTGTATAATGGCGGGATGAGCTGGTGCGCACCTGTATTTTCTTCCACGGTAGGTGTGGGCATAGCTGAGTGCATGTCTGTGTCTGCCTGTGTCCATGTCTGGGTCTTGACTGAGGTCAGGAAACAATATGTCTGTTTCGGGGGGTGGGGGGAGGGTCTCTGTGAAGTCACGTGAGTACCTTTGTATTTCCGTGACCTGAATCTGTCTCCCAAGGGACATGTAGTTCAAACTTGGCTTCTTTTAGGAAGCCTGCGCTGCTTATCCAGCCATCCTCCGATGACTTCCCGCTGAACTTCCTGAGCACATGTGTTTCATATCTAGACGTGCAAATGCAGCGCTAAAAATGTGCCCTCAATAACTCATCTGTAGTTGTTCTTACACACAGAACCCTCTGCCTTTGCCTCTGACCATTTGGAAATGAGGTCCAGGCCTTATCCCAACCCGTCCGAACAGACCCAACCCACAAAGCCTTAGCGAGGGATGTAGAGGCGACTGCGGTGTGATGGGGAGATGGAGGAGCGCTACACCCTCCGACACCTGGCAGTAAACAAAGACCAAGAGTTCCGCCTCCTCTTGTCAGAATTCCTCCTTAGTCATGGCCCCTGGGTCTCCCTCTCCCTCTCCCTGAAGCTTTCCCTAAAGCAGTCGCTGAATAGAAACTCCGTTCCTTGTCGAGGAATTTGAGCTGCCTCCTGAGTTTCTTTGTCAAAGGCATCCGCTGATCTTAACGCCCAGGAAAGCCAGCATTTATTCAACCAAAGTGAACCTCTTTCTGTGGGAGGGTAAACTGCTAAAAAGAGTCAGGGTTTTTTTTGCAGGTTGTTCCAGCGAGCTACTTTGTCAGGATTTGCTTTGTGCCTTCATCCAGTTGGATGACAAGGACTGTCTTCCATTCATTTCGTGTCCTGTCCCAGCCTCCTTTTCTTCCCACGCTTCCTCCAGGGCTGTGCACAAAGTAGGGTCTCAATAAATGCTTGCCCATCAGGAAGGAAATCTCCTCCGTGGTCCCATTACTGAGCACAGCATTTGGAACTTAAAAGGCACATGGATATACAGGCAAATACATGATTAAGGCTTGGTTTGTGTACCCCAGTAATGCAGCGGGTAAGAGGGTGTGACCCGTTGGACCCCGTGTCACTGGTGTGCCCACTGCTGTCCAGGGTGTGGGCAGCTCTGTAAGACTCGGCTAATTGACATCCTTCTCCTTCTAGTGCATTTCCCTTTTACTCTAGTTGGCTCATAGGATCTGCTTCTCTAATTCTTTTTGCGTGTCTTCCTTCATAAAGCATTGAGCCAACTCAGGAGGGGATTTTCAAGATCCATTTCCCAGAATACGACCTGCCTGCCATGGGACCTCACCTCCTGCCTCAGCCTTTGTGTGGTGTGGCTCCTGGGGTGGGGCCAGGCGGGGGCACTGAGCTGTCCTGGATGCTGTTCTTTTGCATTTCTCCTTTGACCACACAAGGGTCAGGAGAAGGGGGAAATCAGGAGACAACAGTAGAGATATATTGATTGCCAAAGGGGCAGAAGGGGCCAGAGAAGGTTATGGGAAAGCAGAGGATTCCACTTGGAAAGAAAGATAGCTGGGCGATGGACTTGAGTCCATCCCTTGCTACTTTTTGGATTGCTCCTTGCCCTGTTCTGAGACATTTCCTCTTGACTTCTTTGTGTGGTTTCTGGGAAATGCACAAAGTGAAAAATGCCAACCAAGTATGAAATGGTGGGAAGTGACTGGGAGCCAGAAAGGAATTTCAGGGTATCCAATACCCAAGGAAGTCTAGAGGTCAACCCAGAAACTGGGGCTCCTTCCCCAGATAAAGTGTCAGTCTAAAATGTGTTCAGAGAGAGAACCTCCCATCAGCTCCTGGCTAGTTCTCACCCAGAAGATGCCGTGCTTTCTTTTTTCTGCCCCTTCCCCCAGAGGTAGATCTCATAGGATTCGCGGGGACGGGAGTCAATGCTGAATGAAGAGTAAGGTTTTCTTTTATAACAGTTTTTAGCCACCACGGGTATTTGCGTAGACGCATCCTGCACCTCTCTGGCTCAGACCCGTGTGTCGTGGTTTATTTTTTAAAAAGTGTATTTGATTGTGGTAAGAACCCTTGCCGTGCGATCTACTCGCTTAACAAATTTGAAACTACGTGGTACAGAATTGTTAACTGCATTAAGTGTAGGTAGGTATTTAGGGTATATTGCACCTCTTATGCCCATAGGTATATTGTTAGGCATTGGTCCAGTGTTGTCCAGCAGATCCTCGGCGCTTGCTTATCATCTCAGCTCAAACTTGCTGCCCATCCGTTAGTACTTTTCCATTTCCCTCTCCCCCCCCCCCAGGCAACCAGTGCTCTTCTACTCTTTGATTTTATGCATTTGAATATTTCAGATACCTCCCCTAAGAGGAATCAGGCAGTCTTTGTCCTTCTGTGACTCGTTGATTTCATTTAGTCTAATGCCGTCAAGGCTCTGCCTTTAAGCCTCTGTTCATGCTTGGGTGACAGGGGATCTCAGAGCATGCTTGCCCACCTCTGCCCCTTCTTGAAGTCAGTGGCCTCCTGATCCCTGGAGTCCTGCTCCCTAAACCCACGGTGCTCCCCCTGAATCGTCTCCCTGAGGTTTGCCTGGCCCGTCCGCCCTGCCTGGCCCTGTGGGCCGCCCCTGCTCCTTGAAGCCGGACTGCCCCCTGTCTGCCCGGCTCTTTCCACTCTCCGGGCCTCCAACCCTTGCCATTCCTGCCAGACCTGCCCTGCCGAGGCCCCTGCCTGGCAGGACGTGGTGCCTCTGATGACTAAAAATAGGAGTTGTAGAAAAGAACGGTGGGACCCAAATAAAGTCTGAGGCAGGAAATATAATGATCCGCCGAAAATATGATTCTGTGGCTTCCGCGGGAGCCCTGTCTCTGCTTCAAAGCATGTGAGCTATCTTTATTTTGCATTCAAACTATCTTTTGGGGCCAGGTTTCCTCCATAACATGGCTTATTACAAAATGGATCTGAAACCCTAGGGAGTTTATCTGTAGTTAGTTTTTTTTCTTTCCAGTAACTGTGGGTCGGAGGTATTCCAGCCATTATTAACTAAAGGACTACTCTGTTTTATGACATCTAATCAGGTGGATGTCCCACTGGGAGGACAGATTGTGTCCCTTTTTTTCCCTCTGGACTGAGGAGATAAAGAGATAAAACTCATAGGTTGTTTTATTTTTTTTAAAAAAAATCAACAGCATGGTTCCCTGGGAGATGGTCACGTGAGCCTGTTCTGCTTGGGAGCCTGGGCTTAATGGGGGAACCGGAGGGCTTGTGAGTAGGACGTTTTGTCCTCTCAATGGTTGGGCTTGGTCTGGTCTGGAAAAATTCCTGTTCAGGATCCTCTTGGATTCTGGTGGTTTAGTTGTGCTGTCAGATGTCTTTACTGCCCTGAGAGGCCAAGTTCACCTTCCATTTGGAGTTGGAGAGGCTCACGATGCTACAAATTATTAGGCAGATAGTCCCTTGGAGGATTTATGCACCGTTTCGTTTCATACCTATGTTGACATTTCTCAGGGCTCTGATACCCGCAGGCATGGGTACATAAGAAACATCCAGTTCTATTCAGAAGCAGGTTTCACTGGGGCCTTAGTTGCCATGCAACCCCAACATCCCAAACATCCATCTCTTGGGCCCATCATACTGACTCTGGCATCCCTACTGTTAGAGAAGGGATGCTCCTTGAAACTATATGTTTTCACCCCATGTCATCTCTTGAGATGACTTGTGTCTTGAAATAGGAGTGCCGTTTATTGGTCCTGAAACTTCCTCCTTTAAACCAGGAGATGTCCCCCGGGCTCAGAAGTTAGGGATTTGGGGGTTTGTGAACAACCCTGTTTTCATGATGGAACTTTTCATGATAGTCTTACATTTCCTCTGACATTCCCTCAAGGTTTGCTTGTGCAGCATGAGTAGGTCTAATTCCTTCAGGCGGTGCCTAACCAAAGGTCCCTCTGATCCTGTGATGGTTGCAGGTTCTCTCTGAACTGCCTCGGTCCTTTGGCGGTTCCACGTGTATTAGCAACTGTTTTGTCTTCCTTAACTGGAGTCTCCCAGAAGGCGCGAAACACCTTCTTAGAAATATCTCTGCCAGTGCCTGCCCGAGAGCTGTGCCTCCATAAACACTTAGAAAATTGAGGTGGGTGAAGAATTTATGGCTGAGAACTTAAAGGAAAGTCGGTCAATTTCATTGTCTCTGGTTCTTCCTATGTTAGGGCTTAAGAAACCTCTAGGAAGCAACCTCAGGGCTGCCCAACTTTCAGTAGGAGAGCAGGGAAGAGATTTCATGAGATTTAAGAGGCTGAGAAAGGTATGCTGCCTAGAAACTCCTTTCCAACAAATCCACATAGTTCTCTAAAGACTCATCCTTTGTTAAAATGAGGGGGTCACCCGCTGTGGTGGGTAAACTTACAGGCTCTGGGCCTGGGCCGTCTGGTTGGAATCTTGGCTCTGCCATTTCCTAGATGTGTGGCTTGACCTCTTTGGGCCTCCGTTTTCCTGTCTGTAACATGGGGGTAACAGTAGCAGCCTGCTTAGCAGGGTTGTGGTGACAATGAAATGAATGAATATTTCTAAAGTGTTCGAAGGTGCTGGAAGAGAAATCAGTGGTCAATAGCCAGACCAGCAAATATTCCTGGGAAGGCCCTGGGTAGATTCCACACTGGGAGGTGCCAGTGTGTGAATGAATGGCTTCCTCCCACCTCATGCAGGAGACAGTAGACAGTGGGAACTCCTGGTAGCACAGAACAGTCCAGAACAGCCACGGGGAGAGCCTTCTGGCCTAATAGCAGAAGTCACCTTCTCAGAAATAAATAATAAGAATAACAAAACACACGGTTACATACCGAGCACCTCCCCTAGGCTGGACCCGGTGATCAGGGTTCTCTATTACTGAGTTCAGTTCTTAGGGCAACCTGGGGAGGTAAGGGGCTGTTTCTTTCCTATGGAAGAAAAAGCAGGGGCTGGGAGTGATGGCTTAACCTCTCAACATCACATGGTTAGCAAAGGTAGCGCCAGGAGTCAAAGCCTGTGCTCCTAACTGGTTCATCCTTTGTGTCTTCATCTTATATCTATCAAGGATCTTCAGATCTTTATTTCATTTCTCAAGTGGGTATCGTCCAGGATGTTGGAGTTTACATTATCAGTTAGAAATCTGGCTGATGGAAAGGGCACTGAGTTAGAAGTCAGGAGATCTAACTTCTGGTCTAACTCTGCCACTGACTCTGCCCGGGACAAATGGTTTACCTCTGCTGGGCTCCCCAGTGGGACCAATTAATGCCTGCCCTGCCCATCTCAGGAACTATGGTGAGGAGCAAATGAGATCATTCTCTTTTAAATTTATCGAATCATGAGTGCTACCTGGAGGCTCAGGACAGTGCTAGCTGCATTTACGTGTATTTTTCATTATGGTTAAATAACTTAGGAGACACCTAAAAATGCAAGAGAGTGTTGTTCCTGTGAGTTTGGACAATATGAACCAGTTTTTTTGGGGGGGGCCTGATTGCCCCCAGACAGACTGAACAACAAGGCTCTAGAGCTGGAAGAATAAACTGTATTTTTGAGAGGGAACCTCACTCTTGAGACCTTCCTTGCATCTCAGCCTGCCTCTTCCAACTCTTCCATGAATAGCAGGCACGTTGTGAGGGTTGCTTTGGAACCAAGAAGCCAGGGAGGTTGGAGAAGCCTCATTGGAGCCCCACCATGAGGACCTCGGCAAACTCGAGGTCCTCCAGGAGTACTGAGTACGTCGGTCCCTGCCTCCATCCACGTGCTCTAGTGAGATGTCGGGCTTGCTCCATGCTTTGCTAAGAGGAAAGGTATCAAGATGGAGAAGAAGGGTTTAGGAGCTAAGGCACTAATAAGAACTCAATCTAGGGTTCATATTTGGCTGGTATGTACCAGCGTGACCATGCTGATCTTTCCCAGCCAGCACCTGCCCGGAGATTGGTCCATGCCCACCTTGGGTGGCTTGTTAGATATATTGACTCTCGCCTCTGGATAAAGGGCACCTGCTTTTTGGCTTTGAGAGGCTCTTCTTAATTCTGTGCTGTCAGGTGCCAGCTCTTTTCCCATCTGCCTCCTGGGAACACAGAGGTAGCACAGGAAAGAATGTGTGGGCTCGGGGCCGGGCTCCACACAGGGCAGACACACTGACGTCCGGGAGAGCCTGGAGGGGAGCTTCCACTCAGCTGGCTGAACTCCGAGAACGGGAACCAGATCTTCAATTCTGCCTCATCCACAATCCTGTGCTGACGCTTAGAAAGTGCCCAGTGTGCGCTCAGTGAAAGAATAAAACCATCAGAAAGGATCCGGAGAACGTCAGCTTAGTGAAACCCTGGGTAATTCATGGTAGAGGGTGAGTTTAAGACACTACATCACACCTCTTGGAGTTCCCTTGTGGTGCAGTGGGTTAAGAATCCAGCATTATTCAACCTGCAGCAGTTCAGGTTGCTGCTGTGGCACGGGTTTGATCCCTGGCCTGGGAACTTCCACCTGCCACAGGAGTGGCCAAAAAATAAGTTAATAAAAGATACTTTTTAGAGAATCTCCAGTTTAGGGTGGACCATCCCATCCCTATGAGACAACGATAAAGGACACACAGATACACATTTTATTTGTGCAAACAGATTGAATTTTTAAAAATAAAGGTTATCACCGAGTAAATGAAAGAACCAAAGGAAATCAAGGGCGAATAGAGATTTTTCTTGGACGGAAAGGGCCTGGGAGAAGCAAATTCCTTTGGAAATGGCCCAACGTGTGGCATTTCTCATCTCTTCCTTTTTCAAAGGCTGGTTTTGTTGGGTTTTTAACTGAGAGCCTCAGGATGGAAGGAGAAGCTATCTCCCCAGCACAGAGTTTTCTCCCCCTTTTCCAAAGGGAAGGCAGATTTGGGAAACTGGCACTGCCCCTGCCCAGATGGCAGCCAGCAGCTGGCTCTGGCAAGCGGAAGTTCTCACTCTCGGCTGCTGGCTGCCCGGCCCCTCCCGTTTCCCCAGCAATGCCGGGGCCATTGGAAAGGAGAGAATGTGAGAGTCCTGCCATGCCAGCAGCTCTGCGCCACCCTGACCTGGCTTCTCTGGCTCTGGCACCCAGGCCCACAGCCGGGGCGCAGGGGGAGTGGACCCAGGAGCCCCAGCCAGTAGCTCGGGCCTCCCCCTTCCTGCCTCAGCTGCTGGCTTGGCCCACGCCGAGCCACACAATGGCTCCTGACAGCTCTGGGGCTGCTGCACGAGGGACAAAGGGTGGTGCTGATTTCAGGGTGAGTGTCCTGGCCGTGCACCTGCAGGCTGGTTTGGGTGACAGGGCCCAGACGATCGGGCTGGCCCGCGGCTGCCCGCATCCCACGCCAGACACCGTCCTCTCTCCACCTGTCCCCATTTTCTGCACTCGAGGCACATTTTTCTCTCCCCCTTCTCTCCTTTTCTTCCTTGTCCCTCTCCTTTCTCTCTCTCTTTCTTGCTTTCCATTCCTCTCTCCCCTTGCTCTCCCTTTTCTCTTGCTTACCTCCCTCCCTCTTTCTCTTCCTCCCCTTCCTTTCCTCACAGCGTGTCTTTCTCTTGCTTTCTTGCTTTCCTCTTCTTTAGTTTATTCTTCAAACGTTTATTGACTGCACCTTCTCTATCAGTCCCTCTACGAGGTCCTGGGGGAACAAGGATACAGCAGTATATGCCTGGCCTGACCCCGAGGCGCTCACAACTCCGTGAGGACTTTGGCGCAGGAGATGAGTCTGTGACAGTCACCACAGTAGGGTGCGTTAAATACTAAAAAAGCCCACAACTTCTAGGAATATAGAGGAGAGGCCCATTCTGGGGGAAAGGAAGCTGCGGCATTGCCAGGTTTCAATGTAGTTGCTTATTCTGCTTCTCATGTTCCTGAGAAGAGGTTTTATATCTCTAAGGTCTGGTTAGAACAATGAAAGATTTGCTTTTTGTTTCAGTTTCTGTTTCTGATTCAGATACCAAGGCTTTGAATTTTTCTTATGTCCAGTTTATCCTTTTTTTTTTGTCTTTTCTAGGGCCACACCTGCAGCATCTGGAGGTTCCCAGGCTAGGGGTCCAATCAGAGCTGTAGCCGCCTGCCTACGCCACAGCCACAGCTACGTGAGTTCCAAGCCGCATCTGCAATCTACACCACGGTTCATGGCAACGCTGGACCCTTAACCCACTGAGCAAGACCAGGGATCAAACCCTCAACCTCATGGTTCCTCGTCAGATTTGTTAACCACTGAGCTATGACGGGAATTCCCATTTTTTTTCTTTTTGGATAGCACTTCTGCTGTTGCATCTAAGAACTTTTTACCTAACCCAGGGTCTCCAAGAGTTTCTTCTGTATTTTTTTTTTTTATCATTTTACAGCTACATTTACATTTGTGTCTGTGATGCACTTTGAGTTCATTGTTGCATACAGTAGGATAGAGTTGTTGGGGGTTTTGCTGTCATTGTTTTGCATGTAGGCCTCCACTTGTTCTAGTTCTATTCGTTGAAAAGACGCCTTCCCTGTCGAATTGCCTTTGCAACGTTATCAAACATAAGGAGACTATATTTGTGGGAATCTTTTGGATGGACCCTTTGAGAAGAGTATTTGAATGTCCCCTGGATTATCTGACATATTCTCTATGTCTCTCTCAAAATAAATCTGTTGCTACTTTGTAAATAGCATCCTAGGCATAGACAAGGGTTATTGCTCGGCTGGGTGAAAGAAAAGAAATTTTGGCAAATCTAGATTAGAATTCACTTTGCCCCTGATTACAGTGTGACTTTTGGTTTTAGGACGTTTTGACCTTTTTTCCTTTTTTTTTGTCTTTTTTTAAAGGGCTGAACCCACAGCATATGGAGGTTCCCAGCTAGGGGTCACATCGGAGCTGTAGCCGCTGGCCTATGTCACAGCCACAGCAACACGGGATCTGAGCCACAGCTTGCAGCAACACCAGATCCTTAACCCGCTGAACAAGGCCAGGGATTGAACCTGCATCCTCGCGGATGCTGGTTGATTCGTTTCCGCTGAGCCACAAAGGGAACTCCGGACTTGATCTTTTAATCTTGAAGAAGTGAAGGCAGGACTTGTTAAGAAGTGTCATAAAGATTAATGAGGGGCACGGCTGGGAGAGGACCTGGGATTTGCCTCGCCTGCATCCAGATATTTGTGTAATACCCTCTGTCTCCCTTTACAGTGAAATATGGGAGGGGGATGTGGGGGAGGACGGTGCAGGCAGCCCTGAGAAGAAGTGTAGTGTTAGGTTAGAAGCACTTTCAAGGAAGGTCTGTCTTCTTTTGTAAAAGACTGTCCCTACCGTGGGCAGAAAACAGGTCCCCTCGGAAGCTCTTGTTTACCTTCTGCTGCCTCAAGTCAAATTCAAGAATTACCCAGGAGATGGGTTTAATGTTTTAGTCCCCATGGCATTCCTTTGGCCTTCCTTTACCAATAGAAACATTCTTTTACAAATTTGGAATGAAAAGTATGCAAAATGGTGTCTTCATATTGCTTAAATGCTTTCCGCCCATGCCACTCATGTCTGATTTTTCATGGCCTTAAACCACCATCTGCTGGAAGTGGGGGAAGGACCCTTACAAGGTCATCGTGTCCTGCCCTCCAGCCTCAGGCCCGGCTGCACTGGGGACATGAATAAGAAGTGTTTCTACCTTTCTCTGAGTGGTTCCCATCCTTGGAGGGCTTTATCTTTGGGCTAGGCCCCCTCTTCCTGCCAAGGACTGTGTTCCTGGGTGACAAGCAAGGACTCTTCATTCGCACCAAACACACTGGACAGCTTGTGATCATCGTGTTGTGTCTTTGACCAGCTTTGCTCTCCTCTCCTTAATAAATCATTCAAACACTTCAAGTCCAAATACTAACACTGGGGACAGCTTGTGATTAACCTCTCTCCACTCCAAGAAGTAGCCAACGTCAGTGATTCTTCCTCCTAAAATTGCTTAACCAGTTTTTAATACACCCAAAAGACTTTCGCCTAGAGCCCTCTGGCCATCTATTTTCCTTAATGGTCTTTTATGAGGGACCTTATCAAAAGCTTGCAAGGAAATCCAAGTAAATTATGTTCCTTGGTTCACCTTTACCTACTATTTCATTAACTTTTTCAAAAACAATATGACATAGTTTTCACCATAATTAAAGGGGTTGGGAAAAAGGGAACTTTAACTACCGCTTGACAGTTTCTGTAGTTGCCTAGGAGAGTTGGGTCACTGCTCGTATTCAGCCTCTGCTTAAGGACACTAATTCATTTCCCAGGCTGTCTGGCAAGGTCAGCCACTAGTTCAAGGTGGAAATGACAAGTTTTTAGGCTTTCAAGTGTGCAGTACTCAGCTCTCCAGAGAGCCCGGAGGAAGGAAACCACAAGTTTACCCAGGTCTGGCCCAGACAAAGAGGAAATGATGGGACTGAACCAAGACCAGGGCAGAGGGCGGTGTCTCCGTGGAGCGAGGGGGAGAGCCAGCCCTGAGGGCTCAGACCCTCCCAAGCCACGCTTTATTTGCCTGGGAAAAGGAAGGGCCGAGCATGGCATTTGGGAAAATGTTCAGGGTTCCAGGGGCCGTGTGTCAGGCCAGAATGCAAGGGCGGGCAGAGGCTGGTGGAAGGAGAAGGAAAGAGTTAGAAATAAGCTCGCACGCCTGGTAGGGGCAGCATTAAAAAGGATGCTGATCAGCATCCCCTGTAATTGCAGTGCGTTTGTGGAGTGTCTCCTGTGTGCAAGTGTGTGCCAGGCATGTGCACAGGCCTCTCTCATTGAAGCTTAATAACCGGGGGTGGAAGATGGCATCGTCCTCATTTGCAAATGAGAAAACGAAGGCGCAGAGAGTTTAAAGGACCTGCCGGTCACACCGTTTATGAATTATTAGATTTGGGAGGCCACCTCCTTCCCCTGATTCTGAAGCACACAGATTTTCATGATGCTGGCCCCTCGATTTTTAGCCAATTAGTACCAACTTCTCCCATAAGTCAAATATTCTGGTGAACGCCATGATCTAAACCTTCTAAATGTGATTTGCCGGTTTTCATAAAATAGGTCTCATTACTCAATGGTTTAAAAAAGCAGACACTATTTAATTTGCATGAGTAATTCACAAAAGCATTTAAGGGTTACAGTTCTCAAAGCATCCTATGAATCTCCATTTTTACTGGCCTGAGAACTTGGAAGTACTTGTTTACAGAGGACTCTGGCTGACAAAATGCTAGTAAAATTGGCTTTTCCTGTAGAAAGGAACTAGCAAGGAAAAGCAGAGAAGCTTCCATTTCTTTCTGGCTTACTTCCTGGTTTCCACTGGCTCACTGCCTATTTTTCCTTATGTCCCAAGGAATGGGCCATTTTTAGTCTTTTCCACGACTTCGAAAGCCCACCGTAATTGTCCTACCACATGCTTCATGCCACATAGAATATGATGCTTGCATATTGGAAAGGGTTTTTTTTTTTTAAGTATGTTTTGAAGACCTGCATCCTCTCCCCAGGTGCTCGTGCAGGCTGCTGTATTCCAGGGACCATGACACCTCACCTTCCGGCTCCTGCATCCTTCCTGCAGTATCTAAGGGGACAGGTAGGTGTCTGTGGCACATGGGCCAGGCTGAGTAGCCCAGCTCCTGGGTGCTGCACTCTTGATTTGCCAGCATAGTGACTCTTCATTCAAACCAGGAGTCTGAGAAGCCGAGGAACCAGAAAAGCAACTTGGGCTTTTCTTTAAAGGATGAATGTGCTAATTGGAGAGAATGCAAACATGGTAGCCAGAGAGAGAAAGAAATCTTTTATTCTAGCATCAAAACTGGGAACGTGGGTGAGGAAAATAAGGCTCCTGTCTTAGGAGGGGAGGTAGTCTGAGCTGCTAGTCCTCACTAAGGTCAAAGTCTGAGCTCAGCAGTTTGAAGTCCCAGTGTGCTGGAAGGCATCAGCTCTGGGGTTCACCGGGTGTGTGGCCCCGAGGCAGGTCCCCATGTGCCAGGCCAGGCAGAGGGCTGGGGCCCCTGGACCATGCAGGCAAGCAGCAAGGGTCCTGCCATAGTCATGCAGCTGCGTTCCAGTTCTTGCTCTGCACCTTCTAGCCTCGGTGACCTTGGACAGATAGACTGTGGTTTCTTACCGATTCAGTTTCCTCATCTGAAATGTGGGAACAATGTCTGACTTATCTGGTGGTTTGAGGAGTAGGAGAGAGGGAGAGTGTAGGCAAAGTGCCTGACAGCACATAGCAAATGATTTCTCTCTTATAAATGTCTGGCCTGCTATCTTTCCAAATGCTGAAATGGGTTCACAGCACAACCAGTGTGAGCACTTTTGTTTTCTATATTCTCTTCAATGATGTAAGGACATAACATTTCTTAGATTAAAAAGTGTAGTGACTAAAATCCCCACCACCACCACACAGGCACCTTGGACCTATGTTGTGGAAAAAAAAGGTTAATAACTTAATAATAGATGAAACACCCTACAAAGCCATACAAGCTAGATGACATTATACTCTTTCTATCCACCTTACATTCTACCATTTAAAGCAGGGATTGGGCCTCTGGGCAGTTTTACCAGCGACTTTGTATCATTGATACCATCTGGGGTTAAAAATCACGTGCACTGCACTCAGCTGCATTGAAAGCATGTAGCATTTTATATTTTCAGTCTGATTTTTCATCTTGCTCTGACCTCTCGTCTCTCTCTCACAGGGAAGCAGAGGGGGACCAAATAAACTTGATAACTAAAGACAACCCCTTCTCTTGGTGGCAACAGATTCTTTGGGGTAAATGCCTGGTCTTCCAGGGGTTCACGTCTCGCCTCTACCTGTCAGCTAGATGGCATCCGGGCGCAGGAGGAGGCTTCTGTGCCCTCACGGGGATGGGGAAGGGGACCTTGGGTTGGCTTGTTATCTCTGATTCCTGGCTGGTCTTTGCCATAGGATGCGTCTGATGCATTCCCTGGGTCCCTTGGGCTGGGGGCCCTGGAGAAATGGCATCTTCCTCTGGTCTTTGGGGATCTGTGTTTAATTCTGCCCATGGTCTTAGCCGTTTGTCTCCAGAAGTGGTGTCCTTGCCTCCTGTGGCCATCTGGTTCCAACTCCAGGCCCCTGCACATCCTCTGGCCTCTCAGTACCACTCTGTCCTCCCATAGGTGTACATGGAAACTTCTGGATTCCATGTGTACCAAGTGCAGGCCTTGGGCAGCCAGAAGCTCTACTTCAGGGCACCTAAACAGCTAGACCAGCCCAGCTAACCTACCTGGCAATGGGGCCATAATGCCAAGGCCTTAACACAAATGCAGGCTTCTGGATGGAGGAGCAGGTTGGGGTGGAAGTTCTCTTGGTATATTCACAGGAGAGCAAGGAACAGGTGCCATTGCTCTGGGGACTTCCTAGTGTGGGTAGTGCAGGGGGTGAGGGACATTCATAAGTGGCTGGTTTCCTTCTTCCTTGATTTTTCCATTTCTTCCTCCTCCTAGCAACTTTCAGCTTTCCCTCCAGGCAAGTGAAAATGCCTCTTATGTCATGGTCTAAATTCCTTATACCTATAAAATTCCGTATCATCTCTCAATGCATTGCCTCGCTTACAGAAAGGGAGATTTTGAAGTTGAGAAGTCCCTTTTCTCAAAGCTTAGCTTGCAAGCTTATCTATCGTTGTATTAAGCACTCAGAAAACACTCATTTGATGGTAAATGTTGAGCAGTGACTTCCTTTTTCCAGCAGGTATTTACGCATCATTTAAATGTGAAGAAACATTGATTTGATGGATGGAAACCCTAAAGAATCATGATGTAAAGGAAAAGGGAGATTATATCACTTTAACCTTAAAAAAACAATACCTGTTGGTTTGCTTTGGAGATTATCTCGCCTTGTTTATCTGCTGGCATTCCACTCATCAGTGGGGTTTAGGGATGGTGCTGGGGGAGGAAGGTGCTTTGCTGAAGAGCCCCCCGTCAAAGCGCCGAACGTAGGGTCCAGTTGTGCTGAGACCAGAAAGTGGCACCACCTGCCCTGAAACGTCCAAAGGCAGGACTTTCTGGGGCTGCCTGCCTTTGCTGCTCCCTCTATTTCATCATCAGAAGCTTCTACTCATTTCCTTCCCTCTGGATTCATCTCAACTCACTTTAAGAGTTGAGCCACCGTCTTGTTTTTAGGAGGTGACCTTCTACTCACCTTGCTTGATTTGGAGATCACGAGAAGCTGCCTCCTGCAAACACAACTTGCTCAGAACGTTACTGAATCCCTGTAACAAATATTCATTGGGCGCCTACGTGCCAAGCTGCTGTTGTGGGCGCTTGGCCTGTCTCTGTCGTTATCGAGTGTGGAGGAGCAGGAAAAGAGGACCTCCGAGGAGAAGGGAAATAGAAAGGCAGGGATTAATCACCCTGGAAAAGCACCAAACACGCCATATACCACCACACCTCATCAAATCCTGCAAAAGCTAGACATTTCTGTATTTTCCTCTTTTCCTCTCTGTACACGTGTTTTGTGATTACTTGGATCTGTTCTAACTGGGCCCATATGGGCCCCCCTCTGGAAATACAGCAAACCCTTAGGAGGTGCTTGGGACTCTGCAAGTGCTTTGATCCCACATTTGTAATATAAAAATAAAACAGCATTGTTGTTCGGTAATCTAGTCGGTGACTGAGTGAAGAAAGATCATCTCTTCTGAGTCTGGCCAGCCGTGGGTGAGGAGTCGAGTGAATGATACCTGGTGACGTGGGGAAGAGAGCTGGCCGTGTCCCAGGCCCATTTCCTGTTCCTGAGCACACAGGGGCATTTCTCTTCCTCCTGGTTGGGTTGGGGTCATGTGACCGGTTCTGAAGGCCATAAGCCACTTAAGGTCTTCCCCTGAAAAGCATCTTAAACAGGAGTTGCCTTGTGGCACAGTGGGTTAAGGCTGCAGTGGCTCAGGTCACTGCTGTGGTGCAGGATCAATCCTCTGGCCAGGAGCTTCCACAGGCTGAGGGCACAGAAAAAAACAAAAATTCATCTGCAACAATATTCTGACTTTTGCTTCCCCTTCCGCAGTGAGTTTAGATGCCACTGATACAATCCCAACATCACAAAATGGAAGGAGTTTGGGTTCCAGAGTAACCAGCCTCGCAGGAGAGCTGCCAGACTTGCCTTGGACAGTGACACGAGGGAGAAACAAACGTATATGTGAGATCGCTGAGGTCACGTTACCGCGACTGGTATGTATTTGCTCTGACCCAGAAATTGGTGCCAAAGGTGGGTTATTGACATAATCAAGTCATATTCTCTGACTGGTACACGAACCTGCATATGTATCATTGGTTTAGGAATTCAGCAACAGACTGAAAAGAAACTAATACCAGGACCTGGGAAGACGGAAATTCAGGTTATGCAGTGACAAGTCGTTTGGTACAACTATTGCCTGCTTTAATTAGGAGGTCGTCCCATCACAGTTTTTGTCTTTAGAGCAGATGGTTAGAAAACAGAATCTTAGCAATGCTTTTGGCTAATATAGGTATATGTATTATAAGAAAAAGATGACTCAAGAAAGAATCCATGAGTTTGCTGGCAAAAATAGATACAGAGTTCAGAAATTTGGGCTGTAGGATTAGAAAAAAAAGAGTTTGCTCTGGACTCTAACAGAAAGACATGGTACCAAAAGAAGGCTTTGAGTGACAAATGTTCAGTAAAAGTTCTCGACCTGCTTCCTCGACGTGTGAACACTCCTGGTATTTTGAGATCGGGTAAACCATTGCATTTTCATCTGCTGAGATCTTAAAGACTGTGGCTGAGGTCTAGCGCTTTGTCTTTGTCATCTAGGCCTATGGGACATGACCTAACCAAGACACTAGTCAAGCCTCTAGTCACTAGAGAAGCTCAGGCCAAACAGAACCCAGCTGGAGACTTGGATGACATTGCAGCCCATCTAACCCATCGATAAATCCTTGAAGCTTTAACCCTGCCCCCCCCCCCGCCCATGTTACAGTGCTCTCTCTTTCAGGAGAAGGATGGTGGAATTACTTTGCATTGGAATTAATGGTGTAAAGAGCTACCTTCTCTCTGAGTAATGCTAATTCGTCTCCATCCGTGGTCATTTGCTGCCTGTTAGAAATAACCTGACAGCCTGCATCTCATTACCATTGCAGCAGGTCCGGCTCCCAAGAATAACCTTCTAAGGAGGATGAAATGTACGCCAGTGGCATCTAATACCAGGGCATTCACATTCATATTTTTAGCAGCATATATCAGTTAGCCCAACCTTTAGTGTACTCTATGTACTTTTAATAATCTCCATAAAAGCCTGATTTCCAATCCCTAGGCTCAAGCTGACAGTGTAAATAAAATCACCCAAATCCACAGGGTAAGAGAAATGAAAATGACAAGGATTAAAATTTGGTCAAACCTCTTTCTTTTTAAAAATTCTGCTTCCCTTCCAATTGGATCACGACCCTCTGTGTGCTCAGCTTAAGACCAGACGGTATGCTTTCACTTTTATTCCTCTCTGCAGCAGGCTTACAGTATTTAGTGAGAGTCGGTGAAGAATGTGTGCTGGGTAGGGAGTTAATACCATAATCCCCTATCGTTGGGGTCAAATGCTGAATAGAGCAAAAGAATTAGAAAACATGGTACATACAATGGCAGGAAAAAATGCATCAGCACGCTGTTCGGTGAACACTCACGTTCATCACGGGCAGGTGATGGCCATGAGGTCCTAGAGCGGATAAAGAGACGTGTACTTGAAGTCCAGCGAGTGCCCAGAAGCAGGGACGGAAGGCTTGGGCGAGGGCTTAATACCTATGTTCCCTGGAAGGTGGGTGTCACTATTTTTAATCGCTTCTTTCCAAGTACCTGCTCCGAGTTCGTTCCTAAGTAACACATTTAGCCGCTCGGTTGTTTCCCAGAGCTGAACCTTGAGGGATCTCTTTTCACTCTTCAGCAGTGGGTGTGAATATCGTTCTCAAAGCGCCGTCATACATGTCTCTGGAGGATGCCCTTAACGAACAAGTAGAAATTTGAGGCACCGCAGGCCAAAAAGGGTTGAACAGGCCCCCTTCCACTGTATCCTGGGAAAGTCAACCAGACTTCCCTGGAGTAAGATTACAGGCAAGTAAATGACTTTGTGCGCAAGCTCGGTAAACAGAAGTGACTGCGTGGCTATGTGTGTTTAAGTGGGTTGACCGCAAAGTGACAAGTTGAATTTAACCAGTATCCTTTGAGGTAGCAGCTCTTATAGAGTCAGCATTTTTAATTTGTTCCTTATTTTTAAATTTACATATAGTAAATTCGGGAGTAGAGAATTTTATCATTTTGACATGTGCAGAACTGTGTAAACACTCCTACAAGCCCCATAGAGAGCAGTTCCATCACCTTGGACAGTTTTCTGTGCTGTTTCTTTGTAGTCAGACAGTTCACTCCCAAACCCTGAAAGTCTTAAATACATCTGTATACAATGTTACACATGTGTAATGTACACCCCACATCGTATATATATTATAGCGAAATATCAAAAACAACATCCACACATTTTACATATATGTGTACCTTTATATACGTAAATATTTAGAAAGCCAACTTTCTTTTGTCAAAAAGACTACTTACGGCTCACTAAGTTCAGCACGTGCAGAGTAATAGCCTAACCAGCTATTGTATCAACATGAACAAAAGTGCTCGTTAAGTGGATATTGAATTGAATACTAACCCACAGATGGAGTAATGGTTTTTACTTAAATTTTTGAAAGCTACGTGTTGCAGTTGTACCTTAAAAACACAAAGAGAAATGAATAAGGAAAAAGAGGAAAAGAATGTGTGTGGGTGTACGTGTGCTATGTGTGTAGGTATGTGAGATTTCATCACAAATCTGCTAGCCCCCTAGACTGAGGAAGATGACTAGTTTTTTGCACGTGAGCCGTACTATGTGTGTACATGACTAAATGACTGAAAGCTGATGGCCATGAAGGAAAACTATTACAAAAATTATTAATTAGGGCTTTAGAGTTTATGTTTCTGAGGATTAAACTTTGCTCACTTAGGAGTTCCCGTCGTGGCCCAGGGATAATGAACCTGACTAGGGTCCATGAGGACGCAGGTTGGATCCCTGGCCTCGCTCGGTGGGTTAAGGATCTGGTGTTTCTGTGGCTGTGGTGTTGTGGTGTAGGCCGGCAGCTGCAGCTCGATTCAGTCTCTAGCCTGGGAACTTCTGCATGCCACAAGTGCAGCCCTAAAAAGCAAAAATAAAAAACAAACAAAACAACAACAAAAAACCCCAAGCCAACAAAACCGCAAAAAACTTTGTTCACTTAAAGAAGACACTGAGTAAGGTTTGATTCTAACTGGGACGTATGACATGTTATGAATAATTCGGCACATTTTGTCTCTCCTACAGGGGAGATTGACTAAATTACTAAAGAAATCTTATTTCAAGCAAATAAATCATTATTGAAATAGAAGTATTACTACGTCCTTAATGTTACGTATTATCTTTACGACCTTTCCATTAGCCAAGGTCAGCCCCTCCGTTTTCACTGGCTCCCCTTCTGGAGGGTGTTCTTTTCCTCTTGCTTCACTCCCGTGTTCATGGAGAAATTCTTTACACCCTTAACTAGGTGGAGACTCTGGGCTACACCTCCAGCTCAGGTTTTCCTCATGACTTTGACTTTGTCCCACGTTCTACTTGATCTCTCTCACTGGCCATGCCATAGACCCTAAATTGTCCTAAATGGAACTCAGAATCTGTCAAACCAGATGGTTCCTCCTCCATAGAATTTTCCATATACTTTTCTTAGCTCTTATCTCACTTCCTGTTTCTTTCGCAGGACTGCAAGCAATGAACATGGGTCTTTTTCCTAGTGCCTGGCACAGTGCCTGGCATCTGGTAGGGATTCACAAATATTTGTGGAAGGCATGAGGGTGTATGACACTCATATGCATATAAATAGAAATTTATTTCCATCCCCAACCCCCCTGTTTATGGTTTTTAAATGGATGAGTTGCTCTGATACACATATAGATATAAGCATTTATTTCCACTCCAGCCACCAACTACCCTATCCACACAATGTCTAGAGATCAAATAATGTCTGCTTTATGCAGCAGGGAAAAGACTTAGCACCTTGCAGTTTCTTTCCTATTATCTTTTCTCATTGAAATCGTATTCTCTTTTTATTCAACATTGTAACGGAAGCTTTTCTCCGTGTCTTAAAACCCCAGATATTAGTTTCACCCATTGAATAACACTGCCTCGGAAAGGAATTCTTGCTTTCTACCAAAAGTTCAGCCGGGAGCATCCCGAGCTCTTCCTGTGGAAGCTCCCCTTCTTCCGCAGTTTCCACTCTACACCAGCGGTTCTCAAAGGGTGGTCCTCAGACCAGCAGCATGAGCAGCATCTAGGAACTCATTAGAAATAAAAATTCTTGGAGTTCCCATTGTGGCGCAGTGGAAACAAATCTGACTAGGAACCATGAGGTGGCAGGTTTGATCCCTGGCCTCGCTCAGTGGGTTAAGGATACAGCATTGCTGTGAGCTGTGGTGTAGATAGAAGACGCAGCTCGGATCTGGCATTGCTCTGCCTGTGGTGTAGGCTGGCGGCTGCTGATCCAATTAGACCCCTAGCCTGGGAACCTCCATATGCCATGGGTGGGGCCCTAAAAAAAAAAAGAGAGAGAGAAAATTCTTGGTCTCCACCCCCCACCCCCTTTTTGAATCAGCAACTCTGGTGTGGAGCCTGAGATCCGTGCTCTCCAGGTGATTCCAGTGTACAAAATAGTTTGGGAATCACTGTCATACACTGTCCACGAAAGACCCACCTGCTGCACAGGAATTTTCGTGCACTAACCCTTTTTCCACCCACTCTCACTGTGCAGTAGCCCCCATCAGTTCCATACCATATTCATTTTGAGAAAAGCCTTCTGTGTTTAACGATGTGTCTTCAGAGCAGGACCTGGCTTCTTGTATGTAAAATATAAATGTCATGATGGTATAAGGCGATAGGTTTTTTTTTTGCCTTTTTGTCTTTTTAGGGCCGTACCCACGGCATATGGATGTTCCCAGGCTAGGGGTCCAATCGGAGCTGTAGCTGCCAGCCTACACCACAGCAACAGCAACTGGGGATCCAAGCCGTGTCTTCTACATACACCACAGCTCACGGCAACGCCGGATCCTCAACCCACTGAGTGAGGCCAGGGATCGAACCTGCAACCTCATGGTTCCTCGTCGGATTTGCTTTCACTGAGCCATGACGAAAACTCCAAGGCAGTAGTTTTTTTTTAACTTCATTTTAGGAAGAGAAATTTCTTCAAATGAAATATTATGCAGAAGCGGTGCTTGTGTGTGTAGGGTATGTGTAGAGGGTACAAAAAAGAATCATGATTGAGTGTGGTTGAAGGGGTTGGGGAAGCAGAGCCGGCTCATTGCCTAGGCTTCCATCTACTCTTCCCCATGATGCCTTCAAGGAACAGAATCTGAGGGCCTCAGTGGAAGGAAAACGAGGTGGGGAGGCGGGAGCCCTGGACTCCGGTTTGTTTCTTTGGGCAAATCATGTAGCATCACTGAGCCACATTTTCGGTGCCTGAAAATGATCGGTAACTTGAAATTTCTCTTGCAGCTGGATGTGTCTTCTTTTCCTCTTTTGCTGTTTAGCTTTTGGTCGAACAAGCTCTGAGCTGTTTAGAAGGTTCTTCCTCCCTTGGGGACACAGGAATACATGTTGGCTGTGCCCTTGGCAAATCCTGTCTTCCCCTTCGGGGTCAACTAGCAGGCATTGAGGAATAGATGGGGCTGGGCTGCCATCATTGGGAGTTGCCAGTAAAGAGAAAGACATCTTCCACCAGAGTCCTGGTAGCACTGAACAGATGTTCAACCCCAGCTTTTGACAGGGACTGTGCGCTGATGGCACAGGGATATGGGACAAATTCAGGGAGTGGCAGAACAGAGTCGCAGGGGCCTTTTCTGCAGCCTCGTCCTCCTCCCCTTCTGCCCCCGCTCCCCTCCCCTTTCTCCTCCTCTCCCGCAGAGACAAGGCGCTGGCCTTGGTCACTCCTGCCGTGTTACTCAGCCTGACTCTCTGTGTGTCAGGCCCGTATCTCTGATGGGTACCAAAACGTCTAGGTGCCCTCGGGTGCCATGTGTGTTATGTTCACACTCCCTCCTGCAGGCACCTCCGTATTTCCACCTTCTCGTTCTCTCTGACCCTTCTCTTCTCCCTTTCAGTTCCCCCAACTCTGCCTGAGGCCACTTCTTAGAGACACCTCTAAGCCTGCGCTGATGATCAGAGCGAGGGTGGAGACAGGCAGGTCAGAGCTGTGCCATCCCATTGCCATCGAAGGAATGTTTCTGTCCCCCCCCCCACCCCCAAGCTCGAGTGTCAAAAGCCCAGGCCTAATGCAGAGCCCTCAGCAGTGGGATTCCTGTCCTTGCAAAGGAGGCTTCAGCGAGATCCTTCTGCCATGTGAGGACAGAGTAAAAAGATGCCCATCCCTGAATCAGGGAGTCAGCCCTCACCAGACACTAAATCTGCCAGTGCCTTGACCTTGGACTTCTAATCTTCAGAACTCTAAAAAATTTCTATTATCTATAACCACCCCCTCTATGGTATTTTGTAGCCAGAATAGATTAAGACACCTAATGGTCTGTAAAGTAGGCTGTGCCTGTGCACGTGTGTGTGTGTAAGAGTGTGCGTGTGCTTGTGTGTGCGCATGCATGTGTCTGTGTAGGGCAGTGGCTGTGGAGGAGTGGGGACCCGGAGGGGCAACGTGGGCCTGATCTTACACTCTTGTAACTTTGCTCCCCCAAAGTTTCCTCTGATGCTTCTGGAAAAAAGGTCATTCTGGCCTTGGCTCAGCAAATGGCAAAGGTCTAATTCTCTGCGATTCAGAGACCTTGCTCCGTCCGTCATTCCCTGTTGTGTCAGAGGTTTTGACAGAAATACCAGATGCTCTTTAATTAAATTTGTGGACCAAAAATGGCCTGACAGGGAAAGCATAGTGATAACAATCTATGTATACCTTTCATTTTACACTAGACACTACTGCTTGTGCACATATAATTATGTTTTCAAATGGGACTTTTAAAATGGAATCTATACATCTGTGGGGATTTTTTTTGCCTTTATCATATGGAAAACTGAAGTATAGACTGCTTGGTTTGGACAGCTGGCAGCATTATCCATTCCTCTTTCTTCTCTTCAGTATTTTTAGCATCCCCCAAGCTTTCGTCTCTTTTCCTTCTGCAGGTACATCGTAAACAGGGGCAGGTCTCTCCCATCTTTTGCCTTTGCGTTCCCCTTTGTCCTCTGGTCTCCTCTTTTTCTCTGAGCCAAGCTCACTGAGACAAGAGTTGACACGTAGGGTCTACAGCGGTGCCCCTGCTCTGTTCCTCACCAGTCCCCATGAATCCACTCACTTCCATTGCCGCTCAACCCCCACACCCCTTGCTGAAACGGCTCTTGCTAACTCCCCTGTCCCAGATCCCATGGCAACCTTTCAGTCATTATTGCCTTTGACCTCTATAAGAAAAATTCATCATTGCCTTCTTGATTTCCTCTTTTGGAGTCCACAACCCTTCTCTCTCCCAGTTCTCCTCATAGCACGTGAATGCATTCTTCGCAGCCTTTGCTGGTCCTTTAAATGCTGTTGTTCCTTGAGGCTCTGCCCTGCCCTGTGCCTTCTGCTTTTCTAGGCTACGAACTCCTTCTGGGCAAAGCCGTCCACATCCAGGGGTTCCGCCCTCATCTATGTGCTGATGATATCCTCAGCTTAGATCTTCCCCTCATGAGCTCCAGACATTTATTTTAGAATGCCCTCATTTAATAGGTACCTTTAAAGTAGTCTGTTAACAAATTACAATTATCATCTTAACTTTTCAATTCTGTTCCTTTTGCGTGATGAATCGCACCATCCAGCCACCCAAGTGAGAAATGGAGATTCGTCCTAGACTTGCCTACACCTAAGTTCAATCAAGCAAACACTCCGAGCACAACAACCCTTGCTCATCTCTCCACCAACCGTCCTCACTGCTGCCTAGGTTTTAGTTCAGGTGTGCTCCCTTTTCACCTGGACAGATGCCTTCCAGCTCCCGGCCTTTAGTCTGTCATACCTACGAATTGCCTTCAATCCACTGTCCTGGTGACCCTCCCAGAATGGCGTTGTCCACGACGGTAGCCACTCGCCACATCTAGCTAGTACTTAGAATTAAATACATTTAGAATTCGGGTCCCCAGGTACCCTGGCTCCACTTAAAGTGCTCCAAAGCCCGTGTGGCCAGTGGTTGCCCATTGAACAGTGTAGATAGGGAGCATATCCATCACTGCAGAAGTTGTATTGGACGTGCTGTTCTAGCATACATCGTGTCATAGCCCTGCTCGCTCCCCCCGTTTAATAGGTTGCAAAAGGGGGAAGCAAGCAGGGCTATTCTTGCTTCAGATTAACCTCCAAACCCCTCGGCCAGGCATGTAAGATCCTCCCTCCCAGGCCCTTCTCCTTTCTACTGTCCCCTCCACTTAAAACCTGTACTCTGTCCCGTCAGCCAGCGGGCCTCTGTCCCCACGCCTATGCTTTTGGTTATACTGTTTCCTCCACATAGAGGAGGAAGTCCTGTATGTCCTTCAAACTCAGCTCAGGCACCATTGCCTTGACGTTCTAGGCAGAGTTTATACTCGCCTTTTTATATTTTTTCCCTGGCAACTTATATTACCATGATACTCCTCATTTAAAAAAAAAAAAAAAGAAAAGAAAAAGGAAAGAAAAGAAAAAAGAAAACAAAACTATTGATTCACTATGGAAGGCTGAACAATGCCCCCTAGCCCAAGACAGCCACATCCTAATCTCCAAAACTGATGACTTTGTTACCTGACGTGGCAAAAGGAAGTTTGCATGTGTGGTGGAGTCATACAGCGCTTAAGATGGTAGGATTATTATGGATTATCCAGATGGCCTCCTTTTGCAACCACATAAGAAGGAGGCGGGAATGTCAAGGTCCAAGAAGAGAGAGAAGAGGGATATGGGACCATGGAAGCAGACTTTAGAGTGATGTGAAAATGGGGGTGGGGGGCACGAGTCAAGGAATTCAGGTGGCCTCTAGAAGCTGGAGGGGACAAGCAAACAGGCCCTTCCCTGGAGCCTCCAAAAGGAATGCAGTCCTGTTGACCCATTTTGGCCTTGTGACTTCTAAAACTTTATTATAGAAACCTTGAGGGGGTTTTTGTTGTTTGTTTTTATTTGTTTGTTTGTTTGTTTAAGGCTGCACTTGCAGCATATGAAGTTCCCAGGCCAGGGATGGAATCTGAGCTGCAGCTGTGACCTATGCCATAGTTGTGGCAACATCAGATACTTTAACCCCTTGCACTGGGCCAGGGACTGAATCCTTACCTCCATGCATTCCAAGACACTGCAGTTGAATTCTTAACCCACTGTGCTATGGCAGGAACTCCCTAACCTTGAGTTGTTTTAAACCACTAAATTTGCGGTAACTTTTTATAGCAGCACATTTACTTGTCCATCTATCCATTCATACATCTATGCCACTTAGCCTTGGATGCAAATTTGCTGAATACCTGCCTTGTGCCAGACCTAGCAGTCTATATATAATAAGAATAATGAATAAGGTTCAGTTGTTGCTAGGGGAGGAATGATGGAGGAAAGCAAGAAGGCAGGAACCCTGGAAACCTGGAATTGGAAAGCTCATGAGGGGCCAGACTGTGAAGGTCCCCTCCTGCTGCTGTAGATACTGCAGAGCCGTTGAAGGTCTTCGCATCACTAGTTCATCATTGGATCTTTGGCGGCGCTAGCGTGGAAATGGATGGATGTTGGAGGAAGGAAGACACATCAGGTGGCTGCATTTTTTTCTGGGTGGGAGATGAGGACCAGAAGGAGGAGCTTGGGAGCATGGTCAGGAAGTAGACGGGGTAATGTTGGGGTGGTATTTCAGAGGTAGAATTGATGGGGCTTTGTGATCAGTTAAACAGTGTGCATGAGAGGGCAGAATCCAAGATGACTTGGCTCCAAGATGACCCCGAGAACGGATGACTCCAAGTCAGTGCCTGGCACACAGTGGATAAGAAACAATTGTCTTGAATTGAATTGTGTGGCAAGAAGACAATGGAGTAGATCATCACTGGGAGGAAAGGATGATGCCAGTGAATCTGAACAGTGGAGGGAAATAAATAGAAGAGTGTGTGTGTGTGTGTGTGTGTTGGCGTGCATGCACGCGCACAGCATGCTGGGGGAAAAGGTTGTGAAACATGTGTCTGGTATACTTTTTACTACTCAATTTAAGCTTTTGCTCTTTACGTTAGAGTCATGTTCATGAAAGTGAATTTAAAAAATTGTATAACCACCATGAAGATGCCAGATTTCTCTCAATGGCAAGTTTAGCTGCTGTTTGGATCTGAAGCAGTCTTGAGCAGGGGAGGGAGAGCAGGGGTGTGGGTTGAATTTTTAGTGCATTTGGTGTATGATTCTGGAATGAGGGCAGTGCTTCTGTTTTCTTCCTCTCCACATCCTCTTTGTCTCAATCTGAGAATGAAATGCGCTCTGACACCGGGCGGGGCTGCTTAAGCCTCCCTTGCCCAAGACCCTCTGCAGTGGCCACGTGGTGGTACGTGTATGCTGCGTGGAGATGGATATCAATGATCTCTGCCCCTGAAAGGGACACCCTGGTTCCACAACACTGATGGGGGAATATGCACAATTGTCTAGCAAAGGCCCTGAAGCTCTTGCTTCCCACCAGCCTTGCTCCGTGGCATGCTACCTATGGTCCCAGTACCGAACAGGGTCCATGGTGGTGGGGGGGACAGATCTCCCCTTAGGTTTGTGTTTCCACAAAGCATTGTTCTAACAGCTACGAATCGTGACCTTGTAGAGGTGAGGGGAAAAGTCTTAGGGTCCACTTAATTTGGGGAATTCTGTGAACAAATGTACTTACGTCTGCAAGACCTCTCAGAAACTTTATAGATGTGAGCTATGAATGTCTGAGACAGGGGTAAGGACTTTCCTAAACACACTGGCCTCCAGAGCGCTAGGAGCATTCTGTGGAAAGGCGTTCCCTGCACCAGAGTTTGGAAAGAGTGGCCTTACTGAAGTAGAGAGGGGCCGTGGTGTTCTTATGCGCTTATCGCAGGAGGCTGTAACAAAGACCCTTAGCCATTACTTGTCTTCACAAAGTATCCAAAGAGTGTGAATCACTAAAGAGCCACTGAAATGATCCTTGGACTGATCTTTCTGGTCTGACACATTTAGTGTGGATGGGAACTCACTTTGCTGATGACCCAGGATATAGGTGTAAATCGAAGCCATGCCCATCATCCTGCCACATCGTCTCAGCTTAGAGTTTGATTTCTTCTCTCTACCCCCCAAATGGCTTCTTATAAAAACAATTCATGTCGGATTCCTTCTTTAAACATGTTTTTAAAATACTTTGAAAACACTCGATAGTTTTCTTTGGATATTGGAGTATAATACAACAATAGTATTGATTCATTTCTATTCTGTTTCTTCTAATCCCATGTGACTACAAACACACAGTATTTTGCAGTGTACTTGCTGGATCCTTAAAACAACTTGACAAGGGGGGAATGAAACCCCACTGTTTTATTTTGCCATAACCAAATACCACAGACCAGGTGGCTTACAAACAGCCGAAACATACTGCTCAAAGTTCTGGAGGCTAGAAATCTAAGGACAGAGGGGCCACGTTCTGGGGAGGGCCTTCTTCCAGGTTGCAGACAGCTGAGTTTGCCATGTGTTCTTGGAGGGTAGAAGGAGCCAGGGAGGCCCCTGGAGCCTCTTTTATAAGGGCACTAACTCCATCCATGAGGGCTCCACCCGCCCACCCCGACCCAATCACCTCCCAAAAGGCCCCACCTCCTGATACCATCAAACTTATTGGGCATTAGGTTTCAAACACATGAATTGGGGGAGAATATAAGCATTCGGCCTATAACACCCAATCTGTAGAAAAGTGAAGCACATAACATATTCGGATGCTCAGTTGGTACCGGGGATCTGGCCAAGCGTTTTATGTGTACGAGCTCATCTGAAGCTCCCATTGCTCTCTACATGGGGACATGCTATCCTCATGCTAGAAATGAAGAACTTGAGACTAAGAGAGTGAGGGAACTCACCCCAAATCGCATAACTTATAAAATGTAGGTGTGGTATTTAAACCCATGCTTTAACCTCCAAACCCACTCCCCTTCCACCGTGGCACCCGTTAAAGCCGAGAACAAGGGCAACTCAAGATGTGCCCAAGTTTACACAGCACGTTCGGGCAAATGTTGAATTGGGACCTCACTCGCTTGCCTTTCAGTCCAAGGACCTGTCTTGTACACACTCTTGCTCAGTCACTGGAGAGCATTTTCAGGAGTAGGTAATGACCTGTGAAATGTCACCGACAGCAGCCGCAGTCACAGCTGCGTGAGAGCGACAGGAAGAGGTCAGACCTTACGCCTGCGATTCACAAAAACTTTGAGGGTGGTGAGGGAAATACAGAAAAGGGTTCAGGCATCTCAAAGAAGAAGAGGCCTTCTATAAATCCAAGGCAGTTACACACAGCCTCCTGGGTTCAAAATTCCAGTGGGCTCACTCACATTGGCCAAACCTACGTGTGCTGGTGCCCAGTAATGGTCCCTCTTGCACGTTTCGGCTTCCAGATCATTAGGCTGAGGGAGGCGAGGACTTCCCTTGAGGAAACAGTCGTTACTCTGCTAGTCCCTCAACCCTGTCATTGACTCCGGGAATCTCTGAGAATCTCTGGAAGGGACTTCAAAAGTCACTTAGTCCAGCTGCCAATATAGTCCCTTGATAAGCAGGCAAGTGGGAATAGAAAGTGAAAGTGCCGTTAATTCTCAATCATTTGGATGTAGATTCTCCACAGACATGGAGGGAGAGATTTGTGTGTTTGGAGACAGTGCTTGGGTCTCTTTCTTATCTGTTCCTTCTCCAAGCTAAACAATCACCGATCATTTCACTGTCCCTTAGAGGCTTGCTTTCAAACTTTTGAAATCACATAAACTGCAGCCCATTTTCATCTGACTAGGTTGATGCTGCCTTCATTTTCCTTCCAGAAACTTTTGGCTATTCCCCATTCAGGAGGGATTGACTGCATTTGAAAGAGGATGGCAGAGGAATTACTCTCCGTGAGATTACCCTTCAGCTCCATCCCAGAACCGAGAGGCTCTGCTAACTGCCACTGCCATAATGACGAGCAATCACGGCACAATCACGGAAATGAATTAAATTATTAATTTCAATAGCACCCCATGGTGCATTTATAAATTCCACCATCTGGGGAACATAAATACGGAGGTCCACATTCTAAACTGGGAGGCATGGTGCTCGGTGCCAAGGGCTGTATCTTTGAAAGCAGTAAAGATTTTTCAAGATACTATATGTGGAGCGGCAAGCTGTGCATTTGAGAGAAGGATCTGTCCCTGGGTCTCTATTAGCCTGACTATTTATTTAAGGCTCTCCTCTCCCTTAGTTTTTTAACCAGTTCTTATCGATAGACCCAAATGTGTAAAAATCGTGGTTTAGAACGAGTACAGGATGGGAAATAAAATCGACCTCTGACCTGAACTGTTTAGTTATCTACCCCCTTTTCTTCATTTCTTCATTTGCTTTCCTCCTCTCTCAAAGTCTCTTCTCTTAATGACAAGCTTCGCTTATGCCAATTTCTGTGTTAATGAGTTCCTTGTACTGGGACAGCTCTTCTTGGGTTTTGAATATGTTCAAAAAAAATCTATCTAAAGCCTTAAGGGAATTTTTCCTGAAGTAGAGAGGATGGAGCTTCCTGAGTGGTGTGTAACCTACTCTAATCCAAGAGATTTTAAACTCTTTTTCCTTATGTGGAACCATTTGACCCGGTGTTGGGGTTCCGTGAGCCTTCCCAGTTTGCCGTCTGTGCCATCCTCAAGGGCTGGTGAGAGAGGGGCACATCTAAAGAGCAGAGGTAAATGGCTTCTACAGAGCCCTGCAGGGACTCCCTAGGCTACCGTCTTCCCCCAGTGGAGCACCAACTCAAAGCCAAGCAACAGCCTAGGCCTCTGCCGCTGGACTGTGACCTCCTAGTATCCATAACAACTAGATCTCCAGCCAATAAGTTCACTTCAGATACATGAGAAAAATGCATAGCTCTCTTCAGGATAAAGAATTCTATAGCATCCGTGATGTTGGGCAGCTCTCGACTTTGTTTTCTGTGTATCCAGGGCTTGAATGCCTTTTGTGTGTTGACTGGCTGATGACGAAGCTGATGATGGAGCAGCAGGGCCGCTCCTTTCTGGTGCCTCTGCATGGGCACATCTAATCAGACATGGCTGAGTCAGTCTTGTAAATTAATGTAGGCCTGCATGCCAGTGTGGTGTCTAACTGAGACTGGGGACAAACTTTAAAGGTTGTCCCCTGTGCTGCCACCATCCACCGCCGATATTCGCTGGCCGTTCAGTGAAACATAGCTTTCACATGTGAGGTTAAATAAAGATATTTGGGGGATGGCCTGTTTTAGCAGCTGTCTTTTAGAATGAGTCCCTTCAGTTCCTTGTAGAGCCAAACATCAGGGTGACTTGAGATGCAGTGATCCAGAGCTTTGGGAAGAGGTGGTTTGTGCCTGATTCGAATTTCATTCCTTCATTGTTTCAGAGGCCATTCTCATAACTTAGCCAAATTAGCTTCTCATTAGCCATGTTGCAGCACGAGAATAAAGAGAACCTGCAATCACAATGGATTTAAATGAAACTTCTGATCTTCATGGCAAGGTCCTTGCCAACAGCTTCCCTTTCCGTCCCTGGATTGTAAACCTAAACGTTCATCAAATTGGAGGAGCTGGACCTCTAGGGACTCCCATGTCCTGAGTTTATTAATGACAATGAAGGGCCCCAAATCAGTGATTTATGCAGTTTAGCCACGGCTCTCCCCAACCTCTGTGGGAGTTAGTAGACTGGAATAATTACAGACTAAATAGTGATGATAAGGAGGAAATGTACTGTAGTTGGAGTTAGTGGGCTGAGAAAACAAATGTTTCCAGTCTCAGGAGAATCTGTCTGCTGTTATAAAGGAGAAAAGTAGAAGCAAAGAGACCTTGTCCTGATCCGTCTGAGTTCAGTACGCCAGGAAAGACGATGTAAAGTTATCATAAACAACAAGAGGAGACAAACACAAAAGGCCCTGCAGCGTCCGCTCCCTGCTCAGCCTACCAGCAGCAGCAAGAAGACAAACAGTTGGCCCTCGTTTGGAGATGACAGCCTGGAAGAGTCCCTGGTTGGCTCTCAGAGCCACTGCTCATGAGACTGGAGGAACCCGTGGAACGCTGCCTGTATGTGCTTCTGACTCAAGCACCAAAGAAAACTTCTCTCACACCAAGAATTGAGAAACTTCCTATTCCGAGGTGAGCCAGGAAGTTCCTTCCGTGTGAGCCTGTCTCAGCAGCAGCTCTTGGTAATTACAAGGAGTCTTTATTCTTTGGGTGTCAGAGCAGCTCACCCTAAGCCACCGGCAGCTCTGTGCTAATGACAATTCCTCTGAGGCCCAGGTCAAGTGGCCTGCCCAAGGCCATGTTGGAGGGCCCAGGTGGACCACAAGCTCAGGAAGCACAGCTTCCTGCCAGAGATAGTGCCTCTCCCCTACAGTCTGCTCGAATCTCACTCTCTGGATAGACATACTAACTCTGCCCTGCAGCCCATAAAGGGAAAGAAAAAAAAAAAAGGCATTTCTTTCTAAGATGAAAGCATATGGTACCATCAAGGGGGGTAGGAGGGAAGAAGGCTGCCTGGGAAGATTCAAAAGTGTGCTGGTGACACCTTCAAAGGCAAATCGCACAAGAGAGAAGAAGATGTTTTCTCATTTCTTGAGCAATATTGAGGCAGCCCTTCAGCCCAGGAAGGGTGCCTGCCTGTGTGAGGACCAGCTCCAAACTGACCCAGTACTTCTGTTCAAGGATAATTGGTAACACCAGATAACACCCTTTTAGGTGAATTTTTCTTTTTCTTTTCTTTTTCCTTTTTTTTTTTTTCTGATCCTTTTAGGGCCACACCCACAGCATATGGAGGTTCCCAGGGTAGGGGTTGAATCAGAGCTGTGGCTGCCGGCCTACAGCACGGCCACAGCAATGCCAGATCCAAGCCATGTCTGCAACCTACACCACAGCTCATGGCAATGCTGGATCCTTAGCCCACAGAGCAAGGCCAGGGATTGAACCTGCAGCCTCATGAATGCTAGTCAGATTCATTTCCACCACGCCACGACAGGAACTCCCAAATTTTTCTTTATAGTAAGATCTGATGGCCAATTTAATGGCCTCAGAATAGAGAAACAATACAGCTCTATGGAGAATTATTCGGGGAATCTAAATAAAATCCAGAGAATTCACACATTGATCTCTTCTAATATGGCCTCTACAAGGTAGCATAAGTTGGCAAACGTCAAAACAAGATCTTTCTAGGACTCACCTGGCTTCTCATACCCTTCATTCTTCCCCTCGGACAGCTGCCCAGTTTTTCACGAGGGAAGCGGCATCAGGTGTTGCTGCATTAGGAGAATCTAATGAGGAAGAGGCTGATTTCTGCTGGAGGGGGCACCCTGGCTGCCCTGCCCAGCTGCCCTGCAGGCTCAGAGTGCAGGAGCTCCTGGCCCAGCATCACAGAACCTGGGCGTGTGTGATACACCTATGAGGACACACAGCCGTGCTTGTTGGGAGGCTCCCTGAGAGGCGAGGGACCTGCTTTACTGAAACCTCTGCGGGTCTGCCTACAAGCCCATCTCTGGTGCTCCTTTAGGGCTGTCTCTGAAGCTCCCAAGAGACTAACCACAGGAGTCTTCTGCTTTGGGGAAATCCAGCCATCTCTGGATTCCTTGGGAACCTGCCTGACATTATTGGCTATTCCTGGGTGCCCAGGACATGACCAGGAATCCCTGGATAACCCATGTGATTGTTGTATAAGGAGGTCAGCCCCCCACCCCATTCCAAGGCTGTCTCTGGTCCGGAGCAGGGGCAAGGATGACCTGTTTCTGCGGATGGATGGCACCAATGTCTAGCTGCCCAGAACCAGGCCTAGATCCTGTCCTCTGGTGTCTACATGCTGTATGTTTGCCTGGATCTCTAACACTTGTTCCCTGACTTGTTCACCCGGGGTTCTCTGGGGAACAGATGCTGAAACAGATTTGCGTGAACATGTGTGGTGTAGTGGGGTGTACCCTCAGAAATAACATCCTGCAAAGGACCAAGGGAAGCAAGATTGGACAGAGAGGGAGAGTGGAATTGAGATGCAGGTTTAACAGAGGCTTCGCTAACCTCACAGGGAGCTCTAGAGTGGAGGTGGCCCTTCAGAGTTGTTCTGAATCGAGACAGGTAATTCCAGGAATGTTGTACTTTCTGGTCCTGGGTGACCTGGAGGATTTCAGCATAAGCTGGTTCCTGTGGCAGCTCTTGCCACTAGCTGGGGGCTTCCCGGGGACACAGGTGTATCTTTGGTGAGGTAGCCTCTTTCTGAGGGCAAGTCCCAGAGAGGATGTCGGCTGTGAATCACCAGGAGCCAACTTACAATTGCTGGGGAAATAGGTGTCTTGGTTCATCGTGTGCGTGCGTGTGTGTGTCTGGGTGTCCCGTGCCAAACACTGTAGTCCAGTGCTCGAGCCATTGAGATACATTTCGTGTGTCTGGTAAGGTGCAGTCTGAGCATAGCTCCTCCAGGATCCTGGGCCTCCTTGGGAAAGTTTGCAAGATTGAGGTTTTTGGGACCAACTCTCGTTCCCACAGCCGTAGCTGGTCTTGAGACCACGACTGAGAGGCCCTGTCTCCATCCTCTACCAGCCGCTGGATACTTTCCCTTAAGAGCAGCACATCTGCCCTCAGGTGGGACCTGAGTCTTGGTGGCTTCCTTGATGGAATAATCCAGACCCTCGTTCCTGGAGGATCCGAGTCCTCTGTTAACGTGCCGCCTCAGACCATGACCGTTGCCCTTGCCTATTTGCTGTCAAAATGGATCAGCTGGGCACCAGCCATCTTCTTTCGTGCCCCCACTGTCACAGCCTGACCTCTTCCTCCTGATCAGAGTCAAGTACCCCAACCAGCACCGTGGCTCCTTTCCTCCTCTGCTTGTCTCTAGGTTGAAGGATCCTCAAGTGACCAGGTGGCAGCTAAACTGAAAGGTAAATGAGATTCTTACTGTGATCTTAATAAAAACACCCCCCACCCCTGGGAACCACAGAGCCTAAAGTTGTGGGGGTGGATAACTCAGATTTCTCAAGTGGGCCACAGGGAGTGAAGGTGAGCCGAGCCACTCCTGCTTCCACCTGTTGGCCCCCATTCCCATGAACTTGCCCTCTCGAGGCACAGCGCCCTATGGTGGTTGTTGATTAAAGATGGATGTCCTATCGTTACCCTGCTGGCTGCTCATGCATTGTGGGAAGCCTGGTCATCTCATGGCTGGCTGTGCTTGGTTGCCTTGCTGACCCGCAGGCTCATTACGATAATTGGACCCACCTAACTTCTGATCCTTCCGTACAACCACCCAACCTGTGTCCTACAGCCAGGCTGTCATCCCCATTGACAGGGAGCCCAGTTTTGTAACTGTATTCCTATCCTCTCCTCTGGTCAGCAAAGAGCAGCCGGTACTGAGTTCCTCCATGATGCTGGTGCCTCTCTCACTAATGTATTTTTTAAAATCATTTTGGTGAATGGAATATGCTCTGGATTCTCCTATTAACTAGATGTTTTACAGTCACCTAATATTGGAAGTTGAGATCCTCAGGGAGCAGACTCTGAGATGGAAGTTATTTATTTATCATTAAAGAATAGTTGATTTACAGTGTTGTGCCAATTTCTGAGAGTTGGAATTTAGTGCAGAGGAAGTTTCTTCAAGATGCTTCAGGGCTCAGCAGCTGGGAGAAAGGAGGCAAAGGCAGAAGGTAGCCTCTGACAGTTTCCACACAGTCCTCGGCTGCCTCGTGGGGCTTTGAGATGGGGCCGGCCCTTCTGAGCTGTCCTGAGTTGGAGCACGTGGGCCAGATGCTTATAATCCTACCCCCGTCACTGCGTGCGGACTGCTTCTGGGAAAGGGCCATGGCCCTGGGAAAGGCAGCTCTGTTCCCTTGTGGACAGTTCCAGAAAGAGCATACATCTGGGTCAGTCACCTGCTAGTACTCCAAGCAGCTGGGGAATAAGTCCTTTGTTCCTACAGGCGGGTTCTGGAGGTGCACCCCAGCACCTGCTGTACCTAGGAAAGCCAGCTCCCTGAGCCTTTTGGTCCCTTTTAGTCCCATCTGCTGCCACAGTCTGGGACTTCTCCTTTACAAATTTGCAGAAAAATTGAAATCAAAAACGTTTTCTAGACGTTCCTGTTGTGGCTCAGCAGTAATGAACCTCACTGGTAACCCTGAGGATGAGGGTTCGATCCTTGGCCTTGCTCAGTGAGTTAAGCATCCGGCGTTGCCGTGAGCTGTGGTGTAGGTTGCAGACGTGGCTTGGATCCGGCATTGCTGTGGCTGTGGTGTAGGCTGGCAGCTGCAGCTCAGATTCAACCCCTAGCCTGGGAACTTCCATGTGCCGAGGGTGTGGCCCTAAAAAGACAACACAAAACAAAACTTCTAAAAATGTTCATATATTAAAAAATTGATAAAGACTAAGCAGTCAAGTGACTGCTTTGTTTTTCCACTTTAACTTTTCATGATGTCTCTTACATAAAGAGTTGGTGACTTCTAGAGCTTAGATTTGTATGTTTTAGGGACCACAGACTTCAATTAAAAAAAAATCGAGGCAGATTCCCTCTTGGAAAGTCCCCAGAGCCCTGTGTAATTGCAGCCTCACAGGCTGGTGTGGATCCCTTCAGCCTGTCCTCTGAAAACAGGAAGAAAAGAAGGACCCAGGCCGCCCTGTGGCTCCAAACGACAGTGGAAGGCAGATTTTGTAGGTGTCCAGGGATAGGCGCCTGGAGTTAATGAGGTGAGAATGTGTTTCCAACCTGTCACAGCCACAGTGTCAGGACGCCGTCCCTCTGCTCATTCCAGGGAATGGTGTCAGGACCAGGCCACAGGAGGTGCCTAAAGACACATGCCAGCGCTGTTACGGAGAGGCTGGAGGGGCCGAGGCAGAGAAGGAAAGACCATGGATTCAAGGGCTGAAAACCGGGGTCTGTTCTCCGTCCAGGAAGCAGGGTCTCCGGGACTGCTGAGCAACTTCGTGAGGCTGGTGTCTAAGCTGAGACTGGACCTTCCGCAGATGCTGATTGCAGAGTGATGGGTAGGCCCCTCCGGGCCACAGAGGCACAGGATGTCCGGAGCCAGAACCCCCCTCGGAGCAGGGTGGTGGTTCACCCGAGCTCTCCCCTGACTGTGGTCCACGTGCCTCAGGTCACATCCACTCCCTTGCCTTTCTTTGCTCCCTTTCTGGCTTCTATGTAAATTGTGCGGTGTGTTTCCGGTTTCCAAACCAGCAAGTTTAAACTCCTCTGCTTGCCGCCAGCCAAGTTCTGTTACATTCTAGATGCCCCCCCCCAATTATTTTTACTGATCAACACCAATCCTGTTCTCCCCTCCTGGCCCCCTGCGGACGGACACAGCTCCCTCTTCTTACTTCAAGGCCTTTGCTCATTCTGTGTCTTTTTACTCTTTCCAGTTTCCACGCTTCCTTTAAGTTCCACGTAAAAATTTACCTTCTGTGTGAAAATTGCTTCACTTTTCCCAGTGATTCATCTCTCCCTTCTCAGCAATCCTCTGGTAGCCAGAGGCATGTCAATGCAAGCTGACGCTAGAGGACTGATTGTTTAATAATGCTTGCATGGTGTTTCTTGTGCATGAACTCGTTTTGCCCTAAACTTAAAGCCTCCTTAAGGAAGGCGTCCAGGTCTTCCTGTACTTTTGGTAGGCACACACATTTCTTGGGGAACACTGGTCGATGGAGTTCTTCTTATCGCCCAGCCAAAACCATCTAAGCTGGGAACACAACCCCACATATACATACCCTGAGCCCTGAGGATATACCAAAGTCCGTGCTTATCGACCCTCTTCTACTCAATCCAGAAAGGTTCTGTGCATTGAAAAACACAGCAGCCTTTATGCAGCACCATTTGTTGTTCATTGTTCTACTCAGTTGTTTCAGGTTGGAAATTTTGACTTCCTGCTTTTGCACAGTCGTCTGGCCGCGCTGCCAATGAACTAACTTCGCTTAGGAAGACTGTCAGATCCTGCCTGGTTCTCAGGCTCTTTGTCTCAGATCAGATGTCCTTGACCCCACTTATAGACACATCCCTCTCCTAAACGCCAAGGCAAAACTGAAGTTTACCCAGGACAACGACAGCAGTCCTCTGTGATTCCAGTCCCCCAGACCTTGGGCTAGAAAGCTGAATGGTTGACCTTGGCCTTATTTTGAGGCTGAGGCTCCACATTTGCTCTGGATCTGAGATCTGGATCCTGTCATATTCTCTGCCTCAGAAATGCAATCAGTTCTCCAGCATCTGCCTTCTAGAGGGTTTATACCAGTTGCACACCTCCCTGATTCTGCCTGCTTCTCTGGGCCTCCTGGGGTTGACCTCAACTGGGTTTCCTAGTAATGCTTCTCTTTTTAAACCACATGAAATGTCTTGACACCAGTCCTGTGCCGCATTCCCACCTAAGTCCACACTCTACCTGTTGGTGTCAACTTCTTTCAGGCCTGTTGTAGAATCTGAACTCTGCCTGCTTTAGCTTAGGGATTTCTTCTGACCTCCGTCCTTCTCAGGCTGCTCTGGGCTCTTCTATGTAACTTAACTATTTGCTGGGAAATAACAAGAGCAAGTGTCATCAAGCCTCGGTGGGTTCAGCACGTGATATGTCGACAACTCAATGATCAAGGCCTGAAGTGGGGGGACAGGTGGGGGCCGGGGACGTCTGTGGCTGAACCCTGGGAGAGCAGCACATCGAAGATGTGAGGGGGATGCAGTTCCCATTGTGGCCCAGCAGTAACAAAACCGGCTAGTATCCACGAGGAGGCAGGTTCAGTCCCTGGCTTCGCTCAGTGGGTTAAGGATCCGGCGTTGCCATGAGCTGTGGTGTAGGTCACAGCCTCAGCTTGGATCCTGCATTGCTGTGGCCGTGGTGTAGGGTTCAACCCCTAGCCTGGGAACTTCCATATGCCTTGGGTACAACCCTAAAAAGCAAAAAGCAAAAAGCAAAAAAAAAAAAAAAAAAAAGACGTGGGGGATGGGGGAGTGTGACACACCAGGAGAGATCAGATGGGCTCTGGGCTCTAAATTCAGGTGGCAGGGGATGATGTCAGCGTTCAGGTGGCGGCAGGAGACAGGTACACCTGCACTGACGGTGTCGGAAGGCCAAAGAGAGCCAGGCTAGAGGGGAAACAGGTGTGCACACAGTGACCTAGACAAGGCCAATATTGTAGGAAGTGCCTCTGTGAGCACCTGGGTTCTAGCGACTCTTGCCAAGACTTCAGATCCCCAATCTCCAAGCCTGAAAAGCTGAGATGCTAAAATACCCGCTTCTGTGGCGAAGCAGTCAGGATAGACGGAGGAAAGAAACAACCTCCACCTCTCAGGGGCTTAAAACAAAACAGGCTGATTCCTTGCTTACCGACCACATGGAGATGTGGCGTAAGGTCGGGGCAGCTCCGTGATTCCCGCAGGATCACAGGCAGACGAGGTGCCCTCATTTCTGGGGCTGACGTCTCACCTGGAGGTTCAGCTTTGCCTCCAGGTTTGCTGCCACAACGTCTAGAGAGTTGAGTATAAGCGATTACATGTTCTAGACTCTCTCGCTCACGTTTCATTGGTCCAAACGGCTCACGTGGACACACAGAACTTCAGAGTGGGGCTCTGTGATCCTCCTCCTACCTGGAAGGAGAGGAGATAGGGCGTGGGGATACCAGCAATGCCCATCATGCCAAGTCCACATTGACTCATGGATGTGGTGTCTATGGCTCTCCAGGCAGACCTCATTTAATTGTGCTTCCCTTTATTGCACTTCACAGATTGTGCTTTTTACAAATGGAAGGTTTGTGGCAACTCTGCATCGAGCAAGTCTGTCGGCACCATTTTTCCAACAGCCTTTGCTCCCTTCTTGTCTCTGGTAACATATACGTAATTATCGCAGTATTTCAAACCTCTGTATTGTTTTAGATTTGCTGTGGTGATCTGTGATCCGTGATCTAAGACGTAACTAGTGTGATCGTTTGGGGGCACGATTAAGCGCCCCCTTGTAAGACAGCTAACTTAACTGATGACTGCTACCTGTGTGCTGGCTGCTCCACCAACCAGCCATTCGCTCATCTCTCTCCCTCTCCTCCAGCCTCCTATTTCCTGAGACAGAACAATATTGAAATTAGGCCAGTTAAGGAAGTTCCCATTGTGGCTCAGAGGTAACAAGCCCAACTAGTATCCATGAGGTTTCGGGTTCGATCCCTGGACTCGCTCAGTGGGTTAAGGCTCCACCGTTGCCAAGAGCTGTGGTATAAGTTGCAGACTCGGCTTGGAACTGGTGTTGCCGTGGCTGTGGCATAGGCTGGCGGTGATAGCTCCACTTCGACCCCCTAGCCAGGGACCTTCCATAGTCTGCTGATGTGCCCCTAAAAAGCAAAAAGCAAAAAAAAAAAAAAGAAAGCAAAAAAAAAAAAGAAATTAGGCCAGTTAATAACCCTACAGTGGCCTCTAAATGTTCAAGTGAAAGGAAGAGTCCTATGTCTCTAACTTTAAATCAAAAGCTAGAAATGATCAGGCTTAATGAGGAAGGCACACTGAAAGCTGAAACAGGCTGAAAGCCAGGCCTCTTGTGCCAAACAATTAGCCAAGGTGTAACTGCAAAGGAAAAGTTGTTGGAGGGAATTAAAAGTGCTGCTTCTATGAACGCACCAATGATAAGAAAGTGAAACCGCCTTATTGCTGAGATGGAGAAGGTTTCAGTGGCCTGGATGGAAGATCTGGGGAGGTTTGAGAGGACTGACTCTAATTTTGGAAGTTCTACCTTTGAAAGTAAAGTTCTATCAAATAGCATTGCGTGCTGCAGAGAAATCCTTCATGAAACGTCAGGTTGAGGTGGTAGACGTCACTGTTGTCTTATTTTAAGAAATTGCCACAATTACCCACCTTCAGCAAGCACCACCCCAATCAGTGAGTAGCCAACATCGAGGCAAGACCCTCCCCCAGCAAAAACATTATGACTCACTGAAGACTCAGATGATGGTTAGCAATAAAGCATTTTTAATTGTTACGTACATTGTTTTTTTAGATATAATGCTACCTCCTACTTAATAGACTATAGTGTAGTATAAACATCACTTTTATATGCACTGGGAAACCAAAAAATTCATGGCACTTGCTTTGTTGTGATAGTTGCTTTATTTATTTTATTTTATTTTATTTTATATTTTTTGCTTTTTAGGGCCGCACCCATGGCAAATGGAGGTTCCCAGGCTAGGGGGTCTATTCAGAGCTACAGCTACTGGCCTTTGCCACAGAAACAGCAACGTGGGATCTGAGCCACGTCTGTAATCTGCACCACAGCTCACAACAACGCTGGATCCTTAACCCACTGAGCAAGGCCAGAGATCAAACCCGCAACCTCATGGTTCCTAGTTGGATTCATTTTGGCTGCATCACGATGGGAACTCCAAATAGTTGCTTCATTATGTGGTCTGGAACTGAGCCCACAGTATTACCAAGGTATGCCTGTAAATTGTATGCATGTGCTTGGCGGGAAGTGGGGGAAGTTTCATTTTGTCTGGTGCTGGAAAGAGTAGAGCAGAAGGAAGAGTTAGCAGCCAAATGCACAGGGTCAAAAACATATCTTCTATAAAGTAAGACATATTCTGAAATAGAACCACATTCTGGAGTCTAGAAGTATAATTCGCCTTTGGATGGGCAAACTAGCTTCTGGGCATAATGTCTTCTGATTCATTAAGTAATGCTGCCCTTAGTATATGAGAACAATATAAAGCTAAACCACTGCCATCAGAAGTGGCTTTTTTTTTTTTTTCCTAGTAGAGAAGATGTTTCTACAATGAACTGTCCACGCTCTCTCTCTCCTTGTTCTCATTACGTAAATCAACCGTGTCATTGCTGGTTGACTCTGCCTAGAGTTGTGGTCCGTGACTATAGAAAAGCCCTCAAACTGATCTGAGAATTGAGGTATTTTTGATTTTATTAGCATCATATCTTGACTCACCTACTCAGTCATTGCATCCCAGGAACTTATTAAAATAACATACCTTTTTCAGGAGTTCCCCTCATGGCTCAGTGGAAACAAATCTGACTAGCATCCTTGAGGACTCAGGTTCGATCCCTAGCCTCGCTCAGTGAGTTAAGGATCCAGCGTTGCTGTGAGCTGTGGTATAGGTTGCAGACAACGCTTGGATCCCATGTTGCTGTGGCTGTGGTGTAGGCCAGTAGCTACAGCTCTGATTTGACCCCTAGCCTGGGAACCTCCATAGGCTATGGGTGCAGCCCTAAAAAAACAAAAAATAAAATAACTTACTTTTTCTACAAGTGGCATGCAACTAATTAGAATTTTTCAAAAAATTCCTTAACAATGATATACATACATATACCCTTGCACACAGAGACACAAATGTACAAATTCGTTACCTTTCCGAACAAGGAAGTTGTAGTCAACAGTTTAAGAACTGCTCCAAACCTCTGCACTGCCATGGAGAAACACGAGTCACTCCAATTGTAAAACCCGCTATGGAAATATCTCTGCCACAGGTTTCTCAGTGGACACTCAAAAGGAGTGTTCTGTTTATGGGCAGAGCTTTGGGCGTCAGGACTAACAGCAGGGAGGGGTTGCAAAGCAGGGCTCTAGGGGTGGGGTTCCACGCCTGCAGAAGATTCAAGTGGCTCAGACCTGAGAGTCTCTGAGAGAAGGTACAGCCCGGCGTTTTCCAGCACAGGCATCCCAGGTGATGTTCCCAAATTATTTGTCACTGCCCAGACTGAAAACCACATTGACAGCAGTTCTTGTTGGACTGAGCCATGCAAGGATGGAAGATGCTTAGAAACTGCTTGTGGATGTTCAGACTGGAGTTCTTTGACTGGAGAAGCTGTCGCTTCTGAACAGCCAGCCATCGCAGGCTTTTCTTGGCTCCAGGTGAAGAGGTGACTTCCTCCTTTGATTCGCTGTTCATAATTGGGCTGACTGTTAGCGGAGGTAGTGAGAAAACAATGCTAATGAGGTCAGGGGTTCATTGCCCACGTGGGTCAGTTAGCTTTCGTTTGTTCTCTGGCCAAAAGTCTACATCCTCTAACTACTCTGATGACAATAGAGATTGGGAGAAAGTAAGGGAATGTGGCTGGGTTTCGAATCCTATTCTTGCCACGGTGGAAAACAACTCCAAGATCATGTGCTTTTGCAGCAAAGTCATCTTCAGGGTTGAATGACTGCCCATTAAGAAGCAGTAAGGAAAATGAAGGGTACAGTTCCACAGTGGCGGTAAGCAGGCTAAAGCTACAGAATCCATGCTCACAGCCAGAGCATCAGCTTGGCCATTCATGCTAAAGAGGAGATAGCAGCTGCAGAGGTGATTATTAGTCACAGCCAATTTTCACCTTCTTATTGGCCAAAGGTTCAGCATTTCTAGATGTTTGCGTAAGGAGTAAAGTGGATTGGTTTGCGTTTCTTTTCTTTTTTTCACTTCCAGTCTCAATTGAAGATTCTAATGAACAATGAAATGCCCATTGATAGAAAGAGAAGGCTTGAGGAATCCCACAAGTAGGGTTCAGCCCTGGTGTGACATAGATCAGGGTTTTTTAATCACAATTCATCATTTTTCCTGCTATGCCCTATTTTCTCAGAATTACTGTATCTTCCGTAATGCTTTGTGACCGTGTAAATCAAAGTAGGCAGTAACCAAACACGGTGGAAAAACCGTGGACTTCTAAGTTGATCTTAGTTGTGTGTGTGTGTGTGTGTGTGTTTGCATACTTGGGGAGGCTACTTAACTGCTTTGAGCCTCAATTTCCTTGCTTGTAAAATGGGAATATTGGTGCTTATTTCTCAGGGCTGTTGGAACAATTCGATGATAGAATATCAAGAAGTCTGGCAAGTCTAATGTGGTTCCTGGCCTATTTTAAGGCTGACTAGAGTTCTTATTATCAGCATTGCATCTATGTGTACTTGTTTGGCCATATCCCCCCCACTTTTTTGCAAAACCAAATGTGTCGAGCATCTATTATGAATATCTCATTAGCAGACGCTGTGGGTTGCCTTCCCATATTCCTTGGCCACCTGAATTCACTAGCAGCTGCACTGGGCAGGTGACATCTTCCCACCTCGGGGACCTGGGTCTTTCCTCTCCTTTGCCTGAGGCCATTCAAAGGCACTTGCAAAGATGTAGAAGAATTTATGCTACAAAGGCAACCTCAACCCCAACCGAGTGAAAGAAGTGTGCAGGTGGGAGGGATTCTAAAACATAGTCCACATGGTTTCCCAGAAGATTTTCAGTGTGATGGAGCTGAAGTTGCCTGCCCCGGAAACCCACTCATGAATTCACCTTTTTTGACTTTTCTGCCTTCTCTGTCTTACTTTCCCCATTTCTTCACGTGTGACTCCTGGACTCACTTTGCAAATAATTTCCTAGTCCCTAGTTTTGTACCTCAGGGTTTATTTTGGGGGAACCCACACTAAGACATCCATCCACTAATTTGACATGCAGTAAAATTAACTTTAGTTTTGCTGGGTAATTCTTTGAGCCTTAACAGTATGTACATTCCTGTACCCATAGCCACAACCAGGATACAGAGCAGTTTCGTCACCCTAAAAATCCCCTTAACCCATGGCAACCATTCCTATGAGGTTTCCCTTTTCAGAATGTCATACAGTATGTACCCTTCTGCCTCTGACTTCTTTCTTCAACATGGCGCCTTGGACTTTCATCCCTGTTGGTTGTGTATTAGTAATTCATTCCTTTTCATGGCTGAGCAGTATTCCATTGTGTGGATATAAAACGACCTGTCACTTTATGTGTTAAAGGACATTTGGATTGTGTTCTGTTTTTAAAGATTATGAATAACCCTGCTCTAAATATGCACATAGGCTTTCGTTTCTCAAAGGTAAATAAATACCTAGGAGTGGGTTTGTTGGATCATGTATGCTCAACTTTATAAAAATTTCCAAAATGTTCCAGAGTGACCGTATAACCGTGTACTCCCACCCACAATGTGCAGGTGTCCCAGTTGCTTCTCATTCTTGCAAGCACTTGGTATTGTCATGATTTTTTTTATTATTGTAGCCATTCTGAAAGGCATGTAGTGGTATCTCTTTGTGGTTTTAATTTGCATTTTCCATAATGGCTTATGGTCTGGAGCATTTTTTCACCATTCACTTGCTTAGTTACCATGATCTTTTTTTTTTTCTTTGGAGAAGTGTCTGTCACATTATTTGCTCAGTTACTTAATTGGGTGATTTGTTTTCTTTCTGTTGCATTGTGAGAGTTCTTTATAATCTATGGATATAAGTCCATTATTAAATATGTGATTTGCAATTATTTTCTCCCACTCTGTAGCCTTTTCCTTTCTCTTAATCATAGGGTTTTCATAAGAGCTAAGGAGTTTATACTCTAAGTTCTCTAAAAACTGAATAGACATGCTCCTTTCCTGCTAGTTGGAGGACGGCAATATGGGGAAAAGTTTGATTCGGGAGTCAGGCAAACCTGGGTTTGACCCCTGGCTCTGTCACCCGTGAACTACTTTGCCATTGACTAGTCTGTTAGTTTCTCCATCCACAGAGTGTAGACCACAGTACTTGCCACACAGAGTTGCTGGGAGGAGTAAATGAGACCGTATGGGTCAAGGGCTTAGCCCAGTGCCAGGATGTTGTAAATGTTCGATAAATGTAAAAATTATATTCTTGATACAGTATCCTCCTAAGCCTTTTGGTGATCTGCTTCCTCCGCCTTAATTGTCCTGCCCCATCCTACCCCTCACTTCCTCAGTTCCCACCTAAGATGATTCCTATTCAGGGGCCTTTGACATCACCAGTTTGGGTCAGGCCCCCCTTCTGGGCGCTCCCAGAATATGCTTTAAAGACCTTCCGTCAGTCTATGTTTTAAGCACAGTAAGCTGTGAGCAACCCGAGGTCAGGGCTAATGTCTTTATCATCTAAAAGTATTCCAGGTCGCGTTTGATGAATGAATGAATAAATAAGTGAACAAATTCATCTCATGCTTTGCCTGGGAGTTCCAATTAGACATCCCTCTGATTATCGCCCATTTCGGTCCCTTTAAGACAGCCTTCAACACCCCACGTGGATGCCTGTAACTTACACGGCGTCCCAGCTCGCCGTCAGCCAAACAGACACTGCATCTTTGACAAGTTGGATGCCGAATGGAGAAACTTGAATGCTTTGCATCTATTTACTTTTACCACATGCCATAAAAATTAAAAATACATTGTACCACAAGTGCAGTATTTAGTGTCTCACTTTAATTACATTCAAGTGTGTTGCTAAATAGTCTTGAGAAAACCTTAATGACCAGCTGTTCTACCCTTTTCCCATATGTCAGAAATGGTTTCTGAAATCACATTCTGGGACAGTAAGGTTGTGTAATTAGACCGTGTATAGTTAACACGTCTAGATTTTCCGCTTAAACTGTGGATCCTTTACACTAACATATTGTGTGATTCTGCCGGTTTGGCGCAATACAGTTAAATGACATGCCAGCAGCGACGGAGATATGCAGACTCCATCAGACTTGTTACCACTACTGCATCATTATTTCCTCATATCTTTTTCATCGTCGGGATGGCGTGCTTTTGTGTGTGTGTGTGTGCTATGCAATATTCAGCATGTTTGGCTGACAAATAAACTTAGTAAAGAGGGCTGTAAATTTTTAATATTCCCTTCATCATGCCATTTATCTCACTAGAATTAGATGTGAGCGTGGCTTTTGCATCCTTTCGAACAAAGAGCCATCACTCAAACACACAGCAACCATTTAAGGCAACAAAACAAAACTGAAATCCCCCAAGGTTGCAATAGAAGCCAATATTTTCCACGGCTTCTGGTGGGGAAATGGGGATTTTACTTACCCCCAAACTCCCCAATTTGGGAGATAAAAGAAGTTGAATTTAGACAGTTGGTTATTGTAAAAATAAGTCATTAATTACTTCCAGTTGCTTGACTCTGAGCTTAATGGGTTGTTTTGAAACTGTAGTAATATTTTGATGAAGTTTGGTTAATTCTTTGATTGTTGAGTGTAGACAAGAGACCAAAACAGAAATATAAAATAAGGAAATGGGAAAATACTGTCAACGAATAGTATTCTTTGGCTCTTCCTTTCCTTCTCCCTGCGCCCTGCCCCCCCCCCCCCCAGAAAATATCCTTTGACGTTGTCCCAAATCGCAAAGCCATATATAGCTCTGATTTCCAATTGAAACTTGCCCATATAAATATATTAAGACCAAGTCACAACTGAAACATTTTCGAGTCCTAAAGCACCAAATTCATTTTCGAAAAAGGCTGAGAGAGAGCTTCACTGTTCTAAGACCGATTTACACCATTTTTTTTCTTCTAAGCTTGAATTTCCAGTGACTTATTTAGATGTTAGCACTGACAGCTGTAATCATGTTTTAAATCTTGCTTTGTATCCTTAGTTATAATGTTGTTCAATTAATATTCAGAATAATGGAAGCGATAGACCCTTTTGAAAAAGACTTGAATACAGTCCAATGCTTTGGGAAACTGACTCTCGAGAGGATTAATCAGCATTTAAAACTTGCATTAATAAAAATCTGATCTTCTGCCGTGCGGCATGCATAATACTTTTCATTTTTTAAACATTTGGGTTTAATAATACCACGTCCTTTGTCCTGATTTTTAAAATGATTTTAAAATTGAGCTCCTTCAGATCAATTTTGCCTTGACCCTTGTACATAATTGGACACTTGCAATTGAAAAACATAAGGATGCTCTTTTGCACGGTGCACTAAACTGTATTTCCACTGTTAAAGATAAGGGCAAAAGTGGACTACAACTTAGTACTTACCATTTCGTTTTTTTTCCCCTCAATTTGTATCCAAAGAGTTTTCTGGCTTTCTTCAAAGCTCAATTATCCATACCCAGTCCTTGAGGAAAACAAGAGCTAAAAACTATGTTTTCATAATGAAAAATGATCAATCGCAATAGGATCTTTGGCTGTAACCAGTATCTGTCAAACAATTGATGATTAGCAGTGCCTGACAGAAGCATTGGTGGCAAATGCAGTTTTATCCACAAACCGACCACAGGTTGTGAGGTGGTTGGGAGTGGATTTGAATGGAGAGTGAGGACCAAGGCTTCTAATAGGAAAGAGTCTTGTGTTTAAGAAGTCTCAGAGGATGGAGAAGGTTTTTGTTGGTTGGTTTGCGTGTTTTCCTTGCTGTGGAAGGGTTTGCCCACATGTGGCTGTCAGGGAGGTAGGCCACAGCGCGGGGCCCTGGGCCCAGGTGGGTACCCTGCGCTCTCCCAGAGGGAGTGGCAGTAGGGCCTGCTTCCTGGATACACCCCCTCAGGATCCTGGCTTTAGGGGAGTTTGTTTAGCTCCCTGGGGGAATAGAGTACCCCCCCTCCCGCGTCTGGGGGGCAAATTATAGACATCTTGACAGGCTCGAGGCCTATTCTGCTCTTAGCCCAATATAACGTTTCTAAGACTCAAATTAGATTAGGTCGGTTCCTTGCTTTAACGTGTAAATGGTTACCCCTGGCCTATTAAAAGAAATCCCAAAGCTTTAGCGTTATTGGCATTACCAACCATACCTTCACTATCTGACCCCTGACCACCCTTCAGGCTACGTCTTCTCCTCTTCTTCCGCTACCTCTAGACACCTTAGCCTTGTGTCAGAGTAGCCTAGACATCACTCCGAAAACATAAGTGCTTTTCTTTTCCCGGCGCCCTTGCTCAAAGAACGCCCCCTCCTATGCCCTTTGCCTGCATGGAGAGCTCCTACTCATCCTTCAGTGCCCAGCTCAAAGGCCTCCTCCTCTCTGCGGCTCTTTCTGAACTTTCCTTGTGTTCTCTCCTCCTTCTCCTTCTTCCACCCTGTCCCCACCCAAGATGAATCACTCGCTCCTACACATGTGATCCCTCTACTGTAGCAACTATCACTCATGCTATAGGTATTTTGTTGTTGTTGTTTCTCCCACAAAATTATGCGTTGTGCAGGTATTGGAATAGTGGCTCCAAAGCTGCTATTGCATAAATATTTGCTGATGTGAATTTGCCCTTTAAAATGCACTAAATGTATTTCATGATCTTCGAACTGAAAGAACATCAAAGAATTTATGTGCAAAAGTTGGTTTGTTTTCCCTAAGTCTATCAAATATAGTAATATATAAATTAAGAGCTTAGACCTACTCTTTAAGAAGTTTCTTTCAAGAGATACATAATTTTTCTATTCCTGACCATAAGATGTATCTAATAATTATAAAAATACCCACTTTTTTCTGATCTTGGAAAAACTTAGAAAGGAAGTAGATTGATTTCTTGGTTTATACTGTATATCTAATAAAATTCCCAACCTCCAATGAGAATGGCTCTTAAATATAGATCTCAGAAAAGTGTTAGGTCACATGCAGTGTAAACCTACAGAGATTGCATTGAAAGAATGCTAAAAATACAGTTTTCTATACAATAATGTAGACGGGGAAAGCAGCATTACTCCACTTCAGATCTATGGTAGTACCTGCCATACACCCTCCAAAGTCATAGTATTTTCCAGAAGAACAGATCCTAAGGCTATTGCCTGTCAGAATCACCTAGAACAGGAGGTGGAAAACTATAGCCCACAGGCTAAATTCAGCATGTTGCCTGCTTTTGTAATAATAAACTTTTCTTGGAACACAGCCATGCCCTCATATTCTCATATTGTCGATAGCTGCTTCCCCACTACAGTGGCAGGGGTGAAGAGTTGCAAGGAAAACTGTATAACCCATGGAACTGAAAATATTTTTACCATTTGGTTCTTTGCAGAAAATGTTTGCCAACCTTCGACCTAGAAGTTTCGCTGGGGTTTTGTTTTTTAAATAATGCAGGTGCCTGAGTCCTACCTTCGATTAGTAATTGGAAGAATAAAACCTGGTATTTGTGCTTTTAAGAAGCTCCACATGCGATTCTGATTATAGACTCTTAACTTTTATTTTTCAAGAAGTTAGCCATAAGAGGATGTGGAGAAAAGGAAATCCTCCTACACTATTAGTGGGAATGTAAGCTGGTGCAATCCCTATGGAGAACTGTATGGAGGTTCCTTTAAAAACTAAATACAGAACAACCATGTGATCTAGCAATCCCACTCCTGGGCATTTATCCAGAGAAAAGCATAGCTCACAAAGATACATGCACCCCAGTGTTTATTGCAGCATTATTTACAATAGCCAAGACATGGAAACAAACTAAATGTCTATCAATAGAGGACTGGATAAAGAAGATATGGTACATATATACAATGGAATATTATTCAGCCCTAAAAAACATAAAGTAATGCCATTTGCAGCTACATGAATGTACCTAGAAATTATACTAAATGAAGTAAGTCAGACAGAGGAAGACAAGTATCACTAATATGTTGAATCTAATAAAAATGATACAAGAGAACTTACAAAACAGAACCAGGCCCAAAGATTTTAAAACCAAACTTATGGTTACCAAAGGGGAAACGTGGCAGTGGAGGGATAACTTAGGGGGTTGGCATTGACATATGCACACTACTATCTATAAAATAGATGGGTAACAAAGACCTATTGCATAGCACAAGGAAATCTGCTCAGTGCTGTGTAATAACTCATATGGGAAAAGAATCTGAAGATGAATGGATATACATATATGTATAACTGATTTACTTCACTGTACACAGGGAAACTAACACAGCTTTCTAAGTCAACTACATGCCAATAAAAATTTTTTTCAAAAGAGACAAAACAAACAAACCAAAAAAGTTATCTATAAACTGTGCCAAGCAAATTCTTAGCACAGGAATGTCCCTCTGTCCCTCTAAGGTAAGCACCGTATTTTACTTACCTTTGTATCCATGACACCTAATACAGCTCCTGACGTTATAGATGCTACTATGCTTTTGTTAAGTGAATGAGTGAATAGGCAAGGTAAGGAACCCACTAAAAGTCACAATACATTGCAAGTACCTTCTCAGGCCCTGGCCATGTGCCCTATTACTTTCTAGTGAGATTTCTTTCTTTCTCCCAACTTCCACCTAACCTAGAAAGACACAAACGCTACTGATTCTCTGCGGGTCTGAAATGTTAAAAAATTTTCCAAGAGTGTCAAATGGTGCATGCCTTGGTCGGCATAAACATGGCCATCGTCTCATTGCTTGGGACCTGCAGGGAAAAAAAATTCAAGTCATCATGAGAAATGGTGCAGATGGTATATTTGGCATCTCCAGCCTGCGTAGATCAGAGATGCATTTATTTACATGCCTTTGTTTGCATTGTGACCATTTATCTGGGCCCTTGCTCATATTTAACCTTTTGAAGGGTCAGCAGGGAGCGAGCCATTTTGCCCTTGGGATTGGATGGAACAAGCCCCCTGTAGGGATGATGTTTGCCTTTCTTCCTACCTGCAAAACGCTCGTTTCTTACAGCAGCAGAAAACATTTGGTTATGTTATCTCGTGGGTCCAGGAGGAGTGTGGACTGTGCCAAATTTAAGAGCCATTGCCAAATGCCATGGTTCGCATTATGTAGACAGCACGCCAGTGGAACTGGCGTTACTCGTTGTAGATTTGAGCTCTCGCCTCAGAGGCAAAGGATCGCTGTTAGTCCTTTCCATCTGGGATCATGCCCTTCGCCGTTAGTTGTGAGATATCTTTGTGTCTGTGCAGGCACCACTGACTGACCACTGCCGCTGACCTCTTCTGCGCTGGGACAGGGAGCCCCCAGAGCGGTATCAAAACGGTCTCGGCTCCCATGGGTGACTTGCAGAGGCGAAAATACAGCATGGTGCCTTAGAGGAGGCCTTGGAGAGCTTGGCTCTGGATGCGTACAACGGAGACAAGTTACCTTCTCCGAGCTTTGGTTTCCTCATCGTTCAACAGGAATGATCAGAGTTGTTATGAGCTCATCCATACAAATTGGCACCAAGTTCTCAATAAATGTTTTTATTGTTCCTATTAGCGTTGATAAATACAGCTTGCTTAACACGCGTGGTGGTTGCGAAGATGAAGGAAAACAACTGATTTTGATGTGCTCTGTGAATCTGCAGATGTGAGAAGTGTGTGTTTCCCAGGGAAGGAAGAGTAATTGCTTATAGAAGTGTTAGTGCAGGTTTGTGTGCCTGACACATAGCGAGGCCAAATGAACCAAAATGTCAGAGTTTGGGGAGGAGAAAGTTTTATTACAGGCGGAGGAGACAGGTGGCTCATGCCTCCCCCCTCCAAAAAAAAACCTGAATTCCCTGAACAAAATTGTAAAGCTTTTTTTTTTTTTTTTTTTTTTTTTTGCCACATCTGCGGTATATGTTGGGTTCCCAGGATAGGGGTTGAATCAGAGTTACCGCTGCCAGCCTACACCACAGCCACTGCAACGTGGGATCCGAGCCGTGTCTGCAACCTACACCACAGCTCACGGCAACGCTGGATCCTTAACCCAAGGAGTGAGGCCAGGGATCAAACCTGCCTCCTCATGGATCCCAGTCAGATTCATTAACCGCTGAGCCATGGGAGGGGACTCGCTGTAAAGCATTTTTAAGAGGCAGGTGAGGGAGGACGTTCACAGGGGAAGGGATCCGCTCCTGCACAGTTCTCTGATTGGCTGATGGTGAGGTCATAGGGTGGTGTCAGAGGGGTTGACGTCATCAGTTCTGAGGCTCCGGGAGCCCTGGGGGCTGTGTGCTCCTGGACAAATAGTTCACGTTTTCCATTTGGGGGGGTGGGGGGCAGGGTTCACATTTATACAACTCAGGAACTGTGCATCAGATCCTGTTATGTAGGTATCTCAGAGGGGAGCTCAAGCAGAGGATGTGGGGGGAGGGCTGTTGGGGGAGGGCCGCTGCAGAGGCTCTGTCGAAGCATGTTTCAACATGACTAGTTGACCAGGAGTCCCCAATATTTTTGAAATAAGAAGCTGCTGAGTCAGATGGAGAAATACAAATACTGTATGATATCACTTATATTGGAATCTAAAAAATACAGTCAGCTAGCGAATGAAACAAAAAAAGAAGTGGACACAAATACAGAGAACAAACCAGTGGTTATCAGTGGGGAGGGGGAAGCAGGGAGGGACCGTGCAGAGAGCTAGCTGAGAGGAAAAAGCGGTCGTTAGGGAATTAAAATTGAAAGCATCTCTCATTTGATAAATAAAAATTAAACGCAACAGAAGGTAATAACAGAAAGCAACTGATTTATGATCAGCACAAAAATTAAAAGATGGGGAATTTAATTTTAGAGCGAAAAAAGAGCAGCTACTGTTCATTTTTCCAAACCCTGGAGAGACCAGTGGCTTCTCCATCGGTAGGCAGGTGCTCTGATGAGCTGTGTACCAGTGAGGAGGTGGCGGATGTGATGGTGGGACCGATTCTGAGCAGAACCAAGGTTGGACCCGGATCTGCCTAGACTGCACTTGCTGCTGTGTGTTGAGATGTCCCCGAGGGAATGGAAGGGGACTTCTTGCAGAGAATGTGTGTGCGGCGGCCGAAACGTGTGAGCCGTCTGCTCGGGCTGGCTGTGGGCGGGGGGCGTGGGGGGGGCAATCAGGAGGGAGAAACAGTTTCAGTTTGAGAATGCGTTCCTTCGTTCGGCCTGGGAGCCTAATGGTTTCAGCCAACAGGCATTTATTGCTTTCCTACTGTACGTAGACCAGTGCAAAAGGGTTTTGCTTTGAGGAGGCTGAGCGAGGTGATCATTCTCCTGGCGTAATGTGAAAATGTGAGAGGAACCAAGGCTGTCTGTGAACATAATGGGAAGGTGTGAACATATTCAAGTCCATTATTCTTTATAGGCGTATCTCAGTGTGGCTTCATGAGGAAGGTGACTGCACAGTGGTCTCTCTCAGGTTTTGAGGAGGAGTCTTAAATGCAATGGGAATAATTCCCAGATGGCGAAGATGACAGCCACTAGCCATGACACCCAGTATCAGAAGCCTCAGGGTAGGGATACCCAACCGGTCCCCTGTAAGCCCTGTTCATACCACTCTGAGACATCCACCTGGTCCGTCAATGCAGGAAGAAGTCAGGTCTGTCAGCCATAACTAGCCTGTTTCCTATTTCACCTTCCTAGCAAAGTGCAGGGCACATAATAGGTGTTCAGTACAAACTTAAGACTCATCTGATACGTATATTTGTTATACAACTAGATGTTGTGGGTTTTTCTCCATCTGAACTTAATAATTTTGGGGGGAGGTGCTGTAGGTAGAATTGCGCCCCCCCCCCAATCATGTGTTGATGCCCTAATCCCCCCTGTGACCACATTTGGCCTGAGGAAGCCATGAAGGTTAAGTGAGCTCATAAGTGGGACTTCCAAGAGGATGAGTGTCCTAGTCAGAAGCAATAGCAGAGAACTGGCTCTCTTTCCCTCCTCCCCGTGGGAGAGCTCAGCATGAAGGCAGCCATCGGCAAGCCAGGAGAGAGCTCCCAGCAGAAACTGGCACCTTGATCTTGTCCTGCCCGGTCTCCAGAACGCTGAGAACATAAACTCCTGTTGTTTAAGCCACACGGTCTGTGGTGTTGTGTTATGGCAGCCCCACCAGACCAGGACGGGGGTGGAGGTGGGGGCGTGAGATGCTTGTAAATGTTTTCAAGCTGGGCCTCCTGGAACCTGTGCTCAGTGAAGACTGTAAAGCCAGAGGCTGTTTGTAAAAGTGGGCTTTCTGTATGATGCTGGGAGTAAACTCCAAATAACCCATCTGAGTCCCAGGGTCATATGTGGGAGACTTTTTTTAAACATTTTTAAAAGATTTTTTGTTTGATTGATTGATTTGGGGGTGGGGGGTTGGCTGCGCCCACCGCATATAAAAGTTCCCTGGCCAGGGTTGTACCAGAGCCAAGCAGTGACAGTGCTGCTGGATCCCTAATCTCTAGGCCACCAGGGAACTCCTGCAAACATTTTTTTTTAAGATGAAAAGTGTTGAACAGAAAGAAGCAGAGGGTGAATAAAAGAGGAGAGGAAGAACTCAGGAATGAAAGAAAACACGCTTGTATTGGCCTACAGAGAGTAGAATGCTTAGACCAAATTTAGTACTGAATAGTTCCTTTGAAAAAATCATGTCTCCTAAAACCAACTCCAAATGGAGTCATATAAACCCAAACACTAGCATCAGGGGAATTTTCCAGTGAGGGAGAACATTTTCGCAATATTAGTAATTTAGTTTTCTCATAAGGAAATAAAAAGGAAATTAATTCAATGATTTGTTCAAAATAGTTATAAAAATGTACAGGCTCAGAGATTAGTGGCGAATCTAGTTCCTGCTGGAGGCGGCAATTCTTTGGTCTCCTAGAGGAGATAAATTCTAATACTTATCTGTGTGGAGGCAGAGAAGAGGAAGGGCTGGTGCTGTGGCTTCTGCCCCCTTGTCCCAGAAAAGGTGCAGGCATATGGAATAGACCTCCTGCTCTCCTGCCTTATTATTATTTCTGTTTCCTTTTTTTCCCCCTTTTTCATATTTACTTGACTTTTTTTTCCCCATTTTTATTGTGATATAATTGACCTATAATGTTTTATAAGTTTAAGGTATATGCTGTGATAATTTGATCTATATGTATATTTCAAAATGATTATCACCATAAGGTTAAGCATCCGTCACCTCACAGATACCTTTTGTCTTTGTGTGTGTGTGTGTGTAGAACTGTAAAGATTTACTCTTAGCAACTTTCAAGTATACAACACAGTACGTTAACGGTTGTCACCCTGCTATACATTAGATCCCCAGAAATCATTCATTTCAAAACTGGAAGCTTGTATCCTTTGATCACCTTCATCCATCCAGCTTACCCGCCTCAACTGCCAGCAACCACCAATCTACTCTTTGTTTCTATGAGGTTTTTTTTTTAATTTTTTTTTTTTTTTTTTGTCTTTTTAGAGCTGCACCCATGGCATGTAGAAGTTCACAGGCTAGGGGTTGAATCAGAGCTGCAGCTGCTGGCCTACACCACAGCCACAGCAACTCTGGATCGGAGCCACTTCTTCGACCTACACCATAGCTCATGGCAACACCCTATCCTTAACTCTCTAAGCAAGTCCAGGGATCGAACCAGAGCCCTCATGGATGTTAGTTGGCTTTGTTACTACCAAGCCACAGTGGGAACTCTCTATGAGTTCATTTTTAGGTTTCACATATAAGTGAGATCATACAGTATTTATATTTTTCTGACTTATTTCACTCAGCATCATACCCTCAAAGTTCATCCATGTTGTTGCAAATGGCAAGATTTTCTTCCTTTTTATGGCTGAATAATATTCCATTTTTTCTTTCTATCTATCTCGCATTGCTTTATTCATTCATCCATTGACAGACATTTGCGTTGTTTCCAGACTTTGTTTATTATGAATAATGCTGCTTTGACCATGGAGTACAGCTATCTCTTTGAGAGAGGGATTTAATTTCCTTTGGATATATACCCCAAAGTGGAATTACTGGATTCTATGATAGTTCTTTTAATTTTTTTGAGGAAACTTTGTATTCCTTCCCATAGTGGCTACACTCCCGCCAACAGTATACAAGGCTTCCTTTCCACCACATCCTTGCTAGCACTTGTTATCACTTGTCTTTTTTTTTTTTTTTGTCACATCCACAGCATATGGAAGTTCCCAGGCCAGTGATCAGATCTGAGCCACAGCTACAACCTACGCTGCAGCTGTGGCAGCGCCAGATGCTTAACTCAGTGCACTTGGCTGGGGATCACAGTTGCACCTCAGCAGTGACCCAAGCTGCCCCATCTCTTGTCTTTTTGATGGTAGCCATTCTAAAAGCTGTGAAGTGATATCTCACTGCGGCTTTGATTTGCATTTCCCTTATGATTAGTGATTTTCAGCAACTTTCTACATACCTGCTGGCAACTTATATATATATATGTTTTGGGAAGCTGTCTATTCGGGTTCTTTGTCTTAATCGGGTTAATTAGGGAGTTTGTTGGTTTTTTGCTGTTGAGTTGTGTGTTTCTCATATATTTTGGATATTAACTCCTTATCAGATATATGGTTTGCGAATATTTCTGCACACTGACTTTTCATTTTATTATTTCTTTTGCTGTGCAGAAGCTTGTTTGTTTTGGTTGCTTGCGCTTTTGGTGTCAAATCCAAAAAATGATGCATCAAAACCATTGTCAAGAAGCTTACCCCCATGTTTCCTTCTAGAACTTTTTTAGTTTCAAGTATTGCATTTAAGTCTTAATCCACTTCAAAGTAATTTTTGTGAGCAGTGTAAGATAGGGGTCCAGTTTCATTATTAAAGAAACTACCTTTTCCTCTGAGTATTCTTGACTCCTTTGTCAAGTATTTGTTGACCATGTACACTTGGGTTTATTTTTGGGTTCTCAATTTTGTTCCATTGATCTATGTGTATGTTTATGCCAGTACCATATTTGAGCTCAGAGAGGTTGGGGACAGTGTCATGGTCACATTTTGTAAGTAGTGAAGCTGAGATTCAAATATAGATCTCTCTGAATATAAATTACAGACTAGAATAATATGATCCAAAAGGACTTGGATCATATTATTGGCAAGAAATAGCTAATCAAGCCACGGTCTTCAGTTTCATGTTAGAGCCTAATGTGTGAACTATATCCCCTTCCATCCCACTCAGAATCTGTCCTCCCATCAAAATCATGAGGTTGCGGGTTCAATCTCTGGTCTTGCTCAGTGGGTTCAGGATCCAGTTGCCATGAGCTATGGTGTAGGTCAGCAGCTATAGCTCTGATTAGACCCCCAACTGAGAACCACCCTATGCTGTGGGTGCAGCTCTACAAAGCCAAAAAAAAAAAAAAGTTCCTGAAAAAAAAGCAAGGTTTTTAGATAAAGGAATAAGGGAAAGATTGTAACAAGTTTATATATTATTGCGGAAAAAAAATAGACTTGAAAACAAATATGTCCATTAAAGGCACTGTGATGAAATTTTACAGAAGCGGGTGAGAAAGAAAGGTGATTAGTTCTAAGAAGTGGGACGAAGTGGGCAGCAGCAGCAGATTTAAAAAGTAGGTGATTTTTTGAGATAATATTTAAAAGATAAGTAAATATTACTTTGCTAGCCAGGGAGAGGGGAGGGGCTATTAGAAGCATTGCAGGTAGGAAAAAAAAAGTTGAGCCAAGGTATAGATCGTGGTGGCAATGGAATAGCATTGCGAAAGACAGAGCTGGGAGGTGGGAGAAGTTTCCTGTGATGAGCACATAAGTTTGGTGAGAGAAGGGTCTAGAGAGGAGACTGAGCACGCAGTTAAAGGGTGTGAACTTCATCTCGAGGGCAGTGGAGAACTGTTAGAGGGTTTCAAGCACAAAAGAGATTTAAATAGAACTACTTTTTGTGTTGTTGTTAAGGAAGATCTCAGTTGATGGTTGTATTCAGAAAGTTTTGACGAGGTCAAGATCAGAGTAGACAGGAGTTTTAAGGAGAGAGAACAGTGGGAAGAATGTGGGAAGGCTGGAGATCAGAAAAAGCTTGGTTCATGAAACAAAGTGTTCAGAGCAGAGAGACCATACCAGGGGTTCCAAAGTGAAGCGATTAGGGTCAAGCTGCAGCAGGGGGCACAGAAGAGAGAAGTGACACTGGGGAGCTTAAAAAGAAAAGGCAGCGTGTAGGCACTGACTGACTGTGTGGGCGAGTGCAGGGGCTCAGGCGACTCCCAGGTCAGCTTGGGTGACTGCGTGGACAGTTATGCCACTTAAGATAACAAAAGAGGTGGTAGGAGAAGCAGATTTGGGGAGGGACCTTGTTCAGTGGGGTTTGGTACATATTGTTTAGAGATTTTTGTGGAACACCAAGTTGAGATGGTCCATCCAGTTGGCAGTATGCAATTTAGGAATGAGGTTTGATATAGAGAAGACAACGCCTGCATCCACAGCACATAGACCAGTAGACGTTCAGGGCGTGAAGGAGTGATTACCTGGCGGGAATGTCATCCAAGGTATTGTGAATTAAAAGCAATACTAAAGACAAAATCCTGGAATAAAGGGAGGATGTCAACATTTGGGAAACAAGCAGGGGAAGAGGAACCAGAGAAGAAACTGCTGGTATTCTACACTTTTGAAGGGAAAAGAGAGAATGGTAAGAAACTAGAGAGATTCAGAATCAAAGCAAAGACTTAACTTCCCTTGGTTAAAGCCACAAAGAGGGAGAGAGGGAAAATCCAGCAGAGGTAGATACTGCTTCTGAAGAGAAGTAATGGAATTGGGAAAAGAATGGTTGAAAGTGTTGACCACATACTAAAGGGCAGATGGTACATCCCAGGAAACTGGGGGATTCAGGGCAAATTGTAGGCGGGGCAGGGAGAGCTCTGGAATTAGTCATAGATTCAGGGATGGGAATTTCCACTCTTAACCTTGGTTTTCTCTGTAAAGTAAGATGCAGATTCATTTGCTGAAAGAAGGGGGTTCATAATGGGAAAGGAATGAGAAAATGGATAAGGGTTGGAATAGCAACTTTGGGAATTGGAAGAAGGACTTGACCAGGTTTAAGCGTAGAGAAATGGAGGGAGTGAATGGAGTCACGTGCCCCTCCGCATTTCTGGAAGGAAAACATGTCCCTGACTGTCAGAAAAAGAATAAAAATTTCCAGAGTATATGAAGTCAGCCAAATACATTGTGAAGCAGGAATCATATTCTATTCTAAATATGAATACCCACAATTTTTATATCAAAAAAAAATTTTTTAAAGCCAAGCAAACTAAGCACTGGGATGTATTAGGAATGAATTCCTAGTGTCCAAAGGTCCCAGAGGAGAGAAAGAACTAGCATGGTCCGTGAATAAAAATCATCGTTCTAGGGAGTTCCCGTCGTGGTGCAGTGGTTAACAAATCCGACTAGGAACCATGAGGTTGGGGGTTCGGTCCCTGCCCTTGCTCAGTGGGTTAATGATCCGGCGTTGCCCTGAGCTGTGGTGTAGGTCACAGACGCGGCTCGGATCCCGCGTTGCTGTGGCTCTGGCATAGGCCAGTGGCTGCAGCTCCGATTCGACCCCTAGCCTGGGAACCTCCATATGTCATAGGAGTAGCCCGAGAAATGGCAAAAACAAAACAAAACAAAACAACCAAAAATCATCGTTCTAGTACCTTCCTAACTAAAACATAAAAGTCCTCCAAGCCCAAGAGTACATAGATTCTACTGCTATTTTTGCAGCAAGATAGGTTTGTAGACTGCAAATCTGAGGTGACGCAAATTTCAGCAGTTGTGTGAGTGCTTCGCAGCTCAGCCATAAGAGCAGTGTCAGATGGTAGATGGCCAGTCTGACCCAAAGCAGAGAGTATTTGTGTCCCGTGTAGCAGAAGGACAGAGCAGAGGGTCCTTCCCCGGAGAAGCAGCTGAGTCCTAAGTGGAAGGCCCATGTCCAATTGAGAGGAGCGTTGGATCAAAAGCTTCCACATCCCTCCCCCAGTAAGACAGACAATGTTCTGGTCAGTCTAATCAAGACGAAAAGGTAGAAATGAAACACCAATCACCAATTTAAAAAACTCTTTATAATGGCATAACAGAAATATACTACATTGATATGACTTAAAAGTTCTCTCTGAAACCAACAGCCGATGTAATTCTTAAAAGTAAAATAGCAGAAAGATTCTTATTAAACATAAGACCATTGTGACATCAAAATTACTCATTTTATGCTATTCTGAAGGTACAGCCGAAGCAAAGGGCAGAAAAGAGAAAGAAGAAGAAGAGATATTACTTATAGCTAATATGATTATCTGTTAGAAAACTCATAAAAATAAATTTTAAAATCATTTGAACTAGTTAAGGAATTTAAAAAGATCAATTACAAAAGTAATATACAAAAATTTACTAGGTTCCAGAAGTCAGCAACCAAAAAGCACTATGAAGAGTTCCCACTGTGGCACTGTGGGTTAAGAGTCTGACTGCAGCAGCTTGGGTCACTGCGGAGGCAGAGGTTCTGTCCCTGGGATGGCACAGTGGGTTAAAGGATCCAGCACTGCCTCAGCTGTAGTGTAGGTTGCAACTGTGGGTCAGATTCAGTCCCTGGCCTGGAAACTTCCATATCCTGTGGGTGAAACATTAAAAAAAATAAAGAAAAAAAAAGGGAAGAAAAAAGTTCTGCCCACCCGAGTAATATAAGTTATAATATCTAGGAATAAATTTTAAAAAGTTCTATCAGAGCTCATGAAAAATAATTGGTAAATTTTACTGAGGGACATTAAAAAAACTTCTAAGTTGGTGCTGCTGTTTTCATGAGTGATGAAATATGTATATAAAAATATTGATAATTCCTAAACAGATATATAAATACACAAATCCAGAATTTTTTGTGGGAGTTCCCATCATGACTCAGTAGTTAATAAACCTGACTGGTATCCATGAGGACACAGGTTCGACCCCTGGCCACGCTCAGTGGGTTAAGGATCTGGCATTGCTGTGAGCTGTGGTGTAGGTCACGGACGTGGCTCGGATCCCGAATTGCTGTGGCTGTGGCATAAGGCGGTGACTATATCTCCAATTCGACCCCTACACTGGGAACCTCCATATGCTGTGGGCGCGGCCCTAAAAAGACCAAAAACAAAATTGTTTTATAAAACTAGTGAAAATTATAAATTTTCCTACATAAATGAGCTTATTCTTATAAAAGCCAAGGAAGAAAACTGAAAAAATTGAGAGGGAATTTCTACCACCAGAAAGCTGTAACTTATTATAATGTTCATTTGTATATCCATAGATTGAGATAGAACCAGAAATAAACCTTAGTATATAATTAAGAACTTAGAATATGAGAAAACTGAAATTAAAGTTGGTGGAAAAAATGGTGGATTGACCATTATATGAAACAGTTTTAATGGTTGACTGTTGAAGTTACATCCTCTGCTAGATCAGTGAAAGTGTCTGCCTGAATTTGCAGGGCTTTCCCTCCGCCTGATACAGACCCTCATCTCCTAACAGCCCTGCTCCCCGAGCCTCCCAGGCATGGCCTCCCTTGGTCTATATGTCACACAGAGGCCACAGTAGTTGCTGCAGTCAGGTCCAAGCCAGCTGAGTCCAGGGAGCTCAGACTTTCCCAGCAGCTACCTGGAATGTTGGAGTGACACAACTCAGAGGCAGAAACCTTGCCCATTGAAAGAAAGGAGACAGAGAGTTGACAGATTGGCTCCCCTCTCTTCATCCCTGCCTGCCCTTTTGGACTCAGGCATGGGCTCTGTCAGCTGCTCTGCTTTTGACACCCTGCATCTGAGCAATGGCTGTGTCTTCCTGTGAACCGGTGGCTAGCCTGGTACCCATGCACCGCTTTGACCTCCTTCCCTTCCTTGCGTCCTCATCCTCCTTTCCTCACTCTTCATGCCCTGGAATCTGTCCCTGGAGACAAGACAAATACCAAAGAAAGGGACTGGCTACATAGATTTTTGCAAATTAATAAGATGAGATTCTCTGCACCGCTTTCATATTTTCATATAATGAAAGTTGTCAGAAGACGTCCTCAGCATATACTGGAATACAAGCAACTGCTTACAAAAATTATATAAAATGAACATTTAAGTTAAAAAAAAAAAACCCTAAAGACTTTACACAGTATATGCAATTCTCTTCTCTTTTTTAACATCTTCTCCAAGATTGAACTAAACTCAGCAGGAACTCTGGAATGTTGAGAAGCACAAACATTAAAAAATTAATGATGAGACACTCAATGTGTTTTTTTCTAGAATGATTTTTGCTGATTTTTTAATCACAAAATATTTTAAAATAATTTGGGGCCATAGACCTAAAAGTAAAAGATGAACCTACAAAAATTCCAGAATAAAACATAGCGCAAAATCTTTAGGACCTTGAGGGACACGAAGAGATCTCTTAGGACATAAAAAGCTCAAACCCATTTTATGATTTTAGGGAAAAAAGTGACAATTGGACTTTATTAAAATTTAAAATTTTCCTCTCCAAAAGATACTTTTACAAAATTAAAGGGAAAGATACACAATGAAAGAAAATATTTCAATGCATATTTTTAACAAACAATTGCATCTGGAATAGATGAAGAACCCTTATAACTCAATAATAAGAAACTCAGTTTTGAAAATAGGCAAAAACATTTGAACACACACTTTATAAAAGAAGATATGGAAATGGCCTAAGCACATGAAAATATGGTCAAAATCATTAGTTATCATGGAAATGCAAATAAACTGCACACCCACTAGAATGGTTGAAATTAAAGATTGATAATACTAAGTGTGGGCAAGGATGTAACCAGAGCTCACATGTATTGCTGTGGGAATGTAAAACGGTGCCACCGCCTTGAAACATTGTGTTTCTTAAAAAGTTAAACATGTACCTACCACGTCACCAGCTGTCCTACTCCTGGGCTTTACCCAAAAGCAATAGAAATATATGCCTACCCAAAATATTGTGCTCAGTGTTCATGGGAGTTTATTTGTAATAGCCCCAAACTGTAAATAATCCAAATGTCCAACAGCAGGTGACTAAATAAGCAGATAGTAGTATATCCATACAATTGAATATTACTCAGCAATAAAAAAAAAAACCAATGAATTACTGAGGTATACGCCAATATGGATGAATCTCAAAGTGATTATGCCAAGTGAAAGAAGCCAGATACAAAAGATACTAACCACTAATACTGCGTGATTAGTTTTCATTCTCTGTAGCATTTTCTATAAATGTAATCTAGCTAGCAGACTAATCTAATCAAAGCCAGATGAGTAGTCTTCTACGGCCAGGAGTAGAGGGAGGGATGGGCAGTCAAGGGGCACAAGGTAATTTTGGAGAATTATGAAAGTTTTCTGTGTCTTAATAGTAGCGGCCATTTCATGGATACATACATTTGTCAAAACTCATTGTCTTGTACACTTTAAATGGATATAGTTAATAATATATAAATTAGATGTCAATAAAGTTATTTCAGAATTACTTTCTTCCTGCGTTCCTTGCTGGCTGAGATCTACTGGATCTTGATTAGTCCTTTGCTTATTGCCTCTTCTCCCACGTAGTATCGTATGGCCATAAGGGATACAATTATAACTGCTTCTGTGTATGGGGGGGATGAGGGGCATCAAGGAGGAAGAGTTTGAAATTCCAAAACGCTAGGGGATTTTTGGTGGAGAGAAAGTTCCAGGAGCATGGAAACCAGAGGAAAGCTATGGGACTTGGAGAGGGAGGACAGAATATTGGGAAATTTGAGGTGGACAGACTCATGAGAGTGTGTCATAGCCATGTCTGATAACCTTACATGTTCCACAAACAAAAAATAACATCTGAGAGATGGTCCTGGATGGGCTGGTAGTTGAGAGTGTCCTGTACTACAGAGTTCAGCAAGAAATGAATAAAGGATTAGATTGAAACAGCAGGAAGGCAAGGGATGAGCAGAAAAGCCAGACAAGGGGAGATGGACCTCTTGTGGTCTAGGAGGGTTTTCAGGCCCCATCTCCTCCTACGAGGTGCATGGGGACAGCATGCCACTGACCATTGACTATATTCATATCTCAGCTTCACAAATACTCAGCACCTGTCTTGACTCTCCATGTGGAGAAATTGGGAAATGAAGTTGCTTGTACCCTAGTTATTGATAGGCCTTTGTCTGAATTTATTTTCTTTTCCTTTTTTTTTTTTTTTTTTTCTTTTATGACCACCCCTGTAGTATATGGACATTCCAGGGCTAGGTGTCAAATTGGAGCCACAGCTGCAAGCCTACCTATGCCACAGCCACAGCCACAGCCACACCAGATCCGAGCCACATATGCTACCTACGCCACAACTTCCAGCAATGTTGGATCCTTAACCCACTGAGCAGCCAGGAATCAAACCCTCATCCTCACAAAGACTATGTCAGGTTCTTAACCTGTTGAGCCACCACAGGAACTCCCTGATTTTCTAAATAAGCACCAAATCTGTTCTCTCTCCAGCTGATGGAGGCATGATGCGCACCTCCAATGAGCCACACCCCTAGTCTTCCCTGCTAAAAGGAACATGTTATTTTGCATAGAGTGTGTCCATTGAAGATCTTCGCTTTGTACTGGCAGGGTAGAAAATGTAGTTCTGCTAAGGAAGACCCTACGTGCCTACCAGCTGGGTCGCGAGGTTGGAACTGTGGCTGAGAAGATCTACGCCAAATAAATTTACTATAATGACTTTGATCTGTATCATTAGTCTTAGATAATTGTACTGAAGCAGACATGACTTTCTTCCAGAGGCAGACTGTTAGAATGCATGACATAATAATACAATGATTAATCTGACCTGGCCCTCACAGGAGGGCCAAGAGGTACACATTCACAGGCTCCTAGAACTGCTGTAAAAGGACACATCAACACAGCATTTGGGGGCGAAGCATCAATCCTAAAATATGTCAAGAAGAACATCTGGTGGAAACACATACTTGGATCCTTAAACCCCTATAAAGAGGACAATTCACAGATTATAAATAGAGTATACTTCTGAGATATATATATATATATATATAGTCTTTTTGCCTTTTCTTGAGCTGCTCCCCCAGCATATGGAGGTTCCCAGGCTAGGGATCCAATCAGAGCTGCAGCCACCAGCCTACGCCAGAGCCACAGCAATGCGGGATCCGAGCCGCGTCTGCAACCTACACCACAGCTCACGGCAACGCCAGATCCTTAACCCACCGAGCAAGGCCAGGGATCGAACCCACAACCTCATGGTTCCTAGTCAGATTTGTTAACCACTGTGCCACAGCGGGAACTCTAGCTTCTGATATTTTAATTTGGGGTTTCAGAATTTGAACTTAGATTGCTGATCCTCAGCTCCGTATCTTTCTTGTGAATAGAGAAGGAGTCCCATCCCCCCTGACTTCTGTTTTTTAAAACGAGGTGGAAAATTTATACAAGGTATTGCTAAATGATACTTTCCAAGTATTAGTTATGGATCCCTACGTGATTGATTGTGTACTCGACTAAGCTTGGTTGCCAAGATAGCAAAGAAAAGAGCACCCTTACTGTTTTTTGATGTTCGTTTGTTTCTGATCGTGGTTGTAGAAGAACTGGAAAAAAAAATGGTTTCAGGAGAGAATAACTAGCAGGCAAACTAATTAAGGTCTGTTTGTGGATTTTACTTTCAAGGCATTGATTGGTCTTAACTAAAAGATTCTATTTTCATTCAAGGTGTTAGGGCCCTCAGAGGCCATCAAGTGGAGGCACAGCTGGGTATCTGGGAGAGCAGGGAGTACGGGGTCCTGTAGAGTTTACTGCATGCTATCCCTCTCCCCCACTTTTTTAAAGCTAAGATTGAGATCGAACATTCCAAAATACTAGGGATTACTAGGTGAAGAGAAATATCCCAGGGGCCCCTAGAGGCATAGGATCAAGATATACAGGGAGGAACAGGGCTTGGGAGGCTCTGGGCGGAGGGTTTTCCATGCATTGCATTTAATCCCCACAACGACTCTAAGTTTTATTACTGTCCCTGTTTTTTCAAATATGAAAACTGAGGGACAGAGAGATTAAGTGCTAGGTGCCTATTCGCAGAGTTAGTAAGTGGAGGAGCAAGGATTTTCGTCTCTACACTGTGGGCTGAAACTATGATTAGTAGGTAATATGTCATGTCAAAAGTAACTAGCCTGGTCTCCTTCATTAAGCAGATGCTTAGGAGGTACCAAAAAAAATGTCATGGGAGTATTAATTCATTTGCTCTTCCTAGTAGGACAGTCAGCTGGTATCTATAGATTTTACAGTCAAACTGATAAGAAATGGTCATCCCTAAACCCTGTGTGAGGGAGAAACGAACACTCATACCCTCTGCTCTTCCCGTTACGTGTCGTCAGTGTGGTTCATATAGGACCCTGTGCTGAAAACCAAGGTTCCTCAGTGTGTGTGGTGGAGTCACCTTGTGAGGGAGGGGGTGAGGAAGAGGAGATGGTTCCCATTAATCTACATGCAGAGTTCTTTAGTTTGCCCCCACCATTTAAAAATGACCAGTTAGGAGTTCTTGGTGGCTCAGTGGGTTAAGGACCCGGTGTTGTCCGTGCTGTGGCTCTGGTTACTGCCATGGCACGGGTTTGATTCCTGGCTTGGGAACTTCCCCATGTCCTAGGGGTGGCCAAAAATGACCAGTTAAATCAATAACTTTGCGGTGGAAGTGGGAAGATGCAAACTTGTTAGGCAACACATGAAAAACACAATCAAATCACTTGGCTGATTGCCTTCAATCAATACTTCCAAAATTAGGAAAGGAGCTCCAACTGGTTACTTATTTCTGGCAGCCCCTAAACTCCCAGCTATTTTATTAAAGGAGTTTAACGTAAGGACAGACATTAAGGTTTGGCCCATTAATTGTCCTGTTCTAGCAGGAGAGTAGGGGGCTGTGGAGGTGGGTAAGGTACTCTAAAGAAACATGCTGATGTATTTGCTCAAGGAACTCTAGCAAATGTGTATCTTTCTGCCATTCACATAATATTGAGAGATTTCTAGCATTCTCGCCATTGAATTCGATCCCTGATATACCATAAAGAAGTTCCATGCTAGCAGATTTTTGTCTTAATTTTTTTTTTCTTTTTAGCATTTTTGTCTCTTGCTTGTAACTTTGGAAAGACCGAATGAAGCCTTCCATAGCTAATAAAAGCAAACTAACGCAAATAATCACCTTCTAGTACTTCTTTCCGCATATTCTAATTTTTTAATGGAGAAAATGCATTCTTAAATTAAATATGCATAATAAGGAATACTAATAATAAGAATAAAGTGGAATATGTGAGAATGAATCTAGTGTTGTAAGCAAAATGCATTTGATTTGCAAAGGATAAAAGCTGGCTTGAATTAGTAAGAATCAGTGCAAAAAAAGAAAAGCCTCATAATGTTCATAAATTGTCCATAATTGTATGGATTTTAAATATAAAAGTTGGCAGTGGCAAAAGCTAAAAGCCATTAGGAGAGATACCATTGTGCAATGTACTGGGAGCAGTAAGTCACAATCTTATGAAAAAAAATATTCTAGCTAGAGTTTTCTAAAATTTTGATAACCATACTTGAGACGTATCTTGATGTTTACTACAATGCGTGCATTGTTCAGCATGGCATGGCCTAATGCATATATGAATCGTATTCGAAAAGAGCTACTAATTAACATGAATAGTCTTCTTCCATGAAGGTCGTTTATTGCAAAGTTCATTTTTCCCCCATTTTTTCAGGCTGAATTTCGCTAAAGGAGTCCTCAACAACAGCCATTAGTTTAAGAGACTAGTCTGTTTTCTCTCTGACATTGGGTCATAGTTTTAAAGAGTCTTTTTCTCCTGCCAAGAAGCCATAAAAAATAATATTTAAAAGTAAGAGAGATGGAAAAGAGAAAACAATCTTTCTCTTAGTGAGCAGTACATCCACTCCTTAAGTTTTATTTTCTCATCAACTTTATTCTCTCATCAACTTCTCATTTTTAGTATTGAAGACTTATTTAGCTCTTGTTATACTTTGTTTCAGATGAAGTCAATAAGTTGTTTTTGAACACTGGGTTGCCAATACCTTTCTAAGATTCATTGGGATTGCCTCTGAAATGTTCTCCAAATAAATAAAAGTACTTGGGGACTGTGTTCTACTGTTATGCGCTGAAGGAACTTCCAGAACATTTCAATTTCACTCTTTTGGTTCTGGGTCTCGTAGGTGTTTTGGTTTAGATGTTTCAAGAAACTTAATTAAGAGGAAGGGACTCCCAAGGATTATTGGGAAACAAGATTGCCCAATGTTTTAGTTGGAGCTTTGTCTCCATTTGTGATGGTTAATTTCATGTGTCATCTTGGCTAGGTTATGGTACCCAGTTGTTTAGTCCAATTCTACTAACTGTTGCCATGAAGATGGGGTTTTTTTAGAGGTGATTAACATTTAAATAAGTAGACTTTGAGTAAAGCAGATTATCTTCAAAAGTGAGGATATGCCTCCTCTAATCAGTTGAAGGCCTTCAGAGCTAAGACAGATTTCCCAAAGAAATTCTGCATCAAGATTGCAACATGGAAACCCTGCCTGGTTTTTAAGCTTCCAAATTCTGGGCTCAGGATTGCAATACCAACTTCTCTCTGAATTTCTCACCTGATAGTCTGTTCTATAGATTTGTCAGCCCCTACAATCACTGAAGCCATGTTTTAAAATCTCTCTATGTCTATGTCTATATCCATATCTATTTCAATCCTATTGGTTGTCTTTCTCTGGAGATTCCTGACTAATCCAATATACCACGTAAGTAAAATTAGTGGTAAATTTATAGTACAAAAACATGTTCTCCTAACCGCTTGACTTATAAAATAGAACTGGATTTTAGGCCAGGTTTTCATGATGTAACAAAGTGATTAAAGAGCCGGTCACTTTATGATTTTGTCTACATGATACCAGATACCCTATTTGGTAAACACATATATTATTTTTGCTCATCAATCTGGTTTGAATAAGTCCCTAAGCATTTGACTATTTCATGCAGTTTTTGATGTCTAGAGACTATGGAAGCCTTGAGAGGCTATTACTGGAGTTGACTAAATCACCCCAGTGAAGCTTGGCTCTTGAAAATAACCAAGAGGTGGTTCTCACTTTGTGTTGTAATGTATAACTTTTTATATCATTTTAAGTTTTGAACCATGTAAGTGTTTTATTTTATTTTATTTTTATTTTTATTTTTTTGTCTTTTTGCTATTTCTTGGGCCACTCCCGCGGCATATGGAGGTTCCCAGGCTAGGGGTCGATCAGAGCTACAGCCGCCGGCCTACGCCAAAGCCACAGCAACACGGGATCCAAGCCGCGTCTGCAACCTACACCACAGCTCACGGCAATGCCGGATCGTTAGCCCACTGAGCAAGGGCAGGGATCGAACCCACAACCTCATGGTTCCTAGTCGGATTCATTAACCACTGCACCACGACAGGAACTCCTCATGTAAGTGTTTTAAAAGTCAAAATTAGGAGTTCCTGTCATGGCTCAGTGGAAATGAGTCTGACTGGCATCCATGAAGATGCAGGTTCGATCCCAGGCCTTGCTCAGCGGGTTAAGGATCTGGTGTTGCCGTGAGCTGTGGTGCAGGTCACAGATGTGGTTCAGATCTGGCGTTGCTGTGGCTTTGGCCTAGACCGGTAGCTACAGCTCCGATTGGACCCTTAGCATGGGAACCTCCATATGCCACATGTGTGGCCCTAAAAAGACAAAAAAAAAAAAAAGGTCAAAATTAAGTAAAAGGCATCCAATAATCCCTTTACCCTGCACCCCATTGCCCAAAATATCTCACACTAGCAGTTAGCCGGTGAGGGGATAAAATTCCTTTCCCATCTTCCTGATATCAATGTCCCCATTCATGGAGTCAGTATTCACAATCGTTTTCTATGTATTTGTTGACAGTTCAGTGACCGTCTTACTCAGCTCAACAATGTATCTTCTCACAGTTCTAGAGACTGGGAAGTTCAAGAGCAAGGCCCAGCAGGGGTTGGTTTCTTTGAAGGGCTCTCTTCCTGCCTTGCAGACGGCCACCTTTTTGCTGTGTTCTCACGTGCTCTTTCTTTAAGTACCTGCCTGTGGAAAGAAAGACCCCCATCCTTAGGGTCTCATTTAACTTTCATTACCTCCTAAAGGTCCCATCTCCACGCACAGTCATATGGAGGGTAAGAGGTCAATATATGAACTTGATGTGGGGTCGTGGGGATACACATCAGTCTATGGCAATGAGACACTCTGTTTTATACTCAAGATATTTCTTTTTTGGATACTCTTCTGGAGACTGCAGTGTTGTAGGGGTTTATTGAGCCAGGGTACAAATGTCTACAACATGAGTGAGTGTGATGAATGCTGAAGGAAGGGTCTACAAGTGATGGAGAGATCATATCCAGCTGAATGATTGGCAGAGGATCCTGACAAAGGAGCCCTTGCTTTAGACACTGAAGAGAGGTAGAATTTTGGTCCATGGCAGAGTGGGGAGAGGATTTGCCATGTAAAGATTAGCAGCAGAAAAGCAGTGGGGGATGAACGTGAGGATGAACCTGGTCAGAGAAGCCAGACTGTTCTAGGTTGTCTGCAGCTTATGGAAGTACAGCAGGACTTATAAGAAGGGTAGACTGAGCCCAGAGAACAGAGGGGCTGAAATTTCAAGGGACTTGTTGGGAAGACATTGGTGAGTCACTGAAAACTTCTGTCTTGGGTGGTGCTGGTTATTTTATAAACCTCCTCTCCCTGCTACTGAATACACTACCTCAAATGTCTTTGCTGGAGAAGTCTGATTTTATCATTAAGAAACAGATTCCTTCAGCTTTGGGCCAGTCCCTAAATGGAAGCTTGCCCTTGTGCAGAAACATGTCTGTGAGGGATAAACCTGACGGGGGTTGGGAAGGCAGTCAGCAGGGAGGAAGGAAAGAGGCTCTGAATGAAGTAGTTCCTTTAAATGAAGAGCAGCAAGGATGCTGCGGTGTGTTTTCCTGTTTGGGACGTTTAATTCTTCACGGTTTGCTTGGCTGTCAGAACGCTTCACGTTTTTATTTGTGAACATACATGGTGATCATCCTTAAGACAAAAAAATCTGATGGCAGGTCCCTCGATGCCCTTGTTCAGAGCAGATGTTGCCGTCAGAGCTGGGCTTTCAATTCTCACCTCTGAGATGTTGTAAATTGCATTAAGAAGCATCTCTCCTACACTCTTCATGTTTCACATACACTTACTAAGGTAATGTTAGGTAAGGGGAGAAGTTGAAATTGACACACGTAACAGATTTGTAGATCATTAAGATGGAGCCATACTGCATTGATGTAATTACTCACAGCTCATCGGACAATGAAAATATATAAACGCAACAGGGACGTCAAAAAGAAAGAGATGCACACACTTAGTTCATCATTACAGAACAGTTCTATGGACCTGTCAGGTTTAGAAAGGCTTAAACATTACCTTTTGTGTAATGGAATCAGAGAAGGGTGGTCCAAAGCCAATGTCTTCACATAGAAAATAGCAGAGATCGAAGGGTTATGGGTCCTGAGCTGAGAAAAGAAATTTTGCTCTTGGTGGAAAATGAATGTCTCTTGTCCCACTTCTCACAAAGGAGAGACCTCTCTCTAGTACCCTGGTGTGGGGCCATCTCACCTCTCCTTGACCTCTTCTGCAGGCTGAAGTTTGTACATTCCAATTTGTTGTTCAGGCTCTGTTGGACGTAACCTAAGTCTGGATGGCAGGGTGAAAATTGGATAAACAGCCATACTGACTCCAGGGAGATTTTTTTTTTTTTATGCAAACATCTGGTTCTTGAATTTGGCCATAGTAAGGCCTAGGGGAAGGAGAAATTTCAATTGATGAAATAAGATCAAGAAGATGTTGCCTGGCTCATTTTTTTTTTTTTTCCTGTTTCAAGGAGTATAAAATCTGCATCCCTCCAGCATCACAGAGGGAGGAAACTCTTTCCAAGCTTCCTCTGACACTGGGTTTATGCCCAATTCTAGTTTAGGTGAGGTCATGTGGATGCTTTTTCTGGTACTCTGCTGTACTACAGATGTAACCCACTTTGAAAGAAACTCCATGCATACATATAAAAATATGAACATAAATATGAGTAGAGCAATCCACCAATTTTTATTAGGCACGTCCTATGTTCCAGCACTGGGCAATATACCAAAGTGTATTAAAAAATGTGGACGGGAGTTTCTGTTGTAGCTCAGCAGGTTTAGAACCTGACATAGTGTCCATGAGGATGTGGGTTCGATCCCTGGCCTTGATCAGTGGGTTAAGGATCCGATGTTGTTACAAGCTGCAGCACAGGTGGCAGCTGTAGCTCCAATTTGACCCCTAGCCCAGGAACTTGCATATGCCACAGGTGCAGCCCCCACTAGAAAAAATAATAGAAATTTTAAAAAATACAATGAGATCCTGCTGTATAGCCCAGGGAACTATATCCAATCACTTGTGATAGAATATGATAGAAGATAAGAAATTTCTGTCAGAAATTGACAGAATATTATAAATCAACTATACTTTAATAAAATTATTTTAAAATGGAAAAAAAAAAGATGTGGAGGAACAAATCCTTGCACACAGGAAGCTTAAAGTTTATTGTTTGTGTTTTCGTTTTAGTCTTCTTTTTACAGCCTCACCTACAGCATGTGGAAGTTCCAGGCTAGGGGTTCAGTCGGAGCCGCAGCTGCTGGCCTACACCACAGCCACAGCAACGCCGGATCCCAGCCACATCTGTGACCCAAACCACGGCTTATGCCAATGCCAGATCCTTAACCCACTGAGCGAGGCCAGGGATTGAACCCACATCCTCACGGACACTATGGCAGTCAGGTTCTTAACCCCCTGAGCCACAGCAGGAACTCTGGAAGCTTAAAGTTTTAATGGGAAATTGAAGTGATAACAAAAAAGACAACCTATAATTTGGTACTAAATTGTGAGGTACCAGTATGAATAAATGTGATTATTTGTAATAGAAGACAGGGTGGCTTCCTGAAGCTGGAGATGGCTTTACATAGGACGTTTGGATCTGCCGCATCCGAGGTGCTGAGGAGCCCTGAGCAGGCAGAGCCTAGGGGAGAAGCATTTCCAGTGGGGAAACAGAGCAACAAAGGCTACTTGTCACCTGCCTGTTCATCCATTTGCTAAGAGCTATTTGTATGGGGCGTTGTTATCCCTACTTACCACTGGGGAGGTGAAACTTGAGAACAAGGAACTACCACCACCAAGAATAATAGCTAACACTCATTTAGCACTTTGCGTATTTTAAACTATTTAAGCCTCCTAACAACCCTACCTGGTGGGTACTATTCATATATCCCATTCAGACTGAGGAGCCCTGAACACAGACTGGTCAAGTGATGAGCCCAAGGTCACCCAGGCAGTAAATGGCTGATGTGGGATGAAGCCCAAGCCTCTCTGGTTCTAAAGCCCACACCCTAAGGTACTGAACCGGCAATGTGCTGAGCAAAATGATACTGGCCTTTGCAGAAGGGGTGAGGTTTCAGTGTGGGGGAGGGGAGGAGGGGTGGGTAGGCATTGTTCGCATTCGTAAGCAGTTCTTGGTTTTAACATGTGAAAGTCCATAATGACTTTTAAATTCAAGACCCACCACCCACATTCAGGATCTGCAGACCTTTACAGGACACCAGCATTACATAAAACACACATCAAGCCCTTTTGGTACAGAAGGAAGCACATCAGAATCTCTCTCCATCTTGAGACTTCCCAGTCCAGCCTTCTGCCAGGCCCAGGGCCACAGAGACGAGAGATACGAAAGCAGAGGCCTCCTGCCTCCGCGCAGCTTCTTCTCTGTTACTAATCTTAAAACATTGCTGAGGTCTCGGTAATTACCTCCTACACAGACTTGGATCTCTGAATTCAGCCAGGATACCTGATCATGTGGGCCTTCTTTGCATCTCTTGGTAGAACAACCGACCAACCCAATTGGGAAAAATGCATGACGTCAGGTTGACGTTCAGAACAGGCCGTGTGGTGGGGGTGGAGGTCAAGGAGCGAGAGACCCAGACAGAAAAGGGGAGAGAGAAGGGTGGGGGGAGAGAGAGAAAGTGCTGTAATCAGAGAGGATCCAGGCTAGTTTGTCATTATCAAAATGCCTTCCTCTTATGTAAACCCTATTGCTAAAATCCCATTAGTTATGATTCATTTCTTTAGGCTTCTTTCCATCGTAAAGCCAACAAATCTTCTGATCCAAAGGTATCTATTGCCGTGGGTTTAAATATAGTCTTCAACAGAATAATAGATTTTTCACAAACACATGCTTCCGTATCACCTCAGTATAAGATAAAAGGTGAGCTAGTCTGGGAGAATCAGGTCCCAGGAAATGGGGACTCTCTCTCTGCTGGCTTGGCCTTCCCATGCTTTCCACGTTAGCCCCTGGGGCACCCCCCGCAGAGTCGTTTGGGAGTGGAACTTACCATGAAATCTCTCATGTACCCGAGTTAGGATGCAAGTAACAGAATACCTGCCTAACCCATGGCTTAGACAAGATAAAGCTTCATTTTTCTCATAAAACATTTTTCTCATAGAAATCTGAAGAGGGTGGAATGTCAGGGTTGGTTCAGTGAGATCTCCTAGCTCATGGCTTCGTGATTTCCTTGCTTTTTGCTTCATAACCTGCAGAAGGTTGCCTCAGCTCCAGACATCATATGTTTGCTCAGGGCAAGAAGATGGAAAGGCAGTGCTAGCCGTATCTGTTCCCTACACATCAAGGAAAATAAAGGCTTTTCTGGAAACCTCCAGTAGACTTCTGTTTAGGACCTACTGGCCTGAAATACGTCACATGGTCACTCTAACCTCCAAAGAATTCTGGGAAAACATATTTAGCCATGTTGCCACATCGAAGAATACTGGGATTCTATTCTCAAGGAAGAGTATGTTGGGGCTGCTGAGTAGATGACTACCAGCATAAGACACAGCCTGATTTTTCTCTTTATGTACCTCATGAAGAAAAACATTGCATTTGCAAGGTTTCAGTGATAGAAACGGCATACAAAATTTGACTAAGAAACTGGGGATTTCCCTTTTGATAGGAGCAAGGAAGTATAGGTTCCTGTAGGAAGTTGATGGAGAAGGGGTGATGAAAGGGGACAGAGGTATAAAGAAAACGGCAGAAAAGAGTTAAAGATGAATTACCGGCAGTTCATAGGGTCCTCCATGCAGTTTTGATGGAGTGTACATAATTTGTCTAGTAGAACAGCAAGTATTCTGGAACAGTGAGCCTAATATAATGCAGCTTCTTTAAAAATAGTATGTTGTCTCAAGTGTAAGCATTGTGGCTTGTTCAACCAAATACAATTTGCCTGATTATCCAGAAAACCGATTTGTTGAGGCAAAACTGAACTTCTTAAATATGTGATAGAATAGAGGCAAATGTTGTTAAAAATGTGTTTAAACACACACACACACACACACACAGGCTCCCATGTCTCTCCCTTCCTTTTAAACAGATAGTCAGGGGACAATTTATCATATCTGTTTTGGGGTAGAGTCATGAAACATTTTCAGTGGAGAGCATGAATGAGCAGGGCCTTGTCCTGAAAAACAGAACACAAAGAAATTATTAATCATGTTTCCCTTTGTCTATTTGCTGTTTCGCTTCTGAAGGGAGTATTAGTCCACTAAGAGATGCATAATTAGGAGATATGCCAGATGGGTAATCAATGTGATTTTAAATTTTTATGGTGAGAGAAAACAGGGTTGTAGCTTAGACCTTTTTTTTGGAAGGCACTTTAGTTCTGTGCAGTTAAAAAACAAATATTTTGCATTAGAAAGTTACTGTCTTCCATGAAATGATGTCAAATGTGTTCTTAAATCCCCCTTCTATTTTTTTTTAAAAATGGATGAAATAGAAGAGCTGAATGGGTCTACCAAATGGCCGAGAAAAGCTATCATGCAGAGATGGGAGCCGAGGCTCCCTGCGAGCAATGACTGGAGCGTTATTTAATCATAATCATCATTATATTAAAAAAAACCCCATAAACTCCACTTCCTTTCCCTTGTTTCCCAACCAACTGAAATTGACTCGTTCTTTCCATGCTCAGGCTAGAAGGACATTTAAAGGAAGGGCTTTCCGAGTTTCGCATTGAAGCAGAGTGAGATCTTCGGCCAAAGAGATCACTGCTCGGCCCGTCAGCTGGGCTTGGTGATGAGGTCACCTGAGAGGACCAGGAAGCAGAATAGACATCCCAAGGGCTGTGCTTTTAAAACCGTGGGTCCAGACACATTAGGGAACAATGAAATCAATTAAGAGGGTTCTGACTGCATATGACTTCTTCGGGAAATAGAGTTGCACAGATAGAATAAAAAAGTCGTGTGTAGCCAGAGTGTTATTGAGGAAGTTTTTGTTGCAATAATATACTTGTGTTCTTATATCGATCCTGTTTCTTTCCGTGGGTCGTGGTCAAAATTTCAATCTCTTGCTCAGGGCTGGTGACAGGCAGTTGCTCTTGACTTACAACCTGGATTGGAAGGAGGGGAAGAGGTGCGGGGGCGGGGGGGGGGGGGGGGTGTCAAGGTGGAAATAGAGTCCCGGGCTCCTTTGTCCGTGTTGGGGTGTGCCCTGGCTGGTTGCACCTGTAACCGTGGGTGTCTACATCTTCATTATTTGCACAGAGACGGTTTCCACACGAAGTTGAGGTTTTTGCCGAGGTACGCACGTGGAAATACCGTCTGGAATTTGATTGGAATTGTATGACCTTATGATGACATCTTTATTTCGGTGAATCTGCCAATCCAAGTGTGAGGGGTGTGTCTATACTTATTCTAGTCTTTTTCTCAATCCCTTGGCTCCATTGAAGCTTTTTTTTTTAATTTTTTTTTTTTTTTAGGGCCACACCCTCAGCAGATGGAAGTTCCCAGGCTAGGGGTCAAACTGGAGCTGCAGCTACTGGCCTACACCACAGCCACAGCAACGTGGGATCTGAGCCGAGTCTGTGACCTACACCACAGCTTCAGGCAACGCTGGATCTTTAACCCTCTGAGCGAGGCCAGGGATTGAACCCACATCTTCATGGATACTAGTTGGGTTCATTACCACTGAGCCACAATGAGAGCTCAGTATTTTTTTAAAAGAGCTTTTCTTTTTATACTTGTTGATGCCTCTGTGTTTGATATGTTTTGGTTCTATTGTGAATATATATATACGTGTGTGTGTGTGTGTGTGTGTGTATTTGTTTATTTTGTTTGTTTGACATCTTTCCCCCAACATGTACTGAACTCTCAGGCTCATAGAACCTGCAGATGGATGACTTCTCTGCGTCCCTGCCTCTGCTCACGCGCTTCCTCTGAGCAGAGAGACTCCCTGCACTCCTTGAAGATGCTGGTGCCGTTGTTACTCCTGCTCTGATTGGCTGCCGCCCAGGCAGCACCGTCTCTCGGGTCCTCCTAACTAGTCAGGTTCTCCTCTTCCCCGCCCGCCATTCTCCACAGAACCATTGTGGTGATCTTTAAAAACGAAAATTAGGAGTTCCTGTCGTGGCTCAGTGGTTAACGAACCCGACTAGTATCCACAAGGATATGGGTTCGATCCCTGGCCTCACTCAGAGAGTTAAAGATCTGGCATTACGGTGAGCTGTGGTGTAGGTTGCAGACTTGGCTTGGATCCCATGTTGCTGTGGCTGTGGGGTAGGCCAGCGGCTATAGCTCCAATTCAACCCTTAGCCTGGGAACCTCCATATGCCTCAGATGCAGCCCTGAAAATACAAAAAAAAAATAATAATAATAAAAAAAATAAAGATAAAAATCAGATCATGTTACTTCCCTCCCTAAGACCTCTCATGGCTTCTCTTGCCTTTGCAAAATCCAAACATGTTTCAGGACCCATAGGCTCCCCACAGTTTTGTTCCTGCCCATGTCTCTGGCCTCACCTCCTGGACGTTTCCTCATTGTTCACGATGCTTCAGCCACGCTGGCCTTCCTTCAAGCCCTCAGTTCTCCAAGCTTGTCTATCCTTTGCCACATCAGCTGTGGCCTCTTCCTATGATCCTGGGTTGCTTCTGCCCCAGACGTTGATCACGTGGCTAGTCTGTCTTGTCGTGTGAACACTAAGTAAGTGTTTTAATTAATTTTGATTTTGAGGAGCCTTTTCTGAAACACGTCTAAGGTGAAGTGGTACTCTCCCTACATCCAGTCATGATCCACGCTGCTTCTTTTAAGATGTTATAATGTTTGCTCTTTTCTTATTTGCTTCTTTATTATCTATTTCCCACTCACCCACCTCCCCAGCACCCACAAGAATGCAAACCCCATGAGAGGAGAGACTTTGTCAGGGACTGCTATCTGCCCAGTATTGCACTAAATAAATACTTGTTGAATTAATGGATGGTCCCATAAACTAGGAATGATACCAAATACAGAGTGCAAAAACCACTCAGTCCTTATCTTCAGAAACTCTACAGTGTGAAGGCAGTGATGCTGTGAAAATTACCTGCGCAGTTTTAGGAAGTCATTTTAGTGTTTGCACGTGTACAAGCAGGGCTAGATGGAAGGGATTCCTTTAGAACGTAACTACTGAGAATGTAATTTATTTTTTATCTTTGTTATTATTATTATTGCTTTTTTTTAAAGGTCCACACCTATGGCATATGGAAGTTCCCAGGCTAGGGGTCTAATCAGAGCTACAGATGCCAGCCAACACCACAGCCACAGCAATGCCAGATCTGAGCTGCAACGGCGACCTATACCACAGCTCATGGCAACGCCGGATCCTTAACCCACTGAGCAAGGCCAGGGATCGAACCCGAAACTTCATGGTTCCTAGTTGGATTCGTTTCCACTGCGCTACGACGGGAACTCCAAGAATGTATTTTAAATGTTAAAGATACATTTTAACTATTAAGAATATGTTCATTGTTAAAGATATATATTAATTTGATTTTACAATGTGTTTTGAAGACTTGGCTCTAGGTAAACTGGGAACTTGTGGCGACATCCTCAGATGGATAAGGTCTCTCTCCGTGAAGGAGAATGCTTTTCATGTGATGAATGAACTTGTAACAACATAGGAAGGCAATGGACTTGAACCACAGCGGAAAGGATGCTCTCGTGAGGGCAGTTAAGGGACATGGGGGCCATGGCTCATGTTGTCCCAGTACCATGGTGAACATTCTTTGCTTTTTCAGAGTAAACCATTACCGACTAATCACACTTGAACTTATTGAAACCCATTTTGCATGAATTTAACATTCTCCCTCTAAAAGGAGTAAGGGTAATTTGATCTATAATTCAGAAGCAAGCCTGCCCTCCCCCACCCCAAATGCAGCAGCAGGCTGCTCTGAACCATCACACCGCCCATGGCTGAGATGGAATTGTCTCTGGCTCAACTCCTGCCAAGGCGCTGCATCCTCCCACCTCCCGCACTGCCTAGGACTCCTTTGGCAAGGACTGGATGATATTTCCGTGTAGAGCAGTGCCAGGTGTGGAGGGCCAGGCCTATCTCTCCTTGGACCTTGGACCTTAAGTGGTTTACCAGGCTTCCTCCTTACCTTTCTATTGGCCACAGACTCTCCGCTGAAACAGAGACATCCTGCATTGAATGAGTGTGGAAATCTCAGAGCCAAGAGATGGAGGATGGGGAATAGAACAGATGCAAAGAGAAGCCCTTCCAGTTTCCAGAGAGCATGGCAGGGCCGTTTACCGCACAACCTCGTCAGTGGTTGAAGTTGATCAGAATCTATCCAATATCAGTCTAACAAATGAGTGAATGACCCCAGATTTGAGTAAAAACCATCTGAAATGATTTTCCCTTTCCTAGTAGGAGCGTGAGAGTCTAACATCTGGCTCCCTGGGACTGTCTAAGAACCGGTGCTCTGGATATCAGTAGGGTGCAGTTTTCTGGCCTCAGTTCCATGAAGTTACTCCTTGAAGGTCAAGACCATGAAGATGTGATTACCTAAGAGTGTCTCAAGTGGCCTGTTCAGCACAAGTATTTAGCTGAGGAGAAGGGCCTGCCATCTTTCCATCACAGAGGTGAAAAAGGTGGTCATGACTTGGCTTTTTTAGGCCACAGTTTTCCATTCTGGCTTCTGTGAATCTAGCACACAGCTCTGGCCTGTGCTACTCCGACTTCCCTCTTCTTCTCAGCCCTCCCTAAAGCTTGTCTGAAGAAGGCTGGGGAGCCATTTCCTGACCCCCCCCCCAAACCCTAATACTTCTCATTACCATTCCATCAAGCAGTAGCCAAGATCAGAGTTCACAGGACAGGAAGGCCTATAAGGAAGCTTCAGCTGGTGGCCACCTGTACCTTGCCACTGTAGGTCAGGTGTCTGGGCATAACTTTCCACTAGATTGAATCTGTTCCTTTGTAAATCTAACTCCAAAAGCATCCCTAGAAAAATTACCCTAATGCAAGTAAGAATAACCCAGGACCCTTGATCCTTATCTAGGGTTGGGGTTTTCCAAAAGTGTTTCCTTTGTGTGGTGGTACCACTGTTCCCCATAATTTTTTTTTTCTTTTTATGGCTGCACCTGTGACATATGGAAGTTTTCTGGGCCAGGGGTTGAACTGGAGCTGCAGCTGCTGGTCTACCCCACAGCCACAGCAACACCAGATCTGAGCTGCGTCTCACCAGATCCAAGCTCTACCTGCAACCTGTGCCGCAACTCATGGCAACACCAGACCCTTACCCCACTGAGCGAGGCCAGGGATTGAACCCACAGCCTGAGACAACATTGGATTCTTAACCTGCTGAGCCACAACGGGAACTCCCTCCATGAATTTTTATTTTTTTTTTTGTCGTCTTTTTAAGGCCACACCCATGGCATATGGAAGTTCCCAGGCCAGGGGTCAAATTAGAGCTGTAGCCACTGGCCTACACCACAGCCACAGCGTCTGCAGACCTACCTCACAGCTCACAGCAACACCAGATCCTTGACCCAGTGAGTGAGGCCGGGAATCGAACCTGCAACCTCATGGATGCTAGTCAGATTCCTTTCCACTGAGCCACAACAGCAACGCCCACCCCATGAATTTTTATAGGTATTTATCATCATAGAGTTTGCATTTATACCAGCCAACTGTCTAAAGATGACTCAGAAGATTCATTGCTTTGAAATACTCTGCTTTTGTCAGGTAGGCTGTCCACCTCATAAGAAAGAGTAGAACTTTCTGAAAGTTGTGATATAGCAAAATGTGATTGCATATCGACTATTCTGAAATCTCCATTCTTCTTTGACTCTCTGGCTTCCACCCCAGTGACCATAGGCTCTCCGTGGTGACATCCCAGTTAAACAGCCTGTGATAGTTATCCTTCCTCTCACTGTCTACCTAACCTAGTTATATTATAAATTTAGGTAGGACCTCTTCCATGTGGAATACCTGAAATTCTGTCAAGCCCTCCTAACCTTAATTAAGGAGAGTATTAAATGATGAGAATTCCAACTCCCAAAGGAGGGCCACTCTAGGTGTTTCCAAGATCATGTGGTTTTGGACATGGCTTGGCCGCAGTTGGTGCACAGATCTTCTCATTTTTATTTGTAAACTATCTAAACCATTATAAAGACTTTAAAATTGAACCGTATAAGGTTTCTATGAACTGCCTTTGGCAACGTTTCTAAATGGTGACTAGAGAAATTTTTGTGCACAGTCGGTGAGGATAGACTTAAAGGAAACTTGCTCATGAGACACCACGCTCTGTGGGTAGCTGAGTATAGCTGTAAACACACACCTGGGCCACACTCGCACGGCACCTGGGGACAGAAGGGTTAGGATTCTGATCTGAGCAGCTGATGGCAGTCAGCTCAGCAACGGGGGCTTTGCATTCATGGGCAACAAAGCCAGAAATAGGATCTCTAAGTGACAATATTACACTGATCGTGTAACTTTTGTGATTTTCAGCCTTTACTTGAGGAATTTTGAATTTGACCTGCTATTATGCCTAAGGAAAACAAGAGCACAGAAGAGTGTGCACAAGGGTGGTTTCACTGGCAAGTTTACAACAAATGCAACCAATAGTGTCCTGTTCTCCCCTTCAGCGAACATTATATTAAGTTGAACCATATGAAACTGCTGTTTCTCCAGGTCAAAAGCAGCTGAATATCAGCAATTTCCTATGGTTCACCTAATCTATTGTTGCACACCCTGAAATAACATAAAACATCCCACCAAGCCTGAATCCTTTTGAGCCAGCAAAAGCCACGCAGTGGCAATTCACGCCACATTCCATTATAAAGTAGTATAGTGTTAAGGAAATGAATGTTATGCTGGCTCTAATTATTGCTTTTTAATAAATCTCTCTAGTGAAGTGAGTTTCTGAGTCAACGTTAAGGCCATGGTGCCAGTTTTTTTTGTAGACTTGTGGGACTCAGAGCTGCTATTACAATGTGCTGATGGCAACGTAGAGCGTGAGGAGAGGAGTGTCCAGATGGGGTATGATGACCTCAGTCCTAATTCTGAACAATGTTGGCCCCACGATATCTGATCAGTTGCTTGGAACATAACAGCAAAGCAGGGAGGTGTGGGTCAAATCCTATGAGTTGAGCTGGCTTTTAGTTTTTATCCAGGAATGTTTTCAAGGGTAGCTGATGTACGTGGTTAAATCTAGAGGTCGAGGGGAAGGAAATAAATCCAGAAAAGAGATGGGTAAGGGTAGGGTGGGGTTTTATGCTTTATCTGGGTTTAGAGTATGGCTTCTGGTCCTAGAACCAGACTCTTCAGCAGGGCAAGGCAAACCAAATTGAGGCTTCTTCCTCCCAAAGTTAAATTGCTGAGGCAGATGCCCAGTTCCAAGATGAAGCCAACAGGGTCAGCTAGGACCTCAGGACTGCTCAAACATCAGAATATTCCTCAACAGATTCAGGGCCCAGATAATTTTTGACTGATGGTAGAGAGACCTGGAGGGGAGATCTGAGACTAAATAGATGGGCCTGGGTCAAGTACAGATCCTGCTCAGAGAGTAGGTCAGGTACGAATCCACTGGACAGAGACGATTGCTTCCTGCCTCTCAGAAATGTATAGGCTGGAACCCAAGCATGGAAACCATCAGTAGATCTGGTTGTGAGGCAACCAGCAAGGGGCTGACAGCCTTGGCTCATATTTCCACAAAGACTCAGTTTTAAGATGCACTTTGTCAGCTTCTGATTATCTACTATCTTCCACATATCAAATCAGGTTCTTTAATTCCTTTAACTCTGGTAACAACTTCATGAGGGTAGTCCAGTATTCCAATCTTAGAGATGAGAAGACAGAGACTATAAGATAAATTATTGGGATAATTATCTTATTGGAATAATTATCAGAACTCAAGCCCAAATCTTGATGTGTCCACCGATGAAGCCATGTTTGTTTCCTACTGCTGCTATAACACATTACCGCAAATTCAGTGGCTTACAACAGCACACATTTATTCTCTTACGGTTCTGGAAGACCAAAGTCTATGATCAAAGTGTTGGCAGGGGTGGGTCCTTCTGGAGATTCAGGGGAGGATTAATTGTCTGGCCTTTGTAGGCATCTAGATGCCACCCGCCTCCCTTAGCCTGTGGTCCCCTCCTTGCATCACTCCAACCTCTTCCTTGTCACATCTCCTCCCACTGATTCCAGTCCTCTTGCCTCCCTCTTAGAAAGACTCTTGTGATTAAACTGGGCCCGCCCAGCTCATTGTCTTGTCTCAAGATTCTTAACTCATCACATGTGCAGATTCCTTTTTACTAGGTAAAATACCATATTCTCAGATTCTAGGCTTAGGAGGAAGGCGTTCGAGGGAGCCGGTATTTCGCCTACCATGGGAGGGAATGGAAGGAAGTGCCCAGAGCTGGGCAGGTTGCAAGTGGCCAGACAGAGGGAGAGTTTTAACTTTCTCTGAGGCTGATGCGGAACAGGGACAGGGAGCAGCAACAGGAGTCCCACAGCAGGCAGGCACTTCCGTGGAGGCTGGCCAGAGGAGACTGGTTCCCAGTGGGGGAGGTCTACCAGCCTAGGGATCTCTGAGCTGCCCGAAGCAGTAGGGACCACAGACAGATGGCAGAACCAGTTCTCAGCAGAAGCATCTTGCAGCTAAAGAAAAAGCCATAAAGGTGATGGCCATCACGCAGAAATGCCCACCTCCGGCCCTGCCTTTCTGGAAACATATAAACTAGAATTCTTGCGTGACCTCACAGAGTAGGGGAAGGGGTCCCGCAAATGACTGAGATTGAATATTGGTTGGCTTGACCCGTGGGGGCTGAGACAAGGTTAAATATCATTTCAAGAGTTATTAAGGGACTCTGACCTTGAACCTTTGTATTCGTTTAAAGCCTTACCTTTTGTAGTTCCAGACTTTGGCCATGGCCATAGAAAGTAGGAGAGCAGGTAAAGGCAGAGAGCAAGGAGTGTCCTGCCAGGGTGCTCCAGGCACTCTTTACAGCCAGGAGGAAAGAGAAGGAACATCTCCGGTCCTTACTCAGGGTCCAAACCTCATCCAGACGACCTGCTAGTTAGTTAGGCTCCTTCGATGGCAGATATCGTCTGAATAACAATAACCATATTAATAAGGATATCCACCAGGGGGGAATAAAAAGATGGCAGGGTATTCCCAAGAGGAAAATTAATTTCCTTTTATAATCCGTTGTAGTTTATTTCACATATTCATGACCCGCCCAGTATGTTTTTTCTTTATGACGAGCCATAAAAATGACAAAATACATTAGCCAAGTTCTTCGTTTCTGCTAAAATGACCATATTCAAAAATAATAACAGAGACTTGTATCAGCGATGCAAAAGATGCATGAAGTAATTGGGGCTTAATTTGTACACAAACTGTCAAGGCAGTTTTCCTCACGGCCTGCATCTTCTGAATTCATTAGTCTCTAATTACGGCCAGTGGGGACCAGCAGTTAGAAGGTTAAAGAGGTTCTGACAGGCCTAATCATTGCTCAGGAAGCTGAAAATGTATGCAAAGTCTCGGCAGATGGGGTGAGAGCGGCTTCTGCCAAGTGATAACTGTTATTCCTTTGCACCTCCAAAGCTGTCATCCTAATAGGCACATTTTAAATTTATTAATGCTCTAGTTACAATGCATACACAGTCTCTAATGGTATGTCATTCTGAGTATATAAACTGAGCAATTAACACATATTACCTGGTAATGGTAAAATTATTTGTTGCCTGTTTGATTTATTTATTTATTTATTTTTGGGTTGTCTCTTAGTCCAGTAAGGATTGTCCCAGGAAAAGCTTCCCTTTGTTAAACAAGAAGCAGAGCTACCTTATAGGTAAATTGCTCTGATAGGAGAACCCATCTGAGTGCCTTGGTCCAATGCTTCACCCAGCCTGTCCCATCCGTCACCGCGTTCTGGCCACTCACATCAGCATCTAGAAGTTAAAAACAGTTCAGGTGAGACACTTGGTCCGACTTTGGGGGAGAGGCAGAGACAGTCCGACTTTAATGAAAGGACCCTTTCAAGTGAAAAGAGGCTCAAGGTCCTATCTCTCCTTTGCGACGTCATGCTCACTCAGAGACAGAGAGATGATGTGTTCTTTAGTTTCCAATTCAAAAGTCATCAATATCTTATCCTTCTCTGGTGCCCTCCCTGACTTGAAGCCTCATTGCTTTTAAGCTAACTAATCACCAGGAAGAAATGTGTGTGTGTGTGTGTGTGTGTAACAAACGAGATCTTTTGTCTTTCCTGCGACTATAGCCATGACATGGGAAGGGCCGTTAATTAAATGCAGCACTTAGTGCAGCAATTGTTTGCATGGAGGAGGCTACAGCAATGGAGACAGCTGGAATGGATAGTCTCTAAATTGTAGGCTTCATCCGGTCACAAGATTCATAAGCGGTCCAAATAGCATGATAAGATGTTCATCTCAGCCACAGAGCAATTATCCGCTCAGTGACTGACCGCCACTCTTTGCATCCGCCGGCCCGTTTCACCTAATTGATTTACACTGTATAGAAGTCATATAACAACAACAACAAAAATGTCACCGAGACTTTATGTTAATTAAAAACTGTGATTAGATGTCCCTATCAGGTGGTCTGTTGGAGATTTTTATGCTGTACAGAAAAGGTATCAAACTCTTAGGTAATAAGTTTTCTTTGCCTGAGACCAAATAACCCATCCAGTGTAGTTCTTTCAGTCGCTGGAAGAATAGCCCTGGTGGATGAACGCACGTGAGCTGTGTGACCTTGAGCAAGCGTCCTCACCTCTCTGAGCCTCAATTTTCTCATCCCCAAGGTGGGAAGTTGGCCTAGACAATCTCTGACCTCTGGAATCTCTCCCGGTCCCAAAAGTCCATGATTCTATCCAGGTCCACAGCACTGTGTAACCGGGAGAGGATTCTCCAGTCGAGCCCCAGCAGTAGCCAGGAATAGGTCTGGTCTTTCATCTTCCACTTCCTGTTTTCAACTTGGCAGTTTAATCTGGTTTGTGACTCTCCTGCTTATTTATAACGTTTTAAAAAGATATGTGCACAGTGGACTTTTTCCAGCCCCTTTGCTGTATTTTTGCTATATGATACATCCGTTTATTTCCAGAGATTAAAAAAACCCCACCTGTTTCAGCATCTCTTTAATGGGAAGTCCAGTGAGGAGAGTCTAGACGTGCCTGCAGGGTCAGCTTGCTCGGTGTGAGTGGCACCGCGGGGAGAAGGGCCATCCTGGGGACTCTGTGAATGGTGCATATGTGCGGTCTTGCTCACGTGGCCACACCCAGGCCTGCAGGGGTGGACCTGGTCTGGGTCACCGGTCGGCCCTCTGGCCTCCTTGGACTCTCACCTTCCTGCCTGTAGAGTGACAGTGCTGGACAGACTCCTCCCAGACTCTGTTTCTGCAACAACCTTGGATGATTCTCACTCCTTTTGAGCAAAGGGTATTTCCTCAGAATTAGCACCGTGGTTGCTAAGTGGTTCTTAGAGGAGCCAGCGGGTAGAGAAAGGAGTCCTGACAGCCACATACAGGGGAAAAGTGTGCCTGAAATCCTGATCACATTGTAGACAGCCAGCCATGGTGTGGGACATGACTTCTTCTCCAGGAAAAAAGAAAACTACTGGTCAAGGTTACTAGCCAGAGGAGTTCCCACGGTGGCTCAGCAGTAATGAATCCGACTAGGATCCATGAGGAGGTGAGCTCAATCCCTGGCCTCCTTCAGTGGGTCTGGGCTCCGGCATTGCCTTGAGCTGTGGTGTGGGCTGGCAGCTGGAGCTCTGATTCGACCCCTAGCCTGGCAACTTCCATATACCTTGGGTATGGCCCTAAAAAGACCAAAAAAAAAAAAAAATTAGCTTAAGAAAAACGAAAATTAAAAATTGGCCTTGGCATGTACCATTCCCTTGGGAATCTTAGGGCAGCATTTCCTCCTTCTTGAGGTGTGTGCTCTGCCTTTCCTAATTCTTCTGGGAGAGGCCCTGCAGCTCCCTCTGCCCTTAGAGCAAAGGAAGTGTGGTTGGGGGTGATGGGAACAGTCCCATCATTTTGTAGATGGTATTTACCAAAGAATGAGCCACCTATATCATAATTCTTAGAGGGCTTGTTAAAAATTCGGATTCCTCGGCCTCGCCCCAGTCCCGTGCACCGAGAACCCCAGGGGATAGAGCATGGGAACCTCAATGCTTATATATATAGCTCCTTAGGGGATTCTCATCTCAGCTGATGTTGGAGAACCACAGTTCTGGAAGGGAAGGCCAAGCTCTCTGGCTCTTCCCCCCGCCAGGACCAGTGCTCTTCATTTCACACTCAGCGTGACTAACCCACAGCTTCATGGGGAAGGAGGAGTGCCCAGCGGGGACGCTCCTCCCCAGGGGAAGGTCACAGCTGTGAGCTGGAGGTCAAGGTTGCTGTGGGCAAGCCCTGTTCTGCCCAGAGAGCCCCTCTTTTTAGCAGAAGACTCTTTCCCACAGTTGGAGCCTGGGGGCCTTTCTTGGTCTGAAGCACTTTTACCCAGAGCCTTAGTGGTCAGGCTTCAGCAGACTTCAGTGATAGGGCTTCAGCAGCACGTGAGAGTCCAAGAAAAATGGTTCCCCATCCCCCACCCCAACACTGACCCTGCTCTTCGCACTCACATTCAGTGACGCACACGTGAAAGGCCCCTTGTCACTGCAAGTCCTGGAACGGTGACAACCTTGAGAGTCACTCAAGCCCAACTGTTAATCTTAGGGGAGAAGAAAATTAAAAGATGGCTCGAGCTACCTACCTACCTATCTATCTCTCATCTAGCTAGTTAGCTAGCTTTGTAGCTCCCAGACTCGGCGCAGGGGAACAGTTACCAGCAGCAGTGTAGTGTGGCGGGGTCAGAACCTAGGCCCATCCTGCCTCAATTCAAGGCTTGGTTCCACCACAGGTCCACGGATCCTGGGCAAGATGCTTAACTTTTCTGTGCCTCCGTTTGCTTATTACAGGGAGAAAATCATAGCACTTCCTTCCTAAGGTTGTTCTGATTGGATGAGTTCATAAATGTGAGGTTCTTAGCAAAGCATTTGTTGGATGTTAGCCACGATTAATTCTGGATCATCTTTGAGCAGGCTAGTGTGGGCGTGAGGTCTGGGCAGCAGCAAATGGCCCTGAGCTTAGAAGGTCCTGTTCCTGGTTTAATGCTCTGTCAGGGCCATCATGAAACCCTCAGGAATGTTTAAGCAACGAACTCCGCATTTCCGTTTTGTGCTGGACTCCGCACGTTCTGTAGCTGGTTCCACCTGTGAGATTATGGTGCTGAAATCTAAGGTCTGTATATTTGCCAGCGAACGTATAGGAGGTGTTGGTTTCATCTTAAGAATCTTGGGGGTGAGGAGAGCCTTCTGACTAAGTCTCAAGCCTCAAGAGCCTTGAATAAGAGTGGCACATCTGTCCTCAGAAGTATCTTTTTAAACATCTATTTAATGAAGTTTTATTTATTTACCACATAAACAAAGCTAGATGTCAAGGAGCAGAGAGAGAGGAAATGTTTTCATAGAACCACATGAGAAATAATATAGAAAGAGCTCCTTTGAACCACAAGAAAAAGCCAAAAGCAAAAAGGGCAAACATAAGGCAATTCATAGGTGTAGAAAGACAAGTGGCCAAGAAACATACGAAAAGTTACTGAACCTTACAGTCTGAGGAATGAAAACATGTTCTCTTCATCTCCCAAGTTCCCCCCAAATACATAAAAATATACTCATACAGAAAAATAAACAAATAAAAATAAAGTCTATGTATTGCTGCTAAAATGACCAAGTGACCATTAGCTTATCAAGAAAGGGCCCATTTCCCCTAAAGAGAATTCTTTGGATAATGAGGCTAAGATAAATATACTCTGCACATTTACACAGAGCCAATGAGTATCTGTCTTTAGCAATATAATTTGATAATAACAATGTTACTTATTTTTGTTGTCATGCCACACCCACGACATATGGACATTCCCAGGCTAGGGGTCAAATCAGCACTGTAGCTGCTGGCTTACACCACAGCTCACAGCAACGCTAGACCCTTAACCCACTGATTTCTACAGTTGGTCAACTTTTAAATGAACAGTAATCACATCTTAAGTTTTAAAAATTGTAACATGATTCTCCATTTCTTGTATTCATTTCTTGCTTTTAATAATAGGTTTTTAAATATTTTTTTCTCCTAAAGATAGAGATGTCATAGATTGTTAGTTTTCTGCCTCCTCTAAAATGCTCATCAGGAGTTCCCGCTGTTGGCAGTGGAAATGAATCCGACTAGGAACCATGGGGTGGCAGGTTCGATCCCTGGCCTCGCTCAGTGGGTTAAGGATCCGGCGTGGCCGTGAGCTGTGGTATAGGTTGAAGACGCAGCTCAGATCTGGTGTGGCTGTGGTTGTGGTGTAGGTGTAGGCCAGCGGCTATAGCTCTGATTAGCCCCCTAGCCTGGGAACCTCCATATGCCGAGGGTGCAGCCCTAAAAGGACAAAAGACAATAATAATAATAATAATAATACAATATAAAATGTTCATCATAGACCTGGGCCTCAGTCATTGGTCAATAACTAATTTTAAGTGTGACCAGTAAGGTGACACTCACCTCATGGGAGCTGGTGAACACATCTGGGTAACAGGGAAGTTCATGTATCATCACCCCTTCCCCCATCACATGTTTTGACTGTACTCAGGTCATGAGCTTTGATTAAACTCCAAGAGCCAGGTTGTATGGGGGACACGACTGCTTATTTTTGTTGAAACTGCTAGCTACCATTCCATATAGGGCAAAGGGTTTTTCCTGCTAATATTCCACGATAGGCCCTTATTAAATTCTGGAATATTGACGCTGCCTAGGACTTCAGAAATCATTTTCTCCGTGCCTCATTTTGCAGTTAAAGATTCCCCACACAAGGGGTGATTTCTCAGAGACATACAGCTCATCTGTGCTTAGCAGGGGGTTCACCCGTGTCCTAGGCCACTGGACAAGGGACGATCCACGTGGTGGGGCCGGTCTGGGGCAGGTTACTTCAGCCTGGACAATTCAGTGAAAATAGCTCTGTGAGTCTTCAGTGACTGCCTCTTAAGACAGCGACAAAGATATCTCAGCCCCAGTGCAGCTTCCACCTGGCCCTGGGGGGCTCCCTGGGGCAGAGGCGTGAGAGTTCTTCAGCTACTGTTTTCTCTCTCTCGTTTCATGACTTCGTTTTATCCACACACTCTCTGGGAGACCTGCACCACCGATCCTTCCGTGTCCACCTTTGGACCAGCAGCTTTTGCCTGTAATATTGAGGCCTGGTATCTTTGTTTCTGGTGCTGTGAAGGTGAGTCCTTCTAGCTGTGAGGAGGAGACCCCAAGGTGCCCCGTAAAAGCATCCAAGAGAAGGGAGACGTAGATGTGAAACTTGGTACGGACCCTTCAGAGCCTTGACTGTAACCCAGGAGTCTGGCTTCCCCAGATGCCCTGCAACTCCTTTGAGAATCGGTTCCATTTCTCTCTTCACTTGCTCTCTGGCTTGGCGAGACATCCCTCTCTCTCCCCCTCCCTTTTCTCTGGTCTGGCACAGCTGGGGAGGGGGCGGAGGCTGCTGGGAGCCGGGCCTCAGTGCCTCGTGTCAGTTGTTCCTGCGAGAGGAGCAGCGGGTCCCCAGGCAGCCCGTCCGTTCCACTGCCAGGGTGGCAGGAAATGGGCATCAACGCAGGCCTGGGGGCTCCCCGTTTCTTGGCAGTACAGATGCTGTGATGTCTGCAGAAGCCCTTTTTCTTTAGGTGCTGCCTGTCAGGTGAGGGGGTTGAGAACTTGGGGCATCAGGACTCCTGTGGACCAGATGGAGCTGAGTTCGAGTGAGGCTGGGGGTGAATTAATTGCTACATGATTCTGGTTGTTCAGTTGAGGGTGTGAGGCAAACACAGGTCCTTCAACTGGGCAGGAAACAAGAGTCAGCTGGGAGGGATGCAGATGGCCCTCCCTGGAAACCGAGGGAACAGGTCCTTGTTGTGTCACTGATTTGGTTACACTTTGGGTCAAATCACATCCCCTCGGGTGGGCTGGGGACCTAGGGTCTTTCTCGCCGGATGTCCTTCATGTAGTTGCCCTTGACTTTGCGGGACTCTCTGGAGGGCTATACAGTCTGAACTACATGTAGGCAGGAGTGAGGAGAGAGAGTGAGACTTTCTAGGTAGCAGCTCATTAAGAGACCCTTTTCCAAAACTAAAAATCTAAGAGACATTTGGCCTTTTCTCTTACTGGCTGCGAAAAGTTACCTAATCCCTTTTTTTTTTTTCTTTTTAACCTCACTTTCTTCATTTGCATTGGGCGATCCAATTTGTACCTGCTTCTTAAAGCTGTTACGTCATCTAAAAGAGATAAGATAGGTACCAAGTTTACAATGCTGCTTGGTGCATCTAAGATCTTGAGAAAAGTCTGTGACTGTTTTATCATCATTGGTGTGTGTACGTATGTGGCTGTGATCGCCAGCCCCAAAGATGTCACAGTCACGGCAGAAAGAGCAAAGTCGTCATGTTTTGGCTCGACCGAGTGGAAAGAGAGAGAGGGACCCCTCGCTCTGGGATCCTCCATCCCAAAGGAAAAAGGAAGTAAGAAAAGATTCCAAGAATCACAGACTCACATTGTAGCCCCCTCCTACTCCCACGTCATTATTAAACCACGAGCCCAGCTTGCCAGCCGTCAAACCTATCCTGAGCTCTCGTAAGCTATAGAGCTAGAAGCCTTAGACATTCACCCATCAATACATTGATTCATTGATTCATTCATTCAGCAAATATTTGAGTGTCTGCTGTAGGCCAGACACCAGGATAGTGCACTGACCAAGCCAACAAAAACTCTTGCCCTCAGAGAATTTAGATTCTAGTTGGGAGACAGACAGTAAACACATGACTATAAAATACACTATCCGGAGTTCCCGTGCAGTGGTTAACGTATCCGACTAGGAACCATGAGGTTGCGGGTTCGATCCCTGCTCTTGCTCAGTGGGTTAAGGATCCAGCGTTGCCGTGAGCTGTGGTGTAGGTCGCAGATGCGGCTCAGATCCTGCGTTGCTGTGGCTCTGGCATAGGCCGGCGGCTACAGCTCCGATTGGACCCCTAGTCTGGGAACCTCCATATGCTGCAGGAGCGGCCCAAGAAATAGCAAAAAAAGACAAAAAAAAATACACTATCCTATGGTAAGTATCTGAGATAAAGCAGAGTGGAGGGCTGAGGTGGGGGGATAGATCTGAGGGAGTCTTTCCAGAGGAGGTGACACCTGAACAGAGGCTCCCATGGGTGGAATGAAGATGCTAGAGGCAGAGGACACAGGAGGTTCAAAGGCCTTGATTTACAGTTGAGCAAAGAAGGCAAAGGAGGTGGAGATGAGAGAGACATGGGCTAGAAAATCGGCACGGTCAGCAATTTAGACTGTATTCTCCCCCCAACCCGGCGGCACCCATGGTACGTGCAAGTTCTCCGGTGAGGGTCTGAACCCGAGCCGCAGCAGGGACCCCAGCCGCTGCTGGATCCTTAACCCTCTGCACCACAAGAGAACGCTTAGATTTTATTCTGCGTGGGATGGGAAGATAGTGGAGCATTTGGGTGGAGAGGGTGGGGGAGAGAGGCGTGATATGACTTACACTTTGGGAAGATCACAGTGGTGGTTGCTGAACAGAGAACGGATAATCAGGGGTCCAAGAGTCAAAGCAGAAACCTGTTAGGATGCTGGTACACGAAGCCAGACAACAGCTCCAGGGCAATAGGAGTGGAGATGTGAGAAGAGAGGTTCAAGCTGGTAGGGCTTACTGCTGGAGCATGAGAGAAAAGGAGAGCAAGCAAGGATGCCTAAGCAGCTGGAAGAGTGACTTGTCCTCGGCTGAGAAGGGGAAACCTGGGAGAAAACCAAGCATGGCAGGGAAGCCTAGATTCCTGCCCTGAACTGCTCTGCTTAGTGCAGAGACGCTTACCAGACTTCCCAGGGGAGGGGTCCGACAGACAGTTGCAAAAGTGAGTCTGGACCTCCAGGAGAGGTCAGGAGGTGGAGACACAGATAGGGATTTGGCAGTTATCAGAGACTTAGGTGAGATCAGTGAAACCTCTGTTTTTGTAAATGAAAAAAACTGCGTATCAGAATCATGTTTCTTAGGATTCGACCTGATATTTCACCCAGTGAGTGTGAGAGGTGACAAGGGACAGTAGACTAATAGAGAAAAGCTCCAAGGCCTGAGCCCACAGGGCTCCCACGACTAGGAATTAGCAATAGGAGCAGGACCCAGCAAGGAGTGTCCTGGGATGCAGGAGGAAAACCAGACATCCCCAGAAACCAAGCAAAGACAGCACTTCAAGGAGCAGGTGGAGTGTCTCCTCTCAGACGATGCTGTGTGGTCGGGGAGGGCACCCAGGAGATTGTGAGACCCTGGCCCCTGGGTCACCCAGGGCACGTTCCTGACCGCCAGGAACTGTCAGACCAGCAGGGCCACTGCCTGCACCCGCAGTTGGGTTAGTGCCTGGATGCCACTATGATGCTTTCATTTAGGAGGCTGGCCGCTCTTCAAGAGCACGACAGGCCTGTCATGAAGAGGGTCCTTCTGGAGGGAAATGAAGAGTATTGGCTTATTTTCCCCAAACGGTCACATCAAAACAAAATCCCCCATGGCGGGCAGCCTCTCCCCAGCTCCTTGCTTTGGGTGACGCAGGTAAAACCTCCGTTCCTGCCTCCACCCCCGTCTTGTTCAAGCTACATTTCTTCGGGTGTATCATGTATGCATTTCCTGTTCTTGACAATGTCACCTACTAGGATGTGAATATATATATATATACACATGAGATCTGAGTGACCCAGAGACTGTGGCCTCTCTAGCCTGCTGCCCTGGGGGGACCAGCTGGGGAAGGAGAGGATGGGGAAGGAAGCAGGCAGGGGACAAGGCGTGTTGCAGGGTATCAGGTGACCGTGGTTGACGCTTTGGACCAGTGAGATGGGGATGGTAGAAATGGAGACAAGAAGAGGGAGAGAAAAAATAGGGACTGAAACCTGGAGGTGCTCTTGACCCTTTTTATATAAAAGGCAGCAGATTTCCAGGCGAATCTGTGCTTTTTACCACATTTACCGCCACCACTTAAGCACAAACAAAGAACGATACTGTGGAGCTGGGCTTTGGGTAAAACATTAACTCTCTTTTCTTTGCAGCGTCTGCTTCCTTCTGGGCTTCCCTGGGAGGAGAAGGGGCTGGGAATGGGCACGCTGCTCGCCTCACCCCGAATGGCTCCCCCGAGTTCCTCTGCGTTGTTTATTACACGTGAGCCCCCCGTGTGCCCAGCACCAAGCTGACATTGCACAGGATTCAGAGATTGAAAAAAAAAACAGGCAACAGAGACACGTTTGTTTTAAAAGGCTTAAAGGGCAGCAGGATAAAAGGGGGGTCACATTCTAGAGAAAAACTTGGAAGGAGATTTGACTTGAGTTTCCTCCCTCTGTCGCCTTTTGCCCACGGACCCCTTCTGCTCCTGGGTCATCTCAGGTGCTTGGGTCCAAGAGGAAGGTTAGGGGCTGACTGTGTTGGGCTCCAGAGGGCCATCTGGAGACAGAAATACTTGCCCTGGGGGAGGGGGCTTGGAGGCTGGGATTTTCTGGGGCTCTCAGTTCCCACTATCCAGGGTAGCTGCCAGCATGGCTTGAATATAAGGCAACTCTCTGGAGGGGTTTGCTCTCACCCCAAAATGTGTTCTGGGATTCAAGTTTCCAAAGGCTGACTCCTCTCACTCAGCCGTGAGGGACGCCTGCCCCCATCCTCCTGGGTCGTGCATATGCTAAATGTCCTGTCCTGGGACATGGGCCCCAGGATGCCAGAATGTGCCCAAGGAGGTCCCCGGGCCTTCTCTAATCAGAAATTTGGATTCATGTGTCACCACAAAGTGTGGGAGGGAAGTGGCCTGGGGGAAATGACAGATTTCTAGGAGGCTCTCTGACCAAGTCCAGGCCCCCAGCCCCAGGTGAGTGAGCCTGTAGTCCTCAAGGACTTGGCCACATCTCACCTCCCCAAGGGCCCCCCCTGAATACTCAGGGCAGCAAGAGAGACGGAGAGACAGACGGGGCCACCACAGGCTGTCTGTAGACCCTCTCTTAGCTCCATTCATTTTACTTTCTTCTTCTCTTTCTTCTTTCTCTGGGGGTGGTGATGGGGGAACCAGGGGAAGCAGTCATAGGGCAGCCTCGGGGCAAGCTTTTCCAGGGGGAGAGGAGGGTCCCGCTCCACCCAGACATCAGAAGGTGCCTGGGGTCCCCAGATGCACTTGCTCAAGTGCCAGGAGAAGGGGGGGATAATTAGGAGGAATCTGGCATGAATGGGGAGGGGTCCTAATGCTCTTGTCCATTTCAGTGCTGTCTGCTGTTGATTTTTTCTGCCAATCATATAGATTTAAAGCCAGTTCTTAGGAAGCCTTTCTTGGAGTTCTCATTGTGGCTCAGTGGATTAAGAACCAACATAGTGTAGGTGAAGATGCAGGTTTGAACCCTAGCCTCACTCAGTGGGTTAAGGATCTGGCATTGCCACAGCTATGGTGTAGACTGCAGATGCAGCTTGGATCCAGTGTTGCTGTGGTTGTGGTGTAGGCTGGCAGCTACAGCTCCCATTCAACCCCTAGCCTGGGAGCTTCCATATGCTGCAGGTGTGGTCATAAAAAGGAAAAAAAAAAAAAAGGAAAAAAGAAGCTCTTCTTGGCTTAGCCATCAGTTACCTTCCTTTCCTCCTGTTCATCAGCATCTGCAAATTAGAGAACAAACTCCTGTTTGTCCAAACAGTTGCTTATCTACCCCCCACCCCACCCCAAGGCAGCTCGATGAATAGCAATGAGCCACTCATTTTAAAATGATCTAAGTTTCTCAAATCTTATTCATGTCTCTCATATCTCAATTTTCTATAGATTGAATGACTCCAGATGATAAGGTTTTAAGCTGTAGTAATTTGTCCCTTGAGTAGCGCCAGACTTGGCTTTATTTCAGCATTAATGGCAAAAGCAGCAGCAGTATGAACAATGACTGACATAGCCAAGCAGTTATATGTGCTGGGTACCGTGCTCAGCACCTATGTGCATTATTTCATTTAATTCTTATAAAACCCTGAAGATAAATATTATTATTTTCAGTCGCATTTAAGGAAATTAATGTTCGGAAAGTTTAAATCAACTTGACTGAGGTTGAACAGGTGGTACTTCAGAGGCCTCCACTCAGGCTTCCACTAAATTCTCTTAGAATAGTGTTCCTTAGAGTGTGGCTCTTGAACTACTGAAATGAGAAAGATCTAGGGACTTGGTTAAACTTCGGATTCTGGGCCCCTCTTAGGCTCAGAGAGTCAGAATTCCTGGGAGTGTGGCTCGGGAATCTTCATTTGTAAGCATGTTCCCCAAGAGACTGCCTACACACATCAGATTTTGCAGTGCACTATCATCTGACTTTTGAAATGTTTTAAACACACTCTATGATCTCAGTGGCCAAGGACCTAGACATGGGGAAGGGAGTGGTAAACCCTGGGAGCAGGATTGGCCCTCCCTCCCATGGATCAGTGGGGAAGTTGGAGGCAGAGACCTGTGTTTTAATCCTTGATTGAGCTTATGCTATTTATTGAATCTCTCTTGGTTTCCATCTCGTCCATTGTAAACCAGGAATGATACTTTTCAGGATGGTGTTGAGGAACAAAGGAGATTATGGCATTCAAAAGGAGACAGCGCTCTACAAATGTATGTGATGTATGTGATATCAATCACAGGTTTGCCCTGAGGCTGGGAAGATGACTGGGGCACAGGGCATAGTGCTGGGCCCTTTGTGTGGATATAGAGAAGAAGGAGAGAGCAGTGAACACGCCTAGGGACTGGAGATCTTGGGATGTGTCTAAACTCCTTGAGAGGGGCCATTGCCTTATGACAGATAGGAATTTACTTCCTCTAAGCCCAGGAGGCACACTTTCTATCTGGTGCTGCCTGCAGGTAACAAGCTAATTCACATGGGACCAAGCTAATTCACAATTTCCCCCTTCTGTTCAGAGAAGACAAAAGCACCTCCCCCTCCATGGCCACAGCCTCTGTTGATGCCATTTCCAGTAGCAAGAATATTATTAGTCTATAGTTCAATGAGACCCATTTGTATGGATGAGGGAACAGACTTAGGGAGGTTAAGTAATCAGTCCAGGCCAATAAGTAATAGAACTCCAAGACCTGAGTTCTTATCCTCTATACCTTATCCTCTATACTACACTCCTAGAAAAGGATCTTAGGAAAAGGGTGTGTTAAGCTTTGAGCTGTTCTGAGGACTCTGAGTGAATGGCCATATTTGAAAGCAACCTCTGCCTTTCCCTGCCCCTCTACAGTGCGGTCTGAGTTACTCAATTAGGGAAAGAAATAATTGGCAGTGGAGAATGCCTCTAGCAGTGGTAATTACCTCCAGCGCCTTGTTGGAGTAGTCAAGCTACATAGCAGTTTATGCTGTAAAACCTTAATTATAATATAAACAGCTGCCCTTCAGTCCTGTGGGGCAAGCTTCCCCTCTTTCCTTCTCTGGCCTCAGCCCCATGCGTCCCTCATGAGTGGTCAGGGAGGTATAAGAACAGAAAGGGGCTTTGGGGAAGAAGGGAGCTAGGGCCTGTGTGTTCAATGGGTTGGGGAGACTAAGTGACAGGGGGGTCATTGTCAGGTCCCTTCTTCCAATGAGGAAGCCAAAGGCAGCATCCCCATCTTGGTACTACTCCCCCTGAGTCTCTTGGTGGTAGAAGGCCCCAGAAGTCAGTAGCCAGCCTAGTGCCATTTGGCTCAGACAGGGTTTAGCGGGATATGGTGTCATTTTAGGGTAACATCTCTTTTTATTTACTTCCCTGTAAGGAATAACAGAGTCTTTCCTTCTAGATTCAGACTCCAGGGCCATGCATAGGGCCATAGGGAATGCCCAGAGCTCTCTAGGTACTGTGCCAGATGTGGTCATAGGGATTCTTCATTTAAACTTCACAACACTTGTATACTTGCAGAGTTAATATCTCCATTTCCCTGTTGAAAAAAATGACCTTTTGAATTCAATTAGATAAGGCTTGAAATGCAAATAACTGAGAGGGTCAAGTTCAGTTAGGTTGATGGAAACTGTTCAACGAGGAGGGGGCAGATCACAACCAGGCAACGAGGGGGCCCCGGAACAGGGTGCTGATGAGGGGAGGAGGACACGGGAACAAGAGGGGCTGGAGACACTGCTTTGCTGAGCTCGAAGATTTGCCCATGACTGGTCCTGGTGCCCCACAAGGAGACGACTGGGTTTAGAACCTCTACTGAAAGGGTCAGGGGTCAGGCAGTGTGCTGAGGTGAGGTAATCTTTTTTTATTATTATTATTACTCAAATGAATTGATCACATCTATAGTTGTATGATTATCATCACAATCCAACTTTGTAGGATTTCCATCCCACAACTCAAGCACATCCCCCCACCCCCAAACTATCTCCTCCAGAGACCATAAGTTTTTCAATGTCTGTGAGTCAGCATCTGTTCTGCAAAGAAGTTCCGTCTGTCCTTTTTTCAGATTCCACATGTCAGTGAAAGCATTTGATGTTGGTGTCTCATTGTATGGCTGACTTCACTTAGCATGAAAATTTTAGGTTCATCCATGTTGCTAAAAATGCTGGTATTTCCTTCATTTTAATGTCCGAGTCATATTCCCTTGTGTATATGTACCACATCTTCTTGATCCACTCCTCTGTCAATGGACATTTAGGTTGTTTCCATGTCTTGGCTATTGAAGATAGTGCTGCAATGAACATCGGCGTACATGTGTCTTTGCGAGTCATGGTTTTCTCTGGATAGATGCCTAGGAGTGGGATTGCTGGATCAAATGGTAGTTTTATATTTAGTTTTCTGAGGAATCTCCATACTGCTTTCCACAGTGGTTGCACCAGTTTACAATCCCACCAACAATGTACTAGGGCTCCTTTTTCTCCACACCCTCTCCAGCACTTATTGTGTGTAGACTTTTGGATGATGGCCAGTCTGGCTGGTGTAAGGTGGTACCTCAGAGTGGTTTTGATTTGCATTTCTCTAATAATGAGTGATGCTGAACATCTTTTCATGTGTTTTTTGGCCACCTGTATGTCTTCTTTGGAGAACTGTCTATTTAGATCTTCTGCCCATTTTTGGATGGGATTGTTTGTTTTTTTGGTATGGAGCTGCAGAAGGTGTCTATAAATTTTGGAGATGAATCCCTTGTCAGTGGATTCACTTGCAAAGATTTTCTCCCATTCTGTGGGTTGTCTTTTCATGTTGTTTAGGGTTTCCTTTGCTGTGCGGAAACTTTTAAGTTTGATTAGGTCCCATTTGTTTATTTTTGTTTTTATTGTCAATACTCTAAGAGGTGGATCTGAGAAGATGTTGCTGTCGTTTATGTCAGAGAGTGTCTGGCCTGTGTTTTCCTCTAAGAGTTTCATAGTGTCTGGTCTTATATCTAGGTCTTTAATCCATTTGGAGTTTATTTTTGTGTATGGTATTAGGGAGTGTTCTCATTTCATGCTTTTCCATGTGGCTGTCCAGGTTTCCCAGCACCACTTACTGAACAAGCTGTCCTTTCTCCATTGTATATCCTTGCCTCCTTTGTCATAGATGAGTTGGCTGTAGGTGCATGGGTTTAATTCTGGGCTTTCTATCCTGTTCCACTGATCTCTATTTCTGTCTTTGTGCCAGTACCATATGGTTTTGATGATTGTTGCTTTGAAGTATAATCTGAAGTCAGGGAGCCTGATTCCTCCAGCTCCATTTTTCTTTCTCAGGATGTCTTTGGCTATTCTGGGTCTTTTGTGCTTCCAAACTTTAAAATATTTTGTTCGAGTTCTGTGAAAAATGTCCTTGGTAATTTGATAGGGATTGCATTGAATCTGTATATTGCCTTGTGTGGTATAGTCATTTTGATAATATTAACTCTTCCAATCCACGAGCATGGTATATCTTTCCATCTATTTGTGTCATCTTTGATTTCTTTCACCAGTGGCTTATAGTTTTCAGAGTATAGGTCTTTTGTCTCTTTAGGTAGGTTTACTCCTAGGTATTTTATTTTTTTGGATATGATGGTAAACAGGATTGCTTCCCTAATTTCTCTTTCTGATCTTTCATTGTTGGTTTATAGAAATGCCATGGATTTCTGTGTATTAATTTTGTATCCTGCAACTTTGCCAAATTTGTGGATGAGCTCTAACAGTTTTCTGGTAGAGTCTTTAGGATTCTCTAGGTATAGTATCATGTCATCTGCAAATAGGGATAGTTTTACTTCTTCCTTTCCAATTTGGATTCCTTTTATTTCTTTTACTTCTTTGATTGCCGTGGCTAGGACTTCTAAAACTATGTTTAAGAGTAGTGGTAAGAGCAGACATCCTTGTCTTGTTCCTGATCTCAGCGGTAATTTTCAGCTTTTCACCATTGAGAATGATGTTCGCTGTGGGTTTGTCGTATATGGCCTTTATCATGTTGAGGTAGGATCCCGTTATGCCCACTTTCTGAAGGATTTTTATCAGAAATCGGTGTTGGATTTTGTCAAAGGCTTTTTCTGCGTCTACTGAAAGGATCATATGGTTTTTATTCTTCAGTTTGTTAATGTGGTCTATCACACTAATGGATTTGAGATACTGAAGAACCCTTGCATCCCTGGGATAAATCCCACTTGATCATGATGTACAATCCTTTTAATGCATTGTTGGATGTGGTTTGCTAGTATTTTGTTGAGGATTTTTGCATCAATGTTCATCAGTGAAATTGGCCTGTAGTTTTCTTTTTTTGTGGTATCTTTGTCTGGTTTTGGTATCAGGGTGATGTTGGCCTCAGAATGAGTTTGGGAGTATCCTTTCCTCTTCAGTTTTTTGAAACAGTTTCAGAAGGAGAGGTATTAGCTCTTCTCTAAATGTTTGATAGACTTCGCCTGTGAAGCCATCTGGTCCTGGACTTTTGTTTGTTGGAAGTTTTTAAATCACAGTTTCAATTTCAGTTCTTGTGATTAGTCCATTCATCTTTTCTATTTCATCTTGGTTTAGTCTTGGAAGATTGTATTTTTCTAAGAATTTGTCCATTTCTTCTAGGTTTTCTGTTTTATTGGTGTATAGTTGCATACAGTAGTCTCTTATGATCCTTTGTATTTCTGAGTTGTCCATTGTTACTTCTCCTTTTTCATTTCTAATTGTATTGATTTGAGTCCTCTTTTTTGCTGGATAAGTCTGGCTAGGGGTTTATCAATTTTGTTGATCTTTTCAAAGAACCAGCTTTTTGTTTCATTGATCTTTTCTATGGTTTTCTTTGTTTCTACTTCATTGATTTCTGCTCTGATCTTTAGGACTTCTGCTAACTTTAGGTCTTGCCTGTTCTTCTCTCTCAAGCTGCTTCAGATGTAAAGTTAGCTTGTTTATTTGAGGTTTTTCTTGTTTCCTGAGGTGGGTTTGTATTGCTTTAAACTTTCCTCTTAGAATGGCTTTTGCTGCATCCCATAGGTTTTGGAGTGTCGTATCTTTGTTGTCATTTGCTTCTACGTATTTAATTTCTTCTTTGATTTCTTCAGGGAGTCATTGGTTGTTTAGTAGCATGTTGTTGAGTCTCCAAGTGTTTGTGGTTTTTTTTGGAGTTTTTTTTCTTGTCGTTGATTTTCAGTCATATAGCGTTGTGGTCGGAAAAGATGCTTGATATGATTTCAATTTCCTTAAAGTTACCAAGGTTGGATTTGTAGCCCAGGATGTGATCCATCTTAGAGAATGTTCCATGTGCACCTGAGAAGAATGTGTATTCTGTTGCTTTTGGATGGAATGTCCTATAAATATCTATTAAGTCCATCTGGTTTAATGCTTCATTTAGGGCCTGTGTTTCCTTATTGATTTTCTGTCTGGATGATCTGTCCATTGCTGTAAGTGGGGTGTTAAAGTCCCCCACTATTATTGTGTTATTGTCGATTTGTCCTTTTAAGGTTGTTAGCAGTTGCCTTATATATTGGGGTGAACCTATGTCGGGTGCGTGATATTTAAAATTGTTACATCTTCTTCTTGGACTGATCCTTTGATCATTATGTAGTGACCTTCCTTGTCCCTTAAAATATTCTTCATTTTAAAGTCTATTTTGTCTGTTATGAGTATTGCTACTCCAGCTTTCTTGTGATCTCTGTTTGCATGAAATATTTTCTTCCATCCTCTCACTTTCAATTTGTATGTGTCCCTAGAAGTGAAGTGGGTTTCTTGAAGACAGCGCATATGTGGATCTTGTTTTTGTATCCATTCAGCCAGTCTAAGTCTTTTGGTTGGGGCATTTAGTTCATTAACATTTAAGGTAGTTACTGATATGTATGTCCTTATTGCCATTTTATTAATTGCTTTGGATTTGTTTTTGTTGCTCTTTTTTCTTCCGTTCTTTTGTTCTCTCCTCTTCTGGTTAGATGACTGTCTTTAGTGTTGTATTTGAGTTGATTTTTCTTTGTGTATCAATTGTAGATTTTTGGTTTGCAGTTATTCTGAAGTTTTGATATAAGAGTCTGTATGTATATGAGATTGTTTTAAGTTGTTGTTTTCTGGTTTGTTTTTTGTTTTTTGTTTTTGTCTTTTTGCCATTTCTTGGGCCGCTCCTGCGGCATATGGAGGTTCCCAAGCTAGGGGTTGAATCGCAGCTATAGCCACTGGCCTACGCCAGAGCCACAGAAGCGCAGGATCCGAGCCGCGTCTGCAAACTACACCACAGCTCACGGCAACACCGGATTGTTAACCCACTGAGCAAGGGCAGGGATCGAACCTGCAACCTCATGGTTCCCAGTCAGATTCGTTAACCACTGCGCCACCAGGGGAACTCCTAAGTTGTTGTTTTCTTAATTGCAAGTTCATCTCCAGTGTCCTGCATTTGTACCCACCTCTTCTCATGATTTCTGAATTTGGCAGTATAATTGTGCATGGATGATTCTGTATCTTTACTGTATATAAACCTTTACTGGTGAGCCTTGTCATTTGTGGTATTTTTGTTTCCTGTTGCTGTTTTTTCTTTTCTGCCTAGAGAAGTTCCTTTAGTATTTGTTGTAAGGCTGGTTTAGTGTTGCTGAATTCTCTCAACTTTTGCTTATCTGTGAAGCTCTTGATTTCTCCTTCAAATCTGAACGAGAGCTTTGCTGGGTAAAGTAATCTTGGTTGGAAGTTTTTTCCTTTCATCACGTTAAGTATATCATGCCACTCCCTTCTGGCCTGCAGAGCTTCTGCTGAAAAATTTGCTGATAACCTTATTGGGGGATCCCTTATATGTTACTTATTTCTTTTCCCTAGCTGCTTTCAAGATTTCCTCTTTGTCTTTAACTTTGGTCAGTTTGATTAATATGTGTCTCGGTGTATTCTTTCTTGGGTTTATTTTATATGGTACTCATTGTGCTTGCTGGATTTGAGTGAGTGGTTCCTTTCCCATGTTAGGGAAGTTTTTGGCCATTAGCTCTTGGAATATTTTTTCTGTCCCCTTCTCTCTCTCTTCTCCTTCTGGCACCTCTATAATATGGATGTTGGTGCATTTAACATTGTCCCAGAGTTCTCTGAGACTCTCTTCATTTGTTTTCAGTCTTTTTTCTCTTTTCTGTTCTGCATCCGTAATTTCCATTAATCTGTCCTCCACCTCGCTTATTCGTTCTTCTGCTTCCTGTATTCTGCTGTAAGCTGCTTCTAGTGAATTTTTTATTTCGGTTATTGTATTTTGCATCTCTTCTTGTTTAATTTTAATATCTTGTATCTCTTTGCTCAGTGTTTCCTGTAAGTTATCATCTTTGCCTCCAGTTTATTTCCAATGTCTTGCATCATCTTCAGCATCAACAATCTAAAGTCTTTTTCCTAGAGGCTGAGAAGCTCATCACTTAGCTGATTTCCCGGGGTTTTTCCTTTCTCCCTCATCTGAGTTATAGTTCCCTGTCTTTTCATTTCTACAGGTTTTTGGTGTGGTGACCTTTTTACAGATAATAGAGTTGTAGCCTCTCTTATTTCTGGCGTCTGCCCCCCTTGTGGCTGAAGTCGGTATGGGGGCTTGCTGTAGACTTCCTCATGGGAGGGGCTGATGCCTGCCCACTGGTGGGTGGAGCCAATTCTAATCCCTCTGGTGGGTGGGGCTTAGTCTCTGGATGGGATTAGAGGCAGCTGTGTGCCTGAGGAGCCTTTAGGTAGCCTGTTTACTGAGGGGCGGGGCTGTGATCCCACCTGGGTTGTTGTTTGCCCTGGGGCTTCACAGTGCTGACTGACAGGTGGGGCCAGATTTTCCCAAAATGGCCACCTCCAGAGAAAGGCACACTGATGAATATTCCTGAGAGCTTTTCTTCCAATGTCCTTCCCTCACAACAAGCCATATTCACCCCTGTTTTCCCAGGAGGTCCTCCAAGAACTTCAGTCAGGTTTGACCCAGATTCCTATGGAGACTTTGCTTTGCTCTGGGACCCAGTACACATGAAAGTCTGTGTGCATCTTTTAAGAATGGGGTCTCCATTTCCCTCAGTCTTGTGGAGCTCCTGCACACAAGCCCCACTGGCCTTCAATGCCAGATGCTCCAGGGGCTCTTTCTGTCAGTGCCAGCTCCCCACACGTGGGAGTTTGATGCAGGGCTCAGAACTCTCACTCCTGTAGGTGAGTCTCTGTGACCAGTTGGTTTCCAGTCTGTGGGGCTTCCCACCTGGGTTTGCTTATATCACGTAATCGCCCTTCCTACCTCTTGATGTGGCCTCCTCTTTGTCTTCTGGAGTAGGATATCTTTTTGAAGGTTTCTGGTCCATTTGGTTGAAGATTGTTCAGCCTTTAGTTGTGAATTTTGTTGATTTTGGGAGAGAAGTTGAGCTGCAGTCCTTCTATCCGCCATCTTAATCCCATCCTTAAATAAAAAAAAAAAATTATAGTAGATTTACAATGTTCTGTCAATTTTTGTTGTACAGCAGTGTCCCAGTCATATATATACATACATACATATATATACATACACACATATATACATATACATATACACACACACATACATATACATACATACATATATATATACATACACACATATATATACATACACATACATATATACACATACATATATATACATATATACGCACATATATATACATATATACACACACATTCTTTTCCTTATACCATCTTCCATCATGTTCTATCACAAGTTATTGGATATAGTTCCCTGTGCTATACAGCAGGACCTCATTGCTTATCCATTCTAAATGTAATAGTTTGTATTTACCAACCCCAAACTCCCAGTCCATCCCACTCTCTCCTGCTCCCTGTTGGCAACCATGAGTCTGTTCTCTATGGCTATGAGTTGGCTTCTGTTCTACAGATAGGTTCATCTGTGCCATATTTTAGATTCAACATATTAGTGATATCATATGGTATTTGTCTTTCTCTTTCTGACTTACTTCACTTAGTATGAGAATCTCTAGTTGCATCCATGTTGCTGCACATGGCATTATTTCATTCTTTTTTATGGCTGAGTAGTATTCCATTGTGTATATGTAACACATCCATTCATCTGTCCATGGACATTTAGGTTGTTTCCATGTCTTGGCTCTTGTGAAAATAGTGCTGCTGTGAATGTATGGGTGCATGTGTCTTTTTGAATTGTAGTTTCGTCTTTATATATGCCTAGGAATGGGATTGTTGGATCATGTGGTAGTTCTATATTTAGTTTTCTGAAGAACCTTCATACTGTTTTCCATAGTGGTTGGACCAATTTACATTCTCAAGAGGTGGGGTAATCTGATGGTCTGTGTTCTCTCTTCAGTCTTTGTGGGCCAGATGGAAAATGTGGTCTTCAGAGTAGAGTGAGCAAGATAATGTCCTGATGAGCAAGGCTAATTATTGTATATGATTATATTTATAACCATGTATAATTATATGTAGAAACATGTACATGTTTAATAATGGATATATGTATAATAAGACACTAATTTATACAAGAATAAATATATGTGTATTTATAGGATGGATGCTCTCATGTTCAGGAATGTTTCACAACTTGCAATGTATGATCAAAAAGTTTAAAGTCAACCGCACTAGTTGTTAACATGATTACTTGGATCCTAGAGTTTAAAATACAATGCCTGGAGTTTCTGTTATGGCTCAGCAGGTTAAGAACTTGACATAGTCTCTGTGAGGATGCTGGTTTGATCCCTGGCCTCACTCAGTGGGTTAAGGATCTGGTGTTGCTGTGAGCTATGACATAGGTTGCAGATGTGGCTCAGATCTGGCGTTGCTGTGGCTATGGTGTAGGCTGGCAGCTGCAGCTCCAATTCGACTCCTAGCCCATATTCGACTCCTGGAACTTCCATATTCCACGGGTGCTGCCCTAAAAAGAAAAAAGAAAAAGGAAAAAATTAAAATCAAAAAGAAATAATGCTCAAGGGGTAATGGCTCATTTACCTTGTTAATGACTTGCAATGGTAATAATTATCGCTCATGGAGTACCTATGGCTTTGCTCTCTCATATCATTCTATAGAAGTAAGATAAGGTGGTGTCCGGAGTATGGGGTCTGGAGCTTGACTACCTGGATTCAAATCCCTGCTCAGTCATCTCTTGGCTGTGTGACTTAAGGTAAGCTACTCAGCCTCACTGTGCTTCAGTGACTTCATCTGGTGGATGGAGCTCACAGACTCTAGTCTGTCATAGGGTAGCTGTGAAGATTAGACGAGTCGATGAATGTAGAGAGCTTCTAACAGTGCTTGACCTTGAGCAGCCATTCAGTACATTACACATCAGCAAGGTGGGATAAGGAAATGGGGGTTTGGGAAGGTGAATGGCTGACTCCAAAGCACTTATGTTGGGATCCACAGTGGAAACTCTTCTAATCTTTTATCAACAACCAGATGAGAAGATACATCTGCTTCTGCTTCTAAGAGTCGGTGATTCTCATCCTTCTCTCTGCACCTGCCCTTGCCGTGTCCTTGGTCAGCACAGAGGAAGGACAACAGCACATCTCCCTCACATCGGAAGTGGCTCCACAAGTTGGCCTTCACTGCCATCAATCCTAACAGGTGTGGTGCTCTATCTCCACAGTCCTCCAGAGCTCCCTCAAGTCCCTCAGGGTGTCTTTACTCCAAGAAGGGGTTCTAGACTAGACAAGCAGAGGTGTTGCAGAAAGGAAGATACTGCAAAGGATTCAGGCAGCAAAGGGTGTGCTCCCCACACTGGGGAAGACATCTGGGCAGAAGGGCCTGGGCTGGACCTCACATCCATCCCTCTTCCCTTGGGGTCCTTCACCACCCTTGAGAATGGCACCTACATGCTCTAATTCTCCATAAAATCCAGAGGCAAAATGTCCCTGCTGTAAAGACCTTGAACCCTTTTTGGGAAGGGTTTATGAACTTAATATCATGGGTTGCTCTAACCCCAGCCTTTGTCCTGACAGCATCTGCTCAGGGAGTTTGAGATTCAGCCCGTCTGTAAAGAGCTTCAGATCCAGGGCTTTGAGGTGGGGAGAAGTGGTCACCTTGGAGAAAGTGGCCAGGAAACTGTGGCCAGCTGGGGCATTCTTTGCTATAGAATCCAAGAGACAAACTTGCTGATCCCAGGTCAATTCTGCCCCTGCTTCCCTGCATCTAGAACCATCTCTGGCTCCACCTCCCATTAACACCCCAGAACAGATTCCCTACCCACCTCCTCAAGAAGAACATTGCCTCCGGGGATTTTCTAAGAGTTTTTAGGATAAGCAGCAGTTAGAAGCTAACAATAAGTAAAATTTCCAGAAATCAAGAGAAACTTGCAATGTTCCTTGACACTTTAAATGATGCACTTGAAACAAGAGGCTTGCATTAGGATCTAAATTAGAGTTCTTGAGTGGCTTTTTGTATTTTTTCTTTCACGTTAACCTGACTACAACTTTATCTTCTCCATTCACTTCCAAGAAGTCCTTATATAATAAAGAGTTGAAGGCTGAAGCCCTTGCTTCCTCAATAGGGGGCAGGCTCACCAGCTCCATCTTAATGGATGGTAGGATGAGGGAAGCTTTCTCAAAAGACAGTTAAAATAGTGCTTTAAGAAATCCTCAGGCAATAAAAAGTTGCTTCTAGAGTTATAAAGTCAGTTTTCTTAACCTCTCAATCTCAACTCAACTCAAATTACAAAGTTTACATGCCTTTGGGGATGGCTGTATTAAGTAAATAGAGAGGAATGGTCACATTCAGTGTAAGCTAAAACACCCAAGGCTGGCAGTAGGAAAAGGAGCTACCTACCTATCAGGTCTTTCATAAAGCCAGTCCCTTAAGTAGAAAGAATAAAGTTCTCTCAAGACTTACCCTATGGACTGCCTTTCACAGCTGGTTCATATTTATAAGCCAATTTGTCTGGAAGTAAATCTCTTTAACACACCCAACTGACTCCAAGAGGTGTGTCCCATGGGAACCAATCTTAAATAACCGTCTCAAGAAAAGTTTTAGCAGCAATATTGTCAGTCCTGGAATTTCCACCTTTGGGGGGAAAAAAATCAACAATAGAATGCTTGGAAATACAGAATACACAGAGTTTAGCAAACTGCCAAATTAAATTCAGACACACACACACAAATCTGCTAATACCTAGTTAAAGAGTTGGCATGGGAAGAAACAGACTTCTCATTCAAGCCTGAAGCTCGGTAATGGGTCATTTGACCTGAAATAACTTGGACGGAAGTTGGCCTTATTGTCTTCTACAATCTCTTCCCACGCAGTCAAAAAAGGGGATGCAATCGTAAGATTTTTTCTTCCTCATTCTCTCCCACCCTTTCTCCTCTCCTCCCTCCCTTTTATCTTCCCTCTCTCCTTCCTTCCTTCTTTTCTTTCTCTTTCAATCTTTGGGCATAAAAAAGTTTTAGAAGAGGACCAACCGTGTGTTGGTTTCAGTTGTTTTTAGGGTGGGGGCTTGAACAACCTCATCTCAAAAATGGAGATTTTTTTTATTACCTCTTTTGGTTGAGATATAATTAATATATAATAAAGCTATCTAATTTACTGAATTGGTCTGATTCACAAGTTAAATAAGGTTAAATCAAAGAAAACATGTATAAGTCCCTCTAGACAGTGTCCAGGGTTGACTGGATTATAAACAGACATAACCATTGAGGTCACTTTTTAATTTAAAAACCCTCAATGGCTCCTGACTTCCTACAGAACAGTCTAAAAATCTAAGGCTCAAAAATGTCAGGCTCTTAATAATTCAACCCCACTCTCCTTTCTAGTGCTACCTGCTGCCCCCATCTCTTATACATACCATTTGTCAGATGCAACCAGATAATAGAAATTTCCAGTCTCTCAGCTTCCTCCTGCTGCCCCAGGTCTGCTTATCAAGGCCCTTCAAAGTCAGAAGTCATCTCCTCCATGGAGTCCTCCAGGTCAGTCCCGCTGGTATTCATTTCCTTGCCTAGGCCTATCTCATTACATTGTATTGCTGCTAAGGTATTTGACACATTCTGTTTCATATTAACTACTTCCTGTGACTAGCACCCTTCTTTCGTGTAATTTTGATAAACATTCATTGAGCATCTATAATATGTGGGCAGAGAGCCAGGCATGGGGAGGAGCTCGGCAGAGGTACAGAGATGAGTGACGTGGTGTTTACTCTGGAAGAGCTCAGGGCCTGGTGGGGAGCCTTGAGGTGGCAAGTCCCACCACGCACAATCCATCTCCAGCAGTGTCTACGGTTTCCATGCATACCAACCAGATATAGATGCTAATACAAATGAAGCCGTGCTAAAGGTGAAAAAAAAAAAAAAAATCAGAGCGTTAAACATAAATGCCTCACCGAGTAAAAGAGGTAACTGAGGCTTGAACAGGTTTGGTCACGTGTCCAAGATCACCAGCAACTTCAGAGTTGGAAGCAGAGTTATAAGTAACAACAAACCAAGCTGGAAAGCGTCCAGCTGGAAAGATGAGGCACGGAGACTGGCTTTCCTGTTTGTTGTTTACCCTAAAATTCAGAGTTGCCCTTGATCCTAAGAGGCCCATTCTTGCCCTTGGAAATAAACACCATTTCCTTTTTTTTTTCTCATTCACTTTTATAAATAAAAGGGGTCAGAGATCAGCTTGTACTCCAAACTGTTGTTTATCTCTGTATAATTAAAATTATTGTTGTTATTATTATTATTGGCATCGCCTGCAGCATGTGAATGTTCCCAAGGATGGAATAAACACCATTTCTTATGACATGCCACTCGGTGGCCTCAGCAGAACCTGGATTGGATTTCTGTATCAGCTCCTTACCTGCTGGATGCCCTGGGATGAGAGACTTGATTACCTCTTGCCTTCATTTTCCTCATCTGTAAAACAAGGATGGTATTATTTTTATTTCCTGGATCAGAAGGAGGAGGACATTAATATATGAATTAGATTAATATATGGAAAGAAAATGAGGCCAGCCCCTGCCCCCAGGTAAGTGTTGGTGGTGGCAGTGATGGCGGCAGAAGTAAATGTTATCATTCAAACACACCTGCGAGTTGGAACAAACCTCCTGCGCATGTGTTCTAAAGAGGTCGTCTGTTAACTTGTCCCCTAGTAATTTGGGAAGTCGGTGTCTGAATTTTTAAATTCCGGGATTCCCACTTCCATGTTTTTCCACCAACTCCTGACAGCACTTTGGGAAGTAAGTAAGAAAGAAATTCATTTCATCCTAGTTTTCTGGACCTCTTTTTTCCTATTCCACCAAGCTCTGTGTCTTCAACCCCAGGTGACCTATCGCAGGGTGAGGCACGCAGTGGGGAGCCAGAGTGATGCTCCTGTAATATGAATAATTTGGACATTTCTCTCCCCATTCTATCTAATGGGTCTTTTTCTACATAATCCTTGTATCCCCAGGAACTGGTCCTTCTCCCTGGATTTCTGACCACATCTTCCTACTGATTCCTTGAGGACAGCTTCCTGCTAGAGCTTTGCTAGTTCCGAACTCCTCCTTCTCAGCCATGCTTCATACTCATTCTGTACCCCAATTAACTGCTCGGGGGGCAACCAGCCTACTTCCATGTTAACTTGAACCTCAAGCAGCCAGGCCCTCCAAGGTATTCGGGCGACACTGAGTTCAGACCCGTCTTGTTTATCCTCTCTATGTAGCATTAACCATCAAAAAAACAAAACAAAACAAAAAAACCCCACAAGAAATTATGGTTCAAAGAGTATACTTTTGATATTGAAATTATTGTACTTTTCTCTAGGTCCTTGAAAATCAGTTATTTGTGAAGGCATTTATGGTAAACTTTGGCCGACTGGAATATTCAGTTAACCAGAACACTTGCATAATGTGAAGCTGTAAACACTTAGATTGACCAGCTACTCTATGTAAGCTCTTTGCTAGATATTCTGGGTTAGCAATTCTTGACCTTTGTCTGTGGAATTCTGCGAGGTTCACAAATGGACTTTAGGAATGTATGGACCCATTGAGTTTGTGTGCAAAATTTTATATTTGCATATTTGTTTTGGTTTTTGTTTTTGTTTTTTCCTACAGAAAAAGAGTCCATACTGTTGCTAAGTTACAATTAGACCTTATGTCAGGACCCTAGATGATTAAGCATTTTCTCCATGGCATGTGCTTGGAAACGGATGCTTTATGCAAGAATGTCACGGGTGGATAAAAGTTACCAAGACTTGCTATATAGCACAAGGAACTCTACCCAATATTCTGTGAGAACCTATATGGGAAAAGAATATGAAAAAGAACGGATATGTTGGAGTCCCTGTTGTGGCTCAGCAGTAACGAACCTGACTAGGATCCACGAGGATGCAGGTTCAATCCCTGGCCTCACTCAGTGGGTTAAGGATCCGGCATAGCTCTGAGCTGTGGTGTAGGTCGCAGATGTGGCTCGGATCCTGAGTGGCCCTAAAAAACAACAACAACAACAACAACAAATGGATATGTGTATGTGTATAACTGAATCACTTTGTTGTACAGCAGAAATTAATATAACATTGTAAATCAACACTTCAATAAAACTTTTTAAAAAATGGAAAAAAGAGAACAAGATGTTGTGAAAGAGGAACAGAGCTCTTAGAAATTGAGATATGTAACTATGACAGACTCATATACAGACTGGGTAAACGACAAGGCCCTGTATTCAATACCCTGTGATAGACCACAGTGGGAAAGAGTACGAAAAGGCATATATAATATATTCTGAATCACCTTGTGCAGCAGAAATTAACACAACACTGTGCATCCACTGTACTTCAATAAAATTCAAGACGTTTAAGAAAAAAAAAGTTACCAAGCATTTGCTAAATTTCTCCCAGAAAACAGTTAATCCAGGGGTGGATTTCTGGTTCCCACAGAATCACTCCAAAAGCGATTCTGTGCTTGGCCGTTGTTTTACTTCACTTGAGGGGAACCCTTCTCAGACCCTGGAGTGGTAAAGCTTCCGTACTCGCCACCCCCTCAACCCCTACCATGAAAACCCCTTTTCTCATTTCCTTCCTTCCTCACCTCCACTGTTTCTTTGCTATGTCTTCTGTATGCTCCAAATTCTTCACCCTGCCTGTTCCCTGTCTTTGCTTCTCTCGCTCCCTCTCCGTTCCTTTCCTCTGCTCTGGCTGCAAACCAGCTCTGTCATTCACAACAGAGCAGCTGTCCCTGGTTGGGAGAACCAGACTCCTTGGTTTTAGATGATCCCGGAACAAGGCAGCGACTTTGGTCTCTGGGCTCCTCAATAGCCCCAACAACAAAGCCGTGGTGAAAGAAGGTGTCTTCTAAGGAGTTCACATTACGGCCCGTAGCAAAAGAAAATGGTGATATCGTTACAGCCGCCAGTTTCTGCCCATTGTCTTCCGGGTCAAAAACATGCCCCCTCCAAAGGGATGGGATGCGTTTCAGTACAATTTGAGAATGTTCAGTAACCCAATATTATCTTGCTTTCCCTCCTTGTTTCATGTTACTTTCTGATCCTTGAGTTCTCCCAAGTTCACAGCGGTCCATGACATTACGGTGACTCGCTAACTTTCCCATTATACGTACCGTCAATGGGAGAACAATAGAGGGTGTTATTCTGTATTTCGCTTCCCTGTCACTCAGGGCTTTATCTCCGCTGATACCCCGGTACCAGACACAGAAACCAAAGTAGGTTGTCTTGTCTTCAGCGAATCTTGAATGCCTTTTGTTCCCAGAGGCGTTCTGTATTCATCAGTCAACTGAGGACTCATGCTGAAGAAGGCCTCCGTCGGCACAGCCCCACGTGCAAAGGGGATACTCGGTCTGTGAAATATTCATGGCAAAGGTACCTCAATCGTGTTCACCTTTTGGCCCCCTGCACCCGAAAGGATCACCCACTGGAACCTGCCGATCTTGTAGGACGGGAATATTTCCTGGACGAAATAACCTGCCATGTCTCATATCCACACTTGATATTAAACCTATTCACACAGGCCCATTTATCTTCCTACTCTATCTACCAGCACCGCTTTGTCAAACAGTTTTAATAAAAGTCCAAAGGTGACATGAGAGTAATCAAAATTTAATCCGATTTCTTCCCCCTTCTTAGAAAGGAAGCTAGCCTTTCTCCCCGACCCCCCCCCCCCCCCCGCCACCACCACCACACTGCCTCTTTTAAAGCCTCTCTCATGGCACTCAGGGACTGTAGTGAGGCCAAATTAAATGGCGTGTTGTTTATGTTTCTGAAGAATAAAATCTTACCAGATCAATAAACTCATGTCTGAACAGAGAGTAACTGAAGAATATAATGGCTGTTAAGTGGATGCAATCAGTGGATAACCGCTGGGTGTCAAAGTCAACCAGAAAACAGTCAACAGAATCCACAGCAATGCAGAGACAGGGGAAAAAGCAGAGGCGCGGCAGTGTGACATAAAATACCACTTCCACAGACTTTACTCTCTGAGTTCCTAATAAAAAAAGAACTCAAAACTCAAGCTTCCAGGGAAGTTGTTTTTATGTGGATCTAGATTTCCATAGCAAGGAGGACCTGCTTCCACGATACGGAAAGGAGGTAGGCTTCAACATGGAGAAAAAAAGGTTGTGAATGAACCCCATGCTCACCCCAGCTAAGTGCTGCCTACTTTAGCAGTGCCTATTGTATATTAGATACTGCTAACCATTCTACATGCACCCAGAAGAAGGTTTTTAAAAAGCCCAAGAAATGTATTCACAGATTTAATTTAGTGGGCTTTGTCACTTTGGAGCCTGAATATCCAAAGTAGAGTCTGGCCAAGTTTATACTCCACAAGAGAAGTCTTTAAGAAAGGGCTTATTACAATAATAAATGCTGGAAAGGGTGTGGAGAAAAGGGAACCCAGCCTACATGACAGGTGGGAATGGAACTTGGTGCAGCCATTTTGGAAAACAGTATTGGAGGTTCCCCAGAAAACTAAAAATAGGGCTACCAAATGATCCTGCCATCCCACTCCTGGGCATATATCCAGAGAAAACTCTCATTTGAAAAGATACATGCACCCCAGTGTTCACAGCAGCACTATTTACAATAGTGAACCCAAATGTCCATTAACAGATGAATGGATAAGGAAGATGTGGTACATATATATACAATGGGATAGCACTCAGTCAGAAAAAAAGAATGAAATAATAGCATTTGCAGCAATACGGATGGCCTTAGAGACTGTCATGCTGAGTGAGGTAGGTCAGAGAAAAATATCTATCACTTATATGTGGAATCTTAAAATACAAATGAACTTATTTACAAAAAAGAAACAGACTCACAAACACAAAAAAACAAACTTACCATTACCAAAGCGGAAAGGGGAGGAAGGATAAATGAAGGGTTTGAGGAGTTCCCATTGTGGATCAGTGGTTAAGGAACCCAACCAGTATCCACGAAGATGCGGGTTTGATCCCTGGCCTTGCTCAGTGGGTTATGGATCCGGCGTTGACGTAAGCTGTGGTAGAGGTCGCAGACACAGCTTGGATTCCATGTTGCTGTGGCTGTGGTATAGGCCAGCAGCTATAGCTCTGATTGGACCCCTAGCCTGGGAACCTCCATATGCTGTGGGTGCAGCCCTAAAAAAAAAAAAAAAAAAAAAAAAGGGAGAGAGAGAGTTTGGGATTAGGGATTATACCCTACTGCATATAAAAGAGATAAACAATGAGGTGCAACTGTATAGCACAGGGAACTATATTCAATACCTTGTAATAAAGTATAATGGAAAAGAATCTGAAGAAAAATATATAAACCACTTTCCATAGGATTTACTCTCTCAGTTCCCCATTAAAATATATATAAATATATTTAATATATACAATAAATATATATATTTATAATAATATATGTGAATCACTTTGTTGTATACTAGAAACTAACACAACATTGCAAAGCAGCAACACTTCAATTTTTTAAAAAAGCGATTGTTACAATTTCCCAGTGCCTTTGGAAATGAGAAAGGTTTAGGTGAAGATGAGCACAGAGAACCCAACCTAAACAATTGTCCTGGAGAAATCACAGTTGCTGTCTTTAACACTAGTGTAAAGATCTTCACCCAATAAATGTCACATGATACTCCTTAATTGCAAAAATCTATGCCAGTAAAAGTGAGAAATAGATCCACCAGCCAGGTGCATGTTCACATTCTCCCTGATAGTGAAAGCTGTGTCTCTACAAGGAGGCCAAGTTCATTTTCTACTGTCAATCTATTGGGGGTCTTACTGGCACAGAAAATCTCCAGCAGTAAATAGTTGAAAAATCTTTACGTTTAGCTTCACAAAGCAGCAACAGCAGATTGAATTTCTTAGCAGTCCTTTTCCAAGTTCACTGGATTTGCGTTCTCCAGTAGGAGATGATGTGAAAATATGTAGAGTGGCAGCAGTTACATTCATTTGCTGGTTCCTTGCCCCATGGCTGGTCTTCTCAATTCCATTAAGACCATTCCCACTCCGTTGGTAGACAGGTTTTCTCTCCTAATCATTTGCTCTTTTTGTATTTTTTAAGAATGTGTTAGAGAGGCATACCTCCTTCTTTATAGTTTAAGAATCATCCTAGGTGGAAACGGTACCTTTACTTATTCTGTATTCAAATTCCCAGTTGGTGGCAGAGCACTGACTATTCCAATAACCGAGGTTACTAATAACACAAAGGAGGCTGGACCCATGGAGCCTATTCATACCTTCACATACCTTGCTCTTGTTTGAAAACCGTATTTGAGAAACGTAATCTAGTGGGCAGAGGTCTCCCCTGCACATTTTCTAACAACAGCACCATAGCCCTTTTGACCTTGAACCAGCTACTCCCCCTCTCCACGTTGTCCATTCTCTTCCCAAAGCACAGCTCACAGATGACCATCCTATGTAATGATGGGCTCTGAAAACCCCAGGTGCCCAGCATTAATCCACCTGCCTGGGCCACTTCCTCCTCCTTAATAAAGCAAGTTATTTCTAGTGAGTTTCATCCTTTTTTCCCCCTTTCTTCCTGTGTACTTACCTGTGTTGAATTTGTAACATAGATACCATCCTGTATGTGACATATATACATGTCATAAATTTATTCAATGTTGCATGTATAATAGTACAGAGGAAACAGAGTCACAATCACAATTATGTTTTGGAAAAAAAGGAGGGAGTTCCCGTTGTGGCTCAGTGGTTAACTAATCCGACTAGGAACCATGAGGTTGCGGGTTCAATCCCTGGCCTCGCTCAGTGGGTTAAGGATCTGGCATTGCCGTGAGCTGTGATGTAGGTCGCAGACATGGCTCGGATCCCGAGTTGCTGTGGCTGTGGCATGGGCCAGTGGCAACAGCTCCGATTAGGCCCCTAGCCTGGGAACCTCCATATGCCACAGGAGCAACCCTAGAAAAGGCAAAAAGACGGAAAAAAAAAAAAAGAAAGGAAACAAAAGGAAAAAGAAAAAAACCAAAATTTTAAAAGATAGTGCATTTCTTAAAGAGTAAGTCTGCCTTTTTACTGCCTTGGATATAATTTAACTTCTTAAAAGAATATCACACACATGTCATTATCACAAGTCCATGCAGATGGGGCTGCATTAAGATGTCACTAAGATGACAAAATTACAGCAATTTCAAGAGAGAAACCAGGGGATGGAGAGAGTCAGCTAGCTCAGCAGAAGTCTCCCTGCCCTCCACATGGGCTCCCCAGGACGAGCGGCAGAGGCTGAGGCTGCCGGCACCCCAGAAGGCTGTTGGTGTGCGTTTCACCAGGCCACCTCATTCCAGCCTCTGAGGTCCACCCACTCTCACTAGTCTGGAAAAGGGTTAGTTCATTTCCAATCAAAACAAGATGCTGAACAAGAGAAACTTCAAAGTGGAAACCACCTCACACCATGACCAGCACTGGATTTTTGACATCGTTTTGCTGCTCCCTGATGAAAAGAAGAAAAGATAAAGACTGTGCAAGGGTTTAGTGTCTGCGAAGAAAGACGGATGACACTTAGGGCCAGGCTGGTGTGATTTCTGGGCTCGCAGCGCCTCTCTTTGCACCCACTCTAGTCCAGCAGGAGAATTATCCTTTGCTCACCAGATGTATCCAGATGTCCCACCTACGGACAGCACGGTCAGAGTGGGGTGTCCATCCCCATTAACAGATGTGCCCAACCTGGTACTCGTGACTAGGGCACCATCCATAGCGAGTGATTCCTCACCAATAAGTCAATCTGAATCCGTGGCTCCTATTTTTCCCATTTCCATATTGAATTAGAGAATCACTCGGGGAACATGAGCTTTGGAAAGGAAATTGGAGGTTAACCACTCCAACTTCCTGTTCGATACGTACATTTCTTCTGCAGGAGCAGTGTTCTTCCTGTTTCTCTGACCCTGCCCCCCCCCCCCCCATGACGTGGAATTCCTTGTCACAGGGGCATCTCCTCCTGTCAGCTGGGAATCCTGCCTGTGGGAACTCCCTTAGCTTTCTTTCTAAAATAAAAACATTCAACTGGGGAGTTCCCGTCGTGGCACAGTGGAAACGAATCCAACTAGGAACCATGAGGTTGCGGGTTTGATCCCTGGCCCTGCTCAGTGGGTTAAGGATCCGGCGCTGCCGTGAGCTGTGGTGTAGGTTGCAGACATGGCTCGGATCTGGCACTGCTGTGGCTCTGGCATAGGCAGGTGGCTACGGCTCCAATTAGTCCTCTAGCCTGGGAACCTCCATATGCCATGGGTGTGGCCCTAAAAGGACAAAAAAAAGCAAAAAAAAAAAAATTCAATTGTGATCACATCCATCAAGCATAGTTTTAGTAAATAAGCCCATTAGGTGCTGACCAGCCCATTACCAGCATGTTAATGGGGAGCTCAGGCTGGGCTGATCTTTAAGCCCGACAGCTCAAGTCAGCATTAGCTGCTGCTTAGAAAAGCTGTGAAACACCATCCCTAATGATTGAACAGCTTGTTCCCAAAAACACATTAACCAAGGGAGCTTTTAAATATTAAGAAATAATTACACCAACTCAGTGCTGTCCGTCCTCAAAATTACATCACATCAGGGCTCCACTAGATAAATAAATTTAGGGAAGGAACGCAGGTCTTCTAAAATGAAAAACTGTACCCAGTGAAATGTTATTTCCAGTGGATGGCAGGAGGGCGGACAGAGGGGAAGGAAGAATTAATGAAAATATTCTGACTACTTTCCCAAATGAACACTTAGAGTCGCCTCACCCCAGCCAAACGCAACCCCTGTCATCAGCATGTCCCACTCCTGTTCACCATCCACACCGGCTGGGGTCAGGTTAGAATTGGGAGGGACCACAGGGTGTCCTGGGACCGCTATGATCCAGTCCGACCACGAGGGTCCACGTTAAGCCCGGGTCATAGAGATGCCGGGACTGACCGTCCTCATTCCGTCAGGGCAGAGGTGTGGCTTTACCTTTCTGGAATGGGGAATATGATCTGGGGACAAGACAAAGCAGCCTTCCCAGGGTCTAAAACATCATCCCCCGCGTAAAAGCTACAGTGCCTAAAGTTCCGTCATTCCGTGCTGTCCTCTTGCTGGAGAACTGTTGAAATGGTGAGTGAGCCTCAATAGGAGCCCTGGGTCGTTTACATTGGAGTGCGAACAAGTTCAATCATTTTTCCTTCCCTGTGCAAAGGAGACCCTGGGCGATCAAAGGCCACCAGGCCTGTTGGTGGGAAGGGCCCTAAAGGAAGGAAACAGGGAGGCACACTTCACCGCTTTGCCCCTGCCAAGGTCAACGGGCGCAAGCTCTGGCGCTCCCAGGCCCTGTCCACCTCCAGCCCCTCAGCAGTTACGGAGCAGAGCAGACCTCAGCCACAGCCTAATCCCAGGCGGATTCTGAGCATGCAGGCCAAGCAAATGGGGAAGCCACTTGGTCCGCTTGGGCTAGACTTGATTTTGATGGAATCAACGCCTACCCGGGTAAGCCCAGGTGTCACGAGACTTCACGTTTTCTGTTGCTTTTTCCGTTGCTGCAAAGGAGCTCTGCCTTTTGGTCACCTTTTGAAGTTAACGGCAGGGCGTAGCTGCATATCCGTACTTTATAGGCTTCCTAATGACCTGCTTAATTATTTGCTTTGGGGCCAGATTTGCAGCTGTTTTAGGCACAGAGTCCAGGCACTGATGCAGCCTGGTCTCTCTGACGGGTCCGCACAGAGTTGCAGGCATCATGATTACTGAATTCCAAGAGACTATCTCCCTGGGGCATACAGACTGGAATCTGAAGCTCTATTTGTACTTTATTTATTCATTAGGTTGGCAGAGGACTTCTCCCCAGAGAGCTCTAGGTGCCTACTATAAAATTAACATCTACATTTCCCAACCAAGTCAACAGCTTTGTAATCCTTTACAGCATTTCTTGTGTTCTGAGGTTTAAACAGATTCGGAAGCGAGAACACTTAGGTCTAAACTCCGGATGATAAACCCATACCAGTGATTACAGACGCAGTCTCAGAATCTTTGTTCCCACACAGACATAACTCACTTTACTGTACATTGCTTTGCCATGTGTTGCGGCTGTTATGTTTTGGACAAACTGAACTGTGGAGGCAAAACCCTGCGTCCAGCCAGTCTACTGGTGCTTTTGCTCACCTGGCATCTCTGTGTCACATTTTGGTGATTCCGGTGATATTTCAAACTCCTCATTCTTATTAGATTTGCTATGGTGACCCGTGGTCAGTGATCTTTGATTACTATTGTAATCGCTTGGGGGCGCCATGAATCGCACCCATCCATGGCAGGCAACATCATCCCCAAATGTGTGTGTTCTGGCTGCTCCTGCAACAGGTCATCCCTCCATCTCTCTCCCTCCGCTTGGGCCTCCCTGTGCCCTGAGACACAACGGTGTTGAAATCAGGCCAGTTAATAACCCTACGATGGCCTCTAAGTGTTCAGGTGAAGGGAAGAGTCACATGACTCTCACGTTAAACCGCCAGATCTAGAAAGGATTTCCCTTAGTGAGGAACGCTTGTTGAAAGCTAAGACAGGCTGAAAGCCAGGCCTCTTGCACTAAACAGCCACGTTGTAGGTGCAAAGGGATAGTTCTTGAAGGAAATTAAAAGTGCTACTTCAGTGAACACACCAATGAAAAGAAAGTGAAACTGCCTTACTGCTGATATGGAGAAGGTTTTAGAGGTCTAGCTAGAAGGTCAGACCAGCCACAATGTCCCCTTCAGCCGAAGCCTAAATCAGAGCAAGGCCCTAATTCTCTAAGACTGCTAAAGGACAGGAGGAAACTGCAGAAGAAAAGTTTGAAGCTAGAAGAGATGGGTCCATAAAGTTTTAGTAAAGAAGCCACCTCTATAACATAAAAGAACAAGGGGAAGCAGCAAATGCTGAGACAGAAGCTGCAGAAAGCTGTCCAGAGGATCGAGCCAAGATCACTGATGAGGGCAGCTACACCAAACGACAGATCTTCAATTTAGATGAAACAGCCTTCCACTGGAAGAAGACGGCCATCTAGGACTTTCATAGTTAGAGAGGAGAAGTCCATGCCTGGCCTCAAAGCTACAAAGGACAGGCTGACTCTCTTGTCAGAGGCTGATGCAACTGGTGACTGGAGGTTGAACCAGGACACATTTGCCATTACAAAAATGCTAAGGCCCTTAAGAATTGTGCTAAATTTTATCCGCTCAGCCTGTGCTCTGTAAAGGGAACAACAAAGCCTGGATGACAGCACGTTTACAACATGGTTTACTGAACACTGTAAGCCCACTGTTGAGATTTACTGTTCAGAGAAAAAGATGTCTTTCAAGATGTCACTGCTCACTGACAATGCACCTGCTCGCCCAAGAGCTCAGCTTAGAGGTGTACAAGATTCGTGTGTTTATGCCTACTAATACAACACCCATTCTGAAGTCAGGTAAAAACTTCTGGAAAGGAGTCTCCATTCTAGATTCCGTGAAGAGTATTTGTGATTCATGGGAAGAGATCACAATTGTCAACATGAACAGAAGTTTATAAGTTGATTTCAACCCTCATGCATGACTAGATGGGTTCAAGATTTCAGTGGAGGAAGTAAATGCAGATGTGGTGGAAATAGCAAGAGAACTAGAATGAGAAGTGGAGCCGGAATTGCTGCAGTCTCATGATAAAAATGCTTGAGGAGGTGCTTCTTATGGATGAGCAGAGAAAGTGCTTTCTTGAGATGGAAAGTACTCTTGGTGAAGATGCTGTGAAGATAGTTGAAATGACAACAAAGGACTTAGAATATTACATAAACTTCATTGATAAAGCAGGAACGGGCTTTGAGAGGATTGACCCCAATTTTGAAAGACGTTCTACTGTGGGTAAAATGCTAGCAAACAGCACTTCATGCTGCAGAGAAGTCACATCTCACTTGAAGAAACTGTCACAATCACCTCACCCTTCAGCAACCACCACCCTGATCAGTCAGCTGCCAACGTCGAGGCAAGACCCCCCCGCCCACCAGCAAAAAGATCACGACTTTCTGAAGGCTCAAATAATGGTTGGCATTTTTAAGCAATAAATTATTTTTAAATTAAGGCATGTATATTGTTTGTAGACATAATGCCATCGTAGAATACAGTACAGTGCAAACAAAATTTCTATATGCGCTGGGAAACCCAAAAACTCACATGACTGCTTTATTGCAATACACGCCTTATTGCAAGTGGCAGCATTCGTGTATGGCTATCCCTTATGCCCTTGCATGTGGACATGGATGTTTTAGAGGCTTCTAGATCTATTATCCTCAGGCAAAGCAATTCTATGCCATCTTCTAGGTGCTAAAAGGACCCTGAAAATGTGTCATCAGCACAGGTTCGCCTCTGCTGCTCTGTCAGTCTGTCTTTTTGCTCACAGAGCCATCTGTTTACATATTTCAGAAATCCACCATTGTCATCACTCAGGAAAAAAAGTGGAGGGATATTTAAATGCAATTTTTATTTAGACGGGGAAAATTTTATTTTCCCCCTCCTAAGAAGGAGTAAAGCTGTGTCTTAGAGTTCCAGCACTTCTATTCCACCTTGAACCACCACCTGCAGGATACTGACCAACACCCAGACCCAGTTTCACTTGGATTTCCTGATACCTGTCCTTCTAATTATTCCTCTCAGCTCTGAGAAGAGAAAGGGCAGAGAGGTGAAGGTTTTCTTCCAAATCGGGGGCAAAGTCTTGCCTTGTGAGAAACAACAATTTCATTGTTATTTTTACCTTTTTATTTATGGAACGGTGTTATTTTGTCTTATGTCTGTACATGGCAATTAAAAAAAAATGTAAGTACCAGGCGTTCAGCAAATTAGAATACTTAAGATGGGTTTTGAACTTCCGCCAGCAATAGGCTCCAAAGCCAGTTCCTCCTATTTGCATTGTTGCATTTATCCATTTCCAAACATTAGAAGATCCATCTATCAGATTCTGTGTAAATCCAGCACATAGATAATTTGTAAAAAAGCTTTCTTTCAAAATGTTCTGCGGTTTTTCTAATCTCGTCGCTTTTCTAATTTTCTAATCACATAACCTTGAAGTCGAAAGACACAGCCTGTGATAATCTGTGTACACTGTCTTCATTATTATCACAGACATTTCTGGGAAAAAAAAGAAAGAAAGAAAGAAAACACACACACACACAAAACACACACACACAAAAACCCCCTTCCGCCCCCCACACATTCAAAGCTGCCTTTAAAGTCCTACTTTAGTCACAGTTCAATCAGATCCACATTAGTCCTACTCATCAGACAGAAAAGTGTTCATAGCATAAGGGGGATATTGACTTTAAAAATTTACTGGCGAGGCGTTCAGAGCCTGCAGGAATGTCAAAACTCCAACCTGCATTTTGATGTTTTTGCCTCCGGTTAGTCTTGACTGACATGCTTGGAGCACTTTGGTCTGTGCTCTGGCATCCATTAACTGTCCTTGACTCAATGTTATCCAGGCCGTTATGGGCAGCTCGGTGCCTAATGGTTTCAGTGGATTAGACGCCCCAAGGTGTAAGGAAAACTCACGCCCCGTTTTAAGGGATCACATTGGCTATTCTTGGCTTCATTAGGGGGGCATTGTTTGATCCTAAATAATGAGAACCTGTTAATTATTATTCTGATAATTGGGCCTCATGTGGGAGCATGGCAGAGCGCGAGGTGTTTTAAAAGGAAGCAAATTTGGAAAAGGGAGAAAGAAATGTCAAGGTTGAGGTGTCTTTGAGAGGAGTTTGTTTATATGCAAAGTGTTTGCACCTAAGTGAGGACGCGAGGCTGGATGGTGGAGAGGGAAGGAGGCTGGAGCCAGCTCAGGTCTGTACTTACTTCAGCTACGGTGGATTACAAAATTGCTACCTTGGGCAGACCATTCAAAGAGGCTCACCAGTCCCACGACTGAACCTGTAATTCTGGATGCAGAGATGGGAATTGCTTTCCTCTGGAGGAGGCAGAGAGAGCCTGTAGAGAAGGTCCGGGTTGAATCCCAGCTGCTCTCCAGGGACAGCTGTGAACTTTGTTTCTTTCTGTGCTATTGCTTTTTGCTATTTCCCCCATTTATACATGACAACCAAATCCATTAAGGGTGTCATGAAAGGACGGCTGCCTGGTCCGGCAGGAGGGGTGGCTGTCTGCCCAGGAGGCGCAAACAAATGTCGGGCCTGCCTGGGGTGGCAGGGAGCAGATGACCCTTATGTGCAAGGAGTCGGTGGCGGCTGCAGAAAGGAGGTTGCCTTGAGTAGATCCATCCCAAATGAACCTCTGAGAAGCTATGAAAATTCTGCTTTTTCAGACTATGCGTTAGTTAAAAGGGTTGTTTCATAGGACGGAAAACTGGACTTGGGCTCTTTCTCCTTGGTGAACGCTGTGTTACAGCATTCACATTCCATTTTAATTATATTTATGCCACCCATGTAATTGTGCATGGGAGCACAATTTTTGAGCAAAAATTCCAGAATCTAGGAGTCCATGCCATATCAGGTCTTTCTTGCAATCCAAATAAGAGCCAACAGGAGTTTCCGCTGTGGCGCAATGGAATCAGCGGCATCTCTGGAGTAGCGGGACGTAGGTTTGATCCCCGGCCTGACACAGTGGGTTAAGGATCTGGCGTTGCCACAGCTGCAGCATAGTTCGCAACTGTAGCCTGCACCGGAACCCTGGCACAGGAACTTCATGTGCCTCGGGGTGGCCAAAAAAGGAAAACAAAAATAAACTCATAAGGACTTACAGTGTCTCGATCCACTTGAAAGAAGGGTTGGATTTAAACTAATGTCTTCATTTCAAAGGAGGAGGGAGAGTTTGTGGGAAGGTACACTTGCATTTGAAGCTTTCACCTGGGTTTTTGTCCGACTTCCATATACTTCAGGTAGAGCTGGCCAGCTGAGATGAGAGGTGGCCTGCCTATAGACCGGGTGACAGTGACCGACGGGAAGAGAAGAAATAGAGAGAAGGACCACGCTCATTTTGAGTTCCAGTGCTATGTTCACCTGACTTTGCTTGGTTCTAAATCCCACTCTTCCAATTAAACCGGAGAGACTATCAAAAGTGCGTGTTCAAAACGGTGACACAGCCTGGAGTTTTGGACTTGCCTGAGCCTTCTTCATGCGGCTCTGTGATTCTCTTTTGTAGTGCGAATGTTCTTTGAGATGCACCATGGGAGGCAGAGCAGGAGGAAAGGGTGGGAGGGCCAGGGCCACAGTGTTGGGGAATTGAAGAGTTAGTGGCCAAAACAGGTGATCTTGCCTGTGATCTCTCAACTGCTCCTACCAGCTTCAATGCATCTCATAGGTTCATCAAAATGACACCGCACTTCACTAGAACATGGCATACTAAGGGTAGGTACTGGAGAGCAGAGCCATCTTGGATCCTGTGCACAGAGAAATATTAAAGCCAGAGTTGGCCAACAGAGGAAGGCAGGCAACACCAAAGGGCAAGTGGAGACCTAGACCGCACTTGACCACTCGTTCCCCAGTGACCTTGAGCTTCACTAGCTATGCCTGGTCTGATTCCTCATCTGTGAAGTAAAGTTATACATCTGCCCCCAGACCTGAAAGAGATGTGATGATGCTAGAGTAAGGTGTTATCCTAAAGGCGTTTGTAAAAGTAAAATACTGTCTTAACACGAGGCAATACTATTGTTTCCAGATATGCTGCAACAGTAGGGATCCCTAACACGATCCCTTTCTTCTACCTCCCATCTTGCTGCTTTTGCATTCTTATCTTTTCATTACCAAGTCCATCAGCTTCCTGAGGAAATTCCCCTAAGAACCTAAGACATTTCTTCCACTGGAGCAAGTCATGACTTGTTAGGAATAGTACCTAGCACGTGGCCTACGTGCAAATATCTGTTAACTTTAATACAAATCACTGACGCTGATGTCTTGGCAGTATCTGGAATACACACTTGTTAGCTAAAGAATGCCACTTTTCTGCCTAAGAACGTGCCCTTACAGGTGAAGAGCAGAAGACTGGGCACTCAAGCTTCCTTTTCAACAAGATTCTCTAAGAGGTTTTAAAACTTTTTTTCTATCACTTTATATCTTCAGCTACATCATTTCTTGAAATTTCAAATTCTAGCTTTCCTTTTGCCATTTTCTTTTTATCTGTCCTGGAAAAGCTGCCTCATGCGTCTCCAAGGGACCAGGAACCACATCTTCCTGGAATTACTGAATAGGTGTGACATTAGTTGGAAAAGTCAAGGCCTGGAAGAATCAGGGTAGTAAACCTACAAAGCAGAAGGATCTGGATAGGATAACATCACGCCTTTTAGTTTGTTTTCATACAGGAGCTGCTCCCTCTCCTTCACCTAAAGAGCCAATTGCCACTTTGATGAGACATCTGACCACCTTACAATTATTACAGAAAGCACAGTCTCTCTCTGAAGAGCTCACAATTTTCTAAATCAGATGGATGACTTATCATCGAGGGTCATGGGTCAGAGACACCCCTGGAGGAAAACACTATTTATAAGAAGGACTAAAGCTTTGTGTACTCACAGAGCTTCCCCATTCCAAACAGAAAACCTTCCTCAGGTGTACCAGCAGACACTGATCTCCTCTTATGTCTTGACGTTCGCTAGGGCAGAGGATTGCCAAGGTCTTTGCTGCCTTTGAACTTGTACAAATAGTTCCACTTCAGTGACAGTGAGTCAGAAGCCAATCTTCACAGCTGCTTCTCTCTTCTCTGGATGGTGGAGTGTTTGTGTTTCATGGATAAACCCTGGATAGTGGATGTTACGGCAAAACATATATTCTCTCTCTCTCTCTTTTCCCCTTAAAATAGTCATGGAGTGCTTCCTCTGCTTTTTAGCTGAGGTTACACCGACAACTCTTCTAAACTTGGTGTTTCTTATTGCACACAAAATATCTATAGTTCAAAATAACCTGTTCTTTTCTGACTGCACTCTCCTTAAGAAAAGAAGTTTGTCAGGCCTCTACTCTTCCCCGCAAGCCTTGCTTACTAATGATGACGGTGAGAAAGTCATAAATACCATTGATACTCACTCTGTCGAAGTAAAGCTCACTCAACTAATCAAGTGACCATGGGATGGATTAAAAGCTGATGTATATAAGAGAAATGCAAATCAAAACTACCATAAGATACCACCTCACACCAGTCAGAATAGCCATCATTAATAAGTCCACAAATAACAAGTGCTGGAGGGGGTGTGGAGAAAAGGGAACCCTCCTGCACTGCTGGAGAACAGTTTGGAGATACCTTAGAAAACTATACATAGAACTTCCATATGACCCTGCAATCCCACTCCTGGGCATATATCTGGACAAAACTCTACTTAAAAGAGACACATGCACCCGCATGTTCATTGCAGCACTATGCACAATAGCCAGGACATGGAAACAACCCAAATGTCCATCGACAGATGATTGGATTCAGAAGATGTGGTATATATACACAATGGAATACTACTCAGCCATAAAAAAGAATGACATGATGCCATTTGCAGCAACATGGATGGAACTAGAGACTCTCACACTGAATGAAATGAGTCAGAAAGACAAAAATACCATATGATATCACTTATAACTGGAATCTAATATCCAGCACAAATGAACATCTCCACAGAAAAGAAAATCATGGACTTGGAGAATAGACTTGTGGCTGCCCCGGGGGAGAAGGAGGGATTGGGAGGGATCGGGAGCTTGGGGTTATCGGATACAACTTGGAATGGATTTAAAAGGAGATCCTGCTGAGTAGCATTGAGAACTATGTCTAGATACTTATATTGCCACAGAACAAAGGGTGGGGAAAAAAACGTATACATGTAAGAGTAACTTGGTCCCCATGCTGTACAGCGGGGGAAAAAAAAAAAAAAAGCTGATGTAAATATTTAGAATTCGGCATTTGAGCTGAACGGGAATCCGGGATAAGCCAATTTGGAAAGTGGTCTGTAACCATGCCCAAACCCACCCTCCACTTCCCCATCAGCCACTTATGGGTTCACCAGTATGTAAATTAGCTGTGTGACTTTGAAAGGCTGAGCAAATTCACGCCGTTTTAGGAAACTTCCTCCTCTTCTTTGCTTTGTATCCCAAGACAAAGTCATTAGCCTGTTTGCCCAAAGAAGGGATTCATTCCGGGGAGTTCCCTGGTGGCCTAGTGATTGGGGATCTGGTATTGTCTCTGCTGTGGTGCAGGTTCCATCCCTGGCCCAGGACCTTCCACATGCCACAGGTGTGGTGGGGAAGGGGTGGGGGGAGAAAAAGAAAATGAAAAAGAAAAAAAAAAAGAAAAAGAAAGGATTCAGTCCAGAGCTTTCAGATGATTCTCCACACCGTCGAGCTCCTCTTAACATCCGATAAGTGAAAGTTGTTAATGTACGAGAAAATGGTTTTTTTCTTTTTACCTTGAACAAAGGCACTTTTATTTAATAGTCACAAGTAACAAAAGCCCATCAGGTGTGACTTGTTCACAAGTTTCCAGGAGGGGACGGTGTGGGAAGCTAATACGGATGACATTAAACAAATTTGTGAGAACAAGATCATGACTTCTTTTCTCATCTTCCCTGTGACTGTTCTAGTAGATACAAGACTTCATGAAGCCATTGGTCCCACTGCACCATCAAATAGACTGGACAGCATGCCTTATCCTTTCCAGGGAAGTGTTTTCAATCCCTTCGCCCGGATCAGCACGGTCTTCCAAAGATTCTGCAGTGTGTGAACCAATTCGTCTACGATTAAGAAGGGCTGAGCTGGCGTAGCAAACTATATGGTCACAGGGTGACCTGGTTACCAGTCAAGAAGGATCACCTCAGTTACAGCTGTTAAACCCAAGCGTATGGCCTTTGGTTCAATCTGAGTTACCTGGCAGTTCATGAAGCAGCTCAGGCTTACCTCTCTGAAAGTCTTTAACACTAAACTGTGCATACGTGCTGTGCATACATGCACAAACGTTTTCAGTAATTTAACAAATATTTCACATCAGATTAGAAATGCCAGGCACTCTCCTAGGTGCTGGAGATGGATGACTGAACAATCTAGACTCAGTTCCTCCCCTTTTGGGCTCTTACATTCTGGAAGGAAGACAGACACAACTCATCACTGATGTGCAACAGAAGGGAAAAAAAAAAAAACCACACAGTTGCTTTGACTAAATTCAAACCTTCTTTTTTTTCAAGTAAGTGAGTTCAACTGCACTCTGCTTTTTACTCTCCATCGTTCTTTTACCTCCCCCGCCATGGCTTCTTCTCACTGGGTCTATATATAGTAAGGGCCATATGACTGTCCCAAAGGAGACTGGTCAAGTCGCAGGAGCCCAGATTTCTACAGAGCTGTGTGGTCTGTTTTCTTCCCCTCTACCTCCAAAAAGGTCGCTTGAGATAAAGTTTGAACATATATCCCCCCACAAAGGAAATTTCTCTGTGTGTCTATATGTTTATATGTGAAGAGAAATTTTAGAGATTATCTGTATGACTGTTTTTTCCAAATGCATGCACCCCAAGAGTCCAACTGAAACCAATGTACTTGTACCCTCAAATCCAGAAGTTTCCATAGCAAATTGGTTAAGGGGGGGCGGTCAAACCCAGGAGTGTAAGAAAGAGTTTGTAGCATGGGCCACCTCTGTGGTGTCAGATGAGTGATCAGAATTGCCCTCTCCTGAGGATCTGTAGCCACTTGGCACGATTCACTCTAGGTTTCCTGTAATTCCATTTCTATCATAGCTGCTGCACGGCTCTGATACGTGTGGGCACAGGGTGTGGTAAGGGAGTTGAGGGAGGAATGGAATTTCTGTGGCATCAGTTTTGGTTTGCATTGATGTTTCCCAACTCAGAAGACATGCACTGTAAGAAGTAGGTCAAGTTTAGCAGAACGTTTTTGGAGACTTAGCAGATGGTAAACAAGAGCTTCTGAAGTTGTTAGTTTGACGTGCCGGGTTGGTAAGTAAAATCTTTGGCATAGACCTACTGCACCCCAGAGGAACAGAATCCACTTCTCTTTGGGTACAACGCATTTTGTCTCTATTTAGAACAAGCGCTTTTCCTAGGCTGCATCAAGGAAAGGAAAGTCTGCTGGTCACTACACATCATTTCTAGAGACCGGTCCAAAGCTACGTCTTCATAAACCCTATCATGCTGTTCAGTCATTCAACAGAAGAAGAAGAAACAAGTCTCAGAATGGCTTCGTGACTTTGTCCAAGGCCACCTGGCCAGTATGGCAGAGCAGAGGGGCTCTGTTCCCTGGGCTGTGACTGCACTTGATTTCCACTGTGTCCCTTTTACAGTGTGAAGCATGGAGATAAGGAACCATATATGAGCCAAGGGGAACCACCATGAAGTGTGGTTTAAGAGGTGCAGGGGAGGGAGAATCATCTTTTTACTCCAAAGAGAACAATTTTGTTATAGATTTGAATGCCAGTGCCAGGACCAAAATAAATAAATAAATAACAACAACAAGCAAGTCAAAAAAATAGACCATTTGCTACTTTAGACTTTCTTATCCCAGGTCCCAGTCCTAGTCTTCCTCACCAACTCCCCACTGTCTCGGCCAATTTTCGATGCCACTGTTGCACTTTTTTTCCTTGCCCCCTCCCTCCCTCATTCTTATTCTGTCTCTTCCTCTCTCATCGGACTAAAGTTCAGGTATCTTCATGGCTCAAAGGTCTTGGTGTCATCCCTTAGAAAATGACCCAGCTACCTGTGCTGCCTCTCCACAGAGCCTGAACAAACCACAGGCTAATAGATTTGTTCCCTCCATAAGAAGAGCTTCAATTTTATTAAGCACCTACTATGGATGGCACCCCGTGTGATGATGGCTTTATATTTATTGTGTTATTCACATCTCAAAACACAGAATGAGGTATTATGGTCATTTTACGGAGAAGAAAACTGAATCTAAGCAATTTGTTCAAACTCACATAGCTAGTAAGTGACAGAATTTGGTTACAAACTCATGGATGATTTCTAAGCTTGTTTTAGCCATTCTATCAGGTCTTGAAACTACCTATGTGTATGAATCCCCATCCATGGCACAGGTTGCTAATCATTCATGAAAATTTTACATCTGAGCCTAGGATCTTTCTGAATCCAGCCCTTCAGACCACCTCTATCACTTGTTTAGAGTTGGCATGGAGATAAACTATTTGCCATTGCTGCATTATTTTATTTCATCCAAGTAGTCCTGGTCTGTGGGGCTAGAAGAACTCATGATTTTGTTTGGAGTTTATTTTCCTGTTTTATAGAGTTGTCATAGTCTCAGTAGTTCAATAACAGACCCACTGGTAGCTCCAAAGATACACCCCTTCATTTGCAGACTTATTCCTCTGACTTTTCTATTTTGAAGGCCTGTGGGGTTTCCAGGAGTCACTCCCCTTTCCTAGCTGCAAGCAGACCACCTAGGGCTCCTGGGTGGAGACCCCAGGCTATTTGGTAACCACCCACATGGCTAATTTGACACAACTGCCTTTGCCAAAAGAGCTGCAATGCATGGGATTTTTGATGCCACACTTGACAATTCATACATAATAAAGTATGTAGTTTAGGCTACGAGATCATAAATGAGAAACAGATGGTCAAATATATTTGACTGGTTTCAAGGAGGTGGCATATCCTATCAAGCCACACATGAAAGGTTTTGCACTTGGTAACATCTAAATAAACAGGTGCACCCTCTCACATTTGTTCTTCCATGGAGTGTATCAGGGATGGGCAGTGGTTTCCTCCACACTCAGTGTCTCAAGGGCCTAAGAGGGAAGGGAAGAAGGAGGAAGAGAGAAACCCATCACAAAGGATATCAGAAAGTCTATGAAGCCTTGTGCTGACTTAGGATGGGGGGGGGAGTGAGGTGGCAGCAGGAATCTGCATGACTGTCACTTGCATTGTCAGAAGCCAATGCTCAGCCCCTCCCTGTGGACCAGCACCACCCAGTTCTCACGGGCCAGGTGTCATCGAGGGGTCTGTCACAGAGGAATGAGCACCGTTCTGGGCTCCAACCCCTCCATCTCGGTCTGGCTCTGCCACATACTTGCTGGGCAACCTTAGACAAGTGACCGAAGTCTTCTGATTCTCAGAAGCCTCATCTCCAAGGGCTTATTCCCAACGCTTTTTAGAAATCAGAGTCATGTGGAAAATTTTTAAACTACAGGTGCCATAGCACACCCTCTGCCATCTGGATTCAAATGACGTGGGAGGGAGCTCAACGGTTTTACCAAGGTCCTTGGGAGAATCAGAACCACTGGACCAGGTGAGGTTCTCAGCAGAAAGAGGGATTAATCAGTGGCTTATTTGGGGGTGGGGTGGGGGGACCAGCTTTAACACCTCCATTTTGGGTCCCATTTAAGTCCTGAGGGTCCAGTTGGAAAGCTCAGAGCTGCCAGTCCTTAGCAGAGAGCAGAAGGGGTGGGGGGTGACCTCCTCCTTGGTGAGTTGGCCGTGTTGGTCTGGCTGTCGGCACCAAGTGGGTGCCCGAAGTATTAGAAAGTCAGTGAAGGTGAGCTGGTAATTAGCCCAGTGGCAGCACAAACAGAGGTCAGACAGCCCTCTTCTGAAAGCGGGGCTTCCTCCCCTCCGTGGAGTAGTAAAGCCTTGTCGTGGCCTGAGGTTTTTTTTCCTCTTTACTAATCCTAACAACAAAAAGGAACTTCTCAAGGAAACTCGACAATGGAATTCAAAAGGAACAATAGAATTGGACTGGATTTGTTTAATTCGGAAATCAAGGTCACTAGAAAGTACCACAGCTCTTATTTGTGTGGTTTGGGTTGTTGGGGTTTTGTTTTTTTGTTTTTTGTTTTTTTTTGGCAACATCTTTCTTTTCATTTGATGGTCCTGTCATCCCCAGAACTGTGTATGTTACTGATCCTGTCTGTATTCAAAGCTGTTATTAAGTGGAGTCTTTTAGATTTTAGAGAAATGATAATGGTTCCAAAGATGACAGAAAGTGGCAGCTGGTGACAAAAAAACCCCTTGATAAGACGACAACAGTAAATCAAACTACCGCCACTTTTTCGTTTCATGTTTGTTAATACCACCTCGCCTTTTGAAGTTTAAAGCAAGGTTCAAAAAAGCCAGGTGCTGAATCATAATATTAAAGCAAGTAAGGAGCTCCATGAAAGCGTGGAGATCTGAGGGGGGAAAGCAACAAACACAGCTTTCAACTGCCTTTTGTCGGCCTTTCTGCAGATGTCACCAGCGGTTATCCCAGCAGAGGGTTCGGCTTGTAGCAGCGCCTCTGGCTGATTCCCGCGCTGCGTTTCAAGTGTCAATCAAAAAGGAAGGACGCAGCTTAGGTCCTGGTCATTGTCCTGTGAAAAGAGCCAAGCATTTAACATTGATTTAGCTCCCTCAATATACAAAGATAGAGCCAGCTTTGTGCATCGAAAAGGGCCTTTGGCAAGGTTGCTTGTAGAGCAATTCCATTGCATCCAGTGCGCCTTGGTTTAGCTGTCACACCGCGGTGTCTGGAGCCCTCTGAAAAGTTATTCAGGACTGAGTGAGCAAATTAAAAGGAAATCACCCACTCCCTGCAAGAATGGGGCCGGTGGTGGGGAAGGCCTGTTAGAATCTCTTGGTCTTGAAAACCTTTAAAATAATAACAGTAAATACCCAGCGCTTTGGAAACAGGGAGTTAGAACGAGCAAGAAAGGAAGCTGGAAGAGCCCCAGGAAGCAGGGTCGGCCCCGGGAAGGGGAGCAACTTCGTATGTTCTTCCAACTTCCTTCTCGCCGGTCTGTGTCCCACGTGGCCTTCGGGGCTGAAAGTCTGGACCACTTCCTACGGTGCCTTCTCTTTATTCCTGCTTCCTTTGCCAGTGAGCAGACCTCGCTGGACCGAGGAGGGGAGCGTCAGAGCTACATTTGCGTGTCACCAAAAGGCCTGGTTGCTTTTGTTATTCTTTTGCTTCTGCTCCTTCTGCTGCTTTTTCTCTTTTTTCTTTTCCTTTTCTCCTTCTCCTCCTCTTCCTCCTCCTCCTTTCCTGCATTCTTTTTGCCTTTGTTTCCCTATACAATATCCAGTTATAGCATCACAGCTTGGCTGTGTATTTTTACTTTTCAGCTGCTTGCTCTGGTGCCCACGTGGGTGAGTCTGTCCCAAGGCAGGGCACGCTTCTCGCTTGCCAAGCCCTTCTCTCCTCGTCACTAAAGGGTCACGCTCCCTGAAATGACCAAGTGCAGGGAAGGTCTCAACATCCCTGGTTGACGCAGTTTAACAGCTGTGACGGATGTGCCCTGGGCGTCCAGGTGTGCTCTCATTTCCAGCTCTCTTTGCAGTGGAATTGGGGTCCTGGGATGAGTTTGAGCTTCTAGGAATGTGACCAAAGTGTGGTGCTTCTGCTTTGAGGTATTAATAGTCAGTATCCCCCGGCCAACTTTTCTGCCCCCTTAGAGGCTGGGCATTGAGATGGCAGAGCCCCAAGATAGAAGTCACTTCTAACACTGAGTGAAGGCAAGTCCCCCCTCCACAGAGCCACCCAACCCTGGTGAATTATGCATGAGCAAGAAATAGACCTTTATTGAATTCAGCCAGAACCAGAGTCTGATCCATCACGTCTGATATGCCCAGTTGAGTTAGAAGTCTCCTGATTAGGCACTCATGGAAAAGGAGTGGTCCTGAAATTCTGGCTAGCCAGAGAGTTTTCCAGGCACTGATGTAACCTATGTAAATATAGCAAGATGACACATGGAAACACAGCAACATGAAAATGGCTCATTGTCTATTTAGCCAAAGTTCAGACTCCTCAAGGTTGAACATCCGTCATACTGAGGGGTCACCTCTTCATTTATGCCCACGCATAGCCCAATTCCCTTGCCAAAGTGTCCTTAAGATGCACCTGCCTATCAACACCTTGACTAAGAGTCAACCAAACCATCTTCCTCTTCCACTCTTGAACCAAAGCTAGTGAGTGTGACTTTTAGGAAACAGTCAGCCATGCTGATGACTGCCACTGCTGATTTTTGTTTAACCTCACTCTGTTGCTTATCGTATTTATACCCCCATCCCTAGACACCCACTCATACACTGACTAAGAGAGCAGGCTGAGGACACATCTTCATCCTTCTCCTTGCTACTATGGACAGAAAACAATTCTTCTCTGTAAGGTTAACCAGATGCCTCTAAAAAAAGAAAGCATGTTGGTTTTATCAAAAGCTGAACTTGTCTGGGCTTCTCAACATGGCAACTCGTTAAGAAGCCTTCTGACTGAGACTGCTGGTCTGGTGGACCGAGTCGTCTCCTTGAACTCATCACTTCTCACAGTCCAAGCAGTCACATGGGTCACATGCAGATATACACTGACTTTGTGACTTCCAGCTTCCTCGTCATGAGGACAACTCAGCTTTGATTCCTAGGTTGTGATTCATTTTTAAGTATTCACCAAGTTTTTAAACCACAACGGGCAACAAAGGCAAGACATCTGCCACCTGGGGAAAGTGAAGTCACAAGACACTGAAAGAGAAAGAAGGGAAAAAATACCGAGAATCCACAGACAAGCCGGAGCAGATGTCATGTGACATGTGACTTTGTAACCCCAAGTGGGTGTGTCAGGCTCTGAGGATTGGGGACTGGGCAGCAGGAGGGTGAGGGAAGCTTGTTCAGAAACAAGAGTCATCTACACATTGAGTTTATTAAAGATTTAAGGAGCCTTTGGGTCTTTCCACTCAAAGACTATTGTCTTTCTCCTGCTGCTCCATCTCTGTGCCTCCCGAGGGCACTCAGGGCCACTGTGTAATGAGAGTATGATTTAACCATCTCTGGCCTTGAGTTACAATGTCCCATCCCTTCACTGTGCTCCTGAAATGGGGAATATTCATTGTAATTTTTAGCATCAATTGAATTGCATCCCTACGCTCTCTGCTCCACACTTCTTCCTCAGATGTTTGGAGTGAGGCTTCTGGGACCCCAAGAAGTGCTGGATAAAGACGAGAAGGGAAGTCACATTCTCCCGACCCCTCCAGGCACCCAAACCCAACATGGAGCTCTTGGGAAAGTGCCCAGACCCTCAGAACCCTGGGTGAGGTGTGACAAGCTCAGGTGGACTGAATGGGCAGCAGAAGACTGAACTTGACCCTGGTGTCCTTCCCTCAGGACCGTAACCCCTTTGGTCAGAGACACCAAGCCACAGCGGAGGGACCACGGGTCCTGCTTGCAGTCCTTATGTTTTTCTTCCCTCCATCTGCGTCCATCCGAGCCAGGTCTCCAGTCACTGCAGGTAGCACTCACTTCACACTGTGTCTCTAGCCTGTGAGAGCCTTACGCCCCTTGATTCATGGACAGCCAGGAAGTTTGTGTTGTCCTGGCACCCGAAGAACCAAAAGCAAGTGAACAGACACACAAAAGAATCCGATCACATGGCTGGGATCATGTAAACTCAGATAAACAAAACAAACAAACAAACGCAAAATCTCCTCTAACATTCTGATTGAATCTAATCTTTACCGTCCTCAGAAGAGACACTTACACGGGGCGGAGAAGCAGGGAAGGAGGAAAGAAGAAAGGAGAAGGGTGTATTTCAGGACACACTTGTGTAGGCTGTGGCCACCGGAACCAAGCCCAGGCCTTGTGCCATTTTGATGGACTGCAATTCATCAGCGCAGTCAGAGCTGCTATGAGAACCTGCGTTCCACCTGGCCTGGAATAACCAGCCATCAAGGAAGTGGGTAGCAATACCCCTATCAGACAAGATAGACTTTAAAATAAAGAAGGTTCTTAGAGACAACGAAGGACATTATGTAATGATCAAAGGATCAATCCAAGAAGACAATTTAACAATTGTAAATATGCGTACCCCCAACACAGGATCACCTCAATCTACAGGGCAATTGCTAAGAGGCTTAAAAGGAGAAATCAACGACAAACAAAGACCAGGAGGCCACCCTGGCCTTCCAGGGAGGCCGCAGTGGCACAGTGTCATGGACGGGACTGTGGGTGCAGACGGCCTGGGGGCCACCCTGCCTCCGGCAGCCACTGGCTACCTGGCCTGAGGGCAATTTAACCCTGTCCCCCTTCACTGCTGGAGCCATGGAAGAAAGATGGGGGAATGACTGTGCCTGTCAGTAATGGCAGTGCTGTGATGAGGATGAAGTGAGATAATGCGTGTGAAACACCACAAAGGGTACCCAGCACACACCGAGGGATCCTCGGATGCAGCTCTGACCATTACATCAGCTTCTGGTGAAACAGACAACGACTGCACCTGGGAGGTTAGGAAGAAAGGCGAATACAGGACAAAAACGCGAAGCAGGTTTGCTATGTAAAATGTGGAAGATCCAGAGAAGTAGAATATTAAATTTACCTGTAATTTCATTGCCCAGAGATGATAGCTCATGTTAATATCTGGGCAAATGTTATCTGATATATATATACATATGTGTGTGTGTGTGTGTATATATATATATATAGAGAGAGAGAGAGAGAGAAAGATGCATATATATGTTTTTTGTTTGCTTGCTTTTTATGGCTGCGCCCACGGCATATGGAGGTTCCCAGGCTAGGGGTTAAATTGGAGCTGTAGCTGCCAGCCTACACCACAGCAACATTGGATCTGTAACCCTCTGAGAGAGGCCAGGGATCAAACCTGTGTCCTCATGGATGCTGTTCAGATTCGTTAACCACTGAGCCATGACAGGAACTCCTGTAATTATAGTTATGTAAATTATGTACCTATTTGCATCTATATTTATAAAGTTTGATTGTGTACACACCTACAGATACCTATACGCATATATTTTATTTCATGAGACTTATACAATATGTACTGCTCCCTAGGACTGCTCTTGTGTCTGTGAAGGAAACAGGGCACATCGGGAACACCCCCACCTGCAAACCTCCTACCCTCCTGGCCCTGCAGTTTTTCAATGAGGCACTTTTGTATGTTTCTCATTTTGGCCCCCATGAGAATATAAGCCTTCGTCTCTATGGCATCTCTCACCCCTCATTCAGTGCTGGCCTCAGGGCTTACTCGCTATACAATGGTGGGATGAATTCATATTTAATTCCAACTTTTCTCTTCACTGTTCACTCCTTTCTAGTAACTTTGGGACAGGTTTCTTGAGTCATCAAGTAATGTGTTGGAGTTCCCTAGTGGCTCAATATTTAAGGATCCAGCGTTGTCACTGCTGTGGCTCAGGTTCAATCCCTGGCCCAGGGACCTCCACATGGCACAGTCACACACCCCCCAAAAAAAAACCCCAAACAAACAAACAACAAAACAAAAACCCTCTCACTTGAGAACAAACAAACAAAAAAACCTGAGTAATATCCTCTGAGGAAATGCAAACGAATGTAACTCTTTTCCCAAACAAAGCACAAAAGAGAAAGTGAGACCATTAAGAAATACACACATGGAATAGTTCAGTGCAAATGATTCTTTAGTGCCTGTGGTTTCAGAGTTCCCCATGCAAGGTGTCTGAATGTTCTTGCCTATGAAGAAGTAAGCACTTTGTTTATGCCCCCAGTTCACCACTGACTTGTGTCTGCCTTGCGTTTCTAGTTTTCCGTTTACCTGTCTGTCCTACCATTAGAATGTAAGTTCTCAGGGAGGGCCCCAGGGAGACTTCGTGGGCTTTTCCCCAGCACCTCGTATTCAGGCTCGCTTCTGGAAAGGGTCCGTGGGTGCGGGAATCAGGTCAAGCCTTTGCTTTTTACTGAAATCACGCTGAATAGGAACCCAGATTGCCCTGACGAGGTCTGGAAATTGACCAAAATTTGCATTTTGGTGTCAGGATTTAATTCCCTGATGTTACCCCCCCCCCCCCCCGCCAACCTCAATCCTCCACTCTCCAAAGACAAACAAGCTACACTGTAACTGGTTTCCGTAGCCAGGTTATAAAGTATTAATTATGGTTTTTACTCTGATAACTTGCTGAAAGGACAATTAACTGTTTCTAGGAGATGAGATCTTGATATCACCTTCTCAGGGCACAGTGAGTGGGGGTGAGGGACCAAGATGTGTGCATCTGGAGGGAGGGCACACAAGAAAAGAAAAAGGGACAAGCCACATACATCCTGACACGTGGAGAGAGCAGCGGCCCCTGGAAGGCTTCACCCCAGAAGTGGACTTAGGGAGTCACCCCTGGAATGTTGATATGATGGCCAGCGTTCTGTTAATCTTGGCTAAGCTATAGCACTTGGCTCTTTAATCAAATGTCAATATGGGTGTTGCTGTGACGGTATTTTTAAAACGTGGTTGGAGTTCCCATGGTGGCTCAGAGGGTAAGAACCTGATATAGTGACTGTGAGGATGCAGGTACAATTCCTGGTCTTGCTCAGTGGGTTAAGGATCTGGCCTTGCCATGAGCTGTGGAGTGGTCTGTAGATGTGGCTTGGATCTGGCATCACTGTGCCTGTGGCACAGGCCATCAGGTACAGCTCTGATTCGATCTCTAGCCTGGGAATTCCCATATGCTGCAGCTGCAGCCCTAAAAAGAAAATAAATAAAATACAGTAAAATGTGGTAATACCTACAATCAGCTGAGTTGAAGTAAAGAAAATTACCCTCCATAACATGGTGGGCTTCACCCAATCAGCTGAAGGCTTAAGCATGAAAACTGACATTTTCTAGAGAAGAAGAAATTCTGTCTCAGGACCACAGCATCTTCTTCTGCCTGAGTTGCCAGCCGGCTTGTCTCCCTTATAAATTTTGGACTTTCCAGCCCCACACTCATTGGAGCCAATTCCCTAAAACAAATCATATACAGATATATACATATTCTGCTTCTTGGGAGAGTCCTGACTGATAAGAGTTAGGAAACAGGATCTGCTCAGAAGAGGGAACGTTCACTGGGGACGGTGTGCCAAAGAAAAGGGAGAAGGAATTCAAGGACATTCCCAGGGCTACTGCCAGAAGTGATGGACGGACCGGGGACATGAAATAGGTCTGGGACTCGGGGTCAAAAAAAAAAAAAAACAGTACCTCGTTGGGACCCCAGGGGCATCAGGTAGAAGCAAGAGTGACCAGCAACCCTGATTAGCATGCTCGCCACACCCCTCTCCGCCCCCCCCCAAAACGCCCCCGTGTTTCTTGGCTTGTTCCCCACACCAACCCGGCAAGGGCGGGGCTGAGATGCCCATTTCACAGATTAGAATATAAAGCGCCGCTGGGTACCCCAAGGCTGGGGACTGACTCACAGATGCAACAGACAGAATGGTGTCTGTCTCTGTCACCCTGAAGAGACAGAATGGTGTTTCAAGCCCAGTCAGGCTAAGACGAATCAGGAAGCCGGGGTCAGTCAACCTCTTCTGCACCCACCTGGGCCTGAGCGGTCGCAGCCTCAACGCAAACAAGGGTCCCGCAGGTTAGAAACGATCTCATAGAAAACAGTCCTCAGGATGCCTGTCCAGGGAGAAGACGTCTCCCAGGAGCATCGCGGGCTTTGGAGGACAGAGCCTCTTGGAGGGGACCTTGAGGGGTGGCGACCAAAGTTACCCATGGGCAAAAGCAGCTGGGGAGCCATCTGTCTGGGAGAAGCCTCCGGCAGGTTTCATTAGCCCCCTTCCTGCATGTGTGGGAGGCCTGGCCGGCTGTTGGGAGGCGGTTTACAGCAGAGGGAACAGAAGGAACCCAGTTGGCCCTTGTATAACCTTGGCCTCATTAGCATCGAACCAAAGCCCACTGCGCTATTGACGTCTGGTAAATATCCACCCATCCAGGAGACGTCCCCGAGCCCCGCCTGGGGGCCGTTCAGACACCAGGGCCTTCCCGCTCCTCCTCCATCCCCGCTTTGTGATCAGGGAGCCGCTCCTCCCCGCCCACCACGATGCGGACACCACGCTCAGAAACCACTCCATCTTCCGGGAGGGGAAAGCGGGGGAAAGACGGACACCTCCGGGGGCCCCTGGCCGAAAGGCTCCCCCCCCCCCCATTTCCTCGCTCCAAAGGGCCAAACAAATCAACCCGAGAAAGGCGGTTCAGCCAGCGAAGCACACCCAATTCTCTTTCCACCTGCTTTGAAAACTTTTCATTTCTTACAGCAAATGACACATTATCTTGGCAGAGGTCAGGGGATAATGCAGTCGGATTCTCGCGACATCGTGAGAGTTAATGTTTCTATGTGCCATTGTGTCCTGTGCGAAGAAAGGCGGCGGGTCACCTGGGGTTAGCACAACACAGCGCGGGAGATGGTCGCATCCACCAGAAGTGCTTTGAAAATGTTGGACACTATTGTGCAGAGGGGCTCTTTCCTGGCCCGCGCTGCATAATGGGCCTCCAGTGCCAAGGAGATAAACGATACTATCCTTGGAGTGTCAGAGCTAGAGCTCTCCAGGAGCTGCATTCATAATTTCCTGGAATGTAAGGACTTGGGTTTTTTTTTAATAGGAATTGAAACATATAATTCAATAGAAGTGTCACTCTAATATAATAATTGCCAAGGAAATTGAACCTCAAAGAAGGAGATAAATTGCAATTTACCTTTATTAGAGCACTTGGAGCTGGTGATGTTTCCTCATCAAGAAAGGCCCCTCCCCCCAGGTATCTTCCCCGTCCATCTTTTGAATGTTCATCCTCATTCACGCTGCCCTCTCCAGCGGTACCTTCGCTTCTTAGATTTCCCATCAGCACATGTGGCCCCCTTTACACGCTTATCATTGCAAAGTGTTTATATTAATTGCTCTGGTGAAAGCTTTGTAATATAAACTTCAGCTAAACTCTTCATTGTCAAATGTCAGCTTCCTCACATTCTGCTAGGACGTTGTCTTTGCTTTTGTGAGGATAAGTGATATAATGGTGCTTTGTATATTTAAAGGACTGTGAGGAATCAGTTGCTGTTATTGTGATTCTACACATCTTTCTTACAATGAAATGATCTTTACGTAGGCTGCATCATTCCACGATTGAACTAAGTCCGGGACCCAGAGGAGACAAAAAAAGAAAAAAGAAAAAAAATCCCCTCAGCCTCCCCAGGAGATGTTGCTTGAAACCTTCTGAATTATTATTATTACTATTATCATTATCATCATCCTTTCTGGTTGTTGATAGGCGGTGAAACGTCTCAGCTCCGCATGCTGTAGAAATGCACAACCTGCCCCCTTCTCATCCCGCCCCATGGTCGCTGAGCCAGGCTGTCACCCTTCTGCCAGCCCTGGATTCCGATCCATTGCTATAACCACCAACCACACCCTCCCGTTCTTTCACCTACCTACCCCGGGTGACTTCCAGGGAACGGCTGGCGTGAGACTGACCCAGGTCACATGACCACACGAACACAGCTGGTGCACCCCTGGAAAAGAAAGAAGGGGAGACCCAGTCAGAACTCAGCAGTGTCTTCCTTCTTAGGGATCCCAGAAACCTACAGCGAAATTCAGATTCAAGTGTGGGAGCAAAGCATCGAGGGGAGAGGGGGCTAAGTAACAAAGAAAGAACAGGGGGACGAATGAAAGAAAGGAAGGGAGAGAAGCACTAGGGCGCAAATGAGAGGCTGAGCACAAGCCTCTGGACAGAGCCTGCGGCACTGCAGCAAGTGGGGGCAGTGAGCTGCAGAGTGTGCGCCCATGATGCCTGCAACCATGGGGACGGGGGATGGGAACGGAATTAACCAAGATGAAAACAGATGCATGATAGGCTGTCAGGATCACAGTAGTATTTCCTCCATTTTCTGGACTTTCTGTTCTCCACCGTCTTAATAACAGAAAAGTGGAAGGAGTGAGGACAGGGAGTGTGGATGAGGTGGGGCCATGGCTGTCCCTTCCAATTCCCACCCACCCCAGATTCCAGGCTTTCCCAGCTGGGAAAGGAAGCCTGGCGCTTTATCTTCAGTTGGGTGTCCCCTGGTCTCTTCACCCAGAGTCCACTGGGCTTGAAGGATGAGCAGAAGAAAAGTGGAAGCCACGGAGAGGTGCCTGGAGGGCTGGGCGGATCCCAGAGACCCTGGCGAGAATTCCTTCTAAGTCAAGAATTGCAGGAACAGCTCAGGACTGTTCTTAAGTCACTTATCCTGGAGGTTCAAATTCAACCTCTTTTTGAATTGAAGTTATTTTCTCCTTTTTTTTTAATGTACTGCCACCCCACCCCCACCCCCCAATGGCAGCACATATATTGGGATGGTTACCACACAAAGGAAATGAGTCTGGCCTGCAGAAGAATGAGGCAAAGAACCAAAAACGTCCCATTGTCTAGAGGACAATTAAGTACACAAAGCTTCGGGCTCTGAAGTCCCCTAGATTTGAGTTGTCATCCGCCTTTGGCAATTTGGTTAACCCTGCTGGGCCTCAACCATCTCCAGGGCTAAATGCGGGTCATTTATCCTGCCTCGTTGGGTTGTGATGAGAGTGAGAGGAAGCATCTAGCGTTTGCAATGTGTGTAAGATGCTTTGAGCATTTAAATAGTCACAGGTGTAGTTCCCACTCCCTTCCGACCCCAGGATTCCCACGCCTTCCTGTTCTCTTCCCTGGGCCTCTTCTACTTCCAAAGAACAGAGACTAACCCTCTGAGATTACATTCCTTGTTATCACACGCCTTCGGGTATGCCATTGATTAAGTCACAACCCATAAAATGTTCCAACCTCACACAATAACAAAGTCTTGTAAAACACACTTGCCTGACAAGTTTCCTGTATCGAAGGCAGGTGTCGGGGAGCTGGGGAGGAATGCTCACCGGGCCAGGACCCAGGGGGTTCCAAGCTGAGGAACATGCCACAAACACGTGGAGAGACTGAGCAAAGACACTGCTTCTCAGGTCTGTTTTCTCACCTATAAAATGTAGGGAAATGGTCAGGAATTTTAAAACACTCGGAACCAGAACTTTAAAATTCTTCTCTGTTCCAACAGAATCTTAACCAAAACCGAGATACTCTGGTTGCGGCAGGGGCAGCGCCTGGTGACCCCTCCCGACTTGGTGGCTCTTGCTCCATGAAGGTTGACCTTGAGGCTCATCTGCGAAGTCACAGAACAGAACTGGAAAGCACAGATTTTTACACTGTCGTGAGCCACTTTGCAATCTAATAGTCCACAATTATACAGATTTCTGTTCTACTTTGTCAATAGCTAGACATGACATGACTATTTTTTTTCGTTCTTTTTTTTTTTTTTAGGAGCACGGGTGTGGCATATGGACGTTCCCAGGCTAGGGGTCAAATCGGAGCTACAGCTTCCGGCCTACACCACAGCCACAGCAACACCAGGTCTGAGTTGCTGGCAGCCTACACCATAGGTCACAGCAACAGCAATGCTGGTTCCTTAATCCAGTGAGCAAGGCCAGGGATCGAACTCATGTCTTCATGGATACTGGTTGGGTTCATTACCACTGAGCCACAGTGGGAACTCCCAAGATACGACCATTTATTTTTTAAAGTATTTTCTTTTCTTCTTCTTCTTCTTTTTTTTCAGGGCTGCACCTGCGGCATATGGATATTCCCAAGCCAGGGGTCCAATTGCCAGGGCAACACCAGATCCTTAATCCACTGAGCAAAGCCAGGGATTGAACCCACATCCTCATGGACATTATGTTGGGTTCTTAACCCATGGAGCCACAATGGGAACTCCATATTTTCAATTTATATCAAAGTATGTTATCACATTGCTTCCGTCATGTCCATTTATTGACATTTAAAAAATATTCAAATCATAATATTGCCTTCCTGAGTGCCTGTCACTTCCTCCCCTCCACCCTTCCCTTCCCTCCTCCTCCTCCTTCTTCTTCTTCTCCTCTGATTGTTTTATTGTCTCTCATTGCTGCCCTTTCCCAGGAAAAAACTTCCCCTCTGGCTGACACTCTCCATTGCTGAACTTCTCAGCCAGCTTCCACCCCAGGATTGCCTTGTGTCTTAGAGAGAGAGGAAGGAGGCAGGCAAGGTAGATGCTGGATGCTCATCACTGGGGAACGCTTCTCCCTCTCCCCCAGGTGGTGTTTCTCATTCCTATTTCTGTCCCAAGCTCCTCCCCTCCCCTGGACCTCCTCTAAACTGGTCCAAGGCCCCCTCTGGCAGCGGCGTTACCTCGGAGGCTTTTTAAAAGCACAGATTCCTGGGTCTCATCCCGTATCTCCTGAAATCAGAATCTCTGAGGTTGGAATCGAGGAAAGGCGATGACAAAATGAGCTCCCCAAGTGATGTTTCATCTCCTTACATTTTGAAAACCACCTTTCAAGCCTCTCTCCCCAGTTTCTCCCATCCCTCCACCTCCCTCCTTTGCTCTCAGTTTTCATCCTAATCACCAGCTAACTGGTGGATGTCACTGCTACTTAAATGTGCTCCCACTCTGGATCCCTAATCATTCCCATTGTGCTCCTCAAAGCTGAGTCAAGAATGGCTGCCTTTTTATCCCCCCCTCTCTCTACATTATAGAAGGAAGCAGGTCCCTGCCGCTTTTGTCATCCCTCCTTCTGGGCCGAGCTCCATTTGCTGGTGAACAGGGCTTATCTTCACTCTCCCCCTCGAAATACTGTAACATTGAGCATCCTTTCATGTCTGTGCTTTTAAAGTAAATCTTTGGACAATTAAAGATATGAAATGGCTAAATAGAGTTCTGCGGGCGTTGTTCTCTCCTTTTTAAAGGTTTAATCACACTTAATGGCTCTCTTCAAAACTTGAATTTTCCATTTTGGTGTTTTGACTCCATTGAAAGAGTTTACTAATATTCTTTCAAAAGTATTCTCTGCTCAAATGAGCTATTCAATAAAGTTTTATGGCAGGCTATAGGATTGACGGCTAAATGGAAAATAATTTAAAGGGAGATCAGCGTCAGGGGTGCCGTTCATTGCTACGGTTTTTGTTAGTCACACCATAATCGTCAATATCGAGTCCATTAAAAGTCGATGGGAAGGAACAAGATTATCATTTAGATATAAGGGAGACCATTGCACATGCAATTTCAACAACCCCCTTTTCCTTGAAGATCGGTTATTGTTCAGCCTTGTGAGACTATAAATAGGAGAAACTCTCTTTCTTCCCTTGCTTCCTCCCATCTTCCTTCTCCACCTCTCTCTTTTTTTTCCTCCTGAAGAGCCGCGGACAAAAGAGTGGGGGGTGAGTGAAAGGAACCAGTCAGATTGTTTTCAACAAATCGCCATGTCTCCAGTCTTGGTCCTGCTGAGTTCTCTCTGGTTCTTACTTGTCACCGTCAGGAGCAGGAAGCCAGCTGGACACTGAGGACCCCCTGGGTCATACGCACAGTCCAAGTGATAGAACTGGCTACTCACAGAGGAAATTTAGTGGAAAATAAAAGCCGGTACTCCCTGACAGCAACTCTCTTAGCCCCTAGACTCTCTGATGGGCTAAGTGATAGGGGGATGCAAGAGATCCTAAAGAGATACATTGGCTCGGAAAAGAAAACCGATGCTCTGCGACTGTGACCTCATTGGCACACCCCTTCTCCCCGCTGCCCTCCGGCCGGCTTTCCTCAGTTCCTTCTTCCCACAAAGTGCCCATGAGCACGTGCAGCATGCCCAGGAGTGTGCTAAGTGCTAACACAAGTTTAATGACCACCTCACCTGAGCAGTTTCACATTTGGCTCAAGAAACCCCAAGTCATGCAGATAATGGAAACTGCTCAGAAGACCTGATCTGTGATCCAGGCATTGCCACCTGCTAACCATGTGATCTCTAGGAAGGCATTTAACTTCTCTGAGATGCCCTGTTTCTCTTTCAAGAAGAGGGCTGCTGAGATCAAGTAGCATTCATGACGCTCTGAAAGTATCTCATTATTTATTTGCTGTTTTATGTCCCTTCCTCTCCTCCCCCAATGTAAACTCCATGAGACCAGGAGGCTTGGCTAATTATTCACTTCTGTATCTCTGTACCCAGGACAGAGGCTGGCACAGGGCAAATACTCAGGAAATAATTGCTGAGTGGATGCATGGATTCTGGTTATAGAAATCTTGAAGGCTGAACCACTGACCTACCAAGACTTGCTTGGTAGGATTTATATGATGTAGGGGAGAAGAAGAGTATTTCAGGAGTTCCTGTTGCGGCCCAGGGGAAATGAATCCGACTAGGAACCATAAGGTTTCAGGTTCGATCCCTGGCTTTGCTCTGCGGCTTAAGGATCCAGCATTGTCATAAGCTGTGGTGTAGGTCACAGACATGGCTCAGATCTGGTGTTGCTGTGGCTCTGGCATAGGCCAGCAGCAACAGCTCCGATTAGACCCCTACCCCTAGCCTGGGAACCTCCATATGCCATGGGTACAGCCCTAAAAAGACAAAAGGCCAAAGGAAAAAAAAAAGTATTTCAAAGAGATAGCAGCAGAGGGAACAAAACAGAACAAAAACAAGTTCTGTTTCAAAGTACTGAAAAGACCAGTTTGCACTCAGGAATAATTAGATGTGCTCTGGGAACCATGGATTTGGACCTGATCTTAGAAGACCTCATATCCCAGCATTAGCCGGTGGGGAGACAGTGATGGGCTCTGATCAGGGTTGTTACTTGAAAAAAGTAATGTTCTAAAGCGATCCATGAGGCAGCAGCATCCCGGACTGAAGACGGTAGAGCACTAAAGTAAGAGGACATTGCAGCAACAAAGCCTGAATTAGCACCACGGAAATGGCCTGTAAAGGAAAGGAGAATTAGGAGCCTGGACAAGGTGAGAATCAGTGGGGCTGGGTCCCCAAGGAGCTATGAGGAGAGGAAGGAGAAAGCATTTAAGATACAAAGACTAGAGTGCTGGTAGAATCAACAGAAACAGGGACATCTGGAGGCGGCCACGTTTAAGAGACACAGAGTGGCGTGGTTCTCCCTCCTTTCCAGGTGTTGGTGGAACACCCGGGTGGAAATGTGCACCAGCAACAGCAAATGCTGGGCTGGAGAAAGGCCCGCGGGTGGGGGCCGAAGAGAAGCAACATGGAAGCCATCCCCTTGGAGGTGACAGAGAAAACCACGCGAGGCGATGACGCCTTAGAAGACAAGGAGAATAGAGGCCCAAGGGCAGAACTTGAGTGAGTGAGGTGAGAGGCAGAGAAGGAAGAGCAGAGGAGCAGGAGCACTTGGGGAGGATGGAACATGGACAGGGAGGGAAGACGCCCGCTTGGTTCAGGCTCACGAGAGAGACTTCTGGAAATGCCTCTCGCTGTGTCCAGGTCAGGATCCACGCGCGGGAGAGGGTCGTTACGGGGAACGCCCTCATGAGGTTTGGGAGGATGCTCCATCACGCCAAGGGCCACAGCACAGATGCCAAGGGGCACGAAAAATCAGAGAAGGTCTTTAGAGCCGCCCACGCGGAGGTTGTCCAGAAGCACCGGCGAGGGACTGTAAGATTTTCCTATGTGGGAACTTCCACCACCAAGGGATGTGGCACACTGTCAGCCTTTCTCGAAGACTGCGCACTGGAAAGCCCTGTGTTTCCTTATCATCTCCCATCCACAAGGAATGTCACATGGGGAGGTCTGCACAAGCCATGTGATGGCAGCCCAGTTTGTGTTCTCAATTCCAAACAGGTCAACAGTTACTGATTAATTTCACCCTCTCAAAGAGGAGCCACTTCTTTCTTATTCCCAACATTGGCCATCACCACTTCTTTGGTTTGCCTGTTTCTGGAACCAAGTTCTCACAAATAGCATGTTTCTAAGACTCAGAGGGGGAAAAAAAGGTAATAAAATCTTAAACAAGCCTTCGTCAAGTGCTAGGCTTCTACAAATTTAATTTCCTCCCAGAAAGACCTGTTGGGACATTGGGTTCTATTAGCTACAAAGCTAATCTGACACCTAAGTAGGCTAGGCTGCTGGCTGGCTACTTGTTAACATTTTGGGTTACACTTTAAAGTAATTCCCCTTCTCTGCAATGCTTTCCCAAATCTGTCCATTTAAGCTTGGAATTCCTTTAAAGGGGACGAAGCCATGAATTCACAAGGAGAGGTCAAGCTTCAAATACAAAAATCTATGCTGTGTCCACACCCCCATCACCAGTTGGTTTAAATTAGCCCTAAAGAAGAGATGCCTTCTAAGAAAGAATAAAAGCCACAATGTGATTTTGTAGGAGTCACCATAGCTTCTCTAAAAGCTGGTGGTAGGCAACAGTATCGGGTTTCGAGTTTCTTAGCCCAGCTGACTTGGCTTACCTGGTCAGATAAAGGTCAGGGCTGGGGGCTGAGGGTGGGGGCTGGGCTTAGGTGCCCAAGTTTTCTTGGCTTCTTAGTTCAGGAAATTTTCTTCAATTCAGCAAGCTGCAGGAGTCTGTGATAGGCTTATACTAAGCCTGGAAACACGGTAGTGAAAGAAATACTTGTGCGCTGAAGAGACTAGATCCATGGCCTAGGGAGACTCCTAGGCATATCATTACCGAACGGAGCGAAGTGCTGGAGACAGAGGACCTGGCATCGCCTTCGGGTGGTGGATGAGCTGGGAGGGACTCCCAGCCTCCCAGGTGGGGGAGGTCACAAGGGCTTTTTACGAGTGAGTTAAAAGGAACTTCGAGGGTTTGATCCCTGGCCTCGCTCAGTGGGTTAAGGATCCGGCATTGCTGTGTGCTGTGGTGTAGGTCACAGACGTGGCTTGGATCCTCCGTCGCCATGGCTGTAGTGTAGTTGCAGCTGCAGTTCCGATTCAACCCCTAGCCTGGGAACCTCCATATGCTGCAGGTGCAGCCCTAAAAAGCCAAAAATAAATAAATAAATAAATAACCAAAAAAAAAAAAAAAAAAAGGAACTTTGAGATGAGATTCCTATCTTTTCTCCTAAATTGAGATTTGAGCATAGAGGCCTTCTCAGGGTCACTGCAGGAACATTCTATCTTGGTCTCTCTCCATCCCCATTCTCCTCTGAGGAAGAGCAAAGAAAAACCAGTCACTAGTAAAGAAGGCTAAAAAGTTTTACGGTGCTTAATACTTTCAGGCCAGCTAACCCATCAAGGCTAAACAGAGGGGAGTTCCCTGGTGGCTCAGCCGGTTAAGAATCCAGCGTTATCGCTGCTGTGGCTTGTGTCACAGCTGTGGCACAGGTTCGATCCCTGGCCCAGGAATTTCCACTTGCCACAGCCAAAAGAAAAAGATTAAACGGAGGACTCCTTCCAAGGGTTGGGACCCACCGATCCTCTGGTAGCAGCCTAGTGCATCAGAATGACACCTCCTCAGGGAGGCAGTGGGGGAAGGTGGCCAGGGTTGGTGGCCTTGTGCCTCCCAGGTCAGCCTGGGGGGCTTGCTGGAATGGATGAGAGAAAGGCAAGGGAGAGCAGGGGGTGAGAGGGACCCACCCCCTTGGGAGCCTTCAGGAAAGGAAATGGCTTACCTCTGACTGGTCTCGTGAGGAAAGAGGTGAGGAGGGCAAGCCTGAGGTCATCACGCCTGGAGGAGACTCCCTCACCCCAGCTGTGGTTTTCCAGAGCCTTATTGGAGAGCCAGGGTCTTCAGCTTTGGACTTGACCGGGTGCCTTCACTTGCTTGCTCTGCCGTATGACCTTGATTGGAACCAACGCTCTAGCACTAAAGTTGCACTTGGCAAGCTTCACACTGGCTCCCCAAGTTGGAGTCCTGTCCCACAAGAACATTCACTGTGAGTTATCAGAGGGACTCGTGCAGGGGGCACTGGAGGCCAAGGCCAACTTGGACAGCATTGTGGAACCAGAGCTTTTGACTTTGCTAGTGCTCCCGAGACACTGGGAAGAGACCCCTGGGTCTCTTTCTGATTTGATCACACTTTTTTTTTTTTTTGTCCCTCAAGCCCTGAGAGCAGAGACTTGCCAAGAGGAGGGTGGGATGGAGGCTGATCCTGGATCCTTGCCAAGAGGAGGGTGGGATGGAGGCTGATCCTGGATCCTTGGGTGCTGAAGAAGGGAGGAGATGGGCAGTCAGGAGAGCTGGAAACCAACCTGGCTGACTGCGCTGCCACCGCCCCAGGCCAGCCATTCTTGGCTCTAGGAGGTTCAAAGTCTTTAAGAAATACTCCCCTCCGCCCCAAAGTTTTTATTTCCAAGAGAAATAGCTTCTCTCTCTGCATGTTTCCTTCAATGCTCAGCAAGCCCTGCACAAGCACACGAAGGCTATAAACCTGCTACTTCGCTGGGGCTGTTTATTTCCAGTCGACAAATATTGTGCCAATGTTCACTTCAATTAGGAGACACATTTGACAATCTGACTACTCCATCTGATGCCTCAAGGGCAAATTTCAGCTCTTTCAGGAAGGGATGGGCCAATAAGGGATCCATATGAATAAAATATACAGACAAGGAATATTCACGGCAGTTTGGGGAAACCACCTTCTGCAGCCAGGAGACTGAAATGTCTACATGAAAAAAAAATTCGCATCAATAAAGCATGGGGCTGGTTCAGCTGGAGGGAGGCTGGGAATTCAGAGTGAAGGCTATAGGGCCTGCTTGCCCTTCGCCTGCCTGGAGTTGGAATTCAGTGAGAATCGGCACGGTGGGGCCTAAGACATTTGTCATTCTAAGGAAGAAAGCGTTGCAGCAGAGTTCAACTCACGAAGACTCTTACTAGTCTTAGTCCAGCTTTTAAAATCACCCTAGCAACTGGAAGTCTTCTGTGTTTTCTCCCCTCTTCCTTATTACCCTGAAGGCAACCAGAAAAGCAGCTCAGCATCCTCCTTTACAAGCTTTCTATGCCCTGGAAGGTGGAAGTCAAGGACCAGACCCCGCTAATAGAGCAATTCCTGCTTTGAATGGACCCTGGATCCACGTTACCTGTTTCCTGGCAGCAGCAGAATTGGGGGAGTGGATGAGATCCTCGGCTGCCCCACTCAGCTGCCTTGGGCAAATGCTGTCAGCTCCCAGGGCTCCTGTGTCCCCATCAGGGCCGAGGGAAGTCAGTTCCTTCCTCATCTCACAAGGTTGTCACGTGCTAAGAGTGGAAGGAAGGGAACGTTTGATAGAAATGGCGGCACCTTTGCTAATTAGCTCCTGTTTCCTGAGCTGACCTGATCAGGGGTGCAGTGAACTCCCAGGGGCAGCTGGGTCACAGATCAACTAACCAACCAACCAAACAAAACCCTTTAGGTCAATGCATCTCAGACTTCACATTCATCTAGTTCCTTTGTTAGTTTACTGGGTTAGCCTAAACACTTGTTGGTGTATGTGTTTCAAGAAGGACCGCACTCAGCTCTACATAAGCTTATTAACAGAAGATGATTCAGTTTGTATTTTAATATTAGCAACTGTTAAACGGTCTATTCTGAAAAGGGCACATTCTCAACAGCTATTGTTGGAACAGAGAGGAGTGACCATCAATACTCTACTCTTTGATCCTTAGGACACTGTTATTGCCAGTGTGATGAGCAAACCTCATGGAAATTAAATTTCTTCATCATAGGGGGATTCCTGGATTCACACTAGCATTTGGTAAAGCTCGAGTTATTCCTCAATTGTCTGATTTTCTGTTATTCATTCATTCATTCACTTGGCAAACCTTTATCGGAACCTAGGATAGGCCAGGATGCCGGGGAAGCTACGAAGACACACTTTCTTCCTCTAGGAGACAGAGAGGCAGAGAGCCTCATGCACGAAGGAAGTGAAGGAAAAGAGGGCACGCAGCTCTGTGCAGGCATATTTGATCTGAGCATGTGGGTGACAGGATATTAAGCAGAGAGTGATTCGTGTGCAGAGGCACAGGGTCCCCGCCAAGACGGCACGGCTCTGGGTTTGAGAACCGGCCTTGGTTTTTCTCCCTCCTCCCCTGGCGCCCCCTCCTTTTCACCTCTCCCCCTTTCCTCTCCCCTGCTTCCCCTCCTCCTTCCTCCCTGCCACCATTTTCCTCCTCAGTCCCTTCCTCGCTTCCGCCCTCATACTTGAGCAATCATTTTGGTCTCCTCTCCAATCCAGGTATATCCGAACAGAAATATACAAAAAAAAAAAAAAATCAAACACCCAAACTTCAGGCAGTGCTTCAATAAGCCCCATGATGAGAGGGGACGGCACCCCTCCTCCACCAGTGACCAGCCTGGAGACACCCCTGCCTCCCCCTTGGTCTCCCATGTGGGGAGACCCCTGGTGAGACCCATCATTCTTGCCTTCATCCCAGCCACCGGGCTGTATTTTTTTCTACACGCTTGAAAAACTCTTTGAAGACCCCAGGGACCTGTGCTGGACGTGCAGAGGATGCCCGAGTGAGCAAAGGAGGCACTGAGCCGTTGGAAGTTCATCAAGAACCCAAAGGCAGAGGTGCGAGGACAGACATCATTTACATGTCCTCGGTTGGCAGCACTGTCCCACGTCCAGTATGGCCAGTCACCTCTGCAGCCTTCACACATCTCCAGCGTCAACAGGAAAATCACGATGCAAGTCTAATGAGAAGAAAAGTTCCATTGAAATTATCAGGATTCTTTCTGTCTGATCCATGTCGCCCATACTGCCCTAGAAAGCAGAAATTACTAACTATTCTCTCCTGCTCTGGTTTTCAAAAGTTTGTAAAAGAGAAACTGCTTCCGATATGGGCCCCAGAAGCCCTAGGGTGCGCCCTTTCCTCTCCCCCAAATTCATCTGGCTGTGCTTTTGAGCCAAACAACGTGCCTCCTCAGACTTCATAAATCGTCATTCCTCTGCCCATCCAGAGAGCAGAAATTCATGACTTCATCTCCATCAAACAGTGTAAAACCCCAAACAAAAATACATCTGGACAAACAGGACGCCAGGTTTTGCTTGATGAGAAGGGAAATAGCTCAACCCTGGCCCCTTGAAATGAAGGCTTTATCTCAAAACATGTTCATGGCCCCTTAACAGAGTCGCCGAGACCAGCTCCGCTTATAATATCCAACATAAACTAGAGATGGAGCTCATTTTGCTCAGTGTTTTGTGACCTGGAAAACATTTTGTTGGAGCCTTTAAAAAAAGATTAGCCCATGTTCATTTTTCCCCCCCTAAATGCAATGATCATCATTTTCTGTTCCTTGAGCCCAGGTGAACAGCTAGCCAGGGAGCTGGTGCGGGGGGGAAGGTGGCCTCGCAATTTCCCGACACGGTTAACAGGCCGTTAAAATTCTGTCCTGCTCAACCTTCACGTCCGTGTTCGGGAATCAGAGGCTAGAACTACGAGGGCAAAATAAATGCACATCCTGCCGACCAGTATCTGCGTGTAAAGTGGACGGAAGAGGCAGCAACAAAGCACCGTTCACTGGTCAGTTAAATCATCCATTATCCACCAAACTGGATACTAAGGCGAAATTCATCTGAATACATATTTTTCCTTCAAAAGAAATTTGTTTGCTTGTGTTCTGTAGGTAGGTCACGTGTGATGCATTTTTAAATAGAAGGAGATCCATCTGGAATCTCCCCATCGAAAGCAAAAGCAAAAGCAAAGGGGACCCGAGCTGAGGTCCTATCAGGCCGAAAGGGAAAACCTCAAACTGTTGATAATTCTCCCCCAGCTCCTCTCGCCAGGGCTGCCTTGTAATGGGGGGGGGGGGGGGTAGGGGGGGCCGTAATTTGGGCCGAAGCAGCAGCAGGCACTATGCAAATGTTTCCTTAATTGTATCCCAGCCATTACTCAATTGTGGAGGCTTTTAAGATAATTTATTAATATTCTCTTTACTGTGGATGAAGCGGAGGGCTGCTGTGGGTTTTTGTGGGACGTATGTGTGTGTATTTCTTCTTGAGTTATTTATTTGATAATGATATTAAATATTAGAAACTCTAACAGCTGGTGTGTTTATCCTGACTTGAGTGTATTAACCTCTTTAGCCCTTTTTTCCAGAAGAAGGATTCGGCATCACAGATTTGACTGTCAGCTGTGGTGCCTGGCGGCCCAGCCGACTGGCATCCTGACAGAATCGAAAGTCCAGAGCGGCAAGTAAACACGGATGACATTGCGGGGAGAGAGCGGGGAGAGAGCACATGATAACTTGAGGCACCTGCAGCTGCCTGCACCCAAATCAAAGTAAGGGCTGAGCTCACTGGAATGGAAAAACACTGCATTTACCGGGAGTGAGTTGGCGCTGTGTGAGGTGAGGGAGGCAGGGGCTCCATGGACGGCAGGGGAGGGGAAGACAGCCCTGAGCGCTGGCGTTCTGCCCACTGACAATACTCAGCTCAAGTACCTTGAGGGAAAGCCCTGGGTCCTAAGGCCCATTGTGTCCCATATGGTGAGTGAGGACGGGCTGACAGGTCAGTGGGTGAAGGATGCCCTGGGGTAGGCTGAGCCACTGGGTAGCACAAAGGTCAAGTTCACCTGCAACATACGCGTCTAGCCCTGGATCGACCCTTTACTGGCTATGTGACCTTCAGCCAGTTATTTATTCTCCTGGCCTCAGTTTCCACATCTGTAACAGGAAGATAATTACACACAGTCATGGTCGCGGTGAGCCACAGTCAAAGGACATAATGAATATGGACAAAACATGAACACAAAGAATTACTGGTTTCCTATTTCCCTTTACCCCACGGGAAATGACTTGGGCCCCTTCCCACCTGGGGCACGTCCAAGCTTGGACTTGAAGAGGGAGAGGATCCCCCTCTGGAGTGCGGGGGGCTGCTCACCCCATGTTCTGGGTCTGAGTGTCCCTGGAATGATGACACTGGCAGGAAGGGTAAGGAGTGGTACAAAGCAGTGCTGTTCGGGGTCACAGGCAAGACTCGCTTAGAAGAGACACGTTCTCTTCGGGCCCCGCCAGAGTCCCAGGGCCCCGCAGTGTGAGATTTGCTGCTCTCAGCACCCAGGTCACGGCTCGGCTGCCCATAAACACTAGCTGGTGTCGCCAAAGGCTTTGAGGAAATCATGACGTTCAAGGTGTAACTGACCCAAGTGGAGGAGACGCAGCATCGGGAGGGATGGAGAGCCGGGGCGGGGGGCGGGGGCGGGCTGGGGTTGCTTTAGGGCAACAGATAAGGTGCTTCCGTTGCTCCAGAAAGCCAGGGTTCTTCCTGTTTTAACACTGTGTTTGGCCTTCAGGAGGTGTATGCCTTGGTTAATGAATGAGTGAATGAACTGTTGAATAAAAACAAAATCCACATCTGCAGTGGAGCAAGTGTCGGAAGTACATTTCCGTGAGCCGCTGCACTTCCGGCAGAGAAGAGCCACTGCACTTCCAGCAGGGAGTTTCCGTGTGCTGGGCAACTCTTAGGTGTCATCCCAGAAGCGCTTGAGCTCATCTGTACCCAAGGCCTTGAACCCTTGTTCCCTCTAGCTGTCACCACAGAGGCCAAGGAAAGCACAGCCTGACCACATGCCCCAGGCCTGTCCTGTGTCCCCTGGGACCCTCCCTCCCTGGTGCCTCTGAGACATGACACACTGGGGGGACCTCTTGGTGCCCACCCACATGCAGCTGTAAAGCACGGAGGAGTGAATGCCTTGTGCAGGGCAGGAGCTGGTAGAATCCCTTACATGTCATGAAAGGCTCCTAGAATATTTTTTCATCACTTAACTTGGGTACACAAGGATTAATACATTCTCAGCACACATTTGCACTATGGATTAAAAAGTTAAGCAAAGACAATTGAACTAGATTTGTTGATTCATCTCCCCGTCTATTTAAACCAACCTGAAATGTCCGATGGATTTCAAAGCTACAAAGGCTGGGGGACAGCAGCGAGTGGCTGTGGAAGGATTCGGAGCTCCCAGAAGGCTGGACGGATGCGGACTCCCAGCTTCTTTCAGAATTCGTCCCCCTCGCAGGGATCGGGGTGGGGGCAGGGTTCGTAGTTGGTACAATCTTCTTCCCAGTCTTCTCCACGCTTGTCTCTGCCCCCTCTGTGAACACAGACAGCAAGTTCATTCATGCACATGAGGTCATTCACATTCATGTGAGTCAAGGTCATTCATGTGAGTCAAGGTCATTCATTCATGTTAGGTAAGCATTCAAGCTGCCAATGGTGAATCAATTCTACAAACAGTAACTGAGTACCGACAGAGTCTTTGCTCCTGGGTCATGATCTGGGGTGGTGGGGGGTCGTGTTGAAGGAGGAGTAGATTCGTGGAGGCAGTTGGGTCTTCTAGCTGCATAAGGCCCTTGGAAAGAGGTACAGATGTAAGTGCTGGAGGGGCTCAGAGAAAAAGCCTCCCTACAAGGCCAGGTGGTCCTGGAAAGGTGAGGGTAAAAGGAGTCTGCGATGAGGGAACGCGGAGAGCGTGTGACCGTGGGAAACATGGTGAGAGATGTTCTGTGATGGGGTAAGAGTGGGACTGTCTGGGGGGCAGAGGGGCAGGACAATCCAGTGGGACCCTGGGAATGGCCCCCTTATTCCAGATCCAAAGGATTTTGTCTGTGGCTGCCTTTGGCAGAGTGAAAAGGATTAAATTTTCTTGGACCAAGTGATCTCCACAGAGAGACACCTTCGCTACCCAATCACCCAGACTGAGGGTGTCTCCACTGCCTGCTCTTCCCTACACTGCAAGCATCAACCCATAGCCAGGAGCCCTCACTGGATCCACAGATGAGATTGGTATTTTGCTCCTAATAGGATGTTGGCCTTACACCAAAATAGCCTTTGCCTGAATTCTGACTCTTCTCCCCAGTTGTGGGGAAGAAGTGCGCTGTCACTGGAGGAGGGAGGGTAAGGTGGTGTTGGGAGACTGGGAGGGGAAGAGAAAGCCCTCTGTCCCAATTCAACAGCAATCTATGACCCAAACTTGGAGCACAGAGAGGCAGCTGTCCCTTCTTGGCACATCTATTTTTTTTCCTTTTTCCTTTTTTATTGAAGCATAGTGTATTCACAATGTTGGGTTAGTTTCTGGTGTATTTCAAAGTGATTCAGTTATTATTCTAAGAGATGAAAGTCTGGCTGGAAACTGAGGATTCAGGTTTTAAGAATGGCTGAAAGCAACCACCCATGTTTCAGAAAGAGGCAATGAAGGATCCACTCTTTTGGTTTGTTCTTGGTGATGAAGAACTCTTGGCTTGGAAGTAGGGGTGGAATGCAGAAGGAATCTAAGTCTTGATCTGCAAGACTTGAGAAAAAGTCCCAGTCAAACCTGTGTACTGTTTCCTTCCCTCTACCCATTTTTAATTCTCTTCCCTCCAGGTGCTTAGTGCCTTCCAGCAAAGTCAAGGCCAATCAGTTCAAATTAGAGCTTAATCTTTATCTATAATTCTTTCCATTTGCATTTTGGCAGGCCTCTCTCCTTCCTCCATGGATCAATGCTTCATTCAAAGGAATGACTTTCTAATAGTGGAATCCCTAGTAATCAGCACCTTGTGAGGGGTGGAAGTGGGGGTATAAAATCTTTTCCTGCTTTTCCTTTAACTTTGCCATATCAACACGGACCTACATGTGAGGTTAGCTCTAGGTATATGTCAGCCAACTGACCACAGGCTAAACTGGGCCAACTGCCTATCTTTGTACATCAAGTTTTATTGGAGACCACAGCCACTCCCATTTGCTTAACATATTGTTTATGGCTTCTTTCAGCCCTACAATGGTAGAGTTGAAGAGTTGGGACAGAGACTGTATGGCCCACAAAGCCTGAAAATATTTACTCTCTGGTCCATTACAGAAAAGATTTGCTCAACCCAGTGTAGATTCACACGTATCTTAGATTTACTGTGAGAAACCTGGGTATTGTCCAGTCAGAACCTGCTTTGACCCTATCAAAGGATATCTCCTCTGGAAGTACAAGGTATGAAAAGTGCCCTATGTCCAGGCATTTCCAAAAATAATATGGTGCTACTACAAAATAAAGCCTTTCACATCCTTTATCTCTTTTAAGACTCACGATGACCCCTGGGGTAAATATTGCTAACCCGGTTTTGGAGATAAACTGTGGTTCTGAGAAGTTAATCAGGTGCCCTGTGTCTAGCAGAGGGTAAAGAGTGCAGGTAGGATTCAAATCCTGCTCTAGGATGTGATCTTAACCAGTTCTCTCTACCTCAACTGATGGCAATTACTACCATGAATTAAGCATTTATTAAATACCAGGTACTATGGAGTATGACTTTCTCACATTTTCTCATTGAACCTTCAGACCAATTCCATCAGACAGACATTTTCAGCCCTATTTCCTACGTGGTCTCCATAGCTTTTATAAAGTGTCCCCAAACTACAAAGCACAACAGCAGCGATCAACGACGACCGTTCATAAACCCTTCAGTGCCCCAATGCAAGTCAGGTCTCTTTCCCTTCCCAGCAGTTAATTCTGTTCATCCCCGGGGAATGCATCAGTCCTGCTACTTTTTTCCGGCCTGGGGGAGCTCAGCCTTCCCCATCCGTTTCCCCCATCAGGGCAGCTGGACTTGTCTTGCAGAGTGGCAGGTGGCAGAGGGACTCGGGGTGTCCAAGCAGGAGGTGGGAGTGACAGAATGGACCAAAGCATGGTCTGGCTGAAAAGATGAGAGGAGTATGGTTTCTCAGCTGCCGGCGTGCTCTGGCTCAGGAAAGACATCAGCACTGGTGTTTCTAGCTTTCCAGCTTCCCGATACGTTAGAGCCACTGGGCCACAGAGAAGCACCATTCCGGGCAACTGCAGCGCCAACACAGCACGCTCTCGCCTGCTCTCCAGCCCTTCCCAACCCGTCCTGCCTGCCAGGATGATTTTATCTTCTCTCACATGACTCTGGTGTTAACGCATTATACCACCACGGGCTCTTTGGGCCAGATGCACTATGATCATCCATTGTCTCTGTAGAAAATTCATGGTCAGGCAGCAAGTGGCTAAAATTGTTATCTATCTGCTCCTTCCAAGACCTTCAAGATACCCAGTTCTGCTGGGGGGGGGTGTCAATTAGAAGAACAGAGTGATTCTGAGGGGCCATGTGCCCAGCCATCTGGATCTCTTGTTCCTTGGCTCTTCCAGGTACCTTAGTTCTTCTGGTTCTACATTCTAAGTTCTTTCCATGACTGGCAATAGGGTGTTTTATCATTACCGACTCTGGCAGAAAAGATGGAAAGTGGGATTTAAGAAACTGAAATCAAAAGGAAAGCATCTCCTTGGTTACTGATTTGACCCTGAAAACTTGGCAGGGGCGGGGGTGGTGAAGGGGGGCGGAACTCTATCATGCCTGAGTGTAAGTGCAGCTGGAATCCCATCTTTGGCCCTACCTGTCATGGTCTCTCCTGAACCCCAGATTTGCATAGGCAGTTGTCTATGAAATCTCCACCTGGAGGTCCTTCAACCCAACAGGTTCAAAAGAGAGTGGTTTCTCCTCCAGCACTGGTTGCAGGTCTTGCCATCTACCCAGTCTTCCAAGTTAGCCACCTGCCTGTCACCCCTGGCACACCCTCTTCCAGCCCGTGTATATCCATTCCCTTATTCAGTGTCCTAGCTTGGACCTTCGTCATCTCCCCTGGACTGTAATCACCTCCCAGCATCCCCTCCAGCTTCTAGGAACCTGTAGACTCTTTGTCAAACTAGAGCAGAGGCCAAGATGTCAGTCAAGACAATAACTACACAGAGAGACGGACAGGGCCAACAGAGAACTGGAAACAAAGATCTGCCCTCCAACTTTCAGTAAAATGAAAGTTTGAAAACTGACAGGTGTGTGAAGCAGATGATTCCGAAGATGTGAACACTTGGGGACGAGCCAGGCAGTCAGCCAGGTAGATGGATCATTTCAGTAGGATGCTGTCAAGGCTGTAATACACAGTACAACCTCACAAAAGAGTTCATAGATGAATGCTTACTATGCGCCCAGCACTTGCCTTATGAGATAACTCCAGCCATTATCAACCCCACTTTAGAGTTCCCATGGATTGGGTGACCTGGAACAGGTCTGAAGGTGGCAGAGCTAAGGAGGCAGTCTGATCCTGGATGTGAAAAAGTTCAACCAAACCAAACCAAACCAGCCCAACAAAAATGTACCTTGGCCCAATTTCTTCTGCTAGTTGCTCTCTCATGTCTCTGCTCTCTTCTCTACCAAAACCCTTCAAAGGAGTTTCTTTACCCAAATTTTGCTGCGATAGAATCGACATATAGCGTTGTATTAGTGTAAGGTATATAATGCAATGCTTTAATACATTGCAAAATGATTATCACAGTAAGTCTAACATCCGTCATCTCACGCAATTCCATGTTTTTCTCGTGATGAGAACTTTTAAGATCTACTCTCTCAGGAGTTCCCGTCCTGGCTCAATGGAAACAAATCTGACTAGCATCCACAAGGACAAAGGTTCGATCCCTGGCCTCGCTCACTGGGTTAAGGATCTGGCGTTGCCATGAGCTGTGGTGTATACAGGTCACAGACATGGCTCGGATCTGGTGTTGCTGCGGCTGTGGCGTAGGCGAGCGGCTACTGCTTCAATTCGACCTATAGCCTGGGAACACTCTATGTGCCACAGATGTGGAGCTAAAAAGATTAAAAGAAAAAAAAATCTACTCTCTTAGCACCTTTCAAATAAGCAACCCAGTGCTGTCACCATGCCATCCATCACACCCCCGGGAATTAACTGTCTTATAACTGGGAGTTTGTACTTTCTACCGTCTCCACCGATTTCGCCATCCCTCACCTTTCACTTCTGGCAATCTGTTCTGTTTCTGAGTTTGTTTGTTTGTTTGTTTTCATTCCACATATAAGTGAGATCCCATAGTATTGGTCTTTCTCTGTCTGGCTTACTTCACTTAGCATAATGCCCTCAAGGTCCATCAATGCTGTCGCAAGTGACAGGATTTCCTTCATTTTTATGACTGAATAGTCGTCCGTTTCATATATATATAAAATACAATATATATACATGCAACTTCTTTATCCACTCATCCACTGATGTTAGGTTGTTCCCACTATTATAAATAATGTTGCAATGAACATGCGACTGTAGATATCGCTGAGAGAGTGATTTCATTTCCTTCAGATACACACCCAGGAGGGAACTGCTGGATTGGAAAGTGCTTCTATTTTTAATTTCTTGAGGCACCTCCATCCTGTTTACCATTTACAGTCCCATCGACAGGGCACAGGGTTCCCTTTCTTCACGTTCTCGCCAACACTTACATCTGTCTTTTATTTAAAAAAAAAATTTTTTTTTTTTTGTCCTTTGTCTTTTTAGGGCCATACCCGCAGCATATGGAGGTTCCCAGGCTAGGAGTTGAATCAGAGCTACAGCTGCGGCCTACACCACAGCCACAGCAATGCGGGGTCTGAGGCACGTCTGCAACCTACACCACAGCTCACGGCAACGCCAGATCCTTAACGCACTGAGTGAGGCCAGGGATCGAACCTGCATCCTCATGGATACTCGTCAGGTTCATTAAGCTCTGAGCCACAACAGGAACTCCAACATTTGTTTTTTAAATAATAGCCATTTTAGCAGGTGTGAGGTGCTATCTCATGGTGGTTTTGGTTTGCATTTTTCTGATGATTAGTGACTCTGAGCCTCATGTAATTGCTGGCCAAGTGTATGTTCCCTCTGGAAAAATATCTAAATAGTTCTTCTGACCATTTTTTAAAAAAATGGAATTATTTGTTTTTTTGCTATAGAGTTGTATGAGTTCTTCATATATTTTGGATATCAACCCCTAATCAGATATATGATTTACAAATATTTTCTCTCATTTCATAGTTTGCCTTTTCATCTTGTTGATGATTTCCTTTGCTCTGCAGAAAACTTTTGATTGGATGTAGTTCTACTTGTTTACTTTTTGCTTTTGTCAAATCCAGAAAAAAAAAATATTGCCAAGACAGATGCCAAGGAGCTTATCTGCTGTTCTCTTCTACGAGTTTCATGTTTTCAGATATAACATCCAAGTCTTCAATCCATTTTAAGTTGATTTTTGTGCAAGGGAGTTTTCCATATTAGTAATTCCTCTCATTTTCTCTTATACTCCATCCTGTTCAGTGTTTGTCTCCATGACTCTTCCAGAACTGCTCTTGACCAGATCGCCAGTGACCTCATCTTGCTAAAAGGAATGCTAACATCTCGGTCCTCTTGGTCATCTTTCTTGACCTTCTCATACCACTTGAACCAGGTCCTTTTGATACATTTCTTGACCTGGCTCCAGAACCCCACTCCCTCTTCCTTCACAGGTGGCTCTCACTCAGCCTCCTTTGCTAGTCTTCTCCTCTCCCCAACCTCGTCCTACTGGAGTGTCCCAGGGTCCTGTTCCCAAGAGTGCCCCTGGCCTGGCTCTCTTTCCATCTTGACTCACTCCCTTGGTGATGCCACTCAATCTCATGGCATTTAAATATCATGTGTATGCAAAACCACTTCCAAATTTATAATCAAAATTCAGAGATCCCCTCCAAAATAACTTTAGATGTGTACTTGACATTCCTCTTGGACGTCTACAACAGACACCTCAACTCAACACGCCAGACACAAACCCCCTGATTTCCCTTGAAAAACCTCCCTTCTTTCTGATTTATGAGGAGCTCCGCTCTTTCAGTGCTGAAGCTTCGAATCTCAGGCCACCAGCAACCTATCAGGAAATCTCCTTGGCTTTGTCTCCAGATTCTCTTTGGAAACAGACCACCTGTCACCACCTCTACCTCTGCTACCTCCATCATCCCGCTCCTCCTCCCGTCTGTCTCCTGGCTCTGCATGTCTCTTCTCGACACAGCAACCAGAGTTAGCCTTAACAAGTAAGTCAGATTAGCCCATTCCTCTGCTTGAAATTCTCTAAAGACTCCCTATTCGTCTCAGAATAAAAGCCAGAGATTTCACAAGGGCCAATAATACCCTATGGGTTTGAGAGCCCAGAGCTATTCTCACCCTTGGCCACCCTCATGCACCCTGATCCGGTCACACTGGCCTCCTTGGTGTTCCTCAGACAGCCCCACCACAAGCCCCATTGCACTTAGCAGTTCCTCCTGCCTGGAAGCTCTAGCTCTGGGTATCTGCAGAGCTGAGGTCCTCCTGCTCCTTCAGTCTTGGCTCAGGTACCACCTCCTCCAAGGTCTCACCCTGACCAGCCACAGAGTGCCCCCAACTCTGCCCTCCCAATTCCTCCTTCTCAGCTCTACTGTGCCTGTTTCACAGCATTCATCCCCTTAGAACATACGCTAAACTTGCTATTTCTTGTTTAGTGTTTAGGCTCCATCTCCCCCCACTGGCACAACAGGAGCTTCAAGAGGGCAGAGATCGTGTCTGTTTGGTTCACCATGTCATCTTAAGCATACAGTCGTGGCACATAGTAGACAGCCAATACCTATTTGCTGAATGAATTACCAATTCATTAGTCTGTCACACTGGAGCCACGGAGGCAGAGGAAGATCCTACAGCGGGTCTTCATCGACCCAGAAGCCTAGTGGGCACAAGGTCCCGGGTACGGGAGGGAAGGGGGATCAATCACTTATCCGCATGCCCTTCTCCTGCGGTGGCGTAAACACAGATTTAACCCGAGCATCCTTCAAAGCACTGAGCCTTCCCAGGAGAAAAGTGCTGACGAAGTACAGGAGGATGGGAGCTGCTAAGGGTGAGACTTTGATTTGCAGAATTTCAGTTTATTGGACAAGCATGTCCAGGGTCCTTTCCTCATCGTGGGACTGGCTCCCTTTGTCCTTCTCCTCTTCCATCCTGGCCCCTCAGCTACACCCTGCAATCAATCCTCTTCCCCTGGGGGACAAGGCGGGACTCGGTGCTCAGGCGAGATCAGCAACACAACCCCAATCGATGCTGAGATCAATGCTGGTGTTTGAAACCCAAATCTGCGGCATTCACTTCGTCCGGGGGCATTTTCCTCAGCTGATGGGGACTCCAGGAGCTGCAGCCTTTTTCCCTCTAAATTGAAAGCGATTTTTTTCAGTCACAGTAGTGGGTTTCTGAACTGCAAACCGGAGAGGCGTTTTGATTCCACAAACAGCCCCCAGAGGAAACCATTTCAAGCCCGACATTTTTCTTCTTTAGCCAAGGGACCCAATCGCATCATCTCAAAACTCTCCTTCCCCCAGGCCTCTCCATCCCTTACACACGCGCACACACACACACAGAGAGAGAGAAAAAAAAAAGTCTACCTTCCATTGAACTAACTTAAATGGGAAATAAAATCAGTTCCTTTGGCCTATTTTTACTCCATCAGAATGAGGAGGGGAAAAAATGGATTCTAAAGAAGAGTTCTAATGACCTTACCTGCTTAGAGCTGCAAACACCAGAGGATCTTATTAGCTGAAAAGTCTCTTTTGTGTTCGCATCTGTCTAGGTAGGGACACTGCCGGCGTGTTTGTGTTTGGCCAGGGCTGCCCAGCCTCCCAACGTCCTGTGGAGAGAGGCACCTTGAAGTGCCCCATAGCGACATCACAGAGCCCGGGGCTGCCTATCTGGGTCAGCAGAGAACCAGCTCCCCACAGGCATCCGGCACTTCCAGGGAAATTGAGGATGTGTTAAGAAATGCATGTTGGTCCCTGGGCTCTTGTGACCCGCAGCTCTCACCTTCCCTTCCTCAGAAAGACAGAGGAATCTATGGAAAGGAAAGGGGTAGGTAGCTCCTAGAAAGAGCACTTGAGGAGGAAAAGTCAGCGAGTTCCTGTCGGGGTGCAGCGGAAATGAATCTAAGGAACCATGAGGTTGCGGGTTCGATCCCCGGCCTCGCTCAGTGGTTTAAGGATCCGGTGTTGCCGTGAGCTGTGGGGTAGGTTGCAGATGTGGCTTGGATCTGATGTAGCTGTGGCTGTAGCGGCAGGCAGCAGCTGTAGCTCCGATTTGACCCCTAGCCTGGGAATTTCCATATGCCGCAGATGTGGCCCTAAAAAGCAAAAAAAAAAAAAAAAAGGAGTAAAAGTCAGAAGACGTGCCTCCTCACCTTATCCTTGCCTGGCTCTCAAAAGCTGTCTTTCCTAAAATTGAAATATTTTTTCTATTCTACTTAGAATGGATAAGCAATGAGAGCCTACTGCATTTCACAGGGAACTATATCCAATCTCTTGGGATAGAACATGATGGAAAATAATGCAAAAAAAGGAATATATTTATAGGTATGACTGGGTCACTTTGCTATGCGGCAGAAATTGGCACAACCTTGCCAACCAGCTATAATTTAATTAAGAAATAAATTCCATTTAAATTTTAAAAAAAGCTGTCTTTCCTGATGGAAACAGGGGGTGTTCCAGGACATCCCCCACTTTGGGAGAACACAGAATCCTGGGATATCAAGAGGTCAGTCGATTCATCCCCTTCCCCATTCCCATTTTACAGATGAACAAACTAAGGAACAAAGAGGAAAGGCTATACATCAAACAGGGAGCAGAGCTGGGCCTGACTAGAGTGCAATTCACTTCAGAATTTGCACATAGGAAAAACTCACGGGGGACAATATTTTGGAGGGGGCAACGGGGAGACTTTTTTTTTTATTTTGCTGGAATGTGGTTAATTTGTAATGTTGTATTAGTTTCAGGTGTCCAGCAAAATAATTCAGGGGTGTGTGTGTGTGCAAATATATGTATTCTTTTTTTACATTCTCTTTCATTATAGGTTATTATAAGGTATTGAGTCCAGTTCTAGGTGCTATAAAGTAGGTCCTTGCTGCTTCTCTTACATATAATACTGTCTATATTTTGCTACCAAACTCCTAATTTATCCCTCCGCTCCCGTCTTTGGTAACCATAAGTTTGTTTCCTATGTCTGTGAGTGTAGTTTTGTAAATAAGTTCATTTGTATCATTTTTTTTTTTTTAGATTTCACATATAAGCAATATCATATATTTGCCTTTCTCTGTCTGGCTTACTTGGTATGATAATCTCTAGATCCACCCATGTTGCTGCAAATGGCATCATTTCATTCTTTTTCTGGCTAAGTAGTATTCCACTGGCCACATGTACCCCATCTTCTTTATCCGTTCATCTGTGGATGGATACTCAGGTTGATTCCATGTCTCCACTATTGTAAACAGTGCTGCTACAAACACTGGGGTGCACATATCTTTTTGAATTACGTTTTTCTCTCGATGTATGCCCAGGAGTGGGATAGCAGAATCATACGGTAACTCTATTTTTTTTTTTCTCTTTTTGCTTTTTAGGGCCACACCCATGGCACATGGAGGTTCCTAGGCTAGGGGTCTAATAGGAGCTACAGCTGCCAGCCACAGCCACAGGCACAGCGATGCAGGATTGGAGCTGTGTCTGCGGCTGACACCACAGCTTATGGCAACACTAGATCCTTAACTCACTGAGAGGGGCCAGGGATTGAACCCACAACCTCATGGTTCCTAGTCAGATTCGTTTCTGCTGTGCCACGATGGGAACTCCCCTATTTTCAGTTTTTTGAGGCATCCCCATACTGCTCTAGGAGACATATTTGGAAGCTGCTTTTGCAGGCAACAAATAAGAGGCATGTTTATTTGGAAGGCCTTGCTAGAGGCTGATAGAGTTTACGGAGGACAGGAAACACTTCTCTCCTCAGTACCCTTCCGGCTCACCAGAGATCTGGAAAATTCTGATTCCTTATCTAAAGCATCATCCACCCCTCCTCCCTGCTTTCCAGGGAGCATCTCGTAAACAGAGATACTCATCCGAATCCCCTTCAGAGCAGCTCCTGGAGCGGTGATCACCGCCCCGCTCTGGCTCAGGCTGGGTGATGCCTGGGTTCGGAGTGCCTTGCGGCCCATCAGACTCCTAGACGGCAGGGAAACGACTGTCATTCACTTTTGTGTTGCTCAGAAATTTCAGATCCCTCGGCTGGGAAGGGCCTCGTTTCTCTGCTCACTCTACCTGGACCCACCCTAGCATTTTCTCCTCCAAATAGTTATTTGCAGCCCCCAGCTCTCAGGGCTTCCTTGGGGCTGCTTCGCATAAGCCTTACCCCAAAGGGCCCACTTCGTGAGCGAAAGCCCTGCGGGGCCTGGCAGCTTTGCCCAGACTCATACCCCCTAACCCTGCACACAGTTTACAAGAGGAGCCATCCAGGGCTCAGCCATGGGTCGCGTTCCCTGTCCTCCTGAGAAAAGACCTCTGAGTCTGGCCTCGGTGCTGGCAGGTTGAGAAGCTTCATAGTCGAACCAGAGGCCTTTACTATCAAGGTTTCCTTCAGCTAGAACCTTCTCCCCCTTCCTCCTGCCCGGAAAACTGTGCATTACAGTCTGTCCTCCCTAACGAATGCTTCACAGGACCCCAAGCCTGGGGAAGACTCTGAAAAAAAGACGAAAAGAAAGATTCTAAATCAAGTAACTTGCACGCCATTCTGCTCTAGCCCCACATCAACTGACCAGAGCAGTCATACACTAACCCTGTCGAGCAGCAAAATCGTCTGAGGCTCTTTTTCAAGATGCAAATTCTTGGTTTCACCAGAATCAGGATTCCTTAGTGCTTATAGAACTATAGGGGTGGGATTGAGCAGATTTTTTTTTTCCCAGCTTGTTTCTTTTCATTTTCATTATATTAACATGTGCTTTGGTTCAAATAAAAAATTTACAAATCCAGACGGGCTTATGAAGAAAAGCAGAAGTCCCTTGATCTCGTCTACGCCCTCCCAGCCATTCCTCTAGGCTTTTATCCCCAAAGACGACTGACTCTCCCTCCTCCTTGTAGCTATTTTGATGAGTACCCTTGTGTGTCGTACACGCATCTCTGTTATTTTCAGTTCAGTTATCAGCTTGAGGTGTTGTCTATCATGGAAGAGGATCTGGCTCATTTATATCACTTTCCTTCCCTTTGTCCACCCCCCCCCCAGAAACGAGTATGTGATTCCTCTCTGTCACCCAAACTCCTCAGCAGGGAGCAGCACGCTCACGGGGTCACTTCCTGTCCGTCCCCACCCCGCCCCCCCAACGCACTATCCACAGACAGTGCTGGCAAGAAGGGTGGGGGCACCAAGCCTGTCCATCGATTGGTTCTACAAGTTGAAAAAAATCAATAAACGGTATTTCTGCTACGATGCTCCTGTCTGTGTTGTTCTGGACAGAGCCGGGGACAGTTTGTCCTGCTGTGCATGCGACTGGTAAATAGGGGACAGTGTCAGGACGTGGGGTTGTACCGGTTCTTGGACGATGTCCCCACCCCCATATATTAATATTTGCAGCAATCAAGTACAAATTTTCTCACAATTAGGGAGGCGTCCTTGACACTCCATAAAGGTCTTAAGAAAACAAAATTCTGGAGGAGCGCCTTTCATCCTTTCCAAAAAAGGTGGGTTTAAGAAAGAGACTCACAGACATAGAAAACAAACCATATGGTTGCCAAAGGGGAAAGCTGGGGGAGGGATATATTAGGAGTTTGGGATTAATATTATATATAAAACAGATAAACCACAAGATCCTACTGCATAGCACAGGGAACCATAGTCAATATCTTGTAATGAACTATAACGGAAAAGAAACTGAAAAAGTACACACACACACACACACACACCTATGTGTCTATATGTATGTATATGTCTAACTGAATCACTTTGCTGTATACCTGAAACTAACACAACATTGTAAATCAACTATAACCCAAATTTTTAAAAAAGGAGGTGGTAATTTAGTACCTTCTATATTACGTAACGGAAGAAAGCTGTAAAGTACAGATGTTGCTGTTGCTGCTGCAAAGATACAGCCTCTGTGTTAAAAAGAAAAAAAAAAAAAAAACAGCAGATTGATGAAGAAGGCTGTCCCAAGATTGTACATGTTAATCTTGATGACCTTGACTTCTGTTAGATATGAACATCTTCAAGGACTGACTTGTCCAAGGAGAAGTAGAACCCCAGTGTTCACTGAGAAACTGTGATTCTAGCTGCAAATGCCAGGAAATAATTATTTGTGCTAATATTTTTCTTAGGATTATTCCTGGTTTTGTTAGAGCTTTAGTTACAAGTTTCTCAAGTTTTGAGTCACCAGCCAAACCCTATTCTTCCCGTAAGCCCTCTTATTTTTATTGTGCAATTTTGTAGATCATGAAATAGCTCAGGAATGCCTATAGGGGAAATGGCTGATTGTGTTATAGCAGAAATGCCTTAGATTTACCTCGTAGCTGCTTTGATATGGCCACTGCAACATTCAAAAGAAAGTATTCCTGGAGGCAACTTTGAATAAATGATTCCTTCCTTTCTGCACGTCATCTTTATCATCTTCTCAAGTTTCGAGCTCTCTGCCTTCATCTCGAATCTGTTAATTACTGTTATTCCTAGAAACTCATCTTGCTCCACCCTAGACAGGTTGCTCAGGCTCAACCATTCTTTCCTGGGCTCCACATCTTCCTCTTCCTTGGTTTGGCCACTTTTATTTACTGGCATATGTTCTTAAGAAACATCCTATGAAAGAGGGCAGGATTCTTTTGAGTCCTTGCATGTCTGAAAAGGCTGTATGTCTAGCACTTCACTGAAGATTTGGCTGGGTTTAGAGATCTAAGTTCAAAAATTTTGCCTCTGAATTTTAAAGGCACTGATCTATTGTCCTCAGCATCTAGTATTTCTGACAAAGAGCTAGGATACCAACATGATTCTTCTTTCCGATTTTTTTTCTGCAAGCTTTAAGGGTCTTTATTCTTACTGTTCCAAAATGTCCCATGTGTGTCTAGTTGAGACCCTTCTTACTATGCCTGGCACTTGATGTTTTCCCATTCGAGGGATCTAGTACATTCTCTTGTGTTGACTCTTGGGCAAGTGCTCACTTATATTTTTACTATTCTCTATTTTGATAACATTCATTTATCAGATGGTTGATTTCCTGAATTAATACTTGATATCTCTTATATTTTATCTTATTTTGTCCATGGTAAAAACTTTTCTGAGACACTCTTCCAGCATTATCTCTTGCGTTTTGTATCACCACTTTCTTTTAATTTTAGCAATCGTATTTTTGAGCTCTAAGAGTTCTCTGATCACTTTTTTAATATTATCATCGTTTTCTTACGCAGAGAGGCAATATAGTCTCCCTTTCTTCCAAATGTATTCACGAATGTTTAAAGTCTCTTTTGTTCCCTGGAACACCTGCTGCCTTCAGGCCCCCTCTGCCCTCTTCAGCTTCTCTGGGCTCCAACAGTCTCCTTACCTCCTTCTTCATGACACATCCTCTGGCCAGGGGCTTCCTGAACTCTCATCAACTGCCATTCCTACAATCCTGTTTTTTTCTCTTCCAGAAACGTCATTTTGCAGAAAACTCTTGTCTGTTTCTGTTTCTCCTCTGCACCATCTTCATGGATGTGGGTTTATACCTGTGTTGTGTTATTTACTTTCACGAGATCTCCTTTTGGAGAACATGCATCTGTGATCGATTCAACATCTTAGGAGAGAAGTTGGCACCAAGAGTTTTTAAAAGCCCTGCAGGATACCATATGACCTCTGGGTATTTACCCTAGAAAGATGAAGACTTTTATTCACATAAAAATATGGGCACAAAGTTCACAGGAGCTTTATCCGTAATAGCCAAAGAAGTGGAAACAACTCAACTATTCCTCAGTTGGTAACTGGATCAACAAATTATGGTATATCTATCAGCGGAAAACTACTCAGCAATAAGGAGGAATTATTAAACGGCACAAATGAACCTTTCCACAGAAAAGAGAATCCTGGACTTAGAGAATAGACTTGTGCTTGCCAAGGGGGAGAGGGAGGGAGCGGGATGGATTGGGAACTTGGGGCTAATAGATACAGACTATTGCCTTTGGAATGGATTAGCAACGAGATCCTGCTGTGTAGCACTGGGAACTATGTCTAGTCACTTATGATGGACCATGATAATGTGAGAAAAAAGAATCTATACATGTGTGTGTAACTGGGTCACCATGCTGTACAGTAGAAAATTGACAGAATACTGTAAACCAGCTACAATGAAAAATAAAATAAAAATCATTATATACAAAAAAATATATATATATAGGCAACAACTTGGATGGATCTCAAGGCCATGATGCTAAGTGAAAAAAGACAATCTGTAAAGGTTTCATGCTGCATAATTCCATTTATATAACATTCTCACGCCCATAAAATTACAGAGATGTGAGAGAGATCTGTGGTTGCCTGTGGTTAGGGTTGGGGAACAGTGTAACTAATAAGGGGTGATATGAAGGGGCTGGAACAGTTCTATAACCTGATTGTGGTACTGGTTCCTCAAATACACACATTTCATAGAATTATACACACAGACCAGATATACATAGTAAGGAGAGAGAGAGAAAATGTAAAAACTGATGAAATTCAAAGTTGTTAGTATTGTTTATCATTATTTACATCCACATCAGTTTCCTTGTTTTGACAACTTAGAATGTGTGCGTAAAATATTTTCACTGGGGGAAGCTGGGTGAACAGTATCCAGAACTCTGTATTAGCTGACGTAGGTTTAAACCTGTTGTTTACTTTAAAACCCTCTGGGCTAGTGATTCCTAGATAATTTCAAAATGAAAAGTTATTTAAAAAAAAAAAACAATTTCACAAGAAACAAAGCTGTGCAGGTGATTCCAATTCCCTGTAATGCTAAACTAGGCTCTGAGAAGTCCTACAAAAAATTCATCCCATTGAACTTTGTTCAAACCAGCATTTACTAAGCTCATTCGGTTAAGGAACCTCTTCGTGACATGATATTTAGAAACATACTCTGGAAAACTCAGTGGGAAAGGATGAGATAAGAAATGTCACTATTTCTGCAAACAGGCACTTCCTTGAAAGTTTAGAAAAGGGTGTAGAGTCCTCCATCCTCACCAGCTAATCTATAAATTCAGCTGCCTGATATCTTTCCTATTTAAACGTATTTTTTAAACTGAGTTTCCAGAGCTGTTCTGCCCAGTGTGGGTGCTCTTAGGACCCACGTCCAGGTCTAGGACTTCAGGGATGTGAGACCATCTTGCAAAGCTCTTCCACCAAGTAACCTTGGCCATAGCTTCACATCTCTGGAAGCTTTACGTCTGGGACCCTGTTCAGAGCACCTCCAGTTCAGTCTGGGGTTAATGTCACAGTGCTCAGAGCAAATCAACCTTGCATTCCAAGATAGGAGATCTAGTCATCAGCCAACTCAGAGAGTGGTGTCAGATGACAGAAATCTCTCTGGCCTGGCAGGTGGGGAGCAGGTTACTGCCCTGGACCTTTTTTCTTGCTGTAGATATAAAGGCAACTTGATTTGCTTGGTTTACAGAGCAGGGCCCGGCTGCTGCAGGCGGACCTGTGCCGACTAGTAAACTGGACCACCGTTCCCTAATGCAGTCCCAAACACCGCTCTGCTTGCCCGCATCGACCTCGCCTTGAACTTCTCGGGAGTTACATAACCTTGCCTCCCCTCAGTGCTTTTGAACTCTGTTTCCAGAAGGCCAATTTGCACTGACTTGTGTTTTTTGCTGAAAAGCCTGGAAAGTCCCTATCACAGGCATTATTAGCTGCATATGCAACCTTGGGGATTCACACTTGTGTTGTTTTGAAATCACGTGTAACACTAAGGTAAAAGTACCTGTTTCCAAGTAGCTGAAAACACCATTTTGACTCCTTAGTAACTGGTCAGTTCAGATAAAGCTGTCAAGCTGCGTGTGTCCCAGAACCAACCTAGATCTTTGTCACTGTGATTAGGAATGCCTTTTGGGGTAGGATTTACTCTTTTCTTAGAAAAACAACTAAGAACAACAACCAGAAAAAATCCCCACACGATTTCACTGCCCCAGCCCCAAGTTCAGAGCCGTGCACACAGCTGATAATCAAGAAACATACAGCTCACCTGCATGGTCTTGTAGAAGTCAGAAGAAGTCTGGCTTCCAGGCCAAGGGACTGGATCTTGGATTGTTCCTACGTGAGATGAGAGTATTAAGGCATCAACACTGTGGAGAAATAGGCACATAGCAGATTACACACAGGCCAACATGTACGAGTGAGTCAGGAGCTGCTGCGCTCAGTGGAGAACAGTGTGAAGGGGCTGGAAAGCCCACCTAATCAACTTAGTGGGCCTCCAGGGCTGCTTGGAGAAGAGTGGGACTACCTCTGGGTGACACCATTTTGGTTTCTCTTTCACCCCTATTACTGGGAAAAAAAAGGAGAAATCCAGGAAGACCTGGGATCTGCTTAGAATGACCAGCTGTCCTAGTTTGCCTGAGACTGGGGGTTGCCCAGGATGCAGGAATTTCAGTGCTAAACTAGAACAGCCCTGGGCCAACCTGGGAGGCTTGGTCATCCCACTGAACATCCTTAGAGAATGTGGATTCAGCTGGTTAAGGTCAGAGGGATGCGAGAGATGGGAAGCGCCTCCAGGCGTGTGGCAGAAAAACCCGAGGTAACCCCCCGCCCCCCCGTGACCCCACCTCCTGGTGCTCACACCTTGTGCAATTCCATCCCTTTTAGTGTGGGCAGGATCTGGGACTTCCTTCTAACCAACTGAATGGGAAACATAGCAGATACCACTCCATATTAGCAGCCTGGAGCTGGAACTCTTCTTGCAGGCTTGAGCAAATGAGCAGTCAAGTTGGAGAAGCCCACATTGCAAGGACGTGTGGGCAGCCTCTAACCAAGAGCCGGCAAAAAGTAAGAGCTCTGGGTCACACAGCTGCAAGGAAGTGAATTCTGCCAACAGCCTGACGGGCTTGGAGACAGACTCTCCTCCAGTGGAGCCTCCAGATGAGAACACAGCCTGGTGGAAGCCCTAACTGCAGCCTGGTGAGACTCTGACCAGAGGACCCAGTTAAGCTGTGCCTGGACTCCTGACTCATGCACGCAGGGATAACGGAATGTGCATGGCTTCAAGCTGCTAAGATTGTCGTAATTTGTTCCACAGGCACAGAAGATGAAAATGAAGTGTTTTCAAATATATCGCTATGCCTTGAGTGCTCACACAGGAAAGGGTTCATATCCCCCCTTCCTCACCTCTGGGAAGGTGGCCCAGCCAGGTGCGGGCCCGATTCCCTGAGCCGAGGCCTCCTTGACCACGCTCCCTGCTCCACGGAGAAACCACACAGCATCTGGGAGGACCTCCTTGTTTCCAGACTAAGAGTCTCAAAATCAGAGAACCAAGGTTTTAAAAACTGGTCACTTCTGACTTAGCATCACTCTCCTTGCGTGGCGGCGACCAGCTTTCATTAGGATGTTACACCGGTTTTTAACAAATTGTCAAGTCTGGAGTGAAAACTCACCTTTCGCAAGGATTCTCTTCCTTCCTTCCTGTCTCCTTTTCTTCCTTCCCTCCCTCCCTGGCCTCCTCCTCTTTCGGGTGCACACGTTTCTCTTGGTTGGAGAAGAGGGTAAAGGGATTAGAACATCAGCATTGTACCAATGGGTCTATAACAGAAATGAGGACCCTGCTCCGAGAAATGGAGGGAGGACCTCAAACAGGGTAATTGACAGTCTCCGCATCGCAGGCCAACCTCAGAGCGCCTTTGTTGGACTGGCCTGACCCCCACCTCGGTGTGATGATCTATTTCAGAACTTAGTGAGGGAAACAGAAGCAGGGCAGCACAGAAGTCTGATGCACCCACCTGTGAAGCCACAGCACGTGGGGGTTTGGGGGGTCCCTTCCCAGCTCCTTGTCACCTTACCCCTTAGACCTAATATCCCAAGGCAACTGACTCGGTCTCAGATTAGCCTGTAAAATCAGGAGCTGCCCTGGGTACTCTGAGCTCTGGAGCAAGGCTGCCAGCCACTCAGGGCTATTTCCAGTTGGAGCAGATCAGGGAAGCATCCAACTCTCCCTGACCTCCCCCTCCACCCCGCTTTCACAAAAGGACTCCCCTGACTTCTCAATTATGGGGCAGCCAGTGCCCCAGGCGTAGGAACAAGATTGCTTCAAAACCATGACATGGGGGAGTTCCCGTTATGGCGTGGTGGAAATGAATCTGACCAGGAACCATGAGGTTGCAGGTTCGATCCCTGGCCTTGCTCAGTGGATTAAGGATCCAGCGTTGCCGTGAGCTGTGGTGTAGGTCGCAGACGGGGCTCGGATCTGGCGTTGCTGTGGCTGTGGTGTAGGCCAGCAGCTGTAGCTCCGACTGGACTCCTAGCCTGGGAACCTCCATATGCTGCAGGTGTGGCCCTAAAAAGCAAAAACAAAAAACAAAAAACCCATGACATTGGTGCTGCCAGGGCCAAGGCACGAGGCAAAGTAGCTCTAGAACTTGGATATTAAGTATTTACTTTGAAAACTAATGGATTTCCTTTTCCTTAGGCCTTTCCCCCAACCTAAAACGTCCTTGAGGTGAACTTTCCGGGATATTCATCAGTGGGCCTGGTCGCCCATCTCTACACAATATCCTCCAGAGCAGTGGTTTTTAAATATTATCTGGAGGAAGAGGGAGGTCTTTATATAGCTGCGTGAGGTATGTCACCAACACAGCCTCAGTAAAGGAGAAAGGACACAGGCACACACACTCACACAGTGAAAAATCCCATGAGTCAACCTGCTCTGTGTTCCACTGACTGCGGTACCTATGAGGAAACCTCATTTTATTGTGCTGTATTTCATTTACTTTTGCTCTTGTAACATATTAGTAAAAGCAAAGACGAGAACATGGGCCATTTTCCTATATCCCCGTTACCAGCCACTGCTATGTCATTATTCTGATCACATGGCCAAACCACCGACTTAACGGGATCAGTGGAAACCGAGCCTCTGCGATGTCTAAGGATGCTATTTCATGAACAAGTTCACGGAGACGCCTTAAGAAAAGGCTGTGGGCTGTGGTCATCTGGCCGGCGCATCCTTCCATCTCCCGCCTTCTTGAATATGGGGTACAAAGCTAATTTCTGAAGAGAACTGTAGGTCAGCAATCATCCCTTTTGTCACATGCTTAAGCCTGAGCTGTATATAAATAACCGACAGTCATTTTTTTCATGTGTTCTTTTTTTTTCCATTAGGAAGATGGGTTTCTTCAAAGCATTTTGCTATTTTAAGGCCTCAAACATTTCCAGCACTTGCACAGCGTTGCTCTGAGCCTTGACTTATTTACAGAGAGATGCCGAGCTGAGATAAGGCTACTTAATAATCCACCAATTCTTGCTAAACACAGTTTCTTTCCATATCCTCAGTGAAATCTGGGAGTAAGCACTCTCGGATAAAGCCTTAGATGAGGCTATGTTTTTATTCTGGAGACGGTTACCTGAACCCTGAGTTATACGGAATGGCTTCCAAGGATGGATTTTCACATTGGTCAGTGGCTAAATCGTTTTCAAAGGCTATAAGGTGAAAATCCACAAGGAGTGTGAAAGAAGGAAATTTTCAAATTCTCATTCTTACAATAACCCTGCAAGATAATACTATCATTCCCACATTACAGAAGCAGACATAGAGGACTAAACTGCTCATATGTGGCAGAACCAGCATTTGAACCCAGGTCAGCCTGATTCACTGTATCCGTGACTCCCACTGTCCCCCACATGCCATCACCCTGTAGAGCCATGAGGACTCTGACGGAAGAGCAGGCACTGCTTTGTCATAAGGTACCACACATACTTTAGTTCAAACATTAATACACATATCACATATGTATTAAGCATTTACTTTGGTGTCAGGGACAGGGCTAGGATCTGGGAATAAAAATTTAAGTTACTGCCTGCCTGGAAGTGCTATTCTAAGCACTTAGACTAGTGAGTGATATTAGTCAGCGATGATCAACATTTACTAGCAACACGAAGGGGTTAACCCTCCTTATATTAGACTTACACACACACACACACACACACACACACACCCCTCATACAGACACACCATTCAGGCTGAATCCTTATGATGCCTTTTCTTCTTCAAAACCACACTTGGATTCAAGTGTGTTAGACCTGTGGTTGCCCCGCGGGGGTGGGAGGAAGAATAAATTGGGAGTTTGGGATTAGCGGATGCAAACTATTATACATAAGATGGATAAACAGCAAGGTCCTACTGTACAGTACAGGGAACTCTATTCATATCCTGTGATAAACACAATGGAAAAGAATAAGAAAAAGAACGTATCTATGTATCTATGTATATATATAAACACACACTATATGTATAGTTAGGCATACATATATATATACTTAACTGAATTATTCTGCAGTACAGCAGACATCAACATTTTAAATCAACCATACTTCAATAACATAAATTTAACAAAAACACACTTGGATTCACTGCATCTGAATAAAGCAAAATTAATAAATGAGAGGACATATTGTTCTCTTCTCCTTCACCAAGGAAAGCTCAGAAAATGATACCACCTTGATGTGGGAAAAAAAAACATGCATAACTCTAAAGAGATTTTTTAAATGGATCTATTTGTTTTTCAAAATCCTATTAATTATAGAAAAAAATAAAAATAAAGAGAAACTTGTATCACACCTCCCCCCCCACAGGACAACCAATACTGACATCTCACTATCTATTGTGGTCACAGACTTTTTCAAGGCACGTGTATATAAACACAGGCTTGTGCCCTGGATACTGTTTTGTAACTCACATTTTTCATTGTGTCTCATCAACACCCTGCCATGTAAGTATATGTGGATATCATTTAAAATAGGTATATACATAATCCACTGTTGACTCTTGATGGTTTACTAATCAGTTACAACTACTGGACATTTCAGGTTGCTTCCAATGAATGGTGTTCTACCAGACATTCTTGTCCATTCATCGTTTTTGTTTGTTTGTTTGTTTTGGTTTGTTTTTGTTTTTGTTTTAGGGCCGCACCCGGGGCATATGGAGGTTCCCAGGCTAGGGGTCGAATCAGAACTACAGCTGCCGGCCTACACCGCAGCCACAGCAACTTGGAATCCGAGCTGCATCTTCGACCTACGTCACCACTTACAGCAACACCGGATCTTTAACCCACTAAGTGATGCCAGGGATCAAACCTGTGTCCTCATGGATGCTAGTCAGATTCGTTCCCACGGAGCCATGACGGGAACTCCCATTCATCTGTTTTAAATTTTATTTTATTCAAGTATAGCTGATTGACAACGTCTCTGTTGTACAACAAAGTGACTCAGCCGTCCAGACACACGTACGCTTTCCCACACAGATTATCATAGAACATCGTATAGATTTCCCTGTTCTATACGGCAGGTCCCTGCTGACCCTGTTGACCATCCATTCCACCTACAGAGGTGTGCCTTTACCAACTCCAAACCCCCAAGCCACCCCCCACCCCATTCATCTTTGTGCAACAATCTGATTTTTTCCTTAGGATGTATTTCCAGACATAGAAATGCTGGCTAAGAAACTGAGCACAGGGGTGAAGGATTTTTGCTCTCCGGAAAGTCTGTCATATTTCACATCTCACCAGTGGAAGAAGGGGCCCATTTTCCACCCTCTCAATGTCTGTTGGAGACTTTAGATGGCAAGAGAAAGCTCTAAGACGACATGTGAGACTTAATCCCAGTGACTGATCCTGGAGGGAACAGGTCCTCACAGGCTTGGAACAGAGGGGTCATTGCCTGGAGGCAGAAGCCTGCACTTGATCTTCTGCTCTATCTCTCTTGGTCTGAGGTTCCTCTGAATTCACTGATTTTCAGTGACAAACAGGCTTCCAGGAAGCTTTCCCTCCTCCTGCCTCTTTGATGCTCACAAAAAGACAACAAATAAGAGAATCTTGGCCGGTGTAAGTCCGAGGGAGCTATTTTTGCATTGGGACACGATAAACGACGCCATATGTGGAAGCACAGGTGCAGGTCTTGATGCCTTGTTACCAAGGACCATCACAGCCATAAACTGAGGTGGAATAGAGAAGCGAGCAGATGGAGGCGCGGACCCCAGGAAAACAAAGGAGTCAGACAGAAGTTAGGGAAGCTTGTTCTGGGTTACCAGGGAGACTCTGGGAGATTTCAAACCCTCATGCTTACGACTGAGGATGGTGGAAGGCTAAGGAGCAACCTGCTCACCTCTGGAGACGTCCAGAGTCCTGCTGACCCTCACCTGGCTCCTCAAGGCCACAGCAGGTCAACGAGAAAACACTGCAAGTTCTGGCACCTCCAGCATGGACCTGTTCCTTTGGTAGTGCAGAAACTTAACCGCTGTCTTTTCAGCGTTTACCCCCCACTAAGCCCCCCTGGGCACACGTGCTGCTCTCCCCTGCTCTGCGTAGACATTTACCCTCTGTTTTCAAATGGGTTCACCCTGCCTCATGGCTCAGGATGATCCACTGGAGAAAACCCCTCACTCCCCAAGGAATCAGAGAGCCCCTAGTTCTGCTGCTGTGAAAGTCAGCCAGCCCTGCAGTGTCCCTGCTTCTCAGTTTCTTAGGCGCAGCTGACATGGGACCTATGTGGACAAGGAAGAGGGCAGGGTGACTCAGCTGCCGCTAAGCAGTGGAAGTGCTGGATGCATTCATCTCTCCTCCCCATCCCCAGCCCCCTGGGTTCTCTGCCCCTTTTTTCTCCCCAAGCATGGACCTCAGGCCATCAGAGCCAACGGGAGGAAGGGATCCTCTTTGAGAAGAGGGACACCAGCCCCCGCCTTGCTGGACCGCTGAGAGTACTGCCCGTGGGGACAGTCACACTGCGACTTGCAGATGAGGAAACAGAGGCGTCGAAAGGTGAGGCCAGGGCTGGCACGGGCATTGAGTGAGTTGCCACAGGTCCCAGCACACAGCGAAGACTCTAAATATGAGCCCTTCTTGATTGTTCATGATGCTTAACGTTGATCAGTGCAAAGCTCGGTGTTCCTAGTGCCACGGGAGCTGTGCCCCTGACACTTAGAAAGGACACCATACATGGTGACGGCTTGACAATCGGCGCCACCTGGGACTCTGTTTGATACCAGTGCTACATCTTGCTCACAGAACTGGAGTCACACGTCTCCCCAAAGACTCCTGGCCCCTCAGATCATTTCCTCCCAGAACCCTTGGCCTCTGCTAAAGCCTTCTTTATGGGGCCGAATCTCACCCTTCCCCCAGGCTGTTTCTCTCGTCACTGCAACGTGCTTATCTGCTCTACTCGTCCCTCTGTGAGCTCCTCGGCCGCCCACCATGGCTTTCACGCGGCATCCAGCCTCTGCTTCTGGCTCCTTCTCCCCTGTGACTCGGCTCCCTTTGTCTCGGCGTTGCTGAGTCTGATACGTGCGTCGCCGGAAGGTCAGGCTCGCGTCTCGGCTACACATTTTATCTCCTGCCTCCGCCGCTGGAAAACAATGATTGCTGTCCTGAATTTTCTGTCGCTGGTAACTTTTTCCCGTTCTCCCAACAACTTTTTTCCTTCTTCCTGAAAAATCACCAGTGGTTTGTGTTCACTTTTTTTTTTTTTTTTGTCCTAAATACCCACTTAAGCATAGCTTTTGCAGAAGGCATACAGAAGCAGAGGACGGGAGAATCTCTTTTCATTTTCTTTGATGTGTCTTTGTGGTTGGGCATATGCATGTGTATTTCCAGCCTGGCCACCTCTTCTTTGTGAGCACCCTGGAGGAAGAATGGCTTCACTGCTGTCAGCAGTATCTTCTAGCCTGTTGGTAAACCACTCTAGTGGCTTCTCAGCAAAGAGTTTCTTCGGAGATCTCCAGTTCCACTCCCATTTGGAACATTTATTTATCTTAAAGTTCCTGGAGGTCCTCTCATTGCCTGGCTTTGCTTTCCTTCTCCATTTTGACACCCTCCCACCTGCTAATAAGAAATCCTTATGGTCAAGGCCAGAGCCAAGGTGGAATGCTTTCTCCCCCTGATGACTTCCTCCCTGCCCCCTCATCTCAGAAGGCATATTTTCCTAGTTCGTATTTCCACACAGAGCATCCTGACCTGTGCGTTTTAAGCAGGACTCAAAATTTATCAGCTACAGTTCACTCTCAATCATAGGTGCACGTTCTGTGGACCGTCTATTAATCTCAGACCAGCCTCCTGTGATGCTTACCAAGCAGTCCACCTGCTTCTTCACACTCCCCAGCCCCCCTGCAGTTAGGTGGGGTCCCATGACAGGGTCTGGCCAAAGAGTGTGGGTGGGAGCGATGCACCCCACTTCCAGGTGACAGCATAGAAGAGCCTGAGCAATTCTCCAGCTGTTCCTTCTCCTGCCCTGTGACTGAGGAGGCCCCGTGTTGAGAGGGTGGGGCCATAAGACTGAAGCAGCCTGATGTGTTCTGGACCCCTGCTGAAAGCAAGAAAGAACTGGAGTTCAGGCCTTGGGCTTGTTGGGAGCCCATCACAACCCAGCCCGTTCTAACAGTCTAACGTTTTGTGCTCCAGGGCTACGGCGCTCCTTATGGGTTTATGTCAATGTTCTGAAAACGTACATTAATCTTAATACTGTCCCACACAAGACATAGGGAGAAAAATATCAGTTACCAAGACACACACATAGCAGGTGCCTTTCTCACAACCTAGATAGGTCAACAGATCAACAGACAGACATAGATTATGCCAAAGCACCACATGGAAGGGAAGACGATGGAAAAATTTTAGTATTCTTAGATGCTTAAGCAGCAGAAATTTCAACTGCTTAGTAAAGCAAGAGGAAGAAGCGGCAGGCTGCCTCACACATGAGATCTAAATGGATTCCAGAATTAGAGACATGTTCAACAACTCAACGCCAGCACCACCAGGAGGAGAGTGAGATCTCATTCTTAAGAAACACAGTCATACGTCCCAAAGGCCAAATACTTCCTTATTATTTCAGCTAATGCCATTTGCCTTTTGAAAAATACATTTAAAACAATGATTATTAAATCTCAGACAAAACTTTTAGAAAACTATAGATGGAAAATTTTTGTTGGTGGGGTGTGAAATATGGAGTGCAGTAAATAATGTTTAAGACACCAAATCACATATCATAAAAGAGAAAACATGGATACGTCCAAGTTTAAAGTTAAATTTTTTATATGGTAAAGTAAAGAGATGAGTCACAATTTGGGAAAAGATCTTTGTCAGCATGCAATTAGCAAGGGATTTGTATTCAGAAAATCTTAAGAACTTCTTCAAAAGAAATCAGGAAAATATCCCCCACAAAAGGAGGAAAAGTGGGTAAACAATATGAACTGGTAACCCACAGATGGGGAAGCCAAATGGCTAAAAATAATGTGAAATATACTCAACCTCTCTAACAAGCAGAATTATCCAACATCCCTGGATTTTTATTTATTTCATTTATTTTTATTTGCCTTTTTAGGGCTGCACCCGGCGCACATGGAACTTCCCAGGCTAGGGGTCAAATCAGAGCTACACTTGCCAGCCTACACTACAGCCACCGCAACATCAGACCCGAGCTGTGGCTGTGACCTTCATCATAGCTCATGGCAATGCTGGATCCTTAACCCACTGAGTGAGGCCAGGGATTGAACCTGCATCCTCATGGTTACTTGTTGGGTTTGTTACCACTGAACCACAAATGGGAACTCCAACCTTGGATTTTTAGCTAAACTCTTATCATGACACTTAGTAAAAAAGGACATTGCCCCCAAAGCAGAGATTTACTTTAAGACAAAAGGGAAAGGAACTCTAGATTTCTGTGCTGAAGCACTACCCACAGCAGCAAGGCCAGGTCTCAAAACATTGACCTTGAGAGAGCCCAGAATGCCTTTGAGAAAGCAAACATCTCAAAGAAGGATTTCTTTTCTTTCCTTTTTTTCTTTCTTTTTGTAGGCTACTTTCAGTATGTTTTTAATTTTGATTTTTATTAGCGTATAGTTGATTTGCAGCCTTGTGTCACTATCCGCTGTTTCTTTTTATCCACCTGGCCTGCTTTCTGCCGAGGGGCCCCACAGCACCAGGAGAAATGTGTGTTAAGGCTCCTTGCAACAGATGCCGTGGAGAAGACCTCACTGTCATCGGTGCAGCCGGCGAAACTTCCTGGAAACTGCTGTGAAATATTTCACGCTGCTGTCAAGGACCATGTTGCCAGGCTCGTGCCCAGTGTTCTCCTCATCACCGTGGACAGACTGCAGCAGTTCATGCCTTGTATCGAAGTAATGAGTTATAATTGCTGGGAAAATTTATGTTGAAAAATTCTGCATGTTTTAATGCTGGCCGTCACTTATTGGAAATAAGATTTATTCGTCCTCTGGTAGGAGGCTCTGCTGGCAGCTTTCCTTGAAGATAAAAAGTGTTTGGAAGCCAATGACAACCAACCTTCAACTCCAGCCCCAACAGTACCCTACCTTCTCTTCAGACAGCTCAGCTCAGTGGCTGAGGCAGGCTAACAGGCTGATGCTCCAGATGGATTGGGAACAAGTTCTACACACTTTCGGAGCTCAGTTTCCTAATCTGGAAATGTGGAAAAGAATCGTGTTTCTTGGGCTGTGGGAGAAGAAAGAAGATCGGGCACGGGATAGGACCTGGCACACAGTCAGCCTGCAGGGTTGTCAGTGCTCACTTGGAACAAGATGAACAGACTGTCGGGGTTTCATCCGCAGGGTCCACCGTGCTGCTGGCTCCCGGGCTGGGCTGTGGGGTGAGTGCACTGGACGTTTTCTACATCAGTGGCCCTGGTGTGCAGCCAGCCAGCCACAGCCTGGCTCTCAGGGCCCCTGTAACCCTGGGCTTGCATGGGTGAGATGCATGACCAGGGTAGGGTGGTGCCTGGAGGTGGGGGAAGGGCTAGGTGACACGTCCTACACCCAGGCTCTGCCTTCACGGCCTCCACAGCCTGTACGATTATTCAATGAGCCACACATTTTTTCCTAACTGGGTCTCTGCCCCAGAATGTCTCTGTGCTCACTGCCATATCCCCAGCATCTGAACAGTGCAGTGTAGGTATTCAGTACAGCTTGTTGACGGAATTGAACAAAAATTCAATTGAGAAAATCCAATGTTGCCCAAAGTTACTGTCATGGGTTTGCATTTGTCCCCTCAAATTCCTGTGCTGAAGTCCTAACCCCAGAACCTTGGCATCTGACTGTATTTGGAGAAAGGGCTCTTTCAAGAGGTAATTAAGGTAAAGTGAGGTCATCAGGATGGACCCTAATCCAAGGTGACTGGCATCCTTATAAGAAGAGGAGATTATACAGAGACTCGCGCAGAGAGGAGACCCGGCGAAGCCACTGGAGGAAGGCAGCCATCTATAAGTCACAGAGGGGGCCCCCAGAATGAAATCAACCTTCTGGCACCTTGATCTTAGGCATCTAGCTTCCAGAACAGTGAATAAATAAATGTCTGTGGGTTAAGCCACCCAACCTGTGGCGCTTTGTTACAGCAGACCTGACAAACGAATATGGTCCCTGAGGAAGGCTTCTGCAGCAAAACCGAGGTCTAGTTTCATTAGCTTGAAGCACTAACTCTTGAATAGTCCATGCTTCAGAAACAGCACCTCTTTCAATGTGGTGCCAATCCCTCACAGCTGCCACCCAGGACTCCCCCTCTGAGAGATGCCACTCTCCCAGGGCAAGGCAGACACCTCCAATAGCCACTCTGGGCTTCTGAAGAGGCCTCACGTGGGATTGCTTACTGCACAGAATCTCTTGTTTACCTGGGGTCTTGCTTCTCTGGAGGAAGAGGGCAGCCACCTCATGAACCTTCTCATTTCCCAGCTGAGCGATGTCAGCAGTGCTATGAACACATCCTGCGTGCAGCGTACTGGGCTCTGGGAGAGACAGGAGATGCGGTCAATCCCACCTTTCTAGGGAGACCTATGGTCTTACAGGAATAATGCAACCTACAGACCCGACACAGTGGAGGCACAAACACATCCAAGGCAGGATCTAGTAACCCCCAACCTAAATAGTAGGTAAATAGATGCTACAGTGATTCAGAGAAGAGACTGGACTCAAGGCTGGAGGGAGGGGAGGGGAAGCCAGAGGCAAAGTCTCCTGTCCTTGTAATACTGGGACTCACGGTTGTCACAGTGCAACATCGGGACTGACAGTGGGGTGGGAGTAGGGTGGACTGTCCCACCTCTGGAGGACAGCAGAAGTCAATGTCCAGGAGGGTCTCAACAGGAGAAGAGAAGAGATTGGAGATGTGGCAAGGCCAGCCACCCATCTCTAGATTCCTGGAGCAAATGCGCAAACCACCTGAGCTAGGGCCAGCTACTGACTTTCTGACCATGGGTTCTTTTGCCCAAACCCTCACATAGGTTCCTGTTATGTTTGGGAAGGTCACGGGGAGCTGCCCCTCTCTTCCCTGCTACATGCAGACCTCAGTGCCACCAGCCTAGACCACATCCAAACCCTGCCCAGCCAGCATCTCGGCACTGGCACATGGGCAAACCAAGAACGGAAGTGGCACAGTGGGGAGAGAGTGTTCTCCTGAGACGGTGAAGTAGTGAACGCTACCCAGTCACTCATCCTGTCTTCCCAGATGGACACAGCCTCAGGTGTGCCTTTAAACCCCACTGGTACATGAGAGGGAGTGAGAAAGAGCAAGAACGAGAGAGAGCAAGAGCGAGAAGGAGAGAGAGAGAGAGCAAGAGAGGATGAATTCCCATAGGCAGCATAGCCTGGGTTTAGAAGAACCACTAAGAAAGCCCTTGCATCTCTCCTGGCCTGATCGGACTCCTCTCCTGGGTGTGTGGTGTGAGGAGAGGGGCTGGGCAAACTTCTTCGAGATGCCCCTGAGATATGGCAAGCAGTGAACAGGCTGGTTGTCTTGGAGTAGGATGGAGGGCCATGTCAAGTGATGACCAGAGGAAGGAGGCGGCACAGGAGGCCCAGCCTCAGCCCCATGTTCACCTCCCATCCTAGGATAAGACTTCCCCACCAGCACCTGTCACCTCCCTTCTCCCTGGCCTCGCACAGCCCTAGTGGAGCAGGGAGAGAGAGGGTGTGCACATGTTTAACCAGTGGATTTCACGAGCCACAATTCCTCTGCCTCCCTCACATATGTCATTACTGTTACTTCAACTCGTTCACGTGTTTGCTCAGAAGCCTTCATCGAAGTTTCTTTGCTAAAACTCGAGTTCAATGAATGGCCTTTTCATGTATCCTTTGGAGCACTTGGGAAGATCACTCTGTACTTTGACACAATGTATCTCTTTTCCAGTGACGGGGGATGGAGGGGGAGAGAGATTGTGTAATCTCGCCTTGGTAAGATTACACAGCAATGTCACATGGCATCAAAACAGAGGGCATGTAGTAGTGGATTCCTTTTAAATTCTTTTATGGAAGTGGAGTTGATTTACAATGTTGTATAATGACTCATATATATATATATATTCATACATGTGTACACACACACACTCACACACACACACACATATATATATGTTCTTCTTTAAAATAGTCTTTTCCATTGTGGGTTATCACAGGACACTGAATTTAGTTCCCTGTGCCCTACATGGGATCTTGTTTATCCCCTCCGTATATAATAGCTTACATCTGCCAACCCCAGCGTCCCAGTCCATCCCTCTCCCTCCCTCCTCCCCCTTGGCAACCACAAGTCTGTTCTCCTTGTCCATGGGTCTGCTTATATTGTGTAGATAGGTTCATTTGTGTCATATTTTAGATTAGGAGAGGACCCTTAATATTTCTTTAGCCAAAGGGGATATAAGAGATATAAGAGGGTGCAGGTTCAAAGTGCAAATAATGGCATCGTGATCATTCTCAGCCCTTCCAGGTGAGATCTCTCTGTGAGTCACCATCTCTCCGGACTCACTTCCCAATTCTCTGCTCCCAGAGTGAGTCCTCTGACAGTTGATTCTTTACTGCTGTGCAGGATAGCTGAACACATGAATTTATTGGAGTTACTTCCTTCTTCCTTGCTGTAATCAAGCTGCAAGATGCCTGTTAAAATTCCAATCAAGAACCTTTGGAATTTTTTTTAATTCCCTTAAGCCAATTTTTTTCAATGTCAAGAAAAATTTGTGATGAGCCTCCAGGCTATCCTCTGTTGAACACTTCAATTCTAATGATAGATGGTGTGACTAGATCTTAAACACTCCCCGACTTCTCTTAATTGACTGGATTTGGCTCGGTTCCTAGAATCGGCTCCCTGGTAGCCTCCGACCATGTAGATTGTTCAATATAGTGGAAAGAAGGTGGTAATTTCGTGTGACTTTGAGCAACGTCTTCCCTCCTTAATGCCCGCTTTGCTCCAGCCTGAGCAACATACGAGGAAATAAGATCCCCCATGATTCTTGTTTGAATGGCTGAACATCAAAACCTCACACTCACTATCCTTTTACTAAAGTCCCTGCTTCTTCCCGCGGTATGGTGCTTCTCAATCATTTGAATTTCTCAGCTTTTATAGATTCATAAATGTTTAGATGCAAGGAGTGAGAAAGAGATATGGGCAGATGAAATGTCCTGTTAGAAAAAGTGGAAGAGGAGTTCCCTGGTGGCCCAGTGGGTTAAGGATCTGGCCTTGTCACAGCTGTGGCTTCAGTCACTGCTGTAGCATGGGTTCCATCCGTGGCCCAGGAACTTCCACATGCCACAGGTGTGCCCCCCCCCCCAAAAAAAGTGGAAGACACAAAAAAGAGAAGGGGACAGAAACGCAGGAAGAACAAGAGAGAAGGAGAGATAAAGAGAGAGAGAGAACTAAAGCCTTTTGGCACAGACTCACCTCTCAACACTTCTTAGAAGAAACGCGATTAGCACTAAACTTAGCACTTTCTGTTTTCTCACCAAAAGGTTTGGTACAACTGCCATGGATGTTCCCCAAACTACCTCTGTAACTCTCTGACCAAGGGTGTTTGGTCACAGATGGCAGCTTTAGCAAATATAGGGTCTCAGGATGAAAATCCTTCGGGCTTTCTCTGAAATTACCCTTCTCTAGGCAGTCGGGATGGAAGTTCCAGCAGCTTGGTCTTCCGTGTTTAACTTGACCTTAAGTAATTACTGACATTTACCAAGGCTGCCTCAATAATTCCCAGGTCAATATTTTATGTTCCTGGATTGTGCTTTTGACAGGGAATATCTATTTTCAAAGGTAATATATACTGAATATGGTATGTACCCAGAAATAGAAGGCAGAGAGAAGATGGGCTCAAGGGTGGGGAAGAGCTCCTGTGGGGGTGGGGCAGGAGAGCTCCACCCACCAGTCAGCGTGGCCACAGCTGATGGGTACATTGGTACCTTGTTTTCTTCTAACTCCTAGAGGAGGCAGGTGCTACCAAGCTTTCTGAGCATCCCAGTCCCACGCGCTTGGTCCTCTGCTTGCACCTTTTTGCCGTGTAGCTCATGAGCTGCTACAGGAAGTGACATCTCTTCACTAGGCTCTTCACTATTTTCCTCCTCACAATGTTTGTTTCCCTTAATTTTTTTTTTTTTTAACCACTGACCATGCTATGAGTCAGCCTTTATCTCCCCAAACCTGACAAAATGCGTCGTAGAGACAGTCTCAGCCCCTAGTCCCCCTTCCCAATCCCAGGGGCTTTTCCTCTCGGCGTGGCCTCCCCATCTAACCAGCACTGCAGGAGCAACTCCCTCACCTGCTCAGAGATGGAAGCCAGCTGTCTCCATCTGAGGGCTCTGCTCTCCAGGGTGGCTGCCCTCTGCAGTCCCCCTCCCATTAGCCTGTAGGAGCCCACGATTTTCACTGAGCAGAGGGTGGGGCTGGGCTCCCTGGAGGACATTCACAAGCAGCTCTGCGAATTAAAACACACTGTGTATCAGTCTCGATGCCGCCTGGGTTGGTCTGACCCAATGGGGGACACTTGGCCAGGGCGTGCTTCACAAAGATGCTGACCGCTTGTGGGTTTATCATTCATCTGTCATTGTGGTGCTACCAGGAAATTCGGTGGACCTGACCCGCCCTTGACATGTGCGTGCAGAGGTCTACAGTGACCCTCTCTGGGGCAACTCCCCTCTTGACACTCTCAATCTCACAGAGAACTGGTTTCCATTTTTTTTTTTTTTTGGTCGCCCCAAAGCACATGGAGTTCCTGGGCCAGGGATCAGTTGTGAAGTGCAGCTGTGACCCACATGGCAGCTGCTGCAATGTGGGATCTTAACCCACTATCCTAAGGAGGGGACCAAACCTCTGTCCCAGGGCTCCAAAGACACTGCCAATTTCGTTGGGTCACAGTGGGAACTCCTGGTTTCCAATTTTTAATTCACTTGAATGAAAGTGGCTCTGGGTACTTACACCTGCGTAGAAGAATAGGGTAAAAATCACTAAGGATAAACATGGACTGAACACTTTCTTTATCAACTCTAATCTCTGAGTCATTCAGAATCAGTGCTTCTGAGTATCTCTGCTGCACCTGTCACGCATGGCCCGGACTAGAAAGATGTATGGATATGCTTGTCTCTTCCAATCTCATAGCACTCTTTGATCATTGGTGGCAAGTAGTTGGCATGAGGATTGCCACTGTCTTCTAAACCAACTGCAGGCCTGTGTAATAGCTCACCCTTCTTTTACTAACAAGCCTAGATTCAACCTCAGAATCTTTTTATACCTGACGCTCCTGGTTCTCTTTGTCAATCCATTTAAGTTGGTATCCAAGATAAAACCTATTTGCCTTATTTATCACAGACCAGTATTTTTCATCTGCACATTGCAACCCACTGATGAGTATATAAAGTTAGTGGACAACAACCAGTAGGAGGGAAGGAGGGAGGGAGGGTGGGAGGGAGGAGGAAGAGAGGGAAGAAAGAAGGGAGGGAATGACTGAATGGGGAGGGAGGAAAATAAATGGAACAATAAGAGTTGGGATCAAAAAGGATATACCAAGAATATCACATAGAGAAAGTATACATTTTTGGGTTGGTTACTCCGCCAACCCTCTCCCCTCCCCCCCAGACTTACGCATCATCCTGCAAGGGACCGGAGCTGTCATCCTTTATGTGCTCTATCACTGCGGCTCCCTTGCCCCAGCTTGTGATTGGCCAGAGGGGAGCACCAGCAAGAAATCCTGGAGGGCAGTGGCTTTGCATCCTTCCACACCTGCAGCCAGGTCATGTGACCCCTGCCATGCCCCAGAGCTTACTGGACGTCAGTATGCTTCCTTATGTATTTCTGTCTAGGGGATGTTAAAAAAAATTATGTTTTAATGCAATTTAAATATTATTTCCAGAACATTTTGCTTCAGCAGTAGATATGTATATACGTGTATATATACCTACCTCTAAACACACACACACACACACACACACACACACACACACACACACACACAGTGTACAGGTCACAATGTAACATTCATTCCTTGTTACGTTACTGTGGGCCCAGGTCAAAAAAAAAAAAGTTTGAAAGTCACTGCCCTAGATGGCAGGTTAAAAGACTTACTTGTGAGTTCCCCTTCACTTAGCGCTTCAGAGGATGCTAGATGGTAAACATTTCTGAGCTCCTTGGACTTAGCTCTGTCCAATGCACCCTCACTAAATCACAGCTGTGTACACCTTTCTTTTTATCATTTGTTCATTCAACAACATCAGACACCAGCCATGCTACAGGCCTCTGTTAACCCCTGAAGTTCTACAAACTTCTCTGACCCTCTGGTTTTATTTCCTTACCTGGCAGGGAGTTCTTTAAGGGCAGGGCTTCCTCCAGGTTTTCCTTCTTATCTCCACTGTCCTTCTGCTCAAAGTGTGCTCCACATACCAGAAGCATCAGCATTACCTGGTTGCTTATTAGAAAAGCAGAATCTCAGCCCACCCAGAATCTGCATGTTAACACACACTCCAGGTGATTCATAAGCAAATGCATGTCAGAGACACACCTCTCCAAAGCCCAGCCTGTGCTGGATGAGGACTGGGTGCTTAGAAATGGAGGTTAGTTGACCGAGAAACTCTTGAGACTGGAGAAGATGATACCTAGCAGATGGCATGTGTGGAGGATGGGACCCCGAGAGCCCCATTTCCTGAGGCTTTGGGGACCAACAGACTCTCTGGGCCTTAGCTGTCCTATTGAGAAATTGAGGAAATGTTCCTTGCTTGCCAATGGCATCAGCCTTTTGTGGTAATACAATGGCAGACTTTGAAAAGTCCCTAAGGGAGGGACCACCATGGTTCCCATGGATTCAGAGTTCTCCTGGAACTGCCCATCTGTAAAGGGGGATAATAGTTGCCCTCCTTCCCACTTGATGTGGACAGCCAATAAAGGCCCAGGTGCAAAGAGGTGAGTGGGCACCAGCCGCATTATCTGAGCAGTCTCAGCTTCTGGGTTGTGGGGGACCTGAGCATTCTATCATTTTACCACTACAATCTGCAAGAACAAAAGGTTTCTGAAGGCCTTTACAACATTTGAAAGTTTATCTTAAAGAAATGGGTAATTAAGCTGATTAGCAGAAAATAATTTACTCAGCTTGCTGAAGGTTGGTAATACCAGTCTGCGCGCACAGCACGGAAGGTAATGGAGGAGGAGGTGGAGTTGAAGCAGCCAGATGATCCCTGCCCGGCCTCTCTTACACATTTTCATAGGCACTGCAGAATCTGGCAATGGTGAGAAGAATGGCAGTGGGAGCCTGTAGTGAGGAAATCATGATGGATGAATAAAGTCTCTAGGAAATCTGTCTGGATGATGATTAACATAGGGTAAGTGGGGCTCTGATGCTCTAAAGTAGAAGCTCAAACTCAGGTGGAATCTGGTCTACAAACTCTGTTGTGCAAATACAAAGCCTGGCTCTGAGAAATTACCTCTTTCCAAAATAATCGCACTCATTCAATCAATATTTATGAAGGAGCAACTTTGTGCCACACATCACCAGTCCGAAAATACAATGCAGAAGAAAACACACTTACTGCTCTCTAGGAACATTCCTGATTTCATCCGTTTCTATCTTAAAGCCCTCAGTGATTTAGAAGGTGACATCTAGGTAAAAAGATTAGTGGTTGCCAGGGGGTATGAGAAAAGAAGAGATAAAGAGGCAGAGCACAAGACATTTTTGAAGAAGTAAAATGATTTGTATGATATAGAGTGGTGGACACATGCCATTATAAATTTGTCCAGACTCACAGCATGTACAGCACAAAATGTACTTTGAATGATAATGATTTGTCACTGTAGGTTCATCAATTGTAACTAATGTACCACTGTGGTGGGGAATGTTGATAATGAATAGGGGAAGCTGCGCATATGTTGGGGTAGGGGGTATATAGGATATCTCTGTACCTTCTTCTTAATTTTGCTCTGAATCTAAAATTTCTCTAAAAAAATAAGGTCTCAAGTACTTTTAAAAGAGAACAAGAATGCCCACTCTCACCAGTTATATTCAATCTAGTACTGGAAGTCTTAGCCAGTGCAATTAGACAAGAAAAAGAAATAAAAGGCATTTGAACTGGAAAGAAGTAAAGTTGTGTCTATTTTCAAGTGACCTGATATTATATCTAGAAAATCCTAAAGACTCCAGAAAAAAAAAAAAAATGTGAGCATAAGCAAATTCACTAAAGTTGTAGGACACAAAGTCAGTATACTGAAATCAGTTGCATTTCTACACACTGATGACAAACTATCAAAAATAGAAATTAAGAAAATAATCCCAGGAGTTCCCTGTAATGGCTCAGTGGAAACAAATTTGACTAGTATCCATGAGGATGCAGATTCGATCCCTGGCCTCACTCAGTGGATTAAGGATCTAGCATTGCCATGAGCTTTGGTGTAGGTCGCAGACACGGCTCGGATCTGGAGATGCCGTGGCTGTGGTATAGGCCAGGAGCTACTGCTCCAATTTGACCCCTAGCCTGGGAAACTCCATATGCCATAGCTGTTGCCCTAAAAAGAAAAAAGAAAAAAAAAAGAAAGAAAAGAATCCCATTTACAATTGCATCAAAAAGAATAGCAAGGATAAATTTAACCAGGGAGGTGGAAGATCTGTACACTGAAAACAATGAAAAATAAAACACAGATGAAAGAAATTAAAGACATGAATAAAAGGAAAGTTATTCCATGTTCATCTACTGGAAAAAATAATATTGCTAAAATGTCCATACTATTCAAAATAACCTAAAAGGTTCAATGCAATCTCTATCAAGATTCCAGTGGAAAATTTTACAGAAATAGAAAAAAATAACCCAAAATTTCATGTGGAACCACAAAAGATCCTGAATAGCCAAAGCAATATTGAGAAAGAAGAACAAAACTGGAAGCATCATGCTTCCTGATTTTGAGCTATATTACAAAGGTATAGTAAACAAAATAGTATGGCATTAGCTTAAAAAACAGATCAATGAAAAGAATTGAGAGCACAGAAATAAACTCATGCATGAATGGTCAATTGATTTTTGACAAAGGGGCCTAGAATATACAATGGGGAAAGGAGAGTCTCTTCAATAAACACTCTTGGGAAAACTAGACAGTCAAATGCAAAAGAATGAAACTTCACATATATCTTATACCGGGCACAAAAATCAACTCAAAATAGGTTAAAGACTTGAACATAAAGCCTTATTCTATAAAACTCTCAGAAGAAAACACTAGGGGTAAGCTCCTGGACATGAGGGGTAAGCAATGATTTTTTGGATTTGACACTAAGAGCAAAGGGAACTAAATCAAAAATAAGCAAGATTACATCAAACTAAAAAGCTTCTGCACAGCAAAGGAAACTATCAACAAAATGAAAAGACAACCTATAGAATGGGAGAAAATATTTGCAATTTACATATCTGATAAAGTATTAACATTCAAACTATGCAAGAAACCTATACAAGTCAATAGCAAAAAAAGCAAAATCCCAAATAACACAATAAAAAAATGGACAAAGAACTTGAGTAGACATATTCCCAAAGAAGACATGCAAATGACCAACAAGTACATGACAAGGTACTCAACATCACTAATCATCCAGGAAATACAAATCAAAACCACAATAAGATATCACTTCACAACTGTTAGGAGCCTCGTATCAAAGAGGCAAGAGAACAAATGAAGGATATGAAGAAAAGGGATGTGGAAGATGCTGAGAAAAGGGAACCCTTGTATACTGTTGATGGTAATATGAACTTGTACAGCCACTATGAAAAACAGTATGGTGGATTCAGCAATCCCACTTCTGGGTATATATCCAGAGAAAATAAAAACAGATTCTTGAAGAGACATGTACACACCATGTTCAGTGCAGCACTGTGCACGATAACCAAGGTATAAAAACAACCTAAGTGTCTGTCAACAGATGAATGGATAAAGAAAATGCAATAAAATGGATAAAGAAGTATATATGTAATGGAGTATCATCTAGCCTTGAAAAAGAAGGAAATCCTGCCAATTGAGACAACATGGATGAATCTTAAGGGCATTATGCTAAATGAAATACGTCAGACAAAGAAAGACAAGTACTGCATGGTATCACTTATATAAAGAATCTTTCTAAAAAGACAAACTCATGGAAGTAAAGATTAGAATGGTAGTTTCCAGGAGCTGGGGTGTGTGTGAGGTAAATAGATAGAGACTGGTAAAAGGGTACAGGCTTTCAGTTATAAGATGAATAATGTCTGAGGATCTTGGGTGTAACATGGTGACTATAGTTGATACTACTGTATTGTGTATTGAAATTTGCTAAGAGAATAGAACTTAAGTATTCTCACTTAAAAAAAGAAGATAAATGTATGAGGTGATAGATGTGTTAACTCGGGTGAAAATATTTTCACAATGTGTATATATATATGTGTGTGTGTGTGTGTGTGTGTATATATCTTTTCACAAAGTATAGAATATCTTCCACATCATATTCTACACTTTAAATACATCAGAATTTTATACCTCCATAATAAAAATAGGAAAAAAAAAAGATGACATCTAAACTCTTTGGCTTGGCCATTCAAACTTTGGCCCCAACCCACCTTTCTAGTTTCTTCTCTGGCCAACCCCATCCCTGTTATCCCTCCCACATAAACTCAACACTTCAGCCAACTAAAGCACATTCCAACTCATCAGCTTAGCGTGCTTTTTTAGGTCTCATTAATTTCACACATGCTCTTCACTCTATCTGGAAAATCCTTTTTCCTTCTTGTCTGCCTGGCCAACTCCTATTCATCCTTCAGAGCCCATCTGAGAAGCTATCTGTCTGTGTAACCCCCTGATGTCCTTGAGCAGTGATAATGATTCTCTCCCCAGTGCTTTACAACACATAATACAATTCATTTAGCAGCAGCCAGCACTGGACCGAGTTTCTGGAAAGCAGGGCCAAGTCTTTTTTACCTTTGTATCACCATTGTTTGGATCAAGGGTAGAGCTGGAACCAGGACCCAAGCTTCTAAATCCAATGGTCTATTCCAGTCCTCTGATTCAGAGTCCATGAAATTTGGTTTTTATTTTATTTCTGTTATAACTAGTTCATCTTGGGAAAATGACTCAGTCTTTCTTGTTTGCCTCAATTTTCCCATAAGTTAAATAGATATAAAGAAACTTTCCCAAGTCTTTTTCATAGGGATGCTATAAATATTACCCACTTAACAAACATCTATTAAAGCCCTATTGTGTAAAACCCAGTGTGAAATTTTATCTAGGCAGAAAAATATGAAAAGTCATAGTCCCTGCTCCTAAGTAATTTATCATCTAATTGATAAGAAAAAAAGTATACCTTACTGTTAATAATAAAATACAGAATGTGTTAAGTGCTAGAAGAGAAGTACAAAATAGCTACAGAAGCTTGAAGAAAGGAATTACATAAGTATATAAGTGCTTTATTGCTTTATTATATTCTAGAAACTGTTTTTGGTTTTTTTTCCCTTTTGGGGACACAACCATAGTACATGGAAGTTCCCTAGCTAGGAGTCGAATCAGAGCTGCAGCTGCTGGCCTATGCCACAGCCACAGCAAGGCCAGATCCGAGCCATGTCTGCGACCTATACCACAGCTCATGGCAGCACGGAATCCTTAACCCACTGAGTGAGGCCAGGGATCGAACCCTCATCCTCACGGATACTAGTTGGGCTCATTATCACTGAATCACAATGAGAACTTCCTAGAAGCTGGGATTTCTGACATTGCCAAATTACATTAAAATATTCTGTAATACGAGTCTGTTTATGTTCATGAGACACCTTATTAATAGGAAGCTTGAGGAATTCTGAAGGAGATTGTCTACCTCTTTAAGAAGGCCAAGAGGAAAAGGTATCAATTATGGGCATATCAGCTCCATGGTAAAAAGCCACTGGTCTGATCATTCAGGAGATTGAATGTTCTGGAGCAAGCTGTCTTCAGGGGCATCAGACAACATTTCTCAGAATTAGGCAGACAGCCCAGGAATCCTGGCCCAGAGAGGCCAGCTGTGGTCCTCAGTGCCATCCAAATGGGTGCTTGGACCAGGGTCTTGAGCTCTAGAGTAAAAAGCCTTCCCCATGTGCAAGCCACGGGATGCTAAGGATTATAGAGAGAAAAAGAGCCCATGTCTGGGAAATACTTACACAAATTAAACAGACTTCTGTATTGTAGAATTTTTTGGATCCTTTAACATATGAATGTCCTTTAGAGCTTTTGAAGAGCAAAATAAATACAGCAGTATTTCCCAAATTTATTAGATTAAAAAACCTTACATTTTACAAAGCATTTCATGGAACTTGTGTCACACATACTGGAAAATGCTGAAGAAAGAAAGAAGGAATCTAAAATGTCCCAGTTATTTTTAACATAAGTTTGCACATTTACTGTAAGCATTTGATAGGTGAGCTTGGCAGCACTGTACCCTCCCTTCCTGCACCTTACTGATTCATGGCAGCAAAGAGAAAAAAAAAAAAGCATGGGGTGGGCTCACAGAGAGAATAAATGAGCTGATTTTTAAATCTCAAATATCTTGCCTGGCTTGATTATGTTTTTCCTTCTTGCAAATGCCAACAATGATGAAAACAGACGATGGACTAATCTTTCTGATCAAATTGCATTCCTGGAATCCAGGTTGATTTTAAACAAATCAAGAAAAATATTCACTTCCCAGAGTTTACCTCTTAAGGGGAGATATCTTTGTTTTCAAAGCCCTCAGTGAATTCTCAAATGGCAAGGATCTGAACCAGGAGTGTCAACTAGAATTCTTTGGGGCCCCAGTTCTTATCTTATTCTGCTGGCCTCTCACTTACCTGGAAGACCTGGACCAAATTCAGGGCGAGACTATGCATTTAGATCCACTCACAAAGGACGTCTGAGACGTTTAACCATCTCCCCCATTCAACTGACATGTATAGAGAAATGGTTGTGGCCCAACATGGTTCCAGAGGAAGAAAAAGACAGTCTTTCCCACATATGAAGATAAGTAGGTACACAAGGGTACATCCCCCGGCTGTTTTAAGCTCCCAGATCCGCCTCTGATTACTTCTCACATCAGAGACAAGTCAGTTCCTCATAAAAGTAAAAAATGACCTTCCAACACATCTATAACGTGCACATGGTCATTTATGCAAATCGCCATACAGACTGCTTTCGGCTTCCTCCCAACCGTCTATCCTTCTGACCTCCGGGCCCATCCTCCCTTTCTCCCTCTTGCCTCACAATTTTGACCTAAATGAGACTCTCAGCTCCCCAGCGATGGCCCTTCCTCTCCTTCTCACCAACCGAATAATCTCTCTGGTTCTGCCGTCCCTCCTGCCCCCACTTTCCACCCCTGCCGACGCTGGGGGACTCCTCTCTGCAGTCCCCCTACTGCGCTCTCCCCAAGGAAGCCTGCAGACCGAGGGCCCCGCTCTCCCACTCACAGAGCCCACAGTTAGTCCTGCTCAAGAAGGCTGATTGGCAAACAGCCTGTGAATGGCCGCACTGTTGGCCTCCTCTGCCCCCACCAACAGCAGCAACGTTTATCTCCAGGTTGAATGGTGGAATACAGGAAACAGTCTCCAAAGAAATCAAGCCAATCTGCCTAGAAGGGCTTAGAGTTCCCAGAGTGGAAGTTGATGCCCGAGAATAGGGCCCTCCTTGTTTTGGCACCAGTCACAGAATGGATTCGAATTTCTGAGAGAAATGATTTGAACCTAGACTTCCATAGCTCAGAACACACCCTGAAAGGAAGCCCACAGTTTGTCTTGCCATGCACACCTGCCCAGACGGGGAGTCAAGATTCTTAGGACAGAGAACGGCTAGAAATAGCAGGCAAAACCCATGTGAGCCACGTATACTAGTCTCCTGAATCTTTCAATCTTAAATGTGAATGGACAACTAAAAACCAATCAACACTGAGGAAGGAGAAGAAGCAGCAGAAAAGGGAAGACTTCCCTACTGGTCTGAAGATGTTAGGTCAGCACTTTCTTCTCCCTAGAAATCATCCAAAGCATAAAGAAAAACATGCTTAAATCCAACAAACAACATTTTTGGTGAAAACAACAGTAACAACAACAGCAACGATATAATAATTACATAGCAATGATTATGTACTGTTTTAAAAAGTTTGAACACACTAACTCATTTAACTCTGCACTAAATGATAGATATAACTACTATTTCCATTTTTTCTGATGACGTTATTGAGGCACAAAAAATAAAGTAACCTGCATAGAGTCACAGTGATAACAAATCGAGAACTACGATCAGAACGAAGGCAGTCTGATGCCAGAGTTCAAGGTCTTCACCTTTGTGCACTGTCACTACCTTCCACAGAGGAATGTGCATATTCTCAAGAATGTGTAATGTATGGTCAAAACAGTTTAAATCAAGCAGAAGGCAGAAATGAAGAAAAGAAAAACAAAGAATGAGGAGAGGGCTTGGTAGGGACAGATATGAGAAAGCACTAGCAAAGTACACTTAGGGAAAGCAGAGTGCACTGAAATGCAAAATAGATCCATAATCTCCAACAATTAGTATGAGTTCTGAGGTAAATGAGTTTAGCGGCAGAAGCTCTTCTGTATCTGATTGGTTAGAGATGCAGAGGAGAGGGGCTAGAAAAAAAATGCAAGGAAATACGCCACCACTTTTGTGCCTTCCTTGTGGCAGAATATGACACATACGAGTCATACTTTCAAGGAGGAATCTGTCTCTGCAAAAGCAGGGAAAACTGTGAGTTGTGAAAAATAGCTAGTTGTGGTGACTGGCCTACACACACCCCATCCCCCTCCACCCACAGAGACCCACTCTTAGCTTTAGGAAAATGCAACTTATTAAAAGATGAAAATTAACTGGGAACTTACAAGGCACTGAAACAAAGATATCCAAGAGCAAGAGCATCAAAACTTGGTAAGAAATGAAAAATATTTACTAAAAATTATGGTTATGAAGCAGATGAAATTTATGAATAAGCATTTCTAGCAAATTAAAAGTAATCAGTTGAAGCAATTGCCTCTATAAAGCGAGATTATAAAGTAGAAGTGTGAAAACTCAGGGAGAAGTAGTAGGAATAGGAACACATAAAATATGAGCTAGACGATTCATGAAAAAAATATTAGGTTGAACCATATGAAATTTTTTGCATCAAAAAATAGTCAAACGTTGGCTATTGCATATGGGTAATATAACAGAAGGAAAAACACAAAGTAAAACCAAACCATTATAGAAATAAAAATGGAAAAAGGATCAGAAATTATCTAGACTGTGAAAAAAATAAGAAAGGACAAAGAGTATTAATTAAAAAATGCACAAAATAAAATGGAAATAAAAGATCAAAAAGAAAATACAGAAGAGGTACAAAGGAAATCCAATATAATTACAGACCCAAAGAAGAAAACCCAAAACAAAGAACAGACAAATATTTAAAGTTATAATATGGCTAAATATTTCCTGAAATAAAGAAGAACTTAAATGAAAGTTTCCACAGAAAAGAAAAATCATGGACTTGGAGAAAAGACTTGCGCTTGCCAAGGGGGAGGGGAAGGGAGTGGGATGGACTGGGAGTCTGGGATTAATAGATGCAGACTGTTGCCTTTGGAATGGATGGGCAATGAGATCCTGCTGTATAGCACTGGGAACTACGTCTAATCACTTCTGATGAATCTATACATGCATGTGTAACTGGGTCAACACACTGTACAGCAGAAAATTGATAGAACACTGTAAACCAGCTATAATGAAAAAATTAATTAACTAATTAAAAAAGGAAAAACTTGAATCCATATATAAGAGGGCACAAATGGTGGCCAGAGAAAATTGAAGAGCAGTCCACACTGAGCCATTGCAATAAAGTTTCAGACTTTGAAGATTAAACTCCTTTAGTCAGCAAAATAAAAAATAGGTCACTTTTAAGTGGGGTACAAGTAAGGATTGCTCCATATTTCAATGCCAGATGAGACTGAAGAAGAAAGAGAGGCAGCAAGAAAGTGGTGGCATACTTACTTGCTTAATAACTGTGACTGTTGCCCATTGAGACCTAGCCTAGTCTTCCCACAATGAATAAAGTGTGCCCCTTGAAATAAACCACAAAGTCAAACCGAAAAAAGAACAGTGCCGGGAAATAATGGAGAAACACTTACATGACATTCAAGAAAAGGAAGTGATTCAAAGGTTTTATATCCAGCTAAACTAACTCTGTTTAGTTACAAGAAAAATAAGTTTGAACATGCAAGAACTCAAGGAGTGTAGTTCCAGTAAGCAATTCTTAAGGAAACTACCAGAAATGAATTTTGATCAAGTAAGGGATAACAAAGGATAGTGCAGAAAAATAATATTCTGGAGAATTAAATACATTTACCTATATACATAGTGAAGGGAGCACTGGCATGGAGTTAAGAGATTTTAAATCTATTCTCAGCCTAATATATTATATAGTTTTATATTTATGTCAACGCTATTTTGGAAAAATCACTTAGACTCTACAGCTTCAGTATCCTTAGATGTATAAATGTAGGATTTGGACTAGACAATACCTAGTATTCCTTCAAGTACAAAAATGTCTTTATATTTAGGAGTTCCCGTCGTGGCACAGTGGTTAACGAACCCGACTAGGAACCATGAGGTTGTGGGTTCGGTCCCTGCCCTTGCTCAGTGGGTTAACGATCCAGCGTTGCCATGAGCTGTGGTGTAGGTTGCAGACGCGGCTCAGATTCTGCGTTGCTGTGGCTCTGGCGTAGGCTGGTGGTTACAGCTCCGATTTGACCCCTAGCCTGGGAACCTCCAAATGCCGCGGGAGCGGCCCAAGAAATAGCAACAAAAACAACAACAAAAAAAAGACAAAAAGACAAAAGACAAAAAAAAATGTATTTATATTTAATTCTAAACAAAGTAAATGTTTGGGTTTTAAACTTCTAAGTTTGGGACAATTTCTTATGCAGCACTAGAAAACTGATACATTGGCACGAGACTTCCCTTTGACGTATGTAGAATCAGGAAAACCCTTTCAATTTGGATTACATTTACAGCTAAATTATCAATTAAATAAACCTAAATCATTTCAAACATTATTTCTGAAAATAATTTTCAAAAATTTGCCTCTACATACCATTTCTTTAAAAATATATACACGTATTTGAGCAACACAAAAAAGGAACTGAGAGAAAAAGAGAGAAATAGAGTGGAACTAATCCAGAAGTGTTCTTTAAAATCCAAGACAGACAGCTGTGTAGCAGCTCCAGAAAGCAGTCTTTCAAAATTGATTATTTAACAGGTGCTTGATTAAGGAACTGAGGGAGCTTAGTGATAGGAAAGCCAAAGGAACAGTAACTTCTTCAAAATGGCTCAGGCTAATAAAGCCCCAGAAACTTTATTAAAATGGCAGTTTCATATATATATTTGCTGCATCCCCAGCATGTGGCAATTCCCAGGCCAAGAATGGAATTCATACCATATCAGAGGCCCAAGCCACAACAATGACAACACTGGATCTTTATCCCACTGAGCCACCAGGGAACTCCAGTTTCCTATAAATTTATAGGATTTGTTTTTCATCCTTCTGACACACAGAGGTCTTAATCAGGAATCTAGGGTAGTTGTTCCTTTCCATTTTCAAGGTCCTAGCATAACATTTTTAGTGTGGTATATTGTGGGATGGTGAGCCAGAGAGGTTGTCTGCAGATGAAATCATAGCATGGTTGCTGAAACTCTGAGGTTCTGCTAACCCTGCCAGGTAAAATCAAACTATTCTGCTATTTGGGGGATTTATGGAAGAGAGAAAAAGATTTTTAGTAGGCTAGTAGCTTTATACCAAGTTTCATGGATCAAAGTATTTCATTTCATTGAGGAGGCAACATTTAGAATATCACCTACATTTGAAGCCAACTGATTAAGCTTGTCATGATCCAATGGCAGATGCAATAGAAATGACAGTCGTTCTAGCATTTAGCATAACTGATGGTGGCACTAATCTATATAAGCAAAAAGAAGAGTAGAATTTGTCTCTTGAGGAGTTCCCATCGTGGCTCAGTGGTTAACGAATCCGACTAGGAACCATGAGGTTGCGGGTTCAGTCCCTGCCCTTGCTCAGTGGGTTAAGGATCTGGCATTGCCGTGAGCTGTGGTGTAGGTTGCAGATGTGGCTTGGATCCCGTGTTGCTGTGGCTCTGGCACAGGTCGGTGGCTACAGCTCTGATTCGACCCCTAGCCTGGGAACCTCCATATGCCAATGGAGTGGCCCTAGAAATGGCAAAAAGACAAAAAAAAAAAAAAGAATTTGTCTCTTGATGTCATCTATTAAACAATATTAGAACAACCAGATAGCCTAACCATACAGGGAACTTCAGGCCACACGAAAGGCTATATAACTTTGGGCATTTCTTTTATTTGTTTATTTGTTTAGCATATGCAAAAAACCAGCAACATATGGAAGTTCCCAGGCTAGGGGTGGAATTGGAGTTGCAGCTGCTGGCCTACCAGCCTCGTCTATGACCTACACCACAGCTCACAGCAATGCCAGATCCTTACCCCACTGAGCGAAGCCAGGAATTGAACTTGCATCCTCATGGACACTATGTCAGGTTCCCACTGAGCCACAGTGGGAATTCCTGGGCATTTCTTTTAAATCCTGGCGTCAGTTCCTAGCACTCAGGTTATAATTCCTTTGCTCTGATTCTGTGAGCACAAAGACCAACCATTAGCTGTGGTGAAATCAACACCCATATCCTATGCAGCTGATGTCCTGATTATGTGTACCTGATTCAAATAACTCTAACTATATATATACATACATATATAGTTTTAAATACATATACACGCTTATACTTTTTATTTACTAACCATACTAAGATTTCTATTTAGACAATGCCCTAAAAATACTGGGTGTATGATTCTTTTTCTAAAATAGTTTCAGAAGAGTTTCCAATATCCATGATTCTCAGTCCTTATAAGAGTTTCTGGTTAATTGAAACATAATTGTATCCACTAATGATCATCAGATCATACTCTACTCAGAAAGGTGTAAAAATATGAGGTTGAGAAATGTGCTCAATTGGAACAAAAGGAGATGGTTAAAGTTTTAAATACGTTACACGCTGGACACTTCCAACTTTTCTCCTCTTCCTTTCAGCTTCTTTCCTAAGAAGAGATTACACAGAGAGGAATTATTCCCTCAGCACGTTAAAGGTAGGCAGTATCAAAAATCCCCTCTCTTACTGATGAGGTATCAACAATTATGGGCTGTTGCAAAAAAGATGACTCCAAGTCTGGGGAGCTGGGAAGTCGAAGGCAGTTCACTGGAGGAAGTTTAGATTTTAATGTGACCTAGAGCACGGCAGGGGTCCAAGCCGAAGGTTCACCAGCTTTCTCATCTTTATGGTTAAAATAAGAATTACAATGAAGTTATTGATAGTCCAAGATGTTGCGTGCTTTATTTAACATGCTCACTTTGGACTCTCTCCCCTTTGATGAATATCCTCTGCTGTTTTAATAAGCTGTTCTTTTAAGTTATGGGCTTTTAAGTTTTAAGTTGTCTCAAAAGGACCTGCAGGTGGATGGAAAAGGATGCTGGTGTCTTTCCTAGCTGTATCTACAGGACTGGCTGATAAAATTACAGCTGGAGTTCTTACTGTGGGGCAATGAGGTCAGTGGCAACTCTGCAGCACTGGGATGCAGGTTTGATCCCTGGCCCAGCACAGTGGGTTAAGGATCTGGCATTGACACAGCTGTGGCATAGGTTGCAACTGTGACTTGGATCTGCTCCTGGGCCCAAGAACTCCTTAGGGTAGCCAAAAAAAGGAAAAAAAAAATGGCCACCCATTCTGGGTGAAGGCAAACTCCCAAAGGGAAGCCCAGCCCATTGAGCTTGCAATCTCAATCCCATTACGTCCTTGTACTAAGCTGCTGGTCACATGGAGAATATCAAGAAAAGGGGAGACAAAATCCCATCGTGCAATGGACTTCTCACAGCTCTCCTTGGAGGTTCCACTGCCTTTCCCCATATCCATCTCCTGAAAGTCCTTCAATGCACTTGAAAGCCAGCACTTCCTTCTTGACAGCCCCAGTATCACGCTCTGTCCTCCAGCCGTGGGGCCATGGATTGCGTTGCTTCCTGCTTCCCTGCCTCCTCGTGCAGGGTAGGGACAGGTATCGTATCTCCTCACCTCCCACATTTTCAAATCTTAGTTCAGGGCTGGCGTCTTGAAGCTGCTACATCTCATTCCCAAGACATTGTGAAGGTACCATTGCCCACCCCATCTGCTGTGGACCATCACCACACCTTCCTCTCGTTCTTTGACTCAGCTTTCAACATTCACCCCGGGATCACCACCAGTCACTCAATAAATACCTGTTGACTGTCTACTCATTAGGAAGTACGACAAAGACTCAGTTGGACAAAACTGCCGCCTCAAGGAACAAATAGACTGCACCTTCTGTGAATGGATGAGTCCCCTCACCTCCTGGTCTGGGCCAGCTGCCTGGGCCCTGGTGTCCCCTGGCCCTCTCTGTGCATCTATTATGTCTTTCCCACACTGGACATCAAAGTCTCCACAGGTGTGTGAGGGTTTGGAGGTTTGTTTTTCCTGCCCCTCCAGCACCTGGGATGCAGTAAATGCTCAGTAAATGCTTGCTGAACGTGAACATATGAATGCTAAATACAACGGTGCCAAATACTCCTGATTGCCTCTCCAGCATCCATTTCCTTCCTTCTTCCTCCTTTCTAGCTCAACGAAACCAAATTAGTATAGTTCAGGGGATCCATCCTCTTCCATATGGTCATGCATGGCCCTAATCCGAAAACCATCCAAGTGATTCAGAATTTGTACCAGGACTGGGGAGCGGCAAGAAACAGACTTTCCCACTGTGCTGGATGGAAGAAGGGAAAGTAGAGAGCAGAAAAGTCCTAACATTCCTAATGGGGAAGTTGACAATTCTTGTTAAATGATGGTAAAGCATGCAAATTGTCACCTGCAGAAACTCAGGACCCCAGCCAGATGCTTACAGAGACTGCAGTATTAGGGGAAATACAAAGGGGAATTCAGAATATCAGCACTTTATATATCTTGCAGCCTTCAGTCAGGTTTTACCTGAATGAGACCAGCTCAGACTAAAGGTGGCCTGTCTGAAAACAGGGGGAAAGAAAGAGCTTTGCTAAGACAGGTGCTTTCCATCTGTCTGTCTGTGCTCAGAGATCTCAATGGATTGACCAAGAGTCCAATAACTTGATGCCTTTCAGGGTTGAAAAATTAGAATTCTCTAGTCTTAGATAAAGTCAGTGGGAGCAGAGGCAAAGAGGCAGGTGATGGAGCAGGAGATAAGATTGAACCAAACTATAATCCGGATCCCCAGGCCTCTCCCTGCACCTTCTGTTCGGCATTCTCCACAAAGGAGACACTCAGGCTTATTGTGAAGATGCTGGCTGGGAAAAATCAGATTATGGGTGGTATCTGCCTGCCAAGCTATTGTGTCAAGTTGCCTCAAGACAGAGACCATTGAACGGAGGGGGGCCGGGGTGATGGACAGAACCCAGAGGCCAGATGAGTGGTGTGGATTCTCAAACTCAAGCACTATGACAAGATCTTTGCCCCATGGAATGGACTGGGAACAAACAGAGTAGACACCAACCTAGTTTTTAAAAGAAATTTATTATTGGCTGTTGAACACAAAGCCCCAAACTCACATTGACAGGAGGTGGGTTGCTAAGTTTCTGAGGCCCCAGCAAGGATATTCTATTTTGGCTTCTCTGATTTGGCTTCGAAGGACAGTGGACAGTCGTGATTCTCCAAAGAGCAGGACCAGGGGCTGCCTGATGCCACTGGGTCCCTTCCTCAGCCAGGGCGCAATTCCTGCTCTACAGCCCACTTGGCTCTGTGTCCCATTCTTCCCTGAATGAGAGGTAAGAATACACCTTTCAATTTTTTTGGTCAATCACTGAATTTGGATGTTGGGTGCCAGGAACATATATCCTTTCTCTTTTTTTCGGCTACAGCATGCCGCAGCTTGGTGTGGGATCTCCGTTCCCAGACCAGGGATTGCACCAGGTCTCCAGCAGTGAGAGCGCTAAACACTAACCACTAGACCACCAGGGAACTCCCAGGAACATATCCTTAACAAAATGAAGTCCCACCTTCAAGGGGCCTGTGGTCTAGATGGGAGGCATGTCCATACCGCACACACGGCGAGAACCACAAACCGCAACAATGGAGGCGGCGTGTCAGTGGAGGCATCTGGAACAATGTGATTCCCCAGCTGAGATCTGAAGGATGGAAGAGGAGTTCCTCAGAAAGAAGGCTGGGCATCAAGAGCAAGGTGTCACCAGAAGGCACTTTTTTTCCCCCACTGTTAAAGTTTTATTGAAACAGTTGATTTACAATGTTGCGGTAACTCCTGCTGTGCCACAAAGTGATTCGGTTATATACGTCCACACCGCCATTCTGTTTCAGGTTCCTTTCCCACATAGCTTATCACAGAATAGAGGGTGCTGTAAGTTGGGCCCGTTGGCGGGGGGGCATTCTTGGGAAGCCCGCTCTGGCTGATGAGTCTGGACTGGAGAAAGGCAGGAAGGAGGAGGCAGTGACATGATCCAGCCTGAATGCCAGCCTTGGGGGTGGATTCTCCTTTGCCTTTGTGGGCATATCCTGAGGTCCCTGCCAAGCCTCTGGGGGCAGGGCCTTGAATCTGTCCCAGGATCAGATCTTCAGGGAAAGCGAAAGCAGGCCTTCTGCAGATGCTCAGGTCCCTCCTGTGTCACTTGTCCTTGAGCCTCCTGGCCCCTTTAGGAAAGCTCTCCAGCCTCAAGGTCAGAGCCTCCTGCTGGCGGAAGATTCATTCTGATAAAGGCTTGAGTCCTGATAAGCTTACTTCCTCACACCTCTGATGAAATAACCCTGAAAAATTCCTTCCCGTGTGTGAGCTTTCCACAACTCTGCTACCTCCCAGATGAACTGAACACTCCCAGGAGCTAAATACTGCAAGAAAACCCAGTTTCCCTAGAGCCATTTTGTTCCCTGGATCTTTTCCATCATTAGAACATAGAGTAATTTAATCTGGGCTCCTGGGTCAACCACACTGTTGAACAGGTACTGGGGAGACAGAGGCACTTCTCTGAGACTGTGATTTCAACTAAAAGCAAGTATATCCTTGAAATCCTGGCTACCCAGATAGCAGCAGAAGTTTCTAAAAGATGGAATCTAATAGAAAATCCTGCTTGAAATATTTATGAAATTGTTTTAAGGGCACTTACCAACCCACTGAGGAGTCCCTTTGCACAAATGCGTAATGTACGATTCCAGAGAGGCCTCTTTACGGGGACCCCAAGGTCTCACAAGAGGAGTTTGCTTCAGACAGGAAAGAAAAGCATAAGATAAGAGGACCGCACATCCGCTCAAGTATTTGCATTTGGAGGTTTGCATTAAAAAGAGAATCTCTTTGTACAGTCCTGATTGGGGATTTTCAATTAAAGCTGAGTCTACCAGTTTTAACTTGGCTCAGCAGAGCACAGCAGAGGATGGGGTGCCATGGGGGTGGTGCTGAGCCAAGGAGGCTCCCATCTCCCTGACCAGAGCAAGGGAAGGGGAGATGGCCTATTCCCCAGAGCTCATAGGCTCTGTTTTTAAGTAAGGGGAGTGGGCAGCTCTTAGAGTTGGGGAGTTCCAGGGAGAGGAAAAGGGTCCCCCTGACATTCCCTCTTGATTTTCTGGAAAGTAAAGCAGTCCAGGAGGAGTTGGCAGGATAATAAAGAAGGCAGCAGCCTGGAGGGCCTTGGTCTTTCGCAAAATGGAAAGGCTATTTAGTGTCCCTTCAAGTGGCTGACATTTGGGGTGCTCACGCCATGCTAGTCATGCGGCAAAGGGTTTCAACTCTGTTATTTCATTATCCATTTATCCCTTGCACCCTCAACAACCTCTGAGATAGATGCTCTATTTCTACTGCCATTTTCTAGCTGAGAAAGCCGAGGCTCATAGAGATTGAGAAATTTATGAAAAGAGAGCTGGCAACAGGTAAAGCCCAAATTGGAATTCTCATCTGCCTGACTTCAGGCTCTAAACCACCAGGGCAAACTATATCCCCTTCAAAGAGTATGAGATTCCCTTGTCTCCCAGCTCTGTTCATCCTACTTCCGAGTCTTGGAGACCGAGGTAGAACCAATTCCCTTTGATTGGCCAATCAGTGAATGTAGTGGTGGGTGTACTTCAGGCAGGGTGTCCCTGGACAAGCTGCTATGTGTCTAGTGGCTAACTCATGAGATGGGGCAGTCCCCAGGGAGTGGGGGCACATGTAGCATCTGGTTCTTGGCTCCCTCCCTCTCAGAAAATCTACTGGTTTAGCTGCCATCAGGAAAGTGGCCTGCTAGGTGGAAGTAAGTGTTCGTTGGTCAGCAAAAAAACACAAGCAAAATACCTTTCCTGAGGACCAGTGGAAAGAAACAAAAGAGAAGGAACAGGAAATCCTCAAGAACCTTGCTGTCTGATTGGAGAGACGAGATAAACATACAGAGTAAGCCATCCAAGGGCCTTTCAAAGCCACAAACATGAGCCATTCCGACCAGTGAGAAAAAAAAAAAAAAAACACGGGGAGCACAGAGCACAGGAGCAAGCTGATGGGTATGGTGTGCGTATGGCGGGGGCGGGGAAGGGGAAGAGGTGAGGGGCACGCCTGGAGAAGGTTTCTTGCAGGATGGGTGCTTGGCAATGGCGAGCCGGAACAGAGGAGGGCAAACCTTTGGGAGATTCTAACAGGAACCACGCTCCTTGCCCTGGACCACACAGCAAGGGGTGGGGCTTAAACAGTTCCGACCGACAGGCCTGATCTTACCCACCTCCAGACTCGGCACCTCCCAGTCCCTGGCTGGCGTGACCCCTTTGTTCTGCAGTCTCTTGTCCCCACGGCTTTGCACACCACCTCATGGCAGGAAGCCTTTGCCTCTTCAGAGCCCCACATGCTTTGCAGGGAGAAGGGATTGCCAGCATTCTTTTCCCCCGACATGTAGCTGTACAGCTATGTTGGCTACAATGTGTTCCAAGAGAGTTTGAGTTGTAGTCTGTGGATTCCCGAGGTCTTCAAAACTCAGGGGAATGAATCAAATAAAAACATTTGGGGGAAGGGACTGGCTTTCCGCACACCCAATCTCACACCTTCAGGTCGCCATCTACCCGGGCTCCGCATGAAGTTCAGCCTCCGGGTTGACTCTCTCTTTGAGGGAAAAGGCCTGAATGAGAAACCCCAACCCTCTTTTCCTGCAGAGCTAACAGGCTCTTGTCTTCTAGAGAGACTCCGCCCTGGTGGTCACAGGAGGGGCTCCCATACATTAATTCGCAGACATACAGCTCTGGAGACCACCTCATGCAGCGTTTCTCCAGGTGTGCTCTCCAGATGATCTGCACCAAATGACCTGGAGGTTGTTTCAAAATACAGACTCCTGGACCTGGCTGTAGAACTACGGCACTAGAATCCCCGGGATCCAGGATGTGAAGTGGCTTTTCAACAGCTCTCAAGCAATCCTCAGAGGCAGAGGAATTTGAGATGCTCTGACCCAGTCCAGAGTTTGCAAACAAGCAAACGAACATCCTGAGAAGTTAGGGTCTTGCCTTACACAGCCCATCATTACAGGGACCCAGTAAAAACAATCTTGAGTTGAAGAGAACAAAGTGGAACTGAACGGTGGAATCATGACAGCCCCATGGGAGAACCCAGCCCTTGAAACAGCCCACAGGGAGGAGGACACAAAGGCAGCAAACTGCTTTGTGGTAGCACCAGGCAGAGCTTTGGAACTTGCCCTTTCAGCCAGCAGGTGGGTCCTGTGAAAGCACCACCAGAACTAGTCCTGGAGCTGAGGACGGAGGGTGCTGGTGAAGCACTGAAACCACAAGGGAGGCAAAAGAGAAAGGACTATGGGGGACACACGAAGGTCGGTCCTTCTTTTGCTCCAGCCCAGCACTCAGTTACCTCCGCAGGAAGTCGACCCGGCTCGACCTCTAAAATCCAGACAGAGGGAGGAGAGGAGCTTTGGGTGAGGGTAGGGGGTGGGGGGTGCTCCTCTGACTGCGTTCAGGAGCCAGAAGAGGAAGATAAGCATTCAGTGAGGTAGAACTTCCATGAAGAGTTACTTGGATTCACCAGCAAGGTGTTGCATTCCACTGTTCTCCCTTTCTCTCCAGCCTTCCATTTTTACTTTCCTCTCTCTTTCTCTCTTCCACCCAAATGAAAGGAAAGAAGAAAAAAAAGATCAGCATTAGTTAGAAGAAAAGTAGAGAGCAGCACCCTGGGAAAATTCCCAGCTTTCTGAAACTGTGTTTTCTATAAGAAGCTGGGGAGCTCACTGCAGAGCAGGGGATGGTTGTGTTGTGGTGCCTGGATCACTGAGTGCGTGGAATGGGGCAAAGGGTCCAGAATGGGGAAGCAGAGGGCTGCCAAAGAAACTCTATCTGCTTCCCAATTTTGCCTGGGGCTGGATCCTGAATCAACAGAATTCCCTCTAACACAGACGTGCCTTCAAGAAAGAAACAGAGAGGGACAGGGAGATAAGTTTAGAAGAGTTTAAGGAGCACTTAGGCTAGTTCTCTTAGGAAAAGGGCACAGTACAGTGTGGCAACCTTCACCCATCAGGTCTGGCAACTTGCCTGTTCTCCAGAAAGTTTTGGAAACACAGGCAGCTAAGCAGTTCCTCCCTACTCGCTGCTTCTCTGAGAGAGGTTAAAGCAAAGTGATTTATCTCTGGGCACATTAAAAGCACCTCTCTCGGGAGGGTCCCAGCTGTGGATCCCAAAAGATCAGGGAATCGGAGATAGTGCGGGGGGGGCGGGGGGGGGGGGGGTGGTGGTGAGGAAGAGGCCTTTCAATCAGGCCCATAACGTGAAAGAAGAGATATGAGTAGTATTTATGACACCTGGGAGCCTGAGGACTCTCCCAAGTAGGATAAAGCCAAGACCAGCAGAGGTGACCTTGAATCGGAGAGTGGGAGGGGCAGGATAGTCACACTTGGGCAGAGGAAGAACAACTTCCTCTCTGACCATGGCCTCCACATTCCCTAGGTTAGCTTCCAAGAGGGTGGGAACTAGCAAAACATTTCTTAGAAGCAACAAGAGTTTGCATTCCCTGGGAGAAGCAGAAGAAAGGGGGAAGCTAATTAAATGAAAATTGAGGAAGCTCAGGGCTGCACACGGGCTGAGAATAATCTGGGAGGGGTCATCAATCATCATAAACTGGCACTGACTCAGCATCTTCCCCCCCCCCCCCCCCGCCCCAAGGGCATGTAGTACAGGCTCTGGATGTGACCAAGGCCACCAGTCACACGGACTTTCCTGGAGCCTGAAAAGAAGGAGTGAAATAGGGAGTCAGAACCAAGGAAATCAGATAGTGATATTCTAGTGTGAACCAGCCCAAGACACCTATCTCTCGATGAGAATTAATACTTCATGAGTTAATCATTCATTTGTCAGTAATCATGGCTGTGTTAGGGACTTTTATTTTTAGTTTCTCATATATTTATGCCTTGTTTCTTCTGCTGGATTGTCAAGTCCTTGAGGTCAGACTCAAGAGTCTCTCTCTTCTACTTCTTTTTCTCTTCCCATCACTTCATCCCTCCACTTACCCACCACTGTGTGGCATGTCCCCCCATGGTTCTTACTGCTAGAAATGCAGAGGGAAATACTGCTCATTCCCACACCTTGACGAGCTTGTGGAGCTATATATGTACATATACGCAGTAGTGCACATAATTCAACAAAGTGCCAGTTTGTTAAAAAGGAGATACAGGAGTTCCCGTCGTGGTGCAGTGGTTAACAAATCCGACTAGCAGGTTCGGTCCCTGCCCTTGCTCAGTGGGTTAAGGATCCGGCGTTGCCGTGAGCTGTGGTGTAGGTCACAGACGCGGCTCGGATCCCGCGTTGCTGTGGCTCTGGCGTAGGCTGGTGGCTACAGCTCCAATTGGACCCCTAGCCTGGGAACCTCCATATGTCACGGGAGCGGCCCAAGAAATACCGAAAAGACAAAAAAAAAAAAAAAAAAGGAGATACAGCACCATGGATTCTCAGACTAGATGGGGGTGGTAGCAGGAAGAGCTCAGGCCCTAGAAGAAAATAAACTTGAGTTTTAAGATCCAACTCTTCCACATAGGAGCAAAGAGACCTTCCAGAGTTAAACTTCTCTATGATGGGGAAATAACAGAACCGCCTTCAGAGAGACAAGTTGAGACTGAAAGATATAATGCATGTCACGAGCTTGTTATGGAGTCTAGCATGGATAAAAGTGCTTCGCGTTTGTCACACATGCACAAAAGGGAAATTTGTGACATGGTGCCAAGACATTCACTCTTCCTGATCCTCCACACAAAATGATTTCACGGATAACTATTTCCTCGGGGCATTTTCAAATTCTCTGAGTGAGGTTCATTTGGGTGAGTGGCCAGGAATCCGAAAAGTGCGAGGATACCAGGAGTTTGCTTTTGAACTCCACTGACCCCAGTTTCCAGTTCAGGGGTTCTTTCTCAGCTGGAACCAACAAGGAACTAAAGCCACTCCATGCTCCCTCCAATGTGCATGCAAAAGCTTTGTGGCCACCAAAGAAGTTCTACAGAAAGGCTGTTGAAACACATGTGTGTTTCCCAGAGGGCAATATCAGAAGTTGATCTCACTTCACTGTTTGGGATGGGGAAGTCTGGTAAATGGTTGAAACTGGGGGTCTGGAATGAGCCGTTGTGGCCTAAGACAACAGACACCAGCTTCTACTCAGGGGTGGTGCTCAAGCCAACCTTGCATGTGTTCTCAAGGCAACTGGAAGTGATGCCTTATCTCTTCTTACCTCCCCCAGCGTCGACGCTTTCTCCCACCTGGTCCTGGATGCTCAGCCAATGAGAACTCCAGTGACACTTCTGCAGTAAAAACAAAACAAAACAAAAAAATCAAGGGGGCATCCAAACATCCTGTTTCCACTTTGCCATCAACCCTCTCAAAAAACAAAGACAATAAGCAATGATGGCAACACATGAGAGCCGCGTTCAACAGTTATATTCTTTTATTTTTCAATTTAACAGACACTTAGGTGGGGCATACGACACGCCAGATCCTGTTCTAAACAATCTCTTCCATGGGCGCAGCGCTTTTAAGAGTTTGAAAAGAGCTGTTGCAGGCATGACCTCATCTGATAACTACAACAAGCCAGAAAGGTAAGGTTGTTGTCTTAAGTCTTGTTTTACAGATTTTTTTGAAAAATGAGTTTCAAGAAAATAGTTTTCCATTCAAGGTCATTCAGCTTGTGACAGAGGCAGGATTCCCAGGTGTTCTGAGCCTGTATTCTTCCTAATGCACAAAGAAAAGTGAAAAAAAAAAGTGTCTTCAAATTGCTTATGATAAAGAAAGGGAAAGACTCCAGCCTGTGATATGGACATTTTAATTCAGAGCAACAGGGAAGCAGACCTTGTAAGGGGGTGGAGAAGGAGGATTTACAAAGAGTGATGTTGGGGGATGGGGGTAAGTGAGTCAAGGCTGTTTTTTGATTCAGGTGACACAACCCCACTTCAAACCAGCTTCAGGCACGGTGGGATTCAGCAACGTCAGCAAGGAATGTCTTCAGGACTTGGCTCCCTCAGGGCCCTCTTTGCTTTGTGTGCTTCTTTATCAGCTTCATTCTCAGGCAGGAATCTCCAAGAGGCGGTCCTGTAACTCCATGCTTCCACACTCTACCCATTTAGAAATCTCGGCAAAGGGAGTTCCCGTTGTGGTGCAGGGGAAACAGATCCAACTATTATCCATGAGGATGCAGGTTCCATCCCCAGCCTCGCTCAGTGGGTCAGAGATCCGGCATTGCCACAAACTGTGATGTAGGTTGCAGATGCAGCTCGGATCTGGAGTTGCCGTGCCTGGGGTGTAGGCTGGTAGTTGCAGCTCCCATTCAACCCTAGCCTGGGAACACACAAAGAAACCTTGGCAGAAAAAACGCATTTCAGCATCTCTTCCCAGACAACTTCAGCAGAAGACCAGGGCTGCATTTCTTTGTGCTGACTTTGGTCACGTGTTCTTCTCTCAACCAATCACTGTGGCCAGAGGGACCCATGGCTTGGACTGGCCACCTCTGACCATCCATGACCAACATCCAGAGAGCCTGAGGATGAAGTCAGTCCCACCAGAATCACAGGGTCTGAGGGGGTGGGGTACCATAACCTAATAGGGATGAACATGCTGAACCCCATGTGCTGTGTTGGGGGCAGCTCTTGGGTCTCCCATGCAGGTGCTTTAATGATAAAAAGGACACAGCACAAGGCAGAGAAGAAGCCCCGGGAGGAGGAGACATAAAGTGCCTGTTCTAATTCCAGCTCTTTCTGTAACTCCCGAGGTGACTTCAAATACGTCATTGAGCCTCCCTGAGCCTCAGTTCCTCCAGGGTAACAGGGACTCACCATTTAAATAATAGGGAAAACAGCCCCCGCCACCCCCGCCCCGGGGGGCTGCTGTGAGGATCATGATGTGATCCAACTGCATGGATGGATATGATCAACTGGATGAGATCAGACACGAAAGCCTTTTGAAATGCTAAGGGGAAAAGATTTATCCACATCAGAGTGTATGTGAGGAGACAGAACACAGGAATAGGCAGGGTGTGTATGAGGACGAGCAACCAGACTGGACCACCTTGCAGAGCAAAGCCAGGACGATGAGTGCAAAAGCTCCTGTCCTGCAACCCCACTCAGAGCAAGGCTGAAACCTGGTCTCAGTAAGTCAGTGTTTTCTTTCTTTAGATGGGGCTGGTCCTTATGGCCATAGGTTGGTGTGTGGCAAGGAGCCCCCAGTGATTCCGGCCTGGGAGGACTTCCCCATGTTCAGCCAGCTTTCCCAGGGGAAAGGTGTGGATGGGGGGTGGGAGGCTGGCTGGGCCCCTGGCCAGTGTTTGGTTTCTGGGAGGCCCCGTCTCCTGCCCACCACCAAAGAAATCACAGCAACAGGTGGGGAGCGGAGAGCTGGGGAGGGCCAGGTCAAGGTCCCTAGAGGGTGGGGCAGGGGTGAGGAGGATCAGAAAGTAGCAGGTGGAACCCGGACAGTTACAGCTTTCTCGTGTGACCAGCCCTGATTAAGGAAAATCACTTTTGTTTACTCACCAGTTTTCTGGGTCCTTCCAAGGCGAGCTAAACTGCCAACTTCTACCTCCAGAGTTTTTCTCAGTCCAGGAGGATGCAGTGAGGGTGCGGGGCAGGGGCCCGGAGATGAACACCCTTTCCGGATGGTGTGTGTTGTGGAAAGAGCACTGGCCTGGGGACCTCAGGATGCAGATTCCTCTGGACAGTTAAGGGGCTGGGTGGTCTGTTCCGCTTCTCTCTACCATCCTGAGGATAAATACAGGATGATGGCGAGCACTGCTCAGCCAGAAAAGCATCTGAAGTAGATGCTGAGGAGATTCTGCTCCCAGCCCGGCTTGGGGACAAATTAAGGGGACTCCTGACCCCTGTAATCTGGGCTCCCCCAAGGAGATTCCAGAGAGGAATGAGAAGGAGGATCCATACCCACTTCCTTGCTTGGAGCACGTCACACTTTACAAAGGGATTTCAAATAGCTGACCTCATCCATTTCTGCCTATGATACAGGCAGACAGGTTTTATTCCAGAAGCAGTTCAGGAAGTCGCTGTCATTTGTTCACGATTCCAACTGCTGATATGCGGGAAACTGAGAAAGGAATCCGCTTCAAACTCCCAAGTTCAATGCCCTGTGTCCATGGAGTCTGAAGCCCCAAAAGCTTGGCCCTCTCCTCTACCCTGGCTGGCCCTGCCCTGGAAAGCCTGTTTGGGGTCTTTCCCTCGAGATCCTTTGGGATGGTTCACGGAGCACAGCGTATGGAGCCTCAAGCGTGGGTTATCATCTTGGATCTGTCCAATCCACCATGGCTCAGGTAACTCACTTTGGGTTTTTGTTCTGTCATTTGCAAAGTGGAAGTGGCCTTACCCACCCAGCCCACCCCACTCACTGTTAAAGCCTCAGTGGCAGAGCTTGGCAAGGGCTTTAAAGAGTTCCCCATGCTACTGGTGCAGGCAAGCAGGGCTTCCCAGTTTCTGTTACTCTGGCTCTTTTGCCCTTAACAGTGGATGCTCCCCTCAGCCCCAGGGAATGGAGAGACGGTGTCGCCCCTGCTCTGGGCTGCCACTAGCTCGTTCATTCACTCCGGAGCCCTCTTGGGTAGCCCATTCTCACTGGCTCTGTCTTGGGCAGGCTGCCCAGGGACCGTTTTGCTGGAAGGATGAGCAGTAGGGGGGGAAGAGCAGCTCCACAGGTGAGGGAAAGAGACAGCCAGTACTGAGCCTTTAAAATGTAAAATGTTCTCTTGGGAGTGCGCAAAGACCTGATTTGTGGGAGATCAAAGTCGGGAACGCACCGCTCCTCCAGAATCAAAGGCTCCTTGCTCTCAGGAACAGAGAGCCCTGGTTCCCCCTGCAAGAAAAGCCATGCGTAACAATAGAAGGTGAGTGGCTGCCCCCTCCCACAGGCTGGGATGGGGGCTGGCTGTGTTTGCAAACATCTGCACCTGGGCTGCACCTGCCAGGCAAGGACTGACCTGGAAGCAGCCGAGTGCACCTGCTTCTCCGATTTCCCTCGTTCTGGGTGGAGGGGATGGTCCCGCTGAATCAGGTGCCTCTCTGCATCCCTCCTTCCCTCTTGCAGTGGCTTGGCTGAGGGATGGGGCGGGGGCAGCTTCCAGTCGCAGCACCTCTACTCCTCCCTTCTGTGACCTTGGCCAGGCCCCCGATTCAGGCAGGGTTACTCAACAATACTGTGAATCCAACCCTTATGCCCTGTTCACTCTCAGGGAGCTGTGGACTCAGCCTGGATGATGGATAAGGCCTTGCTCTGTGGTTGGAATGAGCCATGCCTGCGTGGTTGCTGGCAGGGGAGCACAGAGCACAGAGAAGGAGGGAGAAAACCCGAGGCTTCCACAGCACACAGTTCCAACCAGATTTCTTTTATTCATCAAGAAAATGAAGGCCAGCAAGAGGGATGAGCCTCAGTTTTCCACCCCAAAACCCCACCTATACCGGCATCTCTAAGCACACCTACTGAGCATCAGAGGATAAGGAGCCCCCTTTCTTCAAGGCTTACTGGGATGCCCTTGACTCCACCCTATCCACACCTTTAAGACCTTTGGGCACATCTTCCCTCCAGTCTATGAACACACTCAACACATCCCATCCTCTCAAATAAACAAAATTCTTCTCTACGCCCCTCTTGGCCAAGACCAAACCTCTTTCCTCCCTTGTTCATCCACTTCTCCAAAGACTTGTCTATACCCTGGAACTCCATTTCTCTACCGTCTTCTCACCCTCAAACTAATTTGAGTCTGGCTGCATGCAGCCTTCACCACTCAACTGAAACTCCTCTTGCCAAAGCAATTGGAATTTTACTTTTATTTTTATTTTTTGCTTTTTAGGGCCACACCCACAGCATATGGAGGTTCCCAGGCTAGGGGTCGAATCAGAGCTGTAGCCGCCAGCCTATGCCACAGCAACTCGGGATCCGAGCTGTGTCTGCGACCTACACCACAGCTCACGGCAACGTCGGATCCTCAACCCACTGAGCAAGGCCAAGGATCGAACCCGTGTCCTCATGGTTCCCAGCTGGATTCGTTAACCACTGAGCCACAATGGGAACTCCTGAAGCCCTCTTTTTCTACCCACTCACGACATACAGGTGTTCTAGAGTTTTATCCTACATTCCTAACATTATCCATTCTCTCTGAGTGTTTTAACTCTCACATATAAACTAAGAACTCTTACAGCAATATTTATAGACCCAAACTTTTCCTCGAAGGTCACACTTGTATAATCAACGATGGGCTAGATATTTACCTGGATGGACCACTTCACATACCCAACGAGCTCATCATCTCATCCCTGAACAGCGTTTCCTCCACCATTTCTAATCTCAGTTGCTGGCATTTCCACCCACCCGTCATCAGGCCAGACCTGAGAATCCATCCCCTTCCACCCAAATGCCATCAAACTTTAACTCCTATTGGCTGTGCATTCTCAGAAAACTTCTCAAAATCTGTGCCATCCTCTCTATCTTTCCTACCCCAGTTCTAATTTACATCCTTATCCTCTTTCCCATAAACACAAAACAACCTCCTAACTGATCTCCCTGCCTCTAATCATTTCCCTCTCAAATCCGTCCTCTATAGACACACACACACACACACACACACTGAAATGCAGGTCTGACCAGGGCACCTTCCTAGTTTAAAACTTCCATTATCTTATCATCACCCCAGCCTGATTCTTGTGGACTGCCAAGACTGTTCTCTTGTACCCAACTTCTGTCTCATTTCCTACAGCTTTCAGCCTGACACGTCCATGGCACGGGGCTCATCCTAACTTCTCTACCTAGAATATTTCCATTGTGATGTTAGAAACTAGATGTTGACCACACCAGAAAGAGCTGCAAGTTAGATTATTCAATGGGAAGCTCAAGAGCCTGCCCGAATTCCAAGTTAGACATTTCTTTCTCTTCTGTCTCTACTTCAAAACAGAAGACTAGAATTTTATTTTCTAAGATGCAACACTGCCCATCCCATCAGTGCTGAGCTGTGTGATACTGAAGAAAGAGACATGTCCAACTGTCCCTTGGGAGGACTTTCTATACAGAGAACCTGTCCATTTATGAATGCGGGACCGAGCGGTGCAGGTCCCCAAACCCACAATCATTCAGCCAAATGGTACAGGTATTCCCTGCCTCTTGAAAGTTCACTTTATGCCACTTCGCTTTTATGAAAGACCTTCATTAATACCTATTTTCATTAACCTAAAGAAATCCAAAGATTTTGGCTTTTTCAAAAAAGGCAAAAAGTAAAAATAGGGTTCAACATTTGTTTTCCAGGAGATGTTATAGAGGCAGCGTGCACCCCAAACAGTGAGAGTGGCCTCGCTAAACTCCTCCAGGAACCACACACAGCATCCCAGCCTAGTCCCCCACAGCTTTGAACTGTTATCTGTGAGCATCTGTGTCTTTCCTCAATTTATTGTGTGCATCCATTAGCAAGACATGTCCTAAGGTAATTGCTTCTTCACTTTACATTATTTCTGCTTAGGAAAGATTTCAAAGAAACACTCTACTTATAGATAGCGAGGAAAACTGTATCTTTCTTAAAGTTCACCAGTGCCCATGAAGCAGCACCTAGATAAGGGAACAAAACAACTCATACAGACTAAGTGTTTCTAGCCTTTCCCCGGGCTTAGTCCATTCAGTCTTTTTCCCTTCCTACCTCCGAAGGAGAGCCAGGGATGGAGCTTGGAGTAAAATTTCCAAATATGTGGAATACTGTATATGTGGAAGCAAAAGAAAGGGGAAAAAAAAAAAAAGAGGGGAGAGGGAATAAATGGGTATGGTCAATGGGTGTATTTATTAATTTAACACATATTTATTATACATTAATTGTGGGCCAGTCATTGTCTTAGACGTAACAGTGAATGAGACAAAATGTTTGAAAATGCAGATAGGGAATTTGATTTGAAACATTTTTCCTTGTTGATGTTTTAGTAAATGGCAGTATCCCAGTGGGACTGGACCGTCTGGTTCATAGTTCTACACAATTACAGTATAAAGAAATGATGCCTAGAATTCTGGACTTAAGGTTCGCCACCTGTACCCCAAATTAAAATGATCACCCTAGGTTGATGCTGAGAATATATGAACCCCTAAATGCTGGATGTATATATTAAAGCTCTTTCTCTGTTTTTTTTTTTTTTTTTGGCCACACCTGCAGCATGCAGAAGGGACTGAAACCACACTATAGCAGTAACCAGAGCCACAGCAGTGACAACGCTGGATCCTTAATCCACTGAGCCACAAGGAAACTCCAAGATTCTTCATACAAAGGGAAACTACTATCTGCCTGTGTTACATAGTTTCAGAATATCCTGGAAAAACATCTCCCTCTTCAGCCAATAGTGCCATTAGAATAGCCCTCTACATTGTAGTGTGAAGTAGGGTTTGTTTTTTTTTTTTTCCTTTCTCCAACCTTACCTATTGCTAATGCATTCTGCATGTGGCTCCTAAGAGATCTCTCTAAAATATACATCTACTGTCATATTCTTCTCCAAAGCCTTTCAATGACTCCTTTTAGCTCTCGGATAAAGTTCAAACTCAACTAAGCCTATGTCATCCTGCATGATCTGGCTCCATCTTCCTCTCCAGCTTCCCTTGCCCGTCTCCTCCCCTCGTATTGAAACACGTGTAGTTCCCTAAGTAGAACACGTGAGTCTAGGCCTCCATACCTTGGTGCACACTCTTCTCTTTTTCTGAAATACCTTCCTTCTTCCTCATGTCAGAAATTCACTCAAGCATCCCTCTTTACCCAGCCAGCTGGCCAGGGCTCTGTGCCCGCTGCCCACAAGTGCCCTCCCCTTAGCGACCATCACACGGGACTCTGCTTCCCAGTTACCATTCTGCCCACAAGAGTCCCTGAGAGAGAGTCCCCGTCATGCCTCTTTGTGTCTGCAGGGGCCAGGATGGCACCTGTCATAGAGGATGTGCTCTACAAATATCTTACAGCAGGTTTCGTCTGAGGGATGGAGACGAAAGAAAGGAACTGGGCGGGTGGGAGAGGAGAGGGGGAAGGCACTGAGAATCCTTGGCTTTCAGTTGGTTGAGGACTGAGCTCCGTTTCACTGATGGACAGATGGTCACACTCCTCTGCCCCATTGGCCCTTAGGTGCCCTCGGTCAGCTATTCACACTGACCAAAGTCATTGCCCAGCCTTCCATTTTACTTTGCCCCCTTGGATGAGGGCTGGGGGTCGGACCTGTGTTGAGCTTCCCTCCCAACTGGAAAACAGGAACACTTCTTCCCCAAGCAGCCTTCTCTGTACACCCCACTGTGTCCCCTCATACACCTGTTCATCTCTCTGTGATCCAGTTTTTAAATGCATCAGTGAGATGCCCCCCAACCTGAGCCGATCCTTCTGCTAATACAAAGTGGCAGCTTTTAAATAGGGTAGCCTCCAATTGTCACTTTCAATCATAGGCTCTGCGGAGGGAGACTCAGAAGGACTTAATCGTCTTAAGAAAACAAACAGAGGCCCTCTGCCACAGAGCCGCGTGCCGACAGATAGACAGATAGGAGAGAGGACCGAAGCTGGCATGCCCAGGATCCTTCCTGTGATCCACCGCTGCTGCTCCAGCACTTACAGACCAGGTCCCTGCGAGTGAAACTGACAACTCGACATGTCCCTTATCCTTTCCAATTAGCGTCCAGCTCCCGTTCTTCCCCTCTTGCTGTCTGCCTCCCTCTGTGCATCTGGCCCTTATAAAGGAACAGGGACTCTGCTGTTACTCCCCGCCCAGCCCTCCCTCTTCATCTGTGCTAACCTCAGACCATTAAAACTTAGGATGTGACAGCTGAAAATAGAAAGACTCATCCACGTGGGATCTGGTCTAGCATCCTCGTTTCACAGGTGTGGAAGGAAGCTCAGCCAAGGGGAGTCACTGATAAATGGTTACACAGACTTGAGCTCAACCCAGGTCTCCTCCTAATGCCTAGCCCAGATAAGTTCTCTTCTGCTGCATCAGGGGTTCTCAAAGGGCGGCACATTGGAATCACCCAGAGATCTTTATAAAAAATCAATAAAAACCCTTGCTCAGACCCCACCGCTAGAGTTCTAATTTCATTAGACTTTGGGGGACCCAAGCATCAGGAACTTCCCACATGGTTCTAATAGGATGCTGGGTTTAGAACTGTACATTCACCATGATGCTTCTCAGCCCATTCCCAGCCTCTGTCCAAGTTCATCAGGTATATGTGCGGATGGGCCAGAAGGAGATGAAATTAGGATGAAGAAGGCTGGGTAAATGTACACTGGAAGTTCAACAAAAACTCTAGTAAGAAGTCATAGGGGCCAGACCAGAGATCCCTACCTAGGGAAGCCTTAGTTCCTTCTGAAGAATGTGTTTTCCATTTTGTTCAAACCCCCACCATTGACCATTTTTATTGGCCTTAGAGCTATGGGTACTAAGTGTCATTCATTCACATGGGGTATTGTGAAGACACAGATAAAAGAGAACTAGCTCTTGATTTCTGGGACAACAGATGGGCAAAAGAAACACATGCAAAATAACATAAAGCTTTTATAAAGAACCATGCTTTCAGAAGACTGCACATACACCAGCCCTTGGGCTGTGCAAACACCTGGTCCAGGCATCATAACTTCTTGGTCTTGTAGGCTCAGTATGTGCTACTCACAGCATGCACTCCGTAAATGTTTGATATATGGACTGAAACTCTGAGCCTCAGTGAAGAAGGCACCAGAAGTAAGAGTGGCCTCATAGGACAACCCAGTAGTGATCTGGCCCATCTGTAAGGTCAGGCTCTTGGGGGACCCCAGGCTACATGCCCTAAAGCTGACTCCCCACACCTGGCTAATCACGTGACTCACATGAGGCTTCTCACGAATACAGATTCTCGGTCCCCACCCAGACCTACTGAATCAGCATCTCAAAGCCCAGTACTTGGGACTCTGCATTATTTTCTAAGCACCTCAAGCAATTTTGAGAATCAATCAGGTTTGGTCGTTTCTACTTAAGGGAACCTTCAACCTGAAATGGAATTGCTACAGAATGAAGAGATTTAGCATCCTACTTGGACTCAAACTGACTAAACTAATTGATTTCAGTCATGACGTGGCACCTTGCTAGACTCCCTTCGGCAAACCATCTACCCCTCTGTGTCTTGACTGTCATTTGTAAAGTCTGCTGTGGGTGGTGCTAATGTGGGTAACACATGCAGCACATCCTCTGGCAAAAAAGGAAGCCATCACTATCTGGAGGCACTTGCCATTTAAAGCATCCCTTCTGTGTTGGAGAAGGGCGGGAGAAGCCTAGACTTCTAGGGCGTGGGAGGCTGACTCTCTTTCTCTCCATCCTCGCCAGTCAGGACAGATACACAGATGCAGGGAAGGCAGTCAGGACTTTCCTCTTAGGCACTGTCTCCCAGGGTCCCGGGGGGTGAGCTGAAGGGGTGCAGTCCTTGAGCTCTTGGAAGTCACTGGCCTTTATTCAACTCTTGGATCATGATGTGACCCAGCAAGACCTCAAACCTCTTTGCAAATGGGATTAACAATCTCCTATGTCCTGCCATCCTCACAGGGAGCCTGGAAAGATCACAACAGACCCAACCACAGTTCAACCTTGTTTAAGGTGGGAGTTACGAACATTTGCGATGGTCAGGCACCGTGCTAAGGGGGCCTGTGTGCATTATCCCCTCCGACCCTCAGAATGATGCTAGAAGCAGGTTTTACTTTATACCCACCCTCCAGATAGGGAGCTAAGTCTTGGCGAAGACTCAAAGTCTCACAACTGGTGCAGGTGGAGCTGGCATCCAAGCCCAGGCCACAACCGTAATGGCGCCTCGGGTCACTAGAGTCCATCAGAGTTTCACAAACCTTGTCTCCTTCAATCTCTCATTGGCCAGGAGGGCGAAATACTATTTTCTTCAGGGTCTGAGTATCATATTTGCACCCAGTTATGACCCTGAGGCCTGAGTCTTTCCACATTCTACTTTCTCTGATGACAGAGGGCTTCGAAACTGAATGCAATGTGTAGAGAAACACTTGCTAAATAAGATGGTACTTTAAAGAACACATTTCTCATGAAATTGAACTTGCTGAATTTAGCTTTATACATTCACCTAAAAAAAAAAAATAGCCAGCTGTTTTGACTTGCTAGGGACATAACTGCAGATGAACCTCTACTTAGGAAAACTTGGCATCTAAGAATCCATGATGACAAAACACATATGTTAAGGGTGAGTGTTCACATATTATAAAGGGATTTGCTTTAGGGTTTTCAATTGTTCTTTTCTAAATTTTCCCCCTTTCATTAAATACTTGATAAAATGATTGGGGCAGGGAAAGGGAGGCAGAAAAAGTCCACCTGTTAAAGAAAGAGCCCCCCTGGGAATGTCTCTCAATGAAAGTCGCTGGAAACACAGGACCGCATTGACCCAAAGAAATCCTATTGTCTACAACTTTTCAGGAACACGACTATCCCACAAAGAGAAGTACACCTGAAGCTTCTTGATGTTTAATCGGAGGTTGCCACTAAGGCTCAAAGGGCTGGATGTGTGCCTGGTGAGTGAAAAACATCAGCACGAGATAGGAATCAGTGGCCGGCCCCCTTGTGCTGAATGCTGCCTTCGGAGTCCCAGCCTGGCTCTCCTGGTCCAGAGATCTATTTCACGAGAACCTGAAAACCTGCCAAATCCAGCACCCGTGATGGGCAGGTCAGCAGAGGGGCCCCTGATTTATGTCAAACCATCCGAGGAGCAGAGCTGCCTTCCCACAGGTCTGTCACCTGATCGGTGAATAAAGCAAATCACCGACCAGGGGGATGGTTCACGCTCTTCATTTTTAGGGATTTTGTCAAGAGAGAAATCACCAGATTCACTTCCAGGCACGACAATATTAGCATCAGGCCCCCTTTTATACTCTTCTTAGGGCCAGGAAGGAACAAGAGGGAAGGATGTGGGCCAAGGTTTTTGGCTGGGGAGTGGGGAGTGGGGGGTGGGAGGGGTTCTAAGGAAAGGTGTATCCCCCCAGCTGGTGGGGTGGAGGGGGGGTAGGTCTGAGATGCTGCTCTGGGGATTTTTGGAGTTGTGAGGCTCTGATGTGCACGGGGAAGACCCAGCATTGCACAGATATTCACTTGTCAGCTTCCTCTGTGACTGGGCTCAAGATGCTGTGTAAATAACTCAGCCAGGGAGGACGGCAGAGCAGCACGCTGGCAGTTACTGTGCTATGAAATATGCATTAATTGCATTAAACATTCAGTCTGAACCTCAGCAGCGAGGCCCTTCCTGTCAGTTTTTATAGTGCGCAGACAGAGCCCAGGATGAGGATGGCCGTGGCCTTCTGTGTAGACCCCAATCTGTACCACCCCGAGCTTCTCCTCAGATGTTCCCGGCGTGGCCTGTGGCTCCCCGCTCAGCAGCTCGGTGCTAATGAGGCCAGGGTCACCGGCTCTCACTCCCTCGGAGCCCCCACCTCTGCTCAGCATCCCCAGACGCCGCTGACTCTGTCTTGACGCTCAGCCAGCATCTCTTAGATCTGTCGCTGGTCACAGAGGGGCTGGGTGTGACGATGGAGGGCTCGGCAGAGTCTGTCCCCACCCGTGGAAAAGCGGCTCTCCTTGAACAAGGGGAGGCAGTTTCCGCTTGGACTTGATTATGACATTTGAAAGTTCAAGGTGTGTTTTATACAGGGAAGAAACAAGAGTGTAAGGATGCCTTTGAAGAGAGATTTTTGCAGAGAGAGGGAGAGGGATGGAGAGGGAGGGAGAATTATGTGCGCTGCAACAGTCAGGCCCCAGGATTTCAAGTGCCTTTGATCTTGCTGTTTATACACAATGGAGTCCAAGAGTCTCACTCTGGCATTCAAGGCCCTCTTCAGTAAGTCCAAGCCATCCTTCCTAGCCTTACTGTGCCCAGATTCCCTACGCTGCAGCCATATTCTAGGCAAGGTGGACACTGTATTTCCCAAGTTGGCTTTCCTATCTTCCTGTCTTGATTACACACAGTTCCACCATCAAGCGACCAATCATCCTGGTTGGCCAAGGACTGTCCCAGTTTCAGCTTGGAAAGCCCACGTCCCAGGAAACAGCTCAGAACTAGGCATGCCAGGTCAGTGGTCAGCCTGCGGTTCCCTCCACCTGGAAGTGATGGCTCCCCTCCCTGTTTTTTTGCCTGGATAAATTCTTCAAAGTCGTGTCAAATCCCATCTTTTTCATCACCCACCCAGACTTGTTCACACTGATTTATCTTCTTCCATAAACTCTAACAAACATAGTTCACTTACCTCATTCCCTCTTATCAGAGCATCCATCCCACCAAGGAAGGGCCTGTATGTGCTGGGATTCTGCTGGGCACCCTGCCCGCGGGGAGCTCACAGTCTATGGGGGAAACAGATAATGCAGCACACAGGTTACCACGGCATAAAGAGGCAAAGGGGCAAAGTCTATTGTCTCAATATTAAAGAGAGAGAGGAAGCTGTTAGAGATAGACCAGAGGAGTTCCCGGTGTGGCTCAGCAGAAACAAATCTGACTAGTATCCATGAGGATGCGGGTTTGATCCCTGGCCTCGCTCAGTGGGTCCGGGATCTGTGGTGTTGGCTGGCAGCTATAGCTCTGATTTGACACCCTAACCTGGGAATTTCTACATGCTGCAGGTATGGCCCTAAAAAGAAAAAAAAAAAAAAATCAGAGATGTAAGACTAGGGAAATGGCTAAATAGGGATGGGAAGTTCTGAAAATGCGGCAGATTTGCTAACAGGACAGTAATTCTTAGCAGATCTGAGGTCTTCATTCCTTATATCCCTTCATCACAGTTCTTGCTACAGTAAGTGGGGAATTCTTTTGGGTTAATACATTTGATTTGTGTAGGAAAAAAACCGGTCTCATAATTCTATATTTAAAGAAAAAGGGAGTTCTCTGGTGGTCTCGTGGTTAGGACTCAGTGCTTTCATCGCTGTGGCCCGGGTGCAGTCCTTGGTCTGGGAACTGAGATGCCACACGTCAAGCTGATCCACACTGTGGCCAAAAAACTGATTACTGCATTAATTCATTTTGTAAAGGTTTTTTAAAAATAAGGAAAAAATACATTTTCTCCTAAGTGCAATAATAATATATAGTCATTTTGGAATATTTAGGAGACTTCATATATCTATACCACATACACATACATATATACACATATATACATATATACACAATATGTATATATGTGTATATATGAATACATACATATACACACACATACATACATATATATATATTTGGATTTGGTTGTGTGTATGTGTGTGTTTATCCTATATTGTCATCCAGGGATAATCACTGTTCACATTTTGCTATGTAATCTTCCAGAATTCATATAGAAACGAAGGTACAGATTTTTAAAATAAAATGCAATTATTAGAAACATGTTGTTGTCTAACCCATTTTTAACATCGGAGTCCCCTTCCACATACCTGTGTTTGTATATGTATGTGTATGAATACAGCTTCACTTTAATAAGCGTACATCTTTTATCACGCTGGTGTGCCTTCATTTATTTACAAATCTTCTATTATCGGACAAGGAGGTCATTTCTCATTCTTACTATTATAAATAAACGGCAATAAAGGTCCTTAAAAATACACCTTTCTGCAGACACCCAGTACCATCCGAGAGACCAGCCCCTCACAATGGAATTCCTGAGCCCGAGGCTGGACGTATTTGAAGGCATCTGACACATTATCGATGCTTACCCAGCTACTTATATTTCATTCAAATTTGGTTTCCTGGACATTTTGCCAGCCAACATACATGTGGTTAAGTCATAAGATCGGCAATGCCCAAAGAGAATTTTTCTAAGCAAATGCCAACTTACAGGATCACCAAACACACAAAAGCAGGAGAAATAAACTCGGGGGCAGCATAAGCTGAGGAAAAACCAAAATGAGCCTACTCTTGCGGGAAGGTAGTTAAGCTGTCTTCTTAAGCTCACTCTATCAGAGTTATTGCCACTTATTCATAAGGGCGCCCAGCAACAGCTGTGCACCTGGCCGAGCAAGCTCTCCAAAGAAAGATCTCCATATGTTGCAGGGCGAGGCACGTGAGCTGGTGCTCAGACAGAAAACGGCCTTGTTTCCTGGTTCCTTGTGAGGATGCTTCCATCAGAGAGATGGGAAGGAAAAAAAAAACCCAGCTCCAAGTCCGGTGGAAGAGAAACCTGTCATCTTCATGGTTTTATAGGGTTCAAAGGGCTCCCTCATACCTGGTTTCACCTGGAGGTGGACAAACAAAGCAGGTCTGTTAGGGACACTTTTATTGTTGGACTTGCCCAGAGGCCATAAGCAGCAAGCGACCGAACCAGGCCTGCAACCTAGGGCTTCTCGGAGGATCTTGTCTCTGTACATTCGAGTAAAATACAAAAAGGAAAAAAATGTGAAGTTTCAGCAGAAAGAACATGGGAGGAAGTGGAATTCCCTTGATATTTTTGCAAAATTTTCATATATGTCATCAGACTATGTCTGGGTTAGTTTTAATTACTTTGTTTAAAAAATGGAGCTAGTGATGGGCCACTGCCCCAAGGAACACGTGGGCATGGAAGTTGTGAAATTCTGGTTCTCTCAGGAAATTGTGGAGATGATTGACCATGGACTTAGCACCACCTTGTGTTTCTGAATAAATCTCAGTTTGGTCATCTGAAAAATGGGCATCTAGTCACAGACACAACTTGGATCTGGCATTGCTGTGGCTGTGGTGTAGGCCGGCAGCTGCAGCCCCGATTCTATCCCTCACCTGGGAACCTCCAGAAAGAAAAAAAAAAAAAAAAGAAATGGGACTCTGTATCTACTTCTCAAGGGTTTTGTGAGCATGAAAAGGCTTCCTTTGGCACGTACCCTCCAATATTCTGTCTTATTCTGGTTTTGTTTGTTTGTTTTTTGGTCTTTTTGCCTTTTCTAGGCCTGCTCCTGAGGCACATGGAGGTTCCTAGGCTAGGGGTCTACTTGGAGCTGTAGCTGCCGTCCTATACCACAGCCACAGCAACACAGGATACGAGCCGCATCTGCAACCTACACCACAGCTCTCGGCAACGCCAGATCCTTAACCCACTGAGCGAGGCCAGGGATTGAACCCGCAACCTCATGGTTCCTAGTCAGACTCCTTTCCACTGCGCCATGACAGGAACTCCTGTCCTATTCTGTTTATTCTTTGTCACCAGTCTGTTTAATCTCTTCCCAAAGACTCTAAGCTCTCTGAGGACAGGAATGACGTGTGGCTAACCTTTAAAGCCCCTCTGAGGAGGGGTCGTGGGTAACATTCCTTTGAAGTGCCCACAAAGAGAGGCAGAATACATGCTCTCTTATAAAATCATACTATAACATGATCAATTTTATATTGCTATACATAGCATTTGATATTAATATAGCAAGACATTTTGACATAAATGGGTTCATAATCAGATATTTTTCTTTATTTTTAAATTTAACAATATAACTTGGACACCTTGCCACGTAGATGCATATAGGTTCTCCTTACTCTTTGTATTATAGCTACATAATGTTTCATTGAATGAACTCAAAGACCATAAACAGATTTAACTTTTATTCTATTGATTGACTCTTGGACACTTCAAATTTGTCACTTTTACAAATATTATATGCAATGAAACATTCTACACATATACTATGTGTATATGTATATGCATATAAAAGTGCTTCTTTGGGAGTCCCCGTCGTGGCTCAGTGGTTAACGAACCCGACTAGCATCCGTAAGGACACGGGTTCAATCCCTGGCCTCCTTCAGTGGGTCAAGGATCCGGCATTGCCGAGAGCTGTGGTGTGGGTTGCAGATGCGGCTCAGATCCTGTGTTGCTGTGGCTGTGGCGTAGGCTGGCAGCCACAGCTCCAATTGGACTCCTAGCCTGGAAGTCTCCACATGCTGCAGGTGTGGCCCTAGAAAAGACAAAAAGACCCCCCCAAAAAAACTGCTTTTCTGGAGTCAAATTCAGAAGTAACAATTTAGGGTCAGAACCCATGTATCATTTATATTTTACATTTTGAGAAATATGGCCAAATTGACCTTCAAAAGGCTGCTCCAAAATACCATCCCAGGCACAGGAATATTTGTTTTATCTAATATAGACCAACTCTAGATTTTATCATTCTGTTACATCTTTGCCAACTTAAAGAAAAATTATATCCGGTGTCTTTCATTTTCATCTCTTTTTTAAATGAAGTTGAACATTTTACTGGCAATTCACACTATTTCTGTGTGGATTGCTTACTCACACCTGTTGTCAATTTTCCTACTGATTTCTTTTCCTTACTGATTTATTTGAATGCCTTTTTTTTTTTTTTTTTTTTGCTTTTTAGGGAAGTTTCCAGGCTAGGGGTTGAATCGGAGCTGCAGCTGCAGCCTACGCCACAGCCATGGCAACACCAGATCTGAGCCACATCTGTGACCTACGCCACAGCTTGCAGCCACGCAGGATCCTTAGCCACTGAGCAAGGCCAGGGATTGAACTCACATCTTCATGGATACTGGTTTGGTTCTTAACCCTCTGAGCCACAACAGGAACTCCTATTTGAATGATTTAGATACTAAAGATATTACCTCTTTATCTACAAATCTGAAGTACTTTTGCTAGGTTTTAACTTCTTTTTTATTTTGACAGAGAGAAATGCATGTGAGGGTTTTCCTGTTGACTTCGGTGGTTTTATTTATTAAGATGTCTCTTTGCTCTTTCTGGTTTTGTTATTGTGCTTTAATGGCCCTATTTTATCATGGCCTAATTAATGCATTCTACATTTGTGAAATGATAGGAACTGAACAAAATAATTTATAATGTTCTATGGTTTTGCATGATCGAAAACCACATTAATTCAGACAAAACACGTGGCAGCCAGTATAGATTTCTGAAAACAATGTATACCAAAGCACACACTTTAACAAAACATTTAGTCCTTCCATATATAAACTGCAACCATAATTTTGACAATAAAAACATTGCTAAGTGGAGGTGTCAGTGGCCCTTTTTTAATTAAAAAAATTCAAATTCAGCCATTCAAATATATCTGTTGAGCTCCATACTAAGGATATTAATCATGGCCATCTTTTTCACAGCTCCCTAAGACATGGCTGTGTAACGTGACAGATGATTGGCCAGGAATGTACACCTGCCCCAAGAGCAGCCAATCCATTGGCTAGATACCAACCAATGGCCTGTGCAAGGTTTTTTTGTTTGTTAGTTTTTTAAGAGCAAAGTGAAGAAAAAGATCTGGGCTAGCCAAATTTCTTTTTCAGTAATTTAATTTTTAGAAATGGAAAGAATAAACTAGTTGGCAGTAGACGTTGTGGCCAGAAGTCATAATAGAGAGCTGTGCTCTTCTAGGTATAGGCTGCTGATTTTAAAACATCAAAACTCTCAAAGGGGCCAGCTTCAAGGGCATGCAGCCAGTGGTCAAACAGGGCCCCAGGCTTGGATTTTATGCTTAATTTTATTTTTGAATTTGGGTTTTGCTAGTGAAGTGGATGGGACAACGAAACATGCACGAGGGGACACAGCCTCATCTCACGCGGCCCAGCCTTCCCCTGCCGCCTCTGCACCCTGCAGTTCTCAGTCCTGCTCTTCCTCACTCCCCTCACTCTCCTTCCCTCCCCTCCCCCTCTATGCCCCAGCCAGCCAGGAATGGAGTTTGGGCCAGAGAGGGTGGTGCTCTCGTGACCTGGGGTACCCAGAGATGAGGTGTGGCGGCAGCTGTCCCTGCCTGGGGCTGGCACACCACGGCTCATTTGGCAGACAATCCAGTGGAGCAAATCTCTTGGCCTCCCCTGATCCAGGTATCTAGTACATCATCACAGGTGGAGGTTGCAAAACTAGAGGGCCTTGTAGGGGAGGGGCGGGGGGCATGCCCGTCTGCCTCGGATGGGGCAGTGAGCTCATGGGAAAGAATGATTCCCGGCTCTACTGCTGTGCCCCTCCCCTGGGCATGGTGCTCCCATCTGGTGGATGGCAGGGAAGGGGAACCCAGCTATAGGTGTGAAGACACAGGGCCGGGCCCCTAGGCATCAATGAAGGTCTGCACTGCAGTATTCCCATGCCCCAAGAAGGATGGGATTAAACAGCAAATAGAAACCACCATACAGGTGGAGACAAAAACAGCCAGAGGAAGAAAGAGGCCCCTGAAGAAAGGAAGCACTTCACAGGTTAGTTTACCTTTAATAGCACTCACTTCCTCCCTTTTGAACAAGGGACCCCCTCGTTTCGTTTTGCAACAAACCGAGCAAATGAGGTAGCAGGTCCTGGCTCCAAGTCGGCCACGGTAGCCACTGGTAAGGAACAGAGAACAGAATAGATGGAGAGAAAGGAACTGACACACAGCAAGAGGAAGAGCTACTGCGGATCTGAGAAGCCCTCGATTCCAGTCCAGAGACTCCGAAATCGATCTCTTCTCTTGAGGTAATGTAAGTGCAACTAAATGCACCCGAGTAAATGATGAAAGCAAACTGTGTCTGAAAGACAGTTTCTAGACAGGATACAAGAATCATAAGCCAGAGGCCTTGTCGCAAAGAGAATGAAATGGGATAAAATAACACACAGTAAATAAGAATAGTAAGAGCAGTAACAGTCACCCCAAGGGCACTGACCTCAGCTGAAGCCCTCTACACGTGTTCTCACGTTCAATCCCCCCACAAGCAGCCAACCCCCAAGGATGGAACTAGGAAGGAACTAGGAGTTTACGGATGGAGGAACAGAGGTTTAGACGACGCAGTTGGCAGAGCCAGGACCTGACCTGCAGCCGATGAGAAATCTTCTCAGATGGTCTAAAGCACTAAACTACTACCTCGGGGGCAGAGGCCAGGTCCACTAGGGACATGGGAAAATGCCCCTTGGAGGCTGTGCCCATCAACTGGCGAAGGGTTGCCAAAGGAACACCATTCAATAAATGACCAAATGCATGAACTAGATTTAAAGGAAAGCTGGGCAGGGTGGGCAAAAACAGAGGCGGGCCATTCGTACAAGGGCTGTGATGGACAAGGGCGAGGTGAGCGTGGGCACTGGGCAGGAGACCAGTTTGGATGGAGCTGAAGGCTCTCAGCAGGAGCAGAAGGCTGATGAGACCAGACACTGAGATCGCCAGGCTGAGGATTTCACCCTGTATTTGGTAACCATCTTGAGCCACTGAACACTTAGTAGCAGAAGAGATAGGATCAAGACATGCCTTAGAAAAGTTAAGTCGTTGGTAGTGAGAAGAATGAATCAGAGGGAAGGATTTTAGAAAACTGCTACAATAGACCAGGAGGGCTCAAAGACAGTGGACGGGAAGGATCTGGTGTGACACGCTTCACAGGAATACACACAAGTCATTGCACAGGTATCCAGGCTTGTATGCCTGGGAAAAAAGGGAGCTGTGCCAGCAACACTAACCGTCATCCCGTGATCGATTTCCTACATGGACAGAGGAGGGAGGGGAGAAGGGCATTCTGGGAAAGATCTTGAAAACACTCTGCGCTTCCTGCATTTAAACTTTTACCAGCAATAGATGAGATAAATGCTTTCTTCAAAATTTCAATCCAGGAGTTTCCACTGTGGCTCAGCAAGTTAAGAACCTGGCTAGTATCCATGAGGATGTGGGTTCAATCCCTGGCCTCGCTCAGCGGGTGAAGGACCGGGTGTTGCCTCCAGCTTCAGTGAAGGTTGTGGGTGCAGCTCAGATCCGGTGTTGCCACGGTTGTGATGTAGGCAGGCAGCTGCCACTCTGATTCTACCCGTAGCCTGAAAACTTCCACATGTCTCAGGCATGACCCCAAAAGGAAAAAAAGAAAAAAATTTCAATCCAGGTCAATCACATGAACATGAAATCAGTGGGATCCGTATGATAGGAGTTTTAGAAACACAGGCAGTCTTAACATGAAAATAATGATGTTTTCACTCCACTTAATTCAATCTCCACTCATTTAGAATCCATGATTCTTCTAGCTGGTGAGGCATAGATATATACCTTATTGAAGCAAATCCATACTTTATAAACTAGGACAAATTGCAAGTCTAAATATTTCAAGGGGATATCTACGGCATTTAAGAGAGGAAGATATTTTTATGTAATTCCCACATATCCGTACAAGCGTCATTGACATAAAATGACTGTTGTGAGGTTCTTTAGAAATTCCTCTTGTTTCATCACAGGAGATCCTTTCACTCGAACAGGACTCGGTCTGTGTGCTTGAGTTATCACACGCTCTCCAAAGTAACAGAAGCGCATTTCTTAAACACCTCCTCCGTTTCAGACTTCTTCCTGATTCAGACTGACCTTTACCATACACCACTGTAAAGAAATCCCCGCGGGGTTAGTTATCACGGTGAGCTGCTAGTCATCTGAAAGGCGAGGTCAGTGCCTCTTTGTAAGGTCTGCTCACACTCTGAAAAGGGCCACTGGAGTCATGACAAGGAGGCTCGCCCAGGCCGTTCCACCCCACCGCCTTCCAGATCGCCCCAGCACACGACTGAGACTGTTGCTTTGAATTTTCCTCTACCTGAGATCCCACCATCACGCTGACCTTCTCTGCCACTGGCCTCTGGTTTCCACACTAGGACGTGGCTCAGGCAGTTCATGCACCAGTAAGCGGGTCAGTCCTGTAGTTATCGACTTATTTGCAATTTCAGAAAGCCTGCATAGCTGGGAAAGGAGTCCTCGTTGGTTAGGGTTGAAAAAAAGGGGTGGCCTAAGCTGGTGGATCTGGAAGCAGGAACAAAATGAGCCAATGGTCTGAGGGACTTCAAGCACACATAAAGAATTTTCTCGAGATGAAAATGGTTCCGGGCTGAAATAAACAACCAGGGAAGGCTGTGAAATCCTCTGCTCTCAGGGTCCAAATTACAGACCCTCACTGCTCTGGGCTGGTCTCTAAAGGCACAATGATCTCAAAAGTCCTCTCAATTTGCACGTTGGGAAAAGAGGCCACATGACCACAGTCAATGAGAATGATTTTTCCCAGCCCTCAAATAAACTCAGTGGCATTACCGCATTGCCCTACTGTGTCCATTGGGGACAAAGGTACTGTGTTCCCTACATAGCTGCTCTCTGATTTTTTGAGGCATAGCTATGCGATCAGGTGCACCACAGGGTGAAGAGTAAATAAAGGGATAAATAAACCACAACCAAAGGACATGGATCCTTTGTCCAATGTACTCACTCTTCCAGCCTTTTGAGTATTTGAGTATTATCAGTGCATCTGTCTTTGAGTATTTGAGTATTATCACTGCATCTGTCTTCCCGAGTGCCTTAAAACGAGCCACCTAGAATCGTTCACAATCTCTGCAGTTCCGCTCACGGTAGGTACTCAGTAAATGCGGGGCACATGAAACTGGGCAAGGGAGAAAAACTGATTCTAACTGATTTCTAAATGGACCATATTCTGCTCAATGGAAATCTGGAGGTTTTCACTGGTGGGTAAAGCACATCACTTCTCCCCTTTTGCATCCTAGACAGGTATCCTGAGACCTCTGGGGGAGGTGGGTGGCACCTGAAATGAGCTCAGGGACATCAGTAGCCCCTAAGGCTTCCCGAATATGGAACTTAATATTCTTCGAATTCTGTAGAGATACTGGCTCACATTTAAATGCCAGCCCCCTTCCCAATCTTCCTCCTGGTCACTCCACTTCAGTGCCTTATCTTAATGTACCCACCACACATGCACCCGTTTCAAAACAAAGACACTTCCTGAAGAGAAGTTAGCTTTAGGGTCTCCTGTAGCCAGGCTGAGGTGCCCAGAGCTAATATTAAACCAGTGACCTCAGATGCCCCAGAAAACATATGGTGGCCCCTACACCTGAGACTGCTTGTTCTCCGAGCCAAGACACACACCTGCTGTCGTATAAAGTGGATTTCCCATGTGAAATTGTCCCTGACGCCCCAAATTGAATTGACTCCTTTGCAACCTTCCTTAAGGAAATGAGTTAAATGCTTAATCAGTGAATGTATTATCAGGTATAAACAGGGATGGAGGAGATAGCTTACCTGGAGTAAGATAAGCTACTTCCCTTTTCCCTATCATTTTCTTTTTTTAAAATCTTGATTGATCCAAAGGTTTCCAAAAGTATTTACTTCTGTCTGAGTGATGCGAACAACATGCACTTCCAGGCACGTATGCATCTCTGGCATATTTACATGTAATTATTGTTTTGAGGATAAATGTTAAGAGAGCTGTAACAAATTGAATCTTGAACATGTATGCCAGCGAGCTGCTAAAAAAAAAAAAAAAGAAGAAGAAGGAGAAAAATTCTTCAATCAATAAAGTCCCTAGTTTCTATTTGAATTTGAAGATTTCAGTGACTTTCCTTTTGCTCATTAATATAGTTGCACCTGGCGGTGGTTATTTCTGAGAAAATATTCTTTGACACCTGGTTGTCACAGAAGGCAGTCTGAGAAGAAGAAACCAATAATCAATGTTTTGAATCTATATTTTATATTATTGGAAAGGGCTTTAAAGGGATGATTCTCCAAGACTGTGGGGCACTGAGCTCCAAGCAGAGCGTAGCAGAATCACAAGGGGTGGAAGAGGATTGCAATGATACAAGTTTCCTCACCTCCTGTCTCATTCAGTCCTGCCTGCCTATGAAAATATCAGCTAATGAGCAACTGTTACTAATACATGCTTGTTCTCAAATGCCTAGGGATGGAAACAGTGTAAAGAACTACAGTCAAGGTGAAGTTTAGGGAACAAAAGTGACGCGAGAAACTGGATGGGACGAGAGACGGGAGACAGGAACGGGGAAATCTTAGCAGGCATTTCCTCCAGTTTTCTTGGTCACACATCACTCACCATTACCTTTTATAACTCCGAGCTAATTCCCTTTGACTTTTTCACTGTCCTTCCATTTATGCAACCCAGAACTAATGTTTGATTTCTTTTATTGCTTCAGATCCTGGTGCCAACGACGTTAAAATTTTATCTGCCTCTGGACTCGGGATTCCTCCTCGCAAGTCTATTGCCTATGACCGTGGAGGATCTGTTTTACCTCTAAATTTCTTGTCCCTGATCTCATTCCCTTATATGTCACGACACTGAACTGGATAATCAAATTACCTGCCTCTCCTCTTCCAGGACTTAGAGTTTTATGGTCCTTACTGCCTACGCTTGCTCCTCCCTCTGACGCCTCGTGCTCTTCAGCTTCCGCACGTCATCCTTCCCTCTGGCTGGGGGAGCAGGGCTCCCCTAGAAAGCGTACTTAGCTCAGCTCGCACACCTTTTCCTTGTGGGCCAAACATTCACCCTGCCCCATATGCCAGGGTCAGTGACACAGCTCAAAACCCCATGCACAACAGTCCCCCGACCCAAGGGTCTGTAGATGCTATCCCATGCAAGGTGACATACAGGGCTCCTGGAATATCTTCCCCTAAATAACCCACACCGCTGACCTCTGCCTTTATGGGAGAACCTTTAAAAATCATCAGGAAGCAAAAGAAAACCCCAACTAGGAATCGATTGTTCTCTATTATTCTAACAAACATGAAGGTTATTTGTTTCCTCCATGAAGGGGGATTTGATTGTCCCGATCTGAAATAACCCCCCAAGTCTCTATTTCCTACCCACTCAGCACCACCCACCCCCAGCTCTGTAGCACATGGGCGTGTCATACATCTCTGCACAGAGTGTGTCCATATGCTACAAAAACATAAGCTCTCAGAGGCAGAGGCCCGAGACAGCAACATCTCTTCCAGGTACCTGCCCATGCACAGCACAATGCCTAGCACTCAGCAGATTTTCAATATGTATTTGAGGAAGGGAAACAGGAAGGGTGGGGGAGAGAAACGGAGGACAAGCACCTACTGATATAAGACAGCCGGAGACAGCGCCAGCCCCTCGCTCAGCGGATCTGTGGCTCCCCCAAACTTCTGTTTTTCAAACTCTCACTTCTTAAGCTCCTATTATCTATTACTCAAGTGTGTTTGCATTTGTTCTGCTTTGGACTGAGATCCCTATCATTTTTTTTTTTCCTTCTGTTTTCTGGTCTTCATTTCTGAATTTCCTGTGGTGCCAATCGTCAATATTTCTTTGGATTCCTTTAGGAAATATAAGTCGGTTTCCAGCATGTGTCCCTCATCTTTCTGAGAGTTCCAAGGGGAAAAAAAATTATCTAATGTGTTTTAACCATGTCTACTCCTCTTTTAAATAATTCCTCTTTGTCACGTCTTAGCCATCCGGCCGCCTCCTTCATGACCCTTGTGTTCCTTACGCACATGGAAAATTTTCCCATGATTTCTCTTAACCTTCAGTGCAATCTCTTTTCATTCACTACCTCTGCCTTTCTTATCTCTTTTTACACTCTCTGGACTTTGTTCCCTAATCCCCAGCTGCCTCTGTACCTGATGCTTAATGCCTCACATATGCCTCTTTCTTACTTTTTGATTACTTTTTTTCACTTGTTCACCCACATTGTCGATTCTCTTCTTGCCAGGACTGCATGCCAGATGACCCCTGGGTTTATATTAATTTATATTTGAATACTTTTCATTTCCAACCATGGTCTTCGTTTCTCCCCTCACTTCAGCTTTCACCTGGCCCCTCTGATGCTCTTCAGAAATGCACAGTGTCTTTAAGAAATGGGACAATGACAATGAACTCTGCTTCCAGCTTCAGCTGCATTACCTGCTCCTCCCAAGTAACATGAGGTCAACAAGATGCTCTTCCGGTCCCAGAAGAACGTGTCCATAAGGAACCAGTCCTTGTAAACAGGAGGATGAAAAGTCCCTTCCATGTGCGGTCGCCCAATCATATGACACCCAGGAAGCAGACGTGTTACAAGGAGACCCACAGAAAGAAAAAGACCCCTTTCTGCCAATCCCCCTCAGTGACTGGGAGCCAGAGGACGCCTTCCGAGGAAGAGAGGGCTCTGGACCCAGAGATGGAGGCTTGGGGCCCCTGTCCTGGCTTTGCCGCTAATGAGCTGTGAAATCTCAGCATCCTTCTCCCCCCTGCCTCAGCCTCAGTTCCCCTCATCTGTAAAATGGGATATGAACTCCAAAATGAACAGTCCCACTTGCAAGTCCAAGAGTGTCCATGGCAATGGTTCTCTCTCGGCGGCTGCAATAATTAAGACATAAGCGGGGGGGGGGGGGGGGGATTCCCTGGTGGCCTAGCAGTTAGAGGATCCAGCATTGTCACTGCTGTGGGTTGGGTCACTGCTGTGGCACACATTCAAACCCTGGCCCAGGCAATTCCACATGCCACAGGTGTGGACTTTGTGCTCATTACCACACCCCCCTTGTGTTCTTTTTTCCATCCCACTTTATGCCATCGGCGGCGCTGACCTATTTTGTAATATGACTCCCCCACCCCACCCCCATGCCACCTTCCCCCAACGTTCCAGACCTAGGAAGGCTCCCAAGATCATGGAAACACAAGGGGCTGAGGGGACAGTGCAGTGTCGGGTGAGGCCAGCCCTGGTGCAGACGTCCTGGTTCACGCACGACTGGGAAACCTCTGACATATCCCTTGGCCTCCCTCTGTGTTTATGTTTCTCATCTGCAAAATGGGGACAGCATGCATACCCAAGCCAGAGGGTTCCTGAAGGGTTAAGGAAATTAATATTCATAGAGCATTAGAAGCCTACCTACCTAGCAGGAAGTCAGCACTGTGTGAAAGTTAGCTAGTTGTGTCTTAGAAGCCTCCGAGTCTTAAAATAAAAGACTGAACTCTAACACATCAGTTTCAAGAAACCGGAAACAAAATCAGGGTTTAGAGGCTATGGAGGACTGTTGTGTTTTCCTAAAATTACAACACAGAGGCTGCTGGCATCTTCTAAAAGCACACACACTGGTCCTAGGGGAACTGGTTTTAGAGCTCAGATCTCAGATTTTAACCCGGCTCTATTATTTTATATCAAAACTTCAGTTTCTATAGAAATATTCAGTATATTTTTTGAGAGTAACAAACCAATTAAAGAATGTTTCACAGTAGGTCCCTTTTGGATTCCAAACTCAGAGAATCTGTATGATCTCTGAGACCTTGTAGTTTCTGTTATAGATACAAGTTGTAACCATGAGGTGACCTAATTTTAAATTTCTCTCTGCCACTACAACCTGACATGTATCTTCTCCAGCTGGTAAACTCAGTCAACTCATAAAATCTACCATGTTTGAGAATATCCTTCTCTACAGGTAAGGGGATAATTGATGAGGGAGAGGCTTTCCAATAATAAGATGCTCATGAGACCTGGATATCTTATTGTTGGATGTCTGGACACAGGAGAGATACAGTAACCTTTGGGGTCTCTGGGACAAGGCCTCGCTAGTTAGGGGACACTTGGAAACATCTCATAGTTTTCAAAGACAAGTCACACTATGCTGCAAAGCCGGGAGACAAGTCACACCAAACCACAAAGGGCAGTTCGTTAGACTTTGCCCTATGAAAAATAATCCTTTGTAGGGCCTGGCTAAAACTTAATGGGTGAAAACTGTCTCTTGAAATCAACTTGATGTGAATATCAATGTTATAGTGATCATAGCTCACCGACCTTGTCCTTCCAATGTCTAAATATTAAATGTCAGAAAACCCACAGGCTGATAAATTGGAAGAACGGAGCTGTTACTTAAGAAAACAATAATGGGAAAGAACAGAGAGGCAGCAAAGAATGGGGGCACATCTGAAGGCTCACTGTTATTAGAAATATGACTTTTCTCAAATATTAAAAATAAATCTTTAATTCCCTGCATGCCAGCCAGAGTCTTTTTACAAACATCTGGATAAAGGAATCATACCAAATCCATGGTGTTTTGAGACATTCCTAGAGCAGAGATGTTCTTGAGATTATGCTTTTGGATTACTTGAATAGAAATAATAAATACTTTCAGTACTTAAAGCTGTAATGCTTTGGGTTGGATTTGGATTTTTGTTTCATTTTAGTAAAAGGTGGAGATTCAAAGTCGGCTCCTTAAGCAGAAGGATATTCTGGATGTGAATATAGTTTATTGCTTCCTGACCTACATTTCCGCCTTTTTTCATCATTTGAAAAGTTACTTGACAAGTTGAGCGCCTGCAGCTCAGCATTTCCAAACATCTGCCTTGAAGGAAGCACTTTGCCTCAGATTTTCACATGATGATCAAAAGTGGGTTTAACTTTCTCAGGTTAAATGGGAACAAGGGGGATGGTCTGACGGGGATAGAAATATATTTGAGAGCAACATGAAAGAGGAAAAAAATACTCAGAGCTATTGGAAGCTTAACCCTAGAGTCAGCTGGGACTCCCAAAGACAGCCTTCCGCTGAGAGATGAATCATCTGTGGTCTGGTGCTGGTTCTGCCCCAGTTTGCCCATCTGTACATTGGGGACTTCAGAGTCTATTTACTGGGAAGAATGCAAAGTCAGCGGAGGACGAAGATGTGAACCAAAGTCCTAACTCTGCCATAAAGCAGCTGTGTGACAAGGGCACTACATGCGATCCTCTGAACTTGACATTCCTGTCAAAGAGGTCCCTATCGCTCCTAGCGATAATTCAGAATCTCAAAAGGAAGACTCGAAAATGCAGACTGGTGCTTCATACCAGCCTGAGGAAACTGGAAATTAAAATAAAGATGTTCATGTGTTTAATTCAATCCATTAACAGTACAGGTAGACCTCATTTTACTGCACTTCACTGTGCTTCACAGACCGTCCATTTTTTACAAATGGACGGTCTGTGGTAGCCCTCCATCAGTCAAGTCTACTGGTGCCATTTTTCCAACAGCATTGGCTTACCTCATGTCTCTGCGTCACATTTTGGTCATTTTCACAATATTTTGAACATTCCGCGTTCTTATTAGATTTGCTATGATCATCTATGATCAGTGACCTTTGACCTGGCTATTGTGTTTGGAAATTCCATGAACCACACCCATATAAGACGGCAAACTTCACCCATAAATACTTTGTGCATTCTGACTGCTCCACCAACCAGCTGTTCCCTCATCTCTCTCCCTTTCCTTCGGCCTCCCTGTTCCCTGAGACACAATATTGAAATTAGGCCTGAGAAAAACCCTACAATGGCCTCCAAGTGTTCAAGTGAAAGGAAAAGCCCCATGTCTCTAACTTTAAGTCAAAAGCTAGAAATGATCAGGCTTAGTGAGGAAGGCACACTGAAAGCTGAAACAGGCTGAAAGCCAGGCCTCTTGTGCCAAACAATTAGCCAAGGTGTAACTGCAAAGGAAAAGCTGTTGAAAGGAATTAAAAGTGCTACTTCTATGAACGCACCAATGATGAGAAAGCGAAACTGCCTTATTGCTGAGATGGAGAAGGTTTCAGTGGCCTGGACGGAAGGTCAAACCCAGGCACAAGACTCCCTTCAGCCAACGACTAATCCAGAGTAAGATCCTAACTCTCCCCAATTCTGTGAAGGCCGAGAGAGGTGAGGAAGCTGCAGAAGCAAAGTCTGAAGCTAAGAGAAGTTGCTTCACGATGGTTCAGGGAAGAAGCCGTCTCCATGACAATAACATGCAAGGTGATGTAGAAGCTGTAGCGAGTTATCCAGAAGATCTAGCTAAGATCATTAATGAAGGCGGCTACACTAAACAACAGATTTTCAACATAGATAAAATAGGTTCTATTGGAAGAAGATGCCACGTAGGACTTTCATAGCTAGAGAGGAGAAGTCAATGTCTGGTTTCAAAGCTCCAGAGGACAGGCTGCCTCTCTTGTTAGGGGCTAATGCAGCTGGTGACTTGAACCTGAAGCCAGTGCTCATTTACCATTCTGAAATTTGTAAGGTGCTTAAGCATTATGCTCAATCTGCTCTATGTATGGAACAACAAAGCTTGGGTGGCAGCACATCTGCTTACAACATGATGTACTGAATATTTTAAGCCCATTGTGGAGACATACTGCCCAGAAAAAAGACTTCCTTCAAAGTATTACTGTATCAAAGTATTGACAACACGCCTGACCATCCAAGAGCTCTGATGGAGATACAACGAGATCAACACTATGTTCACACCTGCGAATACAACATCCATTCTGCAGTCCATGAATCAAGGAATCAAGGAGTAATTCTGACTCTCAAGTCTTATTATTAAAGAAATTTTTTTTTTTTTTTTTGCTTTTTAGGGCCACATTCATGGCGTATGGAAATTCCAAGGCTAGAGGCTGAATGTGAGCTGCAGCTGCAGGCCTACACCACACTACAGCAACATGAGATCTGAGCCATGTCTGAAATCTACACCACAACTCACGGAAACACCAGATACCCAACCCACTGAGCGAGGCCAGGGATTGAACCCACATCCTCATGGATACTAGCTGGATTTGTTTACACTGTGCCACAACAGGAACTCCCAAGAAATATTGTTTTTTTAAAGACTCTAGCTGCCATAGATAGCAATTCTTCTGATGGATCTTGGCAACATCAATTGAAAACCTGGAAAGAATTCACAATGCAAGATGCCACATAGAACATCTGTGGTTCACGGGCAGAGGTCAAAGTGTCAACACTGACAGAAGTTTGGAGGATGTTGATTTCAGCCTTCATGGATAAATGTGAGGGTTCGAGACATCAGCAGAGGAAGTCACTGCAGATGTGGTGAAAAGAGCGAGTGAGAGGTAGAGTCTGAAGGAGTGGCGGTTGCTGCAGTCTCATGATAAAGCAGTTTCTCACGGATGAGCGAAGAAAGCGGTTCCCTAAGGTGGCAACCACTCTTGGTGAAGAGGCTGTGAGGACTGTTGAAATGACAACAGAGGATTTAGGATATTACATAAATTCAGGTGATAAAAAAGCTGCAGGGTTTGAGACGATTGACTCCAATGCTGAAAGCGGTTCTATAGTAACATGCTCTCAAACAGCACTGCATGCTACAGAGAAATCACTGATGAAAGGAAGAGTCCATCGATGTGGCAATCTTCATCACTGCTTAATTTTAGTAAGCCGCCACAGCCGCCCCAACCAACCTTCAGCAACCACCACCCTGATCAGTCAGCAGCCATCGACGGCAAGGCAAGACCCTCCACCCACAAAAAGATAAGGACTCGTTGAAGGCTTGAGTGATGGTCAGCATTTTTTAGCAATAAAATATTTTAAATTAAGGTACGTACATTGTTTTTTCGCTACCACACACTTAATAAACGACAGTAAAGTGTACAAATACATTTTTTCACATCGCAGCATCATTTGTTTATACCAGTATAGATTCATGACTACATAATACAATTAATTTAGATCTACCTTTTGTTTAACCCCACAGATAAATGACGATCATTTAATTCATAACCAATACAAAACATTATTTATGAGATACTTTTCATTTTGTTTTCATAAAAGCCTTCCAGGCTGGCATGTAATTTTCACATATCACACCAAATCTGGATATTAAATTTTCATCAGAAATATGTGAAGTAGAATTAGATTTCATAAAAATTGCAGTTGAAAAAGTTGATGAAACATAGCTTTTATATGCACTGGGAAACCAAAAAATTTGTGTGACTCACTTTATAGTGACATTTACTTTACTGCAGTGGTCTGGGACCAACCTGCAGTATATCACCAAGGTAGGTGTGTACATATCGAACCCACAGTATGAACCTGAACAAGGGTTACAACCATGAGAAAAATCATACAGGGCCCCTGCAATTTCTGAGTTTACAATCTAAGGGGGAGATAAAATTGATGAAAGAATCACAGAAACAAGTGTGAAGTTATATTAAGTTAATGACTGAAGAGCCTAGAAAAGAAAAGATCACATAGTAAAAAATAAAGTTAAAATGTCAACAAATGACTTTGTAAGATATTCCAAAATTAGGTCAATAAGAACTTGAAAGCATCTATAGAAAATTAAGTGTGCCAGTATTTTAAAATCATCATCGGTTCTGAAATTCCAAAATATGTCACAAAGAATGGGTTCCGTGATGTATTGTAGGGTTAGCTACCATCTTCTGGGGCTGGGATTTGGGGGAGTCTTCCTGCTTCAACCCCACATCTGTTTGGTCTCTCAGTCAACACATTTTTACCATCAAAGTGCTATATACCCGACAGGACCACCAGGCACTGGGGATACAGCCCAAACAAGAGCTCCTGCCAAGTTAGTCTTTACTGTGCAAAAAAAACTGGGGCCAACCATGACTTAGTAATCCCACGATTCTGTGGGCTGGCTAGCTCAATCACATGCTTGCATTCAGCTGGAAGGTGGGCTAGCCTACAAGATCTGAGATGGCCTCCTTCTGGCACTGTGTCCAGCCGCTGGACAGGCTGTTGTCTGGGCTGCCTCGGTTCTCCTTCATGCAGCCTTGTGGGCAGCCACAGACCAGATCGGCTTCCTTCCAACACGGTTCCAGGGCAGTACTCCAAGAGGGAGAAAGCAGAGCTGCACAGCCTCTTAAGGCCTAGCCTTGGAAGTCATACCTATGATACAAATCACTTTTACTACATTTTGCTGGTCAGAGTGAATTATGTGAGCATTCAATTTCAAGAGGTGGAGAAACAGACTCCACCTCTAAGGAGTGTGTATGCCAAGGTGGGAGGAATTTGTGGCACGTCATCATGACTAAGAGCGTGGATCTGGAACCCAAAGACCTCCTGAGTTCATATCCTGCTCTGTCACTCACACACTCTCTGGCCAAGTAGCACTAGGCAAGTTCCTTCACCTCTGTGTGCCTCAGTTACTTTACCTGTAAAATGGCAAAACTTAACAGCGACCACTTCACAGTATTCACAGTGTCGTCAACAAGATTAATTAAATAAGTTAACATACGTAAAGCCTTTAAGAGAGTACCAGGCTTGGGAGTTCCCATTCTGGCTCAGCAGAAATGAATCTGACTAGTATCCTTGAGAATGCAGGTCCCATCCCTGGCCTCACTCAGTGGGTTAAGGATCCGGCATTGTCATGACCTGTGGTGTAGGTCACAGACACCGCTCGGCTCCCATGTTGCTGTGGCTGTGGTGTAGACTGGTGACTACAGCTCCGATTTGACCCCTAGCCTGGGAACCTACATATGCCACAGGTGCCGCCCGAAAAAGACAAAAAAATTTCAAAAAAAATTAAAAAAAGAGAGAGAGCCCCAAGCTTATAGCAAGCACTGAATAGAGATTAGCTATTATTACTTATTATTATTATTATTATTCTTATTCCAGTCTATCTGGGAGATATTTGTCAATAAGTTGGACATACAAATATTTCATTAGCACTGGTGTAAGTGCTCTGAAGAAAAAACAGAAAGTAATAAGAACAAAAGGTACAGGGTATATCAGGGAGCTTTCCTGTGCAGTGATCAATTGCTGAGGGCTGAATGGGAGAAACATGAATTCGGATGGAGACAGGAAGGGCTTTCCGGGAGGTGGGTTGTACACAGACTCAGGTAGGAAGCATCACAGCACACAAAGGACTGAAAATGTACTCTCTCCCTTCTTCCCTTCTCTCTGCACTCGCTTACAAGAGCGGAATATCAGCAATTCCGTTGTTTTCTGACCGTCCCTCTAACACATTCATAAAACCATTAAGGGAGTTGCCATGGTGGCCCAGAGGTAACGAACCCGACGAGTACCCCCGAGGACTCGGCTTTGATCTCTGGCCTCGCTCAGTGGGTTAGGATCTGGCATTGCCATGAGCTGTGGTACAGGTCACAGGCATGGCCTGGATTCAACCCCTAGCCTGGGAACTTCCATATGTCAAGGGCGTAGCCCTAAACACACCAAAAAAAAAAAAAAATAGGGAAGCAGTGGGAAGGAGCCCCAAATTGCTTGTCTTTGGAATCAGACGGGTATAGGTCCCAGGCCCGCCTCTGCGGTTCACCAGCTGTGTACACTGGAACACACTGCCTCACTTCTCTGAATCCCAGGCTCCTCAGCCCTAAATTAAATCCAAAGCACTTTACCTTTAGGGTTGTTGTGAACAGGGTAGGATAGTCAAACTATTGAGCAGTCAGAACAGACACCAACGGGCACCTGTGCCAGCGTTTACTGACGTCTCAGGCACGTTGTGAGGACTGAGTGATGTAGCGTAGTAAAGAATCTTCAAAGTGCCTACAGTTGAGCGGGAGCAAACAACTTGCTTGTGTTGCTACTGTTCATGTCTAGTGTTCCCTTTGGCTCCCAGGTCCCGCGAGGACTCACTGGGGACTGTGTCTCCTCTCCGCTCCCAGTTCCCCCACTGGGTGACCAGCCCACGCTCCACAGTCAGCAGCTGACAGCCTGGCTGGTGTTTGCATCCAGGAGACTTAACCCCCTCCAGCCCCCAGAGACGGCTAAGGATGAATTACGCACACCAGCCCTGCCATGAGAGGGAGGCTTGAAGCTGAAAGGTTTGAAGAGGATGGGGGGGACCCCTTCCTAGGGGGGCTTGCCTCTGCCCCTCACTCCTGGAAGTACCCCTCCAAGGGCAGGGCAGCTCAAGGATCCAGCAGCCCTTCTCTTTACCTCGTCCCCCTTCCCACCGACCACCACTGTTTTCTCTTTCTCTCGCCCTCTCCCTTCTTTTTTTTTTTTTTTTTTTTTAACATGCAAGTTGCCATGAAAAATTTGTTAATGAAATATTTGCTCAGAAGTCTGCTCTGGGCTAGACTGATAACCTATCTGTGTTTGAGTTTGGCTTCCCATATTCTAAATACTCATCTTCTGTCTGTTTAGCTTATTGATTGGTTTGGCAGGAAAAGAAGCCTTGTCATCAGTGACCAAGGTCAAACTAAACAAAAAGGGAAGAGGTGGGGAGGGGGACATGAACCGATGGGCTCAGGAGACAAGAGAGGCTTCAAGTTTCCTTGAAGGGACGGCCCCTCCCCTGGCCCACCCCCATCCCCAGGTTTCAGTTCCACCTTAGGTGGCAACACGAAAGCTCCTGGCAGAGGGGCTGGATGGGGACCTCACGTGCAGGTGCTCCAAGGTGAGAAGCTCGCAGATGGCGTGAACTTGAGATGTTTCTGGGACTATCCCTGGGTGACGTATTAGGAAAAATAAGGGAGGGCAGCTCGCACTGCTGTGAAGAGCGTTAAAGGATTTCCAGGCTATCATCACTGATCACTCTGCTGAAGTCTAATTTCTCTCTAAGGGAGACTGGTTTGTAGTTACAGGGCAGTTGTTAAAAGGAACGTGTACATAGACACAGACACATGCGTATGACTGGGTCACGTTGCCGTACAGCAGACGTGGGCACAACATTGTAACTCAACTGTGCTTTAATAACAAATCAATCAACCAAAATTAACCAACAATAAAGCCAACTTAATGGCACACATCTTGGCCCCAATCATTGATAACCCGCAAGCATTTACAACTCTAGGGGGTCTGAATGCCTTACTTAATGCTTTTGCTTCTCACCTGAGGCTCCCCTTCCTGGGGGACTCCTCTCTGCCCCTGAGAAGCACCTCTCCAAGAGCAGGGTGGTTCAGCTTCAAGGATTCAGCAGCCTTTCTCTTTATGTCTTGTCCCTTCCCACTGACTTAATTATGTCTCTAAAGGCTGACAGCTAACGAAGTCAAAGTCAGTGAGCGCACACTAGTTGGGGAACATGAGGGTGCCCGGATGTGTAGACAGACGCCACACTTGGGCTGGAATCCTCCTTCCATCAAAATTAACCGTATGACCACTGAGCCTCTGTTTCTCACCTGTCAAACATGGGCCATAATGTCTACCTCCGAGTTGCTATGAGGAAGGATGAGATTGCATCTGTCAGGAGCCCATGAGTAATGAGAATCTAGAAGCAATGTGGGGGATCAGATGTCTGCTACAGGGGTGTTACTAGCCTGCCACCATGGGTAGCCAAGTTACTGATGACTGTGCCAACTTCATTCTCTCACCCACTGAACACAGGGTACAGAGATATGCCCGGGCTGTGCGGCACTGGGAATGAAGGTTAATTAAGACACAGTCCTGACTCTCCAGGAACGTATCATATTTGCTGGAGCAAAAGCACAGACACATAGAACATAAGTGGCCACAGATGCTGTGGCTCAAAGGACAGCTGAGGATACAAAGGAAGACTGACCATGTCCCCTGGGTGAGCAGAGGAGGGACAGAGGGTCCAGCAAGCCTTCTCAGAGGACATTTTGAAGTAAGAGCCACTTGCCAGGTGGACAAGGGAGAGAGCAGGCACGGGGAGCAACACCATCAAAGTGTGGATTGCGCAGCCTCTTCTGAGAGTTGCATGTGGGTCCTGGAACGGGAGGGCTAGTGGGGACCAAGAGGGGTGAGAGATGGGCTGGAGAGGAGAGTGGGGGCCTGGGGCTGCCTGCAGTGGCCAGGAATGGAGGCAGCCAGTGTGGACCCTTCAGGGGATTTGCCCGCAGGAGGGAAGTGGTCAGGCATCAGTTATCAAAAGGACATTAGAGACTTTTCTATATCAGAGGCTCGAACACACTCACAGGCTGTAGAGGAGGAACCAGCAAAGATGAAGCTGAAATTAAGGGAGGGAGAAGAACTGCTCAGTGAAGCCAGATGCTGGACGATGGGTCATGGGAAGGGATGGGATCAGGAACCCAGAGCAAGGCTGAGCCTTCGGTGAGGAGGGCGATGGCTCTCCCTCCCTCCAGGCCTGGATGGATGAAGTGAGAGGGTAGGTGCAAAAGGGAGTTTTTATGGGTGAGGACAGAGCTTTAGTGCTTGTCTCTGAGAGCTTTGCATCCTCTATGAGTTAGAAGGCAGGTTATGTGCTGAGCAAGAGTCTGGGATGAGAGAAGAGGGAAGAAACTGTGGCACATATTTTCTGGGAGCTGGGAAACTCTACTTGGCCACATTAAAGGGTTGCCCAGGCCCCCGAGGGCCTGGCTGAGGCCACAGATCTGACATGTGGGTGGGGAGTGGTGCTCAGATGTCTATTTGGGGGATTCCTTCCTCTGAACTCAGTTGACAGAAGGCATGAGGCAAGTGGGGAGGGGGATGCCGGATGAGGTTTTGCGGGATCCTCTGGTGGTGGAGGCCAAATGTGAAGACACTGAGGGGGAGGGGAAGGCCGAGGTGACGGATCGAGGGCTGGAGAAAAGCGAAGCCCCCTGCGGATAGTAACAAGAGGAAGAGCCTGACATCAAACAGCAAGTGGGCTGGGAGCAGGGGCTGAGGGTAGGATAGTGTGACAGCCGAGTCACATACTGGGTTTACAGAGAAGAGTGATGAATTCCAAGGGCTGACAGAGCCCAGTGTGTGGCCTGGGAGCAGTGGCTGCCGCGAGTAAGAATGACACTTGCTTGTTTCTGGAATGTCACCAACACACCGAGGCTGGGGCACCAGGAACATCACCTGGGTGAGTTGTTACCCACCAACGGGGCAGGATTCCGAGAGACACTGCACTGAATATTTTTCTTTTTACAGCCGTATCTGAGGCATATGGAGGTTCCCAGGCTAGGGGTTGAATTGGAGCTGCAGCCGCCGGCCTACACCACAGCCACAGCCATGCCAGATCTGAGCCGCATCTGCCTGTGGCAATGTCGCCTCCTTGACCTACTGAGCAAGGGCAGGGATCAAACTCGAGTTCTCATGGAGAATGTGTCGGGTTCTTAACCTACAGAGCCACAACGAGGACCCCCCCCCCTTTTTTTTTTAATTGCACTGAATGTTTAGGACCATTTATTCTGTGCTTGGCCCATGGATTCCAGAAATATCTGCAACAGGGAGGTGTGTATGCTTCCATTAAAAATGGGAGGGAGACCTTAGACCTTTGGTTGAAGCCATGCTTCCCAAACTCCGAACCTAGGCACCTGGGGCAATGCAACAAACCCACAGGATATTTTTAAATTTCCTAGGAAACCCAGCAATAGCTTTCAGACATGATACAAATTACTAGGTTGAGGTTGTTCATGGTTTCAAGCGAGATGGTGCTACGTTCCTTTCAGATCTTTCCAAGAACTAGGTTTTAGTAGTTGCTGTGATAAAAAGCAAGCACTGAGCAAAAAGCAAAGTGGAACACGAGGAAATGAGAACGCTGGGGTCCAGCTGGATTCCACGGTTTGAAAAATGCTGTGTTCAAAACACACTCCTGCCCACAAGCAAGTAGGTGTGGTTACATATGAATAAAATAAAATATGATCTTGCCTTCCATGTATATGCATTGTTCTTTTCAAATGGCTACTGAAGTATTAGGACACAGGTACTTACTAAGTTATTTGGACCTAACCCCTTAAATGGAACTTTGGGGTATTTCTTTTGGCCTCAGAGCACCATGAAAAGTAGCACCAAGGCAGAAAGGATGCTGCGAGTAGAGAAATTCGAGAATCTTTGGGATTAACAGACTATCTGACCTTGAGTTTCTGTTGTGTTTCTTAAGTCACAGAAAATTAGAGTTGGAAGGAACTTTAGGGGTAACTAAGAACAGCCCCTCTCATTCTACAGAGGACACAGCTAGGCAAGGTTAAGGGTATTGCTCAGGGTCACCTGCTGTTGGTAGAATGAGAACGAAAATCTTGTTTTATCTTTCCCTGTCTAATGTGCCTTTCCCCGAAAACAAGAGGCTTAATTCCCTCAGATCATGTGTGCAATAATAACAAAAAAGTTCACTCACTTTCTCTCAAAAGTCCTATGGATAGAAGTGAAAAACACATTCTCACTCAGGCTGTGCTGGCTGTTCCCCTTGGTGTGAGCCTATGTTGACACTGGGTCATATTAACTACCAACCACGACACATCCTCACTTCCCGACACGCCTCCAGGACCCTCTAAGGGAAAGCAACCTCTTCTTTTTAAAAAATTTTTATGGACGCCTAGTTGATTTACAAGATTGTCTTAGTTTCAGGTGTATAGCACAGTGATTTGGTTACACACATACATTCTTTTTTCGATTCTTTTCCATTACAGGTTATTTTAAGATACTGAGTATCGTTCCCTGTGCTCTACAGTAGGGCCTTGCTGGTTATCTATTTTATACGTAGCTGTGTGTACATTTTATTTTATTTATTTATTTTTTTGTCTTTTTACCTTTTCTAGGGCCGCTCCCTCGGCTATGGAGGTTCCCAGGCTAGGGGTCGAATCGGAGCTGTAGCCACCAGCCTACGCTAGAGCCACAGCAACGCAGGATCCGAGCAGCGTCTGCAACCTACACCACAGCTCACAGCAACGCCAGATCCTTAACCCACTGAGCGAGGCCAGGGATCGAACCCGCAACCTCATGGTTCCTAGTCAGATTCGTTAACCACTGAGCCACGACGGGAGCTCTGTGTGTGTACATTTTAGTCCCAAACTCCTAATGTCTCCTTCCCCCACCTTTCCCCTTTGGTAACCATAAGTTTGTTTTCTGTCAGTGAGTCTCTTTCTGTTTCCTAAATAAGTTCATTTGCACCGTATTTCTTAGATTCCACATACAGGGGCTATCACAGCATATTCGCCTTTGTCTGACCTCACCTCTAGGTCCATCCCTGTTGCTGCCAATGGCATCATATCATTCTTTCGCACGGCTGTATATTGCGTCATGTTGTATACACGAGGACACCTTTTTTATCCATTCATCTGTTTACGGGCATCTCGGTGAAAGCGACCTGTTTTGACTGTGTCAGAATGAATTCTGGAAATGAAACTGGTAGATGCTACCTATTCTAGAAGGCTACTTTCCTTAAAAGCTTCTCATCCCCAAAGTTTTGGAGAGTGTTAAAAAAACATCAACGGTTCAAGCAAATAGAGAATAAGGATAATGCACAGGACACGGACATGGACAGTTAGCTCGGCCCCCTCACGAGCTCCTGCCCCTCCAAGGCCATGGCTCTAGGATTCAAACTGCGATTCATAAATGTCATGCATGTGATGACATGATTTTAGAAGCAGACAAACCGGCTCGAGCCCCTTTCCCACGAGCTGAGGGTCTACACAGGGATCCCTGACACCGCCCAGGAGCGCTCAGGGGGCCGCGGGGGGCGGGGGGGGGGGGCCCTCTCTGCTTCCTTGCTCTTGCGCCTTCCTCCTGGTTGGGTAGAGGGCTGGGCACTCTCTGCATCTTGCCTCCCACCACGGTTCTCTGCATCACACTCTTGGCCAAAGTGGTGCCAAGCAGGGAGCACAACTCTTCTCATTTAATGCCCCAAGGCAACACCTGTGTCAGACCCAGACCAGCGGTAGGGCTGATGGTCCAGCCCAGACCAGGAACCAGCTGCCATCTCAATGTGAGGAACCGCTGTCTGGAAAAGTCACCAGCCATTCATTCCCCGCCCCCCAACAGACTTCTCTCATTAGCCCTGCACCCCGCCCCCCGCCCCCAGTTCCAGCTTTCCACCATCTTCCACAGACCAAGCCCTTGTCTCTCCACCATTTATTCCACCTTCTCTTCCAAAGTCCAATCCCTAGCCCTAGGCAGGAAATTCCAAATTGCTCTCATTCTGATGATTAGAGAATTTTTTTCCTTCAGTGGCAACTCACGGAAGTAGCCCCAGTTTCTAGCTTCTCCCAAACGAGTAGACCGATCAAAACTAATCAAGGTGTTGATACCCCTTCAAGGGGCTGTCCTTTTTTTCTAGCATTGACTACAAATCACAGAAGAGAGTTGCCTTCAAATAGTCAAAACTTTTCATGTTAGAAGGATACTTTACAAGCTGAAAACAAACATAGGAAAACCAACATGATTTTTCAAAATGCCAGCTTCAGATGCTGCTGTATTTGTTTCTCAAGCTACCAGCGCCACTATTTCCAAAGATTGACAGAGTTGTCTGTGACAGGCTCAGACCCAGAAACAACACCCAGAAGGGTGGGCTCATTTCTTTCTAGTTCAAGAGCACGGGAGGCATGAACCAGCAGCCGGAGCAGCAGTTCGGGCATCTGAGGGCTTTAGGATGATAAGTCGGAGCTGCTGTTGACACATGAAGCTTCAGTGGCCCAGCCAAATTGATCAAATATAAACCCAATTTCCGATTTGCAGGGTTGGGTGGGCTAACAAATTGTATCAGAGGCTTTGCACAGAAGCCTTTAAGAAAACGGAGCTAGTGCCAGGAACCCATAACTCCCAGCCCCTCCCTCCACCTCTAATACTTGATCGTCACTATTCACTCATAATCCAGGTGGGTGGCAGACCTAACTCAGGGCAGGGGGATGACACAAAGGTGGGGCCATAACCTCAGGGACCAGAGCTAATGACAGTAATAGTGGATACATTTTGAGGAGCCTCCGTGTGGTCCAGGCATCTTGATATATACCGTCTCACCTATTTCTCACAACAGCCCTAAAAGATAATGATTCTTAGACACACACACACACACACACACACACACACACACACACACAAAAAGGGAGTTCCCATCCTGGCGCAGCGGAAACGAATCTGACTAGGAACCATGAGGTTGCAGGTTCAATCCCTGGCCTCGCTCAGTAGGTTAAGGATCTGGCATTGCCATGAGCTGTAATGTAGGTCACAGACCCAGCTCAGATCCCGAGTTGCTATGGCTGTGGTGTAGGCCAGCAGCTACAGCTCCGATTGGACCCCTAGCCTGGGAACCTCCATATGCCGTGGGTGCAGCCCTGAAAAGCCAAAAAAAAAAAAACCAAAAAAAAACCAAACTCTTATTATCTCTGTGTCAGGACAGTTTAACGAAATGTTTACCAATTGACTTCTCACAGGTATGGCTTTTGTTTACCTTGTCGCCTGTCTGCTTGCCCCCAAAATACACCTTGGCATTCATAGCACGTGGAGTGGGATGAGGACAGAAAAAAACAAAATCAACAAACAAAAAAATGTTCTTAGCTTTTGAGCTCCAAAATGTACGCCTACTCCCAAATGTCAGATTCAGAATTGGAGTAGAGGTAGACTTTTTACCCCTGTAGTTGAGAAGGACTCTGGACACTTGAGGGGGTCTAAGGGACTGGAAGTGGCCTCACAGCTGGGCTACGAAGACTAGAGAATGACAGGTGTAGACAGTGGCCCAGAGAAGAGCTAGGGCTGTGGGTGTCTCTGAGCTGCCAGAAGGATGGATGCTGGCGGTTGGAGAGCAGAGCAAACGGCCTAGAGCGGCAGGTATCAGGATGGTCAGGTGATAACACCCTCCTCATGCCCTGATGCCCCACAACTAACCTCTGCTCACTCTCCACTCCACCTCCCAAACCTTATGCCCACCAGGAAGAAAAGACAAATGAGGGATTTTACTCCGCATTCACTGTGACCAAGTTTTCACCATCTGTAGAACTGAGGCACGAGGCAGCAATGATGTTCAGTTACAGTAAAGCAAAGAAAATCTTTTAGTCATATCTGAGTTTGTTACAAAGGAAATTAATCCCTGCTATGCACAAGGGAACGGAGGTTTGGAGAGATTAAGGAACCAGCCCCAAGGACACACTTGGTAAATGAGAGCGCTCATCTGATTTCAGAATCCAAGTCTGTACCTGCTCAGCTCAACTGTTCCCCAACTGTATCAAATCTATCAACACATCTTGTCGAACTAAATGTGAAAACAGAGTTGCTGTGGCTGCGGAGTGAGGACCGAGCCCCATTACCTCCCAGGGGCCCCTGCACTCTGTCCCTCGGGGACTGTCCTAGGCAAACACGTTTGTTTACTGGCCCTGAATACAACTGACCATTTTTACCTTCATGTCTTTGCTCCCTAAAAAATGGGCCCCTCCTTGCAGTTCCCACTGTGGCACAGTGGGTTAAAAATCCTACTGCAGCAGCTCAGGTCACTGTGGAGGTGCAGGTTCGATCCCTGGCCCAGCAGAGTGGGTCAAAGGATCTGGGGTTGCTGCAGCTGCAGCATAGACTGCAACTGTGGTGTGGGTTCAATCCCTGGCCTGGAACTTCCATATGCCATGTGTACAGCCATTAAAAAAAATTTTCTTAAAGGGCCCCTCCTCAATCTCCATCAATTTAAGCTCCTGTCAGTGCAAACGAATAGTAGTTTCCTCTTGCAAGATCCTTCCTTACAAACTCTTTTAACTCAGATATCACTGCCTATTCTAAAAATCACCAAGTGGATGAATGGATAGATGGACGGATAGATGGTAAATGTTTTGGGCCTATGGACGGATAGATGGTAAATGTTTTGGGCCTAAGAAACTTCCTGGCTCACTACTCACTTATGTAAAGGGTCATTTTGTTTAATTTATTCTAAAATCTTCCTGGAGGTCCCTGGTTGCTCAGTGTGTTAATGATCCAGTGTTGTCACTGCTGTGGCTCCGGTTGCTGCTGTGGTGCAGGTTCAACACCTGGCCTGGGAACTTCCGCATGCAGTGGGCACAGCTCAAACAAAAATTCTCCTTCATGAAGAAACGCTTCTGTAGTCTTACTACTCACAGAAGAATGCGCATCACTTTGTAATTTTCTGAGAAATGCCCCCTCTTACAGGATCAGAACTTGCATTGTTTGCAAGTTCTTCCAGCAATTTTCGTGTGCCTTCACTTCAGTGAGGTACCTCCCCCATCCTCAGCCCTGCCTGCAAATAAGTGTCACCTGGAGAGACAAAATGTGGTGCTCTGGCCCCAACTCGGGTGGAAGATGGGGCTGGGCCAGCAGTAGTTTTTAAAAACTCCCAGGAAGACCTAACCTCTTTCTCTCTTTACTCTCGGTCAATGGGTCAAGGTAGTTACTATTCTTTGTGTTATAAGGTTAAGATCAGAGACCGGGAACAGGGCCTGTTGAGTAGAGTCCTGGCTAGAATCCATGGTCCTGACACTTTCTCTTCTCCTGGGCTCAGCGCCCATCCTCTTCCTCTGGAAAGCTGCTCCTTGCCCAAGTCAAACCAGATAGGGCTAGTGGAAGCCACCAATCATGGCACCATTAAAGACAGGAAAGAGTCGAGTCTCTCTGAAAGCAAAGCTATGAGATACAAAGCTGAGCTACTGGCTACCCTGATGAGGAGAGAAAGCTGGCTTGAGAAATGAGGCTGGTTCTTGGGAGAAGAACCCCAGAGGGCTTCCCCAGTAGCTGGCACTCGTTCCTGAGGCCCCCAAGTTTAGTAGCCAAACTGCTACATTCTTCGTCCTGCCTGAGCTGTCATTTGGGTTTCTGGCATGATAGCTCACCGATTCTCACCTTCAGCAATGAGAGAGGTCTGAGCCTCAGGTTCCCCATCTGTATCATCTGAACACGGAATTATTCTCAAGATTAAATAAGACATTTACGTAAAATGCTTTAAGTGGGGCCCATAGGAAATAGTCACATTATGAATATGATTATTTACTTGATCTAGTTTTTCCTTGAGATGCATTTCTAATCTGAGTCCTGTGAGTTTACTAAAAGGAATAATGAATTTTTTTCACTTATTTCCAACCCTTTTCTTGATGTCCAGATATTAGATTAAAAATACTATAAGAAGAAATTTATAACCTGATCGCATTTATAGATACAGATGCAAAACATCTAAATAACTCATTAACAAACGAATCGGTGTGTATAAAAAAAGAAATTCATCATGATTAAGTAGGGTTTATCCTAGGAGAGCAAGGACGATTGCACATTAGAAAATAATTAAAAGGTTTAAAAATTACAACCATCTGAGTAAATGCTAAACAATCACTTGACAAAATTCAATATCTATTTGTAATTTAAAAAATTATTAGTCAACATAAATACAAAACACCTTCCTGAACCTGATGAATCCTATCTACCAGAAACCTATAGTAATCATTTACTTAGTGGTAAAACACCAGGATTTCCAATAAAATTGGAATAAAACAAAGATCTTTTCTCTCCTCTCTAAATTTAACACTATCCTGGTATTCCTAGTCAATATACATACATACACACAAAAAAAGAAGAAGAGAAAGAGAGGGAGAGATGGGAAATAAAAAATAAAAGTCATTATATATGGAAAATGTGATCATGTATCAAAAAATGAAGATTTAATTGAAAAACTGCTAGAACTAATAAGCATATTTAGTAAAACCCCGGATGCAAAATAAGCATAAAAAAACCATTCCCATACACTTATTATTATTGTTCCAATAACCAAGCATAAATATAGAAATGGTACCATTCAAAATATCAACAAACTATAAAATATCTGGGAATATACTTCATAAAATCTTCACTAAAAACTATAAACTTTTCCTCAAGGGCATACAGGAGACTTGGCTAAATGAACATATACACCAATTTGTGCATGAGAAGACTCAACTTGTATACATGACAATTTTCTCCAAATTAATCTATAAATTCAGTGCAATTCTAATCAATATCCCCAAGATTTACTGATTCTAAAACTCATATGAAAGAATGTAAATACCAAGAACAGAAGCAAAATTTTGAGAAAGAAAAACTGGCAAGGAAGCCCTTGACCTATTAGTTATTAAGTTCTTTGGCTTCCCTCCTCCTTTTCCTTCATTCTCTTGCACAACCCAGGCAATCCCATAGTGGTAGTGATAGATGGCAACGATTACAGCAGGAATGGCAGCCAGTAGCAGAGCCACAATTCTCGGGGAAGAGAACCTTCCTCAGCATTCAGTGAAGCAGGAATTCAGGGAAGCAAATCCCATTGCTCTGTTTTTATATATAGTTGATTCACAGTGTAGTGCCAATTTCTGCTGTCCAGCAAAGAATATATATATAAAACCCTAACTCAATATTCCATCATGGTCTATCCCCAGAGATTGGATATTGCCCATTGCTTTTTTTTTTTTTAGTATTATTTTCCATCATGGTCTATCCCAGGAGATTGGATATAGCCCATTTTTTTTCCCTTTTTTTTTCTTTCTGTCCTCCTACCATTTAGCACAGACACAACTGCATGGACGACTAAAAAGGGGAGCCCAAGAGAAAGGAAAAGCACCAGGAAAATCTCAGAGAGGGAGGAGCTCAGGACAGTAACCCAGTGAACTTCTGGGCTCACCCCAAACCCACACTTGCTTCATCTAATCCTAATAAGCACATCAAAGACTTTGAGAACCGAGCTGACAGACTTCCACCCAGGTCCCAGAATGACCACTTGGTGGGGCACTCATGGGACAGATCTGGATAGCATCGCAAGGATGAAAATATAAAATATATAAAAATATATTTATGAAAATATATAAAACTGACGTTATATATCCACAACCTACAGAAGGCAGGTGGGAACTGAGGTCTAAATCTAATCATCAAGTAAAACAAAACAAAAACACAAATACCAACAATATCCATAAAATTCGAGCAAGACCCAGAATCTCATTCATAACCTAATATTCAAAACACAACTCAAAATTACATGTAAGGAATCATGAAGTTCTCAACTCACATGGGAAACAGCCATCCACAGACATCTACAAAGAGATGACACCCACAGTGGAATTATCGACAAGACTTAAAAAATTATAAAAATAAAAATGCTTAAATGACTAATGCAAACCCTCTTGAAACAAATGTTTTTTTAAAAAGTAATTAGCAAAGAAATTGACGATAGAAAGAATGAAATAGAAAATTTTTTTTTTGTCTTTTGTTGTTGTTGTTGTTGTTGTTGCTATTTCTTGGGCTGCTCCCGCGGCATATGGAGGTTCCCAGGCTAGGGGTTGAATCGGCGCTGTAGCCACCGGCCTACGCCAGAGCCACAGCAATGCGGGATCCGAGCCGCGTCTGCGACCTACACCACAGCTCACGGCAACGCCGGATCGTTAACCCACTGAGCAAGGGCAGGGACCGAACCCGCAACCTCATGGTTCCTAGTCAGATTCGTTAACCACTGCGCCACGACGGGAACTCCTGAAATAGAAATTTTAAAACTGAAAAATAATAAACTTAAAAAAAAAAAACTGAATGGACTTATTAGCAGCCTGGAGATGACAGAAGAGTCTGTGAACTTGAAGACAGATCGACAGAAATATTCCGATGTGAACAATGGAATGAAAAATGATTGGGGGAAAAAAAATGAACAGAGGCTTATTGACCTGAGGGACTCCAACTAAAGTTTTAATATTTATGTGGTCAGAGCTCTAGAAAGGTACAAGAAAGATGGAAGTTCTGAAAAAGTGTTTGAAGAAATAATGTTTGGGATACCTCTAAAGTTTGGCAAAAGACAAAAACCTAAAGGTTCAAGAAGTTAAATGTACCCCAAACACAATAAACCCTATGAAATCCATTAAGCATTTTTGTTTTTCTAATTTTTTAAGTCTTGTCGATAATTCCACTGTGGGTGTCATCTCCTTGTAAATGTCTGTGGATGGCACAAACAAATCAGATTCATATTTCAGGAGCCAATCCCTAAACACACACGCGCGCGCGCGCACGCACACACACACACATCCTTTTGATTCTGTTTCTCTGGAGAGTCCTAATACAGTTGTTGTCCAAATACAAATCTTCGATGGTTGCTGAACTGATGACCTCAGTTCCTTAGTGACAGCTGCCTCAAGGCCAACTCAGTTATTTGTAATGGACGTCTCTCCAACAAGGCAACTTGCTTCATCAGAGCCAGAAAGAGGGAGAAATCTGCCAGCAAAGACAAAAGTCACAATCTTTTGTAACCTAATCATGGATATGACATCCTTTGCTGTCTCCTATTGGTTAGGAGGAAGTAACTAGGGTCAACCTCCTCTCAAGAGAAAGGAATTACATAAGAACGTGAATATCAGAAGGTGAAGGTCTTTGGGGGTTGTTTGAGAGTTGGTCTACCTATATTAATAGCAAAGTAGGCTTCAGGGCAAAGAAAGTTCCCAAAGGTAAAAAGAAATAATACATATTACTAAAAGTGTATCAATTTACCAAAAAAAGCACAGCCACCCCCAATGTGTATACACCTAACAACAAGAGCTTCAAAATACAAGAAGCGAAAACTAACAGAAATGCAAAGAGTAAGTAGACACACATATAATTATAGTTGCAGACTTCAATAGTCCTCTGTCAGTAATAGAACTAGTAGACAGAAAATCAGCAAGGAAATCATCCACCAGCTAGATCTAATCATTAACCAGAAGCAACAGAATACACATTTTTTCCAAGTGAACGTGGATTATTCCCCAAGACAGGCTGTACCCAGGTCATAAAATAAAACACTGACAAATTTAAAATAATTGCAATCATACCAAGTATATTTTCTATCATAGTGCAATCACACTAGTAATCAATAAACAGAATTTAACAGAATGTCTCCAAACACGGGGAAATTTAAAACACTTAAATATTATGAGGTGCAAACTACTATGCATAAAATAAATAAAGATAAAAGGATATAGTACAACACAGGGAATATAGCTAACACTTTACAACAACTTTAAATGGACCTAGAGATTAGCATATATACTAAATATTTATTGAACTATATTCTATTCCATATACAAGAGCTATCACATGATATTCTGTCGAACTTACTTCACTTAATATGATAATCTCTAGGTCCATCCGTGCTGCTGCAAATGGCATTATTTCATTCCTTTTATGACAGAATATCACATGATATTCTGTCAAACTTACTTCAATTAATATGATAATCTCTGGGTCCATTCGTGCTGCTGCAAATGGCATTATTTCATTCCTTTTATGAGTAATATTCCATTGTATTCACATCTTCTATAGCCATTCATCTGTCAATGGACACTTAGGTTGCTTCCATTCCTTGACTCTTATAAGCAGTGCTGCTATGAACAACGGAGCGCATATATCTTTTCAAATTAGACCTTTTGTCTTCTCCAGATATATGCCCAGGAGTGGGACTGCAGGATCATATGGTTACTCTATTTTTAGTTTTTTAAGGAACCTCCATACTGTTTTCCAGCATTTATTATTTGTAGACTTTTTAATGGTGGCCATTGTGACAGGTGTGAGATGATATCTCATTGGAGTTTTGGTTTCCACTTTTCTAATAAGTAACACCTTTTCATGTGCCTGTTGGCCATCTGTATGTCTTCTTTGGAGAAATGTCTATTTAGATCTCCTGCCCATTTTTCAGTTGAGTTGTTTGTTTTTTCTGTCATTGAGTTGTATGAGCTGTTTGTGTATTTTGGAAATGAACTTATTTACAAAACAGAAACAGACATAGAAACAAACGTATGGCTACCAAGGGAGAAGGGGGGAAAGGATAAATTGGGAGTATAGGATTAACAGGTGCCTGCTATCATATATAGAACAGACATACAACAAGGATTCTCCGTACAGCACAGGGAACTATATTCAGTATCTTGTAACAAATTATAGTGGAAAAGAATTGAAAAAAAGAATATATATATACATAATATACATATTTATACATACATAAAACCAAATCACTTTGCTATACACCTGAAACTAACACCATATTGTAAGTCAACTCTACTTCTATACTTCAGTTAAAAAATACAAAAAAAAAATTTTAAAAACCTTACCTCCTCCAACACTCTTCCCGAGACAGCCTAGAGCAACCAGGTACCCTTTCAACTTTTATGAAGTGAGTTGGGACTTTTGCACGTTCCCACAACCCGTCGTACTCTACACGTGTATTCTCACAACTGCTCTCTTAAGTATACGCTCCACTTATTTCGTTTCTATTTACCCATGTCTGCTCAACAGGATGATAAGCACAAAGACCATTTGGATCTTTGGATCTTGGATCTTTTTCTCACCTGGCACGATGCTGAGCACACAGCCAGTGCTTAATCTATAATCAGCACCAGGCCTAAATGCCCATCTGGAGATTGAGTCATGGGGACTCAGTGACCACATCTGTGGCGTCTGGATGCAGTCATCTCACTGGCTTGCCCAGCGTCTGGCCAGTGGCCTGTGCTCTAGGTTCTACCTCTGGTTCCCACTTCATCTGTCATTAAACCCCACACCTCCATCTGCTGGCGCCAATCCCTACGCTGCTTCTTACTTTGCAAATACTCGCGAGTGCCTACCCAATGCTCCTTCAGGGCCCATCGCCTCGGGGTGCGCCCTTCACTGCCAAGGGTGACATCTCCGATGGATGAAGGGAAGAAGATGGATGAATAAACAGAACAGCCTGCCTTCCCTTTAGACCTCACCAGACTTGCCACTACGGGTAAGTGCCACTTACCATGTCTTGGCCATGCTATTGCTTTCATCCATGAATCTTACCACTCCTCCAAGGCCAGTACCCAAGCCCGGCTTATTAGCAATTTGCAACACATGCTTACTGAATACCTAACAGGCCTAATAATGAGTTCCTAACACAGAACTGCCTTTGGTAAGGCTTCCGACTCAATGTGACCCGTCTCTTTTCTGAACCTCTGGAACACCGCCGGTCAACGTCTCTCTCATTGCCTGATCTAATCTATTTCAGTGTTTGCCTTTGCCACCACCCCAATTAGCTGGTCAGCTCTTGAGAGTGACTTTTTGTGCATTACTATCTTTATATTTCCGGCATCCCTCGAAGGCAGGGTTGTGTGGCTAGTAAGGCGCAGTGGGTATTTCTGATTTGACTCAGTTCACTAAACTGCATTAAATGGCTAGATAAATAGGGAGATGAATGAAACTATTAATACACGGTTCTGCACCTGGCCCCACAGTGCCCAGTCCATGGTTCTTCACAGAAGAGACCCTCCGTCAACGCCGCTGACGGACTGATTGATGTGTGTGAACACGACGAGGGAAGATTCCTGGAGAGTCAGAGGTTTTTATTTGCTCAATATGTTTTGGCTTCAAATCCTAAAACATTTATAGCCCCCGAGGTTTCAAAACCAGAACGGCAATCGCCTTCTTTCTAGAGCTAGGTTTCCACAGAGACAGGCCTGGAGAAAAAAGTCCTTCTGAATGGATGGGTCTGAGGCATCTCTGAAGACAGCGGATTCCAAAGGCTTTCCTGGCCTGCCTCTAGGACGGGCTCTATTATTAACCTCCTCTGTGAGGCCCGGCTTCTGTCTGGCCTTGTGTGACTGAAATGGTTTTCTCCTGGGCTCATGCCGTGGCTTTGTAAGCCACAACCACTTCCCAGAAGCCAAGTCAGTCTGAGAGATAAGGGAGGCCCTGGTGGTTCGTGGTTGTAGAAGGCGTTCCCTGTGACATTGAGCTTGGGGGAGGACAAGCAGTCCACAGCAGGCCCAAGAGAAAGAGACAAAGCCTGGATCGGGATGTCCAGAGGGCACTTCCCAGCCCCAACCCTTCTAGCAGCAAGACCCTCACCAGATCAAGTGCCCGTTGGGGGTTAGGGGCAGTGAATGCCCTCAGTCGTAAGTGCAGCCAACACCAGAGGTGTCTCTGATATTCAGAAAGAGTGTCAAAGAAAGAAACACAGCTCAGGCCTGCCAAGTTGTGAGCAGGGCACTCTGGGAGAGCTGAGTGGGCATGGAGGGGCCAGGGGGAGGGGCGAGGGGGGCAGGGGCAGGGTGAGACACGGACTACTGCAGTGGAACTCAGGCTGGCGACATTTCCTGCGGGTAGTGTCAAGCAGGTCCTACTGTCCAGGCCACAGACCAGGGAGACGAAGATCCTTCCAGTTCTATTGGCAAAAGAAGGGGCTGCAACTTGTACCCTCGGGGATAAACACCCCCCAAAGCAGAGAGCCAGAGCCTCCACGACTGCCAAAATCAGTGGATGCCTGCAACAGTGTGATCGCAAGGGCTCTGGGCAAACCTCCCAGCATTAACAAAAATAATAATTTTCCCACAAAGCAGATAATACCTGAAAGTCCATCATTGCTTGGCCTGAGGTTTAAAGTTCTGTAAAACTATAAACACGTAGGGCGACCTTTCCAAATATCCTCAGTCATTTACACCTCAGTGTCTGGAAACGTTTTAGATCCTTTGCTGCCCGCAGGTTTTCTGAGGGCGGGCGTGGAGGAGGTGAACGGGGCAGGGAGCTCTGGGTAATTGAGGAGGGTGGAGGAGGGGAGAGCATGGAGGGACCCGACCTCCTAAATAGGCTGTTTCCTGCAGTGTCACCTGGGGCAGCCTCACAGATCACTGTCGGATCCCCGTGGATGCCCCACTCCAGGAAAGAAGTCGGGCACCAGGTTCTCCTAACCAGGGCCAAGCTCATGGGCATAAACCTGCACCAGCCGCCAGGGCCCCACACTCAGAAGGGCCCCGTGCCTTCTTCGACGCTCTGCTGTCACCGTCTTGGAATTCTTACATGTGTTTAAGCCAAGAGCCCCCACGTTTGCAAGCTGACTGCACCTTGCACATGAGGAGCTAGCCCATTCCTCATTTCCCCAGGCAATGCCACCAAACCCCTCCGAAGGGAGGTCGGCCGAGCCTCCCAATTCTCTCGTCCTCACACATGTATCCTTCAGTCTATTTTTACACATCAGGGGATACTGGAAGACATGTCCTTAATTCCAAGCACTTTAATTCACCTCCACCAACTAAGCCTCTTTCGAGGTGACTTAGGTGTCATGTGATCCATCCTATTATTAGCACACGCCCAATGATTCCCAGCCCCCCAAACTCCCGCTTCCCCTGCCCTTACATATCTCTCTCTCTCCAGAGAAAAGTGGCACGTGACCTCCTAGCCTCAAGAATACTTGGCACAGGTCCCTGTTTCTCAGCCCTATCTATTGTTCTCGTCCAGAATGACACTGATTCTAAGAGTCTTGCTGACATTTCTGACTTTTCGTGGGAGGGCCATTAATCAATCAGCTGCATCTGTTTTGAAAAAATTAAATAGCTCAAGTCAAGGCAAACACAGTAAATAATGTGTCAACAATTCCAGAGAGTAGTGAGGGCAGGAAAGGCAGGGTTTTGTCTTCTCATTATGTGAAATGCATTTAATCGGCTGCTGGATCCTCCACACCCAGGCTAGGGTTACTGGAGGCAGAAAGAAAAGATCAAAAGCTCTTTAAACATGTGGGGCCTGAACCAGGGTGTGAAAAGCGTGAGTGGACTCTTCAACACGTGTGTCTTGGAGAACGAGCTAGCCAGCAGGAGGCCCGTGAAACGGTTCTTCAGAGAAAAGGAGCTCTGACCTTCCTTGTGGTTTGAAACCATAGAAACATACTCTCTCTGGATTCTTTGGTAAGTGTGGCCTTCCTCAGGACAGACAATAAAGGAACAGTGGGCAAATATGGTTTCTGGAGCCAGACTGACTGGGTTCCAAACTTGGCCCTCTCCCCGGCCTTGGGCAAGTTACTTCACCACATTGCACCTCCATTTCCTTAACTGTAAACTAAAGACCTGTCACTACCTCCTGGTTATTGAGGGGATAAATGAATTGGTGTTTGGCGGATTAAAGACAGTTGCAAATTCTTTTACATTCGTCCCACTAAGGTGGGATCTTATTTCCCCGCCTCTTGATTCTCGGCTGGTCCATTACGGCTTTGGCTAATAGCATAAGGCAGCAGTGAAATCTGCCAGTTCTGGGCCTCAACTCTCAGAGAACTGGTAGTATTCACCAGCTCTGGCTGATGGGAGAGGCCACATGGAAAGGCAGTGAGACTAGAGGAGAGGAAGAGGAACACAGCCAAACCCAGCCTTCTAGCCACTCCACAAGGCTCCAAGCATGTGAGTCAAACAACCTGGGGCCCTGAAGACTAGCTCAACCACCTGTACATAATTGAAAGACCCCACCAGACACACTCTGAAGCAGAAGAACACTCCAGCAGACCCCTGCCCAACTCTCTAACCCATAAAATTGTGAGATACAGTAAAAAGATGGCAGTCTAAATCTTCTAAATTTTAAAGTAGGTTGTTAAGAGAGTTCCCTAGTGCCTAGTGGTTAGGGATTCATCGTTGTCGCTGCTGAGGCTCGGGTTTGATCCCTGGCCAGGAACTTCTACATGCCACAGGCACAAAATGAATGAATGAAGAAAATGTGGTATATATACACATCAGAATACTACTCAGCCATAAAAAAGAACAAAATAGTGCCATTTGCAGGAACATGGATGGAACCAGAGACTCTCATACTGGGTGAAGTAAGTCAGAAGGAGAAAGAGGAGTTCCCGTCGTGGTGCAGTGGTTAACGAATCCGACTAGGAACCATGAGGTTGCGGGTTCGGTCCCTGGCCTTGCTCAGTGGGTTAAGGATCCGGCGTTGCTGTGAGCTGTGGTGTAGGTTGCAGACGCGGCTCGGATCCCGCGTTGCTGTGGCTCTGGCGTAGGCCGGTGGCTACAGTTCCAACTGGACCCCTAGCCTGGGAATCTCCATATGCCGCGGGAGCGGCCCAAGAAATAGCAAAAAGACCAAAAAAAAACCAAAAAAAGGAGAAAGACAAATACTATATGCTATCATTCATATCTGGAATCTAATACAGGGCACAAATGAACCTTCGTACAGAAAAGAAACAAACTCATGGACATGGAGAACAAACTTGTGGTTGCTGAGAGGGAAGGGGAGAGTGGGATGGACTGGGAGTCTGGGATTAGCAGATGCAACTATTGCATTTGGAGTAGATAAGCATGAGATCTTGCTGTATAGCCCAGGGAACTATATCTCATCACTTGTGATGGAACATGATGGCGGATAATGTGGGAAAAAGAATGTGTATATATGTATAACTGGGATACTCTGCTATACAGCAGAAATTGACAGAACATTGCAAATCAACTATAATAATTTTTTAAAGTAGGTTGTTAAGTAGCCACACATAAATGAAACTACATACCACTCTCAACTTATATATAGAACAACTTATATACAAAAACAGGACAGGGCCTGCAACACAGTAGGCATTCAGTAAGTGTCTACTAAATTCTTCAAGAACATACTTGTTTTGGTCAAATTAGATGGATTTAATTTTCTGAATATTTTAAAATGCTGGAATCTGGATCTAAAACTCCACATCCTTGGGCTCATTGCAGTCAACCCAATGTACTGTATTACCTCTTCCTCTACTACCTCTGTTCATACAGTTCTCTCTTCCATTTCCTAGCCCTGTTCCATTTTCAAATACTTGCATCCATCTCCCTCCTATTCATGTTTTATACCCACGCTTTTCAAACATCTACCTGTAGATAGGTCACCTGGGCATCTTGTAAAAGGGCAAATTATAATTCAGGAAGTCTGGGACAGACCTGAAATTCCGTGTCTCTTACAACTCCTTAGATGATGCTGATGCACTGGTCCGCAGTCCACACTTTGAGTAAGAAGGCTATAGTCTCCGCTCAGGTATTACCTCCTCCAGAAAGCCTTCCTGGTTTGCACTCTCTCATTCCAATGCTGAGTTAGATGCTATTGAAGATTCTTTGGGCTGCCTGTTTATTTATTTATTATTTTTTATTTTTTCGCTTTTTAGGGCCGTACCTGCAGCATGTGGAAGTTCCCAGGCTACAGGTCAAATCAGAGCTACAGCTGCTGACCTATGCCACAGCCCCGCCAGATCTGAACCGACTCTATAACGTACATCACAGCTCATGGCGATGCCGGATCCTTAAGCCACTGAGCGAGGCCAGGGACTGAACCCACATCCTCATGGATCCTAGTCGGGTTCGTTAACTGCTGAGCCACAAAGGGAACTCCTTGGCTGCCTGTTTAAAGACCAACTTTTATTTTCTTTAGTGCTGGCAAAGCCCCATTGTATTTAAAGTCACCTTTTCCCCCATGACTTGATAAATTTTAACAAATCTAAATGCCCTTTTTGGTGTTACCCTCCTTTCTACTGTGACTTTTCACGGGTGGCCAAGTGACTCGGTTAGGAACTGCTGGAGGCCTGCTACAGTGAAATAGGTACTATTTAGAAAGTCTTCTTCACTCTTAAAAAGTGACACATAAGGAAGAAACAAGCCTTTATCTCTCTCTTGGTGTCAGTCTGTTGATACTATTGATGTCTGGAGATACTGCAGCCACCTTGGGATCATGAGGAGAATTCTAGACAATATACTGAGTGAGGATGGCAAAGTGAGAAGACAAAAAGATCCTGGGTCTGTGTCCAATCACTAAATTAACCAACTCTGGGTTTTCCTCTGTTAGGACTTCTTTTAACGTAGGAGATGGCATCTCTTTATTGTTTAAGCCATTTTTAGTCAAGCTTTCTGTTATGAGTGGCTAAGAGAATCCTACTGTGGAGTCGTATGCCCCAGCTCTGTTCTACCCAGAAGCCAAATATGCATCCTCCTCATTGCACTTTCCACATTAGTCTGTGGTTACACATCTGTCTCCTCTGGTCAGGTTCCTCTTGAGGTTTATTATCTGCATTCCCAGCACCTGGTGTAAAGTAAATGGCATGAACTTTTATGCACTAAAGTAAACTCACCCCAAGGTTTCCAATGAAAGAAAAATTAAATTTTAGCCACTTCAGGTGTTCTCCCCTGTCAAGGTTGAACCTTAAAGAACTGTCTCTTGATGCTTTGCACTCATTGGCCTTACCTCCCACTAACAGCAGCAGTCCCGGAACACAACTTCATTTTGATATTAACCCAAACGAAATATCATTAATAATGTTGCAGAAAGGCCACGTGACTCATTCTAAGATTGCAAATAATAATTTAAAAAATCATTATAATGATTATAGTAACGTCTTGCCTTTGAATAATAATGCTGGATACCATTAGCAGAGTCCATCACACCCCAAACACTCTTCCATACCCTTAACTCCCAACTAACAGGGATGCGTAACTTGCTAAAGGCCACAGGGCAAGAAAATAAGTAGAACCCAGGCGTCTGACCCCTGAGCCTGGGCTTTTCCCACTTTGCTCCCCCAAATCCCTTTCTGAGCACTGCATCCTTGTCAGCGTGACTTTAGGCACATGATCTCATTCAGTGTTCTCCAAGGAGCTGTGGGTGTGATCAGCCACATTGTTTTAATATTATCCATGCTGCTAACTAAATATAAGTTACCTTGGGATCACTATAGCGCTTCCCCCCTGCCTCCTCTAGTTCACTGTTTTTAAAATCCATTTCAAATAAGAAACCACTTTTTAGAAGGGAAAAGAACCCAATGCGACTAAACTGGGAAACTTTTTTAGTGCTAAAGAAAAAAAAAAAAATTAAGTTGGCCCAGTTTTTCATAGTGGCATGTTGATGAAACGCCATGAATGAAATGTGGGATGAATGAATGAAATATTTCAAAGTGGAAAAATAAATCACAAGGAAGAACCAATTCCCCAAAGAAACAAGGCTGCAGATAGCAATTCCCTAATTTCCAGCCCCACGCACATTTTTCATTCTGAGAAGACCCCTCTGTCAAAACCTCTTTGATGGAGACATGGAACTAGAGCAATAAGAGATCTCATTCTTGAGAGCATCTCTCTGCTTCCATCCCAAGCTTTAGGATGGTGGAATGTCTTTGTTCCCGTGACCCAGGCGCTCAGCACTCATCACCAGCCACTCAACGAGTCCCTTAGAAGTGAGGACAGAGCAGGTATCGCCCGATGCCTGTGAGCAAGGGAGTCAGGACACACATGCTTTCATCTCTCACGAGAGCCCGTGAGTTTTCCTACTCGATGCTCCCCCGAAAAACAAAATCTTCTCTTCATGGATCATCTAAAGCATAATACTGATGTTTCCTTAATGCACTCATAACATGCCTGCAATATTTAACTCCCTGAGCCATTGCTGAATGGCTGTATTTCCAACACAATAACAAACAGTGATGGAGCAATTCTAAGCACAGAAAAGGCACGCAGTTCATTTTTTTAAATTAAACAGAATGAGGCCAGCTTGATGTTTCTCCCTCCACCTCCACATTCAGGTCAAGGCTTTGCCCTGTCCCTTCCAATCCTCTGCGGTCAGTGGCACACCTTTGACTGACGCAGACTTAAGTTACTTTAGTGGGGCCCAGGGGTGGCACCTGGCAGGGGGACCATGGTGGTTGTTCCCATCAGATGTGGTGAGCCTCCTGCCAAAGAAGGGCAATGGTGTCAGGCAGCCACCACGTGGTGATCTCACGTGACGCGTTCCCCCAGTACCTCTGGGAAAGGGTGAACTCGGTAGCATCCTGTCGTTTTGCATGCGGAGGGAGGGGCCAGGCTAGAGAAGCAGGAAAGGAGTCGTCACAATCACCATCAGAGTCAGCACGACCTCTATGAAGGGCTGTCTCAGGCTGTTGAGCTGCCAAAACAACATGCCACAGACAGTGGCTTGTAAACCCACGGAAACCTATTTCTCACAGTTCTGGGGGCTGGAAGTCCGACAACAAGCTGACAGCACGGTCGGGTTCTGTGCGCGCCTTCTGGGTCACTGACGGCTGACTTCTCTGTGTGTCCTCAAAAGGTGGAAGGAGCGAGGGAGCTCGGCGGGGTCTCTTTCATAAAAGCATGAATCCCATTCATGAGGGCTCCACCCTCGGGACCTAATCAACCCAAAGTCTCCACATCCAAATACCATCACATTAGGATAACATAGGAATTTGGGGTTGGGAGATAAAAACATTCGGACCATAAAATGGGTCTAAAAATATGCCAGACCATCACGTGGCCATTTGATTGGCGATCCACATGGACGACTGTGCTGGTACCTCTGTGGGCCTCCCTAATGACTGACAAGGACTCTGAGGCCCACAGAGGTTACCAGCAGCTCATGGCTCGAAGCTGGCAGAGCGAGGGTACAAACACAGGCCTGGCTGCTTCCAGAACCACACCTGTTCATTACGCCCAGCTGCCACTCACAGATCTGCCTTCCTGGGGTCAAGGACTCCCATCGGCATCAATGTCTGGAAGTTTTGGTCTCAGTTGCAGGGACACACTTCATACCCTGGGTCCACCTCACGTATGTGTATCTATTGCACCTGCCACATAAGTCACGAAAGATCAAGGCTCTGGATTTAAAATACCCCTGCGACACCTATCAGCCTGGCATCAAGGATCTCCAAAAACAGCATCACCCTCCAACACCGTGTATCTGCAGTGCCCATCACCCTGGGCTTCTCACTTCCCCCTACCTGCAGGCCTTGCCCTGGCCACCTCCTGGAGGGCCTCCCTCCCCCCCCTCCACCAAAGCCTCTCCGAGAGCCGCCTGACCAGCTCAGCCCACCCCCACCCCACCCTGCACCTGCCCACATGACCCCTTTCCTGAACTCCTGCACCACTCACATTCTGCCCCACTCAGCTTTTCCTTACAATCTCTCATGTACTGTACATTGATAGCTTTCTGTTTTTAATATCCTTTTTCTGACTGGATTATAAGCTCCTTAGAAGCTGGGCCCACGCCTTGCCTTCCAATGTAAGCCTTGCTTACATGGCTTTCCAATCCCGTCCTTACCAAATTCCAGCCCATTGCAGTGGGGAGTGGAGGGAGCTCATAAGCTGAAAGGATTCTTCAGAGCATTTGACCCACGAGGCACTTTGCTCACTTTGGGTGTGGAACTAGAGTTGGTCAACTAACCAGCTGATTTTGCTTAGTCATTTGACCTCCCCCTGCTGCAGCACAGTCGCCGAGGTGGCATTCCACCCCGCCCCCAACAGTCACCCCTTGAAGAGAACCACTCCCCCCCTCAGAGTCCCCATGGCGACAGGCAGAGCCAGGCTCAAAGGGAAGCGGGCTGGATGCTTCCCCCAGACTCGGTGTACCTTCTCGCAGGGACACAGTCTGTCTTAGCAGCAGCTCAACCGACTCCCAAAGTCCCAGCCATCTCCTGCATCAAGGCCCCCAGATGGCACGTTCTGTGGAGCATGCGGTGAGGGAGGGAGGCACCAGTTAGGGAGGAGAGCAGCCTGAGAGCTGAGTGCCACCAAATCCTCTGCCCCTCTGTCTCGGCCCTTCTGCAAGATGTCTTGCTCTTAACAGGCCTCCTCATGGTGAAAGGAAGCCTCGGCCACATCCAGCCTGCGCTGAGTGCTCGAGGCGTTTTGGGCAAAGGAGGCTGCTTTCTTCTTTCTCAGCAAGCCCTCCTTCCTTCCTCTCTCAGACTGAGTTGGAAAGCTCTTGAAAGGTAGCAGATTGCAGGCACCGAAGGCGGGCGTCTTCTGTTTATCCACAGAACGAGGACATCGGCCAATGCGAGAGCCCCTGTCCCGTCCCTTCCATGTGCTCCTGGCTCCAGAGCCCTCCCGAAGCAGCCCGCCTGGGCTGTCGAAAGTTCCGGCTCCCCCCACCCCAGCCTCCCCCTCCCACATGCTGTTTCAGAGGGAGCTGGAGATGTGTGCTCTGTGGCAATGGTGCTCAAACTGTAGGATGGTGACCCACTGGAGGGACATAAAAGCAACTTACCAGGTCACAGCTAGCAACAGTTTGGATGAAATAGAATGGACTAGAACATATCAGTGCATCACAAACAGGAATGGTCTTGTTTCCTTAGATTAGTGCTACACACACACACACACACACAGAGGTAAAATGCACTTCTGCCTGTGGACTGCAGTTTCAAAGGTTTGTTAGGTCCCTGCTTCACAGCCTGGGATGAGCCTAGCCTTGCCCTCGACCCTGGTTCCAGCGTGGCAAACGGCTGGGGCAGGGTAGGATGCTTCCTCAAAGCGTCCCAGCCCTCTCTTCTCACCATCATTCAGTAAAAAAACACCTGCTAAAGGTGAGGCACAGGGATAAGGATGTGGAAGACCAAGAAAGGATTTGCGCCCTTCAAGAGTATGAACCGGGAATAATGCTGAGACAAGGCCGGCGGACTGGAAGAGAAGACACACAAGACATCTGATGATATGGTGGAGAGCGACGTAAATTCCCACTGCCAGGGCGACGTAAATTCCCACTGCCACGAGCACCCTTGGTCACACCCAAAGCAGAAAATCTTTGCTGTCTAAGGTGTGGTTCTCAGAACTAGGAGTGTGCTGTTAATTTGCCTCCAGATTAAGGCGCACCCTTAAGCTGGGTTTTTAGCCCTCCCTGGCCCACCCTCTGGAAAGCCAAAGGGTGACCCCTTTTACCTCCCTGGGAGACAGCTCTTCAGCTACCATCATGGAATGTGGACAAGTGGCCATACCCAGTCAATGGCTTTGTAACGTGGTGAACCTGGCTGGGAAAAGACACATATCCAGAAAGAATGAGGATGGACTCTCGAAGGTCTTTCCCATAAGATGGAAAGCTCTTTCTTCTTTCTTTTCTTTTTTTTTTTTTTTTTTTTGGTCTTTTTAGGGCCACACAGACAGCATATGGAGGTTCCCAGGCTAGGGGTCCAATCGGAGCTACAGCTGCCGGCCTACGCCACAGCCACAGCAACACAAGATCCAAGTCGTATCTGTGACCTACAGCACAGCTCATGGCAACGCCAGATCCTTAACCCACTGAGCAAGGCCAGGGATCGAACCCGCAACCTCATGGTTCCTAGTCAGATTCACTTCCGCTGTGCCATGATGAGACCTCCAGAAAGCTCTTTCTTCCACCCAGCTGTAGTCAAAGCCAGTTCCCTGCTGTCTGGGACATTTATTCCCTGAAGCTATGAAATGCCTGTTATCTGATGAAATGCAAAGGATTATGGAGCACCGCTGACTTGAAAGTGAATTAACATTCACAAATCAACCAGCCACACTGGCCTTAGGGATGGCTTTGCTGGGTGAGGGCAATCCTGCCTGGGCAAGAAGGGTGGGCATCTCCTGTCTGGCACCAGATTCCTCACCCTTTGCCCAGAGATGTGACTCTAGCACAGCGACACTGAGGCCCCGTGGCCTCACAGGCAGCAAAGTTAGAGTTACTCTGAAAGTCCTTGCTTGCAAATAGAGGTCCCCTGCCTTGAAGATTAGGGAAGCTTTATATTCAGCAAGGCAGGGCCAACAGATACTTCTTTACTGTCACACTGTCTGCTGCCAATTATTACACCAGTTCTAAAGCCAGAGAGAGTCTTTCCTGACTTGGACAAGTGGCTGGAGTCGAAAGCTCATCACTTTCCCTTTCTGGACATACTCCCCATGTTTTTCATCCCAGTTCATCTCAACTGGAGCCTGCACCCTTCGCCAGGACCCTTCCTCTCACTCTAAGCTTACTCCAGCTCCAAATCTCACCCCCTCTAGCAGGTGGGTAGTGCCAGTGCTCCTTTCATAGTGAACTATAAGGAGTGACAGAGATTAACCGATAGGTTAGAGGAATGAGCTGATGGTGGAGTTCAGCACAGTGAGACTGGGTGGTGCCACTTGGGACAGAGTTATTAGAGTCCATATAGTACTTTCAATAGTTATTCTACCCAGCAGCCACTGATACAGCTTACTCCTAAAGGCAACTTTGCTCATCTCCACCATCCAATGACAACTGGCCACGTAAAACTGTGCTGCCACCTGTACTGAATTCTACCCAACAAATCCCTTCTTGGGTGATTGGGGACCGTGAGCTGGGAGTCAGCTATAGACGTGAGCCATCTACGCAATGGCAGAAGATGCAGAGGTGGTGAAAGCACCATCCCAGGGGAAAGCTGTACTGATTTCCTCAATCCCCCTCACGGGGGGCTTGGTTTTGAAAATGGCCTTAAAATGTAGTAACTGCCTTTTTCTTTTCATTCTCTAAAGGAGATGCTCAAGATAACATCAGGAATAATTTCCTAAAGATATTTTACATCTTCCCTTTGCCAAAGCAAAGCTACGTCATGATGTATGGAAAGATCTCCTAACAGTCTCACTAAAACCCAAGTGATTATATTAAGGTGACGTCCCAGTATAAAAGCAATGCCGGAATCCACAACTTCAGAGTTGCACTATTAATCTTAATTGGAAAGACTGTATTTTGCTAAAGTTGGATTCAAAGAATATTGACCCCGCATCAATCTCTACACATATGAAGCACTTCACTGACTGTTTATTAACTGTTCTTACATTTTTCATTTACTCGCCATGCAGGGCGAGTGGTAATCCCTCCATTTGATGGATGAGAAAAACGCAATGAATTGCCGAAGACCCTCAGCATCCGAGTCAGGCCCTCAGCTCTTCCCTCTATACCATGTGGTTTTTCACATTCCTGAGGTCCCTTCATTCATATAATTCATCTTAAAACCAGTAGTGACCAGAGTCATTGCCTATAAAAATGTTGGATGCAGCGGCTCCTACTGAATCAGGATGCAGACTTGGGTATTATATAAAGCAAGGGGTTCTCAAACTCGAGCACGGATCAGAATCCCCCGGAGACTTGTTAGACTCCACAACAAGTGGAGACCACTGGCTCCACTCTTGGAGTGGGAGTGTCTGATTCACGAGATCTGAAGTGGGGCCCAAGAATTTGCATTTCCAGTAACCTCCCAGGTGGTGTTGATGATGCTTCCAGCCCAGGACACACACCTGGAGAACCACTGAATTAGGGATTTTCAGCTGATAGCACCTGAAAGACAGATTCCCTCCTCTTCTACATCTGTCTGTGGTCTGGTCCAGCCATCTGGCCTCAGTACAAATTCATCACAGGATCACTGCCTCATCTCCTGGCCCCTCTGCTGCTGAGGTTTCCCAAGAAAGGAGCCTGTGCTGTGAAGGCCATGGGCCTCCTTCCCTCCCGCATGCTTCATAACTAGACTAGTGATGACATGTCCCCATCGTGGTGAGATTCCAGTCTGATAGCTATATGATTATGATTATGGATCGTTGCCTTTCCCTGTGGGTTCTGAGAAACATCAAAGATTTTAAGACAGAAATGAGGAACACAAGCTTTAGCCATGGGAGCAACTCCACTAAGTAGCTCCAGGGGCTAAATACCATCCCATAGCACAGTCCCCCAGCCTTCCCACAAGATCCAAAATGCACAGTGGTATGCTCAAGGCTCTGAGAAGTCCTGCAGGAGATACACCTCACCTTTAACAGAGTTCTTTCCAATTCTGCATGAACTATATAGCCGCCCTTTCTTTCCCTGATAATACTGCCCATCAGTCATGGAGTAAAAGCATTCTGATAAATACGCATTAGGAAGTATTCCATTAAGAGGTGAGCTGCAGATCCTACGGAGTTGACGGGATAAGTCCTTCATTTCAAGTTTACTCAACAACCCTTTTGTCAAAGGACACACATAGGAAGCCTGTCTTATAAAACCCAAGGCATGAGGGGAGGGGGTGGGGGACAGAGCAGAACGCCTGCTCCATATGGGCAGCAGATCCCAAGAAGGAGCAAAGAATGTCTCTCAAATTTATGAAGCAGGTGGGTCACCCCTCTTTCCTGGAGAAGAGTAGGTGAGGAGGAAGATGGAGGCCTGGAGCGCTATACAAACTGAGTGCCCTTGGCATAAAAGTCAGCAAGGTGAGGGAGCAGCAGCCCCTCTGGCCCTCCACCCACAAAACTGAGCAAGCATCAAAAGGACAAAGCAGAGAAGGTTCACGCAGGAAGCAATACAAGGTATCACAGAAGCACTGATGACGCCAACCCCTTTGGCAACCCAAGAAGAGAGCTGTCATAATAGGGCAGGCATCACACACTTGGAGGCCGCTGAGTCCAGGCCCCCTGCCCCGGGAGACGGGCTCCGAAACAGGAAAGCACCTAGGCTGCTCCTTCTGCCCACAAATGCAGGCGACGCCAGCTGATGGATCTGCGGAGTCTTTGCACAAACAACTCCATCTCCTGAAGCAAATGAGCCCGGAGAGAATGATGTTTTCCTACCTGAATAGCCTCGCACGTGGCAGTCAGCCGACATCTGTCATGAAGAGTCTTCCTGAAATCCCGGATGCGGGCCGCGTGCAAACAGTTCCTGCCCAGGGAGTGTGTTCCAGACGGCAGTCACCTTCCCGGATCCAAACAGACTTCAAGGTCACAAGGCAAATTCTATTTTCCTGCGAGAGAAGGACAGAAGCCTTACATAGGAAGCCCTAAGACGGCCTGGGGTCAAGAAATGAGGAGAGGGTGTTTCCTCCGCGGAGGTGGGTCTTGCCCCCCTGACAGTAGGCACCTCCTCCCAACATGCTCCTTGTTCCTGCAGAGACGCCGCCGCGTCCCTCTGGGGACTTGTGCAGGTGTCAGTGCTCTCCAGCAACGCAATGGTGCTTGACCAGTGGTGAGCATGGGCTCCCTCAGCTCTTTATCCATCAACAGCCCCCCCCAAGCACCTCGCCTTTCCTCAGCCTTCAAAAGCACTCTCTAAAGCCTTTCAGGGAATAGGCCAAGGGTGTGAAGAGACAGGGCTTCCAACAGAAAACAAACCAGTTCATAAAAATACGGAAACATGTGCAACCTCACTATGACTCAACAATAAAAATGTCTTTTTTTTTTTTTTGCTTATCACCTTAGTGATTAAATAGACATTAAAAGGCTAGGTGTGAGCAAGGATGTGCTTTAAAACAAGGAACTGCTGATGAGAAACTTACTGGAAGAGACTTTACAAAATCTTGGTAAATGTCTTGCTGTATATATCTGAATAACTGGGAAATGTGTTCACATAGCTCTGGTTTTTAAGATGGTTATAAAATGGTACAGACTGATCTTATCTGTCGGTGTACAAGGGTGTGTGTGTGTGTGTGTGTGTGTGTAAATGTATCTGGAAGGATATATTCCCAACCTTTAGTTATTGTCTTCATTGGATGTGTACCATCCTTAGGCCTGGAACCTTCCAGGAGCCCCATAATTTAGAGGGCCTCACTCTGTCCCTTCTCCAACCTGCCTCTCTCCATGAGGCAGGGTGTCTGCAAGGCCAAAGGGACAGCCCTAGTTCACTGCCCCTCTCGGGCACACTCTAAAACCAATTCCCATTTGCAGGGCTGTACACGCTTCTTCCTGGGCCCCTCTCCTGGAGGGAACTGTATTACTGATAAGCACGCCCTAGACCTGACAGGTGGCCAGGAGGGAGCTATGTGCAGAGGTGTGGATGCTGCTGGCCCCTGGAACTGCAGTGTCCACACCTGCACAGGAGGGCCCTCCTGGGGAAGGCAGTAGCTGGGAGCCTGGGGTCAGCTCTCCCCCGGCTACCACACTCTGGCTCCAGACTTCAAGGCGTCCCAAGATTCTCAAGTTGAACCTGTACGTTTGGATTGTTTCCAGGGTAAGAAGAGAAGATGCTTCATTTACTAGTTTGTCAGCTGGATTCATAACTTCTACATGTTTAGACATGTGGTCTGTGGACCTTCGCTCCCACTCTTGGCTCAGACCACAGGCATGTTAGAGATGGGCCTGCTTTGGATGGCAGAATTAAGGATATCTTCATCCTCTCTCCCCTCCTCTCTGTCTCCCTTTCTCTCCTTCCTCTCTATCACTTTTTAATCTCTCCCTAAGTTCTTTTTTTTTTTTTAACTGGATACTAAGAAATTGGTGTTCTTTGTTTTAGTAATTCCACATCTATGAATCTAATCTAAGAAATGATCAGAGATGTTGACAAATATTAGTGCATCTAGAAATTAAAATAACCTAAATGCTAAACAATGGGGAAATACTGAAATAAATTACAGTAGGTCCATACCATATGGATAAATACCTTAAAATTATATTGATAAATCCATATTGCATAGATGAAAAGTTTTCACAAAAAATGCTCACTACAATATTAGCTGGAAAGCAAGTAGAAAAATTATATAGTCTAAGTTTTAAGATATAAAAATATGAGATATATATGTTTGTAAAAGATAGCAAACCAGCAAGATATTAAGTATGTTTATCTTTGATCAAATTCTGGATGAGGATTTTATTCCCTGTATATTTTTGGGGTTTTTTTCCTGCAATGATTAAGGGTTACCTTTATAATCAGGAAAAACTTGTTTCAAAGTCTCAACATGTCTGTCCCCGTGTCCAGGTTTGTGTTTCCATGAGGAAGCCATACCCTGGTGGCCTTTGACGTAATCTACCAATGAACCCTGCGTCCTGTCACCACCCTGGAATCCTGCTTTCCAAGTGCTATTTCCCTTCTGAACCTTCTGACGTTTGGATTCCGAGGGCAGCTCTGGGGCCTCAGCCTAATCACGGAGCTGCCTCTTTCCTGGGCCACCAGGAGGGTTCCCCCCCACCCAAAGGAGCAACACAGAAGCTCTTACAAAAGCTGAGCAGACCCACCTGCCTGTTCCTGGTGGGGACCCCGCCTCATTCATCCCAACTCCCCACACCACTGCCAGCCCCTCCTTGCCCAGGCTCCAGGAAGCAGCTACTGTGATTATCACTCACTTCCTGGGAAAAGATCTGATCAATCACTTCGCATAAACATTTACCCTCCTAAGGGTCTTGATTTCTAACAGGGAGTTGGCACACTTAGCCTGGGGAAGGAATCTCCAAAGGCAGAATGGAGACATTTGGGGACACCGTTGGGAAGCAAGCTAACTGGTGCCCTGGAAACCAAACCAAGTCAATCACCTCCTTCTGGCAAAGCCCACTACGACCTAGAGGATGGAGAATGGAGACGATCTCTCCTGAGTATCAGAAAATGGAAACTGGAAGGAACACCAGATGAGCCCAAATGCTTCTTTCTCAGACTAGAAATCAAGCACAAAGATTCTGATGAGAACCGCTGGGAACTCCCAACTCTCAACCTGGACCTGATGCTTTTAAGTGGTGAGACAGGAGAAGCGAGGCCCCTTGTTGTAATTGCCATTAACCATGGTCAGTGCACTAGAAACTCTTCCAATTGACAGGCTAGCATCCTATTATTATTTCCCAAAGTATGGGCTTCCTCCTGCTCACTGCCCCCACTTCACGCCCAGAGCCTTGCCTTAGGACACTGGCCAGAGGCTCCGTGGTCCCCAGTGTCCTCGAGCTCTCAGCAGGCAAGCTGGGAGTCAGGAGTGGGGATTCAGTCTGGAAGTCCGTTGTAAATGCTGGAATACAGACCATTAGAGACAGATATCTACCAGTAAAACCATGTGACAACCATTCTGGCCCCCAATTTCCTCCTCTAAAAAAAGGGATTATATTAAATTTCCAAGTCCTTTATTCTTCTAAGACTATATAGTTCTAAGGGCTTATATTTCATTTTCTTTTTTCCTAAAATCTGAGGTCAATTTTCCAATTTGTAATAATATTGACACACCCAAAAGCTTTTTCCGAAATTAGACTTATATCCAGCATGGTCCTTTTGGCCCCTCGTTTGATACTTATTCTTTCTGAATTAGTTTTGTCTTCCCAATACGTGCCTTGGGGGCAGGGCTCAGAGAAAAGCAAGTCACTCTTCTTTGTGCGGCCACCTCAATGCTGAAAACACCGTTCACCCCTGATACGAGTTCAGCAAACAGGAAAATGAACTGGGCTGCCTGGAAGGTCTCAGCATCACTTCCCGGGAGACACCTCAGCCCTGCAAACGAGCTGGCCTGGGGTGAAGCCTGCTCTCAGGCCCCCCTCTCCCACCCCTGTCTGTAAATGGAGAGACCTGTTTAATGAGTTTTAAATGAGATTATACTCAAAGGGTTGATTAACATCCAGCACCGAAGAAGAGCTTGGTAACATCAGCTCTGATCTTTTATTATTTTTGTGAGGATTTCTTTTCTCTCCTTCAAGTACAGAGTTGAAAACCCTAATCCCCACAAGGAGAAAAACAGTTGGTGTCAAATCCGCCTCTGACACCTTGGGAGGCTCCGGGAGGTGTCGCCCACACACATTCCTCCCCCACCCCCATCAGCCCGGGTTTCGACCTCAAAGCTGCAGCCCGGGCTCCATCGGTGCACAAACAGCTTGGCTTGTTGCCTTGAAACTTATTGGCACAATAAGAGAGAATGATTTCCCTGTCCACACTCCCTCAGAGCAGTTATTGTTTAAGTATTTCCCTTATTCCTCCTTTACCGGAAAACAATACCTTATAGAAATTAGCGGAGGAAGACGCTAATGGCACCTTCCGCAGTGCAGCTTCTCTGGCTGCCCTGACTTGGCAAGGAAGCCTGTTTGGAGCCAGTCACATCAGACCCAGGAACAGAATGTGACAAAATGAGTCCCCCGGGGACCGATGTGGGCACCAAACACTTGGCAGCTTGGGGGCCAGCAGGGCCAGCGATAAGAGATTGGTTTCCTCAATTGATGTCCCATTTGGACCGCCTGCCAGCCCCAGAAGGTCGTCCCCATGCTATGAAAATAAGGGGTTGTGTGTTTTTTGTTTTTCTCCTCTTTTCCACTCACCCTTCAGGCCTTCCATGGTATTTCTTCTCTGTCCCTTGGGAAATTTGTGTCTTTGTGGGATCTGTCCTCTGCCCTTCTTTTGTGAGCATACCAAGGCAAAGATCCATTTCATTTTCAGAAACGGTGTCTGTCAATAAATGGCTTTTGCTCTGTCTTGGCGGGGGCGCCGGCACGTCCTCCCGGCGCAGACATCCCTTATGCAGGGGAAGCATTTCTCATTATCTTCTTGACCTCTTGTGCAATCTTCTTTTCATCCTCTCCTTAGGCTTTTCTTAGCAGGGTTTGCACTCGCTCAACCCTCTGTCATCGGCAGCATCCTTCTCAGCGCCTGGCGTTGTATGCCTGGTACAGGTCCTCCCCGTATAACTGCAATGATTTCCCCTCAACATCCCTCAGAGCCTTTTACTTTGCAGGTGTCATCCTTGCTCTGACCAAACCCAGCCCTTGAGCTAATCTGGTTCGAAGTCCCCCATCCATGGTTTGGGATCGGCATGTGCACACTGGGGTGTAAGAAATGAGGGGCCAGTGGGGAGCTGCCGTAAAGCACGGAGTACTCTACCTACTAGAGTCTGTGATGGTCTCTGTGGGAAGAGAATCAGATAGAGAAGGGATGTGTGTACATGTATGACTGAATCACTTTGTGGTACTGCAGGAATTATCACAACCTTGGAAATCAACTCTACTTCGATCAGACTTTAAAAAAATGAAAAAAATAAAGAAACATGCCAACCGTAACTTGCAGGGAGACCAGGCTGGAGAAACTGATGGCTCTGACCCTCCAGTGCACGAACACTGTTCTAGACAAACAAGACAGGCTCCCCGTCCTCGTGGGGCTTACAGTTAAGTGAACAGGAAAGAGGCAAATAAGCCAATGATGCTAAGAGATGAGCCTGAAGAGCCCAGACCCTCACAAGAGACATCCCAACAAACTCCAACTTTAAGGTCTTTGAGGGCCACACTGCAGGACCCTACATCTGCCAGATCCAACCACTGGCTGGAGGCAGCATCTACTTCCACATTAGATTGAGGTGCACTCCTTTCAAGGATCTATTGAGAAAGCTGGCTTTTCAGCATTTGCTGTGATAAAAGAAGTATTGCATAAAAACGCAGTGCCTAATCTAACACTAAGGTTTAAGAAGGTGGACAGTGTAGGCAATTGTGGTTGTTTAAGAATGAATTTTAGAAGTTCCCATTGTCGCTCAGCGGTAACAAGCCCAACTAGGATCCATGAGGATGTGGGTTTGATCCCTGGCCTCACTCAGTGGGTTAAGGATCCAGCATTGCAGTGAGCTGTGGCGTAGGTCACAGACGCGGCTCGGATCCTGCTGTGGCTGTGGCTGTGGTGTAGGCCAGCAGCTGCAGCTCAGATTTGACCCCTAGCCTGGGAACTTCCACATGCCATGGGGTTAGCCCTAAAAAAGAATTTTTAAAATGGATTTTAGACATTTACAATGGATAAGCAATGAGGTCCTGCTGTACACCACAGGAAACTAAATCCAATCTCTTGGGATAGACCATGATGGAAGATAATATGAGAAAAAGAATGTGTGTATATATATATATGACTGGGTCACTATGCTCTACAGCAGAAACTGACGCAACACTGTAAATCAACTATACGCTAATAAAAAATAAAATAAAATTAATAAAATAAATTTTTAAAAAATAATGGATTTTAAATACTCTATTTCCTTCAACATGTGAGAGTTATTTTTCAAATGGCTATTAAGTCACAGGGTAGAAAGATAGACATGACATTGTTCAGACTAACTACTTAATGGGAATACCTGTTAGGGATTTCTCTTGACGTCGAAGCTCATGAAAAAAATTACTGAGGCACTAAGAGCACAGCAACAGAGAAAGTTCAGGAATCTCTGATCTAAGCTGAGACCCAGAGGATGAGGATTCCTTAGTTGGGCTGAGAAGGAAGAATGTTCCAGGCCAAGTAACATGATATACAAAGCCCAGGTATAAGAGAATATGGGGGGGGGGGGCTGGGGGGGCTGTGAATTGTCCAGTATGTCCTGGACGGATTCCCACCCCTCCTCGGTAAACCACCCCTTTCACTGCTGCCTCCACGCCCACTCACTCACACATGTGCACACCCCTCCTGTCCCCAAGATCCTGCCCCACCACCTCCCATCCCTCTGAGGCCTGGGATCCCATCTGAGCAGGGAAAATCAAGACCTAAAGATCTGACAAGCCTCCTGGAGCAGTGGGGCCAGGCAGATGGTCGCCCTTGGAGCGTCGGGTGGCAGGCAAGACTGGGGGTGCCGGCAGCCCACATGGCAGGTCTGGCAGCAGGTGACAAAGAGCCAGCCAGAAGAGACTGGATTTCAGGGACAGGACCAGTCCCCGGAAGGAACGGAGGCCCGGAGCAGGAAACCAAGCAGGGACACAGTTCCCAGAAATGGGGCACAGAGCAGAGGGCCAGTGACAGAGAACAATGCAGGAGCCCAGGTACAAAAGACAGGCAGCAAAGCTGAGAAGGACCGGCTGAGAAGTGGTCTCTTTACAACAGGGGAAACCCAGAAACAACGGGAATGTCCAAAGGAGGGGATTCCATCAATTACGGTAAAACAACGCCATGGAAATAATGCAGGAGATGAAAAAAAAAAAAAAAAAAAAAAAACACGTTGTGTAAGAGCACGTGAAAATAGGGGAATATTTCCTAAATCAGGTATGCTCTTCAACTGAGGCATTAACTTGCACCCTAACCTGTAAAGTAAAATGCCAATCTAGTGTATACTGTTAGACCCAGTAGAGAGAAAAGACGAAACTTAACAGTGGCTGGAAGGAGACATAGGTGGGCAGAGTGTAACCGATTTTAGGGTTTTTTTTTTTTTTCTATTTTTCTCTATTTTCCCAATTTTCTAAAGTTAACATCAACAATGAAACTATCACCTTGGTTTCTTTAATAAAAGACAAATGCAAAACCCAAAGCTGCTTGGAGTCATAACTTTTCCCAGCAGAGACCAGAGTCATAGGAGCAATTGATCTCTCCAAATGCACTGGTTCTCCATTCAAAGATGGAGAGGCAACAACTGGAAGGTAGGAGACGGGGCTACCCGGATGTTTGAAGGCCAGCTTGGAAATAGGAAGACTGAAAAATAGAAGACCAATGCCCAGGTACCCCTCTGCTGCCACCTCTTTCTAGAGTTCCGTTTCCTGCACTTCTGCTCCTGGCCAGGTACTGGGTCACTCCCCCATTGCACCTGCTGCTCAAACAACCTCTGAAGCCCTGGGTGTCTGATGAGGAGACGCAGGAGGTAAAGTCAGGATTTTCACTAAGCAGATTCTCCTTCAAGGAAGCTTGGAATGTTCTTCTTCTTTTATTTTTTTTTTTTTCTTTTCTTCTTAAAGCTCAATGAAATTAACTGGGTTTTTTCCAGATGCCCTCCCCTCCCCCTAGTCACTCTGCCTTTTTTTTTTTTTTTTTTTTCCATCTTTTCTAGGGCTGTACCCACAGCTTACAGAGGTTCCCAGGCTAGGGGTCTAATCGGAGCTATAGCCACCCACCTACACCACAGCATAGCAACTCGGGATCCAAGCCATGTCTGTAACCTACACCACAGCTCACGGCAACACCGGATCCCCAACCCACTGGGTGAGGCCAGGGATCGAACCCGCAACCTCATGGTTACTAGTCGGGTTCGTTAACTACTGAGCCACGACGGGAACTCCTTGAAATTTTCTTAATTGGATGGACTATTTGCTGTGAAATATTGAATGTAACTTTTCTCTGGGAAAAATGAACATTTTTAGCTGATACAAATTACCTATGTAAGTCTGATGTTTTTAGCTAAACTTTGTGAATAAAGATATGGCTAAACCAGTGAATATAGGTGAATTAATAAGGAAGGCAGGGGTTTCCCAAACAATTCTCCTATAAATTAGTAATGTAATTACTTTGCTTGGCAATTATATCTCATTTTGAATGGTTACTTCTTGTTAAAAAATATAACTTTCTGAGTAATACAATAATACTTTAGTAATAAAATGTTGTTTTATTAAAAAAAAGAAGTAGTAGTAGCATCGGGATAGCCCTGTCTGGACTAGTGACAGCCTAGGGGATCTGGGCCAGCAGCTCTGGGTCTGAATTCTGACAATATCCAAAACCAATGACTTTGGATAAGCCACTTCTGAGCCCATTTCTTCATAAAGCAGGGAAAACTAATAATATTGGCCCTGGTGGGTTACTGTGAGGCTTCAATGAGATAAATCTGCCTGGCAGGCTTTGCCAACTACCTAGTGCCAAGCCTGGGTCAGATTTCCCTTACTAACTGCCAGTTGGAGGGTCTACTGACCCACCAAGATACATTTCTGGAGCATATGAGAGATCTCCTAAACTCCATACAGCACACCACCTTTCCTCAGGGCCGTTAAGACTCTGTATTTGCTTCTTTGTCTCATAAAGACAAACCACATGGCTCTGATCTTCATGGCAAAAATGCAGATGAGAGCCTCTTCTGTCTCCATTAGGGAAATTCCACCAATAAAGTCCCAAGACTACAGGGCAGGAGGGAGGCTAGAGAAAACTAATGAGAAAAGTCTTTGGTCCTATTTCCTTGGCATGCAATACTTCTAGCTAAGACATCAATACATCTCTGCTTTCCAATGATTTTAATCTTGATCAGAGCCTCAGGTCATGACAGAGGAAATACAAAGTCTCAGAAAATTAATCAGAAAAATCAAGCCCAAGATGACCTCATCTTTCAGAGATCCTAAGAAGGCCATCAAATATTCTCTCACTGAATTCAGAGATTTTATGTTGAAAGACAAATGAATTGATAGATGAATGAATAAATGATGAGAAAATGAAGACAGGAGGTTTTATTTGGAGGAATGAGAATTATTCTCATCAAAAGGATATGGCCGGAGTTCCTGCTGTGGCTCAGAGGGTCACAAACCTGACTAGAATCCATGAGGATGTGGGTTCAATCCCTGGCCTCACTCCGTGGCTTAAGGATCCAGTGTTGCCACAGGCTGAGGTGTAGGTCACAGCTGTGCCTGTGGTATAGGCCTGCAGTTGCAGCTCCAATTCGGTCCCTAGCCTGGGAACCTTCACATGCTCCAAGTGTGGCTCTGGAAAGAAAAGAAAAAAGAATGTGGCCATTTTAACTACCAAAAAAAACCATAGAGAGTGGAGAGAATCCAGTATGGGGGCTTGGGCTTCTGAGAACACACTCAGAGAAACCATTAGGTTCCAAGAAACCATAAAGCTTCCCATCCAATGAACTCCACCCTCAGAGCCACCCGCGCTACTGAATAAAGCTGTCGCTCACCCGACAGATGGGACTCTGTGCCATCCCCTCTCCTCCCTTTATTTTCCTGGAGACCCCCAACACCAGCCACTGTCCTCAAACCACAACCTGTCATGGGCTGCAGCTCCCTCTTAAGCCATCTTCCCACCCAACCTCTGTCCATTCCTGCTTCTACTGCACAGTCAGTCCTTGCCTGGCCCAGGGGACCCCATGCCACCAGCCCAAGTGCAGTCCCAGGCCAGGCAGGGGAGCAGCCTGAGATCAACAGCTCCTACACCCGGCCGCTTCCTTCCCAATCCACCTAGACTCTGAGGAAGCAAGGCCCTGGAACCTGCGGCCACCTCCCCAGTCCTTGACTATCTGAGACCTTTATGTATGTTGTGAGGACTTTTAAAATAAACATATTCAAATCCAATAGAAAGAAATAAGAACCTTTGCCTTGAACTTAACTCATGTGGATTGAATCAGAGTTTTGTTTTGGAAAAAGACAATCAACTCGTTTTATGGAATTTTCCACCTGTTTCTGAAAACCCTGCATCTGGCCCCGTGCCATACAAGGGATCAGGAGGCTACAGTCTGCTCCTGCTGCTTCTTTGTGCTTGCCTCGTAATTTCCTTCTATCTTGAAAAGCACTGCTTCACCTGGAGAGTTTCACAGGCCAGGCACACTGTCTCATCCGCCCTCCCAGCCTGGGAGGCCACAGAACTTTCCCTGGCATTCCATAAATTCAGCCAATATGTGTGGTGATATAATGCCCTAGCCCTTAGTCATTTATTTATTCACTCACTTAACAGATATTACTGAGTAACCACTAGGGACAAGCCATTATATTGGAGACTATCTCATCCAGGAAAATAATCTTATCAAAAAATGCATACTACAAGTGTTTCTTTTAAAAGTATGAGAAATTCTGGTATCTTGTTAGTGGGGAGCAGTGGGGGTGGCAGGGATGGAGGGGTGGTTCCCAATGAGGTGGGAATGGAGAGGGGCACCTTCTTGCTTTGCCACCTCCCAAAACAGCTGTCTCAAGTCTTAACACTTTGGTCTTTGCAGGGAAGAAATGAAAAGCAGAGATTCAAAGGTTCCAAGGAGATGGGTTAGCAGAGATTTGAATGCCCTCCCCGAGTAGAAAAACAAGCTATTTCCCCAGAAAAAAATCACCAAAATGATAAGGATACCTATGCCCCTTTGTCTGTTTAAAAAGTGATTTTGGAGTTCCCGTTGTGGCTCACTGGATTAAGAACCTGTCTAGTGTCTGTGAGGATGTGGGTTCGATCCCTGGCCTTGATCCAGTGTTGCTATAGGCTGAGACATAGGTCAAAGATGAGGCTTGGATCCGGTGTGGCTATGGCGTAGGCTGCAGCTGCAGATCTGATCAGACCCCTAGCCTGGGAACTTCCACATGCTGCAGGTGTGGCTCTAAAAAGGGAAACATTTTTTTAATTTTTAAAAAAAAATTTTTTAAGTGCTTTTCATGAAGACAAAGGGGGTAGCAAGGGACACACTGGATGCTTCCAGGGTGTGTGGATGGTCCTGAGCCATCTGCCACAAGTGCAAAGAAGCTTCTTAGATGCAGCTGAGCATCCTTCATCCCCACAGCCAGCATCCTGGGCACCCAAGCCAACTCAGGGCTTCCTAGACTCTGCAGCAAAGAGGAGGAACGGATGGATGAGGGAGAAGACAATTCTGCTCAGTTTCACGCATCACACTGCTTTTTCCACCAAGCCCTTCAAGTCCACATTTGAGTCCAGAAACACCACAATCAGTACAAATGACAGATTTGAGGGGAAAAAAAGTAATAATGTAAATCAGCCAGCTAGAACAGATTTTCCTGTGATTGAAGATGGCAATAATAAGACAAAAGACAGATTTTTGCCTTCAAGAAACCCTCTCTTCATTGCAGCCAAAGCAACACAAAATTCAAGGCAAACATTCCACTATTGTCCCCCCACTGTTTGGAAATATGTAAAGAGAAAATCTTGCCATGATTTTTTTTCCCCTTAGTTCTACCAGAAGTGACACTTTTTTTTTTCCCTCCAGCTTTAACAAATGACAGAATATGATTCTTCTGGTACTTGGAACGGAGGACAGATGCAGCAAAGAAAAGAGCCTGGATGGGAGACAGTCTGCAGGAAATTGTAAAGCTGCTAAGAAAACAGAGGCCCCTCAACAGGCTGTCTTCACAACATTAGTCTTTTTGAATATGATGAAAATATTATCTGCCTTATTGATCACCAGCTCCTTAAATAGAACGGAGTTGTTTATAACAAACACAACCAGCGATCTTAAATGTGCAAACAATAACACACTACCCTCATGGCCCAGCTTCAGATCCACTGCCAAACACCAAGCAGTGAGGATGAAACACCATGCATTTTGTTCATGAGGACTTTGGGGGAATCCCAAGAATCTAAACCTGTCACAGGATTCTAAATAGAAGATGCAGGCATTGCTACTGCGGCTCAGTGGTTAACGAACCTGACTAGTATCCACGAGGACGCAGCCTAGTACCCCTAGCCTCGCTCAGTGGGTTAAGGATCCAGCATTGCTGTGGCTATAGTGTAGGCCAGCAGCTACAGCTCTGATTTGACGCCTAGCCTGGGAACCTCCATATGCCACAGGTGCAGCCCTCAAAAGACAATAAATAAATAAATATAAGATACAGTCTGTTTGGAAGCACTGAAACACAGGATCCCCAAATTAGTTTCTTCCAGGAGAGTTCTGAATTTTTTTCTGATCTTTTGGTTTCCCTAAATGTAGACTGCTAAAGTAGAATGGGGTCCTGGGGATCATTTAGTCCAATCCACCCATTTTATAGCTAGGACAGTTGAGGCCCCAAAGAAAGGAAGTGACTTTCCCAAGGTCACATAGATAGCCAGTTACAAAGCTGGGAACAGATTTTAGATGTAACACTAGATGACTCAATGCCCTGGATGGGTGAGCTAAAAGACAGTTCAGTTTGGGGATAGGCTGAGTGGCTTTGCACAGCAAGAGTTCTACGTGTAAACACGAGACTGTCTACTCTTGAAGCCAGCCGGCGACTTCCCACAAACATGCCGCTGGATTATCTGCCTTCCTCATCTCCTTCTCCCACCTCTCCATCCAGTTTTAGGGCATAAAGATGGGTCACAATGATATCCTTGGCTTTGAAGAACAAAGATACACTTCCTCATGGATATTTTCATGGCACAGGTAAGACTGTGCTTCTAGAAGGATTTTTTTTTTTTCATGCATCTTGGGACAAGCTATTCCTCTACTTCTCCATGCCACTTTTTTTTTTAAACAACCTTGAGATTGAGAAGTGACTTCTTAAAAGCCTAACTTCCTTTTAGAATTCGGCTTACGGGCAACATATATCAGCCCATCTGTGTCCTCTGCTGGGCAGGCATTCAGCACCTCTTTCAATGCTCCTAGGTTCATCTGACCGCAGTCCCAACCCTGTTTTCACACTGTTTATTTCCAACACTGTTCTATGAATACATTTTCTAATTAACAAGAAAGTAATAGGGTCCCTCAGTCAGAGCAGCTCTGGCGTCTCCGTACTGAGCAGGTTCAGGTGGAACAGACCCGCGAGCTTCAAAAGCAGAGAGAAGCCAGCGCTGCCTGGGTCATCCAGCGCTGGTCCTGAGCTGCCGCTGACTCTCTGAGAAACTTATTCACAGAGCTCCTCTGTTCTTCCGTTTCCTCCTCTCCTCTCCTCTGACACGGATGGTCCAGCTAAACTCGGCGTGTATTTTACCACCCTCCTGCTGCACCTCCTCGTGGTTTCTGCAATGCTTTCCTCCGGGTCCTCTTCCCGAGCCTGTCTCCTTCTTCTCTGAACCTTTTTCCCTCCTGAAGCCCTGAAACATTTATTCTCCCAGATGTGGCTTGGCCCTGCTTCCCTCACTCCTATGCTGGCTGGTGAGGCCCAAGCCTGTCTCACACCTGAGCACCGACCTGCATCTCTCCATGTCTTTAGAAAGGCACCACGTGGATATTCAGGTATCTATTCCGCATTTTCTTAACTAGAAGAACGCACAGGTGGGTATTTATCTTTTCCAAATCTATAAATAGGAAAAAATTTTCTAAACCAAAAAGCAAGGGAAGGAGCCAAAAAGGAAAATATTTCAACATCTGTGTGATACAGGAAAAAAAAGAAAAACCAACCTGTTTGCATTTCCGTGTTCAGACATGCCATCCTCTGCGGCTCTCGGACTGTGCAGCCTCTAATCAGTAACCTGCTTTTGGAACTGTCTATCCTGACATTAGCTTTGGCTCCACTTGGAACAATGCCCACCCCTGCTCAGCCGCCATCCCTGTGCTCTGTCCACACGGCCACCCCGGCTGACCGGGATAAGGTATCCAACTTAAAATGCATCGTTTTGCACTTGGAAATCCTCTCATTGTCTCCGTCAGTGTGCATCTCAGTATTTGACTTCACAAGGGCAAAAACTGTGTCTTCAGCTCCTGGCATGGTGCTAGATTTGAGAAAGGTTTACTGAATGACTGACAGAACAAGAGAATGACAACTTAGGAGGCCAAGCAGGAGGGAAATAATTTAAGGACTTGAATTCTTCAGAAGTAAGGTTTTATGACCAGCTGTCAATGGTCAACGCTCACGATCAGCCAAAATAATGTAAAAGATCAAACCCCAAGCGATGGAAAAGCCACCATCCGAGCAGCAGGGTGTTCTCACTTGAGGGCCCCCTTCCAGACAAGGCGCACACGTGTTGATACATTGTACGTGGTGACTGTTCCACTGTAGCCAAACCTACAGAAAACCACATCTGCCAGTGGCCGGTTTTACCCTGTTCTCTTCCCCAACTGGACCCCACTTACAGGGCTGGTGGAAAGAGCCCTTCGAAGGCGGGAAGATGACGTCTGTCCGGGCTACTGGAGCACAGGAGTGAATGGCCATCGAGCCACCAGGCAAGAAAGCCACTCCCACACGGACACCCATTAGCCTACTGGACAGCCCCCGAGGTGTCACCGAGAGGGTGACTGAAGAGGCACAGAGAGTCTTTATTCTTCTTACCAAGGTTCTCTAACCTCTCCCTCCCCCTTCATCACTTACCTGAACTGGCCAGGCTTTCCCATCTACTTTGTGGTACTGTCTTCATCTTTCTCATCCAGCCAAGCCCTCGCCAATCCCTACCATTTCCATAGCTCAGAGACCTAAGTTCTCTAGCATTTGTATTTAATTTACCTAAGTAGTTTTTCATGTCCTTTTCTCTCTACATGTCTGCCTTTACAACAGTGGGGGGGTTGGGGGATGCGCTTCGGTTGTGGGATGGAAATCCTGTGAAATTGGATTGTTATGATCATTATACAACTACAGATGTGATAAATTCATTTGAGTAATAAAAAAAATACAACAAAACAAAAAAGAAAAACCAAAGGGAAAAAAAAACCTTCCATATACACAATCTGGGAGGAACTGGGCCCTTCACCAGGCCACAGAGGAATCCCTACAAAATGCGGGAGCTCTCACTGGGTTAAGAAACACAGTTTCAGATGGCTTTTGTTTTTGTTTTTTAATTCTTCCATGGCATGTGGCAGCTTCAAGTGGGATCTCAGTTCCCCAATCAGGGATTGAACCCAGTCTGCAGCGGTGAAAGTGCTGAATCCTAACTGCTAGACCACCAGGGAACTCTCTATTTTATTTTTTTACTGTAGTCGATTTCCAACATTGTGTTATTTTCAGGTGTACAGCAAAATGATTCCGTTATATGTATAGATGCACATATATCGACATTATTTTTTCAATTCCTTTCCTTAGAGGTTATTATAAGATACTGCATTATAGTTCCTTTGCTGTACAGTAAATTCTTAGTTTATTTTATATAGGGTAGTGTGAGTCTGTTAATCCCATACTCCCAACTTATCCCCCCCCAACCCAGTCTCTGATGTCATGAAGTTAAAAATCTATGAAATTACCAGTCTGGCAGATCAAAAGTGGTTCAATGCATATTATAAGCACTCTGTTCAAACTTGGCTTCACTAGGACTCCTCAGGTAAAGGCCTGATGCACATTCAACAAAAAGTCCGCAGGACGGTTGCATGGTGTCCTAAGCAAGGCACAGACTGAGGAGCTGGCAGGATAAAGCCATCGGCTTCCAAAAGCAGCAAGGAGGGTGCTGGGGTACTGATGGTCTGTGTCCCCAGGGCTCGTGGTCAGGAAGGGGACACCTGTGTGCCTGCCTGCTCCTTTCTCCCCTGCCCTTGCAGAGGAAATGCAGCTGGAACGTCCTTCCACCACAACAATGAGGAGAAATGGACAAGAGCCTGTTTCATCACCTCTTCCTCTGCCCTGATGGCCTCCTGGGGCCTGGAGAGCAAGTTATCAACTGTGTTTTAGAAGCTGCAAGAGGAAGTCGCTGTCGTTACCTTGACAAGAGTCATTCCTTCCTGGGCACAATGGCTGGAGGTGGAAATTTTAGCAGGAAAGCCGACGGAGGTCTTTGACCCACGTGCTTGTGTCTGGGTCTACGGGTGAGGTCACAGGTGTACACTTGTGTCACCATTTATGATACAGATCACAGTGGAGTCTTGCCCTGAAGTGAAGGCCAAAGAGAGGAAGAGTCTAGGAGCCGGTGTTGGCGGTGTCCTCACCACCCTAGAATGGAGTCCAGTTTTGTTTTTATAAGCAGGAAATCTCTCTTTTCACAGCTTAAGATGGGATATAAAGAACTATTGTTCTGGGAGGCTCTCTTCCTTCTTCTATTTGATGTTTCTAATGGATGACCTCCTCCCCCAAAGACCAAGAGGGCCAAGATTTTTTTCAACGAGATCCAGCCCGGGGCCACTTCTCCAAGCTGAAAAAGCTTGACTTTGACATCTTCTTTACCCTTGCTCACTTCTGTGCCAACACTTCTCTGCCTTCCAGCACCTTGTCCCTGGTCCTGCCTGGCCCTTCCTACCATGAGTAATGCATCCCATTGCATCCTTGCCAAAGAATCCATGCCTTAATGGGTCTGCAGGTCGCACTGGGGATTGAATGTACATACATCCACATACAGAAAGTACTTAGACCCACACTCTATAAATAAGCACTACATAACTGTGAACCAATAGCACTGCAGGAGGCAATAATTAATGAACCATTATTGTTGAGAAGATTGGGGTGGTATAAGCAAGCACTACTTGAGGACTTTGATTAAAAGTCACCTCTCAATTACTGGATGAGAAATTACAGGGGCTCTTTACCTTGGCTCTCTAAAGCAGTGCTGTCAGATAGAAATACAGTTGGAGTCTATGCCATGCTAATTTTTCTAGTAATCACATTTTCAAAGGAAAAAATAAAAAGATGAAATAAATGTTAATAACGTATTTTATCCATGAATCAAAAAAATCTCATTTCAACATGCAGTCAATATAAAATTATGAATGAGATACTTTACTTTTTTTTGAATGACAAATCTCTGAAATCTGGAAGAGAGTTTACACATCATAGCACAACTCGGTTCGGATGCTACACTCTCTGTGATTCGAGTCAAAAATGTAATCCTACCGAAGCAGGGAAATTTTAATGCAAAAAATGGTCCTCGCTTCAATTTTTAATTTTCAACTGAAATTAAATTTTAAAGTCAGTTTCTTAGTCTCACTGCTTACAGGTCAAGTGCTCAATAGACACAGGAGCCCACTGCAGGGAACTGGGCAGGTCTGAGCTGCCAACCAACTCCCCGTCCTGCCCTCAGGCCTCCCAGCAGGTTCACAGCACAGCCTGGCCCAGCCCTGCACTAGTTCCTCCGATGCTGGGCCTTGGCTCATGCCTTTCCCTTACCTGGGATGCCTTCCCCTCCTCTATGCCATGGCCTCCTTCAGCTCCAAAGTCACCTCCACCATGAAGCCTTTCTCAGCCACTTCCCCTTAGGACTTATTAGCCTTCCCTCCAACCTGCTGTGCTCAAGGGTGTGATACAAGCAATTTGAACTCTTTTGTATTATATGCTGTGTGTGCGTGCTTGTGTGCATTCTATTTTCCTGACTTGGTTGTAAACCCTTTAAGAGAGCATCCCTGGCTTTACAAACCATTCCCTCGCACCAGGCTATTGCAGTAGCCCCATAAATGGTGTCCCTGCTTCCTCCCCCTGCCCCCTTGAAAATCCATCCTCCACCCAGTAGCCAGAGTGACCCGGCTGAAAACGTTCTGGTGACTTACCGTTTCTCTTAAAATGAAATGCACATCTGTTTCTCAGCCCGGCCTCTACAGCTTTCCTAGAGGACCCTGCCTTCCTCTCTGGCTTCACTGCCTCCCCTGCCACTGTCCCTAGTCACTCTGGCCTTCCTTCTGCTGCTTGAGCACCTCAAGGTCATGTCCACCTCAGGGCCGGTGCCCTTGCTGCAGCCTCTGTCTGTCATGCTCACCCCAGCCCCCAATCATGCTCAGCTAGTTTCCTCCTGCTATAGGTGAGGTCTTGCCTGATAGTCCATCAGTCTCCGCTCCCACTCCTAATCCCAGACTTACACTCTTTCAGGCTCTCTGTTTGATTTTCTTCATCTGTTCTTCCAACTTTGTTGATCTCTTCTTACAACTACTTGAAATCACAGTTCATTAATTGACTGGCTTGTTCAATGTCTCCCTCTCCCCTAGGATGTAAGCAGGGGGCTCACCCCTTCTGTTCATGACTGTACCTTAGGGCCCAAAGGCTTAGCGACATGGAAATCTTCAGTTAATATTTCAAATTAATGGATGAATATAAAATCCCATGGAACTCCTGCAGTTGGTCAAACCCAAGGAGATGCTGGGTGCTACACCAATCCATGATTCACAAAGCAGATAAAACAGTCGTTGCAAACCCAAGTGCCTACAGAGACTTGGCCACAGAGTACGAGTAAGGCACTGTAGGGAGGGGTAGGGACTGTGGAGAGTGCTGGTTCCATTTACAAGAGGCAAAATCACTCAGCTCAAATCATTACTATCTCATCAGAACACAGGCCTCGTGTTATCTGAACCTCCAATGTTTTAAGAAAAGCTAGAATTCAGTTTTTTAATAAAATGTTCTAATTCTTAAAATATAGAGACAGGGAGTTCCCTTCACGGCTTAGTGGTTAATGATCCTGACCAGGATCCAGCAGGATGTGGGTTCGATCCCTGGCCTCACTCAGTGGGTTAAGGATCCAGTGTTGCCATGCACCGTGGTGCAGGCCAGCAGCTGTAGCTCCGATTCAACCCCTAACCTGGGAAGCGCCATATGCTGCGGGTGCAGCCCTAAAAAGCAAAAAATAAAATAAAATAAAAATTATAGAGACAAAATAAAATAAGACGGCTGGATTTACTTAGCCTACCAGTTTGCAACTCTGAATTCTAACGGCCCCCGTTTAATTTTTACTTCTTATTCAATTTCACTAGAACTTTTGCCAAAAAACAACATGAGACCCATGATTTTCTCTTTCTTTTCTATTCTACATTCCTCTTTAGTGTCTCCTTCAACTCAGTAACTCAGAAGTCATTGGGGGTTTCGAGCACCAAATCAATGACTTTGGCTTGCAATCCTCATTTTCTTTGATCATGTTGGACCCTGGGAATCAGTCCTGCAGTGGGTGCTGAAACACACCACCCAGATACCCCTTCAGGAATGAACGTTTGATCCCCTAAACTGCTGGGACCCCTGCCTGCTGACAATCTTTAGCTCTAGCCTCCTTTAGGGATTATTTAAGGTGAAGAAAGCTGCCTTGACCAAGGCCATGCCCCTTCTTGATGCGGGGGTGGGGGGGAGGGGGAGTGCACATCCATTGACAGATTGACACAAAGGTACAGAACCCTGTCTCTCTTGTCCCAACTCAGAACTCTCTGAAGGGCCACAAACACTTTTCCTAAGAGCACTTGCATTTTAAGGGGAAACAAAGGTGTTCCCCATAGGGTCTGCCAAGGTTGTAAGGCCAGGGCAGCCCAAGTTCTTCCTCTACCTAACCCGTTTCATGAACCTCCTTTTCATAAATCTTAGCACCCCTTAATCAAGTCTTACACAGAATCTTCATCTGAGTCTGCTCCCTGGGAACCTCCAGTGCGACTGATGGTATAAGAAGGGAGACTATGGACTAGATGGCCCATACCTGGCTGGCAACAAGGACCCCCCCTTTCTGGTGTTGGGCCAAGTACAGACAGCCCCTGGCACAAGGCTACACATCCACGGTCAGAACTTTCCGATGTGATGAAATAGCTGGAGGGGAAGGCAGTAGCTGGGGCAATAAATCAGGTATTTGAAAACCACAGCAGGAAACATAATTACAGGACAGTGGAATCTGGTAACTGTAACTGGTAAATCCTTAAAAGGAGGAAGTTTAATTGAGGCACTGAAGAAAGACTATCAAAGTTGGAACATGAGTTCCTGGGACTCTGGGCCTCCTGCGTGCAAGGATGAGCTTGGTCAAGAACAGGAGTCGCCATCTTGGTGGGAGGAACTGACCCTGACCTACAGGAGGTCGTAGGGCTGTTGTTACAGGATGGGGACAGAGAAGAGTATGTTTAGCACTCAGGTGATGCCCCTAGCCAGGTCTTGGTTCTCTCTTGCCCAATTTTGACAGTAAATGGGCAAGCACAGCAACACTCATCTGAGAAAAGCCTGATATCCAGTGGCTCAGATTCTCCAAGGTAAGGCACCAGTGAAACCAACAAGACCAGCAGCAGCACTAGCTGCTGGTGAAGGGAGTCTAGGGAGAGGGAACAGGGGAGGGGTGGGGGCAGCTGTGGCTCTGACACCAGCCACAGTGGCCAGGGCTACAGTTTGTTCACCAACTGTCCTCTTCCAAGCTTTCCTCAGGAAGAGATTCAATTCCCACTGGCTCCTGGAGGAGCTGCTCTGAGAACATATACACAGTGATTCTGGAGGGTATGGGGGTGAACCGGTCCAGCACAGTGGGCACTGTAATGCACTGCTCAGATCTCCATTCAGGACTGGACCAGCCACCACCCCCACCCTCCGGCTTCTAGCAGACCATCCCGGGAGGCCAGTCACCCCTGGGAATGGCCTCAGTTGAAGACAGCCACCTCACCCAGGGTCACACCCCCTTCACAGAGCAGCCCACTTCCTGTGACTAACCAGCATGGGGGTACAAAGGCTCAGTCCCCGTACCCGAACCCAGGACATCCCTGAAGGGTCATCCCAGCTTCAGAGCTCCCAGACGTCATCAGAAGCTTCAGCTAAAATCACATCGAAGCTCAGTATCGCCCTCAGCCCAATCCTGCTTCTTCTCATCTCCTCTACTGGTTTGTTAATTCCAAAAACACTCCCTAAAATCCTCCTGGAGGTTAATCTTCTTAGGATCTGCTTCCCAGAAAATTCAACTTTGGACATGCTGACTTTTCCTTCTTGAAGTCCCCCTTCATTTTCAAATGTTGCCTTTCCACTACTCCTCCGATGGCCTCTGCTTCCACCCATGCACACTTCTTCTTCTTCCCATTCCTTTAAGGGTAAACGTGGCTTGCCTCAGTCACCTTTCCTTGAAAAAGGATTCTCTTTCTTTCCATTTTTTTTTAATTTTTTAATTTTTTTAATTTTCTCTGCTTTTTAGGGCCACACACGTGGCACATGGAAGTTCCCAGGCTAGGGGTCAAATCAGAGCCACATCTGCTGGCCACAGCAACGCAGGATCTGAGCCACATCTGCGACCCACACCCCAACTCACGGAAATGCCGGATTCCCAACCCACTGAGCAAGGCCAGGGATTGGACCCACATCCTCATGAATACCAGTCAGCCTCATTTCCGCTGCGCCACAAAGGGAACTCCGGAAAGGGAGGATTTTCTGATAACAGGATGCTACCTACTAGCCGAAGATTTACACTCAAGCCTACCTAAGTGGACTGCTGTGGCATCTTTGGGTCTCCTATTTTTCACATTCCCTACAAGTAAAGCATCAGTTTCTTTCATTTGGTCCCAGGAAATACAACAGTGGGTGACAGCATGGCAAATAGTCTTCCCAAGTCAGGAGGGTACTGGAAGTTTCTCTAATTCTTTACAAAGAGTTACATTTTGTAATGTTATCACCTCTCCCTCCCTCATTCTGGTCTATACACACACACACACACACACACACACACACACACACGCATGCACAGTCAACTCTTACCACCAAAATAAAGCCAAAACACAAACCCACAAAATACATGTGAATTCCATCTTGCTGCCCTTCTTTCAGTCCCTCGCTTGATAACCTCCAACTTCTGGGCAGCAGGCCAATCCGCTTTTTCAGCTCACATCAATTCTTTGATCTTTTGGACCAAGAGACTCCTAGAAGACCAACAGGTGGTATAATATAATGGAGGGCACATGATCTGAGAGCAGAGAGACCTGGGTTTTAGGCAGAGTTGTGCCACTTACTAGTTTTTCTTAAGCAAGCTCTTGGTTTCCCCACTTATAAAAGTAAGAGAATAGTCCTTGACCAACCAACCCTCTCCCCTCTTCCTAGGACCATCAAGAAGCTAAACTAAAAATGCACGTGTGTAAAGTTAACAGGAAATGGAGGCGCATCCATCAAGGCAAATTTCCCTTTCAATGTTCTCTTCTGATGTGCATGCTGCCTCAAGGAAACAGCTAGATTTAAGTAAGTGCAGGTGAGTCTAACTCAGGGGTCCCAGGCCACCTGGAAACCCAGAGATGACTCAAGCCTGATGATCCACTGGGGAAGGAGGTCTCCGGAGGCATTAAGCCTCTGCTGAGACCACCCACCACCTCCCTCCTCTGCTCTAAGAGGCCAAACTAAGGGCTGCTTCCCCCGTGCTCCTGAGAGACCTAGAAGTGGCCTGCTTTTGAAATTTCCTCATCTGTCGTTTACTTTTGGGAATCTACTCTGGAATGTTCATTCTTTCAAGGCTCATCTGTGTCCCCCACTCTGAGAACAAGAGGGGATGACCACCTCCCACGCTAATCCCTCCAAAGAGAAGTACCTCCTGCAGAGGAATCTACCCTTTGCTCCATTTCCACTGGGGAGAGGGAACCACAGAGCACCGGTGACTAGAGCCCAGGAAGATGCTGCTTTGGGGCAGAGCACAGGGGAGATGCTTGGAGGAGCTGCCACCCTACAGTTCAGCTGAGGAACGGGCAGAGAGGTGTGCTGAATGAGACTCCCAGAGGTTTGCTTGCTCGGACTTTTGCCTTCTCGCAGGAGGACATCTAAACTCAGACAAATGGGCATTTCATATTTCCTGGATGATCTTCAGGGAAGGAGGGGGTCTTCTCAAGTTCCTCAGGCTCCCTTATTCCAATGTTTGAACATTTCAAAGATCCATTAGTTCCGCCATATAGCCAATCAAAACCTCCATCGCTCTACCTTAAACCCATTTAATCCATTCATTCTCTTATTTATCAAATACTCTAATGCCTACAGTGGCCAAAGCATTGAGTAAGCTATTTCCCTTCCAGAGTTATCAGCAGACATGGATGATGGCGGTTCACCACCAACTTCATGAAAACCCTTCGTCTTCCTGAAGGCATCTTGCCTGCCATCTCTGTGTCCCTCGCCCCACTCCATCCCTTCCCAGTGTTGAGGGAGGTCAATGATGAGGGGCCATAGCAAGGTAGATGCCACCCTTGATATATAGAGCAGGAACCCAGGGCTGCCTCTCCTTCCTCCCATCCCCACCCTCTTGTGGAATACTGACTTATTTTCCTTTAGGTCTCTGGCACCCAACACAGATCGGGCACTCAATAAATAGCTGACATAAATAAAACAGCCCTGATGCTCATACAACTTCCATGCCTGCTTGGGGCTCTGTCAATCCCCGGGCAGGTCCCAGCAAACATAAAGGCAAAAGGAGATCTTTCCCATCAAACACAGCAGGCAATGGGAGAAAGGCGTGAGATACGGGGTTTCCAGGGATACAGAGCAGTGCCTAAGAAACTGGCTTGTCAGTGAGTCACCCCCAAAAGGGTCTGGAGAATTAGGGCACACATCCAGGCTGGTGAGAACAAGGGAAGCTGGCACACACCTGCCACCTTCTGCAGTCTGAAAGCGCGGGAACGTGGACTGGGTCAACAAGGGCAGTGTGGGAACCCCCCTGGGAGCTGAGGACTGGCCACGTGACCTCTCAAGGCCACCACCACCACCAGGATGCTCCTTACCTGTCTCTCAGCACCCAAGTCCCTGGCATCTGTACCACCTACTTCCTGGTTCTGAAGCCCAAGGAGGTAGGAGGGGACGAAAGAACCACAAAGGCAGAGCACTGACTGCCCGGAGCCTTAGAAGGATGGTGGCCTTCCCCTCATCTGTCTCATTCTCTTAAGTTGAGTCTCTTCCTTCACTTTGCTAATAATGTAAAGTATCAGCTAAAAATTGCAATGCATGCATTTCATTTGAGTTTTATTGCCCTAACAGACAGCATTAGATTACAAAAGAGGACATTTTTCTTCTCAGTTTTAGCTTATTCTGATGATTTATGATTAGATACAGCAAGAGTTCATAAACTTCCCTGACCTGCTGACAGTTTTTACAGGCTCCCAGATTTATTTCCATCTCAAACTTAACAGCTTTCATGTGACTGATATTCCCAGCGTCCCGGCATGGCCGAGCCAGGGGCTGAGAGAGCCTCTAATCTCCATGTTACTAATTTAAATGAAGTCTTGGTCTGTTGTTTAAAAAAGTCATCAGTCATCCCGGGGAGGTTTACAGATCCTCTTGTAATGTAATGTCAGCCCCTTCTGAGATATGAGGTTTATAAAGCCTCACGATGTTGAGTGTTGGCAGACAGGCCAAGGTCACCGTGTATGGCAAAGGGGAGGGGCGGGGAATGCACTTCAGAGCGGGAGCAAAGGATCCCCAAGAAAGAGTGTTCTCCCGAATTGTTCCAATTCAGCGCATCCCATCCCTACCTGAGGCTGAGGAGCCCTGAAAAAATGCAGCCCCTGGCCCCTGATCACAAGAGCATCCTGGGTACCTGCTTTGTTCCCATGGGACCCTCTGCACAGGGCACTTTGAGCTGCTCCCCTCTCCACCTGCAGACAGTTTCCTGGGCTTCGGAAGCCTCAGGAAGGAGGGTGAACTCCGGGAGGCCCCCCAGAGGCGGGGTGGGGTGGGGGTGGGGAGAAGGGCAGGACTCCATCCACAGAGCAGAGCGAGGCAGAGCTGGGAGAAGACGGATTCCTTGTGCCAGCCCGGGCTGTTCTCACACATTCACACGCCCGGGTGTCTGAAGGTCACTTACAATCAGACCTTCACTGGGCAGGAGTTGCCTTTGTTGCTTGGAGATCAGATAAGAAGTGACAAGTAGCAATAAGCTCTGGCTCCCTGGGGAGATGGCGGAGGCCCTCGGGCTGAGGGCTTAGGGGGAGGGGGCCACTTCTCATTCCCCTGGGAGAAGAGGGGGGTGTGGAATAAATGCTTCGCCCATGCACAGCCCCGTCGGAAGCGGGGAGAGGCCAGCCCCCTGGAGCTCGGCAGACCAGGTCATGCGTGATGAGGGTTCACCGTTCGCAGCCCTGGACCAACAGGGGCCACGGGGATGAGGGAAGGGGACACTACTGTTTCTGCTGACATTCACCCAGTGCCAGATGGATGCAGGCCCTGGGCAGGATTTCAAACAACCTTCGCAGCCACTGACAGTTGAGAACAGTGAATCAAATGGCTATTATTATTGCCACTTTACAGATGAGGCAACTGAGGCTCAGGATAGGACAGAACTAGCCCAAGACCACATACCTAGTAATTGGCGGAGTTGAAGGTTTGATTCTAAGGGCCAGTTTCTTACCCACGACATCCTCCTAGCAACTGAAAAGACTACAGATACGAGTTCCCTGGTGGCCTAGCCAGGTTAAGAACCTGGCGTTGTCACTGCCGTGGGATTGGGTTCAAATCCCTGGCCCAGAACTTCCGCTTGCCGCAATTGTGGTCAAAAGAATAAATAAATTAAAAAAATAAAAAGACTACAGATACTAAGAATAACAATATCAAAAACCAAACTTCTGTCTGTCTGCAATCCTTTGGAACCAAGACAGTTGATGATTTCCCCTTGCTCTGGAGACAGACTAAGAAACACTGGTTTCTTTCAGTATTTAAGCAAGATTCAGGGCCTGCCAGCATCATGGGCTCTACCTGGAGTGGCAAAGCAAATGCAGTTTCCCAGTGGGAACCCTTCCAAGCTCCACAGAGCAACACGTGCCCGGAGAGATTCATGTGCACAGGACATTTGAGAACTGCGCATCTTATCAAAGCACGTAGCCGGTATCCTGTCGGACTTCAGCAGCGAGGGGAACTACACAGCTTCCCAGCAATTCCTGATTTCTCTCCTCAAAATGCAGCCTCTCTATTTGCTTGACATGAATTCCTAGAGCAGAATATTGGAAAAAAAAAAAATAAGCCTGAACACACATTTCAAAGTCACTTCAGAAAGGTTTGGAAAATTTCCACCATTCCTTGTCATTTATCTCTTCATCTAGAGCATCCATGGATAATGGTGCTAGAGAAACAGCTGGACAAGGCAGATGTTGGCATTTGTTAAGTGCAGCCACTTCCCTGTTAGAATACCAGATGTCTCTGTCCGGGGGGATTTTCTCTGGAAAATCTCATGAACCCCACAGCACCTTTTCTCGAAGAGTGTTCTATGGACCAGCAGCACCCTCAAACTTCTGGGGCTGCCTGTTAAAAATGCAAGTTCCCAAGCTCTACTCCAGGCCTACCGAATCAATACTCTGGGAGATGGGTTCCTAGAATCCACATTTGTAACAAACTCCCTGAACAGTTCATACATACACTCAGCTTTGGGAACACACCTGGTATGGGAGAAAGGACCTGGATTTCACAATCTGGGGGACCTTAGCTCAGAACTAAACGCCACAGTCAAACCCTCACACCGTTGCTTGCAATGGAAAATGGTGCAACCCCTTGGAAAAGGAGTTGGACAGCCTCTTGTACAGTGAAACATACATTTACTATAGAAGCCAGCGGTCCCACTCCTAGAACGTTACTCAAGAGAAATGAAAACATGTCCACACAAAAACCGGCACACAAGCATTCAGGGCGGCATTATTCATAGTAGCCCCAAATGTGGAACAGCCCAGAGCCCATCAACTGGTGACTGAATGAACAAATGTGGGCTCTCCACACAATGGAATGCTCCTCAGCCACAAAAACCAACAACGTAGCGATACAAAAGGGTAAATCTCAAAACAATATGCTAAGCGGAAAAAAATCCAGACATGGATGACTACATATTATATCATTCCTTTCAAAGGAAATTCTAGAAAAAGCAAAACTAATCGACAGTGACAGAAAGCAGATCCCCAGATGCCTAGGTCAGGGATGGGGGAATGGACTGCAAAGGGGCATGAGGGAACATGTGAAAGTGATGAAAATGTCCTGTATCTTGATTTTGGAGGCAAAATTATTTTTGTTGAAACTCTTCAACTTCCACACAGTGGGTGCATTTTATTGTATTTGTGGAAACTCTTCAACCTCTGCACAGTATGTGCATTTTATGGTCTGTGAATTATAACTTGATAAAACCGATTTTGTAATACTTAGTGAAGTTTGAAAAAGCCTCGTCATGTTGAGCTATGTGACCCTGACCAAAGTACTTCTCTGTTCCTGCCTCCTCATCCCAATCCAAAGTAGTTTCCAGAATTCCATTGTGCCTCTCGTCCCAAAACCATCCTTCCGACTTTAAACCTCTAGAAGCCCCATTGATTATATCAAGCTGTCATTTAAAATAAATAGGTTAAGTGGTTCAAATGTTTACATCAATGTTGAAATGTTCTTGGGGATGTAAAGACATATTTACCTTGGACGACATGACCCTGGCTGACAAAGCTTAGCAGTCGTGTTCCACGCAGTCGGGAAGGATGTGAGGTGTTTGGGGCCAATAAGAGATGGAGACCATGCTTGTTTGGGCTCCGTTTTTGCCTGGAAGGAGGATCCCAAAGCCACTGGAGAAGAGGGTTGACCTCACATATTTATGGATAGTACATGACAGCCCAGAAGAATTAAGCCGTTTACGCCAAACACCCCTGTCAAACAGGGGTCCCCCTCAGCTTTCACTTGCACCTTACAATTGCAGCCCCTTCGTTCATATACTCTATACATTCTCCTTGAGCCCATATTTAAAGTATGTGCCAGACCCAGAGGACAGCCACTGGGGGCTCAAAAATGAATTTCAAAAACACCCCACTTATTTCCTGCGCTACAAGAGCTCAAGGCATATTCAAAACACAGATACATGAGAAACAAATAAAAGCAACATTTTGTGATGCCTGGATACAGGCAGATGCAAAATGCTGTGGGTTACAGAGGAAGTCAGGACGAGCCCTTGCTTGCTAGGAGTAAAGAAGGCTCCACGGAGGAACGGAGGCTTTAGCTTCATCCAAAATGATGATTAGAAGAGCAGCAGACAGAAACAAGGGAAAAGAGGCTTTCTGAACACAAGAAACAGCCTGTGGAACAGCAGAGGCCTGCAAAGGCTTGAAGAAAGCCGGATAAGGTCAGGGGATGCAAAAACTGATGGTGGGAGCGCAGACTGAAGTAGACACTGGAGGTAAAAGCCTTGCGTGAGGCGGATGGCCATGCATTGCTGGGCGCCGCTCTGCTCACACTTGCTGGCGATGGTGGCTTTAAAGTGCTCACACCTGCTCTCTTCGCTGGAGGTTGCCCTTGCCGGATTAGTGCCCCCTCATCTAGAGATGCCTGAGCTTTGAGAAGCCCCCACCTCCAAAAGACTCACAGCCAATGGCTAACCTGCCTTGCCTCTGGGCAGGACATCCTCCGGGGGTTGCAAGTCTTGCTCCAGAGCGCCCCCTGGGATCAGACAGAGGTAGCACGGCTCCTGGAACATTTGTGTCTGTTTTCTTCACCAGTCCCAGTCTGCTTCCCTCAGTCACTTACAGGCATCGTCTGTGAGCTCCTCCTCAACAAAAGACGTTAGCACTTCTCAAGGAAACTCAACCCAAGAATCCAAGCCAAAAATCCTAGGTTTCAGTCTCTAACCAAAATATCACGGCGCTTGTGCTTTTGCTGTACGGCCCTGGGATGCCTATATTTACTGTTTGTGGTTTTCTTTCCTTTTGCCGTCACCTGTGCCCCCTGAGGACTTCCCCATGGAGAGAAAGCAAGACCCTCTCTGAAAGGAGTAGCCTCCACTTTAGAACGTGGCTTTCTGATGGCTATCTCTCTGTGGACAGATCTACTTCTCGGGCTACAGGGGACTCTGGCACCATCCCTGGCCCCTTCTCTCCTCTGCCTCCTAACCCATCAGCTCCCGGCCCCTCTTCTGTTCATTTCGGGGCCGGTGGTCCTGCTCCTCCAGTGCTGTGTCCCTCCGCCGACCAACGGGTGCCGGACTTGTGACTCATCGGATCATCCGCTCCTGTTCTGTTCTTCTGCTCTGCTCTGCTCTGCTCCGCTAGACTCTGTCCCCTTGGCCGTTTCTAAAGCATCTCTGGCCGCATCCCTCTCCCACTCAAGAACACAGCAATGTCCATGCAATGGATGCAGACGCACTGTGGCGAGGAAAGGTTGGGGCACGGAAGTAGCAGTATCACCTTGGACCAATGACTGATACTTTCTGTAACTTAGTATATTTATCTATAAAATAGAAATAAAATTTCTATCTTTAGTGGTGTCTAGAGATAAACAAGAATAGAACTACATGGCTGGCTAGATCAATTTAAAATACTTGATCAATTACATTCCAGCCAAATGGCACCCTGTCGTTCAGCAAGCATCCTCTAGCCCTTCCTACTTCTTTGTTTTTCCTCAAACTTCTCTCCCACCTAAGAGAACTGTGAAAGTACCTCAGTGAGTAACCCCTCAATCAGGGATTTATATCCAAAACGTATAAAGAACTCAAACAATTTAATAGCAAAAAAAAAAAAAAACCTTACACAAATAATCTGATTAAAAAAAAATAGGCAGGGGATCTGAATAGACATTTTTCCAAAGAAGACTTACACATGGCCAACAGGTACATGAAAAAATGCTAAACATCACTAATCATGAGAGAAATGCAAAGCAAAACTACAATGAGATATCACCTCAAAACCTGTCAGAATGGCCATTATCAAAAAGACAAGTGTGGGAGAGGATGTGGAGGACAGGAAAGCTTGTGCTCTGCTGGCGGGAGTGTAAATTAGTGCAAACACTATGGAAAGCAGTATGGAGACTCCTCAAACAATAAAAATAGAACTACCATGTGATCCAGCAATTCCACTTCTGGGTATTTAGCCAAAGGAAACCAAAACACTAACTTGAAAAAAATATCTGCACTCTCATGTTCACTGCAGCAGTATTTACAATAGCCAAGATATGTGAGCAACCTAAGCGTCCACTGATGGATAAACGGATGAAGAAAATGTGGCATAAACATATACAATAGAATATTATTCACCCGTAAAGAAGAAGAATCTTGCCATTTGCCAAAACATGGATCAACCTGGAGGGCATTAAGCTAAATACGCCAGACAGAGAAAGACAAATACCAAATAACCTCACTTATGTGTGAAAACTAAAAGGGAAAAAAAAGACCAAGCTCACAGATATGGAGAACAGACAGGTGGTTGCCAGAGGCGGAGGGGGAGGGAGGAGGAGAAGCCAAAATGGATAAAAGTGGTTAATAGGTACAAACTTCCAGTTATAAAAGAAATAAGTCATGGGGATATAATGTAGGGCACAGAGACTAGAATGGATCGTATACTGTACATGTGAAAGCTACTAAGAGAGTAGATCTTAACAGTTTCCCCCCAAAAAGGATGGGACCTTGTTTGGTTCCTTAGATACATGGTTCTTTTTCCTGGCTATTCAGCCCCAAAAGAGGCTATGTCTTGTGACCCAAAACAATGTAGAAAGGGATAGGTGGGTAGGCTCTGACTGGCAACTAGGGAGATGTCGAGTATCATTTTAAGGACAATGGGGGTGGGGTGGAGAGTGGCTAAAGGGAGAAGGGGAGGAGGGGGGAGGCAAAGAGCAGAAGGGGACACCTCGGGCCACTTCCCTTTCAGAGGGTGCCAGTCGACCTGTCATTGGTATTTTGGAGCTGTGAGCAGAGAGCAAAGGCGCAGGTGCAGAAAGCATTCCCTGGCCCTGTGGTGTCACCACGCCCTGCCTTGGGGGGTGAAGCCATGGGAGCCAGTCCGGCTCACCAGAGCCCCCACCCCAACCCTTCAGCAAGTCCTCATCCAACCCACCTCTGAAGGCCTGATGACCCGTTTGCGTCTTGGGAATGGCAGTCGAACAATCTCCATTCATTCTTGGGAACGACGTCTTCCAGCCTGTACTTCCCCGTACAAGTTGAGCCTGTCGCTTATTTTTCCCTGGGTGAGAATGTAAGGATAGAACTGAAGATCGGGGACGTCCTACTAAGCTTGGTGCTAAATTCTGACAAGTGTCCACGAACAGCACTCAAGCTACATCTGCAGGACATGCCCCTCCTCAGCCAGATCCATGGAGTTTCCAGTGGAGCATCTCAAGTCCTGCTTGCAGGTCTTAGGAGGCGCTTTCACCAGCATCATTCCTGATGGACACCGGGGCCCCGTGCTTCCCCTCCTTACATATGGCTAAGAGCAATAAATGCTAATACCGAATTCACAGGTGCTATGCGGCAGGCACAGATCACTGCTTTACATGATTTAAAAAAAAAAAAAAAAAAAAACCACCTATATTAAAATTCATTTCATCACCATAAGAAGGCTGAGAGATCGATACTCCTATCATCCCCAATTTACAGAAGACTCCACGATTCAGGTAAAGTCATCTGCCCAAAGTCACACAGCCATAGGATGGCAGAGCTGGGATCAAAGCTGGCAGTCAGGCTGTGAATTGTGCTCCCATCACCTCACTGCCTTTGGGGACCTTCCCTAGCCCATCTCCCTGCCTCCCCCCTCCCACTGCCTCTTCCCATCCAGCCTGTGTATCGTGGCTCTTACCAGACAGGGGTGCTATCGTGTTCCTCTCTAGGCTGGAGCCCACCATGGCTTGGTCCTGCCAGCCCACACGCCAGGCATGGGGATCAGGAGCCTCCTCTCCCTTCCCTTGTCCAGCACCCTCAGAGGGTCTGTCTGCCTCTGCCACCAAGCTGACCCACATGCCGCTTACAGAGGTTCAGACTCTCTCCCATGTTTCTACATCCCCAAAACCTGGATTAAGACTGCTCATCCCAGATGTGGAGGTATGACCGAACCTGCATGGACTCTCCTTATCATGGACCTTCCACTATTCATATCATAATATGACCATGACCTGGTTTATACATAAATGTTTCAGGTAAGAATTCTGGGTCTCTCGTGGTTTTCTCCCCTATTATTTTTCAAACTGTCTGGAGGGAAAGGGCTGCTTATCTTTCTTTAGCAAGGCTAGTAGAGATCTTCCATGATATAATTCCAGGGAAATTAAATTCTGCTCACCGATGCCCAAAATTCCACCATTAGAGATTCATTTCTTTGACATAACCTTCATCTTCCCTTAAAATGAAAATGCTCTTAGTAAGAGTTACCAATTGAGCCTGTCTAGCCATTTATTCTTAGCATAGGTAACCTGAAAAGATTCTAATCCTCTATCAGAATTTGAAGAAAGGTAGGACAATAAGGAGAACAGAATAGTATGAGAGCACCAAATTTAGGAATAGGTTAAAAAGAAGAGGAAAAGACACAGAAAGCGGGTGCTAGTGATGCCCCCAGAGCAACTAATCTCCCCAATGATTCTGCTGCCCCATAGCATGCTCAGCATTTTGACAAAGATTTTCTGAGGCATGGACGAGCTCGTGTTCTTTTTCCTTCTGACTTTCACCCCCCTGCCCCCTAACAGCTGATGCAGCAGATCTAAGAGTCAGGACTGCTGGCACTGGTCTGCAGTTCATCTGCTTGTCTGCCCACCAGCCCTTCACCAACATTCCTTGGACCTCCAACCCACCCTGGACGTTTCCAAAACCAGACTTCCTGAGATGAAGGCTTTCGTTGCAAGCCAGAGTTTGGGCACGGAGCCTGGCATGTGAGGTCCTTCAGATAACCCATTGTTTAGATGCGTTCATTTCCAGGAACACAGGCTCCCCTACCCCCACCTCTCCTCTCTGTCCCTTCAAAGGGCACCACCATGTAGCAGCAGCAGTGTATCATGATATCATTTCTGATATCCATAGGTTTCTGCCATCAGTAACCGGGTTTTATTCCAGGAAAAAGCAATATTCTTTGACAAAAAGCCATTTGTCGAGCAGTTTAAATGACATTGCGAAGAGTGACACTACACACCGATGAGCCTGTTTTTCTCTGCTCCTATTCACTGAGAAACAGCTAATGCCCCAGATAAAGAGGGTCGATCACATGTGAGTTATTACACGAATCCAGCGCTGGATAAAGAGCCACAGGAAGAGGCCACCCTAGGCAGCCGCAGCGCTGATGAGAGGTCCGACCAAGGGGACTCTTTTTCCTCCCTACTTTGGAACGGGGGAAAGAGCATCAGCCCCACATCCTTGAGGCTTTTCGTAAATGGCTTCCGTTCCTTCACCCTTTCTCTTCTAGCTACTAACGTGGCCAAGCTCGGGTCTCAACTAGCCCTGGAACTATTGTAACCGGGTTTAATGCAGGGCGTTTCCAGGAGGCAGATGTTTTACCGAGCAGGGGAAAGAAAGGTCTGTTTCTTATTGACGGAACCCTAGCATGTGTAACAGAACTTCAAAGATGCGAGGCCAGATTGGGCAGGCAACATCAAAAGCTTTTGACTGGTGCTGAGTAAACTTTGTATTCTGACATACAAGTTCTTATCTATTCTGCTCCAGACTTGAGAGAGAGAGGCTGCATCTAACCAAATCACATTGTTTTTCCTCACAGCTGCCAACTTGGAAAAATATCAGGGCACAAAGGGACCATTAAAAAAAAGAAAGAGAGAGAGAGACACACACACACACAGACATGTTTTGTTAGTTCCTAAGCAACACGATATTGCCAAGATGGGGGCTCTTTGGAAAATGAGAAGACATTTGCTACACTGGCCACTGAGGCCACTCGCTAATCCTAATTTTGATCATGTTGTAGAGAAATTAACAGTATGTACTTGGATAAAGTCTGTTCCTCTCCCCATCTACTTCACGGTGTCTCTGTTTCTTTGATAAACATTCACTTTCTAATGAGGCCAAATCAATGGTTTAATTATATCTGAACTCAAACAATGAAGCTATTTCCTGACTCGAATTTTTTTAAATAATAAATTCATTTATTTTTAAAATTGTTTAAAGGAATTACATTCACTTCCTCGGGTTACCTGCTTTTTTCCATTATTTAAAAGAAAGAAAAAAAAAAACCTTTAAAATGTGTTTCATTTGAACACAACTGAACATAATAATATTTCCCCAGCCTGGGAACCAGAGCAAATCAGGAGAGCCATCTTTGTATCAAAGCTTGTATGTGCCTCGCTCATGTGGGCTTGCTGTAAAGAAGCCAGTTATTTCCTCTGAGAATGTCAATGTGTGTCTACACTGGGGAAAGGAGGAAGAGCTCCACAGGAGGAAATTACTTTTAAACCTGGGGTTTTCCTCTATGTTGAAAACACATTTATTTAATCAGAGGGTCCTTCGGAGGGTCTTGTGTGTGGATTCTGTCCAGGACGCCAGGGCAGCTCCAGCCCACCTTCCACAGAGCCCGGCCCCCTCTGAAGCAGGCAGCTCTGCCTTCCCATCCATCTGCTTTGAAACGCATCCCCAGCTTGGGCGCCGGAGCCCAGCCCCCTCCTGATCTCCCCCTGCCTCTCGGCTCTGTGTCTCTGTGGTCGCATCCGTATCTAGAGAAGCCTAAACAGGAGCCCATGTGGGCGGGTGCCATGACTCTCAACCTTGGGTGAGGTTCGGAACCCCAGGGCCCTGCTGACCTAAGAGTGGACCAGAGACCTGGGGAGTCAGCCTCACCTGAATGCTTATTGGAAATGTAGAGAAAATTCTTTCCCACCCGCCTTTCAGATTGCAAGGTCCAGCCACCTACAAGCCATTTTGAAAAGGCTGTTTTCTTCCAAAGCTCCTTCTTGGCGCCCTCGCGGCCTCTTGGTACCCTCCGTCATCACGACCCCTTCCCTCCTCTGTCTCTGTGTCCCCTTCAGTGGCTGGCCTTGTTCCTTATGCTGAGAAGATACCCAACCAAAACCAGTTCAATCTAATTGAAATCATTCCCATGTGTTCCCTGAATTGTCATCTTTAAGAATCCTCTATTTTATACATCAAGGCCAGGGGAATAACGGTATTTTTATTGAATATGATTTATAAAGGAACACCTCTTTAGAGGAAAAAGCAAGCAGAATATTAAGGCAGTTCATCTGCTTGGTGACGCATTTATTAGACCAATAACCTATAATTGAAAGAAACATAAGCGTTTAAAGACTAATGTATTTAGCATATTCGGCTGTCAAACCTGATAGTATTAATTATCAGAGTAAGACATTATTTTGATTTTGGTTTCTGACAGAAGAGTTATTTCCTAGTATCTTTTACTCGCTGGCGCTTTTATGAAAGAAGTCCAATTGGGTCCACCCATTCTCATTAGGCGACAAGGAAGAGTGGGTGGGATCAGGGTTGAAGGGTGGTGTGCCCCCTGAAGTGCTACAGGGACTGCTCAGATTCATTAGATAATCTCTCAGCCCTCCACGCCATCCGCCCTGGGTCAACACATCCTTGACTCACTTGATAAAAAGCGGTCACTGCCCTGGATGGCTCACAGGCCAGATGATGCTGACCCCATAACCCAGAGGTCCCACTCCAATTAGAGGCAAATGAAAAGTTCCTCACTGACAAAGAATGAAGTATTTCTCAGGGAGAAACCTGGCAGCCAATGGCCTTTTATCCTGGACAGAAAATGCCACTATCTCCATGACGCTCATGCACAACTGGATACTTCTTTGGGGACCATGAGAAAACCAGGGTCTCTTCTTCAGCTAGGACACAGGTCAATAGCAAAAGCAGGATTCGACCCTCATAGCCCTGACTTCTCAGCAGAGTAGGGAGATCCCCCAGGTGAGAGTGGCACCCAATCCACTCATGTGGGCCTGAATTACAAGCACCATGGCAGAGTTCCCGTTGTGACTCAGTGGGTAAAGAACCCAACATAGTGTCCAATGAGGATGGCAGTTTGATCCTTGACCTCGCTGAGTGGGTCAAGGATCCGGCACTGCCGCAAACTGGGGCAGATGCACACTTGCATCTGGTATTGCCAGAGCTGTGGCATAGGCCTCGACTGCAACTCCAAACTGACCCCTAGCCTGGGAATTTCCAGATGCTGCAGGTGTGACCGCAAAAAAAATTATTTTTAAAGCACCACGGTACCTCTGTTTTTGAGTGCCCTCTCTGTGCCAGGCATCTCACACACAATATCTCACTTAGTCCTTAACGATCACCCTGCAGTAAATAGTACAATTATCCCTTTTGACAGATGAAAAAACTGGAACGCAATAAAGTTAAGTGACGTGTCCCAAATCATTCAGTTAATAAACCACAGAGCTGGGCTCAGGACCAAGGCCCCTGGCTCTGGCTACATCTTACATCATAGCTTGTCTTCTCCAGGCAGAGTTTCCAAGGTCTGATCCCCACTCCCCCTTCTTCCTCACTCCATACCTTCTGAAACGAAGCTCTGCAGGTTACCCCCCTGTGCTTCTGGTTCCACGTCCACTTGCTTTGGAAGCAAGCCTGCTTCCTTTGCACTTTAATTTCTCCATCATAGAGGACAATGACTTCAACTCACTTGGAAAAGACTTGGGAAAGTCTTTGGTCTCCTTGAGGCTGTATGTTTTTATATGTCTTTGTAACCCTGCCCACCACTTAGATAACGTCTCAGACTCACTTTGGGTTCTGCATACCCGCTGTTGAATGATTCAGTGAGGGAAGGACTACTGAATGCTCTGCAGGCAGTAATTCCATGCTTCTGCCCTGACCACAAATGATCTATTTAATTGATTTTAGTGACTCCACAGTAGCTGTTATATTACCTCAGGGCAAAATTACTCATTTCTTGCTTCTAAGACCTAGTAATTTATTTGCTGAACATGTAATAATCTATTGTATCAAATACCCACTCCTATTTAAATAAAAATAGCTTGCTGCAGTGCATAACAGCCCTGGATACACAAAATAAGTACAGGTGACTTATGAGTTTGCACAAAAGAACCTTCTGTTCTGGACACAGCTGTTTCAGAAAAAACACAGCTAAGAGTATAGAAGGAAGCCGGGTAGGTAAATATTAGAAGAGGCCTTTTAAAAGCAGCCCTGATCACTGGATCCTTAGGATGTGTTTGTTAAGCAAGGATGCCCTAACCATGTTTAGTATTGATATAGCATTTAACAGTGCAACAGACAGGCACCAGGAAGGCTGTTTTTCTGAAGATGAGCAAATGCAGATACAATGGACCAAGCTCACAACTTCAGACCAGGCAGTAAGGTACCTAACAGGAAGGAGCAAGGACCCAGGCATCACAGGGCTGGGACGGCCTGCATGACAGTCTCCAAACAGCATAGCCAGTGGGAAAGGAATTTTTATCTCCAAACCCAGCATCCCTACCACTCCATCCAACCCGACAGTGGGTAGATGTATCTTGGGAAGGGGAAAAGAAAAAGGGAGGTGGGTCCTGGCAGAGAGCACCCCCATGCTCTCCTGCCCACTTCCCCAAGCCTCTTGGGCCTGCTGGTGCCACTGGAGCAGGGGCCACTGTCTGCTGCTTCGCAATTGTCAGGGGTGTTTGCAGTCAGTGCTTTGCCATCATCTTCATCCCAACTCTTTGCCTTCCAACTCCCTAAGTCACTGCTGGCATAAAGAGCACTCCTCCTCATCCCTTTGCTGTGGTCGAGTTAGAAACCACCCTGGCTTTGGGGTCCACCTGCATTTGAACCCAGGCATTGCTATTTGCAAACATGTGATATTAGACTAATGACTTCGACTTGCAAAATGGGCGTAATGTTGCCTGCCTCCTAAGAGTTCCAATCAGGAATAAATGCTAAGATATAGACCGAGACTCTAACCAAATACCTGGCACAGGAAGCCATGCTCTATAAATCGTCGTTCCTTTCCCTGTTGCTCTTACTTTCTGTCCCTCATCGGCGGCTCCTTCTTCCACTCGGGGGTAACTAGGAACAGCTGGGAAATACCTGGTGAGGTTTGCTTCATTCCATATGCCCTTGAAATGAATCTTCTCTCCTCTGTGTTCCTCTTACAATTAAACTCCCTTCCTTTCATCTCTGGGGAAATCTGGAAACCAGAAGAGGTTCTGGCCTCCCGTGGCAAAGGACTGGGACTGAGCTGGGTCTGAACAGTGTCCCAGAGTGCTCTGCACTGACTAACATTCTGGTTTCCCCAGAACTCACCCAGTGTGACCACTGAAAGTCCTGCATCCCTGGAAATACCTCATCCAAGGCAAACCAGGGCCACTGGTCCCCTTCACTGTCTGCAAGGCAGTTGCAGAGACAAAAAGAAAGCTCATCACTTCTCAGATGGGCCAATAGCAACAAATGACTTAAATGAAACTCGGTCAAAAATCTTCCTGAGACACAGGAGTCCCGTGATCCTGTGGCTGAGTGTTCTTGTCAGGCAGCACAGGGTCACCTGAGAGGGACCCCATATGGGACCTCAAACACTGTCCTTTCAGATGTCCCACAGGCTGGACATGACAGGCAATGGAAGAAATTCAGAAGACACCTGTTTTTATGGTACAAAGAATACCTCTCAGGGCTTGCTGCTGAATAAGGAGATAGCAGCTGCACACCCAGAAGTGAGGTTGTTATAATATTAATCTACTGACAGGGTTGACCCAGGCAAAGCAATGCTCCCAGGCCAGGAAGTAGGTTTCTCTATTCTTGAAATACAAAAATACAAAAGTTTACATGCTAGAATCATTTAGATATTGGGGGAATCCCAACTCTTTCACACTTAACCAGCCTGTGAGACCTGGAAAAACTGCTTAATCTATCTATGCCTAGATTTCCTGGACCAATAAGACCTAGATTATAGGGTTGTTGTAAAGAATTAATAAGATAATCCATGTGAAATGCCTAAAACAGCTTTCATTTCCGGTGTTGTGGAAGATCAGATTACTTGAAGACCCTCCCAATATGAAACACCTAGAAAATACTGAATAGATTATAATAAACATCTTTTTAAAAGCAATAACTGGGTTTATAAGAAACTGGAGGAAATTTCCAGACACCCAAAATAAAGAGAGAACTGAAAACCAGTTTAGAAAATAGCTGCCTATGGGAGGGCTGCCAGATTTGGTAATGCAAGGGCTTGGATGTGATTGTCCACATGGGGTCAGGAGACTAGGGCCTTGAGTCCATATGTTGTAAAGAAGTGAAATGCAAACACCTTCCCCTTCTGTTCCCACAAAAAGCCAGAAGCCTTGAAGGGCTAACCAAGTTGTAGGAAGAAATAAACAAAATCTTTATTCAGACCCAGGAAAATGATCAAGAAGTTTAGCTATCTCAAACTGAGCCTAGATAAAGAAAAGAAATAGTGTCCTCTGATAATTCATGAGCACAGGCTTGCCTTCATATGGGTGTGAGATTCGACTTTGCTCTAAATGCGTAACTCATACTGAAAGTGACTCAGGCCTATGACTCTGGTGTGCATGGCAGAAACAAATTTTAAAAAATTATCTGGATTGATAAAACCTTTCCTAAGTTGGAATAGTCCCTCAGATAAATGTCCACTACCATTGGCACAATCCAAATTTACAAAGGCTATAAGGAAGCAATCCACAATGGAAGAGAGTCAGCAGATATGGCAAATAGAAGAATCTTAACCCCTGATAAAACCCACTTAAAATAAACTATCAGAATTAAGTCAAAACATAAAATGTTGAAATTATTAAATACGTGAAAGAATTAAAAAGACACAATAAAATGATGATATTAGAAAAAAAGAATTAAATAGAATTTCTAAAAATGGAAAATATAATCATAGTTTAACCAACAGATTAGATATAGCCAAAGAGAGAATTGGTAAACTGAGTAATGACTATGAGGATGAAATATCAGAAGGTGCAAAGTGAGAGCATCCAAACTGCAGCAAAGAGAGACAAAGATATGGCACAGAAGCTAAGATTTGAGGATGACCATTTACCATTGCATCAAAAAGAATAAAGCATCTAGGAATAAATCTATCTGAAGAGGCAAAAGATCTGTACTCTGAAAAATAAGGCAATGATGAAAGAAAATGAAGACCAGACAAACAGATGGAACATTATACTGTGTTCACAAATTGGAAGAATCAATATTGTTCAAATGACCATACTACCCAAGACAATATACAGATTCAAGGCAATCTTTATTAAATTACCAACGGCATTTGTCACAAAACTAGAACAAAATATTTTAAAATTTGTATGGAAACACAAAAGACCCTGAATAGTGAAAGCAATCCTGAGAAAGAACAGAGCTGGAAGTATCAATCTCCCTGACTTCAGTCTATACTACGAAGGTACAGTCATCAAAACTGTATGGTACTGGCACAAAACATAAATATAGATCAACGGAACAGGATAGAAAGCCCAGAAATAAACCCACACATCTATGATCAACTAATCTACAACTAAGGAGGTAAGAATATACAATCGAGAAAAGATGGTCTAACATCATACACAAAAATAAACTCAAAATGGATTAAAGGCACAAATCTAAGACCAGATACTAGAAAACTCTTAGAGGAAAACATAAGCAGAACACTCTTTGACAAAAATCACAGCAATATCTTTTTGGATCCACCTCCTAGAGTAATGAAAATAAAAGCAAAAATAAACAAATGGGACCTAATGAAACTTAAAAGCTTTTGCACAGCAAAGGAAACTATGAACAAAACTAAAAGACAACCCACAAAATGGGAGAAAATATTTGCAAACAAAGAAAATGACAAGGGATTAATCTCCAAAATATACAAACATATTATGGAGCTGTGTAGTAAAAAAGAAAAATCAAAAAATCAAAAAAATGGGCGGAAGACCTAACTAGACATTTATCCAAAGAAGACGTACAGGTGTCCAAAAAAAAAAAAAAAACATGAAAAAATGCTTAACATTACTAATTATTAAAGAAGTGCAAGTCAAAACTGCAATGAGGTATCACCTCACATCAGTCAGAATGGCCATCATCAAAAAGTCTACAAACACATTGCTGTGGCTCTGGCATAGGCTGGCAGCTACAGTTCCGATTAGACCCCTAGCCTTGGAACCTCCATATGCCGCAGGAGCGGCCCAAGAAATGGCAAAAAGACAAAAAAAAAAAAAAAGAAGTCTACAAACAGTAAATGCTGGAAGGAGTGTGGAGAATAGAGAAGCTTCCTACATTGTTGGTAGGAATGTAAACTGATAAAACCACTATGAAGGACAGTATGAAGTTTCCTTAAAAAGCTAAATATAGAACTACCATATGATCCAGCCATCACACTCCAGGCATATATCTGGAGAAAACCATAATTTAAGACATAGGCACCCCAATGTTCACTGCAGCACCATTTACAATAGCCAAGACATGGAAGCCACCTAAATGTCCACTGATAGAGGAGTGGATAAAGAAGATGTGGTAGATATGTATGCAATGGAATATTATTCAGTGATAAAAATTAGTGAAATAATGCCATTTGCAGTAACATGGATGGACACAGAGATTATCATACTGAGTGAAGTAAATCAGACAAAGACAGCTATCTTATGATATCCCTTACATGTGGAATCTAATAAAAATGATACAAAAGAACTTTTATTTATAAAATAGAAACAAACACAGATTTCAAAACCAATCTTATGGTTACCATAGGTGAAACCATTGAGGTGGGCAAGGAGTAACTGGAAAGGTGGGAATAACATATACACACTACTGTATAAAACAGATGATTAATAAAAACATACTGCATAACATAGGAAAATCTACTCAATAATTTGTAATAACCTATATGGGAAAAAAGAATGGATATATTTATATGTATAACTGATTCACTTTGCTGTTCACCTGAAATGAACACAATACTGTAAGTCAACTATATTCCAGTAAATTTTTAAATGAAAATTAACAAATAAAATGTCCTTAATGCAAAAAAATCAATAAAATTTAAAAACTAAAACTATAGAAGGAAAACATATATTGCTTTAATCATTATTATTATTAGGTGGGCAGCAGCTCTTCCAACATTTTATTATAAAATTTTCCAATACTGAGCAAAGTTGCTAGAACTATACAGTGAATACCTATATTCCTACTGCTTAGATCCACCATTAATATTTTGATTTTACCATATTGCCTTATCACATATCTATCCTTTATCCATCTCTGTATTTATCTGTCAATCCTTCCTCAGTTTTTTGCTATCATTATTTTGTTTATTTAGGGATTTTTTTTGTATGTGTGCATTTCAAAGTAAATTACAGACATGACTACACTTCCCCCTAAATGCTTCAGCAAGAATATCATTAAACAGAGTTCAACCCACGCACCTACAGCCAACTCATCTATGACAAAGGAGGCAAGAATATACAATGGAGAAAGCACAGCTTGTTCAATAAGTGGTGCTGGGAAAACTGGACAGCCACATGGAAAAGAATGAAATTAGAACACTCCCTAACACCAGACACAAAAATAAACTCCAAATGGATTAAAGACCTAGATATAAGACCAGACACTATCAAACTCCTAGAGGAAAACATAGGCCAAACACTCTCTGACATAAACGACAGCAACATCTTCTCAGATCCACCTATCAGAGTATTGACAATAAAAAGAAAAATAAACAAATGGGATCTAATCAAACTTCAAAGTTTCTGCACAGCAAAGGAAACCCTAAACAACACAAAAAGACAACCCACAGAATGGGAGAAAATCTTTGCAAATGAATCGACTGACAAGGGATTAATCTCCAAAATTTATAAACAACTTCTGCAGCTCCATACCAAAAAAACAAACAACCCCATCCAAAAATGGGCAGAAGATCTAAACAGACAGTTCTCCAAAAAAGACATACAGATGGCCGAGAAACACATGAAAAGATGTTCAGTGTCACTCATTATTAGAGAAATGCAAATCAAAACCACGATGAGGTACCACCTTACACCAGCCAGAATGGCCATCATCAAAAAGTCTACAAACAGTAAAGCTAGAGAGGGTGTGGAGAAAAAGGAACCCTAGTACACTGTTGGTGGGATTGTAAATTGGTGCAACCACTGTGGAAAGCAGTATGGAGATTCCTCACAAAACTAAACATAGAACTACCACTGGATCCAGCAATCCCACTCCTGGGCATCTATCCAGAGAAAACCACGACTCACAAAGACACATGTATTCATTGCAGCACTATTTACAATAGCCAAGACATGGAAACAACCTAAATGTCCATCGACAGAGGAGTGGATCCAGAAGATGGGGTACATATACACAATGGAATATTACTCAGCCATTAAAAAGAACGAAATACCAGCATTTTTGCAACATGGATGGACCTAGAAACTATCATGCCAAGTGAAGTCAGCCATACAATGAAACACCAACATCAAATGCTTTCACTGACATGTGGAATCTGAAAAAAGGACAGACGGAACTTCTTTGCAGAACAGATGCTGACTCACAGACATTGAAAAACTTATGGTCTCCGGAGGAGACAGTTTGGGGGGTGGGGGATGTGCTTGGGCTGTGGGATGGAAATCCTGTGAAATCAGATCGTTATGATCATTATACAACTACAGATGTGATAAGTTCATTTGAGTAATAAAAAAAAACAGAGTTCAAAACATGTTTACACTTGTCTTCTTTTGATCTCAAATTTACATACAACTAAATGCACAAATAACAAATGTGAATTGCTGTGTGACCCAAACCTCTATCAAATATAAAACAGTGCCATCACTCCCAGAAAGTTCCCCCAGTCAACCCCCCTCCCCATTCCCTCAAAGTCAGCCAAGTCAGCCACTATACTGATATTTTTCCTGCCATGCCTTAGTTTTACCTATTCTAGAATTGCACATAAGGGAAACCCTCATTTTTGTATAAGGCTTCTTTTACTTAACATATGGATTTTTGTTGCCACCTATGACACTGCATGCACAGCAGATCATTCCTTTTTATTGCTAAGTAGTTTTTCCATTATATGAACATACCAGTTTCTCTATCCTCATATTGATGGATATGGGACCTCTTTCCACTTAGAGATTATGAAAAAAAGCTGCTCTGAACAAGGCTTTTTGTGAACATATGTTTTTGTTTTTCTTAGGTAAACACCTAAGAACGGAATTACTGGGATCATAGAGTAGGTGTACACTTATATTATACCACCAGACCTTTCTCCAAATTAGTTGTACAATTTTACATCCTCAATGATACATGAGAGTTCCAGTTGTTACGCACTGTTGCCAACATTTACTATTGCCAATCTTTTTAATTTTAGCCATTCTAGTGGGTGTGCAATGGCAGCTCATTGTGGTTTTAGTTTACATTTATCTAATGACTAATAATGTTGAACACTTTTTGATGGGTTTATTGGCCAGTTGTATATCTTTTTTATGAAATCTCTATTCAAATCTTTTGCTGACAGCAATCTTCTGCATGACAAAAAATTAAAGTAGAAAACAACAGAATAATATTAGTAAGGTCACGGAAACAACCTAAACACCCATCAATAGATGAATGGATTAAGAAGATGTGGTACAAATAACACGTGCTGGAGGGGCTGTGGAGAAAAGGGAACCCTCCTGCACTGTTGGTGGGAATGTAAACTGGTACAGCCACTATGGAGAACAGTTTGGAGATACCTTAGAAATCTATACATAGAACTTCCATATGACCCCGCAATCCCACTCTTGGGCACCTATCTGGACAAAACTCTGCTTAAAAGAGACACGTGCACCCGCATGTTCATTGCAGCACTATTCACAATAGCCAGGACATGGAAACAACCCAAATGTCCATCGACAGATGATTGGATTCGGAAGATATGGTATATATACACAATGGAATACTACTCAGCCATAAAAAAGAATGACATAATGCCATTTGCAGCAACATGGATGGAGCTAGAGAATCTCATACTGAGTGAAATGAGCCAGAAAGACAAGGACAAATACCATATGACATCACTTATAACTGGAATCTAATATCCAGCACAAATGAACATCTCCTCAGAAAAGAAAATCATGGACTTGGAGAAAAGACTTGTGGCTGCCTGATGGGAGAGGGAGGGAGTGGGAGGGATCGGGAGCTTGGGCTTATCAGACACAACTTAGAATAGATTTACAAGGAGATCCTGCTGAATAGCATTGAGAACTTTGTCTAGATACTCACGTTGCAACAGAACAAAGGGTGGGGGAAAAAATGTAATTGTAATGTATACATGTAAGGATAACTTGATCCCCTTGCTGTACAGTGGGAAAAAAAAAAAAAAGAAGATGTGGTACATATATACAATGGAATATCACCCAGCCATAAGAAAGAAGGAAATAATACCATTTACAGCAACATGGATGCAACTAGAGATTCTCATACTAAATGAAGTAAGTCATAAAGAGAAAGATAAATACAATATGATATCACTTACATGTGGAATCTAAAATATGGCACAAACAAACCTATGTACAAAAGAGAAACAGACTCATAAAGAACAGACCTGTGGTTGCCAAGGGGGAGGGGGAGGGGGAGGGAGTGAGATGGACTGGGAGTTTGGGCTTAGTAGATGCAAACTACTACATTTAGAATGGATAAGCAATGGGGCCCTTCCATATAACATAATGAACTATATCCAATCTCCTGGGATAGAAGATAATGGAAGATAATATGAGAAAAAGAATATATATATATATATATATATATATATATATATATGACTGGGTTACTTTTCTGTTCAGCAGAAATTGGCACAGCATTGTAAATCAACTATACTTTAATTAAAAATAAATAATTTTTATTTAAATAAAATATTTAAAAATTTTTAAATATTTCATCGGTGAGGGTCCAGTCAGAAACCACAGCAGAAATTTAAGCAGAAAAAGTTTAATATAATGAACTATTAACTAGTAAAAGACGGTTAACAACTAAAGTGGGGGGAAAAAAATACCTAAGGTATAGATAGGTAGAAACTACAGGAAAAACTGCTATCCTTAGGAATCAGAGGAAACTGAACAAGAAAAGAATTTAAAATCCCAGAGGATAGTCAACAAAAATAATAATAATAAAATCTCTGAGGACAGGACCCTGCAAAGCTGAAATTTAGGCTCTGAGAATAGGGCATGGATGCCATGGGGACATGATGCCCACTGAGGTGGTAACAAAGAAATTGGTCACTGATAAGCCACCCTCCAATGTTTAACAAGGAGACTGGCTGGAGGGTGCCACAAATAAATGAGGACTCTGCACTTTGATCTGCTCAGCCTGTTGAGACAAAAAGCAGAACATCAGAAGGAGAAAAAAGTTTCCTGTTTCCTTTTTCCTCTTCCAGTCTTGTAGTGTCCCTCTGGTGCCCTCTCTTGACAGAACTTAACATGGAACTCTCCATCAAGGGAGAAATATAATCTACAGAGTTCAGGTTTTATATCACAAAATATGAAAAAGAAGGATGGATTTGGAGCTAAGCAGTAATAAATTAATTAAGAGGCACAAATATCTTCCAAGAGCTTAGAAAAAGAAATACCTGTAAACCTAGAATTCTATACCCAGTTAACCTATCATTCAAGAGTAAAGAACAACAATGACTAAAAATGGTTTTTCTTTGTTACACTTCACAGAATACATACAAGAGAAAATGCGTAATGTATAGGTAAATTAAGACTTTTTCAGGCAATCAAAAACTGAGAATATATCACTAACAAACTCTCGGTGCAAGAACCACCAAACTGCCTCCTTTCAAGAAAAACAGTGAATTCAGAAGGAAAAATAAAATGCAAGGAAAAAAATGTTAAGAAAAGAAAGGTAAATTTATGAGTAACTATAAATAAGAAAGGATGGTATAAATCTATAATAATTTTAAAACATAAATTTGTGGTATAAAAGCAAAGGGTATTTAAAATGTTGGACAATAATATAGGACATGGAAAGAAACAATCAGTTAAGCTTCCTGTATTTTTGATAGGAGGGTAGAGATAATGGCCTAACCACCTAATAATCCAGAAAACAATGTGACGGGTACTCCCTCAAAGTGTGTAGCACAATCTTGGATGACAGATTTTAAAGTATATGTGCTATGATGTTAAGCTTGCCTCTAAAGAACAAAAATAAAATGAACAATCTTAAAATAAGTAGCGTGGAGAAGAGAATAAAGAGAGCTTGATCAATTCAAAATAAAGTAGGAATGGAAAGAAAAAAGAAAAAATTAAATCACAAAAAAAATGGAAAGCACAAAATCTTTGGGAGAAATAAATCTACATGTATTGGTAATTCCAATAAATATAAATGAAATAAACTTCTTAAGTAAAAGACAGAGATTTTTTTATTGTCTTCTTTAAAAAAAAATCACCTATATATATCATATAAAAGACAGCTAAAATATAAAAGCATAGAAATACTCTAAGTGAAAGGATGGAAAAAAGACATTACATAAGTACTATCTTGTAGAATGCTGGTGTCATCATATTAATATCATATGAAATAGACTTCAAGAATTATTAGAGATAAAGAGGCACTTTATAACGATAAAGAGAACAATTCATCAGGAAACTAAGAAAACTTATAAACTTCTATTGTCATAAGTTTGGAAATACACATAACAAAAATTAATTTCAAGAAGAAACTGACAAAACCATCATCACAGTAAGAGATAATATACTTCTTTCAAATTAGTAAATCAAGCAGATCGAAAAATCAATAATGACATAGAAGATTCAATAATACAATTAACAAATGTCACATAAAGTCATATAAAGAACATTTCAGGAAACTTTATAGATTTTTTTTCATGCACACATAAAACACTAACAAAACTTGGTCACATGCTAGGCTGCAAAACAAAGTTCAATAAATGCCAAAGTATTGTTATCACGCAGATTGAATGCCTTGACTATTCTACAAGTATGTTAGACGTCAATTACAAAAAAATTTTGGAGATGTTAAAAGCATACTTCTAAGTAAAATGGTTAGCACATCCCTTTTCTGAAGTGAAATTAGTGACCTCAGAACAGAGAGAAAGAACCTGGCCTCTAAGAATATTGAACATACAATCTTGACTCCCCTAGGCTTGCTTGTCTGTCCAACAACTAACTTCCAGGAACTTCACAGTTCTTTAACCTGAAAAGTTTGGTTTATCATAGCCTTCCTGGAGCAGACATATCCAGGTGGAAAGTTTCCCTTTCACTCTTCCAAAGGACAAAATTGTCTTAAAGCTGACTTGGGCTGTCAACTCTCCAAAATGCTTGAGATATAAGGGGATGCTCGTTGGGATTAGAGTGTGTAACTGATGGGTGAGTGGGATCCTAAAAACAATCATGTTTCAGTGTTTATCCAGAGCTGTCCCCAAGAAAAAACAGTGCTGATCTACATGCCTGGCTACTACTGAAGTTCTAGGCCTAGGGTGGGGTTTGCAGTCTGACAAGACAAGAGTCTAAAAAAGAGAAGTGGGCACTTCGTGCAGCAATATGGACTCAGGGAAACAACAGTAAGGGAGTCTAGCTCTCTGGATCCTAATCTTCACACTCCAACATCCCCTTGCTCTGAGCCGTGGACACACCACGAGAGCATCCCTGTGCAAATGGCAGAGTAAATCATTCCACCTTAAATGGAATATGCTAGTAACCTAATTTACTACTCTGTCTCTGGTGAGTTTGGTTAATATAACTCTAGTCCTCTAGAGCATAGGTTCTCAGCAGGGGCAATATCGCCGCCAAGGGGGCAAAATTTGATTGAGGGAAAATACTGCAATGACTTATGGCCTTCCAAAGGGCCACAGCCATAAACAGATACATAGTATGTCTGTGGTATAAAATTTCATGAGGGAGAGGAAATTTTTCAAGTCTAAAAAGTCTCCATAAAGGGGCAACAATTTTTTTAAAAAGACTCAGAAACATCCCTCTAGAAAATACTAGCTGTAGGTAGACAAGATACATATAAGGTTGGCAACCAGATTCTCCCTTAAAGTAATTTTGTATCTAGGTACTGGCCAGACTAACTAACCAAATCCTCCTTCATTAACAGCTTTTCTTTCTTTTTTTTTTTTTTTTTTTTTTTTTACCAGCCACTCCCATAGCATATGGAAGTTCCCAGAGCTAGGTGTCAAATCGGAGCTGCAGCTGCCAGCCTAGGCCACAGTCACAGCAATGCCGGATCTGAGCTGCATCTATGACCTACACCACAGCTTCTGGCAATGCTAGATCCTTAACCCGCTGAGTGAGGCCAGGGATCAAACCCGCATCCTCACAGATATGATGTCATATTCTTAACCCACTGAGCCACAACAGAAAATCCTCATTAACAGCTTTTAATCTTCAGGAGAAGGCATCAATTGGGTTGATAAAAGGACCCTTTCAATTTTTCAATCAATCTCTCAACAAATATTTACTTGGTAGTAAATATTTGAGCCCTTGAAATGTGGAGCTGCATTATAAGTGTGAACTAATAGGAGACACTCCTTCATGAATCTCCCTTGCTGCTGACTATCTTGCTTGGTATGAGTCTTAGTCCTTTGGGACGTTAATAACAAAAACACCACTGGATGGCTTAAACAACAGAAATTCATCTCTCACAGTTCTGGCAGCTGGTAGCCCAAAATCAAGGTGTTGGCAGATTTGATATCTGGTGAGGGTCCGTTTCCTGGTTCATAGACTGACATCTTTCTGCTTGTCCTCTCACGGTAGAAAAGGTGAGGGGGCTCTCTGGGGGTCTCTTTTATAAAGGCACTAATACCACTCAGGAGAGCTCCACCCTCATGACCTAATCACCTCCCCAAAGCCTCCCATCCAAATACTATCACAATGGTGACTCAGTTTCAGCATGAACTGGGGCAGCGGATGGCGGGGAGACACACAAACATTGTCTATAACAGTATACCAAGAATGTGAAGCCCTGATGCTTTTTACCTGGGGCATTTGTCAGAGCTCTGTCTGCAGTAAGCAACCTTGAAGAATGAGCTAACAACTCCCTCTGGGGCAAAAAGCCAGCTTCCCTGCTGCTCTCTATTAACAGGTGAGTTTCCCAAGCTCAAAGTTCCTCAACGGTGATATAAACCCATGTGCATCATCTATCTGGGCCCTCCATGTCACCTTCATGGGACTTTGGGGACATACTAGTTTCCTATTGCATAGTAACAAATTTTCACAAACTTGGAAACTTGATACTTATTAGCCCCTAGTTCTATAGGTCATGAAGCCATGCAGAGTTTCTCTGCTCAGGGTCTCACTGGCTGAAATTAAAGTATCACCAGGCTGAGTTCTCATCTGGAGACTGGGGAAAAATCCACCTCCAAGCTCATTCAGGCTGTTGGCAGAATTTAATCCTTGTGACTGTATAACTGAGGTCCCTGTTTTCCTTGGGAATGTCAGCAGGCACCACTCTGAGCTCAGAGAGGCCACCTGCATTCCTTACCATGTGGTCTCAGGTGGCCTTCTCCATGTCAAAGACAATAATTTCTGACTGTAAATCCCTCCCATGTTATTAATCTCTGTCTCTGGACTCTAGCCCCCTGTTTAAAGTGGTCAGACCCACCTGGTTAATCTCAGTTCTTAAAATCTATTTTAAGTTCAACTGACTTGAGGTCTTAATTATATCTGCAAAATCCCTTCACAGCAGTATTTGGTTGAATAGCTAGGAGAAGATGTGTATATGTAAGGAGCTGGGAACCTCTGGGACCATCCCCGAATTGTGCTGACCAGGGGGGACCAGGTCAGCTAAAGCAAACATGCTAATACCATACTGCTTGCTGTGCCATGAGTAATAAAGTCCTTTATCTCTGACCCAAGACTCTCATCTCTTCTGCTATCATCCATGAAATAGGGTAAGTAGCTTGTCAGAAGGGTAGAGTCAAATCCCAGACCTGCCATAAAGTCCACTAGTCCACTCTGGACTTGGAAGACTTTGTGTGTAAAGCATCTCATTAATAATGTTTAAGTTGATGACACATAGATATAATAATATTTTGGATATATGTGATTAAGTAGGGTATAATAGTAAAATAATTTTACTGGTTTTTTTTTTAACTTTTTAATGTAGTTACTAGGAAAATTAAAATTACATCTGGAGGAGGATTGCATTATGTTTCTGTCAGGCCGTGCTGTCCATATGCTCGGCTACTATTGAAATCCAAGGCTCTCTGGCAGAGGTTACAGTCTGGTAACACAAGAGCTAACTGTGTCCTTCAAATATTTTATTTGGCCATGACAGTGTTCAAGTTCTTTATTATTTCAATGACTTTAAGAGGGTAGGTATCTTCTCCTAGGCCTCTCAGACCCCTCCACTCCCCACTTTTTTCACCTGGTCCAGTTACACATATACTTACCTACTGGCTTCTGTAAGTATATAAGTTCTGTGACTCTTATAGTCACACCCATACTTTTGTTGGTTTTATTAAAAGATACTAACACAGGAGGGCTACCAAAGAATAGCATTCAACCAAAGGTTAACTCGCACGCCCCTAAAGGACTGGAAGCATTTCAGAAGGAAATGATCCCCATGGGCAGGGTGGTGGCCATGAGTCAGGACACCTGGTTCTAAACCCAGCTCTGTCACTGGTTTCAATGGGAGACCTTGAGCAAGTCAGCTCTCCTCTGTGGGATTCCATTCCCTCAATGGCAAAGTGAAGGTTGGAACTAGAAGGCCTCAAAGTGCCTTTCTGAAGACCTACACGCGATGGTGGAAGACCATGGCTTGCTGATGGAAGCAGTCCGAGAGCTACATGGAGGCCAAGACTGGAAAATCCTTGCTTCTCTGAAAGGGAACCCTCCTACACTATTGGTGGGAATGTAAATTAGTGTAACCACTATGGAGAACAGTTTGGAGGTTTCTTAAAAACTAAACAGAACCACCATAGAATCCAGCAATCCCACTCCTGGGCATCTACCCCAAGAAAACCATAATTCAAAAAGATACATGTACCCCCAATGTTCAGTACAGCACTATTTACAATAGACAAGACATGAAAGCAACCTAAATGTCCATTGACAGAGGAATAGATTAAAAAGATGTGGTAGGGAGTTCCCATCGTGGCGCAGTGGTTAACAAATCCGACTAGGAACCATGAGGTTGCGGGTTTGGTCCCTGCCCTTGCTCAGTGGGTTAACGGTCCAGCGTTGCCGTGAGCTGTGGTGTGGTTTGCAGACGCGGCTCGGATCCCGCGTTGCTGTGGCTCTGGCGTAGGCCGGTGGCTACAGCTCCGATTCAACCCCTAGACTGGGAACCTCCATATGCCGTGGGAGTGGCCCAAGAAATAGCAGCAACAACAACAACAACAACAACAACAACAAAGACAAAAAGACCAAAAAAAAAAAAAAAGATGTGGTACATAGATACAATGGAATATTACTCAGCCATTAAAAAGAATGGAATAATGCCCTTTGGAACAACATGGATGGACCCCGAAATTATCATACTAAGTGAAGTCAGAGAGAGAAAGACAAATATCATACAATATCACTTACATGTGGAGTTTAATTAAAATGATACAAAAGAATTTATTTACAAAATAGAAAAAAAACACAGACTTTGAAATCAAACCTATGGTTACCATAGGTGAAACAGTGGGGGCAGGATAAATTAGGAGGATGGGAATAACATATACACACCACTGTATGAAATAGATAACTAATAAGAACCTAATGTATAGCACAGAGAAATCTATTCAATAGTTTATAATAACCTATATGGAAAACATTGATATATATGTATATAACTGATTCGCTTTGCTGTACACCAAAAAGTAATAGAACACTGTAAGTCAACTACACTACAATAGAATTTTAAAAATAAAATAAAATAGGAGTTCCCACTATGGTACAGGGAGTTAAGGACCCAGCATTGCCACATAGGTCCTATGGCATAGATCCCGGTTGCTGCTGGGATTCATTCAATCCCTGGCCCAAGAATTTCCACATGCTGCAGGTGCAGCCAAAAAAAAATAATAAAATAAAATAGATTAAAAAAAATACTTGCTTCTCTACCCTTTGCACATATTTCCTCACTGTCACGGGCCCCAAAGGAAAGCAGAGAGTCAAGGAGAAGCAAAGTCCTACAAAGCTCCAATGCACAGTTTGTCAAAGAAGGAAGTCACAACCCTCAGAGGCTCTGTTTGGTGTTCTCCATGCGTGTAGAGCATTGGAGTTTTGGTCCCGCACCCCAAGTGGTAGATAATCAAGCACTGGCAGCATCCTGCTTCCTACATCTGGTTCCCTCTCCCTCCCACTCCTGACAGTGGAATTTCATAGACTCCGGAGGCGGAGGCAGATGCTGTGCATTGGTGCTGAGTGGATGCGAGCAGGGGCTGGTGCCTGGCAAAGTCCCGCTCCCTGCCCATGACATCTTTTCCATAACCTGAATTCTTTCATTAAAAAACATCTGCCAACTCCAATTATCTGCAAAGATGTGCCATGGCAACTCTCTTTGCAAACCCTTTTGTAGCTGATGCAAACAGGTGGAGGCAAAGCCTCCGTGGAGCCTCTCGAGGGTAAAGAGAGATGGGGAGGGGAGGAAGCCCCTCAAGTTGTGCAGAGGGGGTGGATGGAGGTCTCTTTTAAAATTTCTCCATCTTCAAAGTTCTCCTTCTCATCAGAGAGGTCTGGAGGAACTCAGGAACACAAGCAGCACCCTCCTCCTAGCATACCGCAAAACAGGGGCTGGCGCCTACTGACAAACCAAACCGGCAGAGATTGGAATTCAATCACTTGGGTCTTACTTGTGTTTATTCATGCTGCATGTTGCCCAGAGTGAGTCTGCTTGGTCGGTGGGAAGAGGAGACCAGATCTCTGCTGCCTTTGTCCTCTGTCCCATGAACTTCTGAAGGAAAATCCTTCACCATATTCATAAAGAGGAGAGCGAACATTTGCATGCCCAAGGCAGGAATACAAATGGAAGCCACACGGCAGGCATCCAGTATGAAGCAAGCTAACACGCTGATAAAGAAAATATTTTCTGTCCTCATACTGTGCACGCACACTTTCAGATCACCTGGAGGGCCAGTCTCACACTGAGAATTCTCAGACTCCTTCGAATCCAGCCTGGGATGGGGACGTACAGAGAAAGCCAGCCCGGGATTCCCACCTGCTGCCCTTGCCCTTGCCCTCTGTGGCTCCACTCTGCACAGCACCAACCTCTCCTACACACAGACACTCCATCCAGACACCCCAAGTCCCAAATATCAACCACAGCCCCCACCCCTGAAAACCTGCAGGCCCAGTGTGCGCATGAAATGATCACATTTTGCTCAGGAAGGCAGGAAAAAAAGAAAAAGGCGAGGTCAGCCCTGAAAGGTCAACCCGGAGCATGATCTGGGAAGGAGAGTGAAGCGGACTGGGGGCAGGGCGGGCACACGTCCTAGTCCCACGATCTTTCAGCTGCCAGAGAGAGCACAGTCGGAAGAGAGACAGAGCAGGGCCCTGAGAGAGCAGCCCAGGCAAAGACCACCCTGGCTGGGCCTAAAGCATTCCTGATCTCAATCTCTCCCACTCTGCGGCCTCCTCTTAAGATGGATCCAAGGGAGTTCCCTTCGTGGCTCAGAGGTTAATGAACCCAACTAGGATCCATGAGGATGCAGGTTCGATCCCTGGCCTTGCTCAGGGGGTTAGAGATCAGCGTCGCTGTGAGCTGTGGTGTAGGTCACAGACGCAGCTCAGATCCTGAGTTGCTGTGGCTGCGGCTTAGCCCGGCAGGTGCAGCTCTGATTCCACCCCTAGCCTGGGAACGTCCACATGCCGCAGGTGTGGCCTTAAAAAGCAAAAAAAAAAAAAAAAAAAGATGGATCCAAGTGTCTTTCCTCCTCATCCATGTGAGCGTGCGCCTCTCTTCCACATCCAGCCCATTACAAACACGTTACTTTCTCAAAGAAGAGTATCCCCCTTCTTAGAGAGGCGACGACCCCTCCTTGGTCCCCACCCCACCTGGAATAAGCCTGAGCTCCCCAGGATCTGAAGAGGAGGTACTGAAGGCAATGATGAATGACCTCCTCAATCGCAGGGTGAACAGCCCCACCTGACCGGGTCTGGAGGGAATGGCCTTTGTGCTTGGCGTGTCCTCCACGGCACAGTCCCTAGCATGGCTCCATGTGGACAATGAGCCAGCCAATGACTTTTAAATGCTTGTTTTCTATTTTTTCTGATCGTAAAGTATAAAGCATTGAGAGATGCTTTTAGGCGGTAATGATATCTGGCGTGTTTCGTTAGCAGTCCTTAGGACACACTTCTAAATCTGCATTAGGAAAATCCCTTTCATTAGTTAACAGACCTGCTTTAGCAATGTCTTTATATTCTTTTGGTTTTTATTAAAGTATAGTTGATTTACAATGTTGGGCTAATTTCTGCTGTATTTATAGTCTTAACATCCGCCTTCTTGTAAGTTCCATCCATTGATGCAGTTTCACCTGCTCTCTGCCACAGCCAAGCTCTGGGGGGGCAGCCAGCCTGCTCCCTCAATATAAAGCTAACAGCCCTCGTGCCTTCTCTTCTAGGGCCGGCTGTGACAGCTGGCACAAAATGCCCAACACCATGATCATTACATAGTAGGCACCTAAATAATTTATTCTTGTTACTTGCTTAACTTTTTTCCATTTCTCATTAAAAGGTTAAAAAAATAAAAAGAAACACAGATAACCCCCATTCTCCACGTATTTCTCCACTTTTTTTTCATTCCCACTCCCCCTCCCCTTACTTTTCTTCCTCACATAGGGCAGCGCAAGGGAAACCGGAAGAAGAAAACCATAAATGCCCCTTTCTTAAAATTCCAACTCAAACTTGGCCACAGACAAAATATTTACCCCCAACATGAAAATATCAGATAAACTATCTACATTTTTTTTGGATCTTTTACCTACAATGTGTCAACTCTTCTAGTCCCCTTCCAATCATCTTGAATAATGTCACAATGAGGAACTCAAAAAAATGCCAGGTGGTATCTCAGAGTTTTTAATTTTATTTGAAGTATAGTTGATTGACAGTGTTCCACTGTACAGCATAGTGACCAGTCATACACATCCACACATTCTTTTTCTCATAATATCTTCCCTCATGGTCTATCCCAAGAGACTGGATATATATACTTCCCTGTGCTGTACAGTAGGACCTCACTGCTTATTCATTCTACATGCAGTAATTTACATCTACCAACTCCAAACTCCCCATCCATCCCACTTCTTCCCACCTCTTCCTTGGCAACCACAAGTCTGTTCTCCACGTCTATGAGTCTGTTTCTGTTTTGTAGTTGGGTTCATTTGTGCTACATTTTAGATTCCACATATACATGATAGGATATGGTATTTGTCTTTCTGACTTACTTCACCTAGCATGAGAATCTCTAGTTCCATTCACGCTGTTGCTGCAAATGGCACTATTTCATTCTTTTTCATGGCTGAGTAGTATTCCATTATCTTTATGTACCACATCTTCTTAATCCATTCATCTGTTGATGGACAATTAGGTTGTTTCCATGTCTTGGCTATTGTGAATAGTGCTGCAATGAACAGAGGGGGTGTTTGTGTCTTTTTCAATGAAAGTTTTGTCCAGATATATTCCCAGGAGTGGGATTGCTGATAGTTCTATATTTAGTTTTCTGAGGAACCATCATGTTTTCCATAGTGGTTATATCAATTTACATTCCTACTAACAGTGAAGTAAGGTTCCCTTTTCTCCACACCCTCTCCAGCATTTGTTGTTTGTAGACTTACTAATGATGGCCTTCCTGACCTGTGTGAGGTAATACCTCATTGAAGTTTTGATTTGCATTTCTCTAATAATTACTGACATTGAGCATATTTTCATGTGCCTATTGAATATGTTTTCTTTAGAGAAATGTCTATTTAGGTCTTCTGTCCATTTTTCTAATGGGTTGTTTGGTTTTTTTGGTTTTGTTTTGGTTTTTGGTTTTTTTGTTGTTCCGTTGTATGAGTTGTTTGGATATTTTAGAGATTTGGTCCTTGTCAGTTGCATCATTTGCAAAGATTTTCTCCTATTCTGTGTGTTGAATTTTCGTTTTTTGAATGGTTTCCTTTGCCATGCAAAAGCTCTTGAGTTTAATTGGGTCCCATTGGTTTATTTTTGTTTTTACTGTCATTATTCTAGGAGGTGGTGTTTCAGAGTTTGGAAGGAGACTAAATTGGCAAAAGACTGAAGATGTAGTGTCTTGATTCCTCTTCTGGCCACAGCAATGAAGAAACCCCATGGCCAACTTCCCCCAAGTAGTCCCGGACAGTGGTATAAGAGTAAGGAAACCAAGGGCAAGGTTAGAAGAGGAAAAACAGTTCAAGAGAAACAAGTTGTGGTAGAGAAAGAAACTGTTGATTTCACTTGGAGAGAGTTAAGCAGAATTAGTTTATGTCAAATCCAAAATAGCACCTCCTTGGATTTCTAAACGTACTTAGGAGTACCCACACTGCACAGAACTCAGCACAGCATTGGAACTTGTCAAAAGGGAAAAAGGGGAAAATATTACTATTCACAATCAGCAATCAACCAAATGTTGATAAACATTAATAAGAAATAGCAGTCATGAAATATGCAAGCAATGCTGCATTTCAGAGTTTGAAAGTATATAAATGGCACGGTATGACTGTTCTCAACAGAGTGGTATTTTCAGTCACATTTCCTAAGAGCTGCACCCTAGCTGCTCTGCTAAAACCATCTACTGCCAAGGACCTTGCTCTCGGGAGGAGGGTGGGCATAGGGGAATGGGCCCCTGGGTATGTCCTGACTCTTTAATAACACTTGTTGATTGCAACCTTTTCAATTTTTTTCTTTGTGGCAGCCTTTGGAGGATCTTAGAAAGATTTTCTGGGTAAACTGTCCCTAAAACAAGTTGAATACCTGATTTTATGATGAAATTTCTTCCATGAACAGATGTGTGTGTGTGTGTGACCATCAGAGATAAAATAGCTCCTCTTGTCCCAAAAAATGGTCGTGAGTTTCACTCAGCCAAGCTCACATGGGTTATTTCTAGACCTTTAAAAACCCTATCTCCATATCATACTTGGCAAGATTATCCTATAGATGTGAGTAAGGGGATATTTTAAAAGTCAGCACGAGAAATTCTGAAAGAGAGAAAGTATCTTATGCTTGGAAGAAAAGCCTAATAGATCATTTTGGGTATGCAAAGAAAGACCTTAAATATGTCTTAGAAGGATAGACCAAAACAAAAAAGGGTTAATTAAATATCTCTGTGTTAAGATATGGGAGGTAATTTTCTATATCTACAATCAGGCAGGAAGACAAGAGGTTCAGAGCCTAGAGAAGATTTAGAAGATGTAGAAGAAGTCAAGGGGAGAGAAAATAAGTGGGGAAAAAATGCAACATGTAAGGAAAGGCCACCGATGTTCCAGATGCTAGGTATGGCTGAGACACTTTGACGAAGGGCCATAACTAATATTACATTCTAAGCTGTTACACAGAACCATGTGGTAACATCCCTCCTGTGCCCCAAACCTTCAGTGGATCCATGGTGCTGGGAGGTAGGATGGCGGGAGAGGTGCTGGAGATGAAAGGACTTACAAGTGAAAAGGGAACCACATTTCACGTTTGCATCTACTCCCCTCACAGTAGAGATCAAAAATTCGCTAACTACAGGAATCTTAGTGACAGAAAAATATGAGTCCCTCCACCCAAGAATCTTCAGAGGCACTGATGGGAATATTGGGTTTCATATGGCAATGGAGACTTTGTTTAAAAACGATGTTGAGATAAATCACAGACTAGGAGAAAAGACATGCAAAAGACATATCGGCTAAAGAACTGTTATCAAAAATTTTCAAAGAACTTTTATTTATTTGTTCGTTTATTTATTTTGCTTTTTTTAGGGCCGAATCCATGGCATATGGAAGTTCCAAGGCTAGGGGCTGAATTGGAGCTATGGCTGCCAGCCTACACCACAGCCACAGCAACTTGGGATCCGAGCCGCATCTGTGACCTACACCACTCACCACAACAATGGGATCTTTAACCCACTGAGAGAGGCCAGGGATCGAACCAGCATCCTCACAGATACTAGTTGGACTCGTTTCCACTGTGCCACAACGGGAACTCCCTCAAAGAACTTTCATAACTCAACAATAAGAAAACAAACAACTTGGCTAAAAAATGGGCAAGAGACCTAAACAGACACCTCACCAAAGAAGGTATAGAGATGGCAAGTAAACATAAGAAAAGATATTCAACATTATAGATCATTCGGGATTTCGAATTAAAACAATGAGATACCACTGTGTATATCAGAATAGCCAACATCTGAAACCCTGACGACACCAAATGCTGACAAGGACGTGGAGCAACAGGAACGCTCAACCATGGCTGGTGGCAATGCGAAACGGTACAGCCCCTTTGGAAGACAGCTTGGTGGTTTCCTACAGGGCTAAACATATTCTTGCCATATGATCCAGCAATCATGCTTCTAGGTATTTACCCAAAGGCGTTGGGTAAATTTATGCCCACACAAAAATCTACACACAGATGTTTTTAACAGCTTTATTTGTAGTTGCCAAAACTTGGCAGCAAGCAAGACATCCTTCAATAAATGAGCTGTGGTACAGCCAGACAACGGAATACCCATTCAGCCTTAAAAAGAAATGAGCTCGTCAAGCCATGAAATACATGGAGGAATCTTAAATGCATATTACTGAATGAAAGAAATCAATCTGAAAAGGCTATGACTCCAGCTATATGACATTCTAAAGAGGGCAAAACTACAACGACAGTAAAAAGATCAGCAGTTGCCAAGGGTTAAGTGGGAAGGAGGAATGACAAGGCAGAACACAAAGGATTTTCAAGGCAGTGAAACTACTCTGTATGATACCACGGTGATGGATACACGTCCTTACGCATTTGTCAAAACCCACTGACCATACAACACCAAGAGGGCACCCTAACTTATGGACTTTGGGTGATGATGATGTGTCCGTGTAGGTACATCAGTTCTAACAATTATCCCAGTCTGGTGGAGGATGTTTATAATGGGGGAGGTTTGGGGGAGGAAGGGTGTTTATGGGAAATCGCTCTCCTTTCTGCCAAATTTTGCTGTGAACCTAAAACTACTTTTTAAAAATAAAGCCTATTTAAAATGATATGTTCATATTTTAAAAGGATGACTTCAGAAATCTGTAGGACACAGGATCTCCCGGATGGCTGACATCCGGGTTAAGTGACCAACACTTAGGGAGAGTAGAGAGGCACAATTGTCAGTGGTCCAAAGTTCCTGAGGAGTTCGTTTTCATGCATGTTCACCAGTGCGGACCGCTCATTTACTCCCAGGCGCACTTTCCCACCCTCTTGTGATTGGGCTGAACAGGGACCAGTTCTGGCCAATGAAATGGGAATGGAGATGGCTTGCATCACTTCCTTGCCAAAGCAAGGACTCATCAGTGCCTGGACCTCCAGGCTTCCCTTCCCCTGCTGTGGCCATGGCAGAAATGCACATGGGATGCAGGAGTTGAGAGGTCAAAGCAGTCTGCATTGCCAGGCTGGAGATCCAGAGGGCAACTGTTATGGCAAACCTATAACAACGCCTCTAAGGAGCTCTGCATGAAGAAGGAATAAAAACTTCTGCTGTGTTAAGCGCTGAGGCTTAGGGTTGTTTGCTGCCAGAGCCCAAGCTGGTCTATCCGCACCGCTACACCAGGTTACAGTTTCCAGTTCAAGTTCATTGAAGCCTGACTGGTGCAGATACGCAGAGCAGGAAAACCAGGAACAAGGGAAGGCTGAAACTTTTGTGGGGAAAACAGTAATAATTTTGGGTGAACTGAGTTCTGAGGGTTTTTCTCCACTTGGCGCAATGCTTAGGTCAGGGCCACGGTGCCTGCCTGGCTTCTCCTAGTTTGCTCGGGAAAGTATTTTTAGGGGAGAGCAGAGAGGGCTGCCATCCATCATTTCGGAAAGTCATGAGATTTACAGAGATAGATGCCTCAACAAAGGACAAGCGCATTAACAAATCTCACTGTCCAAAAGTCAGGGCTAATGTTAACCAAGATGAGCATTACTGCGATTCCATCAAGATGTCCTGTTATTTATTTAACTTTTCCATTTTCATTTTTTATTTGGGTAAGATAATTGCTTGTGATAAGCCTCGGGTGTGGAGGTCTGGTGCATACAGAGTGGCAGGGCGAGATTCAGTCTGTTAGTCTCTGGATGCACGGGGGTTGGGGGGGGGCAGGAAACGATATATTAACATATTGAAATGATCTCAATTAATGTCCTTTAGCGGTTTTCTTCCAAGAAGAGGACCTCTCCAAAGTGAATGCCCTACTATTAACAAGAACAAGCCTATTAGGAGGAAAAAATGTGTTTACCTGCTTGAAGACAGGAGACCTCTTCGGAGCAGATTTCATAAGAAACAAATATATATATATATGTGTGTGTATATATATATATATGTATATAAAGTATTTCTTTCCCTGGGTCTGACGCCACAATGTCACTCATGCATTTTATCATTTTACTTCATAGCACCTACACCAGAGCTTCCCACTGCTCTCTGGCCAACACCCTAACCTGGACAACGGTATGCACTAAAAACAACATCAGTCCTAAAATGGAACATCAGTCAATGGGACCCGATTATTGAAATGATGACTCAGCACACACTCATAGTCCTTTTGGGAAAACAACCACGACCTCAGACTCTCCTGTGCTGCTGTGCAACCCCCTCCCCACTTACTGCCCTCTCTTCTGGCCTGAACACAGCAGGAGCTAGAAGCCAGTCTGCGTGTGGCCCCTGCTTCTGTGAAGCTAGTAATGGCTTGAGGCAAATTCAAGTGCTCCACTGGCCACCAATGAAAACAGCCACTGGTGTAATGTTCACAACCAGCCCAGAACTGGTCTGGCTCTCCTTTCCTTTTTTTTTCAGATGAGAAAACCAAGATTTGGAGAGTAAGTGACTGGCCCAGGGTCACACTTCCATTGTGGCTGCTGAAACCAACCAAGAGGAGTGGGAAGTGTGTGCGAGAAGCATGGTTCCTGCCCTGACATGTCCTGCCTACCAGAGACACTCACAACAATAAGCTGTATCCTTTAAGTTCCTTTCAAAATGAAAAGATGTGATAGGTTGTCACCCTCGTCATCTGTCGACTCACATAACCGCTCAGGACTTCATCCCAGCTCACATATCTCCCGGAGACTGTTCTTTCTCCAACCCTGACCTTGCTCTGCCATTGTGGTCCAGCCACCCCTCTACTCCCTCCAGTTGAAGGATTCCCTCCCCTTCAGTCCTCCCAGGCTTCCTGTCTCCTCTTCCTCCTGCCACTCCATCCTTCCACCTGACCATAGACGACAGTGAAAATCCAACGTCCTGCCTTCAGACACCATCCTTGACAGCTTTAAAGTATCCAGGGGAAATGAGGCTCTATGCAGCTCACAAGAGGGGATGGGACGCCTATGTCTTTTGTGAGCCTCTCCAGCCTCATCGCTTGCCCCTCCCAGTGGCCCTGGCTATTCCCAGGGGAATGACTTGCACTTCCCGAATTGGCCATTCTCTTTCCCCCCTGGCCTTACTGTCCCTTTCTCCTGGCATGTCATTTAAACCCTCATCACCTGGTTCATGCTGCTTCCCTGTTCTCTTTGAGAGCGTCAGGACAGCTCTTGTCACATCAGAGTGTAAAGACTAGTTTACTTGTCCTGGTTCTTTACCTGACACTTGGGGGACCTAGGGTGTAACTTACCCTACGGAATTTAACTGCTTGCCCATACTGACACACGTAATCATAAATGGCCTAGTAAAATAACATTCAAAATAATAACTATTATATTTGGTTACACATTCCTATAGAAGCTATATATATATATATTTTTTTTTTTTTGCTTTTTTTAGGGCCATGCCCATGGCATATGGAGGTTCCCAGGCTAGGGGCTGAATCAGAGCTACAGCTGCCGCCTACACCACAGCCACAGCAATGCCAGATACAAGCCACGGCTACGACCCACACCACAGCTCGTGGAAACATCAGACCCTTAACCCACTGAGCGAGGCCAGGGATCGAACCTGCAACCTCACAGTTCCCAGTTGGATTCGTCTCCACTGCGCCATGACGAGAACTCCATAGAATCTATGTTAACACACACTTCTGAAAAAGCATGATTTCTTAACCATGTCCTGAGTACTTGTCCATCGCTCCACATACCCTCCGGTACTGAAGACTGAGGACTGTGCGTCTTACTCTCGTCTCTTCTCTGTAGCTCCTGATGCCTCCCGCAGGAGGATGAAGAGGACTCAAAGACAGAAACTTGGTGAGCCTGGGCAACGCACCCCCGAGAGAGAAACAATGCAGCCAGAGCTGGAAATAGGGAGTTTTTCCTACTGTGGACCCCACCTCTGCTCACTCACCGTAATGGGCCATCCCCCCCATCTGAAGATGGGCACGAGGCTCTGTGCGTTCTTGTTCTGCCCAGGTGGGAGGAGGGTCAGTGTGTCCAAAGATCAAAGGAGGACTGAGCACAGGACGGAAAACAGCTTCCCACCCACGTGCCCCCTGAAGCTGGTGGCAGCAGCGCCGCGCTGAGAAATGTTCAAAAGCCACGTCAGGGCTCAGCAGCATATATGGTAACATAATCAGCAACGACTCCCAAAGGCTTGAAAAGGAGATGATGGCCCAGGTGCTGGAGATCTGCCATCCAGGTCTCGAGACCTGTAAGTGGGGAAATCATTCCTCGGGATGTTTCAGCACTCCAGCTGGAGACGTATTAAATTACTCGTCTTCATGCATGGAAGGAGGCAGGGGAACAAGGTGGTGGGAGAAGAAGACGAAGTCCCAAAGTCAAGAGCTCAGCAAGAACACAGCCAGCTGCGGGCTCAGGAGCGCCCCCATGGAGCATTCACCCCCAGAACTCAGGATCCCCTGCTCTACCTGGAAAACCGCTGAGCCTTCAGGACATGTTCACTGTAAACTTTCTGGCGAAGTCTTGCCCAGGTCCTCCCACGTATGCCATCTGTTTGCAGAGCCCTGGCCTAGGTCGGCACTATAATACTTGTATAATAATTCTGCAGGGGACCCATTCCATTCTTAGGTTCAGCTGTATCTCCCCCTGGAGACAGTACCCCTTTAACAAGCGCCTGGAGTCGTCCCCCCGCCCCCAACTCTGGATTCTCAGTGCTTCTCTCAAGGCTTTGAATGGATTTTGTTTGTTATTAAATTACAAGCTTTCTCCAAGGACAGGGTCGAGGCATTCCGGATTTAAAAATTCAGCTCATCTTTTTTCTGGGTAAACTGAGATTCCGATCTCTTCATCCTGTTGCCATGATCATGGCTCTGATGGGGATTATGGATCCAATGGATCAATCCAGTGGCTCCACTGCTTCGCGTGGTAGCACCGCTCTGCTGTCTTCGCTAGAGGTGGCAGAGCACACGAGGCAGGAACAATACTCCATCCATGCTTGACCATGTCTGCTAGCCCTTGCTCCAAATAGCACAACTGCAGCCTGGCCCATCTCACTCTGTGGGGATGCCACAGGCAGAAGCGGAGCCCAGCCTGGAGCAGGGTCCCAGAGAGAGATGACCCCCCAAACCATGTTGACTCTCCAACTGGAATGGCTTGGGGAAAAGAAACTGCTGTGCTCTGGGCCAGGCAAACGAGCTGCAGCAACTGCACCAACCACAGAGACGGATGATAATTCCTCTTGCCAACAGGGAGTCTCCATCGTTTCAGAATATGCTGATTTTGCTGCAGGGAAACCAGACCAATTCATTCAACCATTTCCAGTGTCCTCATGCATTTGTGCAGTGGACGTTTTCTCCAGGCTCCGTGTGACCAAACGCGATTGCCAAGGTTTTGGTGGTTCATCACCAGGATGACTGCTCTCCCAAGAAAGAAACAAAGGAAACACGCCTGCCCGCTTGCAGATGACCTGCTGGGAGGGGAGGCTTGCAGGCCGTCTACATTCCCTGAGGATCTTCAGTTCCCAGCACGGCAGTGGGCTCGAGTGGATGGAGCTGAGGTCCTCTGGCAGGTCACTTCCACTTTCAGATGTTATCACCTTTCAGATGGTAGTATCTGCCCTGCCTCCATCGAAGAGGTGTGGTGTGAACGAGAGAACACTCGGTGAACACAGTGTTCACAGCACCCCACTTACGTCCTTCACGGCCTTCATCACAGAGCACGTGGATTCTGGGAATATTCCTGCCTTGTTCAATGTCCCCTCCAGCTGAATGCAAGCTCTCTGGAGGCAGGAATTCAGCACGGTGGTGCGTGCACAGAAAACGTCATTCTTGGCCATTTTTATCAATTTCTTGCTCTGCCCCCTCAAGACATACTCCTCTACCTCCACACCCATGCTCAAGCTGTTCCTTCGCTTCAAAAACACCTTCCCCTCATCTTTCCAGCAACCCACACCCTATTCTTCCCTGAAGGGCCACTTCAAGCCCCACTGCCTCTATGAAATTATGTTCTCATCCCTCCTTAAAAGCTTCCTTGGGAGTTCCCACTGTGGCTCAGCAGTAACAAACCCGACTAGTATCCATGAGGATGCAGGTTCAATCCCTGGTCTCGCTCAGTGGCTTAAGGATGCAGCATTGCGGTGAGCTGTGGTGTACATCACAGATGCAGCCTGCGTCGCTGTGGCTGTGGCTGGTGGCTGCAGCTCTGATTGGACCCCTAGACTGGGGACTTCCATATGCCACAGGTGCAGCCCTAAAAAGCAAAAAAACAACAAACAAACAAAAAAGCCAACCTTGCTCTGCCAGCCAGTTCTTGACTATGAAGCACACCGTCCACAGCCCTCAGGCACACACTCATCCGCACTGGCACTTGGCATGGGTGGGGTCACGTGGCATGTTTTCTGTGTCCTCCTAAACCCAGTGTCGTGCTCGGTCCAGCTCTGAGTCTGTGAGTGCTCCCTAACACAGGACGGACTTCTCCCACAAAGAGCAGGAGAGTATTAAACTAGCCTGGGAATTAAAATCCTCCCCATCTCCCCGGATTTCCTTGACCCATGTGGATCTACCACTAATTCAGAGACTCAGCCAACTCAGAAGCTGGTCCTCTGCAGACACTAACTAGGCATTCTATAAATCCAACTCAATCCTGACACAGACTACCCAGAGTTGGCACAGACCCCCAGGGTAAGGGCTCAGTCCCACAAAAGTCCCCCCCCAATTCAGACACCCCTCGCAAGTAGTGGGTCCCCAGGTTACCCACACTCTCGTCCAACTTGGCTACAAATCAGGAGTTCCACCTCCCCTCCCCAGGTTTGTCATTTGCTCAGGAATGCTCTTTACTTATGCTTACCTGTTTATTATAAAGAATACAACTCAGGAATGGCCCAATAAAAGAGATGCATAGGGCACGGTACGGTGGAGGGCAGAAAATGAAGCTTCCATGCTCCTTCCAGGAGCATCCCCCTCCCAGTACCTCAATGTGTTCACCAACCCAGGAGTTCATCACATCTCCTTGTTCCAGAGTTTTCACAGTGCTTAATCTCCAGCCCCCTTCCCATCCCTGTTTCCTGGAGGTCAGCAGGTGGGGATAAAAACCTCCAGCCTTTTGGTGACTCACCTCATTAGCATAAACATGGGTCTGATCAAGAGAGGCTCAATATGAATAATAAAAAACACTTCTCCTATCACTCTTAGAGTTTTAGGAGCTCTGCGCCAGAAACAGGAGTAAAGACAAAATACACTTAGCATCGTGCCCTCCAAGTCCATCTATGTTGCTGTAAAGGGCAAATTTTCGTTCTTTTTTTATGGCTGGGTAGTATTCCATTGTGTGTAGATATATACCATATCTTCTTTATCCGTTCAGCTGTTGATGGACACTTAGGTTGCTCCCACATCTTGGCTATTACAAATAATGCTGCTGTCAACACTGGGCTGCACCTATCTTTTCAAATTACTGTTTTGGGGTTTTTGCAGATATATGCCCAGGAAGAGAATTGCTGCATACACCTATAACTTATATACTATTGTACAGGAACTATATACTTCAGTTAAAATATAAAAGACCAAATATATTCTGTATTATACCACAACAGCCAAGTGTGATAAAGGCATCTCTCTTGACATAGATGAGTTGGGGACCCTCTGAAGAGTTAGTATGCACCTCCTTTCCAGTAATATCAGCCATATTAGTCTGCTTCCCATCTTGCTGTGGCTGCTAGGAAGCACAGTCTCAAACCTGTTGTTTCATCACACAACTGTATTAACCTATCTGACTGGCAACATTTGCTCCCTCTTCTTTGTCTCAATCAAGATTTTTATTTTTGTTCTATTCCATTAATCTCACTGCACATGGACACAGATTCTTCCTGAAAAGAGATGAGGTATAAATAAATTAACTGATAACATAGCCAGAGGACCAGCGTCTAAAGAGGAATTAATAAAATGAACCTCCAGATGGAGCCTGCTGACCTAAGCTGATCGGCTTTCTCAAAGCCAAGTGCACAAATCCCCATGAAGTCAAGCTTTCAGGGTCAATAGGATACCACTTAGAACTCTACTCAGTGTCAACGTGGAATGTCCTCAGTGTGAACTTAATCACAGGATTAGCCATGACAGGGGCGTGGTAGGGAAGCTGGGAGTAGAGACGAGGGGCCTGTCATCAGCTGGCCCAGAAACATAGACGGCGCTGAGATCAGAGTCAGCTGTCGCAGGTGAAGACTTGATGAAGGAAGCCAGACTTCAGATGGACCTTTTCTGTTTGGAAGAGTGAGCTTCTTAAGGACCGCAACGGGGCAGGGCTTGTTTTTTTTACTTTTATTTTTATTAGAGTACGGTTGATTTACAGTGTTGTGTCAATTTCTTCGGTACGGCACAGTGACCCAGTCATACGTATATACAGGTACATTCTTTTTCTCATACTATCTCGGGCTTACTTATTTTTGACTTCTCAACTCCTAGCACAGTGCCTGGCACACACTCAATCCTCATCAAGTGTCGTTTCTCTCCTAACGTTATTCTTTGTTTTCCTTCCCCCTATAACCATGCACATCATGGAGCAAAGCAGTTTGTTTCCACGTGGGAAAAGACTCCGGGGCTAGAATCAGGAGACCCAGGCTCTGGGCTCCACTAACAGGAGTTACATGATTTGCACAAAGCAGAAGAGCAGTGGTTGAAGGATGCAGCTTAAATCGTACTATTGGACTTGAGCACTGACTCCTCCCCCTGCTCTGCATATCTTAGCAGCCGTTTAAGCCCCCTGTGCCTCCTGTTTCCTCTGCTGAAATATGCAGGTATATACCTAGGAGGTGTTGTGTGGATGAAATGAGTTACCGTACATGAGATGTTTAACTCATACTAAATACCTAGCACATACTAAACAGTCATGTTAGCTTTTATTCTCTTTAACAAGTCACGATGTTTCTAATGTTTCTTAATGCCTCCATCTCTCAAGAGTCAGGCTCGAACAAGATAAGAGATGTCAGATATGCAGCTTTCATCACTAAAGGCAAACTTCAGAGATATTGCACATTCGGTGCCAGATCAGCTCAATAAGGCAAATATTGAAATAAAATGAGTCATGCAAGTATTCTGGTTTCCCAATACATATAAAAGTTATGTTTACACTGTATTGTAGTCTATTAAGTGTATAATAGCATTTCATCTTGCAAAAACAAATTGCACATATTTTAAAATACTTTATTGCAAAAAAGAACGAAAACCATCATCTGAGCTTTCAATGAGAAATCATCTCTTTGCTGGTTTGGTGGAGGGTCTTGCCTTAGAATTGATGGCTGCTGACTGGTCAGGGTGGTGGTTGCTGAAGGTTGGGGTGGCTGTGGTAATTTCTTAAAATAAGACAACAATGGAATTCACCACGCAGATTGACTACTCCTTTCATGAATGATTTCTCTGTAGCATGCAATGCATTTTACCCACAGTAGAACTTCTTTTGAAATTAGAGTCAGTCCTATCAAGCCCATCACTGCTTTATCAACTAAGTTTATGTAATATTTTGAATCCTTTGTTGTCATTCAACAATCTTCACAGCATCTTCACCAGGAGGAGATTCTACCTCAAGAAACCACATTCTTTGCTTATCCATTAAGAAGCAACTCCTCATCCATTCAAGTTTTATCAGGACACTGCAGCAATTCAGTCACATCTTCAGGCTCCACTTGTAATTCTCCTTCCTCTGCTCTTTCCATCACATCGTCAATTACTTCCTTCACTGAAATCTTGAACCCCTTGAAGTCATCCAAGATGGTTGGAATCAGCTTCTTCCAAACTTCTGCTAACGTTGATATTTTGACTTCCTCCCAATAATCACAGATGTTCTTCGTAGCTTCTAGAAGAGCGAATTCTTTCCAGAAGGTTTTTAATTTACCTTGCTTATTAGATCCATCAGAGGAATCATTATAGCAGCTATAACATTTCAAAATTTATTTCTTAAATAACAAGACTTGAAAGTCAAAGTTACTCCTTGATCCATGGGCTGCAGAATGGATCCTGTGTTAGCAAGCATGAAAATGACATGAATCTTGTGCATCTCTATCAGAGGTCTTCCGCGACCAGGTGCAACATCAGTAACACTTTGAAAGCAACATTTTTTTTTTTTTAAGCAGCAGGTTCCAACGTGGGCTTAAAATATTCAGGAAACAATGTTGTAAACAGATGTGCTGTCATCCATTGTCGTTCTATTTATGGAGCACAGGCAGCATGGTTTAGCATAATTTCCAAGGGACCTAGCATTTTCAGAATGCTAAGTGAGCATCTGCTTCAACTTGAAGTCACCAGCTGCATTAGCCCCTAACAAGAGAGTCAGCCTGTCCCTTGCAGCTTTGAAGCCAGGCATTGACTTCTCCTCTCTAGCTATGAAAGTCCTAGATGGCATCTTCTTCCAACAGAAGGCTGTTTTGTCTACATTGAAAATCTGTTGTTTAGCGTAGCTGCCTTCAGTAACGACCTTTGCTAGATCTTGTGGATAACTTGCAACAGCTTCTCCATCACCACCTGCTGGTTCACCTTGCACTCTGATGTCACTGAGATGGCTTCTCTTCTGAAACCTCATGAACCAGCCTCTGCTAGCTTCAAACTTTCCTTCTGTAGCTTCCTCACCTCTCTCAGCCTTCACAGAATTGAATTGTCTTAGGGTCTTGCTCTGGATTAGTCTCTGGCTGAAGGGAGTCTTGTGCCTGCTTTGACCGTCTATCCAGACCACTAAAACTTTCTTCATAGCAGCAATAAGGCTGTTTTGCTTTCTTATCATTGGTGTGTTCACTGAAGAATAACTTTTAAATTAAATTCCTTCAAGAATGTTTCCTTTGAATGTTTCCTTTGCACTTACAACTTGGCTAACTTCAGGGAAAGAGATCTAGTTTTCAGCCTATCTCAGCTCTGACATCTCTTCCTCATGAAGCTTAATCTTATTTCCAGCTTTTGATTTAAAGTGAGAGATAGGCAACCCTTTCTTTCACTTGAACACTTAGAGACCATTGTAGGGTTATTAACGGACCTAATTTCAATATTTTTGTGTCTCAGGGAATAGAGAGGTCTGAGAAGAAGGGCGAGAGATGAGGGAATGGCCAGTCGATACAGCGATCAACACACACAACATTTACGAATGAAGTTCTTCATCTTCTATGGGCATGGTTCATGGCACCCCCCAAAAAAAAATTACAATAGCCACATCAAAGATTACTGATCACAGATCTCTATAAGAAATATCAGAATGAAAAAGCTTGAACTATTGCACGAATTACCAATATGTGACACAGAGACATAAAGTGAACAGATGCTGTTGGATAAATGGCACCAAAAGACTTGCTCATCACAAGGTTGCCACAAATCTTCCATTTGTTAAAAAAAAAAAAAAAAAAAAAGCAGTATCTCCAAAGCGTAATAAAGTGATGCACAATAACAAGAGGTGTGTCTGTAGTTCCTCTGTCCATGACAGACATCACTAATTGATTGCAGCACTCTAACACTGGCCTCCCATGGCGGTACAGCTTCAAAATCTTTCCCAGGGCAACACGCCAGGCAGCTAGTACTACTCTTTCACAAGAATGAGCACAAGAAATGAAACCTATCTGTTATCCTGGGTAGGGATTACCTTAGAGATTCTACGACTCTTAATGAACGGATCTGAGACACCAGTGAGGAGATCGGAAGAAATGACGGGGTCTGCCTGGACGAGAACTTCAGTGCCATTCCAGGTACCATCTTTGATTGACCAACCCCTCCAGACACACAGCTTTGAGACGTTCCCATTCGTCAGCCTCCCCTGGGACAATGACTGGACTGTTTTCTCCCTTCGCAGTGTAATTGCAGAGATAAAATGGTGTGTGGCTAATTGCTGGGTAGGCTGCAAACAGAGCAACCTCATATGTAATTTCAGATTGGCAGAGACTGTAAATTATTCAACATGATAACCAAAAGATTATAGCAACGTGTGGAAGTGGAGAGATCATTTGAGGGAAACAAAAGGCTGGCTTTGAAGCCGGGGGAGTCACAAACAACCCTTTATAAAAGTGAAGAACATACTTGGGGCCAAAAGACAGCAGGGACAGCTGAAGCTCAGACCTGGGGAGAGACTCGAGGATCCTCGCTCACCAGGAGCCTCCGTTCCTATGAGAATAATAAATGACCGTGGAAAGTAATTCTTAGTTACCCGTGAAAGGCCACAAAGAGTACAGAACAGTATGCACCATGATGACTACAATAGCCTAGCTGAAAGATCTGCCCATCAGGCCAGAGCCTCCTCGGACTCCCCTTTCTCCATCAGCAGCCCCTCTATTCTCTCCCTTCCTCTAACGTCTTATTTTCCTCTACATCTCATCATCCCTATATCCTGGTAAAGCCCTTCCCATCCTCCCTTTCTTCCCATTCCCAGGGCCACTGCCGTCATTTGGGCATGAACCGTCATGGTAGCCCCTGGGCTCCAGCTTCCTGGCTCTGAACCTCTGGTGTTCACCGCCACCTTTTCTTGGTTTCTCAGGGAAAGCTCTGATGAGAACGCTTCTCTGGGCAAAACCTCCCATGGCTCCCCTGTCTGTCAAGGGAAACCAAGCTCCCAGCCTGGCATCCAGGGACCCATATTGTATATGGCTCTACCTACCACATTCAGGCTTTTTTTCTTTTTTTTTAATTAGAGTATAGTTGATTTATAGTGTTGTGTCAATTTCTGCCATACGGCATAGTGACCCAGTCATACACACACACACACACACATTCTTTTTCTCATGCTATTGTCCACCATGGTCTATCCCAAGAGACTGGACATAGTACCCTGTGCTGTACAGTAGGACCTCATTGCTTAGGCTTAATTGCTGCCACTTCCTTCTATCCCCCTCTGCTTTCCCCAGATAGCCTAGAAGCTGTTCCTGAGACACACTCTCTCCTCTAGAAGTCTTTGATTGGTTGTTCCCCCACAGACTCCTCAGGCCAGACTTAGGTGACGCCTTCGAGATGTTTGAACAGGCTGACAATCACCTGCTTGAGCTCCAAAATCGCAACACGGCTCCTGGGGCAGTGGAGTGCTGTCCATTCCTCTCAAGGGTGGCAAGGAGCCTGCTCCTACCTCCTAGGAACCCCCTGCCTGTACTGCCAGGCATCCATAGCAGGGGCTCCCCCAGCCCCGACCGCAACCTTGATTGGCCTTGGCCTGGCAGCAGTGGAGGTTAGGCTGCTGGGGATCGTTGGGATGTGGTGGCGAAGGGGGTGGCAAAGGGGCCACAGGAGGTAAACATCTCTCTAGAAGCCTCTCGTGTCCTTCTTTATCTCCTACATTCTCCGAGGTTGTTCCCTGATTTCCCCAATTCCCTTTAACGCTGTTGAAGTCAGAGCCGCAATATTTTGATGGGATTCAAGTCATGTTCCCCGCCCCCTAAACAACCCCCAGCCAATGAGGTGCAGGCTAAATAAACCGCAGACTTCCTCCCCTTTAACTCCTGTTCTGTGGCTCTTAAGGTGTAGAGATCATCCTGACACAGCCCCTGTTGAAAATCAAACCCTCACCACCTCCACTCTGTGCACCTCCAGGATGGGCCTGCCTTGGCCGCTCCCCACCCCTTCTGCCCATCTGCTGGGATGGCACAGTGCCTGCTCACAGGTTGGTTGGAGCCTATGGAGGTGCCAGGCAACAATGTGTTTTGATGGGCAGCCTGCAAAAGGTGGCAATTGCCATCTCTGGTGAGTGAAGGCCATGAGCAGTGCCAGCCCTGGCATGCCAGGTCCATACACTTGTTCACACCTGTTGACTCTCTAGTGCCAAGAAAAGCATACTTGAACTAGGGACAAGCAGAGGGGGAGAGGACATTCTCAGAGCACCAGCATTTTTGGGTTCCTTGTGTGTGGTGGGGGGCGACAGAACCTACAGAGATCTGGTCAGTCAATCCCAGAGCCACCTCTGTGTCCGGCACTGGAATTGCTTTGTTCGGCCCAGGAATTTGGTCTCTTACACAGTCTGTGCTCGCTGAGGAAAAGGTACCCAGCAAAGAGTCTGCAACGCAGGCACCATTCAACACAGAGACTAGCCTGGTCTCCAAGCCAGAGACAAAGAGAAGGGCAGGCTGAGTTTATAAAAGTTCTTTCCACCAATAACCCACAATACTTTGAACCCTGGTAAGGTATGTTCAACGCAACAGGAGGCCGCCAGTTCCTCACTCCCCCACCTGTCCTAAAGAATTGCTGTGTTCTAGCTGGAACATAAGCCCAGAGCCAGCGTCAGATGGAAGAAGTTTCACAGCTTAGCTCCACTAACTGCCCAGGGGATCCTGAGCAAGTTACCAACCTCACTTGAGCCTCAGGCTTCTCATATCTAAAATGGGGGCAACTACACCTGCCTCCTTTGGTTGATACAAGATAGGACAGCACAAGTCAAGTGCCTGGTATGGTGTCTTACACATAGTAGGTGCTCATCAAATTGAACTTCCTCTTGTGTCCTTCCATTCCCTGCCCTCTCTCATTCTCCATTCCAAATTTGACATGTCAGGAGCCAAATGATATTACAGATGTCAGTCTAGGAATAAGTCATTGGGATTAAGTAGCCAAAGAGATTCCAAGTGGGAGAGAAAAGGGAAGAGAAAGAGATGGGAAATAGTGACACTCTCCTATTTCCCTTCCTAAAAGGCCCCTTCTATCTCTGCATCCCCATGTCAACACCCCATCCCGGTAACAGCTCTTGCTCCATATTCCACCCCTATTCCAGCTCACCAAGACCCTCCCAACACCTATTTAGGCCAGTCGAAGTCAGGAAAGAAAGCACGTAGGGAATTCTCATCATCTAGAAACCCTATCTGTGGACACAAGACATTCCTACACCAAGCTCTTGACATTCCTGCTTGCTATTCAGTGGCACCTGCCACGTGCCAACAGTCGTGCTGGACAGGAAAGTGACACAGGCAGGAGCCCTGCTCTTCAGGCTCTCAGTGTAAGAAGCAGAAACGAGCTCAAAAAACTTTTAAATAAGTCAGAATGGACTGAAGCACCAACAAAGGCGTGAGCAAGCAGCTCTGGGAAAATACAGCTTTAATTGTTCTCTACTTTCCACGCTTGGCTGGTGCTCATGTGCTTGACCTTGTCCCTCAGAACTGCCTCCTGCCTTAAAGTCCCTGAGACCAGGACCCCCATCCACTCCAGCCTGGGGCCATCACAGGAGATCTCACCAACCCAGAGAGCCGTGTTTGCACTAGAAATTATGAGAGGCCAAAAGAAGTTTGTGTGGCTGGCCTGACCATGCTGGTTTTGTGCGGGTACTTCAATGGTGGTGCATTAGATTTTAAGGTTGAGTGACACACTTGGGGACAGACCTGGACAGGGGAACATCATGTGTAAGAATAGGATCTCGAGTTCAGAGCAGAGAGCCCAGAAGACAGCTCAGATCTGCCAGATCCCAAAGGGGAGTCCCCTGAGGAACTGTCCTCAGTGCTGGATAAAAGTAAGTGAAGAAGCAAAGGAAGGGCAGCAAACCGTTAGAAGAGAATACACAAGCAAAGCTCCACCTGCTTCCAAGGCAGGGGGGTCAGGCAAAGGAGGGATGGGATGTGCCAGGGATGAAAACGGAGGCATGAATCTTGGAAGTGGAAGAAAATTCTTGAAGAGGCACTTCCTGGATGCCTCAGGGCTGTCGATGGAGTGTGGACCCCTAAAGCTCCAGGGAGGACAGAGGGTCTGAGATGAACAACAGATGCTTGATCAGAGGGGATGGGATGAACCGCCCAACCCCAAGAAGAATCCAGCTTTCATGTCCACAGGAGAGCCAGAGCAGAATCAACCCACCAGGAAGAAATCGAGTTAATTCACAAAACATATAATACAGAACTCTCTTATGTATTACATAGGTGCGTCTCTTTCCGGGGATCAGTGGTGAGCTAAAACATGGTCCCCACCCTCATGGAGCTTAACACAAGCCCTGGAGTCAGGAAGTCTGCCTTCAGAGCCTAGTGACTCCACTCAGGAGCTGGGTGAACCTGGACAAGTTATGGAATCTCAGTTTCCTCATCCTTAACACGGGAATAAAAATTAATACACAACTCAAAAGGTTATGGTGAGAATGAAACCAGGTGGTCCGTGGACATGCTCGGCCGTATGCTTCGAACAAAGGCTCGGTGAATGTCAGAAGCTGTCATTATTGCTGTTATCACTGATAGCCTTCCGTGGTCTTTATTATTAGTTTCAAAGGGCAGTTGGGGCGAGAGAGATGAATGCAGTATAAGCACAGAAAATGTCATTTCAAACTGTGAAAAGGGGTAAGTGACAAGCACCATAAGCTTATGTGACTTGATCGGGGGATCTGAGCCTGAAGCCGAGACCTGAGAGCTATGCAGGTGTGCACCATGGCAAAGCAAATACAGAGATGCGAGGGGGTGAGTGAGACAAGGGTTCCAGGCAGGGGAGACAGTGTGTGCCACGTCCCCTAGTCAAGTCCAAAGTTATGGCACGAAGCTGATCCCCCCGGCTTGTTGATGACTCCCCAAGCATGTAAGGTGGAAACAAGAAAGGCCAATCTCTGGTCGCTATGGTGTGAGTGTGAGGTTGAGAAAAGATTCGGGAGAATTGGTGTTTCTACCCACAGCAGGCTGACGGCTGCTGGAGACACCCAGCAGAGCCCTGTGATCTGGAACCCGCAGGCCACCTAGGTGCCAGCAGAGCCCAGGCCCATGGCCAGACTTGAGAAAAAAAAATAGAACTGTCCATGTCCCTGTGCCACCCAGGAGGCTCAGTGCCTGTCCTATCCCAGGCCAGCCAGCTCCACGGTGCTCCCACTTCTGTCTGACAGAGTCACGTGGCTCCCCTTAGCTCAGCCCAACACTGCCCTGAAAGGAACAGCTGGCTCCAGCCCCAGCACATCCATGACCGCCCCCCGCCCCCCGAGTCTTTCCCCAGGGCCCCCACCTCCTCACTGTCTGTCCTATGGGAAAAGTCTGTGCTTAGGAGTTGCAAAGACCAAAGGATAAATCTCACCTCTATCACTAACTGTGAAGCCGCCTCAGTCTCCTCGTCTGTAACATGGGGCTGATGCCACCACTCACAGGACGATCCCAGGGGGACAAAGAGGTGATGTGTGTAAAGCACTTCACACACGCCTGCCACACACACTCTGCAGGATCAGTAACACAGCTATGACCATAGGACTGATCTACGCGGGGCAGGAAAATCAATCATTTGGGGAAAGTGGTGCTAACAACCCCCACTTGGAGTCTCTAAGGATCTCCACTCATCACCTTTGCTCCCCAACTGCCACCTGTGTGCCCTTGGGCACATTAGTACCCATTTTCTGCTGTAGTAGTCACATCCGCAAAACATGCCTATCACCTGCCTTGTAGGGTGGTTATAAGGATTAAATAGATTAATCTCTATAAAGGCCTGGTACCCAGTATTTCCTATGATAGTAACGATTATTATTTCAACTTGGGTTATAAAAAGGCCACTCTGGCTGCTATGCAGGCAAAGCGAAAATAGAGAGACCAATTAGAAGCATATTGTGATAAACCAGGCAAGAGGCAGTCACTCGGATCAGAGGGGCAACAGGGTTAGAAAGAAAGTCTATGAAAAAGAATGTATAAGAATGTATGACTGGGTCACTGTGCTGTGCAGCAGAAACTGGCACAACGCTGTCAGTCAACCATACTTTAATTAAAAAATTTAAGAATTAAAGAAAAGTCAGGAGACTTGGGTGAAATGATTCGAGGCTGGGGATGGATAAAGAGAAAAGGCCCAAAGACTGGGCCCTGGGGCCCTCCCACACCTAGAGCCAGAAGGTGAACAGAAACCCAAAGAAAACCAAAAGTCTGGGCCGAGGAATTTTGAAGACCAAAGTATAAATCTCATCTCTTCCACTTACTGGGGAGCATCCAGGGTGGCAGGAGAATAGAGAGAAAGGGTGTCCATGGGTAAGAGGTAAGCAGGGATTTCCTGGCAAAGGGAGCAGCTGACCAACCACACCCAAGGTGGGCTGATGGCCGAGCAGGATAGAACTGGGGGTGGGCACAACACTTGGCAATGTGGGGTCACCACATGTCTTCTTTGGTGTGGGGGTCGGGGGAAGCCTGTACAGAGCAGAGCTGCTTATCCTACTTTCCAGAACAAGGAGACAGAGACTTGTCCAGAGACCCGGAACCAATCAGTGACTGAGCCCTCTTCCTAGACCTACTATTGCTTTAATCTATTCTTGGATTTAGTGTGGAAGAAAAGTGACTCTGGGTTAAAGCTGCTAAAAAGGAAGGACGAACAAAAGGGAGGAAGGGAGGGAGGGAAGTCCAGAGGAAGAAAAAGACAAGGAACCTTCTATCTCCTGCCCTCTCCGTACATCCCTCCAAGAGTCTCTGAGCCTGAGCCCTCGGAGTTGGAAAGAAGGGCCTCCAGGTGTGCGGATGCATGTGCCAGTGAAATGGGCAGAAGAGCCCAGGGTTTGGACACAGAACAGCAAGAACCACTGCCATCACAGGTCCCACCATCAGGTGCAGACTCCTGGGTTGGTGCCTTTTTATACACCGGAACTCAAGATTAAGGATCTTAATCCCTAATTCTGCATTTAAAAAGCAGAAGACCTGTGACCTTCCAGAACTGTCATTTCTCTCATCACCTCAGTTTTCTCAGCGGGAGCATGGTGGGGGGCGGGGACGTCCTAGCACGTAGGGCTTTCTGAGGATCAAATGAGAGCCTACATAAATATTATTCATTCGATAATTGATATAGCGACTCCAGCTACTGAGTCAGAACAGAGAATGCCCATGAGCACGAAGGGCGGTAATCCCGGTATCCAGGGGTTACTATGTGGTGGCTCTTTAGATCTGCTGAAAACTGGTGACTGAGGAAATAATTTTAGTCCCATTCACAGATTTTTAAATAACTGACTGCATGCAGGGGAGAGGATCTGGCTGTGGGGAGGGGTGGTCGCTAGTACCACGCAGCTGCTATGGCTGTGAAAATTTAACCTCAAGCAGCCTAAACATTCATTTTACAATGTACACTGCTGATTACTTAATTATGTCTAAAATATAAGTCAGACACACTACAAACCCCAGGGAGTAAATTACACAGATCTATGAAGCAACATCTATGCACTCATCTGGTCTCACATTTCTGAATTATCTTTTTCCCCCCAGTGAATTTGAAAAAATCTCTTCCGTTTCTGCAGAATGTATGGCTATTGCAAACAAATGATCATTTTCTCGGTATTATGAGCTCGGCGGAGGAGAGCCCATCTTCAATTTAATGTTTCGGACTCTTACCAACAGGTTCTTATCTTTATGTATATTTGAGCCAGGAGATCTACATATGCTTGATCTCAGCATGAACCTCCCTATGACCTGATTTTGTTGCCATGGTCACCAATTAGATGAGTCTTGTTGACTGCAGAACAACAGTCAAAGGATTTCTATTAAGTTCCAGGGTGGAATAACAGTCATATTTTGTGAACACACTTTATAGATTATTTTTCCCATTTGCTTGCCCCAAGGTCTGCCTCCCTCTATCTGCTGAGAATGCAGTTGTTACATAAAATTCAAAGAAAATGCTTCCTGGGGCCAGTAATTAAATTTTCCTCTAAAACGAATGGATCAGCTGGACTCCTCGTTCCCTCTGCTCCCTCTGGGACATGGCAGTGGAGGTCCTACTCAGGACTCCTCTACAATCCTCCCTTCCTGAAATAACTCTACCCTCCCCCCATGGCCTCCCGTGCATCCATGTGTGTGGAAACACACTATAGCCTTTACCGGCATCAGCGACCCCACAGGCAAAAGCAGTTCAGGGTGATTCTGAAAGGTTTGGCTTGGTGAGGTTTTTCAAATAACCATTCCAGCCAATGAGTGTAGTCAGTGATTCAATCGTCTCATGAAAACCATGCCTGATGATTTATACACATTAATGTTATAGGTAACATGTAGGTACTGGGTGTTTTATGACTGTTGGAGTTTCCAGTGGCCACCTACACAAATTAGCACAAACTCGATGACTTAAAACAACAGAAATTCATTCTCTCACAGTCTGGAGGCCAAAGTCTGAAATCAAGGTGTCCACAGGGCAGCACACCCTCCAGAGGCTCTAGGGGAAAATATTCCCTTGCCTCTTCCAGCTCCTGGTGGCTTCAGGCCTTCCCCAGCTTGTGGATGCTTGGCTCCAATCGCGGCCTCCATCTTCACGTGGTCTTCTACCATACGTGTGTCTTTTCCTCTTTCCTCTCTTACAAAGACACTTGCACTGGATGTTGAGCCCACTGGATAATCCGGATGACCTCATCTTGAGAAGCTTAATTACATCTGCAAAGACTCTTTTTCCAAATAAGGTCACAGTCACAGGTTCTGGAACTTCAGATGTGGATCTTTGGGGGGTTACCACTCAACCCACTATCCCAATGGCCTGCTTTTCCAAAGCTTTTATAAAATTAAGCTTAGAATTTCTGTATGTGCAACATCAGATACTTATCACCTACTTTGAACTTAATGCAATGCCAAAGACTCCTTACAAGAAAATATACCTGTCAGCACTTACTTCTTAATCAAAAGTTAGAAGTTTGATTTTAAACTGGCAAATCAGGTGTACGAATGCTTGAGACATCATTTTTTTAAAAAATCCTGGAAGTTCCTGTTGTGGCTGACCTTGTCCCTGGGAGGATGAGAGTTCAAATCCTGGGCTCGATCAGTGAGATAAGGATCCAGCATTGCTGCAGCCCGTGGTGTAGGTCAAAGCTGCAGCTCAGATCGGGTACCGCCCTGGCATTGGCATAGGCTGCAGCTCCCTGGCCCAGGAACTTCCATATGCTGCAGATGCGGCCATATTAAAAAAAAAAAAAAAAAAAAAAAAAAACTAATAAAATACCAGGATTTCTCAAAATGGCTCTAAAATCAAAATTAACTCCAACAAGGAGAGGCATTCTGAGGGTAGTGAAGAAACATAAGAATGACTGGTATTGAGAATATCACTGAAACCACTCAGAACTAACCAAATAAACAAGAATAAAATGGGTGAAAACAATCAACAAGCCATAAGCAACATGGAAGACACAGTAGCGGCAATACACCTGAGCGCCTGAGTGAGGTTATCGCGAGCAAGGCCCACCAGGGAACTTGCTTTGTGGACCACTGTTAGCACAGCTGACCAGCACATGTGATACTGATGGGGCTACTCCTCGGTATTAACTTGTGTCATCGCACCACCTTGCCACGTGCTCTATGCAATATTATTTGGTTCTTGTGATGGCTGCTTCCGATCATGTGGCTTCAAGTTTCCAGCTATTTCAGGTATCAGTGTATTTCTCCTCCCCTGTTAAGATGCTGTCCATGCCAGAGTCCGGGATGGAAAGTTTGGAGGTTTTTTGTTCATTTTTGTTTTGTTTTTTAGCCCCTGCTAAGGCAATATACTAAGAAACAAGTTAACAGTGGCAAGAGGGATGGGAAAGAGGCAAAATAGAGGTAGGGGATTAAGAGACACAAATACTATAAAGTAAATAAGACACACAGATATACTGAACAGCAGAAGGAATCTAGCCAGTATTTTATAACTTTAAATGGAGTATAATCTATAAAAACATTGTATCACTATGTTATACATCTGAAACTAATATAATATTACAAATCAACTATACATTAAGTTAAAAAAAAAAGAATGAAGGTTAAAGTTTGTGCTCTCCAAATATCGTTATAGAAAACCTCCCTTACGTGCCCATTTTCTGCCACCCCACTACCTTAAGAAAACAGATGATGGCGTTCCCGTCGTGGCGCAGTGGTTAACGAATCCGACTAGGAACCATGAGGTTGCGGGTTCGGTCCCTGCCCTTGCTCAGTGGGTTAACGATCCGGCGTTGCCGTGAGCTGTGGTGTAGGTTGCAGATGCGGCTCGGATCCCGCGTTGCTGTGGCTCTGGCGTAGGCCAGTGGCTACAGCACCGATTCAACCCCTAGCCTGGGAACCTCCATATGCCACGGGAGCGGCCCAAGAAATAGCAACAACAACAACAAAAAAAAAAAGACAAAAGACAAAAAAAAAAAAGAAAACAGATGACATGCTGTCTCTCCGACTGCCCTGCCCTGCCACAACATCCACCGCCCTCCTTGGGTACCGCATGAGTTTCCTATTGCTGTCACAACAAACTTCCATAAATGCGATGGCTGAAAACAACATGAGGGTGTTACTTTACAATCTCAGAGTCAAAAGTTGAAAATGTGTCTCACTGGGCCAAGATACGGTGTCAGCAAGACTGTGTTCCTTTCTACAGGCTCTATAAAAAGAATCCTTTCCCTTGCCCTTTCCAGCTTCTAGAGGCTGCCCACATTCCGTGGCTCATGGCCCTCCTGCTCCCATCTTCAAGCCAGCACAAGAGGTCTTATCACACTGCATCACTCCAGCCTCCTCTTTTGCCTGCCTCTCCCACATGTAAGGACCTTTGTGATTAGCCTGGGCCCATCTGGATAACACAGGCTGGGTCCAGGCATCTCAAAGTCCTTAATCACATCTGCAAATCCCCTTCTGCCATGTAAAGTAACATATCCCCAGTTTCTAGGAATTCAGACATGGTCATCTTAGCAGGGGGCAGGAAGCGTTATTCTGCCTACATCCAAAAACAAAGCAGGTCAAGAATCCTGGCAGGCTAGCTCCCTGCAGCCCCCACACTGGCCACCCCTCCAGGTTTGGGCGCATCTCTAACCACCAGGGGGGTTTCATTCCTTTGTCACTGGAAGTAGGTGGCAGGGGGAGCAGGGTGGCAGTTAGAGGTAGGTGGCTAATGGTCAGGTCATCCGCAGCTGAGTGTTTATAGTTTACAAGTACAAAACTACCCCTTTCCAAATGACTGTCCCAAAATGTTCACCCCAATAGGAAATGAAGTACAGGAGTGCCTCACTACAAGAAAACGCCCCATAAGAAAACCTGCCTTTACATAGATAATTTGCCAAAGCACCGGAAGTCGACAAACCCTCACCCTGCTGGAACTCCCAGCAGTTTGCACCACTTAAATGTCTACTAATGGGCTAAAGCAGTTACTAATAGGCTAATAAGCAAGCCATTAACAGCTTCTTAAGTAGCAGGCTGGGGGAGCTGATCCTCTCAGTTATTTAAAAAAAAAAAAAAAAAAAAAAACAAGCCCTAAATTGAGACAAGAATTGTTTCCCTTAAGGTTGACTTACTTGGCTCCAAATATGGAGGCAGCAATTGCTCAAGTTACAGAGGAATTCCTCCCTTTATAAAGATATTCATTCTGAAGGATCCTGCCAGATTCTTCCCTTGGGCATCGAAATGTTGGCTTATTGGCTATGAATTACTTCCAGAATCACTAAGGAATAGAGACATTTTTTAATGGAGCCTTAAGAGACGTAACTGTTTAAAAATCAATCAAAATGAAAACTGAGCCTGGTGGCAATTGTAATAGGATCGTCCCAAGCATAATTGGCTAAGAGTGCAAGTGAAGTCAGGGTCCTATTAAAAGCTGATTATCCCTACCATGAAGCTAGAGCCTCCTATGCATTCACTCAGCCAATAAAAGACTTACAGAGCACATAGTAGGTGGTCATCTATCACAGAACATTGGAAGATAAATGGGTGAAATTCTGGGCTGTTATGGAGTTTACATTCTGTAAGTGGAAGGACTGAAAATAAATAAAAACAGCTACATTATATGTTAGGGGACAAGTACATGGGAAAAGAGAGAGCACAGGAAGGTAGTAGCCCTGGGCAAGAGGAGAAGCAGCGAAAGGATACCCCCTTAAAAAGGCAACATTTAAACAAAGACTGGAAGCAGGTGAGCATGGTGAGTCAATAGGAAATCCAGTCATTGGCTGACAGCAAGTGCAAAGGCCCCGAGACAGGACAGTATCACATTTCTTTGAGGACAAGTAAGGAGGTCCATGGAGCCAGTGAAGGAGGGTAGATGAAGTCACAGGGGCAACAGGGGCCTGGATTACATGGGCCTTAAAGGTCATTGTAAGAACTCTGGGCTTTTTTTCCAAGAGGAATGAATTATTACTGGAGGATACAGAGCAGAGGAGGGAAGGAATCCTGGTCCAGCATCAAAAGCATCCCTAGTTGCTTCTAGGGGCCACCAAGGTGATGTCCACCAGCGGGCGTGTTCTCCTGCGGTACCCTCCTCATCCAGAATCCTCTTCCTCCATCCCCTACCAGTGCCCTCTGGGAAAATGCCAATGCCTGGCCAGAGGGCTGCCCCCTGACCTCCTGAGTGGCCAGTCCTGCGCCACCACAGCAGTGCCACCAGGGCTTCCCAGCCCAGTTCTGCCCTTGGAGAGCTGAGTCCCAAAGCCACACACTTTGATACAGACGCGTATCACCTTTCCAAATAGGTCCTCCGGCTTTTACTAAGCCATTCCTCTTTCAAAAGAAAAGACACTCCCCACCACGTTTCCATTTTTCCATTTCCAGGTATACTTCTCTCATGATTGAAGATTTTTATTGCATTATGTCTTCTCATAGCTCCATTTTCCGTGAGTGTATTATTCCTCTGAAGTCTTACTATATGAGTTTAAAATATAGCCTCTTTTCTCACTTCTTTGGCTATATCCTGCAGGGGAAATCCCTCTGATGGCAGGAGATATTTTTTTTTTTAGTTGTATTTCCCTCCAATACTGAGCACCAAGCTCTGCAGACAGTCCACAAGCGCTACGTTGTCAACATTGGCTAAATTCGTGTTTGTTAATTCCCTGTGACCTCAGCCCTGTGCTGGGCACTGCAGCAATCACAGAAGTGAAAGGTGCCCGCCTCCCCCCAAATAAGCTTCTATGTTCCAGTAGATAAGACAAGTCTGGGAAACAGCATCAAATAACTGTAGAATATGGTTAAGGGCAAGAATTGAACATTCTCATCTTTCGCTCCTGTAATTCACGAAGGAACTGGGTGGGGTCGGAACAGCGGAGAATGGTTGCCCAGGGAAAACAGGACTTGAACCGGAGGCCTTGAAGGACGCACAGAGCCACCACACTCCATTCAAGAGGGAGATGCAGCATAAGTGGCAGCCACCATTTCTGTGGCTCAGGCTATTTTTACAACCAGCCTTGTGAATGCCTATGTTGTGGCCAGTAACCCCTACCTGAGTTTCCTGGGTTTACACAAGCTTTTAAGTTTGGGAATAGAGACTAGACCTCTGCAAAAACCCTATCCATGTTCCATCCACAACAAAAATCAAGGCCCAAGGTACTTACCTATTATATTACATGACCTTAAATAACAGGAATAAAAATGTGCCTAACTTGGCGGCAAAAGAAGCCAGGCAGCTGGGGACACTGAAGGGTTTGTCACAGGTATTTAGGATCTGGTGACTGACACTAGGAATTATCACAAATACCTAACAGAGGAAACTTTTCTGCTGATGGCTGAGGTACCAGATGGGGCTTAGGAATCAAGAGCTTGAAACTGAAGGGGGCACTATCTCAGCTACATAGCATTATACCCAGAGGCATAATAATACTATTTGTACCACCTTGGCAATTCACCCTCCACTAAATGAATCAGCACCCCGCAGTAAGCAGGAGCCCACAAAGTCATCGGGAAACAGGCAATTCAAGATAGAAAGCACAGTTGTGGTCTCTTTCTGCCCAATGAGAAAGAAACCAGATATTCAGCTGCTTGATAAGTGTTTAAAACGATGAACTTACTGACATTCTTCTTCCACCAATGAAAACAACGCTTCAGAACATATGCATCCATAAGACATGTCTATGGACATAATAAAAGAGCTTAAAGTGGCTGTAGGAATCATGGAACACCAGCTTAAAAACTGGTCATCCAAGAGATGAAAATGATTTTTGTATGCTGGCATTAAAACTTGTCATCTCCGGGTGCTGTTGCAGGGGAGAAAATTATAAAATTCATTACCTGAGGTCCTACTTACCCTTTATTACCTAACAATTGGTATTTACTGATTTAATAACCACCTATGTGGATCCCAAGTGTCATTATTTGCCTCTGTTGACTGAGCCCAAGTCCCCGCGAAGAAATTAAAGTTGTGTGAAGTGTAAAGACTTCACATGTACGCAACAGATCTTCTCCAGGCAAGGCCTGAATAAGTCGGATCACATACAAACAAAGGTTGCTGGCTAGGAATCTAGTAGGTCTCTGCATTATGGAATAACTATTTTGAAAAGTGAACAACTCTTCCCTAATATATGGAATGTGTAAAACTGGACTTTTGCTTATTGTATTTTCTAAAAGTTGAGTCCGCTTGCCTTTGGGGTTCTAATTCCTCAAAAGAAGATCAATTATTTTTCTTTAAAGATGAAACAACAATCAACCCCCAAAGAAGGCTACAGTCAGAACCTGGACTCACTATCTTATCATTCTCCTGTCTTTAAGTCTTGGCCAGCTTTGATCTTTAGCATGTGATTTCAGGGTAATCATACACACAGGTTTGCCCAGAACAGTGCTGGTTACACGTGCTGTGCCGGCATGACTATTTAAGGCAACTCACTCTCAAAATGTCCTGAGTTGCATGACACATTATATAGCTCCCCCATATATTACAGATTCTAAGAAACTATGAATTTATTATATCTTGAAATCAATTAAGAAGACAGCATTTGGGACATTATTCCCCTTCCCCCAAGGATGAAAGCACGGCTCTTTTATAATCCACTTGGAAAGTTTTGCTAAGTACTCAAGCCTCCATCCATGAAGTTGCTGACTGTACATTTCCAACCCCAAATCAAAATCCTCTCTTAATGTCCTTCTCTCTACAACCGCCCTCTTTTGTCTGTGGTTCTTTGAACACTGTGGATAACAGTTGCATGTTAGCAATTGAACTCAATCAACAAGAATATACTCAGCGCCCCAGACATACCTCGGGTAATGCAAACATCCCTGGTATATCAATCATTGGATTAGATTATGATTCCTCACCATTTTTAATGCCCTTGTACCCAAAAATTTATGTGGAAACTGAGGCTTAAGGAAAAGGATAAATTCATTGAGAACACAGCCTAACAGCGATTCCAAGCTTTGCCTAACAACCACCACCCACAAACTGTGCCCTAACGTAGACATGCACAGTCCTTCCCAGTGACAGCAGAAAATCTTCAAAAGAGACACAGATTCATTCTACAAATGTCCTATTTTCTGGCTATTTTTTTATATACTGAATTGGTAATGGAGCTAATCAAGGTTCAAGATTGCTCTTTCTGGGGGCCAAATTTTTCTTTTCTCCATGTCATGCTTTTTATTCAGAAAATAATTTTCTTTGCATTGTTTTCACAAAAGCTTTCCAACACCCCCAAATAATGCGGAGAAAATGGCTTTTATTTTGAACAGGCTTTTTCAATGCACACTGTATCTCTCAGCATATCTATTATATTAATCTAAGCCTTAATGATACAATGGGTAAAAACAGTGTACGGATGTGTATAAATGAAAAATTTAATAGATTTCCCTCTCAATGTAATAGAATTGGCATGAGGCATTGGAAACAGGAGTGAGAGTAGTCACTCAAGCATTGTGTTTACATGATATTTAAATACAAGTGGCTGGGGTATAAGTACTCCTGAGTACACCTGAAAGGGATGGTGCCTCCTAATCATTGTTTCAGCAAGTGACAGTTGTTTACACAACAGCAGCACATTCGCTGCTGATTTGAATAATAAACATGCTTAAATACCAGCTGGATAATAGAAGGATAATTGAAACATAGTTTAAAGCTCTGATTTACAGGCATTGTGGAAACACTTTTATTTGCTGTACAATGCCACACTTCTGTGTAGTCCCTGGGGGGAAAAAATAAGGCATTGTTTCAACCACTGCGATCTATTAAACTTGATTAATACACCTAGCATATGTACCCATAGCTCAAGCCATGCCTGCGCGTACTTGAGACAGCTATTGTACAATGTGTTTTAGCAAAACACTTGAGGCTATAATAGAACCATTTAGGAGGCCAGCAATGCAGTGTGTCCACCAGGGCCCTGAACAACGGATGGGAACACAGGTATCTGAAACAGAACCCGAGTGCATCACCCAGGTCCCATGATTCACAGGTGAAAAATGAGAGGGTTGACCTGGATAATCATTAATGGTAAAACTTTACAAAGTTATGATTGTAAACGCCAGCACATCTTTCTGTTTCTTCACATGGCCATTTTCTTCTTTCTATGCCATTGCCACTATCTTCATTCAGGATAGTTTGACCTCTTAACCTGTCACCTGACCTGGGCATCTGTTCCTAGGGCATCCCTGTTTCAACCAGCTCCCACAGCATCACCAAGTGAATGGACCCTTTTCAGGTAGGAGCTACCTGCCCAGGTTGGCTCTTGTGGGAGGCAGCACCTGGAAGCAGTCCGTTACCATCCAGGTCCACAAATCTGGGGCCCCTGAGACATGATTGCACCTCTTCTCTTGGAATAGGTCATACTTGGGGAAGTGGCTCCCATAACCAAATAGCAGGAGCCTAATTTGCCAGTCGGGATGTTAATGTGTTCATTGATTTACCAATTTACCACGGGAAATACACCTTAGAGGATAATTTACATGGGTCATTCAAAACACTCTCTCCTGGAATGACTGCCTCAGAGGAGCAAATTACATGTCAGAAAGTTGCTTAATGAACAGAAAGTAAGAGCAAAAGGAATGGGATGAATTGCCACTTTTTACGCCCAGGAAAATGTTGCCTAAAAGTAATAGCACTTAGGCATCAAGCCAGATACCTATTATCTCCAATTCTTACAAAAACCCCCAGGAATTATTACTCCCTTTTCAATATAAGGAACTGATCTAAAGCCACATTGCTGCTGAGTTATCACTTTGAAGCCACACTAGCTGCTAACTATTGACTAATCATTGTATTGATGACCAATAACAATCACCATTGGCTAATATTCAGGTATTGCTCTCTGTTTCTGTCTCTTAGATTGGGCTGAATAAAAAAGGGCTAAGTGTTTATTTTCAGACTCCTTTTTTGGTGAATCCCATAGATGTGGAATGAGTGACTGAGTGAAAGGTTTAATAAACCTTAAATGACTGACTTAATGCCAGAGAATGTCTTTCTGTGAATACAGCTCGGCGCATAGTAAGAGAGTTTGGACAACTGTTGCATCTAATCCATTAAAGATGATGTTGCTTCTGTAAATATACCTAATCTCGTCTCGTAGGAGTCACTCACTAAAAGTTAGTTTCCATCACAACCATACCCTGAATCCTGAAGCTGCGTGACCAGCATCGTTCCATGTACAAAATCTATTTCTTAAGGCCATCGTCGCATCGTGTTACTCACCATTCAAAATCAGGTCCAAAACCAAGAGGTCCACTTTCAGAAGAAAGGACAGCAGGGCCAAAAGGCTTTACTCAGCAGGTCATGGCACCATCTTGCCCTCAGATCCCCTTCTAAGGGAATCTGCTCCAGTCAACGTCACTGTTAAGGGAATTACTTTCTACTTCTCTCCGAACCCCAGCTAAATGGAAGGACAAGGGCCATGACCCAAGGACAACAGATGCAGAGGCCAGCCAACAACCTACCACATGGCCAGACATAAAGCAAGAGCTGGGTCCATCATCTCAAGTTCTCTCTCTCTCTTTTTGTCAGATTAAAGGTGGGCAGTTGGTTGTAAAGCCACGAGGTACAATCAGGGCCATGAGGCATCAAAGCCAATTAGTTATACAGAGGCAGGAACTATGCATAAAGAGAGAAGGCCTGGAGGCCTTGGCCTTGACTCAGTTTCTTGAGATAAGGAATAAGGCAAAAATGGACCTTCTTCAAGTATTGTAACCCTGTTTATGATGCTGAATGTTGATATAAACGAAGTAATTTTCAGCATGAAAAGAAAGCACATTTATATTCTTGGGGGGGATGCATAATTTTATCCAAAGTCTTTCTCGCCATTCATTAAAATGATGTGTGGGGTTTTTTTTTTTTTTTCCATTCCTGAACTATTTATGAGTAATTAAAGTGATTTCTTAATGGGGAAAAATCCTGTATAACCAGAATAAAAATTCTTGGCCATAATCTATTTTTTTAATTTGCTGGCATTTTACTTTGTTTTTATTTTTAGCAAATTTTATTTGCTAATATAGCACTTACAATTCTCTTATGATATATTCATCATAATGGATATAGCCTAAGAGAAATTGGTTACTAATTTTTGAAATATCCTCAAAGAAACTGGTTACTAATTTTGGTTGTAATCTTTGCCAAGTTCTGGTATAAGATTATGCTCACTCAGGAAATGAAATTATAAACTTTCACTTTCACACTGTTTTCATGATTAGAAGTAATTTTAAAGCATAGGAATCACCTATTCTTTAATACCTTGGAAAGGTAAACATAAAAAGACCTTAACCCTTTTCTTACATAAAACACACTTTTTCAACTTTTCTGGTCACTAGTTTATTCAGATTTATTGTCACAGAAATTTTTTTGGCTTTGCATGCATAAGTTCCTGCACCAGGGATTGAACCCATACCTCAGCAATAACCAGAGTCACAGCAGTGATGATGCCAGATTCTTAATTCACTGAGCCACTGGGAAACTCCAATCTTTATAGAATTTTTACAGTTAGTATTATACAACTTTAATTAACAATCTGTCAAAATTTTAAAAACTTTTTCTACATACTTAGTTATATCCCATTTTGTTCCCTACATTAATCACAAGTTTAATAACTTTTTCATCTTCTCAAAATCCTAGAATTTACCAACTACGCTACTTTGTAACTGTTAAAGCATTTGTAAATCTCTGCTTCTTGTTTTGTTTTTGTTTTTTAGGGCCGCACCCACAGCATACGGAAGGTCCCAGTCCAGGGGGTCGAATCCGAGCTCTAGCCGCCGGCCTACACCAGAGGCTCAGCAACTCAGGATCCAAGCCGAGTCTGTGACCTACACCACAGCTCACGGCAATGCCAGATCCTTAACCCACTGAGCAAGGCCAGGGATCAAACCAGTATGGTCGGGTTCATTAACCACTGAGCCACGACAGGAACTCGGATAATCTAGTTTTTCTGTGTGAATTTTTGTATCTTTTTATCATCATTCTAATTCAAAATTTGTCAGAATGTCTGGGTGTGATTTTCTTTTCATTCGTTTTGCCTGGAGTAGTCTTTGAAATCTACTGATAAGTCTTTCTTCAGCTAAAAAAAAAAAATGTCTTTCATCACATATTTATATATTTGGGGTTTGCTCCTTTCCATTTATTCTGCCCCACATTCAGAGGCATCAATTACTCATATGCTGTCTCTCCATTCTCTTCTCCACTTCTGTCATTTCTCTTAGAATTTTTAATCTTCCTTCCCCTTCCACATTCTTATAGAGCCTTTAAAGTTTGTGCCTCCAAACAATATGATTTTCTTTTTTTGTTTTTCTGTTTTTGTCTTTTTGCCTTTTCTAGGGCTGCTCCCATGGCATATGGAGGTTCCCAGGCTAGGGGTCGAATCGGAGCTACAGCTACCCGTCTACATCACAGCCACAGCAACTCGGGATCCAAGCCGAGTCTGCGACCTACAACACAGCTCACAGCAATGCTGGATCCTTAATCCACTGAGTGAGGCCAGGGATCGAACCTAGTCGGATTCGTTAACCACTGCGCCACGACGGGAACTACCCAGTATGATTTTCTAACACATCACTTAGTGCTCTATTTTATCTCTAAGTACTGCTGTGAAAACTTTGGATTTTTTCCCCTATCCTTCCATCTCTGTTCATCTTTCTTTTTGCCTCCTACTATGGCATTTTTCTTTTACTCCTGTTGATGTGGCCTCTACTGAAGATGTCAAAGAATTTTCTGAACTTTAAATCTGATGGCTGACATTGATCTCTCTGTAGTAGGCATTTCCTTGAGTTTTTCTTTATTCACAATGTTTTCATAGCCCTGCTTAACCTTGAACTAGGTGAGTCATACCTACCTTTAGACTTTGTCAAAACACATAGCGAGGTGAATGCCTGAGTCTCACTTTGAACTAGGACACCATGTTGCACCAAAGCTCTTTTAGCACAACTTGACCAGAATAAAAATCAGGGATCGTGACTTCTTACTTTCACACCCATCCCAACTCCTGCCTCCATAACACGGATGGAGGACCCAAAGGCATAAGACTCGTGCAACCAAAGATTCCTGTGACGAAGAGCAAAGTGCCTCTAACTTCACTTCTGAAGCTACTTAAACATCGCCCTTTGAGAAAAACGCAGAGAAATGTTCTTACATAATCAGTCGCACAGGCTGGGTGCCTATGACCACAGACAGTGTCTCCTCTGGTATTTTAGAGCCCCGCATCACTACAAGCAGCATCCCCACTCTCTCTGCTACCGCTGTTCCCACCACGTGACTTTCCAGAACGTGGCTACTCTTAAATTGCATTGGCCAGCTCAGAGCCACACTCTACCTCCCCTCACACCTGCCCCGCTGGGCTGCCCCCGGGGGTCTGCTGAAGGGACTGGCCACAAACCGTTTCCCAGGGGAACAGCAGTTCCCACACAGCATTCCAAGGACATACATGCTTTTAAAAAAAAAAAAATGGGGGACAAACATTTTCAGGACTTGTTCACAGGCACTTTACAAGAGGGAGAGAGAGCACACATGCAAGAAAGATAGTCAGCATCGGCGTGCTCAGAAACATGGAAAAGGACATTTCTCTATCGGTGACAATGCCTATTATATGACATTCAAACACCACAAGTGCTATTCAGCTGCTTGTAAGTCACGAAAGGTGAGTGAAAACACTTACCGCCTTTGGAGAAAAGGGAAAGGAGGTGGAGAATCCTTCACACAAAGATCCACTTTGACTTAAAACAGTACTAGGAATCTCTGCGCACAAAGCCCACCTATTAAGATTCTGAACAAATGGGGAGCCTCAATACCACAAGGCTCCGTTGTTAATATGTGGTTAGCTATGTCAAGGACACCAAACAAAGCTGCTTTTCATGTGTCCGTTTGAGCTCTCCCAGTTGATAACCACAGAGACTCCTGGGTCACAACCCCAAACGGGCGGCCATTGTGCCGGAGAACACAGCAGATGGTCCCCAGTGCAGGCAGTGCCACCAGGGGACCGGGACTTGTGCCACCTGGGCTGGGGCTCAGCAAAACTCAGCAGTAGATGAAGGGTTACGCAGAGGCCTGTTCGTTCTCCACCCCTCCCCTCCTCCCCCAGCTCTGAGGCTCATTGGAGCTGCCCTCCTCCCAAGCAACCTCCTGCCCCTGCCTCGGGGGCCCCAGGACGGCCTTCCCTCTGGACCCTGGCTCTGCCAGGCCAAAAATCTACTTAATGCTGAGGCTCCGATGGCGGCTGACAGGGTAAGCCCAACTCCTTGCCAGCTAACTGAGGCATTTTGTTCAAAGTCAAGGTAGCGTTTGAACAGCTACCTTTAATGCGTCTTCACCACTAGGCTGGGAGGTGAAGGGAGGGTGGGCGAGGAGGCACAGAGCAGTTTCTCCTCCAATGATGCACCTTCCCCTCCATGAAAAACATATAAATATAAATGTACACACACACATATATACATAGACGCAGTGTCTGACTCCACCTAGAACAAGCCCCATCCTGTTTCTGCCCCGATTCCATCTCACTAAGGTGGGAGCAGCGCTTCCTGGATCCTTTGCTTCTCTTCTGATTAGCAAGTTATTCTCAAAGTTCCCTGAAGGGGAGGTCCTGACCCAGTGGGCCCTAAGCTGAGCTGTTCCATAGCCCTGCCCTCTCTAGAGGCCACTCCCCTTCCCCACTGCTAAGAGTTTTGTGCTTTTTAGGGGCACACCTGCAGTCTGGCAGTTTCTGGGCTAGAGGGGGAATCAGAACCACAGCTGCCAGCCACAGCCACGGCGACGTGGGATCCGAGCCACATCTGCGACCCCCACCACAGCTCTCACGGCAACACCAGATCCTTAACCCACTGAACAAGGCCGGGGATCAAACCCAACTCCTCATAAATACCAGTTGGATCCACAATCCCCTGAGCCACGCGGGAACTCCCATTGCAGTTTTGTTTGGGGGGGGGGGGGGCTTTTTGTCTTTTTAGACACACCTCTGCTGTCAAATGCAGCAGATGATACTATAATATTCCACCCTGTGTCTCCTCCACTTGACTCCAGACTCCTCCAAAGTAAGGATGGTGTCTTAGGATTTCTGTATCTTCGGCATTCACCCTGGAGTCTGGGATCAAGGGGATGCTCAGTGTTTAATAAATGAAGCAATCTGGAGGAAAATGAGCTTTTTCTGCACTTTATTTTTTTACTTTTATTTATTTATTTGTTTTTGGTCTTTTCTAGGGCCACACCACAGCATATGGAGGTTCCCAGGCTAGGGGGTGAATCGGAGCTGTAGCCACTGGCCCACACCAGGGCCTCAGCAACTTTTCTGCATTTAGATCTGTGATGTTATCCACAAACCCAACTTGCCAGGGAGGGTGATTCTGAAACACTGCGACCTTGACCCCTCAACCACTCGCACCCACTTGATGCTCCCTCCTGTTGGCTTCCTAGTCTTTCATCTCCTACGCATGCCGCTTGTGCCCTCCCTGAGACACTTCTCCACACCTAGACTACCACCTCTCTGTTCCTACAAGGGTGCTCAGAAATGCACCTTCTTATGTCTGCCTTCCTTAAGCAACGGCACTCAGGGCCTGGCCTTGCCTTGGTCATATCCCACCAGATTAAGAGGCATATTTCCCACGATACTATTCTACCCTTGACTCTTGAGATGTGCATGTCCCAGCTCCCCATTAAGAGCTCAGGCTCCCTAAGAGCACGAACTTCCAGATCCTGCCAAAGCTTCCCTCCCACTACATCACAACGAGGGTCATCTGCTCCGTATTTCATATTTAGTCAGGGGACAATTATGATGACTCCCCAAAGGATACAATGCAGAGTTGCACTTTGGGGAGGGGATCAGGAAGGGCCTCAGGAGTGTGTGACTTTTAAACTGACACCTAAGGATTCACAGAACATAGTCAAAGGCGGGGAAGGGCCTAGAGAGAGGTCACATCCCACAGCTTCCACCCCAGAGCACAAAGAGGCAGAGCCAGGACAGAAACCCAGGCAGCCTGAATGGCACCATGCCCCACCATGGGGAGCCATGTCAGGCAGGATTTCAGTCCTAAGAGAACGAGAAGGAATCGCGGAGTTGGAAGCCAGAAAATGGAATGATCATTGTTGGACCTTAAAAAAGAATCACTTGAGAATGGACTGGAAGAAGACAGAGATGCGTCAGAGAGCCCACTGGGAAGGAGGGATGACGGAGGCCAGGGCCAGGTGGAAGCAGTGGTGGTGGAGCAAAGCGGATGTTCTCCAGAGATGCTCAGGTGGTTCAGGTGACAGAGATGTCAGGACTGACAAAGTGACCAGATAAGGCAGAAACTGCTAGTCCTCCAGATGTTCTTACGTGCCTTAACATTGCCAGTAATTCTGTATCTTTCTCTTAATTTTCTGCATTAAGAAATGAAGGTCTAAAGAAATGGCAACTTCAAGGTCAGAGAGGCTGTGAATGGTGTAGCCAGGATTTGAAATGTAGGTACACAAGTCTGCCTTTCCTGGTCTTTGAGGGCTAGGCCCATGTCTTGGTCGTTTTATATTCCAAGCCCAATGGGGTCCATGCCTGGCATATGGCAGGGAATGAATAAATTACTAAACGAATGAGCAGGATGAAAGGCCCCCACAGGCTCCAGCTCTGCCCCTGACATTGCCTTTTAGGACATTACCACAGAGTGGCAGGTCTCACTGTCCCCAGGAAGCACCATCAGAATCTTCCAGGCCTACTAAACGACAAGTTCACTCAAAAGTACCCTAATGTCACATTTCTTTGTCTGCTGTCAGGCCCCAGGTGTTTGCACCTGCCCATGGGCCCTCTCTCACCTGACGAGCTAGAGAGCTTCTGAGTCTGCACCTCAAAGTTTCATCAATCCCTTAAGTAAAAAAAAAAATTAAGCCGAATTAAGCTGGATGGCTTAGGTATTATTTAAGTTCCTCCAAAATCTTAATAAATTTCACAAATATTTAACAAGGGAATTAATTTATGTAAAGATCTGCACGTATTTGATAAACTTGAACCAATGTTAATAAATCCTGTCCTGTTTTAATAACTGATGGATTAGGGTTCTATTTCCAACAAACAGTAAATACATAAAGGAAATATTTGTTATGTGTGTATATGTACTGTACCTGCCTTTCAAAGATCAAGAGAAGATTATCTTTGCCTAAAGGACTTTAAACCATCGTGGTGTGTGTGTGTGTTTGTTGGGAGAAGAGAGTGAACCAACACATGTTCAGACTCTCAAGCCAAAGATGACTCCTTGGATGAGACGGCCTGCGGGAAAGAAGACGGAAAGCTCAGACTATATAAAACTTCCAGAGGAGAGCAAGGACAAGAGTGAGAGAAGCCCTCAAGTACCTATACTCTATTTTTTTTTAATAGCAAATGCCTCTGCCATTCATTGATTCTCCCAGCCCTGCTTCCTATTTTCTCCAACCAATAAAATCCTCCCATCCTTCAAGACTTAGCACCGACTTCTGCTCTTGCCTGAAAACTTCGTTGGCCCTGTCTCCACCTCCAGGCCACAGCCTCTGATAGCATCCCGTAAATACCTACAGGGGAGCATTTATCTACTGGGCTTATCACTGTGCAAGTAAGTCTGTATCCTTCACTGCTTTGTGAGTTCCCTCACAGTCCATCATCAAGGACCCACATTCTCCCAACAAATAGCAAACAGTGTTTGCCAGGTGATAGGCTAGATAATGACGGTGCAATGGACAGAAAATGACAGGCGGGAGATTCTTGCCTTCATGAAGCTTTTCGTCTTGCTGGACACGGCAGACACTGTTGGTACCTATCCACATCCTTTCAGCATTTATCTCCATAGAAAGAAGGACTGGTGAGGTGGGTGTGGGGCAAGGGCAGGAGAGGAGAGAACTCTTCACCTATAGAGGACAAGCAGGAGTGTCAGCGAATCAGTCCCCCCCGCTAGCAGTCCTCAACCAGTGATGGATGGAGAGTATGTAGATACCCCTGCTTCCTTCATCCTTGGTTGAGATAACAATGCAGCATGTTCTATACTGTTCCAAGATCTCCTAGCAGGATTGAGCTCTAGCTACTCAGAGTAGTAACTGCCTTGAAAATAGTCCCTTTGTGGGCTTCTTATCTCACATCCCTAGTCGCTCCCAGATTTTCTGGGGATTGTCTTCCAAATAAACTATTTATGATGGAATTCCTTCTTGGGGGTCTGCTTCCGGGAAAATTCAAATGGAGACACTGGAGAATAATGAAGTAAGAAGTTGTATGATCTCAACTTCTTGGTGTACATACTCATCCTTTAAATGTGACCACATGTAATCCTCATCCTTCGAATGTGGACTTATGGGCTGGACTTACTGAATTGTTTCTAGTACACAGAACATGGTTCACATGATGGGATGTCACCAGACTATAAAAAGACAGTGGCTTCCATTTTGGGTGCGTTCTCTAGGGAAAGACAGCTGCCATACTGTGATGCAGCCCTGGGGCAAGGTCCACCCAGCAAGGAACTGAAGCTTGCCAGCAACCACATAATTCTGGAAGCAGATTTTCTGAGATCTGCCAATCACCAAGTGAGTGAGCTTGGAAGCAGATCCCTCCCCATTCAGGCCTTGAGATGACAGCAGCTCCAGCCAACACATTGACTGCAACCTCGTGAAAGATGCTGAGCTCGCCTAGCTGAGCTGTACCCAGACTCCTTACCTATGGGAGATAATAAATGTTTGTTGTTTTCATCTGCTAAGTTTTTAGTAATTTGTTATGTATCAACAGATAACTATTAAAAGTGATATGATAAAATTCTAAGATGTGATATAATTATATCATGGGCTGTCTTCCTCCTTTTGAAGCAATTTGGTTAGTGTAAAAGAAAATCTTATCACATCACTGAAAATAAGAAAGGGGTCTCACCTACACATCTGAAAATTTGGGTTCCCATGAATATAGGATCCTAAAAATAGAAAGACTGCCACTGGCCTATCCTGCCTATACCTAGAAGAGACCCTTCTTCTACGAGAGCTTTTTATTTTTTTTTACTTTATTTTTGTATTAAAGTGTAGTTGATTTACAATGCTGTGCCAATTTCTGCTGTATAGCAAAGTGACCCAGTCATTCCTATATACACACACACACATATATATACATACATATGTGTGTATATGTGTGTGTGTGTATATATATATACACACACACACATATATATACACGTGTGTGTGTACATAAAACATCCTTTTCCATCATGGTCTATTCCCGGGGAATGAATATAGTTCCCTGTGCTGTACCATAGGAACTTGTTGTTTATCCATTCTAAATGTAATAGTTTGCATCTATAACTCCAAACTCCCAGTCCATCCCACTCCCTCTCCCCTCTCCCTTGGCAACCACAAGTCTGTTCTCCATGTCTGAAAGTCTGTTTCTTTTCTGTAGACAGATTCATTTTTGCCATATTGTAGATTACACATATAAGTGATATCATATGGCATATGTCTTTCTCTTTCTGACTTAGTTCCCTTAACATGAGAATCTCTAGTTGCATCCATGTTGCTGCAAATGGCATTATTTTCATTCTTTATTATGGCTGAGTAGTATTCTATTGTATATATGTACCATATCTTAATTTATTCATCTGTCAATAGACATTTAGGTTGTTTCCATGTTTTGGTTATTGTGAATGGTGTCGTTATGAACAGAGGGATGAATGTGTCTTTTTGAATTACAGTATTGTCCAGATATATGCTCAGGAGTGTGCCTGCTGGATCATACGATAATTCTGTTTTTAGTTTCTGAGGAACCTCATACTGTTTTCCATAGTGGCTGTGCCAATTTTTACATTCCCACCGACAGAGTTGGAGGGTTCCCTTTTCTCCATACCATCTCCAGAATTTATTCGTAGACTTTTAATGATAAACATTCTGACTAGTGTGAGGTGGTACCTCATTATTATTTTGATTTACATTTCTCTAATAATTAGCAATGTTGAGCATCTTCTCATGTGCCTACTGGCTATTTGTATGCCCTCTTTGGAGAAATGTCTATTTAGGTCTTATACCCATTTTTTTCAATTGGGTTGGTTTTTTTGTTTAGTTGTAAGGGTTGTTTGTATATTGGAGATTAGGCCCTTGTCAGTTGTAAGGGTTGTTCGTATATTTTGGAGATCAGGCCTTGTCAGTTGCCTTGTTTGCAACTATTTTCTCCCATTATGTAGGTTGGCTTTTAGTTTTTCTTATGGTTTTCTTTGCTATGCAAACGCTTGTAAGTTTGATTAGGTCCCATTTATTTATTTTTGTTTTTACTTCGATTGCCTTAAGAGATTGACCTAAGAAAAAATTGGCACCGTTTGTGTAAGACAATGTTTTGCCTATGTTCTCTTCTAATTTTATGGTGTCTTGTCTTATGTTAAGTCTTTAAGCCATTTTGAGGGTGTGTTCTAGTTTCACTGATGTACATGCAGTTGTCCAGTTCTCCTAGTGTCACTTGCTGAAGAGACTGTCCTTTTCCCTTTTTATAGTCTTGTCTCCTTTGTGGAAGATTAATTGACTGTATGTGTCCGGGTTTATTTCTGGGTTCGCTATTCTGTTCCATTGATCCATATTGTCTGTTTGTGTACCAGTACCACACTGTCTTGATCACTGTAGCTTTATAACATTGTCTGAAGTCTGGGAGAGCTACGCCTCCTGCTTTTTTATTTCCCTCAGAATTGCTTTGGCAATTCTGGGTCTTTTATGGCTCCATATAAATTTTTGGATTATTTGTTCTAGTTCTGCAAAAGATGTCATGGGTAATTTGATAGGGATTAGCATTAAATCTGTAGATTGCTCTGGGTAGTATGGTCATTTAAACAATTTTAATTCAATTCTTCTAATCCAAGAGCATGGGACATCTTTCCATTTCTTTGAATCCTCTTTAATTTCCTTGATTAAGTTTTATAGTTCTCAGCACGTAAGTCTTTCACCTCTTTGGTCACGTTTATTGGGGGGGTTTTTTTTGGGGGGAGTGATTTTAAAAGGTACTGATTTGGTTTTTTTTACATTTCTTTTCTGATATTTCATTGTTAGCATACATAAATGCAACCACTATGTGAATATTAATCTTGTATCCTGCTACTTTACTGAATTTGATTATCAGAACATGCAGTTTTTGTGTGGCGTCCTTAGGGTTTTCTATATATATATAGTATCATATCATCTCCATATAGTGACAATTTTACCTCTTCTCTTCCAATTTGGATACATTTTATTTCTTTTGTTTGTCTGACTGCTGTGGCCAGGAATTCCAATACTATGCTGAATAAACGTGGTGAGAGTGGGCATCCTTGTCTTGTTGCAGATTTTAGCACGAAGGCTTTCAGCTTTCTCTGTTAAGTATTAGGTTGGGTATAGGTTTGCCATAAATGGCTTTTAATATGTTGAGATATATTCCTCTATACCCATTTTGGTAAGAGTTTTTGTCATGAATAGATGCTTTTTTCTCCATCTACTGAAATGATCATGTGGTTTTTGACTTGTCTTTTGTTGATGCGACATATTACATTGATTTGTGTATGCATTCCTTGTGAACTTGGAATGAAACCCACTTGTTCATAGTGTATCATCTTTTTTATGTGTTGTTGGATTCAGTTTGCTAAAATTTTCTTGAGAATTTCTGCATCTATATCCATCTAAGCTATTGGCCTATAATTTTCTTTTTTGATGGTATTTTTGTCTGATTTTGGTATTAGGGTGACGGTAGCTTCAGAGATATCTTTGGGAGTGTTCTCTCATGTTCAATATTTTGGAAGAGTTTAAGAAGGACTGATATAAGTTCTCTGTATGTTTGATAGAATTTTCCTGTGAAGACATCTGGTCGGGACTTTTGATTTTAGGTAGTTGTTATTGTTATTATTATTATTATTACCTACACAATTTTACTTCTAGTGATTGGTCTGTTCAAATTATCTCTTTCTTCTTGATTCAATTTTGGTGGGCTGCGTGTCTCTTGAAAGTTGTTCATTTCTTCTAGGTTGTCAAATTTGGGGGCATATAATTATTCATAGTATTCTCTTATGGAGTTTTGTGTTTCTGCAGTATCCATTGAGATTTCTCCTTTTTCATTTCTCATTTTGTCTATGTGGGTTCTCTTGCTTTCCTTCTTGATGAGCCTGGCCAGAGGTGTGTCAATTTTGTTTACCCTTTCAAATAACCAGCTTTTGGTTTTATCGATTTCTTTCAACTATTTTTTAAATCTATATATTATTTATGTCCTCTCTGATCTTTACTATCTCTTTCCTTCTACTGGCTTTAGGGGTTTTTTGGGTTCTTATTTTTCTAATTCGTTTAGGTGGTAGGTTAGGTTGTCTATTTGAAATTTTTCTTGTTTTTCTGAGTAAGGCCTGTATTGCTATGAACTTCCCTCTAAGGATTGCTTTTATAGTATCCCATAGATTTTGTATGGTTGCATTTTCATTGTCACTTGTCTCAAATTATTTTTTAATTTCCACAAAACAAACACTAACAGACATAAAAGGAGAAATTGATGGGAAGACAATAATAGTAGGAGACTTTAACACCCCACTCACATCAGTGGACAGATCTTCTAGACAGAAAATCAGTAAGGCAACAGAGATCCTGAAGGAAACAGTGGAAGAGTTAGGCTTAATTGCTATTTTCAGAACATAACCTCCCAAAAACCCAGAACATACATTCTTTTTAAGTGTACATGGAACATTCTCTAGGATTGACCACATACTGGGACACAAAACTCACCTCAACAAATTTAACAGTATAGAAATTATTTCAAGCATCTTCTATGACCACAACAGCATTAAATAGAAATCAACACAGGAAAAGAAATAAGGAAAAACCAACTACATGAAGACTAAATAACATGCTACTAAAAAGCCAATGGGTCAAGGAGGAAATCAAAAAGGAAATAGGAGAGTTTTTAAGAGCCTATGCCCACACTCTCCTACACCTAGGTAAAGCCTCAGGCAAGCAGCTTCAGAAAAGGGGGATAAACAATGCAAAAGAGAAGTTCCCAAAGTTCCCCACCTTCTCTATGGTGCTTTGTTTGCATCCAATAAATCCATGGATGCCTTCTCACTCACCAGGAGTCACTCTTTATCTTAGAAGCCATATCCATCATGAACACAATTGCTGAAGAGACCCTACTAGGGGCCAGAAGAAGTTGCCACAACTGCCCTTAATTGGACCTTGATGTCCTTCCAATGGCTTAGATTTTTAAAACTTTTTGAAAGATGCAAACTACCAGCACTTACTCAAGAGGAAACTGACTTCCCATTCATTGCTGATGGGAATACAAAACATATAACCTCTTTGAAAACATTTTGGCAGTTTCTTACAAAATTAAATATATACCTACTATATGGCCAATCAAATTTTTATATACACAATGACTTGTACATGAGTCTCCCTAGAATTTTTTGTTTATTATGTCCAGAACCTGGGTTAGGGGGAGGAATGTTCATCACTTGGTGAATAGATAAATTGTGCTATATCCCCAAAAGGAATACTACTCAGCTATAAAAAGGAAAACCTTTTGATACAGAAACAATATGGATGAATCTCAAAACCATTATGCTGACAGATCTCAGATGCTAGAGAGTACAGAATAAATTATTCCCATTACATGAAATTCTAGACAAAGAAAAACTAAAATGATGGAAAATAGGTCAGTGATTGCCAAGGATTACGATCAAGGAAAGGAATTACCTCCAAAATGGCAAAAGGAAACTTTCTGGGATGAAAGAAATATGGTATATGATGATTACAATAATGATTACACAACTATATACATTTGTCAAGTCTAATTATATAACTAAAAACTTTATTGTACGAAAATTTTGCCTCAAGGAACCTTATTTTTAAAAATAACAGCAGGTGACTTTTTTTTTTAATAGATAAGGGGCAATCTGAGAATAGGAGATTTACTGGAAGTTTTTTAAAAGTCACAAAAGTAATAACTCAGCAGAGGAAGTGAAGAGCAGAATGCATGTTAATGAAAACTGAGTTTTGATTTAAAAGACTATCTTGAGAAATTCATCCCAAATATATGGAAAAAGCCAAAGTACTGGGATTTAAGAGAGGAACTTTAGGACTTGTGTAAGATAGAGCCAAGAGAACAATTATCAATACAAAAAAGAAAAAATGTCCAAAAGAAAAAGTAGTGGATGAATGAGAACTAAAAACCAAAGAAGTAATAGAAGGAAGCCCTCTCCACTGAAGAATGACCTAAATGTTCAAATATCAAAAATAAAAATCTTGTTAAACATTTGAAACTTTGAGATGAAAATGTGTTAAGTTTCCCGATGGACAAGATTAGCAACAATTAAAAAAAAAAAAAAAACCTCAGAATGTCACAGGATTCTCATAAGTGACACTAAAAAAGAAAAGACAGAAGAAAGATGATTTATATTTAATTCTTATATCAAATGTTTGTCATAGAATCTGCTATTCAGTGTAGTAATTATTTCTCCTAAGCATGGAAGAAAGAAAATTTTTAACATGTAAGTATTCATGCATTATATCTCTTTATGAAAAAATTACTCGTGAAAAATTCAGATAAAGTGAACATGAGTTCAAATGAAGACTTCATAAAGGAAGAGGACATAATACACATGAATTAACTGTTATCAAGGAAACCAATAATATGTGTAATTACTTCTAAATAAGTGTTAATAATATGGGTATGAAAAAAATTGGGTTTAAGAGAGAAATAAGTATCAATCTGGAAATAAGAATTTTGATTTTCTGAGACTCAATAGGAGATGGAAAGAAAGGAAGAAAGCAGAGCTAAACTTAATTTTTGGCAAAAGGGTAATTTCAGTTCATGAAATTAAATTAAAAAAAATACATTTTAAAACATTTACTGAGTGTAAAGATTCTCAATGTAATGCGATAAAGATTGCTTCCATGACAATCATGTTACAATATACAAATATATCAAAATATTACACCTTAAGTGTACAAAATGTAACATGTCCAATTTATGAAAATTTTTAAAAGCTAGGAGAATTTAAGATGTTTAAATTCCAAGCAACTTTGTGCACTGGTTGTGAGGGGAACGACAGCAAAGAGGTATCATTCAGGCAAAAGCTAAGAAAAAGAAAAAATGACACCAAGGCACATGATAAACAGAACAGGAGCATAAAAAGGGACAAAAGCAATACCAGGTACAACACTTATCCCAAAATAACAGAAGTCAGTTTTCTCAAGTTATGCAGGAAAAAAAAACAAAAACAAAAACAAAGCTAAACATAAATTCTCTATAAGAGATCTACTTGAAATGACATAAAACCAAAATGTTGAAAATAAAGAAATGGAACAACGATTTTTTTTTTGTCTTTTTGCTATTTCTTGGGCCGCTCCCGCGGCATATGGAGGTTCCCAGGCTAGGGGTCTAATCGGAGCTGTAGCTGCCGGCCTACGCCAGAGCCACAGCAACGCGGGATCCGAGCCGTGTCTTCAACCTACACTACAGCTCACGGCAACGCCGGATCCTTAACCCACTGAGCAAGGGCAGAGATCGAACCCGCAACCTCATGGTTCCTAGTTGGATTCATTAACCACTGCACCAAGACGGGAACTCCTAGAATAATGATTTTTACATTTACTTTTTTCCCTCTACTTTAAACACAAAAGTAATAGGCTTTTAATTAAGCTTTTAAAAGACAAGAGTTACATATCAAACTGGATAAGCATTTCTAGGGGCAAAAAATGAATAAAAACCACTGAAAAGGCAGAGAAAAGAGAATAAAACCAAAATAAAAATTTACCAAGTCAAGAGGAGCATCAAAAAGAGAAAAGGAAAAAAGGGAAATGAGTGGTAAACAGAAAAACAGGACAAAAATGGTAGATTAAATTAATAAATTATAATCAAAATAAATTTAAATGAATTAAAAGACAGTGCCCTCGGATTGGATTAAAAACATTAACAACGGTAACAACAAAATTGAGCTATTATGCCTCTTAAAAGATCTACACCCAAAAGAAAATAACATTATGTTTGAAAAACAGGGAAGGAAGAAATATATACCAGACAAATACTAACCCCAATAAAGCAGATTTTAGCATTAATGTCATCAGGTGCAATGGAATTTTAGGTGAAACACCTTAATTAGACTAATGAGAGACATGAACATATTGAAAAAACAGAATACATCGATTTGCTGTAACAGCCATGATTCTTGAGTGAAAGGCCCAAGACCCATCGGGGATCCTGGTGCACTTAAAAATTTGCATTTGGGAATGACAACTCATTTGATATACAGTGTCTATTTTGTAGTACTGCCTCAACTGAAATTTCAGTGTAAATATCTCATTACTATTCAAGAAATGTGTTTCCACCTAGATTTTACTCTCAATTTTACATGGAACATTTATAACAAATGACTGCATTCTACACAACAATTTCAAGGAACTGACATCATAAAAACCATGTCTTCTGACCACAGTGCAATTAATAATGGTTCAACAATAAAGAAACATTTCCTCTTAAAAACCAAACATTTGGAAACTAAAAATTACACACCCAAATGACTCCTGAGTTAGAGGAATTTATAAATAATTTCTAACTAGAAAAGTTCTATTTATCAGAACTTGAAAGGCACAGCTAACATATTACTTAGTGAAAAATACATAGCCTTAAAAGCAATTATCAAAAATCGACAAGATTAAAAAAAAGTAAAACATTTGTTCAGAAAAGTAGTAATAATAAATAAGAAAAAAGAGAAGACACAAATAAAAAATATTAAGAATGAACAATTAACTACAAAAACTGTATATATATTTTAAATTATACAAACCATGGTGTGCAATAGATGAAATGAATAATTTTCTAGAAGAATATAAATTATCACATATATAATACAACTTACCAAAATTCAAGGTGGAATGAGAATGCTTTGTAAACTAAAAATCACATTTTAAAAACTGAACAGGTAGTAAAAATATTTTCCCATTTTTGCCTCCATCTATCAAAAAAAATGGACGAGACCAACTGGTTTTCTAAATAAGTTTTACTAAATCTCATCCAAGTTAGGTTTACTAAATCTTCAGGAACACAAAATTTCATGTCATTTGTTTAAAGAAAAATGGAATCAGAGAGAGTGCTTCCTATCATTCTATTACATGAGACTAGCATAGCCTTGATATACAAATAAGAAAATGACAGAACAAAAAAGAAAAATATAGATGATCTCACTAATGAGCATAGCAAAGAAACCTAACAAAATTTAACAAGCTGAATTTTAGCAAGTAGATAAAGATACGTTATTAACAAAGAATTTATCTCAGAAATAGAAATATGACAAGCCTGGTGTCCTGGGGCTCTATTAGTTCGTACTCAGAAGGAGTCAGGATACTGGGGAAGGGAAGAAAAAAGATTCTCAAGTTATGCTGAAAAAATAAAAACCAAAGCCAAATACAAATTCTCTATGAGATTCATTTGAAATGACGCAAAAACACTGCCAATCTCAGCACCACGAAGTCACTCAGCACAACTCTCAGATCTTAGCTCAGGCGTGAGTCTCACCCACACTCCCACAGGGTCGCCAAAGATGCCCAGGGCCATTGGGTGCCTCTGGAAATTCCCTTCTGAGGAGGAAGGGGCCAAACCAAAGGGAGAAAAGCCCCAAGCTGGATTCTTCTTGACCTAATTTACATCCGTCACAAATCCCAATCTCTAAACCCTCTCTAGCAGAGCACCTTGGACGGATGCCTTATAAAGATAGAAACTGCCCATCAAATGAGTTGGACTTAGAGTGAAAGAGGTGAAACAACAACAACAAAAAGAAGACCAGGGGCTCAGTGAGAGAAGGAGCAAGGTGAGAAACTGCTAAAACCCAAAAGCCAAAGCGATGTCCTGACAGCAAAGCCCTGGCTTCCAAGTGGAAGTTGTTCCCTGGCTAATTTAACACATGCAAGCTAAATGTGCTACCATCACGAGTCCGCATGTCAGGTTTCCAACGCCACCTGTAAAACCTCAGAACAGACTAGGTCCGCGCACACACACACACCCCCCCCCCCACCCCCGGCCGCCCCATAAGCCTGAGTCAGAATAAGTGGGAAGATTTATAAAGGGGAGGGCCAATTCTTCAGCTACATTGGTTTAAGGATGGGGAAATAAATGAGTGAAACCATTCGCTCAGAGTGTTTCATGAAGCAAATCTAATGTGCGGTGACGTGACTTTAACTCCTCAGTAAATCAAAAAGCTTAACAAATATTAGGATGGCAAAGACGACCTGTGTGGGATGGATTTGCTCTTTCATCCGTTATCATTTAGGAAACCAAGCGCTCCAGAGCAAAGCAGCCGGCAGGTCATGTGACCAGGGGGGAGGCTCCGGGAGGCAGTGGGAAAAGAGACCGAGTCCCTGGGGGACGGGGACGGGACCGGGCGGCTAGGAACCTCAGAATCAGCACTCATCTCTCCGATCCTCCAGGAAGGATGCCCGAGTTTTACCACCGGGAAAAGCGAGGTCTGCTCCTGGGCGGACACTCCCTCAAAGCAGACCAGTGACAACCCCACGCCAGCCCCTGGCTTATAAGGCAGATAGAAGGCATCGTTTCCTCCACAGGGAACCAATTCGAATGTTGTCCTGGGACACCCTCCCCCCGACATCCCTGGGAATATGCCGTGTGGGAGAGGAGGCCCCCAAGCATGCAGGTCTGAGAGACTGATTTATAAGACCCCCCGTTGCAGAAGCTTTCCACCTGAAGAGGGCAAATCAACAGGACGACAAGAGCCAAGAGCTTCATCCTTCTCCCATCGCACACGTCAAAGCCAACAGCGGAGGCCAGACAGGGCCATTCGCCCATGAAACACCTAGACCCTCCAAGCCTGGAGCTGGAAACCCTTAGGAATCACCCCATCCTGAGTCACTCCAGCAGGACTCCAGCAGTGACAATGACCCCTGGACCATGTCCTCGTGGGCCTCTAGGGCCATCGAAGGGAGCAAGGGAGAGGCAGGTGGGGCTCCTCGCTAGATTCCAGCAAAATACCTCTGGCAGCACACACGCTCCACTGACATTTTGCATAGCTTGGGAAAGGAAAGGATGCCTCAGTTTATACAGACAACCAAACTGAGGTGCAGACAGAAGGAGAGCAGGGCTCAACACCTCGCCAAGCTGTAGGAGTTTTAATACCATAGAAGTTCAAAGGAAGAAAAAAGATTAGATGCCTAGGGGCTCCTGAAGCCCCCCTTAGTTAACACACCTTTGAAAGGGGAGATGAGCAAAGTCAAGATCCTGGGTTCTCAAGGTAAAGTGGTGACTGCCTTTGAAAAGATGGCACCAAAGCTGGGGAGTGGTGAAAGGGGACCCAGGGCGGAAATCCTCTCCAGCTCAAGGGCATCACATGCCTGCTTGGCAGGACCCTCCAGCGCAGAGGTAAGAAGTTCACCCGAGACAACATGGACCCATGCTTCCCGGAGGTGCCCACCCAATAAAATGGCCAGTCGCACGCCCCTCCCTCAGTCACTCCCTCCGCCCTCACGGATGGGTCTGCAACTGAGGCTCGGAACAGAAGCACTCCTCCTCATAGCCTCTAGGGGGCCCCAGTGAGAGGAGACATTTGGGGTGATGAAGCTTAGAAGCCGGGGCTGTTTCCCAGAGCCCAGGAAGAAACTTCCTCAGGTACCCAGGGATTTGCCTTGACTGCGTTAAAAGGGAAAGAAGAGGGAAAGAAAAATGAGTTGTAGAGGTTCATTCTGAATTTTGTCCTGATATCTAACCAAAATGACCTCTTTTTTTAAGTTTTGAATTTTTATAGTATTAGCCTCTGTTATTATGGGTCTAGGAGTCCATAATAGTCCCATTTTATTAGATCCAAATTTCCTATTTAGACAACAGAGCCTAAGAGCCTCTTCAGAACAAGTAAATAATATGCATTTTCCAAAGTAATTTGCAGACGCAAATACATATGTGCTCTGCTCAGATTACCAAAAGGATAAAATCACCAAGAAGATGATGATGTTGTTTAATAATTTCAAAACTAAATATTTCTGCACCCAAGCAGAAATACTTACCACATCCTGGAAAGGGCCCCTTCAGCCTGCTTGATAAATTACACCTTATTTTACTGCCTTCCACATGCCATTTCTGATGGCTTCGGAAAAGCAGCTGAGAGAAAGTCATCTTCAAACCTGCATGCACTGTTTTCAGGAAGAGATGTTTCCTCGTCCATCTCCCACAGCCTAATCAACTCCATGAAACATCCTGGCATCTACACTCAGATACAACCTTCGGGACAGGAGGATAGCTTCCGGCTCCTGCAAGCTCCAGGCCCCTTCTGCAGGCTGACTCCAAGTTCAGCTCTGTTTGGGATGGGCCCTGGCCAAAGAGAGCCCTGCTAAAGGCTCACACTCCACCCCAAGCACCCCCAGGCACACAGAGAGGAACAGTTGCTGCACCTGCCCTGAGCCCAGGAGCGGGTGGGCTAAAATTAGTCCGAAGCCTGGGGTTGACTGCTTGGAAAGAGAATAGGGGATGGGAGAGGGAGAGACCTGGAGGACCAACCTTGGAAAGGCAGCCTGGGTCTCTCCTAACCCTGCTGAAGAAAGGAGAGGGAGGTGCCGATTCTTAGATCAGGGCTGGGTGGCAGCTGCCTCAGAGCCTCAGAACACACCTGGTGGGGGGCAGTGTCCCTTCATTCCCCACTCAGATCCAGCTCTCCGCCTCCCCTCTGAGAGGCCCTTCCCACTGCTGTCTGCTAAATCCAGTCTGCCTGATTCTTCAGAATGCTCCTACATCAATCCTAGTCATTTTGGAAGATGTCTTTTTAGTCCATAGTCTAAAATAGTCAACGGGAAGAGATGAGTCAAAGTCCTAAGTGGTATGTTTCAACCAGATGTGGACCTGTGCGCATATGCCCAGACAGGTAGATTGGGGTGTGGGGGGATGCATCACTTAGGGCTGGGAATGCGTCCTACTCCTTCCACTACCGAGCACTGGGGTTCCGTTTTCCTCTTAGGAAGTGGCTTAATGCAAAAGTAATGATCCTTTACAAGAGGTTTACTGCTTTTAATGAAATAAACAAAGAAGCAGACAGAGCTGGGTGCCCACCTGTGGCTTCCACAGACCGTCCCTGCTCCCCAGCCATGGTCCAGAGCGCATCCTCCCACTCCATCCCACCCCTCTCGTGGGCAAGAAAGGGAAACTGAGGACTAGGATGAGGGGAAGCGTTTGCACTTTCTACGGTTTGTTGGGTCAGTTTTACGGTTCATGCACCATCGTAAGACCGCTGGCCACAATTCAGTGACACAGGAACTTGGCACAAAGCGCTGATCGGTGGTGCATCAGTGATCAGTGAGAGACTGGTTGGCACTGACTGTTGCCATTGCCAGGCTGATTAATGTCACAGGTAGACAAGGGAGGCTGGCCTTCCCCTGTACCTGTCACATTGCCCAATATTTCTTGGTTCTGCGCACAAGGGTCATCTTCCAGGTTATAAAAGCAGATGTTTAAATCTAGGCATTTAAAGCTCTGAAGACACCTCCCAAAGCAGAGTTCGGAAGGAACAACATGCAGATGGCCACTCTGATATGCTGAAGAAGAGAGCATTCGAGACGCTGTGTAAATTCTGATACAGGCTCCAAGAAAGAGATCACCGACCTTTAGAGGCATGCCTTGGGTTAGCGTGTAAAACTAACTGCAAGTTAAAAATACTTAGCATTTCCTTGGAAGGGTGGTCCTTTATCCTTTCTTATAAAGCGCTTCCATTTTTTCCATTAGACTTGTCTGCTCCCCCAGGAAAGGAGCTGTGTTTACCCCTTCCACTGCCACCCTCCTACACACCCACCCTAGGGACCAAAATCCAGTGTACCTTTTAGACAGGTGCTCCAAACAGGTTGCTGACACTTAATGGGGCTTCCCAGCTCGTGAGCTTGGTAACCATTTCCATCTCCCGCAGACACACACCACAAAACCAAAGGCCCCAAAAAACTGATGGTAGATAAGGACGCCCTTTGGCAAACATCAAACATCACTAATTTCCCAAAGCCTCTGAGGCTCCATCAGAAGGCCAGCAGAGTCACAACGGCCACTTAATGATGAAACTCTTCCAGGTGCTTTCATATTAGCATGGTCCAATGTAATATCAAGCTGAAGAGAATAAAGGTTAATATATTCTATTAGTCCCAATTGTCATAAAAATTTTACCTAACAATATGGTTCATTAAATGCTGAATCTAACAATTATGTTCGCCATAATAGAAATTATTCAGACAGATATGATCTGAATAGTTGTGATTTATTAATTTAGACACAAATTTAATTAGCAACTGATTTCAATTGCGTCTCCCCCTAAACAAGAAGTTTTGTGGAAAAGCGTGCCGAGGAAAAAAAAATATTTCAACTCAGACATATCACGTAACAGCAAAGGAAGCAACCACTCTACTTTCAGAAGTGCTATTATGGCTTTTCCCTGAAACAATAACAACAAAAATGATTCCAGGCAGCTTGAAGAGGTGACTCTCTTCCGTCCAATCTGAAACACTGCTCCTGACCTGAGGGGTAATGGCATCCACTGGGCTGGACAGCTGCAGTGGTGCAGACTCACTCACGGAGCAGAGGGAACCCTGGAGTCCCAGGGTCTTCGGGATCCACTGGAAACCCCATCTCCAGCTCCAGGTCTAAATGGAGAACTATCGCCATGGCGTCTACCTCCCGTCCCCTGGTGTCCTAGAGAAAACCCAGAGCTAGCTGTCATCATCTCCACAGGTTCTGCAATCTCATACTCGGACCCGAACTTTGCATCCCTTCTTGGGACATCAAACACAAAAGAATACTACCCCTAACTTAAAAAAAAAAAAAAAATGGAGACAGAGAACTAGAGAGAAGAATGCTTTGTTTTCAAAAAGAAAAATGTAATTTTTCTTTCAGTGGCCCCTGAATCAACTCCATTCCTTCCCCAACTAGATCTGATAGACCAGTAGCGATTTTCTGTTTAGAAAAATGAAACTTTTGGCAGACACATGATGCTCCAAGAAGCTGGGGTAGGGGGATGACAGAGGAGGGAGGAAGAAGAGGAAGGAAATGCAAGCGAGGTCTTGCCTCTCCTCACTCTTCCTTCCATTGGCCTCAACCCGAACTGGCTTCCCTCCTCCTGGTTCCATGCCTTGGACCATCGGAGACTGTTAACTATGTTCCTTTGACAAATACATTTATTAATACAGGAGTAGACACTTGGGATTCTGAATTTAAGTCTTTTTACATTCAGACTGTGGTCCCTTAGTACAATCCTCCACTAAAAGAAAGCCAGGCTGATTCTGGTTCTGGGATGTGAAATATACAAGATAAGCCTGGAACATCGAGTCAGACCAGGCAACCACTAAGGCTACTAGGTCTCATCAAAAGGATTCAAGTACCAACTTAAAGGAGCTCGAACTGAAAAGAGGTGGAAACCCTTTATTGAAACACACCAAATACATTACAAATCCATGATTTCCCAATGATACAAAACAACTACAACAAACCTCATTGGTCATCTTCGGGAAATAAACGAAAATCATCTCATCACTTGAGCACTGGTCCCTAAAGGGAAAGAATCAATCATTTACCTGGCTTTTCTCTATCTTAAAGTAAATGAACCATTGATGAGAAGTCTCTCTATATAGAAATATTCCAGTTGATTTAAAAAAAAAAAAGGGAGGAATGGTAACATTTCTGTATCACTATTTTGTGACTCTAATCAGCAATGAAGCTGGGCAATGATCTTCACTGGTTGCTGACATTACACAAAGAAAAGATGACCAGACATTATGTGCCTCGGGTAGATATACAGAACATCCATGAAGCATCGTCTACCAAATGTCATTGCAAATACATTACATCTGTTATAATGGAATGAATGTTTGCATCCCCCCAAAATTCATGTGTTGAAATGCTGATCCCTGAGGTGATGATGCTTGGAGGTGGCGTTTTGGGGAGATAATCAGGTCATGAGATCGGCATTCTCACGGATGAGACTAACGCCCTTATAAGAAGAGGCCAGAGAGCCAGCCAGCTGTATCTGCCAAGTGAGAGGACAGCAAGAAGTCAGCAGTCCGCGACTCAGAAGAGGACCTTCACCAGAACCCAACTACGCTGGCACCTGAGCTCAGATTCCAGCCTCTAGAGCTGTGAGAAGCCAATCTCTGTTGTTTATAAGCCACCCAGTGCTCTACACTAGTGATAGCACTTTGAACTAGGACACCGATCCAGCCTCTAGATCTAATTACCAGTTTATAGAAGATACCGGAGGCAGAAGATGTGTGATGGTAGCACCGGACTGCATCAAGCAAAATTAAGGATGGAGAAACGTTACAAGGACAAATCACCTGTTTTTCTTTTAACCTCTAAGTCACAAGGGAAACCCAACACCAAAATAGCAACAAAAAGAGGAATGGGGAAACCCATGGCTTGAAAGAGACTTTTTTTGACCCATGTCAACTAAGTTCAATGTGTGGACTTTGATTCTTCCTTCAAACAAACCAACCTAAAAAACTGTTACGAAATAAGCCGGGAAATTTGAATGCAGACAGGACACTTGATGCTATTAAGGGATTATAATCAAGTGCAATAATGGTAATGCAGTTATGTGGGGTGTTTTAATTAATGAGTTTTTGTCTTATACAGACTCACACATACTGAAATATTTACTGGAAAAATGCTATGAGGCAGGATGAGGGCTGGGGTGAGGTCCTCGGTGGCACAAAGGCAGGGTCAGCACGTGAGAGGAGATGGCCACCAATGTTGCCGTCCAGGCCCCCCACCTGCTCCTCCCTATAGTCCTGGCCCTCAGGTGGGCTGGGATTTGCTTCAAAATAATCCAACAGTGGGCAGAGAATGGTGGGTGGTAATATACATGAAACAAGATTTGAAACTTCCTACAACAAAAAATATGAATTTTAAAAATCCTTAAAATTGGTCACACTGTTTTATTATTTTATGTTTAAGCGCAAAGAAACTTTTGAAATAACTGACAGTAATTACTATTTTCAAATATACTACCTCTCCGCATTAGGCTGTAAGCTTTCATATCAGATCTTATTCAGCTTTGATTGACTGACTCAGAAATAAATACATGCGGCTTATCTCTGAAAGCCAAGCTCTGGGCTAGGAGCTGGAGATGCGACATTGAACAAGAAAGTCCCTGCCCACAGGACACTTACATTCTGCCAAAGGACACTGCTGCCGTGGAGTAAAACTTGATGCAAAAGGGAGGGGTGGCTAAGACAGAAAATCACCGAAAAAAAGGATGTATTTGAGGACAGGAGGCTGGAGGAGGCATCTCAGATGTGGGGCTGCTTGAAGTGAAGCCTGAAGGAGAAGGAGGGGTCACTTACATCAAGAGAGAGAGGAGAATCCCAGGCAGAGGCAGCAGGCACCAACACACAGAAAGACCTGGCACGGAGTTCCCTTCATGGCTCAGCAGTTAGCGAATCCGACTCGCATCCATGAGGACATGGGTTCGATCCCTGGCCTTGCTCAGTGGGGTAAGGATCCTGCGTTGCCGTGAACTGTGGTGTACATCACAGATGAGGCTCGGATCCCATGTTGCTGTAGCTGTTGTGTAGGCCAGCGGCTTCAGCTCCGACTGGACCTCTAGCCTGGGAACCTCCATATGCCGTGGGTGCAGCCCTAAAGACAAAATAAAAAATAAAAAATAAAAAAAAAAAAAACCTGGCATGTACAAGAAAACAAGACTGGTGGCACATAACCAGCAAGGGGCAGGGAGGAACACATGAGGCTGAAGAGGCAGGCACGGCTTAGTTCGTTTAAGTCTTCACAGCCGTAATACCCTGCTCGCTGTTTGTTTTTCAATTTTATATCCACTGTAACAATGGGCGTGTCTGGTGCAGAATGAATTCAACGCACTCATCTGGATTAACTCCTCTATTTGGAAAGTTTCTCTGTGGGAGCCTTAGACACACGGTCTTTATGGATCAACTCTGAAATTGGTACCAGCCGTAGTTGTGCTGATGTCTCGACTCTCTCCATTTTACTTCAGGAAACCTACTGAAACTGGGCTACTTAACTCCTTCCCTGCTTCAGCACAGGTTTGGCTGAAAATAAAATGATAATGAGTCTGCGAGGCCTTCATGCTTTTCCACAGCTTGAAGTGCGTCGCAAGGTGGAATTAATTGGGGTTGGCAGGGCTAGAAACTGGACATCGGCTCTTCGTTCCAGGGGCATGATGCTACCCAGTTTAGCTTCCTGATTTGGTTTGAAATAAATTTCTGGAATGTCAAACATCCCCACATTCAAAGGTAAGGGTATGTGTATATTCCAACGCCAAATAAAAAATGTCTTTTGGATTACCTGCCATTTTCTATTACTAGGGATACGGTTCCCCTCATTTAGTGCCTATGATCAAGAATTAACATTACACCTCCAATACAAATGAACGGGAAAGGTAACAGAGAGGAAAGGCTTTCAAAAGAGCCTGAAATAGAAGCAATTTGTCTATAGCTAATTTGTTGGGTAAAAAGACTTTCACCTATTAAGAGAACAAGGTGATCGAGTTTGAGGTCTTGAAACAGAGAACAAATGGAATGTTCTCTTTCTTCATAATTGTTCACCTTTAATGGCATTACAAGGGCATGTGCGCTATTCCAACTGCAGCAATTTGATGAAAATCTGTGCATCGTGCTGGCATTGATATGTTAATGCTGGGCATCAAATATAAACCTTTAGGGAACTGAATGCTAAAGAGGGCACCAAGGGGCTTTTTGTTCACAACACACCTGGAGCTGGGCTCCAGAGGCAAACAACCTGGAAGGTGCTGCTCCTTCCTGCAACGACAGGCTAAGGGTTCAGGACGCACAGGGAGATGGAGATGACATGACGACCAGCTGGGATCTCCATGGTCTGGAACAGCCACAGAAGGGAGCCGATCCTGCCCCCTAGCCCCTAACCCGTCTTCAACCCCAATCTGTGACCTCACAGGCCTTCGAGAACGTAAAACCCATTTTTTAGCAAGTCTCCCCTGATGAACTCCATCCAACGTGGTCACTCCACTTGGGTTCCACCTCCCTTTGCACAGGGTGATGTGTTGCTTCAAAGAACACAATTTACCAATACGTTGTTCCAGTTCATTGCCTATGAGTATTTTTGTGTTCATGTGAGAAATCAGGTGCCTGGAACTTTTCCCTCTCATTTGGGAATTCAGGTATAAAGTCAATTTTCTATAATTGTTTGTGGCATTATTCCCAGAAGGGGAGCTATTGGATGACATTTCCATCAGAGATGAAAACTGACCAGCCATTTTGTTCAAACGCTGCTTGGTCACTGGAATGCCAATTCAGTTGGTATGATTTGTATCGACTCCTCCCATATGTTCCTTCTTCAGTCCCCAGTATCTCCACTCCCTTCCCCTGCCCCTTTCTCAGTAGGCTCTAGACACACAGACATCTGCCCGGAGGCAATCGATGCTGCTGCCAACAAGGAATTTCACACTCACACAAAAGTAAAAACAAAAATGTAAACAAGACAAGTAAAAAGAAAAAGGAGAAAGGTAGGTTTTGACTCATTTCCTTAAGGCTCTCGGGCCTGCCTCCTAGTAAATTTGTGGACGGATTTCTTCCAGTCTGTAGACAGAACATGTGGTCATTTATGTTCATGGCTGACTGGGCATCTTCTCATATGAAACCAATGACCTGCCTGTTAGAGAAAACCAGAGCCCTTCAGCAATCCCCTTGCTACATCCTTACATCTCCCCCAAAAATCTCAGGAGAAAGGGTTCTAAGACTACGAAGCAGAAAAACAGGGTTGTTGATGATAAAGATGCATAAGGGTGACACGAGGCCATACCTGGAGCAGATACCAAGCCTTTTAGAGCATCTTGAAAAGCTGTCTCTGAGTTTAGCTTCTATTCATTTCTCCACATGAAGAAGCATGAAACATGTACAGCCTGAATCAGAATGTCTATACTAGCTTGTCCCCTCCTTCTCTTTGCCATCCTGCTGGTGCCACCTTGCATTCCATCTCCTACGTACAGTCTCCTTGGCACCCCAGGACTGAGAAGCCTTCACTACTGACCACACCTAGAACTCTCTGCGCTGAGTCTTGCTATCAGACCATGTGCTTGGAGGGAAGAGACAGAGCTTCATTCAGTTGTTATTCCTACAGGTACTAAAATAGCATCAATAATTTTTTTTTTCAATAAACATTGATCAATCTAAAGTCTTAACTTGCAAAGGACCAGACCTGTGTTAGTTATTTGGTGAGATATCTCAAAGTAGAAATAAATGAAAACTATTACATAAGAATTAATGAACACTGCCTCTAGATCGGTACGTGGGAAGTTAGATTCTGAGTTGGGTGGGGGTGGGGGGGTGAAATAGCCAAGGGAATGAAGAAACCCATTCTAGTCTTCCCCCTTCCAACTTCTAGACATTCTCCTACCCAAGCCTGACCCCACACGCCCCCATCACCATGAGAAGCAAAAGAGTTCATCTTCCTCTAAGAAGAGAGAGGAGGGTCCCCAAGGCATGACTTCAGTGAGGATGGTGGTGGAAGGAAGCATAGGGACTGAACCCTGGGAAACACCTGCTGTCAGTGTGGACAGGAACTAGAAGAGTCTCTTAGTCCAACCTGAATGTTTATCAGATGAGGAAAATGAGATTCAGAGAGGATATATGACTGACTCTAAGTCATGGAGTTGATTCTGGGCAAGACAAGGCTTAGAACACAGGTTTTCTGACCCCAGTCCTTTGTTTTTTGTGCTTTGTTTCTGTCTTTTCTAGGGCTGCACTGCGGCATATGGAGGTTCCCAGGCGAGGGGTCTAATTGGAGCCATAGACGCTGGCCTATGCCAGAGCCACAGCAACTCGGGATCCGAGCTGCGTCTGCAACCTACACCACAGCTCACAACAACGCCAGATCCTTAACCCACTGAGTAAGGCCAGGGATCGAACCCACAACCTCGTGGTTCCTAGTTGGATTCATTAACCACTAAGCCATGCCAGAACTCCACTGAACGAAGTCAGTTAACTACAGCTCTTTAATAAAAGTGATATTGAGAAGAGAACTGAACATCTAGAATTAATACAGTAAAAGCTGGAGACTCCCTGAGGTTTTTTGAAAGCTACCTATACCCAATCTACAAGAGATACAAATTGAGTGACTTACAAAAGCTGTAATAAAGGGACAATAATATAAAGTGTTCCCAAGGATACAAAGCACACTACTGATGGGACGGTAGATGGGCACAGCCACTTCAGGGAACGAGTTAGCAATATCTGGGAAAGTTGGAGATGCATAGTCCCTCGAACCTAGTGGTTCCCCTTCTAGGTACAGAAACTGTCCTACACATGCCTGAGAAAAGAGATGCTCATTAATGTGAGTGATATTAGAAATAACAGCCAAAAGACAGCCCTGTCAGATTCCGCAGGAAACAGACTCTGAGATGGACATCTCCAAACAGGAGGGTTTGAAGCAGAAATACCTGTGAGAGACTGATGCCAGGAGGACTGCGCAGAGGGCAGAGGTGAACTGCACTGCAGCAGTTACAGGGGTCCCAGGCAATCCTACAGAAAACTCTGGATCCGACACGGTCCCTCAAAGTTGTACCAAATTGAGGCAAGAAGTTCAGCCCTCATCAACCAGCCACTGGATGTGAACTGCCCTGGGGTCCTAAGAAGGGGGGGTGTGACTCTGGATCAGCAGCTCCCTTGGCGGAAGGCAATGACTCAAGAAGGACTCCGCCGTGACCCATATTAGCAGCCAACATTCCCCGCACCGAGGAGAAGGTGTGTCTTGGTCCTAAAGACAGAACTAGGTGGCACACCACAGCTTCCACTGTGACATGCCTCTACCCCCAAAACATGCAGCCAGAAATTTGAACACACTTCTGAAAAGAATCTTGGATTAACACTTATATCTGGAATTGAATATATGGCACAAATGAACCTTTCCACAGAAAAGAAACTCGTGGACTTGGAGAACACACTTGTGGTTGCCAAGAGGGGGCGATGGACTGGGAATCTGGGGTTAATAGATGCAAACTATTGCACTTGGAGTGGATAAGCAATGAGATCCTGCTGTAGAGCACTGGCAACTATATTTAGTCACTTGTGATGGAGCAGAATGGAGGATAATGTGAGAAAAAGAACAGCTATATATGTGTGACTGGGTAACTTTGCTGTACCGTAGAAATTGACAGAATACTATAAACCAACTATAATGCAAAAAATCATTAAAAAAAGAATCTTGGATTAAAAAAGTAGGTATATAAATAACAAAGTATTTAGAATGAACAAGACAACATACCAAAATCAAGGGCACACACCCTAAATCAATCTCAAAAAAATTTATAGCCTTAATATATTTTATAGAAAATAATATTGCTGATAATTGAATTAAAAATCTAGAAAAGTGAAAATAAACCAGATAAAGCAGGGAAAAAAATCAATGAAGATAAACCAAGAAATTAATTAAAAATAATATTTTTAAAAGCACTGATCAATGAAACTAAGAGCTAAGTGTTTGGGGAAAAAACTGGCTGAGTCTGATAAAGAAAAAAGCTACAAATCAATGGAAAAGAGTATTGACCTCTGGCTATACTTTTTTAATTATAAGAAAATACTGCAGTTCCTGATGTGGCTCAGCAGTAATGAATCAGACTAGCATCCATGAGGACTCGGGTTCGATCCCTGGCCTCGCTCAGGGTTAAGGATCTGGCATTGCCGTGAGCTGTGGTATAGGTCACAGATGGGGTTTGGATCCTGCGTTGTTGTGGTAGGCCAGCGGCTACAGCTCTGATTCGACCCCTAGCCTGGGAACTTCCATATACTGCAGGTGTGGCCCTAGAAAGACAAAAAAAATTTTTAAATAAAAAATAAAAAAGAGAATACTATGTACAATGCTATGGCAATAAATTGGAAACCTAGATTAAAAATTGTGATTTCATAGGAAAGTGTGAATTATAACAGCCTCAAGAAATAAAAGCATCAATGAACAAATGGCCTTTGGAAAGACTCTACCAAACATTCATAGAACAGAAAATAGCTTATTTATACCAAATGTTGTAAAGCGTGGATAAATATGGAAAGCTACTATACTAATTTTATGAAGCTAGCATAGCTCCAATACCAAAAATGGACAAGTAAAACACAAGAAAACAAAATTATAAGCTAGTATCACCTGTGAACAGATGTTGCAACAGCCCTAAATACTAGCAATCTATGAGCAGCATAAGAAAGATATTCATGAATCATAATCAAGATCACTTTATCCTATAAATATAAGGATGGTTCAAGCATCTATTATTGTTAACCACTGTATTAATATATTAAAGGAAAAATCAACATAATTATCTCAATAGATGCCCCCAATTTATAATGTTGATTATCTATGATATCAATGATTATGGTGGCCTAAGTGGCTTAAACAGCTCGCAAGGACTGGCACAATCTAGCCTACTAATAGGTGTCTGCCTTCAGCTTTTTCAAGTTCATTGGATAGGAGGTGAAGTAATGCAGAGATTTCAGAAGTCAGACACTGCTGGAGAGATGTTGAGTTATAGGCCCAGCCAATGTGGATCGATCTTGATGAAAATCTAAGGCTTTCAGGGAGTTCCCATCGTGGCACAACAGAAATGAATCTGATTAGGAACCATGAGGTCATGGGTTCAATCCCTAGCCTTGCTTAGTTGCTTAGTGGGTTAAGGATCCGGCATTGCCATGAGCTGTGGTGTAGGTTGTAGACATGGCTCGGATCCCGCGTTGCTGTGGCTCCGGCATAGACTAGCGACCACAGCTCCGATTAGACCCCTTGCCTGGGAACCTCCATATGCCACAGGTGCAGCCCTAGAAAAGACAAAGAAAAAAGAAAATCTAGGGCTTTCAGTACTAGAGTTTTACAGACTCTGACTATTGAGTAAAGGATACACAGGATCCCTCTGTATTATTTCTTACAACTTCACGTGAATCTCTGATGATCTCAAAATTAAAACTGTAATTAAGGAAAAATGAAGGCCAATAGAAATGCTCTCAAATAAGCCCAAACTGAAAGAAAAAAAAAAAAAAAAAAGAGCAAATTCATCACCAGCATTTCTGGATGACACTAAAGGAAGTTCTCAGACTAAAGAGGATCCCCATGGAAGAACAAAAGTGTGAGAAGGAATAAACAATCCCAGAGAAGAATATTAACAATGTCCAAAATAGCAACACACACACACACACCTCACCACCACCACCACCACCTCTTTAACCCAGTAATTACACATCTCAGTATATGCCCTAGAGAAACACATTAACACACACATGCTGGAGTTCCCATTGTGGCTCAGTGGGTTAAGAACCCGACTAGTATCCATGAGGATGTGGGTTCAATTCCTGGCCTCACTCATTGGGTTAAGGATCTGGCACTGCCACAAGCTACAGCGACAGTCACAGACACGGCTCGGATCCCGCATTGCTGTGGCTGTGGCACAGGCCTGCAGCTGCAGCTCCAATTGGACCCCAGCCTAGGAACTTCCATATGCTGTGGGTGCGGCCCTTAAAAAAAAAAAAAAAAAAGGAACATACATATGCCAAAGGAGGCATGCATAAAGACTTCACCGCAGCTTTGTTAGCAATAGCAACAAGCTGAAAGTAACATAAATATCCATCAATAGGAGATGGCTAAATAAATTACGTACATGCAATGAAAAACTATGCAGCAGTTGAAAATGAGTGGAGCTATATTCACTTGTGCTAATATGGAAAGAGTTTTTGAAAAGGAAGTAACAGAAAGATACGCACAGTGCAGTCCCATGTAGATAAAACATTGTAATTTTATAGTCTATGTATGTATACATATATGTAACACTTTTGAGCAATGACTGTATCCAGACATTATTTTAAATGCTGTACACAAATTAACTCTTTTAATCCTACAAAACCCCTATGAAAGGGGTACTGTTACTGTCCTCATTTTTGCAGGGAGAGAGACAGAGGCATAAGGAACTTGCCCAAATCACTCCTCTGCTAAGTGACAGGACAGGAATTCAAACCCAAGCAGATAGGCTCCAGCGTCTGTACCCTTCCAATAATGCCCTGGAGAGGGGCTCAAAAGATGCACTCCAATTTTTCTTTTCCCTTTTTTAGGGCTACACCCATGGCATATGGAAGTTCCCAGGCTAGGGGTCAAATCGGAGCTGCAGCTGCCGGCCTACACCACAGCCACAGCAATGTGGGATCCCAGCCGCCTCTGTGATCTATGCCACACGTCATGGCAACAATGGATCCTTAACCCACTGAGCAAGGTCAGGGATGAAACCCAAACCCTCACAGATACTAGTCGGCTTCTTAACGTACTGAGCTACAATAGGAACCCCAAGATGCACTCCAAATTTTTAACAGTGGCCACCTCTAGCCAGAAGAATGAGTTTAGGGTGCTTAGGCCAGAGACACCTTAGCTTTATCTGTACTATTTGAATGCTTAAGAAGAATAAACTCATGTAATGTACAGGAATTTAAAAATAACAATGAAAGGGAGTTCCCTTTGTGGTACAGCAGAAATGAATCTAGTACCCATTAGGACGCAGGTTCAATCCCTGGGCTCTCTCAGTGGGTTAAGGATCCGGCGTTGCCATGACCTGTGGTATAGGTCATAGATGTGGCTCAGATCCTGCACTGCTGTGGCCATGGCAAAAAACAGCAGCTATAGCTCTAATTCGCTGATTCAATCCCTAGCCTGGGCACTTCCATATGCCCTGTTGTGGCCCTAAAAAGAAAAAGAAAAAAAACAAAACTAAAATTTGAAAGTGATGTACCTTACTAGAAAAAAACATTTGGAATGTTCTGGAATGAATTTAAAAATTTAACTCAGTGGTGGCCTGATTCTACACCAAGAATAAGGTCTCTACATAGAAAAATATGTGTATATAAATACAAAGAAGAGCACCTGATAAAATGGTTTCAGAAAGCGCACTGTGACCAAAATATCTCATCAAGTAAGAAATGCCTGTTCACGAAAGTTGAAAAGTCACAAGACAGGAATGTGGTTCAGAAGAAAGCCAAGACTACAAGCATTTTCCTGTTTATGAATGTGGGGTTCCACACGGAGCGCAGCCCGATCAGGAGTCAATGGCATTAAAACACATACAAACCTGGCAACTAAGTTCTTAATCCAGTTGTTCCTTGCAGTGGACATATGGATAGGAAATTCAAAGCATCCTCTGCTCCAAGTCATTGATTAATATATCTAGAATATAACTTGCTGGTTCACTTTATACTCTAAAAGGGATTAAAGCGACCCCTCCTTACCCTGAGCCATACCTGGGGGCTTGGTAATTAGGCCGAACTCTGATGAGACGTTTGGTTGCAGAAGTAAGTTGTACAGTCGACCATGCATAACCAGTGAGACGCAACAATGGACAAGATGAAAGGCAGACAGCTCAGTGCGGGAGGATGCCCTGGAAGCCCCAAATGAGTTAACTCAGGAAGGCAGCAGGTCCCTGGAAGGGGCTCATCAGCTGCACATGCCATGGGTCTGGCCTGGAAGCCTGACAGTCACAGCAAATCAGAGGAGCCTGTCAGTCCTGTGGAATTCTCAGGGATCACAGGCCAGCCAGCTGGTGCAAGGCCCTGGGTTGCCAACGGTGGTGCTGAGTTGGGAGTTTCTCACTCAGAGCTCAGGGCTCTGGCGGGCAAAGCCTTAGGTCACCAGACAGCTAGAAGGGAGAGATCAATCACACCGAAGAATCTTAGGGCTGGATGAGACCTTGAGAAGTCACAGCCCTCACAGATAAGGACAACCTCCCCACTCCACTATCTTCCTTTCTTATTGGAATATAGTTGACTTATAATGCTGTGTTCATTCCTGCTGTACAGCAAAGTAATTCAGTTATACTATGCATTCTTTTTTATACTCTTTTCCATTATGATTTATCTCAAGAGGTTTTTTTTTTTTTTGGTCTTTTTTTTGTGGCAAATGGAGGTTCCCAGGCTAGGGGTCCAATCGGAGCTGTAGCCACTGGCCTACGCCACAGCAACACAGAATCTGAGCCACGTCTGCAACCTACACCACAGCTCACGCAACACCAGATCCTTAACCCATTGAACCAGGCCAGGGATCGAACCTGCATCCTCATGGATGCTAGCTGTGTTTGCTAATCACTGAGCCATGACGGGGACTCTGATTTATCTCAAATATATTGAATATAGTTCCCTGAGCTGTACAGTAGGACCTCATTGTTGATCCAGTCTAAATGTAATAGTTTGCATCTACTGACCCCAAACTCCCAGTCCATCCCTCCTCCCCTCCCCTTGGCAACCACAAGTCTGTTCCTACGTCTTGTCCGTCTGTTTCTGTTCTGTAGATAGGCTCATCTGTGCCATATTTTGTATTCTACATATAAGTGACATCATATGGTATCTGTCTTTCTCTATCTGGCTTACTTCACTTAATATGAGAATTTCTAGTTCTATCCATGTTGCTACAAATGGCATTATTTCATTCTTCTTATGGCTGGGTAATATTCCATTGCATATATATACCACATCTTTATCCGTTTATCTGTCAATGGACATTTAGGTTGTTTCCATGTCTTGGCTATTGTGAATAGTGCTGCTATGAACATAGGGGTGTGTGTATCTTTTTGAATTATAGTTTTGTCCAGATATATGCCCATGAATGGGATTTCTGGGTCATATGGTAGCTCTATTTTTAGTTTTTTAAGGAACCTCCATACTGTTTTCCACAGTGGCTGCACCAACATATATTCCCACCAACAGTGTAGGAGGTTCCCTTTCCTCCACACCCTCCCCAGCATTTGTTATTTGTAGACTTTTCAATGATGGCCATTCTGACCAGTGTGAGCTGGTATCTCATAGTTTGGTTGCCCCCTTTTATTTATTATTACTATTATTTTAAAAGAAACATTCTACAACCTCCTTCTGTCAGTAATTCCTCCCTGAGCTGAACACCAAATTCTCCTTGGGGGCACAGAAGAGCTAGAGATGAAATACAAGACCCCAAAAATATACAGACAAATTTCCTTGAGCTAATAAAAGATGCCAACTTTAAGAAACTATATACAAAATTGAGGTCTTATAATAAAACAGGTACAAGGAGTACCTAGAAAAAGGAAAATGTGTTTTAATGTTACAAAGGGGGGTTATTTCATTTATTTATATTTTATTTATTTATTTTTTATGGCTACACCTGCAGCATATGGAAGGTCCCAGGCTAGTGGTTGAATCAGAGCTGCAGCTCTCAGCCTGCACCACAGACACAGCAACGCTGGATCCGAGCCCCATCTGTGGCCTACACCATGACTCACAGCAACACCAGATCCTTAACCCACTGAGCAAGGGATCGAACCTGCATCCTCGTGGAGCCTATTTTGGGTCCTTAACCCATTGAGTCATAAAGGGGACTCCATGAAGAGAGGCTATTTTTTAAATGGAATTATTTCATGATTTTCAAGGTGAATTACCTTTTTTTTTTTTTTGCTTTTCAGGGGCACACCCATGGCATATGGAGGTTCTCAGGCTAGAGGTACAATCAGAGCTATAGCTGGCGCCCTACACCACAGCCACAGCCGCACAGGATCCAAGCCATGTCTGCGACCTACACCACAGCTCACGGCAATGCCAAATGCTTAACTCACTGAGCGAGGCCAGGGATCAAACCTGTAACCCCACGGTTCCTAGTTGGATTTGTTTCCACTGCGCCACAATGGGAATTCCTATCTTTAAAAGTGATAATTTACAGAATAGCAAATGCCTCATAGACAATTTTAACACACAAGTTGAAAGTTACCCATGGCCTGCTGTGTAGCCGTCAATCACAAAAATACATAAATGTATAGGTTTAGCACTCTCCAATCCACCAGGCGGGACCACGAGGCTTACTGGAATTTTCATGTGTCAGATGAGCGGGAACCCTGGTCCTAGTTAGGGAGGCCAGGAGACATTCGAAATACCCAAAGAAAAGTGATGAATGAAGATCGGCTCAGGACAGTCAGCAGAATCAAAACTATTCCATTGCCAAACAGGTGGTATCATTATGCTTCTTGGAAGGTTTATCCAGAATGAAGCAGGACACAGCCAGGGACTGCTACACAGGAGGCAGGGTCCAACCTCCACAGCTAAACGGGGAGCCAGGCCCCCAGAGCAAAGGAGACCAAGGCAGAAGGCCAACAAGAAGGCATCCTGTTGGGGAGGGACATTACATGCCAAGTTTTCAGCACAAAACAAATTCCGAATACCAAGTACGGGTAGGAACAGGGCACCTATTCTGCATTCAGACTTGGTTCTCTTTGCCTATAGATTCACGGATGGCAGATGCTTGGTGGGGCTAAAGCAAGTGGTGGCAGCAGTTGTAAGGGACCCGTTGTGAGGAGATTTTATCATCAAATAGCAAATAATCTCACAGACATATATTGTATATTAGAGATTATTCTGTCCAGTATGTTTTGGACTTTGGGGTGAGACCCAAAGGTCATGAAATTAGTAGCTCTCAACCCCTTGGTCTTTGTTCAGTTTTGCTGTGAACAGAATGGAATGGAGTGCCATGGTGTGCCATGGCATAGGATGGAACCAAATCCATTGCATTTGCTAAAGCTAGGCATTATTTCATGGAAATTTATTTGAGGCAGGGGGGGGGTGACACAGAGAGAGGCAGAGACAGAGAAACAAAGAAATAATGACATAAAAGTAATTTCAGGGACTTCCTCGGGGACCTAACAGTTCAGGATCTGCCATTGTCACTGCTGTGGCTTGGGTCAATGCTGTGGCATGAGTTCAATACCTTGCCTAGGAATTTCCAAATGTCATGGATGCAGCCAAAAAAAAAAAAGTAATTTCCACTATGAATCACAATTTAAAAAATTCTAAAGTCACTGAACAAATCAATCCCTCTTATTTTACAGGTCAGTAACTTAAGGACCAAGGAGACAGGACCACAGAAGGAATATCCTGGTCTGAGTCCTTCTGCCGTACCCACCTATAAAGACGAGGCTCTCTGAACAAAAAACTCAGGATGCATGACAAATGTATTTCTGCAAGTACTCTTAATGGATATCAAATAAAATTACATTTTTGTTGTGCACTTAGCAAATTATGCTAATAGAGAACAATAAAACATAACCAGACTTTCTCAGAAGCATCTCAGGTATATGATTGCTAACTATGGCCTGTTACCTCTCTTCAGTTACCATAGCTGTTACAGCCTGTTGCATGCTCTGCCCACAAAGCAAAAACCAAACCTGCAATTCGAATATTTGGCCACTAGGTGTCCTACCATAGAGACACATTCTAAACAATAAGACTCCAATGTTTCCTCTTTTGGTAAAACGACATAATCAGATATTAAAAGTCATATATAATGAAGCCTAGAAAATTGTCTTAAGGCAAAAAGTAAAATTATATTTTAAAATCCTTTAAACTATATTTTAAAAAGGTACAATCGGAGTTCCCGTCGTGGCGCAGTGGTTAACGAATCTGACTAGGAACCATGAGGTTGCGGGTTCGGTCCCTGCCCTTGCTCAGTGGGTTAACGATCCGGCGTTGCCGTGAGCTGTGGTGTAGGTTGCAGACGCGGCTCGGATCCAGCGTTGCTGTGGCTCTGGCGTAGGCCAGTGGCTACAGCTCCGATTTGACCCCTAGCCTGGGAACCTCCATATGCCGTGGGAGCTGCCCAAGAAATAGCAACAACAACAACAAAAGACAAAAAATAAATAAATAAATAATAAATAAAAAGGTACAATCGAGTATATTTCTCTCTGATCCATATTGTGATTTTATCAGTTCACCCGAAATTTCAGATTCATCAGAAGTCCCTAAAGTTGGTTTATCCTCATTCTCAGGCTTCCTTGGCACCAAACTCCCTGAGCCACTCAGCTCCCAGGGGCCTGATATAAAGCTATTTCTTTCTAGACGTCTAAGATAATCAATGAAAAGAGCTTTTTTTTTTTTTTTTTTTTTTTCCCCGAGCTCCCTGTTCTGAGTCTTGCTTCTTTTCATTCTCCTGAGGAGGAAGAGGAGGCTTTGGGTGACATGAAGCCATAAGTACTTCATAATCAGAGTCTTGCTCCTCAGTACTTTCCGCTTTATCCCCTTTTACTCTCCCCAACCGTCCAGTTTTCTTCTACTTAGTGTCAGACTGAACGTGTATCCTGTGCTCTACCGCTTCGTAAGTCACGTCCATTACCCAGTGTGACTCTCAGAAAAATGCTGGTAAGGGGGAGAGAAGGTATCCCCAGTTTATAGAAGAGAAAATAAATCCAGAAAGGTGATATGAATTGCCAATGTCTCACCACTAAGAAAAGGCCAAAGTCAGGGGCTATGACCACAAGCCCAAGGTGTTTGCTAGTGTTTATTAGTCAGGATCCAGTGAGGAGACAAAATCTACAAAGTAACAAGGAAAAGTTCAATATAAAGAATTATTCAGACTAAGGAGTTCCCATCGTGGCACAGCAGAAGCGAATCCAACGAGGAACCATGAGGTTGCGTGTTCCATCCCTGGCCTCGCTCAGCAGGTCAAGGATCTGGTGTTGCTGTGAGCTGTGGTGTAGGTTGCAGAGGAGGCTCCGATCTGGCGTTGCTGTGGCTGTGGTGTAGACTACAGCTCTGATTCAACCCCTAGCCTGGGGACCTCCATATGCCACGGGTGCGGCCCTAAAAAGACAAAAAGAAAAAAAGAAGAAGAAGAATTATTCAGAATAATACGGAATAAACTACTAAAGGGAACTCTGAAAAATAAAGAGGACTGTAGCCATAGGGAGCAGTCACCACCGCTAGGGCACAGGCAGAGACCTATTGAAGGAACCCCACTCTAGGGCTGAGCACGACCTCGTCAGAGGATGTGGCTGTGGCCCACTGGCTGGCGGGGAGGCTGGAATACTACACAGCAGGTCGGAGGGCAGAAAACTATCTGCTGGGGGTGGAGAGAGTACCCTGAGACTTCCTGGGAAGCAACCCCACTGCAAGAGTGAGCAACCCTGGATGACCTGCCAGTCACTGGTCCCTGGGCAGGAGCAAGAAGCAGGAAGAGAGGCCCCCTGCCTCCTGCAATGCCCTCTCAGTGCCCTTTACTGGCAAGGTAATATTGCACCAGCTGGTAAAGAGAAAAATGTTACAGCTCCCAGCTTCAGCCCCACAACGCAGGGCAAAGAAGGCTGGATTTGGAGCCAAGAGAGAATGAATCAAGAACTGGGTACACTTAGCAATCCAAATGTGAGTGGTGTTTGATAAACAGAAGCACACCTGTCATTTCTTTAAAAGGCAATTTGCAGACGCTTGTTTCTTTGAAATGTGAGGCTCATGTCCCAGTGACACCATGAGGTATAATGATGAAAGTATAAACACATGGGAATTCCAGAATAGGCAATTTCTGAGGGGAAGGAGAGAGAGGAAGAGGTACATAGAGCAGCAGGAGGGTTCATGGGTGTTTGTTATATTATTGTAGCCTATACCTTTTGAATGTCTGAAATATTTCATAGTAAAGATAAATGAATCAATCAAGTATAGATACATTTCTTAAGGATACAATGAGTCAAAGATTCAGAATTGCTTCTTAGAACTGGTTAATTTTCCTTAACAGCTCTTTCTTAAGATCTTTTGCAACTTCTCTGACTTGGGTTCTCCTTAAAAACTGGTTTATCTCTAGGTTCTGTCCTTAGCCCTTCTCTCCACTTACTCTCCACTCTCTCTGCATGATCTTGCTTCATTAATTCCAGCACTCTCATCTCTATAAAATCCAAATCTGACATTTCTCCCTTGGATAAGGCTCCTGAGCCAGACTCTACTCACGCAACTGCTTCTTTGACATCTCAACTTAGACAGGCCCCAGGTTCCTCAAATTCCCTATGTCCAGGCTGTACTCAGCATCTTCCCCTACATTTGGCCCCTCTTTTATCTCCTACCTTGATAGCCAGCATCAACATCCAGCACGTTGCTCAAACAAGAAATGCAGGCACTGTCCTTAATATCTCCCTCATTCTCCAAATCAAATCACCAGGTTCTGTCAATTGCACTTTTTAGTGCTTCTTACATTGATTTGTCCTCTCAATTCCCCCTACGAACTTCCTGGTTGAGATCACCACGATCCCTCATCCAGACGTCCCACTCTTCTCCCTCTGTCTCCTTTCTGCTTCCCTTAATCCAAGTGTCCACTGGACTCAGACAGAATCCTGTTACAGAACCAGCTGGCCTGGCAGCTCCTTGGGGAGCAGGCTTTCGATCAGAAACCCTGAGACATCACTCAAGAAGATCAAAGAGGTGGTGCCAGGTAACTCAGGTTCCTCAGGTTACACCACTAACAAAACATTCAATGGTCCCCATCCAGCCAGAGTGGACCGTGTCCCCCGAAGAGCAGAACGAGCATGGCAGAATACTTCTAAGCGTCGCAAAGTGATTCTCCTGGCAAAGGCTAGGCCATAACACGAACCTGGGATCCGCCAGATGGCAGGCACCTGAAGTCACCCATCTCTGTCTCTTGAAATGTTGAAACTCAGTTCTGATTAGCAAACAAGTGATTTATTTGAGCTAAATATGAAGTCCTTTAGACTTACGGACTTAAAGAACAACTAGTGGTTACCGGTGGGGGATAGGGAAGAAGGGAGAGGCAAGGCAGGGCCAGGGGACTAAGAAGTACAGATTATTACACATAAAATAATCTCCAAGGACATACTGTGCCTCATGGGGAATATCGCCAATATCTTATCCTAATTATAAATGGAGTATAACCCTTCAAAATTGTCAATCACTATACTGTATACCTGTAATTTATATACTATTAGACATCAACTCTACTTCAATTTCAAAAGGCTGTACTGATAAACTAATAAATATAAAAATAATAAAATGTGAAGGCTTGCAAGAAGTTCCTTATTCAGAAAATGACACACATACACACAAAAAAAGGAAAAAAAACTCAGAAACAGGAACACTTTTCATCTACATGAAAGAAAAAAGAGGAAATTTCAAAAATATTTTTAACAATATTGTGTAACCATATTTGTGTGAGTTACTCTGACACGTGATTAACTCCTTCCAGGTATATATAAGTTGAGACAGAAAAAAACATAATCCAAATATGTTAAATTGTTATATTACATTCTGAGGGAAAGAATTAACTCCTTATTTTGAATACAAAGAGATACATAATTTTTTAGTAAGAGAAAATCATTTTCTCTTTATCTTCTAAAAATGAATATTAAACATAGAGGTTTTCAAATCTGAAAAGATACATGCACCCCAATGTTTATTACAGCAGTCTTTACAATAGCCAAGACATGGAAACAACTTAAATGTCCACTGACAAATGAGAGGATCAAGATGTGACACACACACACACACACAACCCCAGAATATTACTCAGCCAGAAAAAAGAATGAAATAATGCCATTCACAACAACATGGATGGATCCAGAGGTTATCATACTAAGTGAAGTCAGCCAGACAGAAAAAAACAAATATTATATGATATCATTTATATGTAGAATCTAAAATATACAGATGAACTTGTTTACAAAACAGAAACAGGCTCACAGACATAGAAAACAAACTTATGGTTATCAAAGGGGAAAGAGGGGTGGAGAAGGGCTAAATTAGGAGTCTGGGATTATCAAAAAAAACCACTATATATAAAATAAATAAGCAACAAGGTCCTAGTGTACAGCACAGGGAACTCTACTCAGTATCTTTAATAAACTATAATGGCAAAGAATCTGAAAAAGAATATATATATGTATGTGTATATATATACGGCTGAGTCACTTTCCTATACACCAGAAACTAACACTATACTTCAATGAAAAGAAATAACAGTAAATAAATAAAGAGACGTACAGAGGTTTTTTTGGGGGGGGATTTGGTTTTTCTTTTTTTTTTTTTTTTTGTCTTTTTAGGGCCACACCTGCGGCATATGGAGGTTCTCGGGCTAGGGGTCAAATCACAGCTGTAGCTGCTGCCTCCACCACAGCCACAGCAACGCAGGATCCGAGCCGCACCTGTGACCTAACACCAGGGCTCACAGCAATGCCAGATCCTTAACCCACTGAGCAGGGCTAGGGATTGAAGCTGCATCCTCATGGATACTAGTCAGGTTTGTTAACTGCTGAGCTATAACAGGACCTCCAGGATTTTTTTTTTTTTTGTAAATAGCTCCTTGAAGGGGTATTAGATTCCTCACCAGCCCGGAACACTGATGACAAGGTCCCTCAGAGATTGCAGCAGCCAGAGTTGGGAACAAAATTCCAGGTCCTACTGTGCCCCAGGAGCCCTCATGCCCACTCCCCCACTGCCCCCACCCCCAGTCTCCAGCCTCGCCTCTCTCTCCTCCAGCTTCTAACTCTGCTCCAACCACTCTCAACTCCTTTCAGGGCCTCCAGCACCCCAGGCTGGAGTTCACCTCTGTGGGCCCTTAACACAAGGGGCTCCCTGCCAAGAACACCTCCACTCCCGCCCTCAAGCCCCATCTCCTGAACAACTCCTACCTGTGTTTCATGTCTCAGGTAAGATCTCCCCCCTTCTTAAAAGTCTCCCCAATCCCCCAAGACGTCTCCATTAGGTGTCCCTACCAGAGGATCCCGTCACCTCGCTCAATCACGATGCTGATCATACTCACTTATAATTGTCTGTGGACAAAACTGTCCTGTACACGTGTCACGTCCATCAGCTCCAGGACTGGACAGCTGTATCCCCAGCCCCTAGCATAGTGTTTGGCACTTAAGAGATATTTTATAACTACTATGGAATAAATTGCTTCTCCTTACCATCAAAGTGGAAATGAGTCAGGATCCTGTCATCTACCCGATGCTTAGAGTGGATGAAAATAATAAACTCAAAGAAATGGCCACGAGACGGAGTGATGGGGGGGCAGGCAGCTCCATAACATGATATGTGGGTTAACTTTCTCAGATTTCCCAACCCAGATCGACTTTGCTTCCACCCCAGAATGTTGGGGAGTGCTGGCCTCACCAACAGCCTATGGTCATAGTGAAAACGGCCATGCTATTCATCCAAGCAAAGCAGAAAAAGCCAGGTAAATCTGTACTGTACCAACCACACAAGGCATTCCAAGGCCAAGTAAGAATGAATATTGGATTAGCCGTCCACTCATGCGGGTAATTGAGAGTTCCTCCAGTTTAGGGTTTGTTTGCTCCTGTACTTTTAAATCCGGGCCATGGGATCCAGCCAGCCTGGGAGGGGAGTAGGACCAGCAAGACAGGACAGGGCAGACCAGAGCCCCCATTGCTGCTCTGGACAGAGATGACAGCGCTGGCCACTAAGGAGCCCACTGAGGACTCATGAGGACTTCTTTCTGCACCCAGTTTTTACACTGCGTCTCCCAACCCGGAAGAAAGCAAACACACCAACAGCCATTCTACCAGGGCAGAGAAGCAAACACCAAGAAGCAATAAGAATTTGAATAACAAATACATTGTTCCCTGAGCGAAAAGAAGAAAGGGAGAAAAGTAACCCACCCACCCTTGTATATGCCAAGTCACAAAATTTAATTAGGAAGATAAGAATTGGGGAGGTGAGATTGGGCTGATGTGCCTTTCTTTTTGAGTTATGAGCTTGGGGGGGAAAGGAGGGAGAGAAATAATTCAAGCACAGAATTAACATCTTCTAATAATCTTAGACAAAACCCGACTCTGTTTTGCTTTGGTTTGTAAATTAGCTCATGATTAAAGTGTCTCTCCAGCCCCGCGCCATTGTCTTCCCAGGCCGGTTAGCTGAATGCCGCCCCGACCCCAACGCCCTTGCAGCTCAAGTACAAGGTTCGAGAGCGCGAGGGAACAATTATTATAAAGTGAAGTACTTGCAGTTTTGCTGCAAAATCAATGAACTTTTCAAGTGATTTTTATCATATTTTGCAGCTGTTCTGTCGGCTTTGGAGTGGTTATCACACCATCAGCCCCCGTGCTTTTAAAGAGCCTTGTTCATCTCAAAGCCTCGCATTCTCCTTAAGAGCAGCTGGCGCTGCCCTGGCTGGAGAGGCAGGCTGCTAGAGAGGGGATCCCAGGGGCTACTGCCTTCTGTGTGGGGCTCCCGGGCCTCTCACCTCGCATTTTGGGGGCCCTTCTAGGCCTGGGTTCTCGCCCAAGCTCAGGGTTTTCCGGCTCACCTTATTGAGAAATTCCGGGAAAGCCCATCTTGCGTCTTCTAGCATCACAAGCTGATGGAGATGGAGAGTACGCTAGTGATCGGCTAGCTTCTGTGCTGCCAACAGGAGCATGAAGACTGTGAGAATCGCCCAAGAGCTCCCAGGGCGCTGGCAAAACGGGTCTTGAAGAAAAAGTCCGTGTAGACTCAGGGGCGCATGCGCAACTCTCCCGCTCTGCAAACTACGCAAGGCTGAGCAGAGGAGGCGGGAAAGGAAGTTGCGCCTTCTGTGCAATCTTCCCGCCTAATGGGGTGCAGGTGAAACTGCATCCTTTAGGCTTGAGTTGGGCCCCAGGACACTAGGGGAGTAAAATACAAAAGGGCACTTCGCTTAAAAATATATTTGGTAGTTCCCGTTGTGGCTCAGCGGTAATGAACCCTACTGGTATCCATGAGAAGAGGGGTTCGATCCCTGGCCCTGTTCAGTGGTTAAAGATCTTGCGATGCCGGGAGCCATACTGTAGGTCGCAGATGCCATTTGGATCCCGAATTGCTGTGGCTGTGGCATGGGCCGGCAGCTACAACTCAGATTCAACTTCCATACACTGCAGATGCGGCCCTAAAAAGCAATACACACACACACACACACATATATACACGCACGTATATATACACATATATATACATACATACAAGTACGTATATATACACATACATACATACATATGTGTATGTATATACATACATGTATATACATATATATACATACATATATACACATATATACATATATATATATGTTTGGTTTACTTTCTCATATTCACTGAGAATCCAGGTGACCCACATAAAATACTGCAGCTTCAACATACAGGTTTACTTAAAAGGCTCTAAAATGGGCCTATTTCATAATGCTAAATAATACTGTGCTTAGTTGTGGTGCTGAATGAGTGAGAAATTGGAAAATATGCCCACTGCCCTCTCCTTGCCTCTTTGTTCTGAAATCAGTGGGTTACAGTTTCTTCCAATAGAGGAATCAGAAGTGGTGTTTCGATTTGACCCAGGTGTAAGTGCTGTTCTCAAGATGGAGCAGGTGAGTGTTTTCTCCAGTAACCTTGCTCTAGGTAACCTAATGGTTGTGATCAACAAGCAGTTAATCAGTAAATATTTCTGAAGTGTTTGCTATGTGCTCATTGAAGGGATAAATTCTGAGTTCCATAAAATAAGGATAAAATTAAGCTCCTTACTCTAGGAGACAAGGCTAAATTCCATGGCATGTATTCTACGATGGGCCTTGATTGGCATCTCAGGATGGGTCAATTTGGACAAGTGGAGAGAAGGGAATTGACACGAGAAAAGGTAGGGCTGGTACAGACAGGAAGAAGAGTGTTCCACTTGGATTCGTTTAAAGACTCACCTGAATCAGTTAGAGCAGGCAACGTGCAAGCATATGGGATTTTAATGCCACCTGATGGTGCCCATTTGGGGGTAGATCAGGAAGGGATTTTATTATGGCTATCCCCCAATAAATATCTACAAGCTCAGTCATTGCTACTATCTTTTTACCTGCTAGCTTTTTAGCTTTTGAGAAGATCCAATGGCAAACCAAGAAACTCTTACCAAGGACTGACTGGTTGTTGGCCAGGGGGTGGGGTGGGGGGGTGGATTGACCACAATAATAGCAAACATATATTCAGTTACTGCTACATACCACAGACCAGGTGATGAGTAAGTACTTACCCAACTCTTAAGCACCTCTTACTGTTATTAGCTCCATTTTTAAAAAGAGAAAGCTGTGTCACAGAGAGCTTGAGTGGTTTTCCCAAGGTCACATAGCTGGTGGATGGCAGAGCAGGATTTGGAGCCAGCTGAGGTCTGGAAATCCTGTTATGACACCATCGCTTTTGAGGTGACAATGCTAGCTGCAAGCTTTCAGCCTTTGGCAAAATAAGAGTTTGACAAAAGAAATGTCTTTTCGAGACCTCAAGTCAATCAATATTCCATTTGCTCCAGCAGCATGAACAAGGACATCTAGGCTCTGCTGAGCCCTGTAGGGCAGATGACCCAGAGACCCAGAAAAAGAGAGACCGACAGAGCATCTGACCCCTCAGGGCTTAAGGATTTAGCGTTAGCTAAGTGGAATCAGTCTAGGCCTAGAAATGTGGCTGCTATTTGGGAAAGAAGTGGAAGAAAAACATTGAATAAAAGAGAACATAGCATGAGCTGAGATGTGGGAGTGAAAATATGCACATCATATGCAGGGTCAGTCAATAGAGTGATCTGGCCGAGACAGAGTAAGAGGAAGTAATAAAAAAATGTCAGGAGTTCCCATTGTGGCACAGCGGAAACGAATCCCACTAGGAACCATGAGGTTTCTGGTTCCATCCCTGGCCTTGCTCAGTGGGTTAAGGATCTGGCATCACCGTGAGCTGTGGGGTAGGTCGCAGATGCAGCTCCGATCTGATGTGGCTGTGGCGTAGGCTGGCAGCTGTAGTCCAATTGGACCCCTGCTCTGGGAACATCCATATGCCAAGGGTGTGGCCCTAGAAAGCAAAAAAAAAAAGTCAAAAAGTTAGGTCAGGTGTTCCTGTCGTGGCTCAGTGGTTAACGAATCCGACTGGAAACCATGAGGTTGTGGGTTAGATCCCTGGCCTCGCTCAGTGGGTTAAGGATCTGGTGTTGCCGTGAGCTGTGGTGTAGGTTACAGACGCAGCTCGGATCCCGTGTTGCTGTGGCTCTGGTGTAGGCCGGTGGCTACAGCTCTGATTAGACCCCTAGCCTGGGAAGCTCCGTATGCTGCGGAAGTGGCCCTGGAAAAGGCAAAAAGATAAAAAAAAAAAAAAAGTTAGGTCAAATACAGCAAATTTAAATATTCAGCTAGCGAAAATGTGTCTTGTAAACACTGGGAAGCCATCAGAGGAGTTGAAACTGAGTGTAAATCAGTGAAACCTGTGTTTGAAATAGATTGTTCAAACCAAAGGTGGGGCATGGGGTGAGGGCCTGAGGACAGAAGAATCTGGACTACGGTTGTAGCAGAGTCAAAGAAAGAATTGGTTTAATGTGGGAGAGATGAACAAAGAATGAAGGACAATGGATTGAAGAAAAATTACAAGGAAAAAGACATGGTCCGTAGACTTCCCTTGCACCAACCACCAGAAACCAAGGACTCAGAAGAACTCTTTGGTGTGGGATGAAACAGAGGGAAAACAAAGTTTGGCTTTGGACTTAGCAAAACATATATAAGGTAACCACATAATCTGTGGTCTAAACTGGGACACTTTTGAGATCGAATAGGAGGACACTTAATAATCACCCCCACGATAAAACACCTAAGTGGGACCGCAGAGGCAAAGATGTACTGATCTGTACATCTATCTCCGTAGGGAACAGGGATGCAAGGACTGAGCCGTGATTGCTGACAAAGGTTGGAAGAAAGGTGGGTCAGAGGAAGCCCAAGGAGGAGTCTGACAACGTACTGTCAGAAAAGTAGGAAGAGAGGCAGTGCAGTGCCACTTTCATCTTAAGAGCTTCCCTTTTCTGTGCACACCAACACGCACGCACGCACGCACGCACACGCTCACGAGTACACACGGACTCCCTACTGGAGCACATCCCTCAACCTGCAGGCTGCAGAGCAGCCATCCTTAGCTCTGACTGTTGGGCCCCCAGAAACCACGTGCTATATTAACATATTTATACCATCCCCCCCACCTCCAACTCTTCATATGCTCTCTCCTCTTCCTACCCCCGCCTCCTGCACTAGCCTGACTCCTACTCTTCTTCCCAGATTCAGATAAGTCTTTATCTCTTTTGGGATGGAAGCCTTTGATGAATGTCCCATGGGGCTGAGGGACCCAACCTGTGTTTAACAGCAGGCAGGGTTTGCCCCCATCGCTGCCCCTGCCACACTGTCTTGCAATTGCCTGCTCACTAGGCTGTTTTTGTTCCCAGACCAAACGTTCCTGGAGGACAGGAGTGCTGTATCTCATCTCCATTGCGCATCCCCCCGGCACATGGCCTGGGCAGTGATGGTGCTCAGTGAATGTTTGAGGAATGAATTAATGAATCAATGGATTCACAGAGAGTCCCAGACCAAACTTCGCAATTTTTCACTTATCAAAGTGGTAAGTGTTGCTAAAGACTTAAATCCGCCTGTTTTGCCCTCTCTTGTCTTTTGTTTGATGGCTACAAAAAAAAGGAGAAATGACCCTGGGTTCCTGCCATTAAATAGATTGGAAAAGGAGAGAGAAATAGGTGCCCAATCTTCTAATGGAAAGAATTTGCTAATGGCTGCAAAGATTAAGGTGACTCATTTCTGTTCTCCCTCCGAAGGTGGAGCAGTGAAGGGAAGACAGGTCTCCATGGGAGAGGAAGGAATGGGAGGTTTCCATGGGAGAGGAAGCCTGGAATCATTTCTATAGCTAAAGGATGGAAAGCCATCACTGATGAAATTCACTGCCGACCACAAAACACTCTTCTGAGGACCAGCAATGGCATGACAGGCAGAATCTAACACAGTTTTGACAGCAGAAAACCCTGGTCCACGCCCAAAGATGTCAAACAGGCCTGGACCCAGTGTAGGGATAGCCTCCAAGGGTGTCAGCCAACATTGGTCACAGAGGCAGGGAACACAGCCATCAGGTGCAAGAGCCCCAGAATCCAAGAGGAGGTTGGGCCCTGAGCAGAACCCAACTTAGTAGTTGCTGAGGACTAAATTATGTCCCTACTCCCCCGAATCCATATGTTGAAGCCCCCAAACCAAAATGTGACCATTTAATGTGGTCATTAAGGTTAGATGAGGTCCTAGTTATGGGGCCCTAATCCAATCAGACTCTTGTCTTAGAAGAACAGGAAGAGACACTACGGACGTATTTGCACAGGGTAGAGGCCATGAGGGGACATAGCCAGAAGGTGGCCCTCTGCCAGCCAAGGTGAGGGGCCTTAAGAGAAACCAACCCTGCCAACACCTTGGTCTTGGACTTCCAGCCTCTGCAACTATGAGAAATAAATTTCTGCTGCTTAAGCCACTTGGTCTGCACTGTTATGTTATGGCAGCCCTAGGAAACCAATACAGTAGTACATGGAGATTTTGTAGGAAGAGACTCTATCTATCTCTAGGTGAGTTTGGGGCAATGGGGGGCAGAGCCAGAAACTAAAGCATCATCCCTGGAAGCTGTGGCAGAGCCAGAGGTAAAAGCCTCCATTTCCTTGCAGAAATTCTGGCCTGAAGGCTGATTTAAAAGTTTCAAACCACACAGGAAAAGATCCTGGGAGGAGAGCCTCACAGAAAGAGAAGATGACAAATTACAAAGGGTAGCTGTGATGGTTTATATAAGGAAACTGCTTCCAATATCATCCAATCACCAAGACTTCCCGAGTGGAGGCCACTGGGATTTCTATAGGGAGCCTTAGCCCAAAACACAGCAGCAATGAACCCTGGGGGTCAGGGACAAAAAATCAATACACGCACTGCCTTTGAAAGCTCAAGATGTTCTATAAAAGCTTTGAGCAAGGACAAGAAAAAATAGAGTTCCTTTGGGTCTACAGAATTTTTTTTCCTTTTTTTTTTTTTTTAAACAGATTGCCTGTCTGCTCCAAGAGATGGAGATTGAAAAGTCGTATTCTCTGTGTGGAGGATCAGAGAAAACCTTCAAAATCCCAGGATGCTAGAGGATTCACAAAAGGGTCTCAAGAAGAAGCAGGACTGTGCGGGCCTGGCGTTCTGGCTGATGTGGACCTCAGGGCGGGACAGGGCTCCCCACTGGCTCTGGGCCAGTGTCTTTGAAGTCAGCAGAGCTGCCCTGTTACAAAGGCCCACCCAGTCTCAAGGCTCTGCCTCTGGACATGTCAATTTGGAGGGAAACACAAAAATAAAAATAAAAGGAGGTACACACTTCTTGGAGTTTTTGGAATTCCAGAAGGTTCAAGCTTCATTGTGTCTAGGAATCCTTAGGGGGCTTGTTAAAAACACAAATCCCCAATCCCTACCCCGGAGACCCTGATTCTCAGAATCTCTCTGGTGAAGGGCCCGTTTTTATTTCTTTTCACTTCATCCTAGACAGACACTTTTGTAAATATAAGGCATATGAATTTATAGGAAAATTAAATTTTAAATAATATGTAATTCAATCCCCCCAATTTTTTATTATTAGATTCAATGAATGTAAAATTATGCTATCAAATTGTTATAGAATTTTCTGAATGTCTGCTCTCAATTTCTGCTCTTCTTTTGGTGAGGACGGATCATAAACAGTCTGCAAACAGGTGGATTCATTTGGTGAATCCTACTGAGTTTGTTCTAGAGCAGGACCCATTATCAACCTGCCACCTGCTCCATAAATCAGCCCCAGGGGTTAGGATGCAATTATTCAGTAACTGAACTTGGAGAAGTATTCCTCTAAGCTTATGCCACTCAGTATAGTAGCTGCCAGCCACACGTGGCTATAGAGCACTTGAGATATGGCCAGTCCAGGTGGAGAAGTGCCGTAAGTATAAGACACATGCTGAATTTCAAAGGCTTAACGTGGGGAAAAAAGAATATAAGATGTCTAATAATTTTCATATTGATCACATTTTGGATTTTAGTGTCTGTGTCTTTTTTAGACGTGGTTCCTGGAAAACGTTAAATTGCCTATGAGGCTCATATGATACGCATTGGGCAGCCATGCTTATTAGGACATCATCTTCCTTTGCGCATTTATCTCTTGATATATACGGAGCATTTATTCCGAGCTGTGTGTAAACCAGACATGTGCTCCTCCTCCAGGAGCTTGCTGATTGGTCCATGCCTGCCTCCGAGTTCCCACAGCATGCATCCTCCTCTTAGGAGATGTGATGCATCGGAGCAGCAAATACGTTGGAACAAGGCCCAAAGCTTTGTGGAATCAGCGGCAGACCACAAATAAGTGGAAAATAAAAATAATAACAGTAATAATAATATCAGTAATGACTAAGTACTTGCCCTGGACCAGATCCTCTGCTTGGCAATTTGCATATATTATTTTCCTTAATCCTTGTAACTCTTCTGTGAGAGAATGGGACGGTCAGTTTTATGGTCAGTCGGACTAGGCTGTCAAACTCAGTTACTTAAACAAGCCCTAACCTAGGTATTGCTGTGAAGGTATTTTGTAGACGTAGTTAATACCTACCACCAGTTGACGTTAAGTGAAGAGTACCCTTGAGGAGGTGGGTGGGCCTCACCCAATCAGGTGAAGGTCTTAAGAGTAAACACTGAGGTTTCCCAAAGAAGAAATTCTGCCCCAAGTCTGCAAGGTCAACTCCTGCCTACTGTTTTCAGCCTGCTGACCTGCCCCAGAGACTTGGGACTTTCCAGCTCCCACAACTGTCTCAGCCAATTTCTTGAAATAAATTGTCAGCCAACTTAATTATTTTAGTTATTTATTTATTTTTGTTTTTTAGGGCCACACCCGCAGCATATGAAGGTTCCCAGGCTAGGAGTCGAATCAGAGCTGTAACCGCCAGCCTACGCCACAGCTATAGCAACATGGGGTACAAGCCACGTCTGTGACCTACACCACAGCTCACGGCAACACCGGATCCTTAACCCACTGAGTGAGGCCAGGGATCAAACCCGCATCCTCATGGATCCTAGTCGGGCTCGTTAACCACTGAGCCATGAAGGGAACTTCCAATTTAATTATTTTAAATTCCTTAAATTGTGTCAGCCAATGCTTTAAAATAAGTCTCCATCTCCTATTGGTTCTATTTCTTTGTAGAACCCTGACTGATAGAGTTTTTTTTATTATTATTATTTTATAGTTGAGATTAGTGATGTAGCAAACATCTCACAGCCAATATGTGGCAGAGGTAGGCCGTGGAACCAATGTGTCTGATCTGAATCCAGCTCTGTTTTTACTTGCTATGTGCATGTATTCCCAGCAAGAAAGCAGTGACCAAGAGGGGCACTAGCAAAGCCAGAAACACTAACCACTGCCCACGGAAGCTGCCCCAGGCTGCAGTGGGACACAGTACCGGCTGTGGCCCTGGCTGGGCACTCCAGGTGCACAGGAGGGGTCTTGCTCAAGGGTTAGAAGACACGGTGTTATTCAGAGACTCAGCCTCACTGCCAAGAACCGAAACTGGTCAGAGAAGAAAAACCATTGTAGGTGTCGGTAAGAAGCAGCCCTGGAAAGCCTGGTCACTGCACTCTTGCGGCAGTGGCATCAGGGCCAAACTGATCTGGAAGGAGGGTTGGGACAACTCACGGGGCCCTGGAAGCTGGGAGGCTACACAGAAGGCAGAAGATGATGGATGACACATCCCGGCACCTCCATCTTGAACGAGAGGAACCAAGTCCCTGCAGATCATCTGATGAGCCTGCGCCACAGACTAAGAGGTTTAGCAGCACTTGGGGGGGGGGGTGTGAAGGAGGAAAAGATAGCTTTATTGCTTTGCCAGGCAAAGGGGGCCACAGCAGCCTAATGCCTTAAAGACCATGCCCCCTTTGGGAGAGATTAGGAGGTGGTTTTATAGTTTGGGCAGTGGAAAATTGGGCCGTAGGTAAGGAGCAGGGTAGAGTCAAGCTTGCAATGATTCTCAGGGCTGCTGTTTAGCAGTCCCAGGACAAGTTCTGGTGGTCCTCCTTCTTCATCAAGCAGTTCTTCCATGTGTTGGGGGCTTTCGTTCTGCAGAAAGGCTCAAAGATACTGAGGAGGAACCAGGATCCCACCCCAATCTATCAGCATTTTGATCCTTGACTTTCCTCTGGATTTGCATGTTCTAGAGAAATACTTGGTCCAGCCTTACAAATTTCTGTCTCCCCAGTTGTCTATTAAGGGCAGGAGTCCTTCAGACTTGGCACAGTGCTTGGCATGTGGCAGGAGCTCAATAAATGTATGACAAACGATGGATCAGGGAGTGAATGGGTGAATGAAGAGGCTAGACTGATGACAAATATTATACACCAAAGATGTGAGTATAAAAGAAAAATCACCCCCGGGGCGGGGGCGGAGGAGAGTTTTGGATTAGCAGGTGCAAACTAGTATCATAGGATGAATAAACCACAAGGTCCCACTGTACAGTCCAGGGAACTATATTCAATATCCTGTGACAAACCAGAATGGAAAAGAACATGAAAAAGCATATCTACTTTACTGAGTCGCTTATACAGCAGAGATTACTACAACATTGTAAATCAACTATACTTCAATAAAAATATTTTAGAAAGAAAGAGAGAGAGAGAGAGAGAAAGAAAGAGAGAGAAAGAAAGAAAGAAAGAAAGAAAGAAAGAAAGAAAGAAAGAAAGAAAGAAAGAAAGAAAGAAAGAAAGAAAGAAAAAGAGAAGAAAGGAAGGAAGGAAGAAAGAGAGAAAAAAACTATCACCCCATGTATTATCCAGGGGGGGAATCCTTATATTTGCATTTAAATGACTCCAAGAGAAAAACAAAATAGGGAGAGAAGAGAAATTGGGGGTACGAGCAAAGGCCTGCCTGGATGCACAGATGCAAGGAAACGGCTTGCAGATTCCCCTGGCAGCACAGAGACCGTGAGGGGAGGCATGAGGCTTGGTGGCGGCTCAAAGTCACTCAGGCCCTTGACGGCCAGGCTCCCAAGTTTGGACCGATGCTCATTTCCACAGCAGGGGCCTCTCCAGAAGGCTCCAAGAGGCAGCACGGTCTGGGAGATAAAGCTCGGGCTTGGAAGCAGAAGACCTGGACCACGTCAGTACCCCCACCGCTGACTCACCCTCTGTCCGCCAAGGGTGGAGAGGCCCAGCTTCCCCTCTGCACGGGGCTTCTCAGCCTGGAAAATGGAGATAACACCTCCCATTAGGAAAGGCTGGGGAGGGCTTTGTGCACCGTGAATGCGAAGGGCTACCGGGCTCTCGGAGCCAGAAACAGGCTCCTTAGCTGTCAGCCTGCAGTAAAATCTGCCTTCTGTCGCTTTCCAGCATCCCTTCCCACGAAAGCGTGGGCCACGGTCACTAGGGTATGGCTTCCCCACAGCCTCACAGTCCTGTTTTGTGGTGTTTTGTTTTCCCAGTTAAGCACAGGCTAGTCTGGTCCCGTCTCTGGAGCGTCTGTCCCTTGAGCCTGGCAGCCAGCTTGAGCCTGCTGGGCACTAGCCAGCACCCTAGCCCACCACCCTTCCCTCCTGCAGAGGGTCCCTGAATTTCATGAGAGTTCCTCGCTGGAGCCCTCCTCCACCTGGAAATGATAAATAAGGCAAGAAGGTCACTTCCATAGAAAAACATATACCAAAACCGGGTGGAGTTTGGAATGACCAAATTCAGGAGGGTCAATGAGGATCTGGGTCCTTGCAGCCTTGATGAGTATGTCTGTGATGGGTGTGCATTTCTCATGACTATGCTCATGCCATGAACCCCAAGGGCAGCGACCACACCCATTCGCTCCCAAGATCAGTTTCGGCCTAGAGAGAGTCCCCATCCTCAGTCTCTGACTGCCCCCATCCAACCCCACAGCAATGTGGTCCCACTGGGAGAGCAAGCCTGGCAGCAACGGGTTCCAGACAGAGGAAAAGGAGTCCTTGTCATCACATAGCTTTTAACTGAGTGATCTCTTCTTCTCCAGGCCTCGGTTTCTACATCCGTAAAATGGGGAGACCCTCAACCTGGATCCAGGACCAATACACAGAACAGAGTCACTTTGAACATGGCACTTCATTCACTCATCATTCACTTACTCATTCATTCAACAAATAACTTTGAGTGTCTACTGTGTACCAGGCACTATTTTAGGCACCTAGGAAGCATCAGCTAATGAAGCCAAGGTTGTGGATATCATTGTCATAAATGCCGGTGATATTCACACTGGGGAAAAATTCCAAAACACTGTATGCCACCTTGAGGTGTTAGCTGACCCCAACCCGAAGAAGACTGGGAGATGCCGCGCTTTTGCTATCCTATCAGGAGTGGTCTCGCGGGCAACAAGGAATACATTCCAAGAAGGTATGGCTCCTGCTTCCATGATGTCATTTTCACAGGCACGTTTAAGACATCTTCAAGGTCACGTCTTTTTTCTTTTTATGGCTACACCTGTGGCATATGGAAGTTCCCAGGCTAGGAGCTGAATCGAAGCTGCCCCTGCCGGCCTACACCACAGCCACAGCGACACCAGATCCAAGCTGTACCTGTGACCTACACCTCAGCTTGTGGCAATGCTGATCCCTAACCTACTGAGCGAGGCCAGGGATCAAACCTGCATCCTCAGGGACACAATATCGGGTTCTTAACCTGCTGAGCCGCAGTGGGAACTCCTTCAAGGTCACTTCTAACCCTGCTTATTTTCTTCCGACAGGGTAAATATTTTTTTGGACTTAATTCCAATTTTCCTCATTTCAAAGAGTGCCAAGAAAGAAATAGCAAGGTATGACGTCAGCGGCAAGGCCATGGAGAAACACGTGAATCCCCAGTGGGGGCCACTTGGAGTGGGAGGGGGCAGTTCCCAGGAAAACAGTGTCACAGGGCAGAAACACCGCTGTAGAAGCCCACCGCCCAAGGCCAAAGCTAATATGTCCACTTGCTGCTGCCAAGAACTGTGCAGAACGAGTTTCCCATGCATCTTCCACTTACTGTGCCTTTTAATCCTCACCACAAAAATACAGCCGAGTAGCTGCTCCCATTTCACAGCTGAGGAAAACTGAGGCTTAAAGTGGTTGAGTAATTCGGCCCAAGATACATAACTGAGCAGCGGTGGTAGGGTTAGGGTCCCACTGAAGGTTTCTACCTCCAAAACCCACTCTCTTGACCCCTCAGCTATACTGTATTATTTTCAAAGCTCCCAGCTCTTGAGAAGCTGAGAGTTCAGTGATTTCTTCCTTCATTCAAAAAAATATCTATTGAGCAACTGCCTACTAAGGGCGTGGCTCTGAGCTCTGGGCTCTGGGGGTAGAATGATGACTAGGAGAAAGTTCTCACCCTCAAGTGGGTGATGTACTGTTATGGGGGCAGAGGATACAGACAAGAAATAAATGAACACATAGCATCATTGAGGAGGCGCTCCTGGGATGGGGAGGGGGGAAGAGTGCTGAAATTGCCTGGATTTCTTTTCCAAACCTGACAAATTCCCTTTCTCCAAGAGACTCTGATACGCCCTCCTCTAAAGAGAATGCCCACTTCCCCAACACACATTCGGAATCACATCTTTGCTTATTGCAAAGCGTCCCGTTCCATAGAGGAAAGGGAAGTCAGCCTTTAAAAGGTACTGTAAGGAAATGCATGGTAATGAAAAACATCAAGTTCAGGGTGGTGCCTCCTAGAAGAGGGGGAGAGAGATGAGATGGGGGACTCCAACGAGATCTGCCGTGTTGATTGTTGTAAGCTGGGTATTAAGTGCAGGGAAGTTTCTTGAATTGTCCTCTATGATGGCTGGTGTGTTCAGAATATTAGTTAAAGGGGTCTATGCTGAGTGCAGCACTGAACTTCCTCTCACCGACTCCTTCCCAACCCTCTCTGTTCCTCAGAATTACCTGGCGACCCGTGTAAGGTACAGATGGCTAAGCCCCATCTCTAGAGATTAGCTTCAATGCGAACAGGTGCAGCCCAGGTAGGGGTAGTTTTTTAAAGCTCCTCAGATATTCTTACATGCAGCCAGGTATTCTGGCGCTCCTAGGCCAACCTCTGAAAGCCTCCGTTTCCCTCTGTACAAACAGAGGTGCTCATTTTCTATACCCCAGACAAGGGTTTTGAGGCTTCACTCGGATTACACGTGGGAAGCCCTCTGCACAGGGACTGACCTAGAGTAAGATCTAGGTATCACCGTTATCTGCAAAGACACTCCATCTGCAGCAAACCCTAAGGGAACCTGTCTTATACGTCCTAACAGGGGCAACTCAAAACTCACCTTTTCCGTGAAGTTTTCCCCATCTCCGGCTCTTGATTGGACTTGGTTTGTGCAAAACATAAGTATTATGTTCCCGTTGTGCCTCAGTGGGTTAAGGATCTGGCCTTGCTGTGAGCTCTGGCGTAGGCTGCAGATGCCACTCAGACCCTGTGTTGCTGTGGCTGTGGTGTAGGCCTGCAGCTGCAACTCCAATTCAACCCATATGCTGTGCATGCAGCCCAAAAAAGCAAAAAAAAAAAAATACACGTAACATTATGGGATAACACAGACTCGCCACCATCTGCCTGGTATTTCTGTTGTTTGCCTCGCCCACCTCCCATCCCTCCTGTCACTTCCAGCAGCAGATATCAGAGATGTGCCACCAGCTTCTCCCCTAAAGAAAGACTAGGCAGGGGTCAAGACTTCACTGCAATCATTTCTCAGTGTCTCATCCTGCCTCATGCTCACTACATGCTTAATGGAAATGTTGTATATGGTAATTCACCAGGGAGCTCCTTTACCCCTCAGCTACCTATCTTCTCTGGCTTCTGTATAAACACGCAGCATCCACATCTCTTCTCCTCTAGAGAAACTGCTACCACTGGGACAGAGTAAAACCTTCACATGTGCAATTGGGTTTGCACCGATTCTATACAGCCCTATGGTGTTTTTTTTTCCCTTAGATCATTGGGATGGGCACAAAACTAGCTTTGTCATATTGAGTGTTATTTAATAATAGTATTTGTAAGGTAATTACTGGATTCTATTAAGATTTTACAGCTCAAACATAGCCCCTCCCAAGAACTTTTTAAGCCTAGTAAGAATTGGGTTCCAAGCAAATAAAGAGAACGTTCTTAAACTGTAGAAGAAGAGAAACCTCCTGGCATCCACGTCCGCATTCCCTATTTTCTTAGTTCTCTCTATGAGTCTCGTTATAGCTTTGTTTTTGTTGCAGTTTGTCTTCACTTCTCTGCACCTAGCACTGTGCTTGACACGTGGGAGGCTCAGTGACTCTTGTCATGATCGTTTGGGCAGCGTTTCTGCCCGCTGAGATGGGCATTCTTGAGCTGGTAGAGACTGGAGGACGGAGGATGGGAAGTGACAACTTCATAAAGGAACCCAAGAGTTTCCCATCTCCCATGCAGTGAGACACATCTGATTATGCACATAATCAAACACATGCCCACGGAAAGCAATTTTCTCGTGAACAACAATTGAAGGTATGTCCTTGTAACTAAAGCAACACAGAACTGTGGCTACGTGCCATGGGCAGGACAACTGAAGGCATGTCCTTGTAACTAAAGCAACACAGAACTGTGGCTATGTGCCATGGGCAGGACATGCACATTTCTTTAGCAGAGTTTGTGTAGTAAAAGCCCCTTTCAATGCCCCGTTAATCAATAGCTTGTATCCTTTAACTGGCTTATTCTCCACACCCCCCCCACCATTGCCCCAAGCAATGATCTAGAACATTTGACAGTCCCACGGTGTTGGGAAAACAAAAGTTGAAATTCAGGTTACTACTTAAGAAATTAATATCCTAGAGAAAAAAGACCTTGCACAAAATAAGCCTAACATTCTGTGCAGCTTTTGCTCTTGAAGTACGTGCTGGATCCTAAGCTGCCCTGAATGAGAGGCTAGGAAACCAAGTAAAAATAGCTGCTGAGTGGCTACAAATGTTTTCTTTATTATTATTATTAGCAATTGTATTGAGTGCAAAGACTAAAATTAGAACAATGGTCCACCAAGGAGGAACAGCTTTGATTACACACCAAGCCTTTAGTTGAGACATCAAAAAAGAGAAACCAGTCCACAGAGAGTCCATATATAATCTGAAACTGTCTTGCTCTCAATGGCTGATTTAATCAAAGTAATCTGCCCTTAGTCTAATTGCCGGCTAAACAAATAAATCTTCTCCAAAGGTAAATAACATCAAGAATCCTTAGAATTTTTCAAATACAATGGACAGCATTTAATAAAAATTATGAAGCTTGCTAGGAGACAGGACCAAATGACTGAAAATCCAGAAAAAATAGATAATAGGAACACTCACAGATGACTCATTTATTTGAATTATCATACATGGAACTTAAAATGAATGTGATTAATGTATTCAAGACAATATATGGCAAGATGGAAATCTCACCAGTGAATTTTTTTTTTTTTTTTTTGGCTGTGCCCGTGATATGCAGAAGTTCTTGAGCCTGGGATGGAACCCAAGGCACAGCAGTGACAGCTGAATCCTTAACCACTAGGTCACCAGGGAACTCCCCAGTGAATTATTTTTAAAAGAAGCAAATATAACTTCTAACAAAAAAAAACTGCAATTACAGATGTCATGGAGTACACAGATGATTTAACAACATATTAGTACTTTAGAAGAGGAGATTATTCAACTGGAAGATAGATCAGCAAAAAATATAGAGACAGGAACACAGAGGGAAAAAAATGAAACAAATTTTTAAATAACCCATGGGTCAAAGAAGAAATCAAAGCAAAAACCAAAAAATACTTGGAAATGAAAGGTAATAAAATACAATATTACAAAAGCTTGTAAAGTGCAACAAAAGCCTAGTTCAGAGGGAAACAGTTTAAACGCTCATGCTAGAAAATAATGAAGACTGAAAATCAATTATCTAAAGCATCTTGCTCAAGAAGCTGGAAAAATAACATCAGATTAGACACACACAAAAAAAGGATGAAAATTTAGACAAATGGACAAATTAATTAAAAAACAGAATTTAGCAAAACTGGCACAAGGACAAATTTAAAAATTTGAAAGTTTATATCTATTTAACAATTGAATTCATATTTGAAACTTATGAAGAAAATTCCAGGCCCAGATAGCTTTATCAGTTAATCTTTCCAAATATTTAAGAAAGATCACACATCTTATACTGACATTTCCAAGTTCATTGTATAAAATCAACATAATCTTGGGAGAAAAGCCAGAAAATCTTATCATAAAAAATTCAAGCTGAAAGCCCTAAAAAACATAAATTTAAAAGTCTTGTTGAAAAGTCTTACTCAGAAAAAACATAGGCAAATAGAGTCCAGTAATATACAAAAAGGAAAGACATCATACAAACATCTTTTTTTTTTTTGTCTTTTTAGCTATTTCTTGGGCTGCTCCCGCGGCATATGGAGGTTCCCAGGCTAGGGGTAGAATCGGAGCTGCAGTCACCAGCCTATGCCAGAGCCACAGCAACGCTGGATCCGAGCCGCGTCTACAACCTACACCACAGCTCACAGCAACGTCGGATCGTTAACCCACTGAGCAAGGGCAGGGACCGAACCCACAACCTCATGGTTCCTAGTCGGATTCGTTAACCACTGTGCCACGACGGGAACTCCACAAACAACATATTTTAATCTAAGAATGCAATGAATGATTTAGAATTTGAACATCAATCAATGTAATTAATCATATTTTAAAAAGATAAAAATAAAAACATGCAATTGTCTCAATAGATGCAGAAAAACTGCTCCATAATATCTAACACCTGTTCAAGATTTCAAATATCAGCGTTCCCATCGTGGCTCAGTGGTTATTGAACCCTACTGGTATCCATGAGGACTCGGTTCGAACCCTTGCCTCATTCAGTTGTTTAAGGATCTGGTGTTGCCCTGAGCTGTAGGTGTGGGTTGCTCCGATGCATGTTGCTGTGGCTGTGGTGTTGGCCGGCAGCTACAGATCTGAATGGACCCCCAACCTGGGAACCTCCATATGCCGCGGGTGAGGCCCTAAAAAGAGAAAAGACAGAAAAATAAATAAATAAAAAATAAAAAAAGATTTAAAATATCATACTAGCAATTTTTAAAAATTAATCAAGTAAGAATTAAAAACTGGGAGTTCCCTGGTGGTCTAGTGGTTAAGGATTCAGTGTCACCACTGCTGTGACTTGGGTTTGATCCCTGGCCCAGGGATTTCCATATGCTGTGGGTATGGCCACAAGAAAAAAAGAGAAGAAGAAGAAGGAGGAGGAAACTAAAACCTAAATAAGAGTTATGATTTTTTTTAATTAAAAATGGAACTTTTTCATTTTTTTGATTTCTTTAAATCAAGCAAAAGTAAAAATGATATCTACCCCCCAAAAATGTTATCATACATCATACTTAATGGTGAAATATTTAAAGTTTTTATTCTCAATATGTCTATTATCACCATTACTATTTAACAATAGACTTTTAGAGGTCCTAGTTAGTATAAGTCAGGAAAGAAAAATATAAAAATTTGCAAATAAGATATTAAATCATCATTGTTCATAGATACATAACTGGCTACATACCATTCCAAAAATAATCTGCAGAAAAAATATTCAAATAAATGAGTTCATCAAGGTCATTTATAAAAGATCAATATACAAAATGTATTGCATTTATATACTAGAAAATGGAATTTTAAAATGATACTGCCTATAAAAACAATTAAAATGTCAAATACCTAAGAACAAATCTAACGGAAATTATCTAAGACCTATACACAGAAAACTGTGCTTATGAAGCATTACTACTGGGAGAAGTTAGAAAAAAAAATAAAAGAATAAACTGGATTCCTAGATGGGAAGACTGCAAGTTCTGAAGTCGATTCTCCCTCAATTGATAGATTCAATGCAATTCCAATCAATGTCTCAGCATGGTTTTTTTTTCTGGAAATTAATAGCCATTTCTAAAAATTCAATGGAAATGCCAGGGACAAGAGTAAACACCACACTGGATATACATATTGGAGAAACAATGTTATCTCGACCCTTAATTCACACCATACACAACAACAAGCCCCGATTTGGTGTAAAATTAAAATATTCTACTTCTATAATAGTTGTCCAGTTAAACATTCTATAATGAAGGAAACGTTTTCTATCTGCACCATCCAATGTTGTATCTTTTAAGCACATGTGACTTTCGAACACTTGAAATGTGTCTATTAGAAGGATTGAAAACTGAATTTTTAAAATCTTATTCACTTCAAATAATGCAAATTTAAATTGTCACAAAGACTGTTGCTTTCATCTTAGATGAACTAGAAAACCATGTTTACATTTCCACCTGAAAAATTCGAACAAAAGGCCAAAAAATATAAAGCAATGTTTTTCAAGATACTGAACATCAAGCAACCAAGAAGAGTGACTCCTGAGAAATGGGAAACAAACCAGGTGAGTCCTGTGATTGCCTCAACATAGTGCCTTGAGAGCACGTCCACAGTGCAGGGAGAGGAAACCCAGACAGAGCCCGGAGGACTTCCAGGGTTGAGCAAATAAAGTTGAAAGTCCAAAGAAGCCAAGGCTGCTAGAGTCGGCAGAAAAGGGTACCAGGGAAAAGATAGCCCCGTACAGAGAGAAGTCTGCAGATCTGCAGAAGATCCCACTGAGTGTTGAGCAGAGAATGGATCAACACCTGTATGAAGCAATACCCAAGGCCAGGGGCACAAACCACAAGAGAGGATCAGAAAGCGTAGCATCGACATCGAGCACTCACACAAAGATCAGGTGGAGCACTCGAAGGGTCGCGCCTCATTGTAATCCAACATTAACTTAAACGTAGCGCTGTTCTGATCTGCCTGATAAAACGTAAAAACAGGACCCATAATATCACTGCTTTCAAACCTTTTGACTGCGTCCCAGAACAAAGCCCAAGAATGTTTATAGGAATATAAAGCTATCTAGCACCCAGTGAGGTAAAATTTACAGTGCCTCTTATAAAACCAAAAACTCACCAGGCACGCAAAGAAAGGGAAAAAAACCAACCAATTAGAATTAACAGACAAGGATATTAAAACAGTTACCATAACTATATTTTATACGAACAAAAAGTTAAGTAGAGGCATGAAAAATATATTTAAAAAGGCATATACTACATTTCAAAAAAAGCACAATAGATGAAATTAATAACAAAACAGCCATTCTAGAAGAAAAGGTATTATAAAAACTATCTAAAATGAAACACAGAGAAAATACCTTTTTAAATAAAGAAAGCAAAAGTCAGCTGTGGGACAACATCAGGCAACCTAATTATATGAGTAATTGGAATTGCTGAAGGACAGAGGAGGAAAAAGAAAAAAAAATACCTGAAGAAATAATGGTTGAAACTTTTCCAAATTTGCTGAAAACTGTAAAAACCACCAATTCAAAATGTTCTGTGAATCCCACAAGAAAGGAAATGTAAGGTGCTTGAAAGAATTGCTAACCCAGAATTCTACTTCCAGTAAAAAATATCTTTAAAAGTTAAGATGACATGGAGTTCCCACTGCGGTTCAGCAGGTTAAGAACCCACCATAGTCTCCACGAGGATGTGACAGAGTTGATCCCTGGCCTCGCTCGGTGGGTTAAGGATCCATGTTGCCACAAGCTGCGGTGTAGGTCTCAGATGCGGCTCCGATCCAGCATTGCTGTGGCTGCGGTGTAGACTGGCAGCTGCAGCTCCAATTCCACCCCAGCCCAGGAACTTCCATATGCTGCAGGTGTAGCCATAAAAAGAGAAAAATAATAATAAAATCAAATAAAAATTAAGGTGAAAGAGAGACAAATTTTGCATACAGAAGCTCACAGAGTTCATCACCAGAAGATCCATATCACAAGAAATGTAAGAGGAAGTCCTTCAGGCAGAGACAAATGATAACAGTTGGAAATAAGGATGTGTATAGAAGGGCTATAGAAATGGTAGCCAAAGGAGTACATATGTGAGACTTCTTTCTTATTATTTATATGTTGTTAAATTAAAAAAAACTAAAAAACTGTGAAACTTCCAGAAGAAAACAAAGGAGAAAATCTTTGTGGTTTTCAGTTAGGCAAAGATTTCTTAGATACAACAATAAAAGCATATCTATAATAGAACAAATTGATAAATTGGACTTTGTCATAGTTAAACCTTCAGCTTAAAAAAAAAAAACAAACAAACACTGGTTAAAAGAATGGAAAGACAAGACACAGACTGGGAGAAAATATTTGCATATTACGTATTTGATAAAGGACTTAAGCCCAGAATATTTTTTTTTAAACTCCCCAAACTCAATAGTGGGAAAACAAACAACAGCTTTAAAACAAGTGAAAAGATTTAACAGACACTCCACCAAAGGAGATCTAAAGATGGCAAATAAACACATGAGAAGATACACAATATCATTAGTCATGTGGGAAATTCAAATTCAAACCATGAACTACCACGACACAAAAATCAAAATGGCCATAGGCAAAAAGACAGACGGTCCCAAGTGTTGGTGAGTATGTGGAGCCACTAAAATCCTCATCAACAGCTGATGAAAATGTAAAATGTTACAACCCCTTTGGAAAGCAGACTTTCAGCCTCTTGAAAGGTTAAACATACACTTATCACATGATCTAGGCAATCGAACTTACTCAAGAGAAACTAAAATAAATGGACATCACAGAAGAAGCAGAATAATCACCACCACCACCACCCCCCCTCTGAAAGTGTCCACACCTGGATCCTGGGAATCAGAGATGATGTTGCCACACACAGCAAAGGGACTTTTCAGATATAACCAAGGTTACCGACTTGGAGATGAGGAAATTAGCCTGGATTATCTAAGTGAGCTCAGTCTCAGCACATTAATCCTTAGAAGCTGAGAATCTTTTCTAACTGTGGCCAGAGAGAGATGTGACAACAGAAGAAAGGTCAGAGAGGTGCAATATTGCTGGCTTTGAAGATGCAGAAAGGGGCCGCCCTCGGGTAACTGGAAGAGGCCAGGAAATGGGTTCTCCTCTGAAGTCTCTGGAAAGGAACTCAGCCCTGCTGACACACTGATCTTAGACCATCGTCAACCTTCTGTTCTACAGAACTGAAGGCAATAAATCTATGTTGTTTTTATGCCACTGGGTTTATGATAGCGTGTTATGGCAGCAATATAAAAACTAATGTGTATTTCATCGCAGCTTTATAATAGCCCCCAAACTGAAAACAACCCAAATTTTCATCAACAGATAAATAAATAAATAACTTGTAGAATATCCACACAATGGAATATTACTCAGTAATAAAAAGGAATCAAATATGGATGCACTCAAGGACATGATACATCTCTAAAATAATTATGCTGAAAGAAGCAGCACCAAAATAAGACAGCATACCCTGTATAATTCTCTGCATATAAAGTCCTAGAAAATACAAATGAATCTCTAGTTACAGAAAACAGATCAATGGTTGCCTGAAGACAGGGGTAAGGTAGGGAGGGAGAGATTGGAAAAGGGCACAAGGAAACTTTTGAGGTGTGGGTATGTTTATTACTTGATTGTGGTAATGGTTTCACAGGTGTACATAAGTCAAAACGTATCCAGTTGTATGCTTTAAAATGTGGAGTTTATTGTCTATTGATTACACCTCAGTGCAATAAATAATAAAAATACCTTAGTAAATAAAAAATAAAATAAATTTTATTGCACCTCAGTGCAATAAATAATAAAAATACCTTAGTAAATAAAAAATACCTTAGTAAAAGCTAAGAACCTACATCAGGCTAGTGGTTACTATGCTGGGTGGTGAAGGTCTAGAATATAAAATAAGAGAATCTATGAATGATGTTGGACTACATAAAAATTTCTTAAACTAAAAGCAATAATCATAAAGGAAATAGTTGATAAACCCAACTTCATTAAAACTGAGAATTAAAGCTAATCAAAATACAGCATTAAGAGGGTGAACTGGCAAGTCATAGAATAGAAAATGTATGTAAATATTGATAAACTGTGTGTGTCAGACTTGTATTCAGAATACTTAAAAAACAAATCAAAAAAGAAAAACAGAGAAGCCAATTTTTTTACACAGATAATAGACTTGTATTGGGCCATCTCAAAAGAGAATATCAAATGACCAGAAAACACAGGAAAAGGTGATCAGTAATCAGCAAGGAAATGAAAATTAAAACTTCAATGAGAGGGGAGTTCCCTTTGTGGTGCAGCAGAAACAAATCCGACTAGGAACCATGAGGTTGTGGATTCAATCCCTGGCCTCGATCAGTGGGTTAAAGATCCGGCATTGCCATGAGCTGTGGTGTAGTTTGCAGACACAGCTCGGATCCTGCGTTGCTGTGGCTCTGGCGTAGGCCAGCAGCTGTAGCTCCAGTTGGACCCCTAGCCTGGGAAGCTCCAAATGCTGCGGGTGCGGCCCTAAAAAGCAAAACAAAACAAGACAAAAAACAAACTTCAATGAGATACAGTTCACACCCAGCAGAATGGTTAAACATCTCAAGAACTGTTTTAAAACATTAAACTAAATGTTAGTAAGGATATAGAGCAATTGGAATTCTCATGTACCACTGGTAGGAGTGATCATTGCAGTGAAGTTTCAAACACTCTGAAAATGCTTACTAAATCACAACACGTATAGTCTAGTCCCTGTAAACCAGTAATCCCATCTTTGGTATCTATCCAGCTTAATGCACACAATGTGTTCAGAACACTATTATTCACAAAAGTTAAAAACATGAAACAATGTAAACATCTATTGATAAAACAGATACGCAAAGATAATATGGACACACACACACACACACACACCACACACTAGAAGACAACAGAGTAACGAAAATGAACAAAATAGTGCCATACTCTCAAACGGGAATGAATCTCACAAATACAAGTTTCAGTGAGTAAAAGAAACAAGATGCCAAAGAGTAAACAGCAAATAGGGAACAGAGGTAGGAGTCAGAATAGTAGTCACTTTTGGAAGTGAGTAGACACTGGCCAGAAGGATAAGAGAGAATGATCTGAGCCACTGATATGATTCTGCCTTTTTATTTTTTTTAAATTAATTTTTTTTTTTTTGGCATATAGAGGTTCCTGGGCCAGGAATCGAACCCATGGCATAGCAGTGACTCAAGCCGCTGCATTGACTATACCAGATCCCTAACCCGCTGCTCCACAAGGGAACTCCAGGTTCTGCCTCTTGATGTGTGTGGTGGTTACAGAAGGGCGTTCACTTTGTAAAAAGTTATCTTTGAGTAAAACTATGAATTATGCACTTTTCTGTGTATATACGCTTCCTGAATAAAAAAGTTGACTAAAAAATTCGCATATAAAAAAATCAAAAAAGCTAAAAGAAGAAATCGGTGACCTAGATAAAGTCCTGCCTTCAAGTTAGAGGTGGCAGATAGTCAATGGATAGCATCCTTCCTGACTCGCCAGCACCAGCCTGCTCTCCCCTACCTGTCACTTCTCCAGACCAGACAATAAGCAGCCTCACCAGGAGAAAGAAATAATTACAACCGCACCATTTTTGACTTGCGATTCTCCCGGTGTCACCCCTAATTTAACTGAACCCTTCTCCTCCCCCTTCCCGGCTCCCCCCACCCCCACCCCATTCCTGCGTCCATCTCCCTCCACTGAAACAACGGAGAAGAGCAGATTCAGGTAGAGTGCAGAGGCAATTATAAAAGAGACACTTGTAAAGGCATCACTGCCATTTGTGCCACTTGAAATATCATCCCTTATGAGTTTTCCCACTGAATTAGTGCCATTTAATGTGTGCATATGGCCAAGGGGAAAATATAAAATTGATCAACGAGAACAGGAAAATTACTCCAGAGAATCTTTGTGGCTTTGTGAATTGTTGCTTGACATTGTGGTTTTACCAGATATAATGGCATGATTTACAATTTACAACAGGGCTTGGGGGATGCAGATACAAACCTTTTTTACTTAAAATACCAGGAGCAGATGGGGAGAAAAAATACAGACTGGACCTGGTCCAGATGCTGAGGGTGTTACACATATTCTGACTCCTACGTGGAGGCATAAATAACACCAGTTCCTCATCGTCCTTAGAAATGCAAGAGATCCTCACAAAGGTAATCTGAACAGGTATGAAATAATTTCTGCTTGCAAATTATTCTGGAGTATATGTGTTACAGTCTGTGGTTCCGCTTGCTTTTTCCAACAGCAATAGCTGATATTCTAGTTACTCACAATATCACACACAAAATCATGAAATTGCATCATGAAGACAAAATTCCAGAGGAGCTGAGAAGCTCAGAACCATCCCGCTTTTCAATTCTGTCCCAATATGCACGGCTAGGCAGCCACACACGCCACGCTGGAAATGGGCACTTTCACCTCTCAGGCTGATGAGTAAAACTCGTGATAGACTCCAAAGATACCCAGACCTGGATCCTTGAATCAGAGCTTCCACCAGGTAGCTGTGTGACATTTGACAAGACTCTTACCTGATCCAGGTCTTGATTTTCTCATCAAAAAACCTAGTGGAAGATGATCAGATGATTGCCAAGGCCAACCCGACTCTTTAAGTATCCTGTGGTCAGTTTAAGCAGAGCTCTCTCCACTAAGACTTCTATCTTTCTCAAAACCACTATTTTCATTCTGAAAGTTTCAATATTCTAGTTTCTGTTGAACTCCAATCTCAGTAGCAGATGGCCATGGCTATAAAAGCAATAAAGAAATGAAGTAAGCAACGGAGATGTTAACTAAGAGATGAAAGCAAGATTTGCCAGAGATAAACTGCAACATAATCTACTTAAAATCAATAGAAAGTTGGCCGTATCTCCAGTTATCTGGGTATTAGTATGATGCGCATCTCTGAGGCAAGATCTAGAGGAAATGAAATAAAATGCAATAGGAGGATAACAGTTAGAGCCAGGGAAGAACTTCCTGAGGGGTGTTCAAACTAGAACTTATTATAGAATCGCATTTGGGTCTCGGTTTGCAGTACCAGGCCTTGAGGTCTAGGTTTTCCTGGGTCTAAGTTGGTGGGGAAGCAGGGATGATAATCAAATTCTCAAAAGAACTGCATTTATTTCAAAAAACATATGATGTAGCTCAATAAAAGGCAGAGAGGGAAAGGGCGATGTTGAAAACAAGTGACAGGATGTTTCCACTCCACAAGGTTTGGAATTGCTGAAGATGGAAACGCCTTCCCCCAGAGGAGTCCCTTGGGAATAGATTCCCCACTGACCACTGGAGAAGAGTGACTATACTTGGAGGCAAATGAAAAAGAAGGTGATTGCTACAGGCCAGACCCAAACAGATGGGTCTCATTTAGGACTAAAAGGCGAGCACGTCCCAGGCAGCATATTTCACGAGTTCCTGACACTCTCATGTGTGGTTGGTGAGGAGGTAGCCTGTGGGCGGCTCCCAAGCATTGAAAGCAGAAAACCTGTTCACTGCTCTCCTGCACTCACTCTCTCAGCATTTTCAGAGGAGGGGCCCTGAGGGGACAGCTCCGAATGTGACAGAAGTGATGGTGGAACTTACGCGGTGAAGTTCAGGCACTCAACCCTGAGCACAGAAGGCCATGAGAGCATCTTTCCTTCTGTACCTGGATGTGGCTTAATGGATTCAAACTGCTTAGCAGCCCAGGGAAGAGTAAAAAGCTGTAACAGAGGCTCACAAATTACGTGAAACATGCCAAAGAGAAGTTGACATTATAGCAGATCCCAAGGTAAACTCATTTTCGCAGATTTCGTAGCTGATATCAAAACATCTAGAAAAATGTGCTCTCAGCACTGAGCAGCTTTCTTGAATGCACTCATTCCTGTGTAATATAGACAAATTACTTAACCTCTCTGGTTCTTGTCTCCATCAGAACATTTCCTATCAAGTATTTAGATAGTGTACAAAAACTCATATAATACAAAAAGCTTCAAGAGAAATAAATATCTGCAGGAGTGGGAGCAAAGGAAAACTATGATTATAAATAGGAAAATCAAAAGGTTTGAGTGACATTCACATAAAAATAAGACCTATAATCTTATTAAATCAGTGGAGATAGGCTAAAGTTTGGCCTTTAAGCTTCTTGGCAGCCAAAGCAAAGAGAAGAAGATAATCAATTATAAAGTTATATTTGTATACAATAATACAATCACTTGCAATACGGTGCAGGGGAAACCTTAAACAGATACCTAGAAGGAATTTTTAGAAGATCTTTATAAGGTAAGACTCTACATGATGCAGCGACAGCATCTCCCACAAAATTCCTAAACCTCAGGAGATACATGTGGCTCTTAAGGTCCTCAATTTCCCTACAGGTAGAATAGCAAAGTTGTCACAGATCAACCAAACTCTTTCAATAGAGTATTGTGAAGTTAAAAGAAACTGACTGCTGGAAGCCCGAGCACTAGGAAATGGAAGTAATTTGGTCGACGTGGGCTTGCGAATGAATGTGTCATGCTCCAGGATGGAAAATCGTGCTCAGCCTGATGGGGCGTTTAGCAAAGACCAGATGAATCCTGAGTCTCTGCCTCTCACTTGCGCATAAGTAAGGATTACATTATGCAGGGACTACACACAATATAAATATGACCTATGGGGTCTCTCACTACAACACGCACATAGGGATTTTGGAAAAGGGTTTTCTGGGTGATAGAATGAATGTGTAAATTTCCACTCTCAGTCTAATACTTTAGTATTAGCTATCAGCGAGGGTTTAAAAATCATATCATAATTATACTTCTTGGGCTACCAAAAAAATTCCACAAAAGCAAGATTCCTCACTGCCAGCCTTAAAAGACTCCATTTTAATATGCTACCTCCTACTCAAACGGTGGCAGCTATGGGCTAAATTAACACCCTGTTATAGTGAATATTGATGTCGGCTTAGGCACAGTTTACGGATTTGAAATAGACATGATCATTGGACATTACTAACTGGTCCGTGTGTGTCCAGGTCTCAAAAATTTTAGCGGGAACTTGTTCAAGTAAAATTGACATAGAAGGATATATAAATAAGAGTGGAGCTCTCTAATTGAGGGACTAGAGAACCCCAACAACTCACGAGCTGGCACCAAAATCAGCCCCACCTGCCCTCCCCACTTTCCCCACGTGGACATGAGCAGAGCCGACCTGCTCCCCCAGGTTCTGGAGGAGGAGCAGAGCAAGCACGGTCACAGGATCCCCAGACCTGGGAAAGCCGGCCAGCCAGGAACTCAACAAAAGGGCACTTGCAAAGTGAGCCAGAAGAAACTGAGACAAGCCAGGGCACACACAGACAGGAGGACAGGTACCCCTCGCTGGGGTCCTCGTCCTTGGGCCAGCTCTGGCAAAGGCGCAAATGGTGCCTCTTCACCCGAGTGGGAAGAAGGAGGAACCCAACCCCAGAAGAAAGACGGGAACAGCAAGAGAAGTCGAGCGCCTGGCTTGATCTCGGGGGGATCTCCCTTCCCTTTTGAGGACACCCGCCAAGCCAGGGACATCTTCCTTCAACCCAGAGCATCTCTGGCAGAGGCCCGCAGGCAGCCTCCTCCTCCTCCTTGGGTTCCCGCCGGTCCCCTATCCTTCAGTGTCCGCGGCGGCCACCACCACGGCAGCAGCGACAGCGATCCTGCACGGACCCCCGAAACTCCAACTAATTAAAGACAAATAATGAAACCCATTCGGGGCCGGGGGTGGTTGGCAAAGCCCCCCTGCATTGTGTGACCACCTTGGCACCGAAATGGTTAGAAACCGCGTCCGTCCACGGCGCCTCCTCTCATTGCGGTGGAGAGCTCTTGAGAACGTTATTAGCTGGGTGTGCGCCTTGCCGTTTTTCCACACGAGGCAGATGGGTAATTACGAAGCTAATAGTCTGATTGAGAGAAATCAGATGCAGTGGTTTGCCCAATTAGATGATACATTAGCTTCCTTCTTTGTAAGCAGCTAATGTGTGAAGCAAAGTGGTATTTTCGAGGGTCAGAATCCTTAAACAAGTGCCGAGTTGCAGATTATTGTATCTCTCTTTTTTTTTCTAATGGAGGAAAAGTGCTAAGTCTTCATTACTAAAAGCATAGAAAATGCAAATCAGCTTCTGAAACAAAAGAGAGAAGGGACAGGCGAGAATATTTGGTGTCCGATGTGTCAACCTACAACATCAATTACATTGAAATGCAATGCATGGCAGCCTAATCAAGGATAGTATAATTGTAATAATTGCGTGCTTTTGTTGGAGAGCTGCTGCTGTTGTTATTTGTCAACCATTTGTTCCTCTCTATTGTTAAGGGGGGGAAAGATTTTTTTTTTTTTTTTAATGTAACTGAGAGATTGTGTAGGTAATGGGTGAGCGGGCGGCCGGCGGCAGAATGTGTGTGGGGGTCTCGCTTTCCTGCTACATGGCGGCTCCTCCGTGTGGCCCAAGCGAGTAGCTGGGACAGGGACATGGCCTTGGGGCAGGAAGGGACAAAGTGGAGAGCCATGCCAGGGAGGGCTTCAGTTTTTGTCTGTGTCCCAGTTGTCCCGGGGCAGAGGCTAGCCAAATGCAGGGCTGGAAGAGGCTGGGAGGAAAGCACTGGTGATGGAAAAAGAAAAACAAAAAAAAAACAGCCTCACGCCACGTCCTCCTCCCCTTCAGCAAACAGAAAAAGATGGAAAAGAGGGAGAGGAGAGAGAAGGGCTCCCCTGACTTCGCCACCTCCTTCTGCATCTTGAAGTGTGCGGGATTTGTTTTGTTTTTGTAAATGACCGTTGCCTGCAAAACGCCCAGGGAACGGGGGCAGGGGAGATCTTGGGAAACATAACAAGAAAACGAAAGATGCGGTCGCTGGTATACCGGCCAGGAGAGCCCGGTTCCCCAAGGTGCAGAGGAGAGGAAGCACGGGGACCAAGGCTCCACCCCATCTCCCTCTGTCACCATCACCGGCCTGGTGGGACCAGCCTCTCTGCGGGCTCATTGTCTCCAGAGCAGCACAGGGCCTAGAATCTTCCTGAGCTTCACCCGCTGCCTGGAGAGACACCAAGCTCAGAAGGCTCTCAAGTCTGCTGCAGGTAGAAACAGCCCTCAAAACGCTTCTGAGTCATAAAACACATTTCTTCTCCCCCCCTCCCCAGCCATGTCCACTTTTTTTTTTTTTTCCCATGTGTACAGACGTTTCCTAAAACATTCTCACAGGGAAAGGAGAAGAGAAAACATCAGCTCCATTGCCAACTCCAGAAAGAAAAAGAAAAGAAAACACAGCACAAACACAACACAGGGATGTTCGCGGAAAGCTGAGTTGGAACTGGAAAATTCTTCTTCGGAGCAGCGCTCAGCATTCAGATCAGATAAGAGGTTTATTTTCTCACTTCAATTGGTCTTGCCAATAGGTTGAAACGGAGGCACAATGGAAATGGGCTAAAACATTTAACAGAGCTGTTAAATCTCATTCTCCACAGCTAAAAAAGAACAATCCCGCCCGTCTTTACCGAGGGGAAGCTTCACGGGCTGGAGGAGGTTTTGCATGTATCCCTGACAATCCTGTACATACTCCAAAACTCACACTAATTAAAAGCAAATAATCAAATACATTCAATTTGAAAAGTTGGCAAACTCGCGTGTATTATTGCGTTAGCACCTTGGCATGGAAACGCTCACATCGCGCTAATCTCGTTGTGCAGAAGAGCTCTTGAGTTCCCATTCACCCAGCCTGTGCCCCCTCCTCCCCTCCGCCTCCCCTTTGGGCCAGCCTAACCCGCTCCCCACCCCCAGTCCCCCCGCTACTCCCCCCCCAACTCTCTGCTTTCATTTGGATGTGGGGATGAGGCAGGGGTCTGATGGCGAAGAGATGTCCTTCCCCTCACTGGCTTCTTACTTATCTGCCTAGGAAGGTCGGCAAGATGCTGCAGGTTTTAAATAAAGTTTGCGGCAGTGAGCCTTGGCCAAACCATTCACAGTCCCCATCCTCACCAGCCCCCCCACCAACATGGCCCTCCCTCCCGGGAACTCTCCTTGTCAAATCAGTGGCCAGACCTGGGCGATGAGCTGACAAAATGAGAAGAAACCCTCAGATCCAAAGCTGCTGCCTCTGGGATTTGAGTTTCTTGGGGGCTCGTTGAAGGATGAGAAGAGGGAGTTGCCCTGAGACATGCAAAACTCCTGCCATCAAGAATGGGGTGAGATGCGCTCAGACCGGCCAGAATTTTTCTGGCAGATCTGCCACCTCGGGCACATTTCTCTTTCATCCTGGGCCACTGCCAATCACAGCCTCCCAGCATCCAGGCCTAGGAGGGAGAGAGGCGGCTTGTCCTCAGCTCCGAACAAAAGAAAAACAAATAAAGTCACATTCAGGCACATGACATCCATGTCAGATGGAAGAGGAGCAGGTCACACAGGCTGCGCATGTAGCTGGTTCTGGGAGGCAAAGAACAGATGTGGGAAGTGAGCTTCTAGGAGGAGGGGCTTGAAGGAGCCGTGGGGAATCCTTGCCAGTGAGACTCCTGATTTGTCTGTGAGTGAGGAGGCCTAGAGGGCTGTTGCTTCAAGTCCAAAACTCCAGATCACTTTCCAATGTGTCCCTGAGCATAGTAATTAATCAAGAGCATCAACCTATTGGTACTTTCATTAGTTCAGAAAGAATTCTCTGAGCAAAGCATTAGGCAGGTGTCTTGGTTGAACCCTTGCTGGTACAACATGGAGCCAGGACAAATGCCACGCTGGAGAGTTCTTGCAAAAGCTGACCACTCCCTTCTCCTTCCTTCTAATCTGGTCCATGGGCTTCATCTGATCCTCCTGCTATTAAAATGACCCTCTTTTTCCTTGCCAGGATTCTGTTCCTTACTTCACTTACTACTCAGTTCCTCACTCCATCACTCATTCCGTAATATAGCCATTTAATAAACACTAAGCAATAAAATTCTAAAGGCACTACAGGCAACCTTGGGAATACAAAGGTGAATATGGTTAGATCCAGTCATTCCAATTCTGGGTATTTACCCAAAAGAATTTAAAGCAGTAGCTTAAATAGTTGAGTGTATACCAACCTTCAGACCAGCATTATTCACAGTAGCCTAAAGGGGGAAACAACCCAAATGTCCATCAGTAGGTGAATGGATAGATAAAATGTGGTATGCACATACAATGGAATATTATTCAGCCTTAAAAAAGAAAGGAAACTCTGACATGTGTTACAACATGGATGAACCTTGGAGACATTATGCTTAGGGAAATAAGCCAGTCACAAAAGGACAAATACTGCGTGTTTCCACTTATATGAGGTTCCTAGAGCAGTTAAACTCATAGAAACAAAGGCTAGGGAGAGTTAGTGTTTAATGGGCACAGAGTTTCTGTTTGGGAAGGTGAAAAAATTTTGGAGATGGATAGTGGCGATGGCAGCATAATGAATGTACTTAATGCCACTGAACTGTACACTTCGAAGTGGTCAAAATGGGAGTTCCCCAGCAGTTAGGAATCTGGCATTGTCACTGCTGTGGCTCAGATCACTGGTGTGGCTTGGATTTGATCCCTGGCTCGGGAACTTCCACATGCTGCGAGCACAGCCAAAAAAATTCAAATATGAAAAAATAAAACCTACATGATTTCCTTCCTTCTGCTGACTTTAGGTTTTGTTTGTTCTTCTTTTTCTAATTCATTTAGGTGGTGGGTTAAGTTGTCAATTTGAAAGTTTTCTTCTTTTTTGAGGAAGGCCTGTATCGCTAAAATGGAAAAAATTAAAATCATTACAAAGAAAAACTAAAATAAAATTGTTAAACTGGTCAGTCTTAGGTATATGTCACTGCAATAAAAATCAAATACAAAAAGAAGTGAATAAAGTTAATCACAGTCCTCAAATACCCGGAGTCTAGCAAGGGAAGAAGACAGGTGACAAGTCGTTTAGGTCATCAGACTGCACATTTGACCAATAAGGAAACTTCACCACCAATTTCCAAGGAGGAAGCAGGGTTAAGAAACTGATGGGTGTCCCCAGCCCTGTCTCTGCTAAGTTGGAACACCAGGGTTCGAACACAGACCTACACGAATTTCTAGGCCATGTTTTTATCATGACACCAGCAGTTTGTGACAGTTTACAGTTTCATTCAAATTTAAGGGACAGCTTATTGGGGAAAAAAAATGGGCCTGGGGAAGAGAGGGTCTCCTAGGGTTTCATTTTTGTCCCCTGCCAAAAAAAAAAAAAAAAAAAAGATATGTTGGAGTCCTAACCTCTAATATCTCAGAATGTGACCTTATTTGGAAAAAGGGTCTTTACAGAGGTAATCACGTTAAAATGAGAGGATGAGGACGGGCCCTAATCCAATATGACAGGTGTCCTTATAAAAAGGGGACATTTGGACACTGAGACCGACACACACAGAGAAGCCGTACGAGGATTGGAGCTGTTCTCCCACAAGCCAAGGAACTAGCAGAAGCTAAGAGCAAGCCCTGGAGCAGATCCTTCCCCAGGGCCTTCTGAAGGGGGACAGCCCTGCCGACCCCTTGATCTTGGACTCCTAGTCTCCAGACCCGAGAGACAATACACTTCCCTTGTGCTCAGTCCGTGGCGCTTCGTTACCCTGGTCCTCCACGCTGAACCAGGAGCCAAGCAAGGAAATTTAAGAAGAAGCCTTCCTAGAGGTTTCAGAGAACATTCGCACAAGGGCTGCTGGACCTTCCAGGGCAGCCCTCAGGAGAAGGGGGACCGGGAACCGAGAGCTGGGGTCCCTCTTTTCCTCCCTCCTGCCATCGCTGCTCTTGCTCACCCCTTCAGGGCAGCTCTCTTTTAAGAACTTGATTATGAGGTTTTGCTTTTATTTTTACTTTCATGACATTTGCAAGCATTATTGGAACCCGGTCTGTACTCCTGACAGCAGGTTCACAGTGTGGGATTGCTTCCCTGATAAACCATAGATGCAGGAGCACCGGAGCTCCATGTACCAAGGCCTCCTATTGCCTCACAGGGGCATAGGTTGCACCATTTTTCCCTGCTTTTTCCTTTTGGGGACCTAGAACTCTAGCCGGAAAGCCAGATACTCTTAGAGAAAAACAAAACTACTCTGGGGCTACGGTTTACACAGAGCAGGGGCAGAGCTGCTGGCCTAAGCTGGTCTGGAAGCCAAGGGACCCAGGAAGCCACATCTCCTCTCCCAATCCCCACCCAGCAGTGAGATTAAGCAGAGGGCTTTGCAAAGGAACTCCAGGAAAATACTGATAAATTGAAGAGCAATCGACAAGGCACTCAGGCTCCCTCGCTGAGTCCACCTAGCCCCCGAAATTTGTGTCAAATCTTTTCTTTTGTCCCCCCTTGACTAAGCCCATTGGCAATGGAAACGTTTTTGTGCATTAAAGAAAATCAATGAAAACATCTCGAAAACAATTTCAAGCTCCTCTTCCTCCCTCAGGGTGGCAAAGTCAGCCCCTGCAGGGCTGCGCAGGGGCACCGAGGAGAGCGGAACCCATGTGGGTGGCAGAGTTCCACCAGAACAGTCAGAGACCCTGACAGCCTGCCTCTCACCTCCCTAGCCTGACCCGGGACACCGTTCCATAAAGCCAGCCAGCCTGGGAAAATGCTCACTCTCTCTTCCCGCAGACTTTGTCTCGGCCTCTGTGTGGCATCTTTGGGATGCAACAGGCTGTTAGCCCTAAGACAAGGATCGGGAAGAGGAGGCGGACAGAAACGGCCTGCGATCTGGGGTCAGGAGGTCTGGGGGACAGCATCCGCTCTGCCACCAGCTAGCTGTGGAAGTTTGCATCACTTAACCTCTCCGAGTCCTTGATTCCTCCTCTTTAAAATCATGATGGTCACACTTATCTTGCCTGATTATTGTCAGGAGGCAACGAGATAACAATACACAGGACTGGCACGTACTGTGATGGGTAAGGAAGAAGCCGAGGTCAAAGCCAGTGGCCCACTGACCCCTGGCTGACAGCAGGCCCACCCAGGCGGACAAAATCCGACAGCGTGACCCCTGCGAAAGAACACTGTCCGGTTAGCTGAGGGGGAGTCTGCAGAGTCTGCAGGAAGGGTGCCACCTTTGGAGGGGAAGGACAGCAAGGACAGCGCAGTGTCCGCCTCCAGGAGACAAATGAAGAGAGTTTTTTTTTTTTTTTTTTTTTCCCCCCCACAACGAAAATAGGCACCCTGGTGCAGTCAGGCCAGGAAGAAGCAGTGGGGGAGGGGAGGGAGTCACACTGCAGCAGATGTCTTGGCTGGGAGAGAAAGTTCTAGAGACTGCGCACGGTGGGCTGGGAAACAGCGGGCTTGGGCTCAGTTCCGAACAGCCCAGCTCGCTTCCAGACGGGAAACCAGAGCAGCAATCCAGAGGGATCCCGGGAGACCCCGCGCGCCGGGCCTGGCAGCAGCGGAGCCGCCGGGGCGGGGGTGGAGCCCCAACTCTCGGTCTTGGAGGCAACGTTGGTTCACCTGAGAGAGCTGGCACCCCCTCACCCCTGGGGAGGAAAGAGAAGATGGGATTTCTCCCGGGGTCGGAACAGGACCCCGAGGGCCCGAGACAATGGCTCCAGGAGGCCTGACAACTCCAGCCCTGTTGACGAGGGAACCCAACACCCTGGAGATCGGCGTGTGAAATCTGCGCTGCGGAAGAGAGTCCTCATTTAGCAGAGAAAGCGCGGCGCTATCTACGTGTGAAAGCTTTTTTAACACTGTTCCCTGCTCTCCATATGGCGAACTTCACCCAAATTGGGAGAAACGAGGAACAAAAACTCCAGCAGCTTGAAAATGAGAGTGAGCGCCAGGTGCCCATCCCAGAGGCAGCCACGGCGGGCGCCCAGGGTGGGTCCAGCAGGGCAGCGGGTCCCTGCGCTCTTGCCACCTGCCCTCTGCCCCCAGCCTCTCCCCCCAGAGCTGACTGTGTTCCCTCTCAGTGGATGAATCACCATCACCAAGAATTAAAATCACCATCGTAACCATTAATTGTGCTCTCCGGGTGTGCCAGACCGTGAGTACCAGTGACCTAGGACATGGTATCTCAGTTAATCCTCACCAAGACCCTGTGAATAGGTATGCCCATGTACATACCCATTTTTTCATGCCTATTTAAAGTTGGCAAATGGAGGAGTTCCCATGAGGGGTCTGTGGGTTAAGAATTCAACCGGTATCCATGAGGATGCGGGTTCAATCCCTGGCCTCTCGGTAGGTTAAAGGATCCTGCGTTGCCACAAACCATGGTATCCATCACAGACAGCTCGGATCTGGTCTTGCTGTGTCTGTGGTGTAAGCCGGCAGCTGCAGCTCTGATTTAACCCCTAGCCTGGGAAGGTCCACGTGCCGCGGGTGCAGCCCAAATAAATAAATAAAGTTGGCCAATGGAGAATCAGAGACATTGTCTTTTACCCAAAGTCCCCTAGGAAGATTCAGAGGCAGTCTGGGTATTCAGTTAAGGGATAGTTTCTCCGGCTCACTCTGTCCCCTTCTCCAGAGCAGGTGCAGTTGCTCCACCGGAAGCTGGGAGGCTCTCCTACAGGAAGGAGTGGGGGGGTCGCCCTCTCCCCCCAGGCAGAAGGCAGTGGCCAGAATCCCTGATGGTTTCATCCTGGGGCAATTTGTGGAAGCTGCAGGATCGGTGGCCCAGAGACCATCAGTCCTGCCCGGAATGTAATGATCCTTCTTTCACGGGAAAACCAAGGTCAAGGAGACAAAACTGAGTCACCCAATAGGTTCTATCCATCAAATAACCAGACCAACCACCTCCTGTGCACTCAGGACACTCGAGAGCTTTCCATAAAAGAGCACCTTCTCCTGTCCCCCGCCACCTGCCTCTCCCCAGTCCTGTCCCAAGTGGAGGTGGTCCCTTCCCAAGAAGGGCTACTTCGGACCCCTGCTGCCTCCCAGGACTGACCTCCTCCCACCTCCCCCTGCTTGTACCCTGTTTCCTGCCCTCATTTAAAGGAGCTGGTGCTGATCTCGGTCCCCCGTGTCCCTTCCGCTGTCCCCTGGGCTGCACCCCTTGGGCTTCCCCCAGGGTCCAGGGCTGCAGCTGCCCCCTCTCTTTCCTCCCTGCCCCCGCAGCCCAGTATGGCAGCACAAAACGAAACTCGATGCAAAGATGTTTAGAATGTTTGTCTCCACGATTGTATTATTTACAGCAATGCTGCGCTGTGCCCGGGGCATTGCGTGGTTTGAAAGACGCTATACAAACTGAAATTGTGTGGCATTGTTTGTTCCTCCACATTCTGCGAGAGAGAACCAATCTAGTAATGACTGTTTTTGCTCCTCAAATCAGAGACGCTCCATTTTGTGTGCACGGTGGCTAATCTGGAAATAAGGATTCAAAGCAAATGTATAAGGAGCTCTGGACGCCGTCGGGGCCTGGCGAATGAATGGAAGGCAGCAGGAAGGAGGAAAAGACAGTCTCAAGGGGAGGCCAGCGAGAGCCCTGTGGTCCCCCTGAGCTTGGACACCAGCCCATCCCGAGGCGGAGGGACGTGCCACATCGCATATCCGTTTGCACAGACAGAACGGGCCCCGGGGAGCGCTTTGCCCCAGACCTGCACATGGCCAGCTGCAGTCCGCCTGCAAACCTCCCTGCCGCTGGGTTCTCACCCCAAGGTCAGGTTCTCTGGAGCTGGGGCTGACCCTTTCAGATCATAAGCGAGGGAAGGGGAGTCGGGAGGAGCGGATGGTACCAGGGGTAGGAATGACCACAGACAGACCCAAGTGCCTCTTCAAGGACATGGCAGGAGGGAGAGTGGAGAGGTAGCGCCTGGGAGCTCTGAAGCCACCCAGTGGGTCTGAGCTCAACTGAGTTATAGCACCGACCTAACTCAGGCTCCTTGCCATACACGCCAGACCATGGCTGGACCTGCCTCTGTTCAGTCCCCACCCCGGGCTGGGTGTGGCAGCAGTTTGTTACTGGTGAGCCCCCTGCAAGTGTGCTCCCTTGGGAAAGGGAATGAACCTGGCCTCTGAGCCCAGCCCCAGCAGCTTGGAAACAGCCACCCTACACTCTCCCTCCCCTTTCATTTGCCCACTCATATCAAGACCTGCTGCACTGCCCAAAGCCTCCTTCCTAAGGAGGCGTCTGGGTCACTCCCTAATTTCCCCCTTTAGCCTGTGCATCCTCCAACGTCCAATTCAGACATCGGCTTCCGAGAACACCCTCCATCATCTCCCCATGCCTTGCGGCACCATTACTCAGTCTCCAGTAAGCCCCAGAACCTCAGTTTGTAATTCTCTAGAATGCAGTCCAGTGTGGCCCATGAAACAGATGTGTGGGGGTCTGCTCCCCACCTGCCGCCAGACATAAGCCCCTAGAGGACAGAGACCCAGGGTGGTCTCGGCTCCAGCACTCCTTACCCCACAGCAGCCAGCAGTGTGCCTGGCCGTCCTGTCCCTCCCCGATGCCTCCAGGCTCTGACCCCTGCCTTACGGGGCAGGGCCGGATGCACAGTAAAGGGAGGCAGCCGTGGATATCAACTTGTGGTCCAAGACTTCACCGACGTAACTTCTCCCTTCCAGAAGCATCCCTGGTACTTCCCGGGTTGTTCTCAAAGTTAATAATTCCCAAATAGTTCACGTTCTCTCCATGTGCCAAATTTGAGCCTGTCGTCTGCCGAGTTAAACTGCAGCCCAGTGGCACAACAGTTTAACTGGTCTGATGCATGAGGCCTCATCATTCGTTACTGTGAGCACTTAGAAGCGAGGTAATTAGAGGCTGCATTCCTGAAGCCTGAGGCTCTTCGGCTACAATTCTGGAGTTTGTTATAATAATGGTGATAGGGAAGGGTCCCAGGGATTCCATTTCCAGACTGTTCAGATTAGCGTTAAAGGGCCCCCAGGAAGGCAGTGGGGACACCACCGCCCTTCTCAAGGTCAACTCCACCCAGGGAGGAAGCCCTGAGCTGAGCCACCCGCCCCCAGACTTCTCCTGCAGAGCTGAGAGTGAAGTTGCCCAAGAGCAGAGAGGATTCCCTCCATTTCACCTGTGCCCACCCCCAGGCCTATCCCGGTCCCGACTGCACTGAGCAGCCCACTCCCTTAGCTTGTCACAAGGGATTTAGGCAGAATTATTGCCCTGAGATGAGGACAGAGGACAGAGGCAACCTTGCAGTGATTCCATCGCCAGCACTAGAGAGCCATCACTGCGTTTTCCAGCTCTCACTTTAAAACCTCAAACACCCTGTTGATGAAAAGGCCATTAGATCACTCTGAACCATCTGAAAGGTTAGTGTGAATGAGTGTAACAGATTCTTTCCACCTCACTGGAAGGACTTCAGTTTTAGGGGAAGCATTTGATTCTGGTGGAGGGTAGGAATAAACTGGAGAAGAGGGAAGAAAGAAGCCACACAGCGTGGCTTCCAGTTTAATTAGTTAATCAATCAATTAGTTCATTAGTTAATCAATGAATGAATTGGGTGCCTTCCATTTTCTAAGGTTTTCTTGAAGTCTAGTTGATCCGCAATGCGGTGATGATATCTGCTGTACGACAAAGTGATTCAGTTACACATGTACACACATCCATTCCCTTTCGGGTTCTTTTCCCACATAGATGATCACGGAATGCCGCTGACGGCAGGTCCCTGTTGGCCAGTCATTGCATAGAGCTCAGTGTGCACTGTTCGTAAGTTAATAAGGGTACTGTTAATAAGTGAATGAATGGGCTCTTGGGTAGGACAGGCGCTGTCTTGCGACTCTACATTTTCAGATGTGAGGTCCTCTGGCCCCTCCACCCACCCCAAAGGGTCAGTGATCCCAGGGGCCAGACTAGGCGGGGCGCCATCAGGGGCGGGGAAGCAGGAGAAGATCAGTTCCCTAAAGCAGAGGTGAGCGTGAACGTGCTGCCCCGAGGTTTTCCATGTTATGAAGAGAGACCCTCTCCTTGTCCCCAGAGCACATGCCTAAATTCCACTCCTGCTTCCAGTTACTCATTCCGAACCATGGTCATGCTTAGAAGGTCTTTCAAAGACTGTTTTCTCTCCCCTTCTGCGTTTGTTTCCTAGGGCTGTTGTAACAAGTCACCACAAACTTGGGAGACAAAACAACAGAAACTTGGAGGTCCTGCTATGACACAGTGGGTTAAGAATCTGATGGCAGCAGCTCGGGTCGCTGCAGTCATGTGGGTTTCCTCCCCAGCCTGGCCCAGGGGGTTAAAGGATCCTGTGTTGCCACGGCTATGCCATAGGTTGCAGCTACAGCTCAGATTCAATCCCTGGCCGGGGGAACTTTTATACGCTGTGGGTATGGCCCTAAAAATAAATAAATACATAAAAAATTTTTAAACCCAGAAATTTGTTCTCGCACAGTTGCAGGAGGTCAGGAGTCAGAGAGCAGGGTGTTGGCAGGACCATGTCCTCTTGGAGGCTCTGAGGAGGAAACGCCAGGCCTCCCTCCGGGCCGGCAGTGCTCAGCGTTCCTTGGCTTGCAGGTGCATCACCCCAGTCTCTGCCTCCGTCACCACACAGCCTCCCTCTCTGCGTCTACGTCCTTTCCCGCCTCTTATAAGGGCACTGTCACTGGAATTAAGGCCCACCCTCATCCAGTACGTACTCGTCTCAGTCCTCACTCTAAGTGCATCTGCTAAGACCCTCTTTCCAAATAAGAGGTTCCACGTGGACATGGGTGTCGGGAGGAACACTCTTCAGCCCCCTCCACCCTCTTAGAGCCAGACAGCAAGAGAAGAACTTGGAACTGAGTGTGATCACAGCAAGAGGAATCAATGGGAAGTGGGAAGGAGAGGCCTTGGGGGAGGTCCCTCTAACGCAGCTTCTTGTCTCTGCTCCCCTCCCCTCCCCCACCCCACCTCCAGCCTCCGAGGCTCAGAGCAGGGGCACCAAGGGGTCACTGACCACATCAGGAAACTGAAAGTGACGATCCCTGGGCAAGACCAAGACCCACAGAGGCTTTACTCTTTGGAGCCAGTTTGGCCAATATCATGTTACCACCCTCACACCGTGATCTCCCAAGTGTCTGACTCAATTAGGCCTCGGCCCTGAAACCCATTCCTGGTGTGTTTGTGTGTCATGGGGCAACAGACAGCCCCCAAGATGGCTTCTGTAGAGACCCTTTCCACGCTGAATAGAGCTGAACTGTGTAACCAATAGACTATCGCAGAAATGAAGGGGTGAGGCGTTCCCGTTGTGGCTCAGCAGTTAACAAACCCAACTAGCATCCATGAGGATACAGGTTCGATCCCTGGCCTCACTTAGTGCGTTAAGGATCTGGTGTTGCCGTGAGCTGTGGTGAAGATCACAGATGTGGCTTGGATCCCACGTGGCTGTGGCGTAGGCTGGAGGCTACAGCTCCGATTGGACCCCTAGCCTGGGAGCCTCCATATGCCACGGGTGCAGCCCTAAGAAGACCAAAAAAAAGGAAGAAATGAAGGAGTAGGACTTTAGAAGCTAGATCATAAAAGACGTTGTGATATCTGCTTTGCTCTGCCTTTTAGTTTATCTGCTTTGGAAGAAGCCAGCTGCCAAGCTGTAAGAATACTCGAGTGGCTCAGTGAAGAAGTCCACATGGGTCGACACTGAGGGCTTCTTCTGCCCATGGCCAGCACTGGCTGACTTGCCAGCCACCTGAGCAAACTGTCTTGGTATTAGATTCTCCAGATCTCGTCCAGTATTCAAAAATCCCAGCCAACATCTTAACTGAAACCACATGAGAAAACCACCCAGCTAAGCCACTCCAAATTCCTAACTCCTAGAAGCCATGTGAGATAATTAAAAATTGCTGTTTTAAGCCACTAAGTTCCGGGGTACTTGTAGTGCCTCAATAGGTAGCTAATACACAAACTCAGCCCCATAATCATTCATTTGTTCATCATTCAATAAATATTACAGAGCAAACAAAGTGTCATAGGTACTCTTGAGAAAGAAAAATTGAACATGATCTGTTTTCTCAAGGAGCTTAGAAACACAGGAAGACAAGATTTCTAAACCCAACTCAAAGCACAACATGTATGGCTTCTGAATTTAAGAAGCAGTAGACAGAACACGGTGGGTTTCTGGGGGATGCTTCTCGGTTGAGATTCTCTGGTTGCTAACAATGGAAAGCAAGTCCAGCTTCAATGGAAAAGAGCTTTCCATTCAATGGAAAGATAACAGAGCTCATAAAAGTGATGGAAAAACAAGAGAAGCAGCCAACAAGTAGAACAGAAAGGCCAGGCAGCATGGAGGCAGCCAACCCAGCCCCAGGCAGTCTACCCTGTGGCCCCAGGTACCACTGCTATCATCACTTCCATTGCCAACTAGATGGAAGCATCCAGTTGTCCAAGACTACATCCCCTGCTTGTGCCCCCACACCAGGGAGCAGGACAGAGCACACCTGCCTCGAATCAGCTTCTAAAGGTGGTACCAGGGACTTCTACACAGTGAAAATTGCCCCCAAATAGGAAACATATTAGGATGTTGAGACACCACAGCAGAGAGAGAGGGTCATTTGGAACAGACAAAACGCAGGACGTAAGAGGGCAGGGAGCTACAGCTCACTCCTCTGCTTCCTTGGGCTAAGCCTTAGCGTACTCGGTGTCCTCATGGAAAAAATGGCATGAAGATGTCATCTCACTGCCTCTTTTTCATCTTTCTACCAAAGCTGTGAAGCCTTCTCTCTCCTCTACTCCCACTCCAATCCCATCCCATCTGCCATTTGCTCTGCAGATCTAAGGATGGATGGCTTAGAATAGAATTCGTTTCTGAAGGTTGAACTAATGAGGACTTCCCTGCTAGATAGGAATGCCCCATCACGGTCTGCCAGGCACAAACAAAGGGGACTTAACCAGGCTCAGCAGGAACCAATGATGCAAACAGAATCACGGGGAGCAGTCCAGGCCCATCGTTTCAGCCTACCAAGTCTTCCAGGGGTGATTGATCATTGCAGCCATCCTGTGCCTGCTCTGAATACAAGTGGGCAGACTGGGGTTGAGTAATAAGACTTCTGAACACCCACAAAACCTGCAAGGGGGCCGGTGTGACAGACTGTGCCAATCTGCTGAGTAACCGGTTCACCTAACCCTGAAGATGCCTGCCACACGCTCTCACCGCACGCCCACTGGTGGAGCTGCTGGAAGCCAACTAGGGGACTGAGTGGCCCTCTCACAGGACCCAGTCTTTGACCTCTCTAAAGCACTGCCTCCTCGAGGAACCCAACCCACTTTTACCTCCACTCCCAGGCTGTAGAAAGGCACCCATTTTTATGGCCCATATCTCCCAGAAATTCCTTTTTGAGGACTCCGGCCTGATAGCCCATGGCACTTCCCATCTGGGCCACCAGCTTCAGCAACTGATTACATGTCACCTTGAAGATTTTGCTGTCTTACTGTTACTGAATTGGTCAACTGCATCACGCCAGGATCCTAGCCCAGGCCAAGACCCCTCCCGTGGCCAGGAAGGTTCTTTATCCGATAGGATTCACGCAGCCAACGATGAAACCAGTGGTGAGGCTGGAAAGACACAAGCTTTGCAGTTCCCATCATGGCTCAGTAGTTAACGAATCTGACTGGCATCAATCCCTGGCCTTGCTCGGTGGGTTAAGGATCTGGTGTTGCCGTGAGCTACAGTGTAGGTCGCAGATATGGCTTGGATCTTGCATTGCTGTGGCCCCTAGCCTGGGAACTTTCATATGCCTCGGCTGCAGCCCTAAAAAGCTAAAAAAAAAAAAAAAGCACAAGCTTTATTCAATGGCTGAAGAGTGGAGAAGCAGGAACCTAGTTTGCAAATCAACTTCTCAACCCAATTTGGGCAGAGACACCAAGTATACAGGAGGAGTGAGGCAAAAGGGAGGGAATTGGAAAGAGTGGGAGGGATATTCCTGAGTTATATGAGAACAGGGGTGTGTTTGGACCCATACTAATGCAACTCTCCTTTTCAGCCCTTGTATGGGTTTTTTTCTGGTTGTCATGGCAATGTCATCTGTCCTGGCCCTGGTGGGTGTATCTTTCAGTGTCTAATGTATTACAATGAACATGTAATGAGGCTCGAGGTCTACTGAAGTCAAATCTTGTGCTGTCTTGAGCTAGTTTGGTCTAACTCGTTCTTGTTTTTGTTTTTTTGTGGTTTTTTTTTCCTCATTGCAGCTTCCTCCTGAAACTTAAGAGTAATTGCTTTCTATCTGAGGGAGTGGCAGGGGTATGATTCTGGAGCAGCAGCCGTAGTAACATTATCAGTCAACCCACTCAGTCACTCGGGTCCAAACTCTTACAACCTGGACGCCCACCTCTCCCATCAGAGCACCAGCCAGTTTCATCCACCCTGGCTCGGGGATGACCACGGCCAAGGTCAGAGAGCACCAAGAACCCCGGTGTCTTCCATCCTGCTTCAGTCCACAGTGACCCCTCCACCTGGGCAAGACGGAGCTCTAGTGTTCTCTCAGGAAATTTAAGCAAAAGCTCAAGGGACCACTGTATCACAACAGACGGGGGGGGGGGGCATTGTCTCAGGGGCCTGCAGCACCTCAGAAACACCTTCACACCCCAGCCCCTCCCCCTCAGCCAGGTGGCCCTCCACCTCTGCCAGGCACCTGCCATGACCTTCCTTCTCGTTTGACTTCCCTCCACCTCTCTCTGGGCCCTCAGAAATCTGGCCTGACCATCATCTAAAAACGTCTTCCATAAAAGTGGGCCTGGAGAGTTAAACAGCAGGGCAAATGAAGGGGGCAGGAGAAGAGGTCCATAGATGACAGTATCCAGGAGGAGGAGAGTAAGGGAGGCTACGTGCTCTGCCCTCACCGCCTCTCCCCTTCTTTATCCAGCTGCCTTACTCTCCATCACGGTCTGCCATCATCCAGAGAGACTTCACGGAGGGAAGGACAGCCCTTCCACACCGAATCATCACATTCCATGGCCCGTTCCGTCCATAGACTCTGACCCCTTTAAATCCACACCCCGCCTTCCATCATTTCATTCTTAATAGTCAATCACCTACCCTAAGTACGGTTGCTGAACTTCCTTTTCTTTGATTTACCCCCTTTTTTTTTTCATCTCATGGACACTTTCTCTCCATAACAAAATAAATGTCTCTCCAGCTACCAACTGTCCTCTGGTTTCACCTTCTTCCCTTTCTAGCCAGCACCCCATGATGTCTCCCTTCCATAGCTTTCTCACCATTATCTCCGAGGATCATTTATCATTATCTATCAAACTCCCTTGCTCCTGCAGCCAAGCAGCTGAAACCTCGTGGCCGTTGAGATGCCTTAGGCGTCTCCCAGTGCTGCTAGCAGGAAGAGAAAGACTCAGGTCATTGATAGAGCTTCCACATTTGAAGCTATGGGATTCAGTCAATAACTTTTTACTAGGCATCTACTATGTGCCAGCCACCACTCTGAGGTATACAGCCATGAACATAACCAGTAAGTTCCTTACCTTGTCGACTGGGTTCATTCTAGTGGGCCAAGTTTCACTCATCTCAATTCAACCCCCATCTATTGAGCATCCACCATGCATTTGGAGAATGCAGAGAAGCATAAAAGCCACACTTTTCCTGGTGGCAAGAAGCATAACACGTCGCTGAAGGGGGTGAGAGCAATGCTGGACAAAGGCCATGGAATTCAAGTGCCTCAAATGTGCTCCTTTCCATTTCCTCCGCTTAGCACTTTTTTCCACCTCTCTGAAAACAAAATAAAAGACGGATTAAAAAGCCTGTGGTGAATTTTTTTGCAGAAAGATAGGCTGGGCTGTATTAGGGTAACGACTCCTGAAAGGTCAGTGGCTCACTGCACTATTTCTCGCTCCTTCTGAGGCCGTGGCAGATCCGTGGTCTCCCCTCCATCAATGACACCAGCATCTCAACACTTGACTTCTAGTCTGGCTGCAGCAAGGGAGGACTCACATCCTCCTATGCCCCAGACGTTGACAGCCATCGCTCCTGCTACATTCCATGGGCTAGAAAGAGTCCTGTGTCCCTGCCCCTCAGGGAGGGTGCTGGAAAAGGCAGCAGCTCACACAGACAGTGCAGGCAGAGACTATATCTCTTCGATACAGCCCATAGGCTTTTTACTCATCTTGAAGGGTCAAACTCACATAGACCAACTCAAGACAAGAAGAGGTCTCATCCTTAGAAAAAGGCAGGTCCATGGACAACACTCTAAAACACTAGAACAGGGAGTTCCCATTGCGGCTCAGTGGAAATCAACCCAACTAGTGTCCATGAGGATGCAGGTTCAATCCCTGGCCCTGCTCAGTGGGTTAAGGATCTGGCATTGCCATGAACGGTGGTGTAGGTCACAGACACGGCTCAGATCCGGCATTGCTGTGGCTGTGGTGTAGGCTAGCAGCTGTACCTTCAATTCTGGGAACTTCTATATGCTGCAGGTGTGGCCCTAAAAAGCAAAAAATAGTCACAATAATAAAACACTAGAACAAGAATATATTTAAAGGGGCAATGTTAAATGGGCAGCACATTGGCCATCATCTTGAGTGGGTATTTACGAACACCTACTGATCAAGGAGTATTTATCAAGCATCTTTAGTTTCTCAAAAAAAAAAAAAAAACAATTTTCCCATAGTCTGCTTCCATGTCAGATATGTGGACTAATAAAGCTACCAGCCAAATAGGTAAACAAAGGATGTTGCTGCCACCAAGCCATTAGCTACTGCAGCCACCTGCAAAGGTGTACCCTGAGGGGATTCAGACTGGGAAAGCACTGGATGCTGGCTCTAGAGAACTGAGGTGTTTACCAACGAAATGATTTCAATAACCCCAGACTCTGGCATCTTCCCATACATAGAAAAGGGCTAAATTCACTAACTTAAGATTCTGGTTTTCTTGTTTTCTTTTTCCTTTTTTTTTTTTATGGCCACCAGGCTGGGTTCTGCTCAGTCTCAGGCCCTACCTGTCTCTACTCCTTCACTTTCACACCCATGCAGAAAGAATAAGCAAAACCTGTGGCATCTTTAATCTACCCCCTGGGGCTTCCCAAATCATCTCTTCCAGGGCGTGCAGGAACCAGAGGGAGTCCCCAGCTTCAAGCACTGGCATGACCCTCAGAGGGTTGAGTCCCCAGCCCCAGGGATGGTGTGGTGGGGTACAGCACTCACGAAGCTCCACCACGAGCACCCAGTAAGTGAAGCTGCCGTATTTTCACCCCTTGTCATCACTGTCAGAATGGCAGCGCTTGGAGTTCCCTTGGTGGCTCAGCGGTAACAAACCCGACTGGTACCCATGAGGATGCAGGTTCGATCTCTGGCCTCACTCAGTGGTTTGCAGATCCTGCATTGCCATGAGCTGTGGTGTAGGTCACAGATGTGGCTAGGATCAGCATTGCTGTGGCTGTGACGTAGGCTGGCAGCTACAGCTCCGATTCAGCCCCTAGCCTGGGAACTTCCATATGCTTCAGGTAAGGCCCTAAAAAGACAAAAAAAAAAAAAAAAAGAATGACAAGTAGGGCGACAAGGAGCTCGTTACACCTGAGTGTGAGCCTTTCCAGCACTCACTCCAAGGCCACCACCCTCCTTTCCTCGGAGCTCTGGGGGAAGCCTGGTGGCTGTCCCGGGAGCTCGCACTGCCGGTCACACTGCGGGTCACAGGCTCACCGATCTTCCCAGTTCCATAAAGGTTTTTCCCAGGTCATAAAACCTAAGAAAAAATAACCACTGAAAAAATAACCAAGCAAACAGCCCTTTGCCCAGTATCGTCATCAAACTGCAGGGCCCACTTTTAGGACCCTTCCCCTGAGGGGGTGTCTCCCGTCTGCTTCCAGGACTCTGAAAAAATTCCAAGCCGAAGTCACTATGGTAGCAGTGGAAATTCCCCAGGCCCAGTCCTGCTCACTCAGGGTCACTGGCCCCTCTGTGTCACCCTGTGGAACCAGGCCACTCCTGTTTTCCCGGCCACGTGCTGCGACCCCAGAGAGCAGACACCTTGGGATTTATCCCTTGGCCTCACAGTTCAGCACCAGGCCCCGCTGGACACGCTCCAGCCCCAGCAGGTGGGGAGTGACCCTTGACCTCCTGCTTGGCTGGGTCAGGGGGGACACTCCCACCAGGAGCCCACAGTGGCCAGGCCTTCCACAGTTTTGCTCTCTCTCTGAGTCCCCCACCCGCTGCTGGGACGCTGCCAGCATATTTGCCCACCATTCTGTCACTGTGGCCACATGTTCTGTGGAACAGAAAAGATGGGCAGAGACAGCCTAGACTTTCACTGAAAAAGACCCCACAAGCTTCCCAAACCCCACTCCTGGCCATTGCTGTCAAACACTCATCCGACAGAACCAGATTGCTGCTGCTTCCGCCGCTGCTGAAATTAATGGAATCTGGCAGGAAAAGCTTTTGTTTTTCCAATCCTGGATTTTGCCAAGCAAACACAAGGATCATGTTGAAAATGGCTGCTGTTGAGGAGTGGATTTTGGTGGGATCCGAAAGCTCCCACTGCACCACCCTCGACCCAGGAAACGCACGCACGCCCACACCCTGAATCCTCTCCAGTTCAGAGAGGCTGGCTATTTATTTTTTTAATGCAAATAAAACATTAAACAGGAAACCTTTCAGGATCCCTGCCATGGACGAGAACCACGTGCCAGTGCCGCTTCTTTCCAATGACAGCAGCTCCAATCAGACATTTTGGGACTTGGAGACGCAGATTACAGATTCAGCCGGATTGAGCCAGAGAATCCGGAGAAAGATCCTGTTGCTCTGCAGAAGGATTTGGTCTCTGTATTTCGACTCTGATCCACCTGGCCTGAGGTCTGGGGAGAGATGGACAGAAATCGGTAGCATCGAAAGTGCCCATTTATTAAACACTACAGGTTATCCCTTATATGTGGAATCCAAAAAATACAACAAACTAGTGACCTAGCAAAAAAGAAGCAGACCCACAGATATAGAGACCAACTAAGTGGTTACCAGGGGGGAGGGGGAACATGGGGGAGGGAAGTAAGAGGAACGAACCACTAAGTATAAGCTAAGCTACAGGATGTTGTACAGCACGGGGGAAATAGCCAATATTTTATAATTAGCATATGTGGAGTATAGCCTTTAAAAGTTGTAAATCATTTTATTTTATAAAATCATTCTATTGTATATAATAAATACATGTTTTGATTACAGTAATAATTATAGGAATCATTTTGTTATACAATCATTTTATTGTATATATATATATATATAGTATTGTATAGCAACTGTACCTTTCTTAAAGTTTTACTGACGTGTCGTCGGTAGACAGGGATGTGGTCATTTCCACTGTACAACAAACGCATACACATAGCCTTTCAGCAACTATACTTTAATACTGTTCTGGGTGCACACTTATTTCCCAAAGTGAAGAAAGAGCCCTTCTTCCGCACACCCTGAATAGGTCAAAGCCGCCCAGTCTCCTCCCCCCTCACTTTTCCACCGGGTTTCAGCCCAGAGACAACTGAAAGAGGGATCGAGTTGCCGCTGGGACTTGAAAGGCTGCATTTGTGCCTTGGGGGCAGGGCAGCCACCTCACTCTGCCGGGATCTGTCCCCAGCCCATTGTTTTAAGGTCCAACCAGAGGGTATCTGCTGAGCCGCCCCTACCGAGGCTTTTGTGGAGACAGTAACTTCGTGTGGCCTAAAAGGAACTGAATTAAACAGGGAAGCGAACCGAACACTGGCATTTGTTCTCATCAGGTATCGCTTGAGAAGGAAGAGCCCGGGGAGGGGGAGGGGAGACCCTGGGCACCATTTTTGGCACCAAGTACTCGACAAGGGGCTTTGTGCACATGGTCACCCCTGAATCTGCTGGGATGGCCCCAGGGCTAACCGACCTCTGCTCTCTCTAAACTCCGAGCGCAGGCTTCTCCCAGCCACACGAGTTCATGGTCAGTTGAGTTCACGGTCACTGAGTTCATGGTCACTCCAATGTCACGTCACGCGTTGCCGAAGACGGACGGCGAGCCACGTCGTCCCAGTGAGACAGTACGAGCCGCCAAGGGGGAACCAGGTCTCCTATTTCTCTCAACTACCCCACCGGTCCTTGTACAGCAAGAGCTCACTAAACCTTTATGAAAAAAATAAAAGGAGGGAGGGAGGAAGGGAGGAAGGGAGAGGATGAAAGTTCGAGTCGACTAGCGAAATGAAAGCAGTGGTAGTTATGTACTCACTGAACGAGGCTAAGGAGGAGGGTGAGGAGGCTCACAGCCACACCAGATCCTTAACCCCCTGAGCGAGTCCAGGGATGGAACTCCCATCCTCATGGAGACTATGTTAGGTCCTTAACCCAATGAGCTACAATGGGAACTCAAAAAAATATGAATTTTTTAAATTGCTTCATGACCTGTTCTCAAGGCAGGATGATCACAAGCCCATTCTATTCTTTGCTTTTTGATAATATTTTTAATATTTAATATTTACTTATTTATTTATTGCTTTTTAGAGCCACACCTGCGGCATATGGAAGGCCCCAGGCTAGAGGTCCAATCGGAGCTGTAGCTGCTGGCCTACATCACAGGCACAGCAACAGCAGGATACAAGCCAAGTCTGCGACCCACACCACAGCTCACGGCAACGCCAGATCCTTTACCCACTGAGCCAGGCCAGGGATCAAACCCACATCCTTGTGGATCCTAGTGGAGTTCGTTACCGCCTAACCATGGTGGGAACTCCCTAAAAATATTTTTCATTTTGTATGCAATTTTTAAAGGTTACTCTCCACTTACAGTTCGTACAAATCATTGGCTCTGTTCCCCATGTTGTACAATGAATGCATCCTTGAGCCTGTCTTACACCCAATGGTTTGTTCTTCCCACATCCCCCCACCAAGTGGCCCTGCCCCACCCCACCCCCACTGGCAACCACAAGTCTGTTCTCTGTATCTATGAATCTGCTTCATTTTTGTTCACTAGTTTGCTATAATTTTTTAGATTCCACATATAAGTGATAACTTATTGCCTTTCTCTAACTTATTTCACTTAGCCTAATGCCCCCCAACTCCACCCATGTTGCTGCAAATAGCAAAATTTTGTTGGTTTTTTTGGCTGAGTAGTATTCCATCAGATATATATATATCACATCTTCTTCATTCATTCATCTGTTGATGGACACTTAGGTTGTTTCCACATCTTGGCAAGTGTAAATAATACTGCTATGGAAGTTCCCATTTGGCTCAGCAGGTTAAGGACCTGATGCTGTTTCTGTGAGGATGCAGGTTCGATCCCCAGTCTTGCTCAGTCAGTTAAGAATCCGGTTTTGCCACCAGCTGCGGTGTAGGTAGAAGATGCAGGTGGGATCTGGTGTGGCTGTGGCTGTGGCATAGGCCCCAACTGGAGCTCCAATTAAGACCCCTACCTGACAACTTCCATATGCCACAGGTGTGGCCTTAAAAAGAAAACAATAATAATGTGGCTATGAACATTGCATGCTTCTGGGTTTACAGCCAAAAAAAAGAAAAAACTAAAAATGCTACTTCAAAAAGATGCACGCATCCCATTCTATTCTTCTCTAACCTGTCAATGTTCAGCTCTTCCCACCATTACAGATTCCCTATGAATTTACAGAGAAGAAATCATCTAATAAGTCCATTTTCATGCATCCTCTTGTTCATTCAATATTATATGCATTTGCCACATATCATGGTAGGAGTCAGGGATACAAAAATGAACAAGACAGATGGATCTCTTAACCCGTGAAGCTCATGGCTCTTTCCACCTGCCCAACCTGGGAACCTCACTGCCTGAGAATAAGTAGCTCCTCAATCCTCATTATTCCTCATGTCCCATTAGGACATTTCATATCCTCAGTATTCCAAATGGGATGTCCAAGTCTTTGTGCAATGATAAGTCAAGAGCTGGGGGCACAGCCTGGTAGAAAGTCTGCTTCCTCCGAAGAGGTTCGAGGGAGACAGTGAGCTCTCCGCTGGAGACACTGCTGGATTGCAGGTGGGGCTGGGCCCCCCTGGTCAGCCAAGGTCAGGGTGAGCTCCCTTGACCCACGGAGGTGGAAGTGTCTGGGATATGCGGGCCACCCTGTGTGCTCATCTTCCTCCCCCACTGGACTGTCCACACCTTGAGGCTGCCTGGCACTGGACTGGTTAAGAGAATAAATAAGTAGCCCAGAGTCCAGTTCTGTTGTGAGATTCAAAGTGCAGAGCTACCTCTGTGACCCAGCACCTCGCTCCTTGGGAAGCAGTCAGTAAACACTCATTCAATTATACTAAACCGTATTTTGTGACAATGCACTCAGGAGACAAAACATTCACAGAGAGTTCTGGAGCAACGGCAAGAGCCCAGGGGGCAAATGGCAGCTCTAAAGCAAAACTGAGGGTCCAAAGAAGAAGGGGATTGAACTGTCGGGGCTTAATTCTGGAGAGACTTGCGGGGGCACGAGGAGACGTTGCGTTCCCTGGGGATTTCAGCGTGAGGGGACAGACGACATCTCCTCCTACGTGTCCCTGAACATCCTCGCTGCAGGTGAACAGAGATGGCACTGATCAGAGGGGCCGCCATCATGCCCAAAACACAGAGTGACACAGCTCCTAAGGCGTGGCGAAAACGGCCAGGGCTCCATGGAAAAAGCGCTGGTCTTGAGGCAGACAGATCTGCCTTTTAATTCTGGCTCTGTCACTTGCTGGCATTTGGTCTTAAGCAAACCACTTTACCGCTCTGCCTCCCAGCCCTTAGGTTAGAAAAGATGGGTCTGATGCTTTCCTTGCAGCCTGTTGAGTCTGCAAAATGACTCACGTGCATGGACCCAGCACGGCGCCTTCCCTGCCGTAGGTGTTCCATAAATTGGTGCTACATCCAGTAGAAGGAAACTTAAAAAAAAAAAAAAGTAGCCAGTGGAGCTCTCTGGTGGCCTAGCAGTTGGGGATTTGACATTGTTACTGCTGTGGCTTGAGTTCAATCCCTGGCCCGGGAACTTCTGCATGCTGCAGGCGCCACCAAAAAAAAAAAAAAAAAGGAGCCAAGAAGGAAGCTAGAAAAATTCTCCTAGTTCCAAGGCCCCTGCTTACCCCTATCTCAGTCAGTCTTTTAAGTTCTCATTTGCATTTGTTCATTACACTAAAAACACAGAGTTGTTTCTTATATTATTATGGTGTTATATTGTTTTATATACGTTACTATATTGTGGTTAGATGTTGCCAAAAATATGATAAACTTGCCCAGTTTAGAAACAATATAGAACAGGGGATTTGGTGTCAGAACACCTGGGCTCCAGTCCCTGAGCTGCTGCTAATTAGTGGGCCCTTGGACAAGTCACTGAAGCTCTCTCAGCTTCAGTTTCCTCACCTCTGAATTGGGCAGAGAGGCAGGGGTCAGGCAGAGAAGAAAAGTGAGGGAATGGATTAAGCGCCGAGATTCCTACATCTCCCAGACGAAGACCTGTGTGTTGCTAGAGTCTGAATGAATACAGAGATGGGCAAACATCTGTTCATTCATTCTTTCTTGCAAATTGTCAAAACATAAATAACGACCCATTGATGTCAAGCCCAAGAGAAAGGTGTCAATGTTTTCCTTTCATGATCACCTGTGTTCTTATGGTTCAACCTGAGAATTGTGGTCCATGGGTTCGCAGCTCCTTTGGTGGTTCTTCAGCCTCAAAGCAATTTCTCTCCCACCTCCCTTCTTCCCAAGTCTATCTTCATTGCTCACCTGGGCAGCAGCTTCTGAGGATGAATGAAGAGACAAGACTTGGCTTAAAACCCAGGGGAGACCCACCAGACAGTCCTGTTTATACACCCCTCCCCATCTCCTTTTTCTAGGAATTGATACCAATGGTCCCCCAAGTTTTCAGAGCCTAGCCCTCCGCAGCCATGCCTGTAATTGGAAGGACACACAATGCACATGCTTAAAGCAGAATCTCTTCGCTAAAAATACCCTGCATTCCTGAGTGACTACAAAAGCTCTCTCCTCAAGCCTGTGGACAGCCAAGCTAAAAACAGTAACCAACAGCTTCAAATGGCACCGGCCACAAAGGTAGAGGGGCCTGAAAACAGCATGTCACTCTAAGCCATCTGCCATCTTGGCCTGCCCTGGGTCCCCTCTTCCCAGCAGTGTTGGGGACCTACGTGCTGTTCACAGCTGGGCTTCTATGGCAATGGATAGGGGAGGGTTGGCCGCCTCAGGCCCCCGCTGGACCTTGTGCTGTCTGGCTCAAGCTCTGGACATGGTTTAAGAAGAGGTGGCAGAGGAAGGGCAAGGCTATCAAAGCCGCTTGGGCATGCCATGCTGCCAACGAGCAGAGAAGTCTGGCAGTTTAACCAGTCTTAACTGAAACAAAAAGCCATCTATGGTAGATAAGGAAGAAACTGCTGGATTCACTCAAAGCACAAATGCGAAGGCGCCCATCTTCCAGAAGCAATGCCAAGGGTCTCTTCAACTCTGCTCCCGCCCTGCCAGCACACTCTCCAAGTCACTTCCTCCAGGAAGCCAGCCCAGTCCACACCTGCACCAGGATTGAGGTGCATACTGTCTACGTGGACAGCACCTTTCCTGCAGGAAAGAACCCAACGGCTCGGGCATTTCAGGTCCTCAGGTTTTAGGTACAGTCATGTGTCTTGAATGGATCAAGGGCCAAGTGCAACCTTTCCAATCATGATGCCTCTACAGTCTTGTATCGAAACGGTCCTGTTACCTTGGGTCTGCCCGTTTTGTCCGTGACTTGGGACTAGAATCTATTTGAGGGCAGGCACTTATCTTTAATATAAAAGCCCTTAGGGACTCAACGTTGTTTACTGAGACTTGAAGCATTGATTCACAACCCATCCTAGGAATTTTTGATATACCATTATTCGATGCGGAGGCAAAATATTATAGGAAACGCTCTTAATTATTCCTAAGACTAATTTCTAAAAGAATTGAGGCAGGCCTTATTCACAGAAAGATTGAGAAAAGCAAGTGAAGAAATTAGGGTGAAGAAAATAAAAGGGAAGACAATTGCCTGGAGCCAAGGATGAATTACAAATAAAATGGTGCCCTAATAGGATGGAAAATTGGTTTTGAATTGCCAAAGAAAAAAGAAAATGTGAACAATTACCCAAATTTCAAAGTCCAACAGCCAAATAAATAAATAAAGTCCTTTGGATCCAGTGTCACAAACATGCATCTGAGCCACGACCCAGCTGAGAAGGAAGTTGAGTGGTTCGGCAACACCCCCCCCCATGAATGGACACACGGGTCAAAGGCCATGTCCTGCCAGCATGTGCACGTGACTGGTGGTGCCATATTTCTGCTTAAAGCATGACAGGTCCCTGCAAAAAATGGCCAATCGCCCACTGACCAGAAAAGCATGTCCGAAGTAAATGTCAGAAGCTGAAGACAGCATCCCCACACGGCCGTCAGTTTTGGTCACTGCGTTCCATTTACCCATCCCCTCTGTCCTGGCACTGCCAGGTCCTTCTTTCCTGCTGCTCCTGAGCACCAAGGCAATTCTCCTCCGTTTCACAGCACCAGCATCTTTATCTGATGTGCAGGACATTGTCAGTATCCCTTTCCCAAAAGATGGAGACAGACTTTACAGTGATTTGCTTTAAAGGATTTGGGTTTTGAGAATTTAGAAAGGGCTTCGTGGCAGCCTCTAGGGCTTCTGCTGACCGTGGCAAATGGCATGAACCAGCCTACTGTCCAGGCTGAGGTGGAGCCGTTGCCCAAGTCCGAGATTGTGTGGACAGATTCCTCGATCCCAGCCCGTCGACACTGAGAACTGAATGTCCCCACATCCACCATCAGCTGAGACTGTGAAGGCAGCTCTCTGTCTTACTGACCTTGCTTCCCAGTGACAAGCACAGTGCCAGGCCCGTATGCCAGCACCTTCCCTGATGCTACTCCTAGAGGGGAGAATGAGCAGAGAGGAAAGTCCTGGGGAGCAACGGTCTTCTAGAATCATCCTGGTCACAGGCTCCCCCACACAGAAGAAAGTGGTGACCCTAAAGCTTCTGGAAGCTGCCTCAGGACAGCAGAGCCAGGAAGGGTCAGGAGGGAAAATCCACAAATACCCAGCTGTCCAGCCAGGGAACCCGGAAGCACCATCAGCAGAGTTCTCGAAGTGGGCACCCAGCATGTGCCCTGCCCTGTGCTGGGTATGGAGAAAACCATTCCCATTCTCAGGACACTGGGTAATGAAAACAGAGGACAAACAGCAATAAAAAAAGGCTGCCATCTCTTGAGCCCTCACCAACGCAGGCACCGTGCCAACATTTTACTCTTGTTGTCTCATTTAATCCTCACAAGGTCACTAAAAGGTAGATGGCATCTCCATTTTATCTCCATTTATTTTTTTAGGGTCATAAAACCTCCCATGTCAGTGGTGGAACCAAGACTCAAAAGTGCCTTTCTCTTAGTTTCCTGGTGGCACAGTGGGTTAAGGATCTGGCATTGCCACTGCTGTGGCTGGGGGCACTGCTGTGACATGGGTTTGACCCCTGTTCCTGGAACTTCTGCCTGACGTGGGCACTGCCAAAGAGAAAACAAAAACAAAACTAAACCAAACTGCCTTTCTCAGACTGCAGAGCCCAGGCTCTAAGCCAGCGACTCACCCTGTGTTTCTCTCTGTGCTATTTCCATCTCACTCCTGAGCCTGACTCTCTAGACTCCCCCTTTGAGCCTTGACCGATGCCATTGGTCTGTTCTGAGAGATCTACCTTCCCTCCATCAAGGTCTTTCTCATCTGGAGTGCCAGCCCTGACCAGGCGCTGTTCCTTCCTTTTATGGAATACCTTCAGATGTAAATGGTTTCTTTGCACCGTTTTGTAACTACTCTTAAATGCTTTGCTGTTGGTTGTTGTCATTGCTGTTTACCACGCGTGTTCCTGGAGCCCGCCTGCAATCCTGGTCTGCCAGCCCCCACGGACCAGCGTCTTCTCAGGGGTCTCTGAGATCCAGTTCATGCTGATGCCAACGGTTAAAGCGTTAGGAAGATCACAAGCCAGCAGTTAAACCATTGGTAGCTTAGAAATGACCATGGTGAAACTGTGTGTACACTACAGAAATCAGCAAGGGCTGTAAAGCAGAGGGTCTCCCCATCCCGAGAAAGCTGGCTGCAAAAGATTCAGCAGCAGCTTTGAACGTTTCCTCCCTACCTTGCCCCCTGCCCAGTTTCTTGCCCTATAAATTGTTTTTACCCTTGTTTGGGGGGTCAGTAAGTGACAGAGGCATATAGACATGGGTCATCATCAGAAGTGCCAATGACTGGTGGCCAGAGGAGGAGAGCAGCAATCCAGGAAGGCTTCCTGGAGGAGCAGGATATTGAATCCATAATCACTCTTCCTCAGCCCTACACTGTCCCTTCAACCAGCACTTTTTGAGGTTGTACTGTGTGCCAGAATCTTCAGGACATGATCACATTAACTCCTTCCCAGAGGACTCTGAGGCTGCCCAAGGTCACGGGAGACCTAGCAGAGCTCAAACGCAACCCCAAGCCCGTCAGGCTCCACCTCATCATACTCCCCGGATGGCAGAACCTTGACCTCTCCAGTCCTGAGTTCCAGGTTCCCCAGCATTTGCTGCGCCGTGGCAGCCAGGGCAGAGGCAGCTGGGAGAAGCTGCAGGGTGGGGTGGGGGCCACAGGGGGAACCAGAATGGAGGTGGGGATGGAAGAAGGCTTCCATGCTCGGCTAGAGAACTGGGGAGGAGAACGCTCCTGGCAGAAGCCCCTGTGAGCCACGCAGCCTGTGAGTTCCCAGCTGCCACTGCACCGAGGTGTCTGCATCCTCAGTGAGAGGGGCAGCTGTGCCACTTGCTTCCGTGTGTGTGTGTGAGTGTGTGTGTTATGGAGCTGGGAGGGGAAGGAGAGGGAGATCTCTCTTCTGCCAGTGTGCAGGCTCAGAAATAAATAATTAAAGCCAAAGTTTGCCAGACTTGCCAGGGGAGGAGGCAGCAGCCGCATCTCCACAGAGGAGCTTTCCTGTAGCAGAGCCCTGCCAGGGCCCCAGCGCAGGTGCTGCCCCAGTGGCAGATTCCACACCCCTGGAAACCAGATTCCACTCCGCACATGTCCTGTTTCTACCTGGCCTCCCAGATGCAAAGACCTGGGGGACGGAGGAAGAAGCCGAGGCACAGCAGAGCAATGCCATCCTGTGCACCCTCAGGGGGGAAAGGACAAACAGTGTACCCGAAGGAGGAGGAAGGTGGGCTAGGAGGATGCCCAGAGGGGCGAGCGCAGTGCGCTGCTGAATGTTTAACAGCCGGCTTTCTTGGGGTGGACAAAACCCCTGATTTTGTAGTTCTGGCTGATTTCTACAGTGTAGCCCTCTCACCATGACTGATTCAACCCTACCAATGGTTTAACGACTGACTTGCAACCTTCCAAAAGCCTTAACAATTGGCACCAGCATGAGCTGGATCCCAGAGACCACCGAGAAGACCCTGGTCCATTGGGAGCTGGCAGGCCAGGATTGCGGGCGGGTTCCAGCAACAAGAGCCTACAGAATAGCTCCCACCTGCGCGCAGAGAGCTTACCATGAGGTCACCACCGCCCCAGCCTCCTCTGAATCCCCTTCATCCCCAACTCCACTACCGACCTGTCCTCAGCCTCCTGCTCCAAGCCCTCTCTCCTCCCACCGCATCCACTCTCTGCTAAGTGAGAGTGGATGGCTAAGCCTTCTCCAGTGCTCTGGACCTCGTGCTCTCCCACCTCAGCGCCACTGGTCCATGAATATGCCCTCTCCCTCCTAATCCTCAGCCTCTCCCTCTCTACTTCCTCCTTTGCAGCAGCATTTGAACACACACTGGTATCTTCCTCTTTTACTAAACAAACTTCTCTTGACACCCCCCCCTTTTTTTGTCTTTTTGCCATTTGTAGGGCTGCACCTGCAACCTCATGGTTCCTAGTCAGACGCGTTAACTACTGAGCCACGACGGGAACTCCCAAACTTCTCTTGACCCTTTATCCCATTTCTCTCCTCTCCTTCACAAGCTGAGTTCCCGAAAGCAAGGTAAGCTCTCACTGGCCATCCTTGCTCACCTCACCCTCACTCCCCATGTCCCGACCTTCTGGCTCCTGCCCCATCACTCGCCTGGTGGCTCAGGGAAAGGCCAGCAAGGACCTTCTGCGGATATGGCCATCGCATAATCCTTAACTTCCTTCCCAGTAGCAAAAAGCATAAACAAACACTTGTGCGAGCAGTGTGGAAAATGGCAACTATCCAAGTCCTTCCAGAAGGGAGGCTGGTCAAGTTGCAAAGGCCAGGGGGCCTTTTGGCTCAGGAGGTCTTTAAATCAGCTATGAATAGCAGCAGGCTGAATGGCGTTCAATTAAGAATGGAACCCAAGACGACATGATGGCCAGAGGAAGAACTGCGGGTTGTGAATGGCAGGAGAGAGGGTGCAGGGCTGAAACCCACGGTTCTGAGTATGTGGGGAGAGAGAGAAGAAGGGCTTCATGGTGCAAAGGCAATGCAAACGCCTTTAGAAAACTGTCCTTGGACCTCGGGAGATGTTTAATGGGCCACTATGAAGTATGCAGCGTTGGCTTGCTCTGCCTCCCCCATGAAACTCTCAGTAAATGCCGCAAGGCTCCCTAATGCATCAGCATGAATGGACCGAGGGAGGGGGAGCTCAAAGAGGAAAATGAGGGGACAGCTGACATCTGGGTTACACCAGCTACAGCAGGGAGGAATGACAAGTGAATTCAGCAAAAAATGTTTTATTTCCACATCTATTGTCAAGTCTAATTATTGGTTGAAATTAGAGGTTCTGCCCTGATCATGGCCATGAATAAATAAAAATATGTTTGAATTTCAGCAGATGTCATTGAATTTCACATATCTTTCCCTTCCCAGAAAGGAAAAGAAAGCGCCAGCTAGCCCTTTCATACACTGGCATCCACACTTAAGGCACAGAAACTCGCTCCAGAAACGAGTCACTTGATCTAGGAAGCGAAAGCCAAATCAGAACTCCTGAACTGTCTCTCTAGCTGTGAAAACTATACATATCAGTATCGCACCCAACCTGGCAAGACACTGGTAGTTTGTGGAAGCAGTTGTCCCGCACTCGCCACACATGTGATATTCACACAGTGCAAGAGCCCACTCTGGGCCGGCAGCTGCAAGTGTCATTGAAATAAGGATGAAGATGCATAAGATGTGGGTTTTACCCTTGTGGAGCCCATTCATTAACGCCTTCAACATGTGGGAGGCTGTGAGTTGGGTGTACCAGCTCCTATTCACATTCAAGTTGGTTGGAGTTCCTGCCTGGCTCAATGGTTAACGAATCTGACTAGAAACCATGAGGTTTCGGGTTCGATCCCTGGCCTCGCCCAATGGGTTAAGGATACGATCCGGCGTTGCTGAGAGCTGTGGTGTAGGTCGCAGATGCAGCCTGGGTCCCGTGCGACTGTGGCTGTGGCGTAGGCCAGCGGCTATAGCTCCGATTAGACCCCTAGCCTGGGAACCTCCATATGCTGCGGGCGCGGCGCTAAAAAGACAAAAAAAAAAAAACCCACATTCAAGTTGGTGATGAGGACATCACTAAGTTCTTCCCCTCTGAGCTGCCCTGAGGTTTAGCTTGACAACGTCTGCCTTCCTGCCTTGACCCTCCTCCTCCCACCCCCCATTCCATCTCTGCTTGTACTGTGCCAGCTCCATCCTTCTGCAGCCACTGTTTGCTGGCCTGCATGACTTGAGACTGGGCTTCAGGTACTGGATTACCATTTTCCTTGCTCTCTGTGCTCAACTCCTGGCGGTGCTGGCAGGCTAGGAGTGGTAAGTTTCAGCGGCACTGTGAGCCGGTCCCTGATGAAACTGTTTCTAGATGCGATGGCTCAGCAGAACCAGACTCTCCGCGACATCATTGTTGGGACTTACTCTGTACTGAGGGCTGTACCAAATTAATCTCTGCCTGCCTACCCACTCCCAAAAGGCACACGTCCCTTGTAGCCAAGCCCTGCTGAGGCTTTTGAAGCAGAAGAATTCAAAAGATTCGAGAACCAAATTCCTAGAAGTGACTATGAGACAAGCTTCCCGCCTTCAACTATGTAATTTGGAGTGAACCTCCTTTTTAGTGAAAAGATAAGAATTTCCTTTGTCAACTGATGATTCTAAATAGAACAATTAATACGCATTTGGCTCTGCATTTTAGACAATAACAGAAAGGAAAACAAAACAAATATATAGAGAGGATAAGAACAATTCTTTGTTTATGCCAACTTTTACAGGATACATACTTAAAGCTACGCTATACTCTATCATTTAATCCTTATACTGTTATATAAAGTAGGCACTATATGTCTATCCATTTCACAGATTTGAGAACTGAGGCACTAAAAGATTAAGGCTGAGGATGCTTGGCTAGTGTCAGAACCAAGACTTGATCTAACTGCAGAAGCTCTCTGCCACCAGTCTTCTTCCACTAGACTTACTAGACGGGTCTGAAATGCACCTCCACCCTGACCAAAATGTAATTCCATCGTGTCACTCATGCCAGGAGCTAGTCACCAGAGGTCCGACACATCTGGACTAACGTCCCACAGGCATGGGCTTGTTTAGTCGGTCTGATCAACCCATCAGCAAGCAGTAGTGGCCTCATGCTCTCAACACCACATGTAGGAACTCCACCGAATATACTCCCTGTACCCAGCCACGTTCTCATCTCACCTCCCACTTATCAACTTCTGTGTGCATGGCTCTGGTAGGCTGTCTTTATGTGTATTTAATTGTGCCAATCCAGTCTCTACCAAGAGGTTTATAAGCTATACAAGGGCAAAGACCATGTGTCAGCCTCTCTCTGTCTCTCTTTGTTACCCCTAGACTGCAAACAGGTAAGGCACAATAAATACACGCAACACGGCTGAGTCTACTGAGGACCCCAAGTCGCCACGAATTCAGGAGTTGAATATAGGCACGAGAGAACATCAGACCATTCGAAGACAAAAAACAGACCTAGAATGATATACAGATTGGTGTCATATATGCCGAAAAGAGATGTACTTGAGACTTCTTGCACCTTTTTCCCAAGATATTTGAGCAATGTGGAATCAACATCCCAACATATAGGCTATAAATCCTCCACCACCCCAGTATACAACATATTTGGCTGCAAAAATAAAGATCAAGGTCAACACAGCTTTGAACTGAACCTCTGTGTCCCAGGAGGGCAGGAAGCATTATTTCCAAGCAAAATATCGAGCCCTCCAAACATGAGGTCCAGAGATTCTTTGCAAAGTGCTTGTTTTGTGTCGAGAAAATTCCGGCCCAATGAGAAACCAGATGGGTAGATGGACCAGCTATTGAAGACAGGCCTCAAGGCAAAGCCGACAGTCTCCCTGGTGCATACTAAACTCAGGAGTGATCCTCCAGCCGTTACGAGCAGAGAAATGTCCCACCAGAGTTTTCCAAACAGCAAACCCTTAGTCCGATGATTGTTTCTATCATTTGCCATATTTTCTGTCCAAAAGCCTCTCTAGTTCTTCCATGGTTAGCAGCTTTTATAGCCCAAGATAAGTGTCCATCCCTTTTAATTTTCATTGTTGCATCTGTTTTGCCATTTCTCTGCAGCAGGTTGTATTACAACGGAAGGATTAATGAGGAAATGGATGCAAACATTTTTATTTCAAATAGCAGCTCTCAGACAAGATCTGGAAAACGGAATCAAGCCATATGATTGTAAAAGAAAAAAAAAATCCTCGCCATCCAACTATTGGGCATTTTGCCATTATTTGTGAATAGCATGTAAATACAAACAACTTAACTGGGGTGGGGAGAGATGTACATTTTTCATTTGTGTCTGGCTAATCATTTTTTTTATTATTAATTTGGTCCCTTTTATTTCACATAAATGTCATCTCAAGCACCAAACATCAACAAATAAGATCGTTTATCTTGCTGGGGAAAGCAAAACACTGCATTGCCATTCAGAGAAGGCAGCTGACGTCCCTACCGCACCACTAATAAAGAAGGCCTTCAGAACGAAAAATAATCATTTTCTATTACTTTCCACCATGCCTCATCCATAAACACAGGGCCGCTGGTAATTACATTTAGCCAAGAAGCATGCTCTGTGTATTACAATTTCCTGAAATGAACAAAACCACGAAGGACAACCCCAGGCTCGGGGTTGAAATGAAAAGCGGGGGGAAACGGTGGGTTGCCCTGTCCTCGGGGGCCGCTGCCTGCCTCGGAGGGACGGAGGATGCGGAGGCAGGAGAGGGAAGAGGCGGTTTTCGGGGGATTCTTCTCCTTCCTCGTCCCGGCCTGGGTCAAGAGGGAAGGAAAGGAGAGATGGACGTCCGGGAGGGAGCCCAGGCTCAGAGCCCGCGGGGGACACGGGTCTGGCTGCTGCCCCGCACGTGCCCGAGCCGGTGGTCAGAGAACGCGCAGACCCAGCCACGCGGGACGGCGGCGGCGCCACGCACGTGCACACGCGGCGCGCAGCGGGCAGGGAGGCGGCGGGGCTGCGCTGATAAATCCACCGCAAGCCCCCTGACTCCGCGCTTCCCTGTCGCCGAAGCATTTGGCTCGCCTGCCCGCTCGGCCTCCTCTGCCAAGCAAGGCACTGACTCCACGGGAGAACCGTCCTGTCGATCTCTGCAGGAATATAAGACCTTTTTTTTCCAAGGAAAATGTTCCCCAACTCTGCAAGGGAGGTTGGCAGTACATCTCCAACTCTGGCCTGTCTTTTTAATACCCCTACAATAGCTCCGTTGGACTGAGACCAGCTGTTGGTACATTACCATTTGTAAATGCTTAAAACAGCTACTCCTTGTTTTCTTGGCAACACTGACTGTGGAAAAAAAAAGAAGAGAGAGGGAGAAAGCCACTTCCATTCAAACATTAAGAAGCACTGCCTGCCAGCTTTGGCATCCACCAGCCATTGTTTGCAGGGCTCTCTTCAACAAGTTTCTCATCCCCTCACTATTTGTCCACACACCCCTCCCTCGAAAAAGGACAAGAAAGAAAGTCATCAGAGAATGGCCCCGTCCTAACCCTGGTTCCCAACAGTCACATAGTCAGGCTTCCCTGAAAGAAGACGGAGGAGCCCAATGAACACGGTTTGTCTGGGTCTTTTCTCTTATCGGGTTTTGTCCCCTGTCCCCTTCCCCAGGCTGGTTATCATTTTACAGGCTCAGCGGAAGATCGGCACCTTCCCGATGCCTGGGAGATTTTCCCAGAGTCCCTCCCTCCCCCTGTTTCTGTTCTGAATGTGAGCCGAAAAGACACCGCTGTGTGTACCGCCTCAGCCGGGAGACAATTTGGGGGTGACGAGGACACGGCCAAAACCCAGGTTGTCCCTACAGGTGGGGGCTACCCAGAAGAAAGGCTCTTCATTTGGTCACCTCCCATCTCACCAAAGCCTACTGGTTTCCACCTGTAAGAAGAGCCAGACCGTCTCGGCCAGTCCTTTGCTACTCAAAATAGATGAGGAATTGCCCGAAGAGCAGACGAGGCGCTCTCCTGCTTCCTGTTCCCACCAGGGCTGCTGCTGGCAGGGCCAGCCTCCAGGGCCACGTGCCCATCCCGGGGGCACGCTCCACGAGCCTCAAATGGTTAGCAGTCCAGGGGGACAGGTGCCCATGTGCCCACGGCTGCTGTGGCCGGGACAACAGGCTTCATGTGCCTTCATGCCCTTCTGGTCGGTGGCCTCCCCCACCAAGAGCAGTGGTGGCTGCGTCTGTCCTTGCTTCTTTAGTGCAGTTTCTGGGCACAGAGGGAAAGGTATGTGAGCATCGCACGCACTCCTGGAGTGAAGTGAATTCAAGGAGCCAGATGTGGCGGCAGGGCTGACACGCTGCACAGAAGCTCCAGGTGGAAGACAAGGGCCCAAACCTGGGCCCATGAGGACCAGTGCTTTGGGGGGACCATTTGGTCTGAGACTTGAAAGTCCCACCAGTTTGGGGGAAATATTACACCACCAGTTCTTTACGATGAAGGAGGGAAACCAGAATGGATAGTGCGAACTAGCGACAACCCAGAAAGCCTAGATGAGTTCTCAGCAGGAGCGAAAGAAGGCAGCAGCCACCTGGGAACACCTGACAATGATCCCAGCTATGCCACCGGCCAGCTCAGGACCAGACGTCCCTGTCACATTTCACGGTCTCAAGGGTCTCTTCTATAAAAAACCGGAAGTTGAGGAGGACTACGCCTGGATCCCTTTGGTTCTAGAAGTCTATGTCATTGCCCTCCTCATTCTCTTTAGCTCTAGCTGATGTTGGGTACGCCTCACTCTAAGACACCCAAGTCAGACACTCAAACACTGGTGATGAAGTTTCCCTTGAAAAGTAAACTCCCTTAACACATTTGAAATCAGATTAAGAAAAATCCATTTCTGCTCAACTTTTCAGGAAAAGGTTGTAAATTCTTTGAACCGATTCAGATTTGATTCCACTGTGTCCGATTCGGCAGCCTGTTCCCAGGCCCAGTGCGATGCTTAGCACACAGTAGGCTCGTTACAGAGATTGTTGAATGTGACCTATTTGAGGTGAAAAGTGGGGGCCTTGGGGAGGTTAGCACAGGTGACTTGAGGCAATGGAAATGGTAGAAATGGTCAGTCGGGGGCTAAAAAGCGGCTGTGGGCAATTACAAAGCGGATTATCCACCTGCAGCTAACTGGAAGCCAGGCAGCTGCAATAACAATCAAAAACTTAAGTCTATGGGTTTTAGGAACCCTCACAATGGACTTATTTATGCCAAGGCAAAAATGCACTGAGTCCCTTGAGCGTCGGTCAGCCTGGCATGTTGGTTGCAACTCCCTCCAGCCACCCTGCTACAGCTAAGTCTCCTCACCAGAGCTGTGTCCGAGGGGTCCTGATTCACCATCCCCCAGACCCTCTTCACACTTGTTTAGGTGCCCACCTCCTGGGTTGAAAGCCCTTTGTGGGCTGAGACTGTGTTCAGCTTGTCTGTTGGATCCCCTGGAGCCCTGCACTAAGGTGGTTTGTGGGAAGGCAGGTACAAGAACTGACTGTCTGTCTTCGGATCCCTTCCCCACATTTTGTCTGAAGGCCTTGATGTCTTAACTTGTGATGACTAAGAAGAATAGTAAAGAAAAAAAAGAAATAGTGGCATCTTGCCACCCCAGAAAAACAAAGCCACTCCATGGTCATGAAGAACCAGAGGTGGGGGAGTTCCCATTGTGGCTCAGTGGTAATGGGCCTGACTAGTATTCGTGAGGAGGTAGGTTCAATCCCTGACCTTGCTCAGTAGGTTAAGGATCCAGCATTGCAGGGAGCTGTGGTGTAGATCGAAGACACAGTTCAGATCCTGTGTTGCTGTGGGGGTGGTGTAGGCCGGCAGCTGTAGCTCTGATTCAACCCCTAGCCTGGGAACCTGCATATGCTGTGGGTGCAGCCCTAAAAAGGAAAGTTTAAAAAAAAAAGAACCAGAGGCAGAACGGAGGGGCTGGGCCAGGCTGGGCCTCTGGCTTTGGTCCTTACTTACTGCCGTCAGCCCTCCAGCCCTTAGCTGGTCAGCCTCGGAGGGGCTCAGGGAAGCCACCCTGCTGCTATCTAAATCCCCGACAACCTCTGAACATCAGTGATGAAAAAGCTGGGTGAGGACACATCCTGTGAAGCCCGTGAGCCAGTGTGAGTCGGTCACCAGCACAGAGACAGTGAGAGCCCCCGGGATCTGAAGAGTGCCCAAAAGAGACACAGTGGGCGTGTGTGTGTGTGTGTGTGTGCGTGTGTGTGGCATGGCTCTGAGCACCTCCTTCATTCCAGCCTCACCCTGGCCCCACCAGGGGGTTTCGAGGGCCATCCCCACTACACAGATGAGGCAATCGAGGCACAGAGGGATTAACAGGTGCCCGCAGTGGGACAGCCAGTGAAGAGCCTGGCTGGACTCTAAGTCCCCAGCCTGTCCTCTGAACCACAGTGGTTAATGAAGGCTACCCCTGAGGTCAGCTCCTAGGAAGGGCAGTGACAAGGACACTTGTCCCCACACTGCGCAGAACCCTGCAGTGTCTGAGGAGGGAAACGGGGGCCTCCAGGGAACACCGCAAGGCATCACCTCTCTGGCGCAGTCTACTGTCATCAACATAAATCTATCTGTTGAGCACGGAGTAAGAGAACACTGCCCAAGCTGTGCCAAGCTTAGCACACCACCAGGCTCCCTGACACAGGGAACACAGGCGTCCTACAAAACCCCACACTCTCAAGTCGGCTAGAGGGGAGAGATGCTGTACGTGCCCTCTGGCTTCTCTATTTTGCCTGTAACATCCTCCACCAGGCCAGTGTTATCAAATAATATAATCCCGTCTCCAGACAAGGCAGCATGACAGTGGCTGGTAGGATGGATACAGGAACCTGAGCTGAAATCCTGATGTTGCCTTTCAATAGCTGTATGGTCCTAGACAAGTTTCGTAACCTTCTGTGCCTCAGTTTCCTCATCTGTAAAATGAGCATAAAGTAGCCCCAACCTCCTGGGATGATTATGATGATTAACCAGCCACCTTCCAAAAAACACATGGAAAGATGTTCAGCCATCACTCATTACTAGAGAAATGCAAATCAAAAACCACTATGAGGTACCACCTTACACCGACCAGAATGGCCATCACCAAAACGTCTACAAACAATAAGCGCTGGAGAGGGTGTGGAGAAAAAGGAACCCTAGTACACTGTTGGTGGGATTGTAAATTGGTGCAACCACCGTGGAAAGCAGTATGGAGATTCCTCAGAAAATGAATAATAGAACTACCATGGGATCCAGCAATCCCACTCCTGGGCATCTATCCACAGAAAGCCATGACTTGAAAAGACACATGTACTCCAATGTTCATTGCAGCACTATTTGCAATAGCCAAGACATGGAAACAACCACCTAAATGTCCATCAACAGAGGAGTGGATCAAGAAGACGTGGTACATATACACAATGGAATATTACTCAGCCATTAAAAGGAACGAAATAACAGCATTTGCCACAACATGGATGGACCTAGAGATTATCATGCTAACTCAATCAGACAGCGAGACACCAACACCATATGCTATCACTTACATGTGGAATCTAAAAAAAAGGGACACAATGAACTTCTTTGCAGAACAGATACTGACTCACAAACTTTGAAATGGTTCCCAAATGAGACAGGTTGGGGGGTGGGGGGACGGGCTGGGGTTTGGGGATGGAAATACTATAAGATTGGGTTGTGATGATTGTTGTACAACTATAAATATAATAAAAATTCATTAAAATAAAATTTAAAAAAACAGCCACCTTGCCCTATAAATTCCATAGTTGTTTTCCTGTGCCCCCTCCCCCCACCTTCAAGGCCCAGACTCTGCCTCTCTCCCTCTGTTATGCCATCCCTCATCCTCTCTGGCCTGTTGCAGCAGACCCCCACTATTTAAGGCTCACGTTCCTGTCTCCAGTGCCACATAATAGAGTGGAAAGGTTTGGATTCCACGTAGAACCTAGTTCAAATCTCAGTCCTGCCAGTGTGGGATCTGAACCCATGATGTGGCCCCAGTAGGACCTAGACCATAAAGCATGTGCTTAGAGCACCAGCTCAGAGTCAGCTTGCTTAGGTTTAAATCCCTGGCCAGCACCTCTAACTATGTGGCCTGAGAGAGTTACTTCACAGGACTAGCTTCCATGGCCTTGTCATGAAGTGGAGGGATTGCCGTGAGGCCTGAGGAAGAATGCACAGGTACCTGGACACCTGCAAGTGTGCGACAGATGCTGGGTCCTCTCCTTACTCTGGAAGCTGGAGATGGTGGTACCTGCTGGCGAGGGAGGGGAGGGTTTCGAGAGGTGACTTGTGATGTGCAGAGCCCAGGTTTCACAAGTCAGGCCTTGAGAAATGACAGTCCCCTCTGTTTGTAACTCAGATTCTACCTTCCGCCACCCTCTTAACCATCACCCGGCACCCACTAAAACCCCACCTCCTCTACAAGCCTTCCAAGATTGACCTAAAACCATCCCCAGCCCTTTGGCAATATGGTCGTGGACAATCCTTAGTCTCATCCCCCTTCCCCTCACCCCAGCCTTCTGTCCTTGACCTCTTAGGCCACAAATACTAATTTTTAACGTATACTATTTTTCCTTACCATGTGCCAAACACTGTGCTAAGATTTCTATATTGACATCATTTAATCCCCTGTATCCATCAGCTCAGGCTTCCATAACACAATACCATAGACGAGGTACCTTAAACATCAGGTATTTGTTTTCCCAGAGATCCGGAAACTGGAACCCCAACACTGAGGTTCATGCCAATTCAGCTCCTGGTGAGAGCTCTCCTTCTGGTGTGTAGATGGCCGTCTTCTCAGTGTCCTCACACAGCCTTCCTTCTGAGCACCTGGGGATAGAGAGAGAGAGAGAGAGAGGGAGGGAGGGAGAGACAGAGAGACAGAGAGAAGGTGCTCTGGTGTCTCTTCTTATAAGGACATCCTTTTTTTTTTTTTTTTTGGCTGCATTTGAGGCATGCAGAAGTTCCAAAGCCAGGGATGGAACCTGACTTCAGCCAATGCACTGACAACACCAGATCCTTAACCTGCTGAGCCACACGGGAACTCCATGGGCACTAATCCTTTTGGATTGAGGTCTTACCTTAGGACCTCATCTAAACTTTATTTACTTCCTAAGAGGTCCCATCTCCAAATATAGCCATACTGGGGTGTTAGGGCTTCGACTTATGAATTTGGGGGGAAAAAAAATGAAGTTCATAACACACACCAGTAACTATTTGAGGTGGGTATAGAGTTTATGGATAAGGAATCTTTGCCCCAGGTCAACAATCAGTAAGTAGGAAGTCATCTGCCTCCAGAGCCTGAGTTTACGGCCTCCCCAATGACCCACGTTTGAGAGAAGGGCTTCATGTAGGACACAGCAGCTAGACATGGAGCTCCCCAAGAGCCCCTCAGGGAATGAGGAGATCCAGGATTAAAGTAGGGTTCTAGTGAGATGAAGGGCACTGAGAAACCTCTCTCCACTTCAGATTTTCAGGAAAGTTGTATATGACACCATCAAAATGTGTTTGGTTTACAGAAAATATACATTCACATAGTCATTCAACAAACACTTAACACTTACTACGTGTCTGACATTGTTTTTGAGGCTGGGCATCCAGTAGTGAACAAAGTACACCTGATGCTCTCAGAGAACCTTGAGTAAAGTCGAGGGTCACAGACACATGGGCAGCCACAGTCCAGTGCAGAAAGTGGGGCCAGCAATTGGCAGGACATATAACCAGCTTTGGGGCTCTGCATGGCTAGAGGGAAGAGGCTTTGCTCATTCTAGAACAAGAGGTGTTGCTTGTGCATTGATAAAGCCTACCCACCAACCAGACATGGGAAGATAATCAAAACGGCCAAGGGGGTTATTTGATTGACTTGAGCACAACCGAGGTTAAGACTGCTGAGCCCTGCTTTCCTCCAGGATGGCCTCCACTCAGCCCATTTTGTTAGACACTCATTGAAAACCCACCAGTGGCGAAGCCCCATGCTAGGCACTGGACAAGCATTTGGGAGAACATTGAAAAGAAAGGCCCTTCCAGCAGGAAAATGGCTCTGATCGTAATGAAAAAGCCCATGCCTTTGGATCCCATTGGTGGCTCATCTCTTGAGAACACCAAACTCAAACCTCAGCCTTGACCTTGACTTGGCCTGCTGAAGGTCAGCAACCTCTCCTGCCCTCCCAGCCCGAGCTGGAGAGGTGAGAGGAAGAGACAGAAGGTTTTATTATATACCACCCAGGCCACACCTGCCAAGTTCTCCCCACAACAGCTTCAAAAAAAAAAAAAAGATAGAGTGAAAGGGAATTGGAAAAATGGAACCCCCTACATCCCAGAAATATTACTTTCATGAGCTGTATGAATTATTTAACAGACAGCTGAAAAGACCAAACTCAACAGAAGAATACAAAAACCCAGCTCGGTACAGACACCTTCCCCGAAGCCCATGACAATGAAATGTATTTTATGCCACAGATCAACCTGCCAGAGAAGGAGGCTTCGGAGACAGATGCCCACAGGGATCATTAGCCCCTTATCTCTCAACCCTTTGCCACCAGCATCCAGATCTCTGAGTCTGGGCGACCCAGAGGGAGAAAAGCTGAAAAGTGTGTATATTGGAAGTGTTGGTTAAACAACCCCACCGTATTCTTATTTGCTGGAGGTTTTAGGGAGCAGATGTAGGACTGGCAGGGCTTGGAGCTGGCGATAGTGTTCTAGCTCATTCGGAGCCAACAGGGAAGGAAAAAAAAAAGCCACACACACAAACACAAAAAAAGCTGCATTTGGTGTGTGTGCCTGGGTGTGCGTGCTCGCCGCTGTGCCATCGCTCGTCCAAGGTTCCTTGGATTCGAGCTGACCGATGCAAAAGCAGGCTTGGGGCCAGGCCAAGAGAAACACAACTTCTCCCAGGAGCTGCAGGGGGTGTCTCTCCGCTGCTGCCGGGAGCCTCCTCTCCTGCAGGCGCGAGGGGGCTGGGGCAGCCACTCGCCCACGGCGGCTTGGTGCTCTCCGTCGCTAGAGAAAGGGCAAACAAATGGAGAACCAACCATAAAGGCGGCCAGCAGCAGTGAGGCAGCGCTGCAGCTGCCAGGCAATAACTTAGATAGTTACAGCTGCCATCACCTAGTTCATGCAAGCTTTTTAATATCTTTTGGCAGCTCTCGGTGTCACAGCACAAAGGGAGGGTTGGCACTTTGCAGCACACTTTGTTTGACATAACTGTAGGCAGGACCCAGCTGATACCTTCAGTGATGTGGATGGGTTTGCTCTTAAGGTGCGTTTCAGCAGATCAAACGCTTTCCAGCCCCCTCCTTTTTCTCCCCTCCCGTCACCCCCCCTGCTGGTGTGCAGGGCACGCAACGCCACTAAATCACGCATTGGGAACCAGACTGGATTCACGGGGGGGATTCGGCGGGTGCAACATAAGGTTGGCCCCATAAACACCCAGCTAAGAAGAAGAGGAAAGCAACATATAGGAAGCAGAAAGAGGAAGGGAGGAGAAAAGAAAAACAGATTCCCTCGGCTCCAGAACTCCCAAGCCTTACCATCAGCCTCAGTTCCTGCCTTCCCCTGCCTAGGGCTCCATGAACTTTAAAATAATCAGAATCCCATCATCTGCCTTCCAGCTCTTCCTTCTTTAAGGTTATTCACCCACCCCGCCCCCCACCCAGTCCCACCTTCCCAGGAACCGGTTTACTCCAGGTATCTCCCTGCCCTGGGGGACTATTCCGAGAGCCAGCTAAGGAAGCACTCAGCAGAAGCCCTGCCCAAGGCTAGGGAGTTGTCATGACAATTCTCCGTGAAGCCTCGCCAAGCCAGGCATCCTTGTTTGGCAGATCCAGGAGCCTTGCTGGGACTTAGAGAAATAGTCCTCTCTAAGACCCCGCGGCACAGATGGGCATGAAGCAGACACGTGGGCAGAGAAGGCGCACGGAAACAGGAGAGGGAGGAGAGGGTGGGCTGAGCTGTGCGCTACGCAGACGCGTCCATCCAGAGGGAGGACCATCGCTTCCTCGGTCTCAGCACCAGTCATTCCACCCCGCAGTGCAGTCCCTTTGTGCATCCCCCCTCATGGTGGCTCAGGACGCCTTGGTGGAAGCCATCGGGAAGGCAGGCAGGAGAGGGCGCCCCCCTGATTATCAAGGATGATGAGGATGATGGGCTGGTGTGTTCGTCTTCTCAGGCTGCTGCAGCAAAGTACCACAGACGGAGTGACCTCAACCACAGAAACGTATGGTCTCCCAGTTCTGGGAGCTAGAAGTCCCGAGAGCCCAGGGGCAGCAGGGTTGGTTCCTCCCGAGGGCTGTGCGCGTCTGCTCTAGGCCTCTCTCCTGGCTTCTGGTGGCTGGCAGGCATCTTTGATGTTCCTTGACTTGTAGAAGCCAAACCCTGATCTCTGCTTCATCTTCACATGGCATGGCATTCTCCCCATGTTTCTCTTTGTCTCTGTTTTTGAATTTTTCCTTTTTATAAGGAAGAATACCAGTCACTTTGGATTAGCAGCCCATTCTATTCCAAAAGGACCTCATCTTAACTAATTACATCTGCAACAACCCTCCATCCAAATAAGGTCCCATTCTGAGCTCCTGGGGGTCGTGATATCAACATATGCGTTGGGCGGAGGGACACAATCCAACCTGTCACACAATCCAACCCGTCATGTCTGGGTTGTATACTTTTAGGTATTATTTCTAACCCTTTAATAGTCCTGTGAAGTGGGTGTTATCATCCCCACTTTCCAGAGAATGAAAGTAGGGCTCGAAAAGGTCCAAGGACTCGCCTGAAGTTAGGCAACCATAGAGCCACCTGGATGCAAGATACCACCTTTGCTGAGAGCCTGGGAGTTGGCCACGCCCCCTTCTCGCCCAGGACTATCTCCCGCTCTACGGTAGCCTGACCTAGAATCACTTGGTTCCATCAGATTCCACGTAAATCATTCATGATGCTCTGATTTCTCCAGAGTGAACGCGGCAGGTGGTCTGCGGGTGCGGAGCCTGGGATGAGCGTGGGAGGCAGACTGTGCTGGTGGGAGCCTGGCTCTCTTACCCACACACAGCCCTTCTTGGCAAGATTCTTCACTTCTCCTGGGCTCTACAGGAAACAAAATATTCTGTACTTTGTTAGCATGCATGCATCAGTATTCTGTATTTATTACTTGTTAGATAGTAAGATAATGCTGGGGAAGCACATGTGCCATCGTGCGGGTTCAGTAAACGTCAGTGTCTCATTTCCTGCTTGAACGTGTCTCCCAACTTTTTCTCCCTCCATCACTTTTGTCTGTCCAGGGCCCACAAGCTCATAGTTCTATCAGGCAGCCACTGTGTACCTGACCATCACCTAAATAAATAAATACATGAATGGCATTTATTGATCATGTCCTTCACGCCAGGCCCTGTTCAAGTGATCAACATCGATGAGCTCAACTAATCCTCCCAACAATCCCCCAAGGAGGACCCATTATTATTCCAACTTTATCAATGAGGGAACCGAGAATGGAAAGGTTAAACCACTTGCTATAATTCCTTGAGCAAAGCCAATTAATGTACAGAAGTCTGTTCTTGCTTTTATGAACCAGAGTTCGCCTTGCTCAGAGGGAGATCTGAATTAGGAGAAAGAGTAGAGCTGGCTCGGTTGTCTGGGTGGAAAATGCAGTTTTATCAGTGGAAGGCAACACACTGCACTTAACCTCAGGTAGCAGCCCCTCAGACAAACAGGTAGAGGGCCTGGCAGAGCTGCCCTCCCAGGAGCTGTGCATTTCGTCGCTTTATGGGGGTCAAGCATTGCTCCTGCTATCCCATCCGGGTCTCTGCTTACCCAACAATTCTTCTCTAGGAGCTGTAAAGGTTTAGATTGATGTCCCCCAATTCCAGCTGTTAGTAAAAAGTCCAAATGAATACGCTTTTCCTCCGCATTCAAGATCTGCACTCAAGCTGAGAGGTGTGACCTCACCATGAAGGGCAGCGTCATATTCAGGTGTCAGACGCGCTTCCTCCCAAATGAAGCAAGAATGTTTCATTTCCTCTGTCCCTCCCCCCCATCAGAACCACAGTGCCTCCTGGCCCTCTTGCACTGAATGATTTCAGCAGTTTCCAAAACAAAATTAAACACAGCCCTAGCTTGAGAAACGTTCCACCTCTGGAGTCACGGCGTTTGGTATTATTATTCACTTATTATTATTCAAAACAAATAAGAATGCTAAAACATCAGCTGGAACCACTCCAGGACAGAAGGCATTGGAATATCTAATAAAAACCACAGTATTCCACAAATAGAAAATGCAGACAAACAATGGCAGGGGACTTTCTGAAACTTCCCCCAAACAGGGATCACCTGAAATAACAGAGAAGCTCTAAACAGCCAGTCAAACTGACATGGGAGTAACCTCATTTCAGACCTCAGAAGGATAAAATGCGAAGTGCCCACCGCAGTGGCTGGCGCACAGTAGGACATCATTTTTCGTTTCTTTCCCTTTCTAGTGCCATTCAGGGGAGCCTCCTTCAAAGAGCCGAAACAGCTAGAGTTAGCACATATCGGAAGTCTTTGTTCTCCACAAGAAAACATCCAATGAACCCAAATCCAGGATTATTCCACAAAGGGCCTTTAAAGCCACCTTTCAACCTAAGCAAAGGTTTCCCTCCAGCTTAGGGAAAATCATGGGATGCTGAAAACCACCAGCATTCCAAGACTGCCTTTCCCCGGGGAGCCTGCGGCAGGTGAGCTGGTGGTTGGGCCACTCTCGTTTGCACCCCAAAGCAGGGGGTTGTAAGTGCCACACAGAATGAGTAGCCAGCCTTTGCTCAGGTCCTCTGCTGGTCTCCACCCCTGGGTTCTCCTGCGTCAGCTTGCCCAGCCGGATCCGAATGGAGCCTCAGTCCTGAGAGCCTGCCTTTGGGGATGTTGAGTGCTTCGGTTACTAGGTGGAAGGATTTACTCACAGACGATTCATGTTTCCTCAACCTGTTTCCAGAAGGAAAATGGGCGGGGGCACGGCATGCCTGATGTTCTGGGGAGCTGCCACATCTGTCTTCCTTCCCTTTCTCCTTCACATTCCCAATGCTCAACTCATGCCGCCATTTTTACTTGGGGGAAGGGTGGAAGGGAAAAAAAGGAGAGCAGAGTAGGGAGTGAGATCCCGAGCGGTTTGCATCACTGTGAAATGGGGTGAGGGACTGTGAGACCAAAATGTCTTTTTATTCACAATAAGGTACCTAATCCTTGCATGAAGTCAGGCAAATTTCCTCCCATCCCAGCATTACTAATATAGCCCCCCCCCAAGTTTGTTTCATGAAAGCAATCTAAATATCTAACACTTGGAAATTTACTAAGTAAATTCAAATAATTGAATACAGTACAAAATGTTTAAATGCCGTTTACAAAGATCTTGAGGACTGCAGAAATGCTGATGACATAGGCTTGATTAAAAACAGGATATATTTGCATACAGTTTAATATCAGCTATTTAAATTTAGAAAATATACACATCACTAGATATTGTTTTGTCTGCTACTATCCCCTTCACCCCCTCCCCATCTCCAGCTTTTCTGGGAACTACACACACACACACACGCTCACACATGCTCACACACATACATATATAGTTACCACAGAGGATCCATTATGCACAGTATAACTGGCCCCTGGCCTCAGTGGATTGGTCCAGGGTGGACATCTGACCACAGCCACCACAATCCTCTTCCTCCCCAGTAATTCTGGAAGTGGACTTGAGGGAATCTATCTCTTTGTGGCAGGAGAAATGATAGGACAGAGGACCCAGGAGTTACACACATGGGCCCATGTGTCCTACTCTGTGAGCTAGAGACCTGGCAGCCAATCCACAGAGAGAAGACAAAGGCAGAGGATAAAACAAGAGTCAGAGAAAGAGAGTGTCCTGACAGCACGCAAGTCCCTGCTGTCCTCATTGTGCCTAAGGCCTGGCTCCATCCCTGCCCTCAATGTCAATGAGACAGACAATCCCAGATCCTTATAACAAAGTTGTTTGCACTGGATTTTTGTCATTTGCAACCAAGAGAATTCTAATCAACACATGCTCCCTCAAACACCCAATTATTTGTAGATTGCCCTGACATACTTCAAAAATTTATTAAAGAGGGTTGTCTGATTATAAACGGTTTCTTTTTGCTTTTCTGAACAGTCCCGATTTTCTACTCTGAACATTTTTATCATTTGATGTCTGGCATACACCTTCTAATCCACACTTTGATTCACCTACACACATCAAACTGTGCCCAAGGTTTGGAGAAAATATTCAGTTAACAGAAAACATATATTTACCTAATATATTTATATATATATTATATAGTACACAGAATCTTCATATTAGACATAGGAACCAACAGCCTGGAAAATGCTGGTCCAGGAGTTCCCATCGTGGTGCAGTGGAAACGAATCCTACTAGGAACCATGAGGTTGCAGGTTCGATCCCTGGCCTCACTCAGTGGCTTAAGGATCTGGTGTTGCCATGAGCTGTGGTGTAGGTTGCAGATGCGGCTCGGATCTGGAATTGCTGTGGCTGTGGTGTAGGCTGGCAGCTGTAGCTCTGATTAGACCCCTAGCCTGGGAACTTCCATATGCTGTGGATGCAGCCCTTCAAAGACAAAAAAAAAGAAAAAAGTAAATGTTGGTCCTTTTGATTCTCCCCCTCCAAGGCCTTCTGGTGCTCTGCTGTGGGCCTGCCTTTCCTGTCCTCACCCTGCCTTGGCCTGGCCTCCAAGTCACGCTTCCCTTTTCAGCCACTCTGGGATCTACTAATCCTTTATCCAAAGGTCAGCCATTTGCATGCCTTAACATAAAGGAAGGGCAAGAAAACCTCCATCTTTCCCCATGGTGTGACCACTTCTCTTTATTTCCCTTGCTCCTCTACACCACTGCCATTTTGGTCTCTTTACTCCCCAAGGAACCCTTCAAAAGCTCTGTTCTTTGGAAGCCTAGCGCAAACCCTCTTTTCCCACTGAAAATCAGAAAACTTGGCTGGCACACCCCCTAGTGGTGGCCTAATGAATCCCCCTCAATAACTACAGGTTATGAACCCCTGGGGTTTCTCAAAGTGTGTTCCCTGGGACTCCTAATTCTGCAGGAAAAAGGCAGAGGAGAAAAGCATTTTATGCTTAAGTTAGATTTGAAAACACTGGGCTAAAGGAAAGCAATCAGTTTGCTTTACTGGAAGACCCCTCCAAGTCTTTCCCGTGCTAATGAATATTACAAATCTCCAAGATAAGATTTGAGCATAGAGTCGCTCAGATTTACCTGATCACATTTACAGGAAATAACAGGAATAGCTACCATTTTTAAGCACATACATTAATCATAGTATGGCCATTTATAGCTAGAGACATTGATGCTTAAAGAGGTCAAATAACTTGCTTACGTTAGGTTTACACGGAACCAAAGTCCATGTTCTTAGGTTTACACGGAACCAAAGTCCATGTTAAGACCCTGGCTTTGTATTTGTTCCAGGACATTACTCCGTAAATTTCACTTAAATGAATTATGTAATTATTGCACATCACTCTACTTGTTCCCCATATTACCAGTCATGCCATCCTACAGATCAGCTCTCTGCAGAACAGGAAGAGCAGGGACCTACAGAAGATACAGAGGGTTCTCTGACAGCCCTTCGGAAACTTCTGTTTCCATGGAAATAAGAGAGCATCAAAATCTCAAGGCCACACACAAAATGCTTCTCGAAAATCTCAGTATGATAGGGTACCATGTCAGGGACCCTAATACATATTTCCAATGATAATTATGGAAAATACAGTAGACTGCTTTTTAATTTCTTATAAAAGAGGCTTGATTTCTTTTGAATCTTATATACCTGTTAACCTGGTTTTTGAAGCAATAGGATATTCCACGTGGATATCTTGGGGTTTTTTTCATCTATTAAAAAATGGAGATGATAACACCCACCTCACATTTTTACGTCAAATTTAAGCACATAATACATTAAAAGCTTAACCCTAATAGCACAGGTTGTTTTTTGGATTTTGAGTTTTTAAAATTTTTTTTTTCCTGGAAGTAGAAGAAACCCAAAGAAAATTTATTGACACATATAACTTGTATCAGCTTCAAGCACAGCTGGATCCAGGGGCTCAAAGGAAATCATCATTAAACTTGAATGCATGATACTTGTATTTAGAGAAAATGCATAGAATATAGTGCTATAAATATGTCTTGGTCCCTTGTTCTGTTTGACACAGGGAAATACTGCAAATGATTACACAGATGTTAGGAGATTGAGGATAGACTCCCACTCCACCACTGACCCTCCAGCTACCTTTGCGAGGCTCAATTTTTTCCATCTGTAAAAATGGATATACTATTCCTTTTCCACCTCAGTGGAAACTGAAAGCAGTAGTAAAGTTTTTCAATGGCTTTTTCCCTAAAAGGATTAAACACTGTGATTTCTTTTTTTCTTTCTTTGTTTCTTTCTCTGTTTCTTTTTTTTTCTTTTTCTTTTTTTTTTTTTTTTTTGCTATTAATGTTCAGAAAGATAGCACTTAACAGTAGCAAAGGGTTTTCCAAGTATTTATTTGTTTTACCAATTTATCATTTAAAACTCCATAATTAGCCTGGCAAAATATACACCTTCAACATTACAACCAAGCCTATCAAGCCACAGAAGAAGAGGGATATTTATATATACATATTTCCTGACATACCCATATTTAAATTCACATTGTGTGTGCACATGTGTGTATGTTTGCAAGACACATATAAATGGCAAATAAGGAAACTTAAAAAAAAACAGACAGATAGATAGATAGTCCCAGATTTTAAAACCACCCCCAAGGTAGAACAGGTGGTGAAAATAGAATAAAGCATGTTGCAAGAAACTTGTCATGAATTTTAAAAACAAAAACGCCTACAGACCAAATAAACTGCTCTGACACTCAGCTAAATCTGAAGTTCCCAAACTATTTTAAATGACAAAGCTGAAGTTCCCGAGAGAGGGAGTCCGACAGAAATGGTTTGAGGGCAATTGCTGTGGAGCACGGGGAACAGAGCTGGACTCCCGGGCAGACACCCAGCCCCCTCGCCAGGATGGACCATGTGCAGATGTACCCGGCCCTCGGTGCCAGCCCATGTGTGTGGGGACCCAGGAGTCTGTTGATAGAAAGGCCTCTGTGAGCCCCCCCCCCCCCCCCCGCACCCACCTTCCAACCTGGTTGGACGGTTCTCAAGGCCAACATTTGGGTCACTTGACCGGAAGCTGGGCCGATGCCTGTCCACACCTACTTCCTGGGGCCCTGTGTGAAGGCAGGCTGGAGGCCCCGGCTTGGGGTGGAGTGGGGGGGTGCAGGCAGACACCCCACCCCACCCCCGTAGCACCCACCTTCACCATTCACTCGTCACCACAACCTGCCTGGCCTTTGTTCTCCATCAGCAGTTTATGAAGAGTTTTCACTTCCACTGTCTCCTTGCACCACATGGAAACGCTGGGGCCACCCTGAGACCGTAGCAGGACCCCAGCCTGCAATGAGGAAGAGGTTAAATGTGCTCTGACCCAGATCCCATGTGGGGCCCCCCCGCCCAAGCTTCCTGACTCCCTGTCCAGCTCTCTTAATGCACATGCTCGTTCAGACCATCCCGGGATAAGAGCTAGGGGAGGGGTCGGCACTCTGGTCCCTCATCCCCAGACTCGCAAATCCAAGTGCCCGGAGAGCACCAGCCGGGAGCCGTGGGATAACCAGAGGACCTGCCAGCGCTGGGCTCCCTCCAGCAAACCGTGGTGACTCGGGAGCTGTGGATCTTCTTTCTCAAAGTGAAGCCAGAGAGCAGAAACTTTATGTGAAACGTCTTGATTTGTCAGCTATCAGTTGGGTTTAAAACACCACCACCACCACCACCACCACCTGAACCTAACAAACCCGTCTGCAGATGGCTCCGGACTTCAGAGCACAAGTTTGAGATCCTTATCCGATGCACGGCCCTCTAGCCATCCTGTGGTCCTCCAGCACGGGCCCCTGCCCCCTCACTGAAGGCCAGGATGCAATCCATTCAAAGAGGGCCAATCTAGAGACACAAAGGGGGCCAGCAAACCTGAGTCTCCACTGGGGCTCCGACTCTTGCAAGTGGCATGACCTTGAGCAAGTCATTTACTCTCTCTGAACTTCAGTTTGCTCCTCTGTTGAACAAAGCTCACGACACCTCCCTTGTTTCCTCAGCCCTTATTGGGCTGTGGTTTGCTAAGTGTGCTGGCCTCCAACCCCATTCTACTCCCCCAGGCACTTCCATTCAAAGCTACCGTCCCTCTCGCCATCTTGGACCATGATCACTGGTCACCCCAAGAAAACGGGGGGGCTCCTCCTAAATGAGGCTTTGTTTTCCCTTTGTTCTCCCCTAAGAGCACAAGGATATAATGAGCGCTCAATACATCTTACTGAATTAAGCAATGGACCAACCAGCTCAGTAACTGCTGATTACACACCGGACACTTCACTAGGTGCTGCAAAAACCAGGAGAGACTCATGCTCTTAGAGAAGCCGCCCATCAGCGGAGGCGGCCGGGCACCTGCAAAACACTCAGGGTGCCCAGCAAGGCCCAAAGCATGCTCGTGGGAGCCTGGGTCCCAGCCGCCCCAAGAGGGAGGCAAGAGAAAGACAACCTCGTTCCCCGCCTTTTTCGAAGCCTCTTTTAAGCTTTTCTTGGCCCCAGAGTTGAAGACACTCATCTCCTGGCACACAGACTGCTTAGCGAGAAGAGCCGTTGATACACTCACACGGCACAGTGAGTGGGAAGGGAATTAGGGCAGGTCCCTGATCACACACCGTCGCGTCTGCTGTCCCGAGGGCTGCGTGGGGAGATCCAGGCTGCGTCGCGCCTCCATCTCTCTGCCTGGGAAGCCAGGTGACCTGAGGCCCATCCGTCACCTGCTTCCTCCCACCCAGGCCCTCCCTTCTCACCCTGATTAAATGGCTGGTTCCCTGAGCCGCCCAGGTAGCAAGCGTGTGCTAATGCTCTAATCTGGCTTGTCCTGGGAGGCCCACCCCATCCTGCTGGCCGCACCAGCTGCCTAAGGGAGCACAACTGAGAAGAGATTTGGCAATTATCCAGTTAATTTGATCAGTGGAGACAGCCAAACAAATAATCCTGGCCAAAAACGTCCAGATCAGCTGTCTACATGGATCAAATTCCACTTCACTGACACGGCGCAGGTTCGGCCTTAGAGAACGAACGGCTTTGACTGAAAAACACGTCCGGTTCTCCCAGCACCAAGGCTGCACCTGTCTTGAGCAGAATTGTGACCTTGGCTCCATTTCTCTGGGACGCCCCTTCCACGCCCTCTCAGTGCCCTTCCCACGTCCCGGCAACCTGGCCCCACAGGACCGGGGCTTTGGCAACTGTCAAGGGCTGGAGCGTTTTTGGTTGCTTTTGTTTTTTCCTTTTTTTAAAGTTTTATTGATGTATAGTTTATCTACAAGGTTGTGATAATACCTGCTGTACAACAAAGTGATTCAGTTATACACGGACACACATCCATTTTCAGATTCTTTTCCCACAGAGACCATCACAGAATATTGAGTAGAGTTCTCTGTGCTATACATGGAATGATTAGTCAACAGGGTTAGGGCATTTCTGCATCCCCACCTCTGAGTATTTAAAATTCATTAATGGAGTTCCCACTGCGGCTCCATGGGTGAAGAACCCGCCCAAGAGTGTCCATAAAGATGCGGGTTTGATCCCTGGCTTCAACCATTGGGTTAAGGATTCGGCGTTGCCTCAGGCAGCAGCATCAGTCACAGACGCGGCTCCGATCCTGTGTGGCTGGGGCCGGGGCTGTGGCTGTGGCGTAGGCCGGCAGCTGCAGTTCTGATGCGATCCCTGGCCTGGGACCTTCCACATGCCGCAGGTAGAGCCATAAAAAGGGGGAAACAAAGAAAAAGAAAAGACAAAAATGTCAAGAAAATAAAATTCATTAAGGGATTTTCAACATCTGAAATGCATTTAAAAATTAAAGGAATATACGTATAATGGTAGAAGGTCTGGATCAAACAAGCGAGGGTTCAGGAAGGTACAGAATAGGAGGCCTTGCTCACACCCTTATAACCTGTGCCATCCTAGAGGATGCCTCCTTGCCACCGAAACCCACTCTTCTCAGGTCTTATCAGGCCTCTCCCCCTGCCCAGAGGATGAGGTACCAAGTCCTCAGCACAACGGCATGAGCCTTTCCCAATCAGTCCCCAGACTAGAGTATCAATTAAGATTAAGTTCATTAATCCAAAGTCTCAGAGGCTTAAAGGCAAGGGCTTACTCCCCAGCATAAATGAGTTCAAAAGCAGGCAGTCCACACCATGGAAGGCAGCACCCTTAATCCTGTCTTTGCTGGGGGGGGCACCAGCCTTATTTCCTGCTAAGGCGTTGGTTTGGGAGCCACTATAAGAAGCCAGCAAGGTTTCATGTTAAAAGATTCCCAGTAAACTTAGATTGCAAGCACAGAGCATGCCCAAAGCAAAGCAGTGTTTCTCTCTGTATCTGCCCTCAGACTGGAGAGCTCTCCTTTGCAGAACTTTGTTAGAAGTGGAAAGAAAAGAGACAAAAAACCCACCATTGAATGTTTCCTGTCATTTCCCCTAAGGCAAGAGCTTCAGTCAACCTGCGGTTTGCTCTCCCAGTTACCACTGGCAACAATTCAATCAAACGCTCCACCAATGCATAGCTAGGGTCATCCGCTTTCCAGTTTGTGACATCAAAGTTCAAAATATTTGCCTTCCCACCTCCTCCACTTAGTTAATATCACACTCTAAATTCCGTTTCTTGGAGCAACCACCTTCCGAGTATCAAATTCTCTGTCACTTTGGATGCAGTTCAGCTGCCTAGACCAGAAGCTAGAACATACAAAGATTTATTCTCTCTTGTAAACAGAGTCCACAGTTAGGCAGGGCTGGAGGCTCCGCAGGCACCAGAGAGCTGGGCTCCTTCTGTCATTCTGCTCCGACATCCCTAGCACGTGAAACTCCCATCATTATGGTCCCCTGGCGACACTGGATGATTGCTGGAAGTCACATGATCTAGTCTAACTGCAAGGGATGCTGGGCTGCGTGGTCTTTTACCTGAGGCCGTTGCAGCCAAGAATAAAATCCAGATCCTGTTACTAAGGTGGAAAGAGAGACCGATATTGGAGGAGGCCCCTCACAGCACGGTTGGTTATTTGTTTGCATTTAAGGCTCCCCCACCACAGCTCAACGATCTTATTTAAATTTGTAACCCCCTAGTGCCTCGCACAATGCCTCTCACAGATTAAGAAATCAACAAACGTGTATTGAATAATCACTGAAATACAGACTGAAGAGGTTTTCCATTAGGTCCCTAACTTTGAATCTCAAGGATAATTTTCATCTAATCACCATGATCCTATTTTTTTTTAAGATTTTTTTTTCTTCTCATCTACCCTTCTTAAATCAGCCTCTAGGGCTCCAATCAAGACCTGAGAGTATCATTCCGAGCCACAGCAGTGAAAACGAGGTCTAGGAACTGCTGCCTGTCTGCAAACTGCAAGTCAACTATGTGGAAAGCATAGGGTTTAGTTCAGCTAAGACCTCCTAGATGCAACAATTTTATTGGCATCTGGAGTAGCTCATCTTTTCACAGACCAGGAAAAAGTGAGTAGCACTGTGCCTTTGGCTATAACAGAACTCACGGTAGGCTATGTGAAGACATTGATTTTACCCCATAGTCAGCATCTTCATTAAAAGACTACTCAGATTGAAAAAGACATGTAATCACCATTCAAATAGGGCTTCGACTTTGGGTTTAAAATGAGCCAAAAAATTTGTATTGAAAACTCAGTAGGAAAAATTATTATTATTATTATTATTATTGTCTTTTTAAGGCTGCACCTGCAGCATATGGACGTTCCCAGGATAGGGGTCAAATCGGAGCTGCAGCTGCCAGAGTACACCACAGCCACAGCAATCCCAGATCTGAGCTGCATCTGTGACCTACACCACAGCTCACGGTAAAGTCGGAACCTTAACGCACTGAGCAAGGCCAGGGATCAAATCCGCGTCCTCATGGATACCAGTTGGGTTTGTTACCACCAAGCCGCAACGGGAACTCACTGAGCCACGACGGGAACTCTGGAAAAATCTGACTTGACAGTATTTAGGATGGGGTAGCCATGACTTGGTAGTATGAGACAAAAAGACTTAAAGGTCTTAGCCAATTTCAAATCAAGAAAATCCAACACTGTGATGTGGTCACATGTAACTTGAGGCTGCATTAACAGAAGCATTAAATCTAGAGCAAAGGAGATGATAACCCTGCTCTCTGTCCAACTGTGAAGATACCACTGAGGGGGGATGTTGCAGAACCGGAATTTGTGCAGAGTAGAGCAATCTCTATAGTGAACAGATTCAAAATCATATCATATGGAAACAGTCAAAGGAACTGCGGATGTTTAGCCTCGTGAGGGGAAGACTTAAAGGCTAGGACTTCTACTTTTAAATATTCACAGAGCTGTCAGGTGAAGAAAGTTTAATCTTGCCTTGAAAAGTGTGAAGGCAGGGAACCAGGACCAATGGGTAAAAGATCTAGAAAAGACAGATTGGTGCTCAGTACCAGTGAGAAAATGCTGAAAATCAGAATTCTCCCTCAAGGAAGCAGGCTCTCTTGGAAGGTCATAAACTTGGCCACTAACGGGGTTAATTAAAACTCAGGCTGGACAGCTTCCTGGAAGGGTAGTTAGGGCAGGCTCAAGGCCCAGAGGAGAGTTGGACTAACACTTGAAGGTTAAGTCATCCCATCCTGCAACTGTGACACCTGCTCTGCAGCAGTATCTTAACAGCCACACCTTATGTGGTTACACGGGTTGGTGGCTCATGGCTCACAATGATTTTTCCCATTCATTTTCTCCACTGATGTTCCCAGCTCTTTGGGGCAGGAAGAGTGGGTTACAGATGAGAAAATGTTATTCAAGTCAGGGTCGACCCCAAGTCACTTGATCCCCAGTCCACTCCCCCATAGTGGGGGTCGCAGTGCGCAACCTCCCCTCTTGATGAGAGATTGGCCAGCATGAACGGACCCACTGCACGGAGGACAACGACAACGACGGGCATGTTGGCCCCTGGTGGTTTGTCCAGCCTTCTCAAGGTATTATTTGCACTCTAAGAGACCCAAATGCAAGGTCATTCCCTACATTTGGGATGAGGCTCTAGACAGGTATCTGCAAACTATGACCCATGGACCAAATCTCACCTGCCACCTGCTGATATAAAGAAAGTTTTATTGGAACATAGCCTTGCCTATTCATTACATCTTTTTTAAGGCTGTTCCATAATTGCAACACAGGGCATGTGGCCTGCAAAACCCGAGACATTTATTGCCTGATCCTTTACAGAAGAAGTTTGCCAACCCCGACTCTAGATCATTAGCGTGGAGTGTGAACATTAGCCAGTGTTCTCCATTGTGATAGGTGACAAAAATAAGAAAAATCCTGCAGGACTGGGAACCCCAACCAGGAAGCAATTCCGTCATAACCATTTCTTACTGCAAGAAATAGGGCCATAAATCTTTTATAGACCAAAAGGTTTTACCTTCTGTCTGTTGGGTTTTGACATTCCACTGCCCTGGAGACAGCTACTATGACTATTTAAAACATATATAATAAGCCAATTGTTCCATCATTGTGTCTATCTGTAATGAGCACAGACAATGCACTACAGCATAGTTATGGAAAAGAGCAATGCAATTCTGTGAATTAGTATTAGAACCTAATTAGCCAGTGAGCCCAGGCTGATAACTGCTTATCATACCTTTTAGCCCAAAGAAAGCTCAGGTGGAAGGGAAAGAGAGAGAGAGAAGAGGGAATAAATAGCTAATTATGATAAACTGGTTTCCTTGGTAACTCTGTTTGTAACCACAATGATGTTGCCACATTTTTAATGATAAATACAAAGGTTTGATGTGAGATTATATAACACATACTGTCTCAATGCTGGTTCTACTCCAGCAAAGGCAAAGCCAGGTACCACCGGGAAATTTTGTGAGGCTAAGAAAATTAGAGAAGCTTTCCCTAACCCCTACCCAAAATATCTGGTTTCTGTTTATTCTCTGGGTACCAAAGAGTTCCGGAATATATTTATGGTGCTCGCTGAACCCTAAGTGCCCATTCGACCCTCAGAATTGGGCTGCAGCTGTTAATGTCCTCTCCTCCCAAGCTGCACGTCCCTTGGTCATCTCTATGACCTGTGGTTCGGAGAGGGACTTGCAGTGAGGAATGCAGACGGGATGGGCCATTCCACTAGGCTGTCGGCCATCAGGGTCAACCCTGGGATCAGCAGACCCTCCCGTGAGGTCCGCTCTCCATTCTCACCTTTCAGGGATGTCTGCACCTCCAATTCATGGGAATGACATTCTGGCTGAAATGTTGGGTCCAATGGCAGATTACTGTAGGTTAAATCACTAAACCAGGAGTGGGCAACTACGGGCCCAATCCAGCCCCTGGCCCGTTTGGGAAATGAAGTTGTACTGAAACACAGCCACATGTACTCACTTACGCCTTCTCTGTGGGGTCCCCATGCTACAGTGGTCAAGAGGAGCAGGTGCACCAGAGACCATATGGCCCACAAAGCCTGATGTGTTTACTATCTTACCCTTTACCAAAGAAGTTTGCCAAGTTCCACACTAAACACCCATATTCTGACCCACCTATGCGGTCATAGATAGTAGACCCTCTATGAGTATCACAGTCATATGGTAGAAAATAAAATTCATCCACCTTGGAGGCCAGAAACTAAAATATTGAACTTCAGCCCCCTCCATGGCTGTGAAAGAGGCCATGTGAACCTACTCTGGCCAATGAGATGTCGGTAAAATTTCCTAGAGAGGTCTTCCCGCCCCGAGTGCCCCTTCTTTCTCCTAAATAGAGAGCAAAACCTAAAGAAGAGAAGAATTTCTCCGTTGCCATTCCTACTTCTCCCTTGTCTTCCAGGCACCTTCTGCCTGGAACACGGACCTAATGCCCAGAGACACCGCAGCTATTTTGCAACCATGCAGACAAAAGGAGCAGATGGTAAAGCTGGAAGAAAGGAAGAGCTCGTCCTTGTTAACATCCTTGAGCGAGCGCTCAGCACTGGATTGTGTTCTCAGTACTTCCAGATATCTTTTATGTGAGAAAGAGTAACGTTTTCCTCGTTTAGCCATGCTAGTGGGGTTTTCAGCTACTCACAGCCAGCGTGAATCCTAACTGATCAAGGGGCCATAAAGAAAGGGGTGTCAGAGCCTAACAAGCTGGGTGATGATGTAGAGACAACATGGGGTCAAATAAGAGTGAGAGAAAGATGAACTGACCAACTGAGGAAGTGGAGTTGTGCTTCTACGAGGCTAGAAGATCACGGAAGGAGATGCCAATTCCAGAGGTGGGGCTGCTGGTGAATGTGGCTTAACACTGTGACGACCCAGATCTGAGGGTGTTATGGAGCCATCTGGACCCACCCGAACTTAACCACATGTGTGATCTTCTTACTGGTCCCCTGAGCACATGTTTACCTATGGTATGGCTGTTGCGCATAGCAGAAAAACGTGCAGACTCTGGCGCCACAAAGCTCTATCCCATCTAGGTAGCTTTGGCTAAGTTGCTTAACTTCTCTGTGCCTCTCTTTCTTCATCTATAAAAGAGAGAGAAGGAGTTCCCTGGTGGCTCAGCAGATTAAGGATCTGATGTTGTCACTGCTGTGGCTGGGGTTGCTGCTGTGGTATGGATTAGGTCCCTGGCCTGATTCGGCCATGGGCAAGAAAGAGGTACAGAGAAGTTATGGGCAAAACAAACAAAAAAGAAAACTTACAATCACACACACAAACACACCCAACTCAAAGGGAGAGACTGAGACTCTGCCTCTTTCTGAAGGACTGGCAGGGGTGTGCTGCCAGCAGGCATGCGCCACGGGAGACACCACCACAGCCATCTTGGATCAACACGCTCTGCCCGGCTCTTATTAGTTCTGCCCCACAAAGTTATGAACTGGTTATCTCTGCTCTCAAACTCCCTGATTGTTCCATCAGTAGAAGCAAAGAGTTTGTCTTGTAGGAACTACACTCCAATGTTTGTGCCTCTCCTGCCTCACCTGTAAGGTGCTCACAGTAAGGACTGCGCTCTCCACTCCTGCTGCATTGGTGTCAACATGTGTAGAGCTTTTATTAAAGAAAAAGAAAGTGCTTAATAAACTTTCTTAAATGGGTAAATGATGGACTCATACTCTAATAAAGCACAGCATAAAAGCCCTTGAACACAGTGGGATGGGCAGGCATTGCCAGTGGGCCCCCGGACCTTTGTTCTTCCTCTCTTCTTTGGTAACAGGAGATTATATTTGGGGTGACTAACAGACTGCATTTTCCACCTTCCCGGATAGTTAGGTAGAAGAGGCATGTAAGTTCTGGTCGAGAAGAAGAAAGCGAGGGCGGGCAGTGGTTGGGTTGGCGGGGGGAGCGGTGGCAGTGAGCTGGATGGCTGGGCCCGGGGCACTGCTGGGACTCAGCTGGCAGCTAGTTGTGGGCTCACACCTGCCACACATCACAGTCCAGGGTGGCACCTGTTGTGCAGAATCCACCTGGTGGGGCTGCAGCAGCTGCTATCTGGTGGCTGGAGGGAGCCGGAGGTCATAGCAAGCTCAGCAGTGAAGTCCCTAAGCAAGGAAGATGCCCAGGCTGTGGACCAGGAGGTGTTTAATGAGTACCAGTTTGGTGCGGACCAACTTAAGGAGCAGGTCAGGCTGAGCTTTGCCATAGCCATTGCCAAGGCCTATCCCCGACACCCTTGTCCAGAAGCCCCCTGCTGTCTGGTCATCTACGGAGATGGAGGGACTAAAGGAGGAGATGGCCAGGTCTGTGCCTCAAACTCTTTGGCTACCAGCCAACCATCCATTACCCTAAAAGGCCTGACAAGCCACTCTTCACTGCACTGGTAACCCAGTGCCAGAAAATGGACATCCCTTTCCTTGGTGAAATGCCCCCAGAGCCCATGCTGATTGCGGAACTATAGGAGCTGCTGGTAGATGCCATCTTTGGCTTCAGCTTCAAGGGGGGATATTTGGGAGCCACTCCTGAGACCGGACTCACCGTACCCATTGCCAGCATCGACGTTGCCTTGGGATGGGATGTAGAGAAGAGGAGTGCTGGAGGGATCCGGCCAGACTTGTTCATCTCCCTGACAGCACCCAAAAAGTCTGCAGCCCAGTTTACCGGTCACTACCACTACCTGGGGGTTGTTTCATGCCACCTGAACCTGTCACCCTATCCTGACACTGAGTGTGTCTTATCATCTGCCGAGAGAGAAGGTGGGTGGCATACTTTGCAATGAAGACATAGTGCCTCTCTAACCCAGAACTATGGAGTCCAGGGAGCCCTTCTGGCAATAAAGGCTAATGGATGTTAGGATACAGAGAGCAACAGTGGAGATGGGGTGCCATCTCCCCATGGGACAGACTATGCAAAAGGGGTTACTATGGCATTTGGGAGCAATGAAGGGGAAAAAAAGAAGGTGAAAGCAAGGGTGACATACTAGACAAGTGCAAAAACTGCTTAAAAGGAATTGACTTAGCTTAAAGAGTCCCTTCTGTCCTCCCCCCTTTTTCTTCCCACTTCTTGGAATACAGATGAGGTAGCCGGAGCTCTAGCAGCCATGAGGTGATCTTGAGGATGGAAACTCTTGCTGAGGATATCAGAGCAAAAAGCAGGAAGACTTTGTTGGAGTTGCCATGCTGCCTACATGAAACAAACCTCTAAAGTTGTTTAAGCCACAGTGGTCAGATATCCTTCCAGTAGCCAAATAAAATTCCCCCATACTACACAATGAGTCCCTAATAGAAATGATAAGACCACTCCTTTCTCTGAAATTCCAGCAGACTTGGCACTTTTCTTTCTATGTTTATGAAATAGTTCCTGGCATTACTGTACCACATGTTTAATGTTCCCAGTATATTATGATTCTCAAAGAAAATGAACCATTCTGTCTATCTTGGGATATAGAGGCAGCACTAGGCTGGAGCCTTGTACTTAATTGTGACTTGAAATACATGTTTTTGAATGAAATTAACATTGATCCTTTTATCAAGTATAAACCTATCATTTTACTGCACTTGTTCATTGTATCAGTTGTGCCAGTACCTGGACCTCTTTGGGTCCTAAACATGAAGATGATAACACAGCATCTTGGTCACCCCAGAGAAGAGAACTTGGACTCCCATTTTTTTTGCTAGTCTCCTAACTGCAAAATAAATTATAGTATAATACGGTAGCTTTGGTTTTGCTGATCAAAAACCCTTCTTTTGGAGTTCCCATTGTGGCTCAGTGGTTAATGAACCCGACTCGTGTCTAGGAGAACGCAGGTTTGATCCCTGGCCTCGCTCAGTGGGTTAAGGATCCGGCATTGCTGTGAGCTGCAGTATAGGCTGGTGGCTGTAGATCTGATTCTACCCTTAGCCTGGAAGTCTCCATCTGCCACAAGCACAGCCCTAAAAAGACAAAAAACAACAACAAACAAACAAAAACCTTCTTTTTGGTTGCTATATTCTTTTGTGTGTGAGGTGGGGGGACTTCTCCCACTCCTATGTGACCTGGTGGGACTGAATCACCGTCAGTGCCCAAACCTTAACCTCATCCTCAACCGAAAAAGGGTAGGCACATAGCCTGGCGGCCCAGCCCAAGGCCCCCATCCCCAATCAGTGACCAATCAGAATCCTTCCAAGAATTATCCAAACTAGAGATAAGGGTTGCTCTCTCCCTTGGATTGAAAACTGTACAGATATGAACCTGGGACTGTGGGCCACCATTTTCTGAGCTGCATGGAGGAAGCCAGGCTGCAGCCAGAAAAGAGCCAAAACCCACAAGCAGCTAAGGCTAGCCAGCTTCATACCCATCCTGAGAGCGACGGGGTGACACTGAGTTACTATCCCCGAGGCCAGGCCCTGCTGCTCTGCCTGCAATTCTGTGGGCTATCCAGTGTCCTTCCATGCATGGGAGATATACTGCATCTCTTTTTATGGTTAAGCTGCCATGAGTTGGGTTTCTGTCACTTGCAAGTAATAAAGCTCTGATTCATCAAAACTAAACCGCAGAGTTCACCAGGATTGGATGTCTTTAGGAACTAGGTTGAGGCTGCTTATCTTGGGTATCTGGCGTCCTCTTTGCTCAGGATGCTGGACCAACTGATATCTTCAGCTCTAATCCCGAGCATGACGCTAGAAAGAGGTGTGAAGTCTCCATGGGACTCTGTGTGCCTGGACCTGTTTTACAACTGGAGCTGTGACGACATCAGGAAGCTCTAGAGTGACATGTAAAGAAAGAACCCGTAAAGTTTCCTTTAACTCTCCACGTTGCTCCAAGCGCAGCAGAAAGCCTCACCTCCCTATTCCAACGAGTGTTGGGAGCCGTCAGCAAACATCTAGAAGCGCATCCCCATCTGCCGCCTGGCTGCACCCCTCCCCTCTGCACAAGTGGCTCTCTTTGAGCCGATTCCAGTTCTCAAACTTGATCTCTCTCCGATCCAGCCTGGTACCTTGGCATAAAACAAGCTGGAGGTGTAGGGTCTACACAAAAGGGGGGAAGCTTTTAAAATAATTTACCATCTGTCAGTCATCTGGGAGCAAGTCTCACACACACACAGCCCTGAGCATGCTCATGCGCACGTACACACACACACACACACACACACACACACGCACACAGGGGGGCTTGTGCACGCATGCACACGGACACACTGTAGAGAGCAATCCACTGCCATTCACGGCCAAAGCCTGCTCTGTAATGAACACGCTCATGGAAGCTCTGTCTTTAGCAAAGAGTAACAGCGGCCGCCAAGACCAGAGAAGAAAACCCTTCTCTGTCCTGGAGCTGCGGGTCCTTCTATGTCGGAGGTTATCACGTGTGTGTCTGAGGGAGGAACAGGAACGGCCACAGATAGTAACCACGACCACAGAGCGGCTTAGCAGGGTGTGAAGGGCCGTGCTGCACCCCTTGCACCAGCCCCGGGAGCCCCAGAGGAGGGGCAGGTGGTATGCCAGAGCCTGCCTGGCTGTTTGGGACTCCGGCCTAAATTCCGGCTGGCTCGCCCCCTCCCTGACTCACTCGTCCCCTCAGGAGGAGCCAGCCTTGGGGTGGAAGGCCCGAAGGTGGGCACAATAATCCCAAGTGCAAGCCCAACAGCCATAACCGGGTGGCACGTTCTTCGGTGCCAGTTAAATAAGCCAGACCAGGGGTGGCCCTGGTGGGAGGACCCCTCTGGCTGACAAGGAGCCACAGACCTGCCTTCTAGCCCTGGCCAGCCCCCTACTAGCCGCATCCCCTGACCGCTGCAGGTGAGCTCTTCCACCCCAGAAGGAAAAGTGTGGACGAGTCCATCTCTCAGGTGTTTTCCAGCTCCAAGAGTTTGCAAAACTCTACGACCCAAAGACCCATCCCCGATCTGCCAGTCATCCAACATCCTTCCCCTTCCCCCTCCCCCCACTTTCCAGTGCATCTAGAAAGGCCCAGAAGCCAGCAGGACTGTGCACTGGGCTGAGAGACTCTGGAAAATCGTGGCAGGAGGGAGATTCAGCAGGTGTGCGGCTCTCAGGAACAAGCAAGAAAAGGCATTCATCTCCAGCAAGGACCACATGCAGGCACCAGGGCTCAGCTGTGGGCAGTGGTCTCCTGAGACTCGCCTGGGAACCGTGTGTGTGTGTGTGTGTGTGTGTGTGTGTGTGCGCGCGCGCGCGCGCGTGCAATGTGTTTTTAGGGCCACACCTGTGGCATATGGAGGTTCCCAGGCTAGGGATCGAATCAGAGCTGCAGTCACCAGCCTACACCACAGCCACAGCAAGACCATATCCGAGCCATGTCTGCGACCACAAGCTCACAGCAACGCTGGATCCTTCATCCACTGACCGAGGTCAGGGTTTGAACCCAAGACCTCGTGGAGACTAGTTTGTTACTGCTGAGCCACAATGGGAATGCCCAAGGAAGCTTATTTAAATATGTGTATCCTTGAAGCCCCCGGAGTCTGAGACCAAGGCATCTTCGTGTTAAACAGTCGCCCCAGGTGAGCTGTCCACAGAGGAGAAGCACGAGAGGGAGCCCCTGGGTCCTGGCCCTGCTTTCTGCCCATCCTTGTCCTGTTGCCCACAACAGCCCAGGTAACCACAGGCAGAGTTGCCAACAACCACCACGGACCCAGGAAATGGCCACAGAGCCACCCAAGTCCAAGAATCAAAACGTCGTGGGTCACAGATGGACGCGGAGAACAGCTCCATTGCTAAAGACCAGGGCTGAGGCCTCTGCCCCGGACAGGCTCTGAGTCCAGACACAGGGAGTTCCTGAAAGCAGGCCACCCCAGGCTGAGTCCATGGACCTGAGGACAGCGGCTCCTGGGGCAGTAATGGACCAGAAGGAGGCAGATGTGATCACGGCGTTATCCTAGAGACGGTCTTACATGGGTCACGGGAATGGATGAGGGACCTTTGAAAGTCAAGACCTTGGGGACCCAAGATGCTAAACAAATCCACCTATGTTAATAAAATAGGCAAATGAAAACCTCCAGAGCGCTTACAGAGAAACAACACCTCTGACACAACAGAAGGTTCTAACAGTCTATACAACTCCCAGAACACACTGCCTGCCCTTTGGAGACCTCGCATCGCCCTATTGCTGAGTAAGCACTAGCTCCCTAGCTCCTCCCCCGGACTGGTGCAGCTCTGTCCCCAGCTCCTGGCCAAGTGTCCCGTGCATAACAGCAGCGACCTACACAACGTATTTACTGCGAGCAGGCACTCTTCTCCACCCTCTGCTCACACTGGCTCATTGATTCTCGTCACAACCTTATGAGACAGGAACCATTATAATACCTATTTTACAGACGGGGAAATGGAGGCAGAAGATGGCTGCATAAGCGGTCCAGGGTCACTCGACTAGTAAGTGGCAGAGCCAGGAATGGACCCAGAGAGCACAACTCTTAGGATCTCTGCTCTTCACTACGAAGCTGTGCTGGCACTTAGGTGCTCAGTAAAATCTTCATTGGCTTGAAAACACTCCCAAAGGATCTCCACTGAGTTTAACCAAGACTTATATAGAAGATCACCCAATATATGAAAACAAAAAAAGTTGAGCCAACTGCAAAATAAGCTAATATTCTGTGTTTGCTGCAAGAGACAAGCTTAATTAGAGTTTAGGTAATTAAAGCTTTCATGGTTTCTAAGAAAATACAATACACTCGTTTATGCCAATCTTCTCCAGAGCATGATTTCTGAAAATGCTCTGTAACTTGCTTCTACCAGAAAACATCTTAAGAATCCCCCTGCCCCCTTCTCCCGTCTTGGCCGTGGGCGCTCCCATCCCCCGCTGCCTGAGCAGGTGCGGACCCCTATCGAGAGCCAGTAGTTCCAAGCCGTCACCCCAGCTCCCAGGACTGCAAGAGGTGGGCTGTGCCTCCTGGAGGGGTTGGTGTGGCACTCACGGGTCCCGCCAACTGGTCCTGGAAATGACGCCACCTGCCTGTGCATCCTACAAGCCTCGTCCTAAGAGCCCACTTAGCCACAACTTCCAGACTGGCTTCCCTCTCCAAGACTGTCTTTGCCATTCTTGGCAGCTGGAGGGAACGCACCCGAATTAAAAATATCCGTTGGGGAGGGAAGCGATGAGGTGATCTTCCCAGGCCAGTTCGGGCATGCGGTTGTGAGCCCTCAAAGAGTTCATGCACGTGAAAGGATTCTTACTCCTGACCCCCAGGAATGTATTACCATGGTCACCTACCAGCAGTCAGACAACCAGCTTGTGAGTAACAGCAGCAAGGTTGCTGGGCAGTCACGGTGACAGGTGAAGCAAGGAACTTCAGATATGGGACCAGTTTTGATCCTTGCAGCCAGCAACTGAGGTAGATGCTATTAGCTTCTGTGTTACAGATGAAGAAACCAAGGCTTGGTATAATTCATCAACGCGCCCAAGACAGAAATGGAAGCAACAGCTAAAAGTCTCTCAACCAACGTGCTAGACTTCATCCTGAGACTGCTGAAAGGCAGGCGCACTGGGATGCAATGGGAGATCTACTGGCACCAGAGGAAGAGTTTGGAGAGCAAATAAAAAAAGACCCTCCACATCTTCGCTTACGCTGTTCCTTCTGCCCAGAATGCCTTTCCATCTCCTTTTCCCTTGTCCAACATATGAAAGCAACAGCACTAACCTCTAAACATCCATACCACCTCTTTCCATCCTTTACTCTGCTTTCTACAAGTTACAAAAAAAAAAAAATGCTTCCTTTTTTTCCTTTTTATCTTCAAGATGAAAGCTAATATTAGGCCAGGCTCATAATAAAAGCTCAACACCAAGAGATGCTAATAATTCAGTCGGGCTGAAATAAACCTTAAAGGCAACTTCCTGAGTAGGAAGAGTCAGAAAGGACTTTGCCAGTTCATTTAACTCCATTTCACAGCCATAGAGTGGCTATATAATGCTGATCAGAGACCTGGGACCCAAATCCCTGAGAAGGAAAATGGAATGAGAGTGAAGAGGTGACGCAGGAAGAGGAGGCCTGGGTTAGAATCGCCGTTCCAGCAGTGACTGGCTGGGTGGGCTTAGGTAAGTTACTTTCCCCTCTTTGCCCGAGTCTCCCCATCTCTCAAATTAGAATGAGAAGACCAGTACCTACATCAAAGGATTGATTAAACAAGTTCATATAGGTTTAGGGCTGAACCAGTGCCAGGCACATTTTCAGTGAGACATAAGTGTCTTTTTACAAGCATAAATGAGTGAGACTTATTGGAGAAGCCTACCAAAGTGTTCAAAAGATATTCAGCAGGCGTTCCCATTGTGGCTTGGAGAGTTAAAAACCCAACATAGGGTCCGTGAGAATGCAGGTTTGATCCCTGGCCATGGTCAGTGGGTTAAGGATCTGGTGTTGCCACCAATTGCGTGTAGGTCACAGATGTGGCTCAGATCCAGCGTTGCTGTGGGCTGTGGCCTAGGCCTGCAGCTGCAGCTCCGATTCAACCCCTAGCCTGGGAACTTCCAAATGCTGCTGGTGCAGCCATAGGAGAAAAAAAAAAAAGACATTCAACAAATATTGAACACCAGCTCTGCAGAGCTCTGTGGCAGGTATTACTCAAGATGCTGGGGGTAATAAACAAAGGTCTGTATCCCGATGAACTCACATTAGAGCAGGTGGAGACAGACAATAAACATAATAAACTCCATGGTCTGACAGAGGATTTTTTTTTTTCTTTTTAGGGCCACACTGGCAGGATCTGACCTACAGCTGCCAGCCTACATAGGCACAGCAATGCAGGATCCGAACTGCGTCTGCAACCTGCACCACAGCTCACGGCAACGCTGGATCCTTAACCCACTGAGGAAGGCCAGGGATCGAACCTGCAACCTTGTGGCTCGCTAGTCGGATTTGTTTCCCATGCATCACAACAGGAACTCCAACAGAGGACGTTCTTTATTTCCTTTAGGAGCCCCAACAGTGTCAACTTACAAGGACCTGAGGGCAGCCCTCTCACACTGCTTTTTTTTGAAATGATTGCCAGGGTAAACCTCATTTCCACACATATTTACAATTTTTTTCTTGGGATGTAAACTTTTAAGATCTACTCTCTTAGCAAAATTTCCAAATATGCAAGGAAGGCTTATTCACTATAGTCACTATACTACACAATATAGCCTCAAGACTTGATTTATTTCATAATTGGAAGTTTGTACCTTTCGATCTCCCTGCATCCATTTCTGCCTTCACGCTGCTCATGTTTCCCCCAGTGCAGTCATTCTGGGGCCCTGAAACTGAAAATTCAGGTAAATTAAATTGATTGACTGATTTTTAAATAGATACCATGACTACCTAACAGTTCATACTTTGCGCACCTTGTCAGTGCCATGAGTGTTGACCTGGATCAGAGATCCAGAACTGTATTTGCCTGTGCCCATTTGAGTACTGGGACCAGCCCAGGCTTAGCTTGTTGTTGTTGTTGTTGTTGTTGTTGTTGTTGTTGCTGTTATCTAAGTCTCTTTAATCACCCAGGTGTGTTTGTGTTACTGACGGCTATACCACAGGATGGCAGTGAGGATAAACATATTAAGGTTAGGGAGGCTGCAAGCAATAGAGACTTAATATTAGCCATAGGGAGACCTGACAGTCAAGCTCAACCGAACTAAACTCAGATCAACAGTCACCTTCTGTTTTCCTGCCCACAATCAGCCAGGAACTGCAGAAGCATCTCCCAGCAGCGTGGCTTCAAAGAGCCTATGTTTGTAGGATGGTGAGTTTCCTTTGGTTTCTGTGACTATTTTATCTAATTTCTTTAGAAAAAAGAACTTCGTTCCCCTTACTCCCATTACCTTTGCCCAGCAAATTGTGCCTACTTTGCATTGGCCCCAAATTGAATTACAAAACTAGCTGTGTATTTGCAAAACTTCAGCATTCAGTTAGAAAACCTCTATTTAACCAACTGAAACCCTTTGTGCTGTTATGAACTTCAACTATGTCTCCCATTTGGCATTTAACTTGTCATGCTCACAAGTCCTCCACTTCTAAATTCTTATTTCATATGTCTCCACTGAAATTTGGCAAAAATCTTAAAAATATTTAAAACGTGTGGTCCCATAATTGTACTTCTAAAAAAAAAATGATCTTAAGGAAATAATCCAAGATGCCCATGAAAATGTAGGTAGAAAACATTTTCATTGCAGTATTAATTATAAAAGTAAAAATGCAATTAAAATATAATCTAAAAATAAACCAAATCTAAACGTAGGAGTAATCAGATATAATTGTGAGGACCCATCAATTGCTATATTAAACAACAGTGAAAATGTTTCCAAAATATTTAACAACCAAAAACATATCAAATAAGACATATCAAAACACATGCCAAATGGAATACTAAAAAATACATACACATATATATATATAAAGGCATACATACATAAGTTGCATTATGTGTGTTTGTGTGTATGTGTGTGTATACATAGGAAAAAGAAAGAAAATACAACAAAACATTAAACATTGTTATCTCTGGGTGATAGGATAATACTTCATTTTGTTTTCTTTTGCCTTGAATATTTTCCAAATTTTCTATAACAATACATATTATTTTTTTATAATCGGAAAATAAAAGTGTTTTTAAAAACCATTCCAAGTCTTTAATTAATTCAGCTGTCCCTTCCTGGGTCTTCTCCAGCTCCATTATGTCATTCTTAAGAAGCCGCAGCCGATACGGCACAGGATTTTCCAGGTGTTCACTTTTGGGAAATCTGATTTCTAACTCTCAGAGGCAGCTTGCTCTCTCTCTCTCTTGCTCTTGCACGCGCTCTCTCTCACACACACACAACACACACACAATCAGCCACATGTGTCCCAGAAGTGACGGTCCAATTTACCAGGACCCCCACTTGCTCTTTTGTTGGTAAAGGAGAATGCTCTATTTGCATCCAGATCAAAATAGCACATGCCCATCTAGCTGCACATGAATATGAGGAAAAGAACAGAACAAGGCCAGTTCTGTAAAACTGATCCCTGATTTGTTTTCCACTCTCACAGGATCCTAGAGACGCAAGGGGTGCACAAAGGAGAAACACTTTCTGAGTCCTAACTATCCCCAAGCTTCCCGCAAGGGAACAGACTCCAGGACCGATGTTTTGGCCAGGCAGCCTGAAGCAACAATGCCACCCGGTAACTTTTCCTGGAGTTCTCAATCCACACCTCCCAAGCTGCGGGTTCTCAAACCTGTGGGGACCCAGGAGAGTACTCAGACCACCCAGAGGTCAGCCAAGAGGCGGGTGAGGATTTGGGGAAGGGCGGGGTAGAGAGCCATAGCCCTCAACACGACCACAGTCTAATAAGCAACATAAATGGTTGTATTCCCATGAGGAGACCCTCTGTCTCTGGAGAGAGAAATGCTAATAATGCCACGTTCCGTGGCCCTGTCAAGTTTGATCATCACTGCCAGGTCCAGTAGCACACCTAACTTTCAGCAACTTTACTCTAAGGGACAAAAGGCCTTTTTTTCTCATTATTTTTGAAATACCAAAATACGGGACCATTTTGTTCCCATGTGGTCTGTGTTTTTGTGTTTGAGAAAGTTTTCAGGTTTCACACATTTGAGTTCAAATAAGAAGAGACTGGGTCCACGCACCTACAGCCAACTCATCTATGACAAAGGAAGCAAGACTATACAATGGAGAAAGCACAGCTTGTTCAATAAGTGGTGCTGGGAAAACTGGACAGCCACATGGAAAAGAATGAAATTAGAACACTCCCTAACGCCATACACAAAAATAAACTCCAAATGGATTAAAGACCTAGATATAAGACCAGACACTATCAAACTCCTAGAGGAAAACATAGGCCAAACACTCTCTGACATAAACGACAGCAACATCTTCTCAGATCCACCTATCAGAGTATTGACAATAAAAAGAAAAATAAACAAATGGGATCTAATCAAACTTCAAAGTTTCTGCACAGCAAAGGAAACCCTAAACAACACAAAAAGACAACCCACAGAATGGGAGAAAATCTTTGCAAATGAATCGACTGACAAGGGATTAATCTCCAAAATTTATAAACAACTTCTGCAGCTCCATATCAAAAAAACAAACAACCCCATCCAAAAATGGGCAGAAGATCTAAACAGACAGTTCTCCAAAAAAGACATACAGATGGCCGAGAAACACATGAAAAGATGTTCAGTGTCACTCATTATTAGAGAAATGCAAATCAAAACCACGATGAGGTACCACCTTGCACCAGCCAGAATGGCCATCATCCAAAAGTCTACAAACAGTAAGTGCTGGAGAAGGTGTGGAGAAAAAGGAACACTAGCACACTGTTGGTGGGATTGTAAATTGGTGCAACCACTGTGGAAAGCAGTATGGAGATTCCTCAGAAAACTAAACATAGAACTACCATTTGACCCAGCAATCCCACTCCTGGGCATCTATCCAGAGAAAACCATGACTCGCAAAGACACATGCACGCCGATGTTCACTGCAGCACTATTTACAATAGCCGAGACATGGAAACAACCTAAATGTCCATCGACAGAGGAGTGGATCAAGAAGATGTGGTACATATACACAATGGAATATTGCTCAGCCCTTAAAAGGAACAAAATACTGGCATTTTTAGCAACATGGATGGACCTAGAAACTATCATGCTAAGTGAAGTCAGCCATACAATGAGACACCAACATCATATGCTATCACTTACAGGTGGAATCTGAAAAAAGGATAGACGGAACTTCTTTGCAGAGCAGATGCTGACTCATAGACACTGAAAAACTTACGGTCTCCAGAGGAGACAGTTTGGGGGTGGGGGGATGTGCTTGGGCTGTGGGATGGGAATCCTGTGAAATTAGATTGTTATGATCATTATACAACTACAGATGTGATAAATTCATTTGAGTAATAAAAAAATAAAATAAATTAAAAAAAAATAAAAGAAGAGACTGGGAGTTTCCTTTGTGGCTCAGTGGTCTATGAACCCAACTAGGATCCATGAGGATGCCAATTCCACTCCTGGCCTTAATCAGTGGGTTATGGATCTGGCATTGCCATGAGCCGTGGTGTAGGTCACAGACGTGGCTCAGATCCCGAGTTGCTGTGGCTGAGATGTAGGCTTGCGGCCGTAGCTCTGATTCAAACCCCTGCCTGGGAACTTCCATATGTTGTGGGTGTGGCCCTAAAAAGAAAAAAAAAGAGAGAGAGAGAGTGAGGGAGACTGAGTTACCTGGGAGAGTCCCCTTCTACTCTTTGGATACTATTTGCCAATCTACAACCCCCCTAAGGGTCTGATGACCCTTAGCATTGACCTCAAGTTGAGTTCTGCCTGCTGCAACTATTGTTAAGTCCACGAAGTATCAGAAACCTGGGGAACCTCTTCCCTGGGGCAGGGAAGGCCGTTTATCGGCTTATCACATAAGCACCTTGACAATGAGTCCAAGTATCATGTGGCCTAAATTCATCCTACCCCCTCCAGCTCCCCCAGATCATCCCAGTGGTAACATAATACCCTCTACAGGTCAGTCCTGGGGGTGATCAATGGAACAGGCTACGAGCAGAGGGGTAGGGGGAAAATCATCCACAAGACCTGCATATGGTTCATAACAGTGTATAAATTTTAAAAAAATAGATACTCAGCCTTTCCCAAGTTAACAGAAAATTTGTTAGAAAAGGGTAATGAGGACAAAAGGAGAGTTGCCAAAGAAAACCAAAGTCATCTTCAATCCTGATTTGAGAAAGAGACCCTAAGAATGAAGACTGGCTTGTGGTGGTGGTACTTCCTTTTTCTCACAGCCCTTCAACAAATTCTACCACCCATTCGACTCATTCATTCAATTCAAAGAGCACTTATTAAGCACTTAATCTGGGCCAAACACTGTGCTGAGGGCCTTAAAGACATTATCTCATTTCATCCTTTCGCAAACCTGCCCAATAGGATTTACTGTTGTATGGAGGAAGAGAGAAGCAAGGAGCCACAGCCTTTTCATTCTAGCCAGAAGAACTGCGGATGCCCTTAGAAGAGCTGGAGGCTGTTCTGGCTACATCTGTAAGGAATACTTCAGCTGCAAGTTGCAGGCATATCAACTCTAAATGCCTTCAACAGAGGGGGTTTTGTATTTCTCAAAAGAGCACATCCGAAGACAGGGTGAGCTCAGGATGGGTAGATTGAGCACCTTAATTGTGCCGAGTCCCATGTTCTTCACAGCTCTATCCTGCCATCCTTGGTGTTGGCATCATCCTCAAGACGACAGAAGGACAGCTGCCACATTCGGACAGTTTTTCTTTCAAAAGCCGGGACAACTTGCAGAGAAGACCCTTTGGAAGACTTCCTCTGTGTCTCCTGGGCCAGAATGAGATCACAGGCGCTTTCCGAAACCAATCACCTACAAGGCAAACAAAAACAACCGAGAAGATGACGAAGAAGAGCTCGATGGAGGGTGTTTGTTGTCTACCCTCCGAGTTGTGTTCATCAGGAGAGGTGTACAGGCCATGGGGTGATCCCTGGAGCTATCAGTGAAATCCTCTGGGATGCTTTAGAAAATGTCAGTCTCAGAACCACTGAATCAGAATCTCCAGGGCCCCGAACTGTACATTTTCATAAGCTCCCCGGTTGATTCTCATGCTCGGCGGCTTCGAGACTATGTATATACATCCTCAAGCCCTAGGAGGAGATGATGCGTGTCTTTGGTGTGGTTGACTAGCCCTCTCTGAGCTGCTCCCACGCCTCCTCCTCATTCTAGCTGCCTTGACCCCCCAGAACATGCCAATCCCATTCTCCCCTTTGCATCTATGCTCCTGGGCGGGTGGAATCCAGCACCCCAAAGATGTCCATATTCTATCTCCACACCTGTGACTATGCTGGGGGACTTGACAGCTGGGATTAAGTTATATTTGCCTTTGTTTCTTTCCCATTTCCTACCCACAACAGAACTGATAAAGCTCTTCTTTCTCCTTTATTTTTTTTTTCTGTTGATTTGAAAGCTAAACTTTTTATTATCCTAATTACCTGTGCAGTTCAATATTCATACATAACTATATATTTTCCAATTCTAAAGCTGTAAAATGTCTCTCATTGCCTCCAAAATAAAAAACTGTTTATTTCCTGAGAATTGATAACCTTAATTTTTCTTGTTGCGCCTTTTGTTAAATAGAAAGAAAAAAAAGATTTTATAACAATTAATCTTACTACCAACAGATATTACTTTCATTTTTCACCACCTCTTTGGCAACCACCTCCCTTCCCTGGGATCACTTTTCTTCTTTTGAAGTACATCCTTTATTAA